>NC_065574.1:12290416-13570000 GCF_937616625.2 Mercurialis annua
GCTATATGCAGGACTATAAAAAAAATGAACAGAAATTTAAGGTGTTCATATTCAGCTCGTCACTGAATATTATATTTATATTCAGTTTGGAATTTGAATACTAAATTTGAATTCAGATCATTTTACATTTTAGAATTTTAATTTCGGTTTAAGCTCAACTTGTTTTTGTTTGTTTATATATTAATGAGCCGAATTCAAATTCGTTCATTTAAATGTTAAACGAACCGAGCTCAAATTTGTTTATTTATATGCTAAGCGAGTCAATTGAAACTCGTTCATTTAAATGCTATACGAGATAATATTCAAATACGTTTATTTATAGGCTTAATCACCAAAAAATGCCAAACCTATACGTCTTGTGTCAATTATAGCCAAACCTTTAAAAATCATTAGATTTAGCCAAACCTTATATGTTCTGTTTCTTTTTTAGCCATTTTTGAATCGAATCAGTTTTTTTTGACACCGTGTAGTCCACGTCACCGCCAACTAAGCAATTGGCTGTCATGGCAGCTGAAATATTTAAATAAGATTTGGCTATAACTGACACAAAATGCATAGGTTTGGTATTGTTTGGTAAAGAAAACTAATTTTAAAATTAAATAATTAAATGATTAATTATATTATAATAAAACTCATATATATTTATAAAATAATATTTTTATTTGACGCTTTATTTTTTTACTAAATTTAAATAATTCTAATAAATTGTTTTTACATATTTGATGGTTATATAATTAATTTAAATTCTATTAACAAAAAATGTCATATTCATCTTAAAATTTATTTTTTTTTAAATTCCAGTCGTCGGTTCTTTGACACCGCCACCGTTTGAGACCCAATTGTTCGTCTTCCGACGAACAATCTGAGAGTAATATAGACAACAAACATACGACAGTGTTCATAATTCAACTATAGACATATAAACATAAAAATAATCACTGAATAGACTGCTTATTCAAAGGACGAGTGTAATTATTTTCTCATTTTTTTTCTTTAAAAAGTGAAGCTCATTGTACTGTAATCAATATATATATATATATTTATCATGATGTTTATAAGCATAAATGCATATGTCATTTTACTCGGCATAGCCAAAAACTTACCTTAATTTACACATAACTATTTTATTTATTACCTAAACCCAGTCATAATAAGATCTCAACAACATTAAAATAATAAATCAAGTTCAAAATCATCATGAACATTAAATCCTTTCACCAAATTTAATTCAACATTAATTCCTAAATAATACATTAATTCATTTTTTTAATTACGCATTCATTAAGATATATTATAATATAAATTTATTAGATTTAATTAGGTTTAATAAAAAAATTAAAATTAATTTTAATTAGTATTAAATAGGAAATATTAATTATTTTTAAATATATATAAATTTCATAAATGATATAATTAATTTACTAATTATTAAATTTAAAAATTGGCTTGAATTTAAAATTAGGTTTATTCATCCAAAAAATATCAAACCTATTTTTTTTGTGTCAGTTATAGCCAAACCTTATTTAAATATTTCAGCTGACATGCCAGCCAATTGCTTAGTTGGCGGTGACGTGGACGACACGATGTCAGAAAAACCGGTTCGATTCAAAAATAGCTAAAAAAGAAAAAACATATAAGGTTTGGCTATAATTGACACAAAACATATAGGTTTGGCATTTTTTGGTGATTAAGCCTTATTTATATGCTAATTTGGATCGAAGTCAAAACTGAACTTGCTCATGAGATGAGATCAAACTCATCCTTTAACATATTTTTAAAAAGTTAAATTATATCATTTAAATTTAAATTATAAATCAAAATTTAATATAAATAATTTAACTCTATGATTAAATAATATATTTTAAATTAAAAATAATTTATTCATAATTAAAAAGCATATTTTGCGCTAATAATCGAGCTCATATGCGAGCCATCCCACAAACGCATGTTGTATTTATATATGAACCTCACGAGCTCACATATTTCATAAGAGCATTTTTAATAATATTATTTATATTAAATTTATATTCTCTTAAATGAAGAGTATTATAATTATGAAAACGGATAAATTAAATAGTCATAAATTAGAAAGATCGTCGAATTAAATTTAATTGTATATATATATATATATATATTTAATTAAATGGTCTCTCTAATTTATAACTCTTTAATTTATCTGTTTTCATAAATCCCAACTAATTATAGTTGTTTAGTTTAATTAAATGTAAGTAATAGAATATAAAATGGACTGTCAAATTTAACTTTTTACGTTATCAAGAGTCAAAACTCAGTCTCTTTTAAATATATAGTAAATATATATAGTAGAGAGTTCATCACATTTATAATTTATTGTCAAACTTTTAAATTAAAGAGTTGAACTCTTGAATCCACTAGTATGCTTTTCCCAAGTTATATACAAGCAAACTAGCAAGCTAATGAGAAATTCTTGTGTGAACCTAGCTCACCACGTAAGATTGTGAACTATCCATTAAATGTATTACACTCCAAGCGAGTACACGAGTTGTTTGTGAATATAAACAAACTATCATTACTATACTCAAAGTCGGATCATTTAAATAAAAGAACATATTAGAAGTAAAACTCATTCATTTAGACTAATGAATGAGCTCGAGTCGAACTTTTATCAAGCCGAACACCAAACCAAACCGTTCATTAATAGCTTGGTTTATTTACAACCTTAACTAATAACAATCAAATACATTTTCAAAATGCTGAAATACTTATTAGAAAAAAAATTAGACACTACTATTTTATTTCTTCAAAAAGAAAAACTAGTAGACCTAACCTAAAACTAAAACTTTAATATATGAATTTTAAATTGGAGTCATATACTAAATATTTTCCTTTCACTCTCTGCTCTTCTTCCTCTAATGAGTTGCATTGTCCTTCTGCTAGAGTATCTAGCTCACCAAAATCTATGACTTCATATTATCTACTCACTTCTCACTTTACTAAATTTGCCACAAAAACATGTTCATCTCTTGAAAAAGACCAAATTTTTCTTTTCTTTTCTTCTGTTCAATGTAATGGGCTGCTCTGAAACTTGTTGAAGAACACAGCTTTTAACCAAAACATACCAAAAAAAAGAAGAAATAAGAACATCTAAAAAGCTTGCCCCACTTCTTTTTTTCTTCTCTAATCCTAAAAGAACACACATTTTTTCATAAACTTTACACTACACTGTCCCCATTTCACTGAAAAAGAAAACCATCCACGCCTGTAGAAGCCAAAGAAAAAACACAGTTTGTTTTAACAATGGGGTGTGTGGCCTCCAAGCTGGAGGAGGAAGAAGAAGTGGTGACCATCTGCAGAGAACGAAAGCGCCAGCTTAAGCTAGCTGTTGAGAGAAGATATGCACTAGCTGAATCCCACTGTAGATACTGTCAGTCTCTATATGCGGTTGCTGCTGCTATAAAGTTGTTTATAGCTCGCCATGCTTCACCATCTTCACCGTTTCTCATCACTTTTCCTCCGCCGTGTCCGCCGTCGGAGGCGTCTGGTCAGCAGAATATGATAGAAAACCCCATGTTTCTGCAGCAAGGGGGAAGTGAGAGTCATGAACAGTCCACTAGCCAATGCCATGAAGCTATTACTAACTGTGAGTCTTGTGGGACTTCTGTAACTTCAACGGATTCTAGTGAGGAAGGGACTAAAGAAGAGGGATTAGAGGAGGGAGATGAGCGAGGGTTTGGTTATTTTTACATGCAAATGCAGCAGCAGACTGTGACAACCACTCAGTTGCCACAGGCTGAGCATTTCGGGTGGGATTTCTTTAACCCTTTTGATACGGTTAGACCGGAGATTATGAGTGGTTTTAGAAGCTGTGATGATGATTTGAAGGTGGTAAGAGAAGAAGAAGGGATTCCAGACTTGGAGGAAGAGGAGGAAGAAGAGGAAAATATGGAAGAACAGCGAAGAGGAACCGAAGAAGAAGAGAAAAAAAGAGCAGTTAATGAAGAGAAAGGGGATCTGGTGGTTCAAGAAAATGTGAATAATTTTGATAATAATGAGAGTAATGGAAGTGAAGGGGAGCAAAAAGGACTTACTGTGATGGATGGAGCAGAGAAAGGTAGAGAATTATTAGATGCATTGAAGGATATTGAGGATCATTTTATAAGGGCTTATGATTCTGGTAAGGATGTTTCAACAATGTTGGAGGCTAATAGAGTTTATTTCCAATCTGGCTTGGAGGAGATCAAAGGTTGGTTTTTATTTTGCATTAATGTTGTTTTGTGTTTTCATTAGGTACTTTATGAGTATGTAATCTTGAAAGTTTAGATTGGTACTCTCTATATAGTTATTTAGTGGTTTAATTTTCTTGAACTACTTAGATTTTTAGCCATATTTAAGATTTCTTCTTTGTGTATGCATATTTGTGACTCCTACTTCTGCAATAGTAAATGATATGTGAAAAGGATGTTTTTATACGTTGAGTGCGTTTGGTTCAAATGAATTCCATAAATAAATTATAAAGCTCGTTTGTAAATGAAACGAATTGCCAGAGTAGAATTGAAATAAGGATTCCGGAAAGTGGAGCGAAAGCTGCTCTAAACATGATACAAGTTGAGCAAAACAAAGGGTTCGTTCAACAGTAAGAAGTGATGAAAGTGGATGTTTCTCATGCATGCATATTTTTGGTATCCTAATAGCTTATGATAAAGTTTAAAGTGTGTGTTTGTTTCTGATTAGTTTTGATAAAACTTTGCTGCATTTTCTTTTGGTAAGCAGAGAATTCGACAAAATTTATTCAAGCTATTACGTGGCATCGGTCAATTTCATCTAATAAGCCTTCATCATGTAAGAGTCTTGTAGCATCCAGTTCTAAGAGTTCAACGAATTGGACAGAGTATAAGAATGATCTGTTTGATGATTATGGTGGAATGATGAATTCAGGAAGCCATTCGCTGACACTTGGGCGGTTGTATGCTTGGGAAAAGAAGCTTTATGAAGAAGTTAAGGTAAGATAAAGTCACTCTTCGGTTTTCAAGATTACTCGATTGCAATAGGTTGTCGCATCTGTTTTAGGTTGTAGGAATGTGTTTCAGAGGTTTCGGAGATAAGAACTCATCTTTCTTTGTTTTGTTTTTTTGATCTAATTTAATTTATTTGTTGTTACCGTTCTTTAGGCTGGAGATAGCACAAGGAAAATTTATGAAAGAAAATGTGGGCAGTTGAGAAATCAACATGTTGGAGGAGATGAACTTGCTATGGACAAGACCAGAGCTGCAGTTAAAGACTTATATGCGAGAATCCTGGTTGCAATTCGAAGTGCAGAGTCGATATCAAAGAGAATTGAGAAGCTTAGAGATGAAGAACTTCAGCCTCAAATCGTGGAACTCTTGAAAGGGTACTAAAAAGTTGTTTTCCGAATTTAAAGCAAAAATGAAAATAACAATTGTGTTCATTTCTTTGTTTATTTTCTCAATGTGCAGCCTAACTCGCACCTGGAAGGTTATGTTTGAATCTCATGAAACCCAAAACAAGATTCTTTGTGAAGTAAAATCTTTTGCTTGTCCTACAAGTGGAAAATTCTGCAATGACTCTCATCGCCTCGCCACACTTCAGCTTGAGGCCGAGATTCACAATTGGCGTGCATGCTTTACGGAATATGTTGCAGCTCAAAAAGCATATGTCGAGGCTCTACATGGTTGGCTAACCAAGTTCTTAGTCCCTGAAGTTGAATTATACTCCAGGGGCAGGAGATCTCCAGCACCATACCGAGCTAATGGTCCACCATTACTCGTGATCTGCCATAGTTGGTTATCTTCAATGGAGAAGTTACCGGATAAGACTGTAACTTTCGCACTGAAAAGCTTTTCAAAAGATGTAAAGGCCTTGTGGTCTCAACAAGGAGAGGAGCAGCAACAGAAGAGGAAAGTCGACAGTCTCGCAAAAGAACTCGACAGAAGGACTCTAGCAGTTCAGAAGGCGGAGACAAGGTTATTGGAGTCCAAATTTATCGAATATAAACCCGATCAAAACGCAGAACATCATGACGACCATTGGACTGAGAAGAAAGACCAGTTAGATATATTCAGGAAAAAGTTGGATATAGAAAGGTCGAAACACCACAACGCTATGCAAGAAACACATAGGATAACATTAAGCGGTTTCCAGACAGGATTTACGACAGTTTTTGAGTCGTTAGCAGAGTTCTCTAAAGCTTCTATGAAAATGTACAATGACCTTGTCAACTGCAGCGCGATCATTGGACAACCCGATAATAAGTCATACATAGAGGGCAGTGAAGTTGAAGAAAATGGGAGCAGGTGACAAAAAGCATTGGAGTTGATAGATATGTTGTATATTAATTCATGTCGAAGCAGCTCGCTGAGACGAATTGATTTCTAAATTTATTTGATTGATTGTGTATGGATGTAATGCTCACAATTTTGTTGGGAAGTGTTGTAAATTACCTGATCTAATGCATTTCTTGGTGAAATGAACAAGAAATGTATAGATGGGAATTTGAAGTGAGCATTTCATTCATCCCTTGTAATTACTTGTAATCTGGTGTTGAATGGGGGAGTTTGGTTTATTTGTCTATTGAATGTCTTTTCTAAATAGGGGTGTGCATGAACCGAACCGAAACGAGTTGATAAATTCAGTTATGTTCAGTTTGATTATAAAAAGTTTTTTCTAAAAAAAAATTAATTCTTCAGTTTATTTTGGAAAGTAAGTTAATCTTTTTGTTTTTATTTTATTTGGGGTTAGATTTGAATGTGAATATTGATTTTACAATGGCATCTAATGGCAGCAGGCAGGCTGAGCACAACTGACAGGTGCAAGAATTGATGCAGAATAAAAAAATGAAAAGAAATGGTTGAAGAACCCACCATTTTGGCCTTTTTGAATGGACCATTATGCACACATTCAGTCAAGGCAGAGCAAATTAATATGTTTTAAATTAAAACAAAAATTATATTATTATTATTATTATTATTATTTTCTATCAAACATATGTGACTAAACTTTAAGTCATTCCTTTTACATAAGCAGGGTTATAAAGGGTCTTTTTTTCCCCAAACCAAGGTCATCACTTTTAAACAAAATACTATGAATTAGTATTTTGACTCGTTACACCTTTCTGGATGAAGTGACAAAAAAACTATTGGAGCCTTAAATACAGATTGAAGCTGAAGTGACGGAATATTATTCGCGGTGTTATTTTTATTCAAAGTCATGAATTTGCCTTTAATTGATCTTTTGTGCCAAGTCAGAAGAATGAGTATTCCATTATAAACTATTTTTAGTAAATTAAACACAAATAAAATGAACCAGACATCTCCTAACTTCAAATCAGCAGGTTCTACTAATGAATATGAGCAAAGAAGAGCAGGGTATCCAAGGTTGAAGAACAAAAATATACAGTAACCAACTTCCCTTAAAAATGCAATTACTTCTTTAGGTTTATTGCATTACATCTATTTGTAGTTTTTGTACAATATGCAATGATACACATCCTAATAAACAAAAAAAAGAGGGTGTTGGGTATGAATTATGATGATGCAAGTGATTAATTACAGCTTTTAGTTACAACTACTATCTCCTTGTAATCCTACCTTAGGTAAAGCGAAACCAAGAGTTGAGAGAAGAGAATGAACTCGCTGACAACAGCGGCTGGGGAATGTATCCCAAGGAACGGAACAATGTCGACCTGCAACCAGTTCTCGACTGCTGACCCAACTACAGCACCAGCCACAAGCCCTCCTAATGTTATTACAGTCGCCTTTCCTGTCGCCATGGAAGAAAGCACATTAGATGCTACCTAATGCTTTTATTATTGAATAAACTTAGTTTCGTCGCAGACTGACAGCTATCTGTGTTGCACTGAAACGTTGAAATGGAAAATACTGAAACGAAAAACGCCAAAATGATATTTTTTACAAGTACAGTTTATAAATACAAAGTTGTGGAGTTCCATTAACATTTTCGAAAATGGAAATGAAATCATGAAACGTAGCACTCGACAAGTTTCCATGCAATATAGACCGCTGCGTTGAACATCAATCTTGCCTAAACTATATTTAGAACATACGGGGTGAGAAAGTAAGTTGGCATTGTAACTTTGATAAACATGTGAAGTATCAATTAGACAGTCAATGTCAAATGCACTGTTAGCAGTTCAGAACGGCATATAAACTAAAAGACACAGAAGACTTTATCAATTCATAAAAACAAGATCAAATTTTGTGGTTCTTATACATGACCAGTGGTTAGCCTGAACAACAGCAGGAAGAAAGAGACTCAGTTTCACCAAAGACAGACATAAGTTTCATCTACACGTTATTTCTAACCATCCAGATATCTAAATGTTGCAAATCAACGAAACTCAGAATTCACAAAGCAAATTTCATTTAAGGCGCAAAAGGGTTTCTAGAGCTCGGTGTCGCAGTCTGAACGAAAAGAAGTTCATCATTTACAAAGAACATAGAATGAAATTTGCTTTTAATTAGTTATATGCATGATATATAGAGAAAAGTTATTAATCTTCAGGGTATCCATCTAAAGTTAACAAGCTAAGCACCTACAGAAAGAACACAAACAAATATCATTTGAAAAATAAAATTGAGAAGATGCCATTAAATGCTTTATTTTCAACATGGAAAATGAAGAAAAGATATCTAAATCATGTGTGTTCGTTGCAGCTTGACATGCTATCAACTATCAAGGCTATCTATATTTTACTTTGAAATATTCAGCTTCATTTATAACAACTGTTAGTAAATTCAATAAACAATTCAAATACTTCCAAAAGAATTTATAACTCATAAAAAAATCCAAAATATATCAGATAGATTAGGGCCACGTGAAACTCAAGAATGAAAATAAGATTCATAAACAACCTTTCACGATTATTGTTTTGTTTGAAAATCAGAAGCGAAAGGGAAAGGATAGAGAAAGACAAAAGGGAGGATCAGAAACCAAGGATGCCATGAATGAAGGATCAGCTTCAAGTGACTTGGGTGTGTCCTGATCGGATTCTGGTGCATCTATAGTGGGTTATGGTAGATTAGAAACATTCATGAGTATCGGTGCAGCAACTTGCTGGTAGACCTGTGGTGAAGGTCGGTGCAGCAACTTGCTGGTAGACCTGTGGTGAAGGTCTGTGAGGTTTGTCAAATAACCAATCCACCCGTAACTCAAACTATCAGGTGTTCCAATAATATAATTATCCTAACACACCCTACATGCAAATGTGCATTGGGCTTGAAGTGTGAACAAACAAGCACATAGGCCCACCTCACCTTGTGCTCACATTGTGCTCAATTATTTTATTTAACCAAATGGGAGTTGGCAAGGATCGCACTCTTGACCTTCCAATCATAGAAATATCATATAACTAATCCACCCAATAGCTCAAACTATTGGATGAGGCTCCAACTATAGTATTATCTTACCGAGGTTCGACCCTATGTGCCTTGAATCTTAGGTATGTCTCAGATGCAGCATTGACCACTATGTCTCAAATTTTCCATCATTGTAAGCCTTGACAACTATCTCCGATATTTAAGTTCAAAAGGTATGAAACAAATGCAAAACTGTTTAAGGTTCATTTGATATTCATTTAAAATCATTACCTAACTTCACATTCTTTTTGGTCATGAAGTACAAGGAAGCCCCAAAACTTGTAGCCAAGACCAAGCCAGGAACATCGGCCCCGGCATATGGTGCAGCAGATGTTGAGGAAACTCCATTAACATAAGTTAAGGCCATCATAGCTCCATAAACTCCTGCTTGTATTCCCAAATCACCTGTTGATGGTGTTTCCAGTGAAACAGATGTCTTTTTCATTGTCGTTTGCAGCCACTGAGGTACTGATCCCATTCCTGGACCATTTACGGGTTTAACATCAGCATATCTGATGCCGCTATTAACAACTTTCCCAGCTCGGCGTTGAGTTAATCTTTGCATGAGCAGCATATCATATGCAGCCTCAACCTAATTTACAGTCAATCATAAGAATGATTAGAATCATCTAAAAAAGTTACCTACTTGTCAATATCATCAGCATAAACATTGTTTCTTTTGACCAGTGCTAAAGGTAATAGATAATTACCCATATTGATACGAAGAAAATGCAAAATCCATAAAAAGAAGTACAATTCAAATCAATGAGAACTAGTGGTACTTTAGAATGATAAAGCACCATAATGAAATGGGCCTACAATATAAGATAGGTATCAACTTAAAATTTGGCTTTCTTTTTCTTCCTTATCTATTAGGTCTTTTAAGACGTTATCAGTTCCTCACCTTGAGTTTCATGCACAGCTGCAAAATCACAAACTAAATTCCCCATCACTGAACATTTGATTTCATTACTTGATATATTTTGTCCTTTTAATAACCAAAGAATAATGAAAAATGGGACTATGGACATAATTAGAGGCTTAACATGGACATTAAATTACACGGGATAAATTAAAAAAAGATCCACTCAAGAAGCTTGACAAAAATTAAAAGGTAGTCGCAAATTATCCAACGCATTTTTTCACAAACAGATTAAAGCTGGAAATTCAATCCCCCACCAATAAAGTACTCAACAAGACTTTAGTATCTCTCATGTAACTTCAAACAAGAACTTAGAAACCACAAATAATGGTTCCAGTCTCTAACTATTAACCAGCTAATGAATTCTAAAGTTAATCTATATGGATATTGGTCGACACGGAAATGAAAGTCACATGAAAACTAGCAGTTTGTCCTGTCAATCGTTCAGGACTATAACTCAATTTTCTTCCAAAATACAACACAAAGCATTTTTACCAATTGAACTTAACACGATAGCATTAGAAATAAACTCAATCCTCAATAAAACACAACAAAATGTCCAATTAAGTCACCTAGCTCAAGAATCAGTTACTTGAACACAACTAACAAATATTCTTCAAATTATACTCAAAACCCCAGAAATCATTCTAAAATAGACATAACAAAACATCCAACTTTCTCAAAACCCAACACTAGCATCCTCCTAATTCAGTTAGTTAACCAACAACTAGGTAGCACGGACACGGTACACTTGGACACCAACACGGCGAAATAAGATTTCCTATGTGAAAAATCGACACATCAACTGTCCGAAATGTTTCCAAAACGGGACACATGGATTGAATGAAGTGTCTATGCTACCTAACAAGGTATAAATTCAAAAAACAAAACTTCAAACCTTCAAATTCCAATCAATAAATTCCTCAAAATCTACTTCTACTAACCAATTGATTCACTCATTGCATACCAAACATCAAAAAAGTTCAAATCTTTTGAAATCAAGAACAAGAATTTGCACAGAAAGTAACCTGAGCACAGGCATCTTGGTCATCCTTACAAGAACCAAGAACTGACTTTTTAGCTCTCAGAATATCATCAAAAGAAGCATTTTCAGACACACCCAGAAGCTTAAGTGCGTTCTCCACGGACATCTCGAACGGAGCCGAATCATCAGCAGCTCGAGAACCAGCTCTACCTCTCACCACCGCTTTTCTCCTCGGAGACGGCACAGTACTGAGCCGGTTCTTGAAGGGTTTTAAGTGGGTGTTCATTAGATTAGTGGCTGATGCTGGTGAAGAAGATGGTGGTCGGGGGAATGGAGAATTGGAGGATGGAGAGTTGGGTCTGACGGAGGAGAGAGTGGCCGCAGCCATTTTTGTGGACTGTTAAGGAAGAAAGTTGGAGTTTTTGTTTTTGTTTTTGTTTATGAATAGAGATTAGAGAGTGTTGCAAGGAAGAATAGAAACGGTTTGGTTTTAGATTTTTCTTATGGTGGAAATGTTTTGGTGTTGTAGATGTATCTAAATGTTGATTGGCAAAATTTACGTTTGGCCCTTGTACGTTTTTTAATTTTTATTTTAAATCCTATATTTATTGCATTGAATTATGACCGTAGATACTTATTTTCCGGACATTAAAAAAGCGATTAAGATCTGACACTTTAACTAAAAAAATTCCTCAAGGGTTAATTATTGATGTAGCGGAAGTCACGAATAAACATAAGAATAATTTGAAAAATGTTGATGAACAAATAATAGTAGTAATTAACTATGATGTTCTATTAATTCAATAATATATTAGAATATAGACAATAAACGTCGTTAATTCTAATGAATACCGATATTTGAAAAATTACACATAAATTGTCTCACAAACGTTAAAATTGCCGTTTATTATCCCATAGTATTGTTTAAATACTAAAACAAATAAAAACTCTAAACTAGGCATAAAATAAAATAAGTGTAATAAACATCAGTCATAAAAAATGATTTTTTAATTCAAATAACTAACATTCAGGTTCGATTATCTTTTATACTGACTCAATTTTTTCATTTTTAAAATACGGTACCCGGAGATAATTATTTCTTTTATACAACCACTATTAATACACAAATAAAATCAAAAACTCTCATTAACTCATTTAATTTTCACTCTTCTCTTTTCTTCTTCCTTTCTTAACAATGAGATTTCTCTTTCTATGGCACTTGATTTTCTTCCATCCTCTAATTCTTTTTCTCCGCTGCCATTTTCATCGTCGTAGTGTCGCTGCTGTTCTTCTATCTCCGTGCTTCTTATTTTTTCTTCAGATTTGAATCAAAGTCTATTGTCGGATAGAAGAATAGCTATCATTTTTAACAATTTTAAAAAGTTTGTTAAAGGCATATGATCGGATTTCGAGGCAAAAAAATTCACCTTTCTTATTTTTCTTCGTATTCAAATTTATAAATTTTGTTTGTTAACTGTTTTTTATTAATCGTGATTTTTCACCATTAAAAATATATAAAGATTATTTATAAGAAATACAGTACTACTTTTCATGTAAATAATTTTTTTATGGTTTTATGGAATTATTTCTGTATTTTTATTGTGTTTAGTTGTATTTCTGTGTTTTTTTTATTCTGCAGCACGATTTGTTGATGATGGTTGATTGATGGATTATTGTAATGTTAAAGTGTTGTCGATTTTATGTTGATAATTAGTTGATATTTTCTTCATTTTAACATTGGTAAATAGGATAATATTGTCCGTGAAATAAACTAAAATAAAAAATAAAAAATCAACTAAGACTAAGACTAGGTAATGATATATTAGCATGGAGGAAGGAGACAAATAATGATGTTGAATTATTGTAATATTACAGTGTTAATATTGCATTAATTTTCGGTTCATATTTTGTTGAGTTTGACAATAATGGCGTTGAATTATTGTAATTACAATGTTGATCTTGTGTTGATATTTTGTTGATATTTAATTGATTTTAACATTAACGAAAAAGACCACATTATATGTGAAATGAAATAAAAAAAATTAAAATTAAATTGAAACAATATTGAAAAATAAAAATTAATGTAAAAAAAGATTGAAAATTTTAAATTAGTTAGTGATGGATACCGAATCCTACTGAAAGTATAATGGAGCCGAGTTGTAGGGGATCCACTCTCAGGCGACGCCGGACTCCCCCTGAAGACCGAAAGATACGGAGGAGATGCCGAATCTCTAAGATTCGGTAATACACTAATAAAGACCGAATCCCACATGATCCGCCAAGAGCGCGTCAGGTCCGGGATTCGGGTAAACGACTGAATATGGAAATATTGTCCTATTTGGACACAAATACTACATATGGAAGGATAAGCTCTACTTTAGGAAGATAAGACTATTTAGGAAGACGTTCCTAAATAGGACTCTTATCAGATTAAGGTAGATCTCGACAAATCAGGAGAATCTCTACGATACGGCCGAATCCCTACAAAGTAGGATTCACCTGCCTAATACAACTCTACTAGGTATATTCGACTACTATAAAAGGAGCACGAGGTATGCCTAGAATCACAATTACATTCATATACTCAAAACGCTGCTCAAAGCTCTAGACTGACTTTAGCATCGGAGAGTTAATCGGACAACCACCGTCCGGTTAGCTTCTACCCTGTTTTGCAGGTTCACTCACCGATTCAGAAGGCAGACTCCATCAATTGGCGCCGTCTGTGGGAAAAGCTTAACTAAACTTCAAAAGAAGGAGTTTTTCTGAACTCAAAAACAAATCTCATTGAAGAAGATGACTTCTGAAAGAGTAAACCTGAAAGACAAACAACCAATGGACCCAAAAAGCACTCCGGAGATAATCAACGTGACGGAAGACGGGCTTCTCAACTCCGGGGAAAAAAGCAACACCGGAGGGCTCTCTTTCTCAACACCCCAGTACCAAACTAATCTAATAAGAGGAAGCATCCCAATTGCTTTCAACCTAAGCACTGAAGAACAAGCACCAAACGCAGCGGCACAAGATCCACACAGCGAAATGCTGAAAAAGATACTAGAATCCGTACAGGCAAATCTTGACAGATTGGCTAATGAGGCCAAAAGAACAAACGACAGGCACGAAGAAACTATGAAAATGCTAAGGGAAAACTTCAGCCCTACAGCTCCCAGAAGAAGAGAAAGAACAGGAAATGCAAACCCAGGCCGACGGGAGACAAGGGCAGAAAACAACAAAAGCAAGGAACCTCGGACCAGAGGAAACGAAGAAAGGAACGAAGCGAGAAACCAGCGAGAAAAGGAAACCAGCGACGAGGAAAGTCCTGACAGAGAAAAATCTAACGAGGAATCACCGGAGGCACCCAGAAATGAGCACAACCAGGAGGACGCCCGAAGCGGTCTGAATACGAAAAGAGACGAACGAAGGGAGAAGGAAAAAGAAGACGCCCCACCAAGGAGTAAGCGACAAGAAAGAGATGCAGGGAAAGAACAAAATAAGAAAAAACACCAAGAAGGAGAGGGCGAATCGTCAGAGACACCCCAAAAAAGCAAAGCCACATATGTGGTGGAAGAAGATTTAGAAGAGAAGATCGCCAAAGCGCTCAAAAAACTAAAATCTGAAGAATTGGACATAGAGGACCTCAGGTTGAAAGGATCACCCCTCTCGCCCGAGATCATGAAGGAGACCATCCTGCACAGCATGAAGCTGCCGACCTTGCCAATTTTCAATGGGGAAGGAGACCCCCGAGACCATACCTCTAGGTTCACAGCGACCATGGGGCTACTCAGCGTATCGGACGCCATCCTTTGCAGGGTTTTCCCTACCACGCTCACGGGCACAGCCCAGAGATGGTATAACAAATTAAAACCAGGCTCGATCAAAAGCTTCGCTTCGCTTTCAACAGAATTCCTCAACAGATATCTCACAAACATCCCAGCTAAAACCACTACCAGTATCCTAAGAGCCTGTATCCAAGAAGAAGGAGAAACCCTGCGAAGCTACATCGAACGATTCAACAAGCAAGCTATGAAGATAGACAACCTGAACGTCGACATGGCGACAGAAGCATTGCGAGACGGGACGCGATTCGGAAAGCTGGTGGACAAGCTGCTAGTCAATAAACCCACAACTTTCTCGAACTTAATGGGCATAGCTCAGAAATACTTCGAGTTAGACGAAGGGCGAAGGGCGATTCGCGGAAAGGAAGCAAAAGGAAAAGAATCAAAAGAGAGATCCAGAGAAAAAACCAAGTCCAAACCTGATGACAGGAGAGGAAGACCCGAAGAAAGCAGACGATTCGCCCCCCAGACAAGATATGAATCGAGATACGATCCCAGAGATGATGAGAATAACTTCACTCCATTAAACACCAGCCGAACTAATGTCCTCATGTGGATCAAAGAAAACATCAAAAACGTGGTATGGCCACCCAAAATGAAAGCAGAAGCAAGAGACACCAGAAAGTACTGCAAATTTCACGACGATTACGGACACGAAACGGATAGCTGCAGAGACTTAAAGGTCGAGATCGAAAGAATGATCGACACAGGCGAACTGAGGAAATTTGTGGCCCGAAAAGAGAAGAGCAATGACAAGGGAGAAAAAAGAAACAGAGAAGACAAGCCAAAAGAAAAGGAAGACGAGCGCCCATCCAAAATTCTGGGAACCATACACATGATTAATGGTGGAGGGCATAGTAGCTCCACGATCAGGAGGAAGCAGAGGAAGGAAGTAATGAACATACGAGAAACTCACATGCCGCCAGTGATCTTCGATGTAGAAGACTATGAACACGTCAAAGCACCTCACAACGATGCTTTGGTAGTGACTACTATCATTGAAAATTGGAACATGGAGCGGATCCTTATCGACGAAGGAAGTGCAGTAAACCTCATGACAAATGCAGCATACAAAATGTTGGGAGGAACAGCGTCAAGGTTACGCCGAGTCCCAATTCCGCTATCAGGACTCGGTGGACCCTCCATCACCCCGCTGGGAGCAGTCACCTTGGAAGTAATAATCGGCCCAGAAAGAGGAATGAACAAGAAAATCATGTCACTATTTAACATAGTGGACATGGAATTGACATATAATGCCATCCTAGGAAGACCTTTCCTCCATGACTCGGCAGCGGTAACCAGCATCAGAGCACTGGCAATGAAGGTACCGACTGAAAAGGGAGTAGTGACGCTGAGAGGAGACCAAGGAATAGCCAAGAAGTGCTATGATGAGTCAGTGGTGGATCTCAAAGAAAACAAGACCGAAAAGAAGGAAGAATAGGAATGAAAAACGACCCATCATCGGTAACGACTCTCCGTCTTACCAGATGGCGTCAAATCTATCTTTAATGCTTTGTATGCCATCTTTTTATCAATAAAAATTCAATTTCGCTACCATCTGATTAGCCAGACGAACCAATAAAGAAATAAAAATCAAGAACAGCCACGAATGATTAAATCAAAGACGAAAGAAGAAAAAATAAATTAAAGATCAAACTCAAGAAAAGCTAAAAGCCAAGAAAATGAGTTTAAATTAACTCAAAGCAAAATCGCCGAACCAGGCAAATCGCCACGAAAGGCTAAGAGCCAAGAAAATGAGTTTAAATTAACTCAAAGCAAAATAGCCGAACCAGGCAGATCGCCACGAAAGGCTAAAAATGAGTTTAGATTAACTCAGAAAAGGCAAATCGCCAAAAAAGAGTTTAGATTAACTCGAAGCAAAAACAAAAATAAAGAGTTTAGATTAACTCTACAAAAAGCAACGCCAAGAACAGGGTTTAGAATAACCCTCGAGGCAAGACAAGTACATAAAGATAAGGCAAAAGCACATTTCGAAGAAAAACGAAGAAAATATATTCATAAATTGCGAATTACAAAAAGCAAAATTAATACATCAGCAAATACAATCAAAAGAAAACTACTAGACACGGTCTTTAAAAATCTTGACGAGGAGATCACGGGCGATGGTCTGGGGATCCAACCCGTTAACCCCAGAAAGATCAATATTGGGATTCTGCTCCAGAAGCTTCTTCCCAATCGCAAGGCGATACTCGCTTATCAGAGCAGAGTAAAAAGCCTTCGTATCTAGCAGACGGATGTGAAGACCTTCAACCTCCGATCTAAGACTATCCATCTCCCCACCAACAAGGGAATTGATCCGAATGAGCTCCTCAATCTCTTGAGTCAAGTCATCGGTCTTTTTCTCAATCACTTTCACTTGGCGATCATTAATCGCATCCTGCGCCTTGAGCTGCGCCAGAAGGGAATCATGCTCTTCCAAAGAGGCCTTCAATTTCGCCCTTTCAGACTCGGAAGTCGCCAAAAGAGCAGACAGACGCTCGACCTCCTCCTCGGCACACTGTCGGCGGTCGTTCAATACCAGAACAGATTGAAGGGCCTACACACCAGAAATAAACAAATAAGAAAGCAACTGAATACAAAAAACATATTATACTCAAGAAAGAAAGCACTTACAGAGAAACCATGAAAACAAGCCAGATCGGAAAGCTCCTGACCCGGCCTACCACAGAACCACGTGACATCATCAGGAATCGCCAAAGTCCGGATATATTCCGCTAGCACTCTCGGATTCAGCAAACTGGCAGGATCCTGACCTTCGACCCATTGAACCAAGTCTGGAGCAGAAGAAGAGCTTCCAGGAAAACTCTCCCTCGTTGGAGAATCATCGACAACTCGACGTCTTTTTCTAGACGGAGAATCCGGGTCTCGACCTAGAGAAATCTCTCCCGAATCAGCAACAACAGGCCCCTCTGAGGCCACACCCCCAACTCCCCCCGAAACGATAGATGATGCTAGAGGGGGAAGTAGTGACGGAATCGCCTCGTCGCCGACTGGAACAGCCGAGTCATCACCATCATCATCATTTATAACAATAACCTCAGGCAACGCTACCTCGGCGGAAGCTAGGGGGATATCAACAGGAGCTCCATCCACGACAATGTCGCCAGGAATAACGTTGGCGACAGGAACGTCAGGACCACCCATCGGAACGTCCAAATCTACTTGAAATCCGGAAAGGAAATCGTCAGAAGAAGAAGACATCCTACAAAAGAAACATTAAAAAGAACTTAAGCAAATTAATATACCTTGAACAAAAGAGTAGCAAAGATCCGCCAAGCCTCGAGGAGGATCCTCCAAAGGAAACCATCGACTCCGAAGATGACTATTAACCAAGACATCTAAAATGGGACGAGACACAATACTACAAGAAGATATGTCAAAAGCAAGTTTTGACTCAGATAAACTTAAAGGAGAAGAACAGCTCCGAACTGGATGAGAAGAAAAACCATCCGAAAAATGAAGAAAAGCAAATTTATGATAGACAATAAAGAAACGCCTTCGCCAGCGACTGGTTAGGCAAGGAAGATAAATACGAGATCGCCCTTCTCTACCAAGGGCGAAAACGAAGCAGCCATCACACTTCCTAAAATCTACAAAATGATATAACACTCCGAGAGAAGGGGCACAGCCCCGGAGCCTACATGCCTCCGAAAAGGCAAGCACTACTCTAATCGTACCAGGGTAAAGTTGCCCTAGAGCAACCTTTAAATCCCTACACACTTCTACTAAAAATGGATCCAAAGGAAACCTAAGACCAGCAGCAAATTGCTCTTCAAAAAGAACCGCCCTACAAGAAGATCCGGGAGAATCAGACGCAGCCATATCGACACCGGGTAATATTACCCTATAATCAAAAGGAAAACTATACTTAAAATAGATATCTAAGACTTCATCCCTACGAAGCTTCGATCGGGTAAAAGCCATAGCAGCGCAAGCATCTTCCACTCGACTAAGAGGCATCCTAGAACAGGGAATCACAAACATAAACACAAAATAAGGATCAAACAAAAAATATATTGAAGAACACGTTGAAGAACATATCAAAGAACAACAAGTACAGAAGAAATTTCCAGAACACAAAGCATGGAGAATATACAAAGAGGAAAGCCATATTAACATCCAAACAACGAAAGAAAACATACCTGAAAAATCTGGAGAAAACAAGTCACGAAGAATCAAATAATCAAACGAAGAACGAAAAGGAAATAGCTACAAGAAATGAGGGTAAATTCGAAAAGCAAAGTAAGAGGGAAAAGAAGAAATGCGAAGAGATTAAATACAAAACGCTTTTGAATCATTAACCGTTTAATCATCAAATGCCAACACGTGGCAACGCAGAATCTTACTAAATATGAAACGACTCGCCCGGAATACGAAACGACTCGCCCGTATAAAAGAACTCAGCTCCAAAAGAGCTAAAATCCACTAAGGCATAAATGCCAAACTACTTCAGCTCACTTGCGGGGGGGCTAATGATGGATACCGAATCCTACTGAAAGTATAATGGAGCCGAGTTGCAGGGGATCCACTCTCAGGCGACGCCGGACTCCCCCTGAAGACCGAAAGATACGGAGGAGATGCCGAATCTCTAAGATTCGGTAATACACTAATAAAGACCGAATCCCACATGATCCGCCAAGAGCGCGTCAGGTCCGGGATTCGGGTAAACGACTGAATATGGAAATATTGTCCTATTTGGACACAAATACTACATATGGAAGGATAAACTCTACTTTAGGAAGATAAGACTATTTAGGAAGACGTTCCTAAATAGGACTCTTATCAGATTAAGGTAGATCTCGACAAATCAGGAGAATCTCTACGATACGGCCGAATCCCTACAAAGTAGGATTCACCTGCCTAATACAACTCTACTAGGTATATTCGACTACTATAAAAGGAGCACGAGGTATGCCTAGAATCACAATTACATTCATATACTCAAAACGCTGCTCAAAGCTCTAGACTGACTTTAGCATCGGAGAGTTAATCGGACAACCACCGTCCGGTTAGCTTCTACCCTGTTTTGCAGGTTCACTCACCGGTTCAGAAGGCAGACTCCATCAGTTAGTTTATTCGATATTGTTGATTTTGTATTGATTTTGTGTTGATATTGAAATTGACGAAAAACGTTAACAGTAAAAAAAGTCAAAAATTAAATATGTTATAAATATTAAGTGCATGAATATAATGGTGAAAAAAATTAAAAATGATGAAAGAAAATATTAGAAAATCAGAGTTAATATAAAAAGTAAACTTTTTAGAAAATAGTATAAAGAAAATTGGTATGAAATGTAAAGATTTAAAAAAAAGTAAAAAAGTAAATGTTGGAGAAAAAAATAATATTTTATATAAGCCGCTTAAATATGTCATTTTTGAGGGCCAAACATTTTGGCCCAAAATAGACGTAAGCCACGGGTAAAGATGACATCTATCGATTGTTGGCTTATTTTCAATAAATTTACACTCAGAAATCACTCAAACCGCACACTTCCAACTTTGACAGAATTACGATAATGCCATTATGCTGCCTTCTACTCCCTTTTTTCATGAAGTCGAATTCTGTTTCCGCAACCGCATCAATTATGCATATATTTAAGTGATTAAATAATTAAAAATATAATGTGATTTATCAGTATTGTATTGATAAATTTATCCAGAATTAAGTATATTTTGATTATAATAGCACGATGTCATTATAATATTTTGTCATTTTAACAATTTAATAAGAAAATTATTCAAGTATTTAATATTATTTCTTTAAGTTAATGTTTAACCTTTCTTAAGATAAAAAATTTAAGTTCAAATGTATATTTAAATATATGATGAAAAAATAACTTCAAAATTAAATTTTTTTATTTTTTATTTGAATTAAATAATATCGATATACAAAGTCAATAAGAATAATTTGTGACTTTAATGAAATCATTGAAAATATAAAATTTACTAATTTTTAATATTATATATGCAATTTTAATTTGATAAAAATAAAAATAATTATATATTTATAATTTTTTATATGGATAAAAAAGAGCTTATAGTCCAAATTTAAATATATTATAGATAATAACAAATCATTAAAATATATAAAATATTACGATTAATTTAATTAGTATGATTTAATTGATTTAATAAAACATACAAAAATGTAATTAACAAAGATAAAAACATAAAAAAAGCTAAAATATTATTTTATTTTCCAGCTAAAAGACCTACTTTAAATAACATTAAAATTATAAAATTTATTTTTATAAATTAAAATGCAGGAATCCAAAAGAAAAGGTGCAGAAATTTAAAAATGAATTATTATCTATTTTTATTTGATAATTAATTGTACAAGACTAAATAATAAGAAAGATTAATTACAGACCAGTTAAATAAAAAGGAAATAGTATAGGACCTGAATACTTCCTAGAAAGTATACTATTATCATAATCTATTTTCATAACAATGTCATACATATTAGCATAACATTATCATAATGTACTTTATTGTAACCTTTTATCATAATCTTATCATACTATTATCATAACCGTATTATATTATCATTATAATCTACTGTTATCATAAACCGCATAATGCATAAATATTTTATGTACATCATCATAAAGAATTATGATACAAATATGATGATGTTATGATATTGATATGATAATGTTATAATACCGATATGATATTAAATGCATTGTTTTTTTTACTGAAAATCATTTTTTCAGCAGATCTTTTAGATCTAAAACTGAAACAATTGTTTGTCATTAATTTCAAACTGAAATAAACATCAACAATAAATATGAAAAATTGATATTTTTGATCTTTCTTCAAAGTCATGATTTAGAAAAAAGATTAGAGAGAGAAAGAGATAATTGCCATGAATTAAGAAAAACTGCTAAAATTAAATACAAAATAGCGGCGGCGGAAATTCGGAAAAGGAATGACGAAGAAAAAGAATGAGAGAGAGAGAGTATTCATAGAATAATGTTATTAAACAAGTAGTTATTAATATAACAAAAGTAATTTTTAGAGTAAAATGTAAAAAGTTTAAACATCGAAAGTATTTTTTCTCTAATTTTTAGTGAGGTAAGAATTATAATTATCGTTAAAAATAAAATATTTATCCTACATTTCTCAATATTCAAATGTGTTTTAAATTTTAATATTAAATAGTCAGTTTTCATCTTACGCAGAAATTCTTGATTTTTATTTAAAAAAAATGTTACTTTTCTAAATATATTTTACTGTGGATGATGATTTAAATTGTTTTATTTTATTTTTCTACACCAAATGTGTCATATAATGGATATTCTATCATATTTTCAATAATTTATAATATTTATTTTTTAGAAAAAGTAATTTAGAATTTATTTGAACTATTTATAGGTAATTTATAATTTAAACATATAATACTTTTTTTACATATATGAACTTTTCTATCCATATAAATTTTATATTTTATATCTAATTTACAAAGATTGAAAAAATTAATACATAATTTGATTTGTGTTTCTCATCAGTTTTTTTTGTAATCAAATCATTGTGAGATTATCTAATAAAAACGAATTTAATAGAAAGTCAATGTGACATATCAGACTAAAAAAATAGTCCGACTATTATCTTATATACAAAATTTAAATAAGTGATCAGATTTTAAATTATAAATTAATCATATTTCATAAAATCTGTTAAACAAAATTCAAATAATAGGGATCTTAATATGAAATGAATTAAGGTTATCCTTTATGTTCTTTTAATTTTGAACAATTGAAAAGAATAAGCGTTCGTGAAAAAAATTGAACTCCACAATTTAAATAAAATACTGCCAAATATTTATAACATTTGAGTTATAGCTAACCGTAATATATATTATTATTATATTGAAAGAAAGAATATTAATTATTGGAAGCTGAAAATATCACATAAACATGTGTGGAAGTAAAGAATGTACTTATTTACACAATATATGTGGCAAGTACTGTGTACACATTTCCATATATTAGCCACCGAGTAATAAGATTATGGTGTGTAGCAGTAACCTTTAGCTCAACAATTCATTAGCTTTTGTGGAGTGAAGTTGCAGAGACAAAACTGAAAAAGAGAGGGAAAAGACATGCTAGCATGCTGGAGGTTTGGCTTCACACCTTGTATTGCAAGTAAAGGATATCAAAATAAGTTTTCATGCAGATCAGCTGAAACCCATCAAATCCATGTCGATAGTATTGGAGACTACAGCAACAACAAAAAGAAGGTGGTCATTGTTGGGTCTGGATGGGCTGGCCTTGGTGCTGCTCACCACCTTTCTAATCAGGTCATCTTGTAATTTGTTCTTCTTTTTAATTCTTGGAGCCAATTTGGCACACATTTTTTGACAGAATTGGGATATTCTTGCAGGGTTTTGATGTTACTGTTCTTGAAGATGCTAATGGATTCGGCAGTCCAGATGATGTTGGTATCCAAGGTAAACTATTGGTTTTTTCTTTAAAAGAAACAAATTCAGATAGTTGTTTGGTTTGTCTCCTAGGTAGCATGGTCACGGACACGGCGAATCAGTGTTGTTTTAAGGTTTCTATATAATCTTTGATCTCTTTCTTTTTGGTCTGTTTTAGGCTTTTGGAGTCCATACCAAAATATATTTAGCCTGGTGAATGAATTGGGGATTACACCCTTCACGGACAAAATCCGGTCTGCACTCTATTCCTCGGAAGGATTAGAGGTAATTGAATGAATTCATTAGAAACCTATGGTGAAGAAGTTGGAAAAGAAACATGCTTGGCTAAAGCAATTTTCTTTCCAATTGCTGTATGAAATGCCAGATTAACTACAATTTTTGTGGAGTGATAACTAATTATGACAGTTGGAAGTGTCCTGAACTTTCTGCAGGTTGAATTTCCAGTATTCCAGGATCAGCCTCAATTGCCTACTCCATTGGGGACATTGTACCACACTCAAGTATGCTGTATAAAGCTTAATCTTGCTTCCTATTTTTTTCTTATAAAGTATGTACTAAAACTAGCAATAATGATCTATATTTTGTGCAGTTCACGAGGCTGCCTTTGCTGGATAGATTAACATCACTTCCTCTAATGGCTGCTGGTATAGTGTTGTAACCTAATATATATTACATTACATTTACTAAGACGCTATTTGAATTTACTAACCTAATATATATGTTTCCAATTCCAATTTGTCAAGGTTACTTTCAAGTCCTTTTTGTTATTTCTGCTCACTCATTTTTCATCTCTACCTATTTGTTTTTACAGTAATTGACTTTGACAATACTGATACTGCTTGGAGAAAATATGATCCAGGTAAGGATTTCTGTTGCAAATGTTGATTACTAGCATGTTCCCTCTACTAGACAGATGTAGTTGAAGTGTCTTATTTGGAAGTTTACTGATAGTTACTGCAAGGGAACTTTTCAAACAGTTTGGGTGCTCAGAAAGGATGTATCGGAATGTACTCGGACCACTGCTTCAAGTCGGTCTGTTTGCCCCAGCAGAGCAATGTAGTGCAGCCGCAACACTTGGAATGCTCTACTATATCTCCGTTGCTCATCAGGTATTCTTTTCACTTAAACTTAGAAGCCCTATGATTGACTAAAGTCTAAAGTAGTTTAATCGTTCTAAGGCTGCACATTTCTTTACTATGCTAAACTGAACAAAGTCTCTAATCGAAAGGTCTTACTTGTGATCCTTGACGAATTCCCTTTCGGTTAATTAATTATTTCAACACAAGGTAATCCGGGACTGTGTTTGTTCGTGCTTCCAATCTTATTGGCATTTGCGTGCAGGGTATGTTAGAGATAGTAAAATTATAGACTAGTTAGAGCCTCATCTAATAGTTTTAAGCTTTTGAGTTGATTGGTTATTTGATATTTTCCATAAGATGGACCAAAGACACTCTCATTCTCTAATTTTTTTGAGGTTTCTTTTTCCCGAGCCAAATAGTCTATGCTACTATCTTTCTGCTGACTGAAACACAGTTAGACATTATTCCTATAGTATTTCGGTTTATGACTCAATACTGTAGTTTATAAATAGTTCTTGTCAATTATTGCAGAAAAATTTTGATATGGTTTGGTGTCGCGGGACAATTAAAGAAAAGCTTTTCGAGCCATGGATGGACTCGCTGAGGACCAGAGGATGTCAATTTGTGGATGGTGGAGAAGTGAAAGATATCATCGTCGATGAACAAACAAGTTGTATTTCGGAGGTGGTTTGTAGCAACGAGACTTTCAATGCTGATGCAGTTATTTTGGCTGCTGGAATCTCCCAAGTACAAGAACTTGTTAAGAATAGGTGTGCTGTTCCAAAACAATTTTGCATAACCTCTTCGTTTTGTCTCAATAACTTGTTTCTCAATTGCATTCATATTTTCCCTGCATAATCCATCCTGTAGTAAGTGGCGGTTACTTTCTTTGTAGCGCAGCATTATCTACGAGGGAGGAGTTTTTGAAAGTTCTGAACCTGTCTGCTATTGATGTACTCATCTGTAAACTTCAACTGGACCGAAAGGTTTGTTAATTTAAATACTTTCACATTTGCATATAGGAACAGAAAAAGGTTAAGTTGCACTTTAAATTACTTAATGTTTCAAGCTTTCATTTCTTTTCTTGAAGTAAATTTCTTTTGTTTGGATGAATATAGGCCTATAACTATCCGTCTTGCTTTTTTATAGATTAATATATTTGTTGAAGAAGATGAGAATTAAAGTTGAATGAGAATATTTGTTTTATGTTAATACAAAGTTTGTATCATAAACTTACTACAATACCAGGTCAAAATTCCTCATGCAAGCAATGCATGCTCTGGATTTGATGATTCTTTTTCGTGGACTTTTTCCGACTTGAATGCACTTCATGACGAGCATGAAGACAGTGAAGCGACAACAGTACGGGCTGATTTTGTGAGATCCGTTTAATTTTCATTTTCATTTCTTTTTTCTACTACAAAGTTTTATAATTATTATATTCTATCTTTTGTCCCCCCTGAATTAACTTCTATATGTGCAGTACCATGCCAATGAATTGCTACCTCTTAAAGATGAACTTGTAGCTGCAAAAGCTATGTCTTATCTATCGAATTGCATTAACGACTTTGCGAATGCTACGGTGATCAATAAAGAGATCTCAAGATTTCCAAAGTCTTTGACTCACTTCTTTCCAGGTAGTGTGAATGTGTGATGACACTTATTCTGCTAACAAAACCAAAAGTCTATATGCACCGACTTTACCCGAACCATTACTTTTATTTGTGTTTTCGTATATCTTATGTGCTTTGTCTCTGCAAGGTTCATATAAACATATGATGCGCGGGTCTACATCCATCCCAAACTTGTTCATGGCTGGAGATTGGATCATAACTCGGCACGGATCATGGTCCCAGGTAGCATTCGCTTCCCTCCCTTGATTATGTAAATCATTGAAAGCAATATAGTACGAAAACATAAATGCTGAAACCGAAAACGAGCTTTTTTTTAATAAGAATAAGTTATAAACATAGAGTTTTCGAGTTCTAAATGCATTTTCGGAAATGAAGTGTAGAAATTTAGGATTCGAGAAGTTTTAAAAGAGAAGCACAAAGAATGATCATTCTGTCATATTTTACAACAGGAAAAGGCTTATGTGACGGGACTGGAGGCTGCGAACCGGGTGGTAGACTGTCTTGGAGAGGGAAACTTTGCAAGAATAATAGCAGTAGAGGAAGATGAGCCTCATGTTGAAGCTCTAAGGAGCCTTAACAGAAGATTCAATGAGATAAGCGACCAATTCCCATTGTTTGATTATTTCTTGAAGTGAGGACTTTTTGCTGCAATGCTCTGTATAGTGTTAATAAAGTATTAAGCCAATATACTCGTTGAACTGAAATTTACAGTTCTTTCTTCATTCAGTGAATTGGCATATATGTAGTGATTTATACAGTAATTTATTAATCATACAGCGCAATGTCACACAGCACAATGTCAGCATCTATTGGCGTTAATATTCCACATAGGACCACATATGTGTTATATCAAGTTATCAACAACACATGCAAATGAATATATATATTTACTCTTTTTTCTGTATTTTAATAATTTACATTTCTGTATAAATTATATTTATAATCATATTTTAGAGTTCACAGGGGCTAATCTTTTTTTAATACTAAATTTTTGTGGGTTTGTCAATTATAGCCAAATCTTTCAAAATCGGCAAAACTAGCCCATTTGAAATATTCAAAAAAATTTATAGCCGTTCGGGCTAATCCTGTATGTAATAACTTAGGTTCCATTCAATAAAAGGTTTTACTGAAACATGTGAAGTTTCACACGATTGTGGGTAAAAAGCGAATGATCTCAATTT
The DNA here is from genome assembly GCF_937616625.2 of Mercurialis annua. Taxonomy (NCBI): domain Eukaryota; kingdom Viridiplantae; phylum Streptophyta; class Magnoliopsida; order Malpighiales; family Euphorbiaceae; genus Mercurialis; species Mercurialis annua. The sequence goes on from NC_065574.1 coordinate 12,317,886, forward strand.
GTTGGCAAACCCTTCTATCGCATTAAGATCAATACTGATGGAGCATACAATCTAATAACGTATATTACGAAGACCGAAAGGATTGCTGGAGATGATTCATGAAGATGGCTAGGTAGTTTTTCAATGACTATTTGTAAGGATTCAGTTCTTAAAGCTAAACTTTAGGGTGTTCCACAAGGGCTGCTTTTTTAATAATTGGGGAGGGGCGAGCGCGGAACTGAACCCACAACCTTACAATTTGCTGTCCGGCGCTTATACCATTTGAACTACAGTTCGTTGGTATGGCTTCAGGTAGTTTGACGACTGGGCATTAAAAAATTAACACTGAAAGTGAACGGTAAAATAATTATGGGGAAAATAAATAAAAACTTAGAAGGTGCCATATATTCTAATGGATTGAAATTTTCTCAAGTTTATTTTGAACTTGAGAGGGTTATGTTCACGATTTACATTATTCATTATAAAATGAACGGTGTATATCAAAAAAAAATAATTTTAATTAAATTAATATACACCGCTCATTTTGCAATAAACGATATTAATCGTGAACATTACCCGTCAGGTTCAAATGAACTTGAGGGAATTTCAATCCTATTTTAATAATATCTTCTTCTTTTTTTCAGAGTGTGTATCTTGTTAGGGGTGTAACCGAGTCGAGTTGAGTCGAGTACTGAAAAGATTGAGATTGACTCGTTTAATTTCGAGTCGAGTTTCGAGTTAATTTATCGAGTTTATCGAAAGCTCGCGAGCTTAACGAGTTTAATCGAGTCTTATTATTATTTAATAAATTTCAATAAAAAAATAAAAATTTAATAAAAATTTAAATACTATATTTCTTTTTATATAAATATATTTATATTACCTATTTTATGCATATTTCTTAACGAAAGATATATGAATTAGATATTTAAGGTTCAAAATTAAAATAATATCATATCAAATTAGCATAGAAATATATAAACGAGCTTACTCGCGAGCTTTCGAGTCGAGTATCACTGAAATTGAGATTGACTCGTTTATTAAACGAGCCTTAAAAATTCGAGTTCGAGTTAGCTTTATCGAGTCGGGTTTCGAGTAGCTCGCGAGCGAGATTGACTCAGTTATGGTTGTATCATGTCATATTTATAACAAGTGTTAAATGACATGGCGCATTGGTCCCATTGTATAATTTTTTTCATGATCTGATCTCAGAGTTAACATTTTCAGATTTATCAGAAAGCAAATTTTATTGCAGATCATCTAGCTTCAATCGGTAAATAACTACTATTTGATTAGATATTCATGCCATGAAGAAGCTCCGCATATAAGTATTTTTCATGGGATTATGCATGATTTATAAGGTGTTTCTTATCCTACTAGTTTTGCATTACGTGCTATGTACGTGGCTCGTAACGCGACTCGTCAATTTATTATATAAATTTACTATATAATTATATAAATTTATTTTTTTAATATTTAGTATTAAACAATTAGAGTTTTTGTTAGAATTAATCAAAATACTTTAATTTATTAATTTTAAAATTAATTGATGTCAATAATATTTATTTATAACCTGTTGTATTAATTAAATTTATTATAATTAAACCAATATATTGCATATATAATTAATATTAAATTAGTTAGAGTTTCTATTTGATTATGAAATATCTTTATATTAATAATTAAAGTAGTTTCAAATTAAATTAATTAAAATATTAATTTTTTTAATTATATTATAAGTAGTTTAATTTAATTAGTATTCTAAATCAATTATTTTAATAATATAACTTTGAGATAATATTAAATAAATTTATAAGCTATACATGTTTCTCCATTTTAATCACAAACTTTAAAATATGTTAAATGTATGCAAAAAATTGCAATAAAAATGATCTTACAAAATAAAAACAATCACTATAAAGTTGTAATAAAATTATATTTGATAATATAATTAAGGTTTATTCATTGTTGCTGACTTTACGTTCATTATAGTATGGTAGAATTCAACCGTGAAACTTAAAAATTGAGATTATAAATTTAAATATTACATGAATTTTTGTATAAAGTTCTAAAATAAATTAACTATTATTTGATATGATTAATTGGTGCTACTGGTTTTCTATTAATAAGTTTCGCACATAATTTTATGTTGTGCGTGTATGGTGATTACATGGAGGTAGTTTAGTATAGCTGGTATTGTGAATTAATTAATTTTAATTTTCATAGATTATTAGATAAAAATCATATTCAGTGATGAATAAAGTAATAATAAGAAAGTAATGTAAATTGTGTAAACACAAACATCTTTGTATTGCAAATTATAATCTGTCAAGATGTTAAAAGATTAGTTAATTAAGTTTGTTTTACACTTTCATTCATGACGAATTTTTTGGTTCCTTTTTTGAATGAAATTTTGATTCCTTATCCAAATTAAATTTCAATTTCAATTATACTCTATCTTTAATAATTAGATGAATTATTTAATTTATAATTAGTTAGTTAATGACTATAAAACCTATAAATATTAGTAAATTAAAAAGGACTATTCGGTAAATTTGATTGTCCCCCCCCATCCGTGCTTTTATATATAGTACTAGTTTTTCGCCACGCGCTACGCACGTGAGCGATATTTATATGACCCGTTAAATATATAATATTGATTAAATTATTAAATAAAATAATTTAATAGTTAGTAAAATATTATGAATTATTTTTTGTCGATATGTGGAAAATATATGGGTGATAACTGTTTGACCCGTTATATAAATATCAATAAAATTAGTCTATTTATTTCACTTTCAATCCCATCACTTTTTAAAAAGTTCACGTCTTGATCTTTATTGCTTTCGACTTCACTTTTGTTTGAATTCCTTATATTGTAGAAGAAAATTGAAATATAAATTTGATCGTACTATTTGAAAAAGTTTAGTTATAATATAATAATATACTATTGCTAAATTTACATTCTTAATGATTTTACAATTTTTAATTGTAATTTAACATGAAACATGATCAAACTTCAAGTGCCTTTCATAATTATGGATTCGACAGAGTACATGAAATAATTCACATATATGTTAAAAATTTCACATTCACTAATAAAAGCAGATTTCAACATAACAGAGTTACCAGCATCAAAACAACGATTATCTTACACATTCAAACAGATAGATAATACTAACCGTGAGATGATATACCGCCTCTTTAGAGCAAATTGTCAAATCCCACTCAGCTTTTAAGATGCGGGAAGCACAAGCGTCAAGGTCAGATTTTTGGTGCTTAGCTTCAGCATGTTTCCTGCACTTAACCTCCGATGTTGTGCATATGAAAGTCTGTACAAAATTAAAAGATTCAACAGCTTATAAAAGTATTTCACAATTTAGTTAAACTTATTAACAATTATCATATTAATAAAATTGCAACTAAATTATTGGACAAAGAATTGTTAATATGGTTGGTATTTTTGATTATGTAGGCGTTTAATATAGAGTTAGTTTTATTATTTAATTCCCTAGTCTAGTTAAACTTCTTTTTCATGTTAATGTTCATGTTATCCATGTATTATTTGAGCACCCTACTATAGTTAAACTTCTTTTTCATGTTCATGTTATCCACGTATTATATCTAAGCACCCTACTATAGGTAAACTTATTTTTCAAGTTAACTAATGTTAATGTAGAATTGTTTTATTTAAATTAAATTTTTATTAATTTTATTTTTTAATATTAATTATACCTTTAATGAAACCTATTATCGTAATTTTGCTTGTCCCCCCCCCCCCCCCCCCCCCTTCACACTTAGCGTTTCGCCACGTGCTACGCACGTGAGCGACATTTATATGACCCGTTATATATATATATATATTAAATATATTATAAATTATTTTCTATTTAGATTTGAAATGTACAATGTGATGAAATTATAAAATTCTGAGAATGATATTATCACATATTAAAATATGATACCGCATAATTGATTTATTTTTTCAAAGGCTATAAAGAATCAATTTCAATTGGCAACCTACTTACCTATGCACTAATGACGATAAACGAAATAGAGAAAACTATAAGCAATTACATCATAGATTTAACATCAAACGCATGAAAAATTCACCAAACAAATGTCTAGTTTTCAGAATAAAGAAAATGGAAATAGATCCAATTACAACTAATATGCAAAAATGATGGAAATATTAAACTAAACCACAGTTGATAAATAATGAATATGAAAGTAGTACCTTATTAAAGGCACGATCAAGTTAATTTAGACTATAACTTTTTTCCTGTGTATTATACTATTACTCATATTTATAAGGATTGATCATCAATTGATGGTCTTGTAGTTTATGTTAATTAGAACTTTATTTTAATTAGTATTGCAATAGTAATAAAACTTTTTATTAGTTAATTAGAAGTTTAGTTTTATTAAAAGTTTACTTTAGTTAGTATTCTAATGGTAATAAAACTATTTATTCATTACTCAATTAACTATTATTTCAATTTCAATAAAGAATAAAATTAAGTAAAAAATTCAATTTTAGTAAGGAAATAAATATTATTTGCCCCTAAGTAAAAAGATAATAAATAATTTGCATATTCGGATAATTTATGAATTAAAAATACAATTAATTAGTTATTTTTAGGTGAGTGATATATATATATATATATATTAATAAATTATTTAGTATAAATTTTATTAGAATTAGACTGGCAATTATCTTCGTAATTTTCTTAATTATTAAAGGCTAGTTTTGTAATTTTGCCTGTCCCCCCCCCCCCCTCGCTCTTATAGTATAATTATAGATAGATAGATAGATAGATAGATAGATAAATATTTAGAATAGCCTCTGATTAAACTTCCGCCTCTTCTCTCATACCGAAATAAATATTATATTAACTAATAAGTTGTAACTCAAACATTATGAGCGCTTGTCATCAATCTACTATGTGGTAGACTCAATTTTTCCACAAACGCTCCCCTCTCCTATTATAAAAAAATTATATTAATTTTATTTAGTGTATTAAAAAATATTTCAAAATATGAAAAACTAAATTAGTGCCCAAAAAAAATGTAAAATTAAAAAGAATGTTCAAAGTATCAAAATAACTATAAAAATCTATATACTTATATAATTGAGAGGACCAACGGAGCCCTCTCATTCAATCTCACAAAACGGAGTATTTTGGTGAGTTCCCATTTTTTTAAAAACACCTATTTATTATTAAATATAAAATAACTATTTAACTAACACTAAACTCCTTAATCTATATAAATACCTATTTATTTAATTTGCACTAAAATTCCTGATTTATATAAACAATTTCTTCATATTAACTTCATATAAATTGTTTCTTTCGTCAAAGTAGTTTTATAGAAGAGAATATTCTTTATTTTTTTAATTAGTTCTCAAAGAAGAAGATCAAGGAGGGTAAACTATCTTTATTGATATCACTTTCGTTAAATTGTTTCTAAAGGTAAATTATTCATTTCAAGGTTTTAAATTTTTGTTTAAATTAGATATTGAATTTGTTTATACTATTTTTATCCTATAATTGTATCTGGTAAATTTTTGTGAACTTGAGTTTTGATTAACTTTTTTATTAACACATGGAATTTCTAATTTCTTTTATTTATTTTCCTTCTATTTTATTTCTTTGGTTCCTATTGTTTTTTTAATTGGCAATAATTTAGAAAATTGTCTAATTTGTTCCAAGTTAAAACGAATGTATTTAAGTATTTGTAATTTTGAGATTGCAGATTTGATTTATATGAATAGTCTTATAGTTAGGGGTGTGCGTCGGTCGGTTCGGTTCGGTTCGATTTTGAAAATGCAGAAACCGTCGGTTTTTGACTTACTATATTTGAAAACCAAATTGTTATTATTTATAATTAAAACCGACTAAAACAAGTGCCGAAATTTGTCGGTCGGTTCGGTTCGGGTTCGGTTTTATCATTCGGTTTGGGCCTTCAAATGGGCCGAATACAGACCTTTAATTTCATGAAAAAATAAACAGCAGAATACAAATTTAGACTACAAAAAACTAAACTGATCTATAATATATTCATTTACATCCCTTTCCAATGATACAAAATTGCTATTCACAGCAGTACAAAAATTACAAATTTTAGAATTTACAGCAATTCAAGTTCATATATGCAAAAAAAATGAACTTCTGAGTTTAAAGTTCAGAATCAGATCCCATCTTATGAATCCCATTCCTAGCAAATGCAATCCGTAACTGATTGTAAAGCATCAACCAGCTGTTTGCAGAAGAAGAAAGAAAGAAACAGACTATGAAACAAAAGAATAAACTATTTGACTATAAAACTACTAAATAACTTAAGGTTAAAAAAATTAAATAAAAACAGGGGCTCAGAAATTTGCTTATCGGTTCATTTGTAATGCGATCTATGACACGGTGGCTCAAATAAGCCGTTTCATCATATCAAAAAAGAAGGCATTACAACATCTGAGAGTGGTGGAAGCTTCATCATTGCCCAAAACAATTTAAACTGGAAAGTTGAAAGTTTAAAACAATTTCAAAGTAAATCTGGAAAGTTGAAAGTTGAAACCAGGGGATTTCAAAACAGGTTTTAAGGTTTATAAGTTTGAAAGGTGAAAACAGGAATGAGACATAGTTCCAATTATAAGTTACAACTTACAAGTTATAAATTGTAATGAGTTAAAACATGAATTTGAAATAAGGGATTTCAAAAAGAAACTTCACAGAAAGTTTGAAAGTTAAAAGAAGCATTTGAAACCAAGGATTTCAAAACAGATTAAAGTTAAAAATGCAAAAATGTTAGAATTTAGAAAGAGTTAGAAAATCATACTTTTTCTTTTGCTTCTCACCACCAATTGAGCATAGTTCAGATTCAGAAGGGACATAGCAATCCAATGATAACATCAGAGCTTTTCAGAAGGGACATACGGGACAGGATCCATCAAAAGGACATTAGCTGCATAGCTTTTCAGTTTCAGAGCTTCATAGGATCAGACAGCTTCACATATCAAAAGGGACAGGGACTTGGATCAGTTTTCCAGTTTGGCTTCCACCACCTCCAAACTGAACACATGATTTACATGTGTTCCAAAAGCAAAAATACTGCATCATTGATCATGTTCTTTTTCAGGCAGCAGGAGGACCAACATTTGGCAACTCTGGATAGCCAAAACAAAAGACATAATAGTTCAGAATATAACAGATAAGGCAGATTAATGCTACTAATGAGAAAGGAAAATAATCTTGAAATAAAAACAGAAAGAAGTGCATAACCTTGCTCAAATATCTCAAGCTCATCAATTGACTCTTCAATATCCAGAGGATTACTTGCTTGTCTCAGCCAATCCTCAGTGCAAATTAGTGCCTCCACCAGTTTAGGAGTTAGGGAACTCCTGAAAGAATCTAGCACTCTCCCACCAGCACTGAATGCAGACTCAGACGCAACGGTGGAAATGGGAACAGTAAGTATATCGCGGGCAAGTCGAGAGAGAACTGGAAAACGCAATGCATTATGCTTCCACCAACATAGGACCTCAAGATCATCATCATCCTCAACTAAGTCCTCACTTAGATAAACTTCCAACTCACTCCTCCGTGTACTTGAGGTTCCCATGTTCCTCCTATGCTGCTTGAATCGTGCTTTCATTACTGATGGATGTTTTTTGTTTCTGGCAGCAGCATCAGGGACAGGGACAGGGACAGAGGCAAGTATCTGAGTCTGGGAGCTTAACTCACTGACAGAATTGCTCCCACCAGATTCGTACAAGGATTTGTACTCATTATACAGCAAGTTAAGCTCATCAACTACAGACTTGTACAATATAGCACCATTTACATTGCCAAACATAAGACACAATGAATATTCCATCCCTTCTAACTTAGCTGAGGGATCAAAAACATAAGCAAAAAATATCAACTTGTTCATTTTATCAGGATCACCCCAATACTTATCAAACTTCAATTTCATTTTCCCACCCAAATTCTTTATCTCTAAATCCTCACTCTCCATCATATCACACAACACCACATTCAAATCACAGATTTCTTGAAAATGTATGTCAGAAGTAACATACAATGAGCCAGATATACGCAAGGTGACTGAATAAAAATGTGAAAGACAGTTGGCAAATTTTCTAACTACTTCCCAATCTAGAAAGTCAGGAATATTACCACTCAAATCAGTTTTAAAAGCAGATTCATCCTCTTCATACTTTTCAAAAACTTTCTCATATAAACAAGCTGTTGAAAGCATTAAAAAGGTTGAATTCCAGCGAGTAGGTACATCTAGACTTAACCCCTTTTTAGTTTCAACCCCAACAAAATCAGCAGCCTCTTTAAATTTTTTTAGTCTAGCTGGACTATTTCTGATGTACCTCACACACTCCCTAACCTTTTTAATACAAACATTAACATCTTTCAAACCATCACTAACAACCAAATTTAAGATATGAGCAATACATCTCATATGCAAATATTTCCCCTTAGCCACCCCAGTTCCCCAAGACATCATCTTTTTCTTAAAAACAGAGACTGCAACATCATTACTACTGGCATTGTCCATAGTAACTGAAAAAACATTTTTGACACCCCAATCAACAACACAATTCTCTAAACACTTAGAAATATATTCACCCTTATGACCACTAACAGGCATGAAAGCAATAATACGCTTATTCAATCTCCATGAATCATCAATCCAGTGACACGTAACAGACATATAGTTTATCCTTTGTATGCTAGTCCAAGTGTCAGTTGTAATGCTAACCCTTTGACTATGGTCTTTTAAAAAGGTTTTCAATTTTAACTTCTCATCAGCATAAAGTTTAAAAACATCCCTAGTGACAGTCCACCTAGAAGGTATTTTAAACTTAGGACAAGCAGTGTTCATTAACTTTCTAAAACCCAACCCTTCTACAAACTTAAGGGGCAACTCATCAACAACTATCATGTAAGCTAAGGCCTCTCTAATGGCATCTTGGAAAAACTTCCAAGCCCCTAGGTTTACTTTATCACCCCCACCATCAATGGCATTACAATTAACATTCTGCAGAGTTAACAAGGTTTGCCTAGTTTGTTTACTTTGAGGGTTTTTTAAGCAAGCAAGCATGTGTGCCCTAAGGGTTGAAGTCCCATTAGTCTTACTATGACACTGATAGACTCTGGCACAATATAAACATTTAGCTGAAACTACTCTACCATCATCATCATAAATACTTTCAAAGTGGTCCCAAACAGCTGACCTTCTAACAATAGGCTTCCTCTTTTTTGCATTTGGCTCAACTACATTCTCTGGTTGAGCCTGTGCTGAGCCCTCAACATTACCCACAGCACCAGCACCATCAACAGGAGCAATAGAACTGGGAGCAAGATTGCTCTCAGTCCCAATTCGCTCAACCATTGGAATCTGCAAAAAAGAAAGTACAAGCCACAAGATTCAGACATCTATTTTAAATCACAGAGACAAGCCACAAGATTCAGGCATCTATTCAGGGACTTAAAACACAGAATCATACCTGTGAATTTGTTTCCATCTGCCAGTAAGGGACTTAGGCTTCCACCAGTTCACTTGACGCAGAACTTTTCTTTTTAATTCACAGATGACAGAACAAAATCACAGATAGATCACAGGATTCACAGCTTCTTGAAACCTCTTGATTTCTGTAAATATGTACACAGAAACACAAAAAAAGTATCAATTGATGATTAACATATCATAAAAAGTTAAAAACTCAAAAAAAGAACACAAAAGAGGAAGAGGCTACCTTTAAATCAATGATTGACAGAAATAGAATAGATTACAGCTTCCACCACCATTTTTGCTTCCAAATATGTTCAGAGAAACACAAAAAGTATCAAACACTGAATAGTAAAGAACATCACAACCCAGAAGAACAAAACAATAAAAACAGAGCATACCTTTAATCAATGGCCAATTAGATTCAGATAGCTTCCACCACTTAAAGTTCTCCAAATATGCATAAAGAGAAACGCAAGAATAATATCAAACACGGTATACAAATGAACCATGAAATGAACCAGCAAAATCAAAAAATACGAAGAAACAGAGGACATAGCCTACCTTAAGGTCACGAATACCTCAAAAATCAAAGCTTAGCTCCCACAAATCCATTGGATCAAGTTCCAAATATGCAAATAATCAAATAAGAACATAAATAAGTGAACGATAGAGAAGAAAAGAAGATCTGCCACGCAGGTCATAGAAAATATGTTTTAAATCTGGAAATAATGAGAAACTCACCATTTCTGAACCATCAGCCCATCTTCTTCATGAATCATCATTAACAAATCGTTAATAAGATTCTGATCTAAGTTTTTTCAAACGAACCACAGCAAGAACACAGAAGCTCAGACTCAGAGATAACAGAGCAACGAAGAGTCACAAAAAAGAACAGAAAATAGCTTACATAGAGCTAATTAAGTGGTGGAAGGTAAGAATCGATTGAGAACCCATTGATTTAGAGCAGTAATCGAAGTGATGAGAGTAATTTTAGGGTTAGGGTTTGTGAGTACAGAGAGCGATCAGAGAGATGAGAGAGGCGAGAGAGAATGAAAGTGAAATGAGAGAGTGATTTTAGGGTTAGGGTTTTTTTTAAGGAGAGTTTATATATTATGGGCAAAACTCACCGTTTTGGCTAGGGGAATCACACGCGTGGCTCAGTTCTCGAACCTTCTGCACGCGTGCCAGGGGTGGGATGAAACGACGTCGTTTTATCCCTTCGGTTTATCGGTTATTTCGGTCGGTTTTGGACCTCAACCGAACCGACTGTCACAAACCGTATTTCCCACCCCTCCTTAACCAATCCGCACCGTTTCACCGAAATAACCGAACCAAAGCTCACATTTCGGTTTGGTTCGGTTATTTCGGTTGATACGGTTTTTGCACACCCCTACTTATAGTTTTGGTACACTGATTTTTTTGAAGTGTCTTTTTTGAACCAATTGGTGAGCTTCGCTAATCTTCATGTCCTTGAAAAAACAAAAATATGGAAGGAATTAGAGTCTACAACAAGGTATATGTAACTATAATTCTTTTTTCCTTTAAATTCTATTATGGTTATATGAATTTAATTTAAATTTGTGTAATATGATTTAAAAGTTGCATCACAAAAAAATATTATTATCTAAGCTGTTTTTTTTATTTTTAAAATATTTATTTAAGTTTTATTTTTTTAATAAATTTCGTAATTATTTGTTAAATGGATAAGTTTAATCTTCAGTCTTATCTATAAGCTCCCATTAAAAAAAACATTCAATTTAGTTTTATCATCTTAATAAGTTCATAATTTATGTAAACTTTTATAATATAGTTCAAAATTTAAATTATTCTAAAAATTTAAATGTCGAATGTCTTTATAAAATCACACGTAATATTCAAAATTAATATAACGATACTAAAGTATAAAAGAGTATAAAATAATTATGCTCCAATCATTATTACAATATGTCGATATTGTTTTTTTTAAAAGGTACAAATCCTCAATATTTTAAAATATACTATAAAATGTTCTTACATAAGAAAAGTATTGGAACGGTAAAGATAAAATTGTAACAAAAACTTATAATCTATATACTTATGAAATTGTAATATATTAGACTTCTAACCTATATGAAATAGCAATTATGTTCTGCTAGAATTGAAAATCCAAAGCTAATCATACCTGTGAAACTAATATGACTTTATTGGATTGATTCGTTTTTTAATCTTGAAGCTCTCAATAATTTGATTTATTAAATTAAATTTAGTTAATCCAGTCGTTTCAGAAAAAGAGCTAAAATAATTCAGTAAGAATAATTTGATTTTAGTTTAACCAAACTGATCTAATACTCATCCCTATATGATAAAAAAATGGCTTATCCCTTTAAAAACCTCTCATATTTTATCCCCAATTCGTTTGCACCCTCACATTGCAAAACCACCAAATATACCCAAATTACGACCTTTCACTTTCAATTGCACCCTCAAACATTAAATTGATCTCTTTACACTTGAAAAAAATAGGTTTATTTTTATTTTAAATAAAATATTAAGTCTTATTTTAAAATATATGCAAAAATTAAAGTATTGATTTGAACAGTTTTCAAGTGAAAAGAGGTTAATTTAATACTTGAGGGTGCAATTGAAAATGAAATGTCGTAATTTAGGTATATTTGATGGTTTTACAACGTGAGGGTGCAAACGAATTGGGGGTAAAAGGTGGGGGGATTTTAAGGAGATAAGCCTAAAAAAAATTATAATTCCCTGTCGAGGGTCATGGAGCACCTATTTATTTTGTTTTTCCATATAATATGATACTAAAATATAAGAGTAAAAAGTAAAAATACTTATTCTAATTGCAAAAGACCATATCACACAGTAAAATTTGATTAGTATCGTAAGTATTGTAAAATATGATACCCGGTCCATTTTTCAAAATATTTAATATTTTGAAATAATTCATTACTAGAATTATTATTTATATGACATTTTTATTTAGATTATCATCTAAATTTAAAATAATTTGATTCCGCGCAAATGCGCGGGATTACGACTAGTATAATATAGTTGAAACCAACCTAAGGATATTTTGGGGGGTAATTTTAGTGTAATATAATAACCTCATATTTTCTCTCTCTCTCTTCCATTCTGTCCATTGGCTCTCTCTGTTATTAGATTGTCATTATTGTATCATAAATCTGGGAAAATTAAAATAAAGCTCATTTAGATCCAAAAAAATATCAATCATACCCAATTGAAATTTAACTTCTCTCTACTCAAAATTCCCTTTTCATAAACCCCAATTTCATTTGAAACAGTGAGTTCTTGCTATGTTGATATATGTGTTTGATCGAACTCAATTACAGTTTTTATATTCAATTTTTACAATCTGATTATTTGGGTGTTGATTTCACGATTTTCAAGATAATTGTTGGTCTGGGTTTTGAGTTTTGACTTCATTTCGTGCCAAGTTTGAATCTTCGATCTCATTGAAAATGCTGACACAATTATTGTTATTATTCACTTGAAACTGCTGATTTGTTGTGTTTTGGAACTGTGAATGCAGATTGAAAATGGGTATGGAGCAGAATAATCACAGTTTGGAGGAGGAAACTTTGGAGATTGGAATGGGTGTGTATGATGATCATGCTTTGTTTTTAGAATTTGATTCATGAAACTTAATTTGATTCACAATATTTACTGAATTGTTTCTATGATGTGAATTTGTTTCGTGTTCTTTGTATTGTAGAGTATAGAACTGTGTCCGGAGTTGCTGGACCTCTTGTTATACTCGAAAAAGTTAAGGTACCAACGAAGCAATAACTGTTTTTCTTCTTAAAGTGAAAAACATCGTGTATTTTTTATTTTTCGTTATTTCTTGTTGCGGTATTGTAGTAATGAGTGGTGGCATTATCTAAATTCTTGTGTTAGGGACCGAAATATCAAGAGATCGTTAATATTCGATTAGGGGATGGAACCACACGTCGTGGTCAAGTTCTTGAAGTTGATGGCGAGAAAGCTGTCGTTCAGGTGATTTGTGTTGCTTTTCTCGTTGTCAATGTTTTATTAGGTTTAGAAATTGTTGGCATTTCTCATTTGCTCTGAGTTATGTTAAATTAGTTCATAGGCTTAATTGCAGAATGCATTATCTCTTTGTTGTCTTCTGGAGTAGGTTTTTGAAGGAACATCTGGGATTGACAACAAATTCACTACAGTCCAATTTACCGGAGAGGTACGAAGTTTAACATTTATGTTTAGTTTTTTCATGCCCAAAATGAAGGAATAGTTATTAAGTTCATACAATAATCTCCGCTGAAGCTGCCCCAGCAGTGATTATTTTATATGCACCATGCATTTGTTTGGTATTGTACATTCAGTTTTCAAGATTGTTCTAGATGCTAACTGTTTATTGTTGAATCAGGTTTAAAAAGTATAGTTTAAGGAACAGCCTATATATATCAATCTGAAAAATTGATTCCTATGGATATAAATTTCTCTTGTTTTATTGTGAATAATAGTTTTTGTAGTATATAACCTACTGATTTAATTCCTAAAGTTTAGAACAACTGGAAAACTTTGGAGAAAAAGAATACCATAACTCATCTGAATGTTGATACCTATGAGATAGCTTTTTTCATTTGCTATATCATAAGAAAAGAATCATTTTAGACATAAGAACAACTCATAAAGCTTCAAAAAGAAATGATCATAACATATGAGACTGTTGAGACGTATGGGCGGTCATTGCTTCCACTTTTAGTTTTTTCATTTACTTGTAGACGAAATTATAACAATTAACACATGATAGAGATGGTTGAATTTGGATCAATGTTACCATGTACGTGGTGCAGTTTGGGTTGTGTTACGGGAACGGAAACAAAATATGTTTATTAATTTTTTCAGAATTAGAAATTAGAAAACGCAGCCGATGTTGTTAATCCCATTTTTCTAATATCTTTCTTGTTTCTTCAATTTAAACACAAAACAAACAGTTTGATTTATTTCTCTTATTTTAATTTCTTTCTTATTTCTATAACTATATATATTACTTACCGTGTTCCCGCCGTGTTCATGCCTCATTTTTTATAAACATCGCGTTCGCCGTGTCTGTATGCCGGTGCTTCATAGAAAATGATTAGCATTAAGATACAAAAAAGAAACCAAAACATCGGCTGCGTTGTCTTTTTATGGGAGCTCCTAGTGTGAAGTTCAACTGCGTGTTCCAAAGTGATCTGGTACTTCAGACTCCCGTGAATTGGACGCAGGTCCTAGTTCATGATACCAAGAGCGAATTCTGGTTACTATGATTTGGATACTTGTGGATTGCCATGTGCCAACTAACACTAGTTAGCAAATTCTTCGGCATGGGTGAGCAAAACTTTGGAATTACTGAATTAACCGATCAAACGGACTATATTTCAGTTAATTTGGTTTGAGATTTTTATAAATTTTGATTTTCAGTTAATTCAATTGGGTAAATGATACAATTTAGTTTGGTTTTGAACTTTTGATCAAGTTTCTAAAATTTGGTTAACCAAATTAATTGAAAATTGACCTATTTTTTTATTTTTTTTATATCACTTAAAAATTAACTTGTTTTGACCGAATTGACTGAATTAACCGAGGTTGGTTTAGTTTTCTATTTTTTGAAATTTTAATTTTTGATTCGATTAGATATATGAATCTCGGTCGGTTCAGTTAAAGGTATATTATAATTCAGTTTGGATGAATTCTATTCAATTTTAGTCGAACTGACCGAATGCTCATCCCAAGGTTGTTGGACACATTTGCGAGTGCCTTTCTATTTAGTTCTGTCACTTTGCGCCTTTTTGGAAGTCTTGGAACTAATTTACCTTTTAAAGAAGAGATGATTGAATCCTAGTTCGGCTATATGTAGGAGAAGGAAAGGGAGATGATGAGAGTGGGTATGGGCTTGATACTTTTGATATGTTTGGGGGGAAACTAAAGATGAGAGCAGACAAGATGAAGTACTGTTTGTTTGGATTGAGGAGGTTCTAAAGAGAACTATTAATAGGAAAATAGACTTGATACTTCAAATTATCTACCATGTACCCCATCTGTTTATGATTCTGTATCATATTGTATAATCTGTATTGCAAGCCATATATCTGTGCATATGTCATTAGTCTTATTCTTTACCATTATGATTGCCATGTATTAAATTACTGTAAAAGGAGAGCGGGTACTCTTAGAAAGAATCTTAGAAAACATTAGCTATGGTTAATATTGATAACAGGATCAATTTTGTTTACAGGATCAAGATTGCATATGAGATGCTTATTAATACTCCCTCCGTCCCAATAGAGTTGTCCACTTTGCCTTTATCACACAGTTTAAGAAAAACAATTATTGTGTATAGGTTTTATAAAATTTTACTTACTTTTCTTATAATACCCCTATTTAATATAGGGTCCACATGCAATTTACTTTCACTTTATTCATTAGTGCATTTTAAATAGGGGTAATATAGAAAAATTGAGTGTAAAAATTAGTTACTTTTTGAAAGGGGACAAGAGTTTTGGGACAAAAAAATTTCTCAAAGTGGACAACTGTATTGGGACGGAGGGAGTAATACTTAATAGTAAAATTTTGATTTTAAATAAAACAATGAGAGCATAGTAGGAAAAATGAAGTTTAGTTGTCTCACTTACCAGGAATGTGTATTACCCTTCACATATCATGTAATGAATTTCACTTTGTATGGGGATCAAACAAGAGACATTGCTCTGTTTTCTACTTTGTCCCTCATATTCTTTTAGCAGGGAATAAAGTCAGTTTTAGATTGATGTAACATTGCATTTTTCTGTCAATTTCTTTGAGGTTATCATTTTTGGAATAGTTATGCTGAACAAGATATTTTTGTTTCTATGAGAAATTAACATAATACATTATTGGTAAGTGTCTACTGTGTATTCAACCTCTTGAAAGTTGAAAGTAGTTCTCTTGAACTTTTTCTTTGTGATCTTTAGAATTCCTTCTGATGATGTAGTTTTTTCATTTCACTTATGTGCTTTAAGCCCGCGTTTTTCACACTTTTTTTACATGTCCTCTTTTATAGGTTCTGAAGACTCCTGTATCATTGGATATGCTTGGGCGTATTTTTAATGGTTCTGGAAAGCCTATTGATAATGGCCCTCCTATTTTGCCAGAAGCATATTTGGACATCTCTGGTAATTTAAGTAGTGGAGCAAGTGATTCAGTTTTTGCTACTTATTCGCATATCACCCCATGTCCGTGAAAGTAATATATTCTTGTTGCAGGGAGTTCTATTAACCCTAGTGAGAGAACATATCCGGAAGAGATGATACAGACTGGAATCTCAACAATTGATGTCATGAATTCTATAGCAAGAGGACAGAAGATCCCTCTGTTTTCTGCTGCTGGTCTTCCCCATAATGAAATAGCTGCACAAATATGTCGCCAGGCAGGTCTTGTAAAGAGATTGGAAAAGTCGGACAATCTTCTTGAGGTACATTTAGCACTCTTACATGATGTTTAACAAAATCATAATTTAAGTGATCTTTTTGTTTTTTGTTTTGGTAAATAGTTGGTGATGGCAGTTTGTCTTTATAAATAATATAACAGTGTGAATCAAGTAGTACCGCGGTATCATAATTTATCACTATGACACCATCTGTTTAGTATCTAAGGTTATGGTATACTATTCAGACCCAGTTTGCACAGCTTTTAGTTTTTAGATTTTCAGAATCTGCTTTTTCAAAACCAGCTTATGGAGAAGCTAGAAATCCAGCTTTTCCCGAACCTTATTTTTCGAGAAGCTACAAATTTCAAAAGAAAATTAGAAAATATGAAATCAAGTCTTATCTGAGATATGAACCTGCTTTGTGAATTTTCAGGATGGAGAAGAGGACAATTTTGCCATTGTATTTGCAGCTATGGGTGTAAACATGGAGACTGCACAATTTTTTAAACGTGATTTTGAGGAGAATGGTTCAATGGAGAGAGTAACCCTATTTCTGAACTTGGTAATGTTTAACTTCTCTGCAATGTGATATCCCAAGAATTGTATGTTTTGTTTGCTAATATCTGTAAATTATAAAGATATTTGTTCCTGAAATTTGATTCTGCCTCCCTCTCATGCAGGCAAATGACCCTACAATTGAACGTATTATTACACCTCGTATCGCTCTTACTACTGCAGAATATTTGGCATATGAATGTGGGAAGCATGTCCTTGTCATACTCACGGATATGAGTTCTTATGCTGATGCTCTTCGTGAGGTGAGATGACAAATGAGTCAATATCTTTTCATTGTCCCGACGTACATTGAGGGCAGTTTTTAGTTTTTCCAGTAATGGTGACGCAAAATCTTCTGTCATGTAAATTATCAATCTTTGTTCAAAAGATGAATAGTTGAATTATCACCCCTTTTCAGTTTCTGATAGCTGATGATCCTCAAAAAAATTATTGAGATGTTTTATATGGCTTATTTTGACTCTTGTTTTTTTGAAATTTGATTTTGAAATAATTTAAATACGTACTTTATAAGATAGTAAAGCATTTGCTTGAGACTGTTTGCATGAAACAAAATTTTGATTACTGCTACAGGTGTCTGCTGCTCGAGAGGAAGTACCTGGAAGGCGTGGATATCCTGGGTATATGTATACTGATTTGGCCACTATATATGAGCGTGCTGGACGTATTGAGGGACGAAAAGGTTCCATCACCCAAATTCCAATTTTAACTATGCCAAATGATGGTAATGCGTGATAAATCACACTGATCTTTTAGATACTATTTTTCTTTTGTTCGAATAGATTGTCTTAACTTGATATCTGCATTTGACCAGATATCACACATCCCACCCCAGATCTTACGGGATATATTACAGAGGGACAAATTTACATTGATAGACAGCTCCAGAATAGACAGGTAAGGTTAAGTTAGAAATGTTAGCATTTTTGTTCGATAATGATAAATACTACTTGGAAATGAACCTGAATATCAAGTTGATCCTTTGTCATGCTGCAGACGTTATTATGTTAGTTGACCTGTGATTTGGAATTGTAGCTCTTGTGATTGTGTTACAAGCCTCTGTTAAATTCTGTAATGAATTTCCCCTTCTGAAACAATCATACTAGAGCGTGCATGTTAATAATGTTCCACATTGCGAAAGTAAATAAAATATAATGAATTTTTATAGTGGTGAGAGGCCAACCACCCAAATAACTAGTTGTAGTTATTTTGCATATGGTTGCCCCAAATCCATCTGGATGTACAGTCCCAACGGCCTGGTCTGGTGTTGCCACTGCGCGTTAATCACAATTCAGTTTCAGGGGAGTTTTGCTTTCAAGTGACAACATGATGTGAAGTCCCATGAGGGGGGGTGTGAAGAATGTCCAACATTGCTAAAGTTGGGGGCCAACCACCCAAATGACTAGTTTTAACCATAGTTATTAAAGGCGCGCCTCAGGCGAGAGGCGACTCAGGCGAGGGCTGAGTCGCCTCACATGGCCAAAGGCGGGCGATGTCGCAAAGGCGACCGCCTTTGCCGCCTCAGTTGGGAGGCGAGAGGCCAGAGGCGCTCGCCTCTGTGATTTCAGGGCTGTTTAGTGTTTTTTTTTAAAAAAAATTAAATGCTAATCTGTTTTTATGGGCTTTTTAAGTGTAATTAAGCCCTAAACACATTTAAAAAAGCTGCTGGGCCACCTTTTTAACCTATTTTTCTAATATTTTAACCTAGTATAAGTATAATACTAGATTAACAAAATTAGAAACACAACCATACATATTCCAATTCTTCTTCTTCACGCAAAGACTCTCTTTTCTTCTTCAACGGGTCCTTTCTTTTTCAAAGCCATTATTGCATTGATAATTAGTTATCTTTTAACTTAGACTTTAATAATTTGATTAGTACTTTTGAACTTTTGAATTATATTTGATTTTTTTTAAAATGCATAGGGTTTACATATATATAATTAATATATATATATATATATATATCGCCTTTTCTCCAAAAGGCTTTCGCCTCGCCCCACGCCTTGCGCCTCAGGCTTTTTGACCCTTGTCGCCTCGGGTCGCCTTTCGCATTTAATAACTATGGTTTTAACAAATCTATTTTATGTGGACTTAACACTCTAAGCCAATCTTAAGTTTTTTTAGTGGTCTTTTTTCTTTTATCATCCTTCACCGGTGTGACAACTACCTTGAGGTGCTCTTATGTTATTTCGGTAAGGTTTTATTTGTTAGAGTAAATCATTTCTTTCTTTCAGTATGCCGCTCCGCGGGCATGGAGCTATATTTAATATTTCCCTCTTATTAATAGTCAATCAATAATTTTAATGCTACACAACAAAAATTGGACTCTTGATGGCTTGCTGTTTCATTCAAGTATAGACTTTGGGATTGATATCTAATAGAAAGCTGATTTTTTTTTTAAATGGTCAGATATATCCTCCAATCAATGTCCTTCCATCTCTGTCTCGTCTGATGAAGGTAAGGATTAATCTCCCATTTGGATTCTAAAAACAATAAAACAATGATGGTATCACTGAAGCAACAAAAGTCATGGAATGTAAGCTAAATAATCTTTATTGGTTTTATGGCAGAGTGCCATTGGTGAGGGGATGACTCGCAGGGACCATGCTGATGTGTCGAACCAGGTTTGATTGGATATATATGTCCTCTTGCATTCAGTTTATTGTCTTGTTTTTGGTTGTCTAACTGTTAAATATATCAGCTATATGCAAATTATGCAATTGGGAAGGATGTTCAGGCAATGAAAGCTGTTGTTGGAGAAGAAGCTCTTTCTTCTGAAGACTTGGTCAGTGTAGAATTGTTGTTGCACTTTTGAACAGTTCATTTGATTAACTGACATGTGGTTGAATTAAAAAAAACTGACGCCGTTCATTCTGAAATAACAGCTATATTTAGAGTTCCTGGACAAATTCGAGAGGAAGTTTGTTGCTCAAGGAGCTTATGACACTCGCAACATCTTTCAGTCGCTTGATTTAGCCTGGACCTTGCTCCGTATCTTTCCTCGAGAGTTACTCCACCGTATCCCAGCAAAGACTCTGGACCAGTACTACAGCCGCGATTCAGCTAATTGAGAAATGAGTTTATGAAGGATTGCTTAAATTATTTGGATGAGCTGTGATTTGTTGATTTTGCCGCAACTCTCCTAAATTATGCAGAAGAATAAAGGCGGTTTTCCATTTGGGTTCATCGTCAGATGTTCCTTTATATTCTTTCCAGTGAGGAGTGATTTCTTTCATCTTGTAATCTATTTATTAGTTGGTGATATTCAAATGGAGGCTGCTTTACATTTGAAGGTATTCTTGTCATTCTTGTTTTATTTGTGATTCCTCTTACCTTCTTGTAATGAGACCAAGGATTCTTATATTTTTGAGGGAATTGAATTCTATTTAAATTTATACACATATTTATTCACTCATTCATAGTATATTTACGCATTATTTGACCCATAAAACAGGATTTTGAATTCTTAGAAGATTTTCATCAGAATGAACTCTTCTGTTTTTGAATTATTGTAATGTGGATTTGAGTAAAGCCTTAATTAGAGAACGCATAATGGTGAATTTGATTAACTTAATCTCTCTTCATCACCAAAATGCAATACAACAAAAAATGAAATTTAAGCACAGGTCTTGTCTGAGATCCGTAACCAAGGCAATCCTGTTCAACTCGTCCTTTTCTGACAACAAATCGATAATACCAGTCATATATCCTGCTCTGAAGTGGAAAATGTTAAACATTGCAAAAGGAAAAACAAAAGCAGAACTATACAGTAGCTGTACCAAAGCGATAAACCCTTTAAACCTTCTTGCAGCAGAATAAAATTTTCAAGGCCGTTAACAGCAAAAGCAGAGTTCGCAGACATAATTAGGTCTCTCCTTTATACCGAGCAAGCTTCTAACGATACCCGAGCTCTTGTTCTTCAAAAATCAAAAGATTTGGCTATTTGATCTCCTGACTCTGATTCACCCAAATATAATCTTAGTGCTGAAATTTTTATCATCCCATGACTTCACATAACCGACGTTTCCCTATCCTTTTCTCAAATGCTTCCTTTCCATAATATCTTTTAGAATAAAAATCATATCGTAGTTTACAAGGTCACTGAAAAATGAAAACATGTTCTTAGCCTGCTTTTGATTTTCGTGGAATTTGTGGCAGGACAACTGAATCTACGTTTCCAGGATAAGGAGTCCACAATCCTAACCCACCTCTGCTCTCCTTCATGCTGCTTCCACTACCCGTAAACTCCTTTAAATTTTTTACCCATTCTACCTTCGAAGAATGCTCTCTAGTGTGTGGATGCAATACAAACAAAGAGTTGTACTCGCAATTCGGAAACATAAAAAATTTGAATGCGTCACCTAATCTGAACACAACATAGCCGAAACTCAACTGGTCGCGTGGAGTGAAGAGGTGGACCTCATTGAACCACAAGCAACTAAACAAGTTTGTCAGCGGTGTATGCTCCCTTACGATAATAGCCCCCTCAGGCACATCTGCATTTTGATGAATTCTAGTCAACGGATATGAAAAACAACAAATTTTCGCTAGAATGTTCATGTATGCAGCTTTCATGAGCAGCATTATAGTAGATTATTCCATAAGAATTAATTCTATATGGCTAGCTATATCTAAAGCACCCAGTGTTATAACTTTTAATTGTTCACATGGTATATTCAGTGGTCTTCCTCATATGGCATGAATTCATCATCCCATCCCATGAAGAAGTTAAGTGACAAATGTACTAGGAGATCAAATTTTATAGGGGACATCGACACCTTAAATGCTAGGATACAAGAATTTTTTTTTATAAGAAATAAGAGGAAAAAGCCAACAAGCCCTTAAGTTGCACCCATGCTTAAACGTCTCAAAGAGAAATTCTTACCACTAATGGTGCTTTTCTTTGAACTCCAAGGCTCCATTCCCTCATAAAAATAAATCTTCATTTGGAGATCAATGAGAGGTCGGGCATATCTTTTTCTCCGCTTGTTTGAATCAGCTTCCTCGTATATACTGCGATGGTGTTTGTGTTGAGCTATGGAAAATGTATTCTTCCCTCGCCATAAATATCTGCAGGTGATAATAAGTTCATATAATCTTAGCTAATTTCACTTCAATATCATGAACAATTAGGGCTCGTGTTGCATGACTATAGATCAAAAACATAACTTCAATAGGTACAACCTACTCAGGGAAATACTATTTATAGCATACAAGTGTCGCAGATTGTCCTGACAGTCATTTGGTGGCAGTACAAATTAAGTAATGAACCAAAATAATAATTGAAATGCAGAGAACAGAGAATGAAGACAATATAGCAGTATAAAGCTTCGACACATAAAAGAAACACGAATGCCATTTTTCATATTTACGAAATTAAGAAAGACATCTGAAAAGACCAAGCTCTACAAGATTCTCATTCAAGCAGAAAAAATGATACGCTATTGTTTTTAAATTTTCACTTTGTTCCAGCAATCTCACTTCATTTCTAACAAATTTTATCTTTTAGTCAGACTTTGCATTACTGCAGACCAAGCGACAAACTTCAATGTATGATTATCATGACCAAAGTAACCTAGGTAAGTGCAATACCTACAACTTACAGAAAGTGAACCTCTGTTTCTACTTTAAATTTAATAGACTGTCTTTTTCACCCTCAATAATGTACAGAAGTGTGGGTTTTTAATAGATAACCTGGACCACTAGGAACAGTTCAAACATTTTGTTGCAATAGCAATAGCTAATAGACATTATTGCATGGACATGAGTTAATTATTAGTAACAGTTTGTTAGTTAAAAAGAGACATGAACTTTGATTACATTTAACGCACGTATCATATATCATTGCTATTAGGCTAAAAGTGAAATTCATCTAAGTATTTGGCATCTAAAATAATAATTATATAAATATTTAGAAAAAATATGCAGTAGTACCTTTCAAGAATTAACAATGGATCAACTATCAGCTCCATTTTACCATCGATCCATATGCTATATTGTGCTTGAGGAAATAATCTGTGGGTTAAAATCTTCGGAACTTTACCATTCCTTCTAGGCTCATCATATGGTGGATGCTTTAGCAGAATAAGACGCCATATACCCACCCATTGTCCTCCATTACCGTCTTTGCTAACGGTGGTATTTTCCTTTATAAAATCAAGCGATACCTCGTCGACCACCATAAGAAAGCAAAATATTTCCTTAGAACGATCACTTATATTTGAAGGTTGATGAGGGATGTCATATCCATCAAATATTCCCGATGCAACCACAAACCTACACTTCTTAACATATTTAATGTCCATGGGATCCATTTCAGAACCACCATTACGTATAAATCCACAATGAACCTGAAAAGAAGAATGTGCAATGGACAATAAGAAATTCAAGTTAAATTAATGATGTAATCAAAAGACATAAAATTTATACTTCCACTAAGTTTGGGAATCATAAAAAGCATATCTTTCTCCTTTAGCATTCACTTCATAATAGTATACTAACTAGTATACATGCCATGAAATGAGGATTATGACTAGTTTTTCTAATCTCAAGCTAAGAAAAAAAAACCTAAGACTTGAGACAGTATAAGACTGAAATTCTTGGGTATTTGGGGTTACCTTCATTGAAGAATTTAATTTATAGCTCTCCTCTCTTTGCAACCAGTTTTGATGTCCTCCAAATAATGGCTGAGACCCATTCTCTAAAGGCTCATCCTCCAAAATATATGAGAGATTCTTAACAATTGTGTCGACGGTTCTTCCTTCTGGAATAACTATTTTGTCAGGATTATTGGCAACAGGGATTGCACAACCTAACAGATAGCAAAATAAATAGCATCACTTACTAAAGCTAAAGAGAGATGAACACTTGAAAGAAGAGGTGTTGCCATTGTCTTACGGTGTTGTTGTGAAACAATCCCCCAAACATTTAAAACTTTATACACCGTGCTTTCTTTGTTACAAATAGCTGCATGTCAAATAGACACCATAATGTTATTGATAAAAGTGAAAGTTTACCTTTCATAAAGAAGATCTGAATTTTACAGGACATTTCACAGAAGCATAAATAGCATCCTACTGATAGAAACTGTTTCAAGAAGAATAAAAACACTGCTTGCAATTTTCGAACTTCTTGCAAGCTGCCTGCTAAAATAGCAACCTCTTTGGATAATTTCGCTCCCATTAGCAAAAGATTGGAACATTTTACATAATCGAACACATTTACTATGTTTTCAAATTATCGTAGATTTCTAGATAATTTTACGTCTCTAAGTTGTCCACAAAAATCCAAATAATTTCATCTAATACAGATCCAATGCTTAGAAACTCTGAAGGAAAATAAGAACTAAGAGCTATATGAGGCTGACACATTTAAAAAATGTCATTCTAATCACAAATCAGCTACCATTTAAATTAGTTGATGCAATTCAACACTGATTTAAACATATCTAGCAAGAAGAACATGTTCATTCTGATAGCGGCATTATCAATCCAAATGTAAATTGGCCTTAAATTAATAAGAAATTCGAGTCTTAATGCTTCATTAGCAATTATACGATCCTACCAATAATTACACAACGCAACGGTTATATCACGTCATTCATACAACAAATCAATGAGACGTTTGCAATGTCAGAATATTTAAAGATAAAAAAAACCAATAACTAAATACTCCAATATCGCAAACATTCGTTGAGTTATTGTAAAATTAACGTGGCACAACCGTTGCCGATCCTACATTCAAGTTTATATTTCCCAAATCGCACTAACAACAACCGTAATTACCTAATCACATGACCAATTAACGCGAAAATATAATAAAAAAAACAGCATGAACAATCAAGACAAAGCCTTTCACATCAAATACACATAATGCAAAACAAAACACCACACTTAAGCTTCAACACTGTACATAAAACTCAAATAGTTGTAGTCATAAATTACCTGAAAAGAAAGGAGAGGATGACTGGCAAGACCAAACATGGAAAAGAAGAACAAGAAGAATGAGAAACATCCACAAAATGCCACCAACAAACACCAACCTAATAAACCCTCTCTTCCACAGAATTTTCATTGGATATATTTCACTTCCCAACTTCCCTGAACAACCAAACAACAATAACCCATCAACGTAAATCGCCAAGAACACCCAAAAAATGCATAACTACAAAGAAATACAACAAATTCAGAAGCAAAGATCAATTCTTTACCTTTGGAATGTGAAGGAGAAGTTTGATTGTGGGTTCTGTCTGCTCTCCTGTTTAACCGCATTGATACTGAATTTTGGATCTCTCTCTCCATACTTTCTTAAATTGTTATTGCTCAATGCTGATTAAGAAAAAAAATAAAATGTTCTAGTTTTATACTATAAGGGTTTAAATGATCTAATTTTAGATTATAAAAGCTTAAATGTTCTAATTTTTGATTAAGGGGGTTTATCTGAACTTTTTACATAAAAAAAGAAGGATAAGATAATAGGTATAAAAATGACCTTAATGTTTACTCTGTGCCTCAACTGCCCCCTAATATTTTTCAAGTCTCAAAAATGACTCTAACATTACCTAAGTAGAACAAATTTACCATTCGATATTAGACGGAGAATATATTTGTTCCACTTTGGTAACATTAGAGTCATTTTTGAGACTCGAAAACATTAGCGCAACGGCTAATTGTATGCCACATCAGCCGAATTAACATTCAAACACACTACCGTTAGACAGAGGGTATATTTATTTCCTTTTACTAACGTTAGGGTCATTTTTTAAAAGTTAGGAGGCGTTAAGACCTTCTCAAGCTTCCTCTAATTCCATCAGTGAGTGAGTCGTTGTCTACTTCAGAGGTTTAAATATTTTTTTGCTCCAACCACAAAAGCCAATCTGAATCTTTTGCCATTTAGAAATTAACCAAAAATCAACGAAAAATGATTGTATTAGTATTCCATCTCAATACAACTTTAATTTTTTTTTATTTCACTTCATGTATAGTTAATATATGAGTATTATAATCTCAGTATAAGATAACAAGATCAATCAAATGTGGACTGAGATTAACACAAAATTAATATAAATACAACACTATAAAATTACAAATATTTAAAATCCAACTACCATCAACAAGATATCAACAAGTTGTGCTACATAATTTAAGGAAAAAAACATGAAATACAATAAAAACACATAAATAAAACAATTTAACTTTAAAAAATCACAATCATCATAATAGAAAAACATAAAATGCATAAAATCGTCAATATAATTTGAAAAGAAAGTATAATATATTGAATTTTTTATGCATATTAATGGTAAAAAATTATTTGAAAAATAGAAAAATTTAAAGAAAAAAGAACACGGTCATTTATATGAGAAACATATTTTTATTAAAGATAATGTTCTGAAAAAACCTCCCCCTTTTAGCCCCTTTTCGTTCGCATCCTGGCATTGTAGACTCGCAGATTACACCTAAATTCACACCTTTTATTTTCAATTTTACCCTAACCTAAAAGAATTAACAGCTTAGCAGCCATGTCAACCAATTATGCTTACTCATTAGCTGACGTGCCATTTAAAAAATTAAAAATAATAATTTAGAAATTTAGGGATATTTTTTGCCTTTTTACATTTTGTTATCCTTTTAATTATTAATTAACCCTAATTAATCATAATTATTCCAATCAATCAAAATTAACTCTAATTAAAACTTTTTTAAAATTCTAATTAAACCTAATCAATTAAACTAATTAAAGCTAATAAACCTAATAGACTAAGCCTTGTTGAACACAAGAATCATCATCTTTTACGCATTGTTCGGACATTGCTTTAAAAGTCATTTGTTCCTTTTAAGTTTTGGGTGGAAGCTTTGTCAACTACTGTCTATTTAACTAATCGTCTGTCATCGCAAATTTTGAACTTTGAGTCACCGTATTATCGTTTGTTTGGTTCACATCCTAGTTATCAAGCCTTGCATACATTTGAATGTGCATGCTTTGTCCATTTACCTGCCCATGAAGGTCACAAACTTGCGGATTTTTGATAAAAAAAAAGTGTCTCCTTCAATTTACTATTTATATTTTTATGTCCCAGACCACAAAAAAATATTTTTATACATGGAGACCCACCAGCCCGCAATGGTCCATTGCGGGCTGGTTTAATCCAGCTGATTAAAACAAACCAGCTGGATTAATTATCTAAAGCAGCCCGCAATTCACCATTTTGGGCTGCTTTAGTGTCTCTCCCCAATCAGCCCAATCATTTTAAAAAATTTAATTATAAATTTAATATGACAGTAAAAAAAAATTATATTGTATTTTAATTATGATTATTTTATAAAATGTATTTCTAACAAATTATTTGGAGATTCCGCTGTACTAATTTTATGAATTAAAATAATTATATTTAACTTTTTAACTTTTTTTGAGAAAAATATTTAAACCATGAATAATTTTTTATTTTTACAATATTAACTATTTTACCAAATCAACTCTCACCTTTGTTAACTTTTTATTTTCACAATATTAACTATTTTCACATTACTTCTAAAGGTTATCTATATATCTATATCTATATACTATCTTATAAAGTAGAACCGAAAAACACTGTACAATGAACAGTGCTTTCGGCTCTTTCCTATTTTACCCCTTCGTTTCACTTTGAATAACAATTTAACTCTTTTTCATTATATAACACTTTCTCATTAAAATGAGGTGGACGGCTGGATTTTGAAAATGAGAGACTTTGTGGATGTGTGCCTCCCTTCTTGGAGAAGTAGTGACTCAGCCATGTACTTCTTTGACACTTGGTTGATATAAATTGGAATTGCTTACAAGTGTTATAAAGCTTAAGCATGGACGATTTTCATCTATATCTTCTTCAATTATTTCCCAACTTTGCCCCTACATAATAACATTATAAAAGGAGTTGTCATTGAATAATTCAAATTCACAGTGCTTTTGCGAAAGTTAATAGTTTAATTAATTAGATTATTTATTGTTTTGCCTTCATTAGACATTTTGATCAAGCCAGCTCTCAACTCAAGTTAAGTATACTTTCATTTTAATATTTTATTTTCTTCTCAAAATACTTTGCAGAGTGAATAAAAGTTTCTTTTAGAATCAAATTCTTAATTTTTTTTTGTACAAATCATTTATTTTTTCAGTTTTTTGGTACAAGCCGGTAAGAAGATTAACCCAATTTTGACCAGTTCTTTATATTTAACAAAGTTCTTATTAACAATTGAGGGAATAAGAAATGAAATTTACTTAATTGTCGCCAAAAAGAAATCTAACATGATCTGGTGCTTTTAAACTGAATTTATATCCATGTTTTGGAAATGGACGCTCTGTGGCTGCGTATACGCCCTTGAACGACCTTGGAGCTGTACTTATAGTTACAGATCTAACTGGATAAATTAATCACTGGATTGTGAACATCGTCTTTGAATCAAACTTCGTTTTCCTCGGCTTCCTTTAAAACGATTTGCAGATCTGTCCCAACATACCGTATGTGCAGCGGATCGTTCATCGTTTCAGTTGGCACCGAATGAAAACTAACCCTGAAAATGGGTTTCAACCCTACAACTAAAATTGTAGATAAAAGTACATATTAATCCTTCTACTATTGTTGAAAGCAATTTTAACCATTAAAGATATTCTTTTGATTATTAATTTCTTAAATATAACAAAATTAACTACGTAAACCTTTTGGATAATATTGTTCAAAATTATTAGTATTAATTATATTTAGTCATTTGTTTTTTATAATATAAAATTTATTTATAATGGAATCTATACATATATTACAAACATCAAAATAAAAAAAAATTAAATTAGTGAAACATAAACCATTAATATTATGAACTAAATTAAAATTATAAATAGAATAATTAATAAAATGCTACCTAATTTTTCTTCACCTTTCAATTTTACTATTGTATTCAAATAAAAAAAATCATCATCATTAATCTACACTCTTTCACTTAATTAGAGTAGTCAATTATTTTTTAATTTTAGATTAATGGTCTGATACCTGATTTAAGGAATAATTAAAAATAATTAAATTATATGTAATTAAAAGAAAAAGTAGAACCGCACATCGTTCGATTACGTAAAATTTCACACACCCCACTTAAATAAATTTTAGTGGGCATCATCATATTATTATTATTGAGTTTGGTATTTATTTTGAAACTTTGTTTTCCTTGTGACATTTCATAAGCTATCGCGTTGACGGACCCTGGAATGTTCTTTCTGCATTTATTTTTATTAAGACTTGCATTGTTTTTTATGTACTAATATGAATTTTATTGTTCAGTTTGTGAGCCGCGCGCGAGGGAGAAGAATCTGTATGAGTTCCTTACTGTAGCACTGGAAAAATTAATTGCAACGTTGTCCTCTCATATTTAGAAATGAAAGAACGAGATGATGCAAAATAAGAGAGTTTTCTCTTTTTACTGTTTTTATGCTGAAATGAGTTGTGTCTGATTTTCCAGTACTAGATTTCAGACTTCAAATTTATAATTTATTTATTTTGAACGATCGAATGGTGTTAGATATCTGTATGTTTTGATCTAATGGTTGCATGAATTTAGTACAATCAACGGCTCGATTCACCGGTCAATCCTTGATCGGCTGTAATCTCCTCCTTTTCTTTTGAAATGTGCTGCAACTTCACCGTTCCTTCCCGCATGGCATGGCATATGAACATATTTAAGCATGTTCCCTTTTCAGCTCCAACATTTAGACTGATGTGCTCCATTGAAATCTTTAATAGCAAATTTGAATGAATTTAAAAATTACTCTTAAATTAAATATCATATTAATTTATTAAAGTATGTTATTAATTGAATATGGCACAGTATTATATCCGAAATGCAATTAAATTGCATATGATCTTTTATAACATAATAATATCAGTGTGCTTTTATATATTCAATTATTGCAATATTAATCGTTACTTCTTTCGTCCAGATAGAAAAAATGGGCAACTTTTTTATTTTATATAAAAATAAAATATTATAATTAGTATTAATTAAGGATAAAATTATCTGAATATTCTCAAAATTTTATTATTTGAGGATTAGATATAATGGCTTTATAATAATTTATTTTTAAAAATAAAAAAGGACAATGTAGAAATGTTTTAATAAATTAATCATAAGTATTGTATATTTTGATTTTTTTTTGAAAATATAATATTTCATATTATTTATAGTTATTTTTACTACAAGAGTGAATTAATATTTCTGTTTGTATATTTTTACATATGCCGCTAAACTTTATTTGTAATGGTATATTAATTTTGTCCCCGTGCATATTATTAAGACTATAGAGTATTAAATATATATATATATATATATATATATATATATATATATATATATATATATATATATATATATCATTTGATTAGTTACTTATTATTAAGGGTATTATTAAATATTTATAAATTTTATATCAGTTAATTCAGTTGTTGTGCTTCAATTTTGAATAGGGACTGCCCGAAGCAACGCGAGGGTTCCGTACTAGTATAAGTATAAAAGTGAACCCATTAGGTTCATTTACTTAAATAACCTTAAACTATAAAAGTTATCTCAAACATAACCACCATAATTGAAGTACTGTGTAAACCTATTTATGTAATTTCATCTTTGCTCTAATATAAATGTCCATTAAGTTCATGAGAATTACGGAAATACTGAGGCGAATTATTATTTTTGGTTTAACCCATAAAGTTTATTTCCTTAACTATCCCTATAAATTTTTGTCTTTTATCAAAACAAAATGCTTAATCATATGTCTTTTTATGGAAAGTTAAAATAATTACTAAGACACATGACATTTTTGTGTGTATTGTCTATATTAACTCTATTTGTTTTTCATGTTAAATCCTAATTGTATTGCCCTTATTTGAAAAAATAATTATCTGAATGACATACTAATTTACTTTTGATTCCTTTTATTTTTATATCCATGGTTTGTACTTTATGTCTAATAATAATAATTGTATTACCCTTTATTGAAGGAAAAAAATTGATTGTTGGTGGAGCTTTTTGCCTTTATGTTTAGTTAATTTCTGAATATTGTTATTTGTTTGAAATTATGTTAGACTTGGACAATTAGACTTTAATTTTTAAAAAATGCTTTAAACTTTATTAATTATTTATATTTTTTTCTTTGAACTATTTATTTATTGAAAAAATATTTAATGTCTAATAAAATTTATGAATTAATTTGGAAAGTGTAAAAATTAGTGAGATGCTTTTTAGTCTTTAATTATTATATTAGTATATATTTGGAGTTAAATTAGATTTGACATTATTAATTTTTTTCGCCTTTTTTATTTTGTCTGTACTTAAAAGTATTTGACTTTTTATTTCAAAAACAAAATTGGTGTTTTATAAAATTTATGAAATTATTTATTTTAACAAAAAAAATCCCCCTTTTTTATAATTTGATATACAATATCAAAATTCGAAATGACATGTCAAATAAAAAATAGAATTCATAAGTGCATAAACATTTGGGGTTGAATTGATAAAGTATAACTGAAAATTAAGTTTAAAATAAAAATAAATACAAAAAAATCACTATTTTTGAATAAATTGTTAAAAAAGTTGATTTTCAAGTTTAAAGATTTTTTTTGATAATTTTAAAGTTTAAAGATGAAGCTGGTTATTTATTTTTACTTTTTTTTAGCGTGTATGAGCACTATTGGTTAGAGAGTTGTGATTTTTGACGATTTTATAATCGCTTTGAAAATTTTGATTCCATATAAAAAACAATGTTATGATGTTATCGAAATTAATGATACTATGCGGATTCAAATGTGGATTTTATATTAAACTTTTTTTTGTACTCCCTCCGTCCCACTCTAATTGACAAAATAACTAAATTACAATAACCAATACAAACTAATAAATGACGTAGATAGTTACTTTCATACCCCTCTATTGATAATGGAGTTAATTAATGCTATTAGTATATTAGTCAAATTCTCATTAAATATTCATCATTTTCCCATAAAAAGTTTAAATTTAAATGAGGGTAAAGATGGAAAGTTAAAGGAAAAAATTATAGTTACGTTAGTTTTGTTAATTAGAATGGGACACCAAAAACTCCATATTTTGTCAATTAGAGTGGGACGGAGGGAGTATTAATGAAAAAAAAGATACTCCCTCCGTTCCAATAGAGTTGTCCAATTTAAAAAAAAAAAAAAAATTCAAAACCATTGTCCACTTTCAAAAAGTAACTAATTTTTACACTTAATTTTCCTATATTATCCCTATTTAAAATCCACTAATGAAAGCAAAATTGTAAGTGGACCATATATTAAATAGGGGTATAATAATAAAAGTAAGGAAAATTTTACAAATTCCATAAACAATAATTGTTTTTCTTAAACTGTGTGATAAAGGCAAAGTGGACAACTCTATTCGGACGAAGGGAGTATATTTGACTGAAAATATATAAATATAAAAAGATTAAATTAAAAGAGGATATTTTAACTAATCTGTTGCATTTGGTATTTATATATTGTTATCTAATTTACTATTATATAATACTTAATTAATGAAAAACTATTTTATTATTTTATCCGGATTGTTATTTTTAAATTTTTCTGAAAAAAATATAAATTCCGAAGCAAAGCAAGGGTTTTGTACTAGTATAATTTATAAATCAACTCTCACCTTTGTTGTGTCAAGTGCTTATTTAAGAACTAGTTAACTTTTTTATTTGATAACTGCTAGTACCTATAAAAAAATATTTAGTAAAGAACCAACGATTTAAAGAGTTAGAACTGTAAAACAATTATTTTTTAGTGTTTGGTAGCTGCATGCTGAGCTGTTAGTTAAATAAAAAAATGGACTTGCATTAGATCAGATAAAGTAGTGTCTTAGCAAAAAAAGACAAATCATAAACATGATACTAAAAAAGAGAAAAAATGAAAAACATTCTTTATTTGAGAAGCAAATACAGAATTCTGTAAAAGAATGATCACAAAGCTTGTTCTTACCTTGAGTTGGCAAAAAAACTTAAACTTGGCAAAATTATTTTTTATTTTCACAATATTAACTATTTCACCAAACATATTTTTAAAAGAGAGGACATTTTAATCGTTAAATTTACGAATTGAACTAAATTATTCAATTCTCAATTTAAACTTATTTTTAGGCACATAATAATCACTTTTAAAGTAAAATAAAAAAAATTAATTGTAACAAATAATCATTCATGCGTAAAATTATTTTTCTAAAAAAAAGTTAAAAATTTAAATCTAATTATTTTAATTCATAAAATTAGTACACCAGAATCTCCAAATAATTTGTTAGGAATACATTTTATAAAATAATCGTAATTAAAATACAACATAAATATATTTTTTATTATTATATTAAATTTATAATTAAAAATTTTAAAAATTTAAAATGATTGGGGAGAGACACTCTCTTCCCAATCATTGGGCTTGGGCTGATTGGGGAGAGAGTATCTCTTTCCAATCAGCCCAATTTTAAAGTAGCCTGCAATGGCTTATTGCGGGTTGGTATCAGCCCGCAATGATTTATTGCGGGCTGATAGGTCCCCAGACACAAAAATATAATTTTTATGGTCTGAGGCACAAAAACATAAATAGTAATTAAGGGGGATATCTTTTGTCAAAACCCCAAATTTGCTGCTCAATCTATTCAATATGCTTTCTTGTGATATAGTGGATCTCAAAAGATAATCTTCTTTGAAAATAAATATTTCTTTCAAAATCATGTTGTTCCTCATTATGATTTGATTATGCTTTCTAACTTTGATGATGAGCCTCGGCCTATTGAATGTTTTAAACCAGGTGTTGTTTATACGAGATGGTGATCTCCACTTTTATTATCGACCCTTTCTATTCATATTTTGACATCTGTTTCTGAAATTTTTGCTCCGCGACGGTTATCTTGACCTTCTCATAAACCAGATAGGTTGCCTTTCCTCAGACATTGCTTAATGCAACTTTATCTTAGATTCGTGTTCAATTCTTACTCTTAGGAAATCAAGCAAACTTGTTGGGTTAAAGCAATGGATGAGGAATTATAGGACTTACAAGAAAATGATATTTGAGATCGTGTTTTTTGTCCATTGGGTGTTAAGCCCATTGGATGTAAATGGATATACATTATCAAGTTACGATATGATGGTTCTCTTGACAAACATAAAGCACGATTAGTGACATTTGGTAACCGGCAGGAGTATGGAATGGATTATGAAGAAACCTTTGCTTTTGTGGCCAAAATGATTACAATATGAACTATCTTAACTATAGCTGCATCTAAGGGATGGGCTTTATCACAACACATACTATTATGTTACATCAGCTCATTTAAAGTTGTGAGTATATTTGATAAAAATAAAACAAATAAAACAAAATTAAAAATTATATGATATATTCAACTAATGAAATATAACATCATATAGATAAAATTATTTTATCTACTATTGTTTACTTAACTCCTCCAAATTAGCAATTATTGAAAAATATTCCACGTTTCTTTAATTAATTATATTTAAGAAAAGACTTTGAACAACTCAATATATGACACCTCATCGTGCAACATCTTGAACTCATCATTACCAGTTTAATTTTTTTTAAGTGTTTTTAATATAATTGCTGATCTCATAGATTTAATTCCTTGATTTGTAAGTAGTTGACTTAAACAGAAGGAACAAATGAAGCACCAACAGAGTTATATATTTTTTTATGGAAATATATTTTAGAAGCCATGCGTTGCTCACTTGGATTTAAAAATGGCTTCCTCTAAAAAAATACTAATTCCAAAATATCTGGATTTAAAATTTTAAAGCAAATAAAAGTCTAACCTTAACTAAAATATGAGCATAACATAATCATAACAGACTGTGCTGCATTCTAGATGTTACCTATTTTTATTTGATATGTCTTGTCCAGGAATAATTGAATAGAAAAAATTTATATATTTAAAAATTTGTTTGACAGAACATTTACATTATTAGTTTATAAATAATTTAATTATATTTAACTTATAGATTTGTTAAAATTTGTTTTTGAACTTCTATGAATAAAAATATATTTATTTTAAGTAAATTAAAAATATACTATTTTCGAGTGAACTAATTTTTTGATTAGAACCAAATTAAAGAGTTTTGTAAGGAGATGTTACACTCTTTTATGTTTGCATACATACACAACAATGAGAAATTTAAATATTTTAGTATTTTTAAAAGGAAATATTTTATTTTACACTAGAATAGTGTCGACTTGAATAAAAAATTATTCACAGTAAATTTTAAATTGAAAGTATTTATATTTCATTAATTTATATAATAATTTTTTGAAAAAATAGCCATGTGTATTACACGTGAATAATTTTTATTTAATTTACTATTAATTGAACGTTTTATATTAAAAAAATAACAATTTACTATTAATTGAACGGTTATCAATAGTACATTGGTTTTGGTAGTGTTCAGGAAAGTGTAACGTCTCTCCTCATCTTGTTTCCGTTTACTCCTGAACCTGTTGTTACCTTTTTCTCTGTATCTTCTTCCAGAGGGTGATCTTTCATTCGTCCTTTCTCCATTCCTTCGGTCTGATGAGGATCCTTCCTCTATCTTTACACCGTGCCGGTTGACTATTTCCTTTTGTCCATCGTCCACCCTGATTTGTGTGTGTGCAATGGTCATCATCGTGGTGAAAGACCTTGGAGATTTCACCAGTAACTCTTTTATGAGATCATAATTTGTGGTTCCATTGAGCAACACCGTATAAGCAATTTCCTGGTTCAGATCTTCAATCCGCATCGCCACCTTATTAAACCTTTCGACATACTTCCTGAGCGTCTCGCCATCTCTATATATGATGGCCAACAAATATGTTGATAACTTCTTCTGGGGGATACAGGCCACAAACCGAGCTTGGAACAACCTCAGAATTGTTTGAATGTAAGCACCGATCCCGGTTTTAAACTCTGGTACCATTTTTGGGCCAGACTTTAGTGGTAGGAAAAAATTTACACAACATGTGATCCAGTTTCGCCAGAACGTTAATCACCACCTGAAACTTGTGGACATGGCTTTTAAGACACCCTATACCATCGTATGCTTCCAGGTTCGGAGGATATTTGAATTTCGTGGGAAACTCGTGAGAAATGATGAAATCTGCCAAGGGGTGAGTCGCTGCGCAGGGAAATATCCACATCTTCGCATCTTATACCAAGCCTACTCATGACTTGACAGACTTTCTCCTCTAGGTATTCTTCTTCATCCTTGGGACCAGGTGATTCACCCATCCATCGATCATCGTCTGGCACCAGTATCGGGGTGCTCTGCTTCTTTGCTGAATTCTCAAGAACTTCTTCAATATGGATCGGCTCCTTCACCTTATCTACCGGGGAAGCCGACTTCTGGGCTTGCTGTTTTTTAGGCGTTGGTCCTTGAGATTGTTGTGACACTGTCTGCTTGATATTCTTAAGGAGGCTGGTTATTTCTAAGAATGCTTTGAACATTTCCTGGTTGCTGATGGGCTCATCTGCCGGTACTCCCATCAGATATCCATTCGGCGGATTCATTCGTCTGACTGGTTGTGGATCAAGGCGCCCTCAGTATCTCTTGGGCGAGTCTAAGTTATTTAGGCGAAGCCTGGAGTCCGGTCATCTCTAGGTCGGTATCAATAACAAACATAAAAATTCATTTGAAAATGAACTTCAAATAAAATTTATTTAAAAATAAAATGAATTTCACCATAAATTGAACCAAATACTACCTTAATATTCCAATCATATACAAATTAATATGTATAAACACCATAACTGATTTTCGCAATTATCTTAATATTTTATTTATAATTTATTTTTGAAAAAAATAACATATTTTCTTCAGTCCATAATATTAGCCCTTTTTAAAAGGGAAGTTTAGGAGAATACCTAAAAAACTAAAATATTTGTAAATTTATCTCAAAAGCTGAAAGTTTATAAGCGTACCTAAAAAAATAAATATTTATTTTTTAACTCCGCAATTTATTTTTTTACTCCGCAGTTTCTAACGGTTTCAAATACAGTTTCTAATAAAGTTTCAAACGGTTTATAACGGTTTCATAAAAATAGAGTTTCAAACGGTTTCAAATACAGTTTTAAAAAACACAATTTAAAAACTGTTTTATAAAAACTTTTCAAATAGAGTTTCTAATAGAGTTTCAAACGGTTTCAAATAGAGTTTCTAATAGAATTTCAAACGGTTTATAATGATTTCATAAAAATAGAGTTTCAAACAGTTTCAAATACAGTTTCTAATAGAGTTTCAAATGGTTTATAACAGAGTATTTTTAAAAAACTTTGACATTTTTGAAACCGTTTCTAATACAGTTTCAAACAGTTTAAAAAAAGCGGAGTATTTTTACAAAATTTTTCAGAGTAAAAAAAAAATTCGGATTAAAAAAATAAATTTTTTGAAAAAAAGGTAGACAAATAATTTTTCAAAAAACGGAGTATTTTTGTAAATATTTTGAAAAACGGAGTATTTTCTGCAAATTCCTCTTTTTAAAAGTACATTTGATCCATAATGTTTATCTTTTTAGGATATCAATAAAGTATTTTTTAAAAATATATCCTCTATTAATAAATAATTATGAAACTAAAAACAATTAAACATAGATAAATTAGTAAAAATATATTTTCAATGCATTATATAATAACTAAAAATCTTTGAAATAGAGTTTTGGAAAAATATAACATGTTATTGCATAAAATGGTAGCTTTTCCTCACAAAAAGATAGTAGCTTAATCTCTCAACTAAACTTCACATGGTGGGAATAATTCATATACCTTATAATTAATTAATAGTAAATAAGAACAAGAATCAGAGTTGGAGATCTGCAAACCAACTTTTTATTTATAGACGTGTCAACATGAAAAAGAAACATAGCATTGACTTTTTTTATTATTGTAAAAAGAGTCATCCGTGCCTTTAAAATTTAGCTATAGGATCAAATAAATGTTTAACGTCTAATTTTTTAAAAAATATATTCATAATATCTTGAAAATATGAATAACTAGACCTCAATTTAGATGCATAAATGAGAAGTTGGCAGTCTGGTTGATAATATCGGAAGAGTCTGGTTGTTCATTTTTTAAAATGTTAAGGGTATATTTGAATTTTTTTAAATATTTAGAGATTACTTGATCCTGGGTTTAGATTTTAAGGGTATAAATGACTCTTTTTTTTTATTAGATAATTATAAAATGCTCCCACAATCTCAAAACACAACAAAAAAAAAAAGGGTTAATTCCTAAAAAAATCACGAACTTTACACGAAATTTCATTTTAATCATGACCTTTAAAAGTTGCCATTTAAAGGTACGAACTTTCATTTTGTTTCAAATCTATCATTTCAGTGTATTTTTGTTGATTAAATTCTTCAATAAACCATTAATGAAAGACCCAAATTATAAATCGACCTTAAATCTTATTATCTTTTAGTTAGAGTATATAGGATTAGGAATTTTTGGTTCGATAAAATACACTGGATTTTACTTTGGCGATAAATTTGAAACAAAATGAAAGTTCGTGCCTTTAAATGACAACTTTTAAAGTTCATGATTAAAATGAAACTTCGTGTAAAATTCGTGATTTTTTTAGGAATTAACCCAAAAAAAAATACCAAACCTTAGTATAAAATCATCATGTATTCTTAGAACACAAGAATACATAGTTCTTCAACAATGGAGTTTTATATCATACTCCTCATCTCTTTATGTCTATGTCTTCTTCTAAAACCACTCATCACTCTTCTTCTTCCTTCATCGAAACCCACCATTAATCTTCCACCAGGACCTTCCAAATTCGCACTTTTATCCAAATTTTTGGTGGGTAGAAGATCCTTTTATGAGTTAGGTCCTATTGTTTCTAGCCTACGTAAAAAATATGGCCAGCTTATTACTGTCCATCTTGGTTCTCAGCCTACTATTTTCATCACCAACAATGTTCTTGCTCACCAAGCTCTTATACAAAACGGAGCGGTTTTCGCGGATCGTCCGCCCTCCATTAACAGCCTTATTGTTAGTAATTCAAAGAAAATCATCAGTAAATCTCCTTATGGACCTGTGTGGCGTGCGCTCCGTCGAAATCTTACGTCAGGCGTTCTTCATCCTGCGCAGCTTAGATCTTTCTCCCGTATTCGAAAACGAGTTCTGAATAATCTGATTCATGGACTTCAAAATGAATCTAATCTGAAGAAAGATGTTTATGTTGAAGATCATTTTCGTCATGCTGTGTTTTCGCTGCTGATTCTTTTATGCTGCGGAGAGAGTGGTACTGATAAGCTGATTTTAGATGTAGAAAATGCGCAGATAAGACTTTTCAAGAGCTTTCCGAGGTTCATGATTTTCATTATGATGCCGAGGTTGGGGAAGTTATTGTTCAAGAAACTATGGAAGGAGCTTAACGAGATTGTGACTGGTTTCGATGTTGCTATAGTTCCTCTGATCGAAATGCGGAAGCAAGAATTACAGCAAAGCTCACGAAACGACGGAGAACAACAACACAGTTTCTACGTCGACACGTTACTAAATCTCCAAGTTCCCGGAGAAGAAGAGAACATTTCAGAAGCAGACGTTCTTGGATTATGCAATGAATTCATAGCTGCCGGAACAGACACAACAATGCTTTCTCTAGAGTGGATCATGGCGAACCTCGTTAAATATCCGCTCATACAATCCAAGATTCTCGACGAAATAAAACAAGTTATAGGCGAGAATGATTTCAAAGAAGACACGATCAAAGAAGAAGATTTACAGAAGATGACATATCTAAAAGCGGTGATTCTTGAAGGTTTAAGGAGGCACCCGCCCGGATACGCGCTAGCTACGCCCCATTCCGTGACGGAGGATGTTCAGTTAGGCGGCTACACGGTTCCTAAAGGGACTGCTGCAAATTTCTTGATTGCTGATATGGGAAGAGACCCGAATATTTGGGAAGATCCTATGGAGTTCAAGCCGGAAAGGTTCTTGAAGCAAGTAGATTACGATGTTACTGGGACTAGAGAGATTAAAATGATGCCGTTTGGTGCTGGAAGAAGGGTTTGTCCTGGGTATGGATTGGCTATGCTGCATTTGGAGTATCTGGTGGCTAATTTGGTTTGGCATTTTGAATGGAAATCGGTTGATGGTGAAGAGGTTGATCTTACTGAAAAACATGGCATCACTCTCTCTATGAAGAATCCTTTACGTGTTCATTTATCTCCTCGATTTTAATTATTTACTACCATTTATAG
This sequence comes from Mercurialis annua, assembly GCF_937616625.2. Classification (NCBI taxonomy): domain Eukaryota; kingdom Viridiplantae; phylum Streptophyta; class Magnoliopsida; order Malpighiales; family Euphorbiaceae; genus Mercurialis; species Mercurialis annua. The sequence continues at coordinate 12,358,658 of NC_065574.1, forward strand.
GCTTGGTTTTTGTGGGATTTAATGTTTTTATTCTGTATCCATTTTGTTATATTGTGAAGTCTTTTTTTTCTTATTGAAAGTTGTATCAACAAAAAAAAAACTACCTTTTAGCTCCGTTTCAGTTGCACCTTGACGTTACAATTTTATCAGCTGCACCCAAATTTGCACCTTTGGATTTCAATTTCATCCTTAAAATTAAATTGGACTCTTTTTCACTCGAGAAAAAATCATAAAAACCTTTATAATTATAGAATACTCGTTTAAACTCTTTTCCACACAAAAAGTTAAAAATGGATGACTTATTTTAACTTTTTCCAAACGGATAAGAGATCAATTTAGTACTTGAGAGTGGAATTGAAACTCAAAGGTCGGAATTTGGGTGTAGCTGACAAAATTGCAACGCCAGTGTGCATTTGAAAAGGGGCGGGGTTTTTTTGGTGATTAAACCTTTAGTTTTTATCTTTTTTTTTAACAGAGATAGAACTACACTATTACAAACAAACTATAGATATACTATTATTTACAAATTTAAACGCCATTCACGCCATCCACATCGTTTACGTTGAATGCATCGCTATTCCAAACTCGCCAAACATGGCGGACGATGCCGCAGCCGCTTGCTTCTGACGCTTCGAGCCTTCCTCCAAATATTCTTCAATATCTTCATCTTCTTTTGTCCATAAGGAGATTCGAACTCACGCCCCCTTAGATTTGATGCCTCACTCCTTAGCCAACTGAGCTAGAGGTCATTGGCTAAAACCTTTAGTTTTTATCACAATAATATTTTGTGTTTTTTTTTCTTATTTACTAAAATACGATGAAAATTAGGGGTGAGCATTCGATCCATTCGGCTAATTGAATTAACCATTCGACGGATTAGTTAAAATTGAACCGACCAAATAAGAAATTTTAAACCGAAAATCGAACAGATCGAGTAAGAAAGAAAAAAAATTAAAACCAAATCGACCGATCGAATAGATCGGTTAATTTGGATAATTTAATATTCAAATCGAACCGATAACTGAACAACCAGAATTCTTTTATATTAAAACAGAACCGACTAAACTTTAAACTTTAACCGAAACAAACTCATCGAAAGTTATGTTTGATCGTTTAATTCGTCGATTTTTTGCTCACCCCTAATCAAAATTAGCCATGATCATTATTTATTGTAATTTAATGTCCGAGAGGGCAGTAATAACAATAAAATAAATTAAATACTTGGAAGTTTTTGATGTTGTTTACTTTTACAAATCTCTCTCTATCTAATAGTACTAAAGTGATATTACTTCTACTTTTTCTGGCCCTGTAAGTCTTATTTTTGTCTACATTATACCTCTTTGCATTAATATTTGTTGTACGACTGGAAATTTAAGTCAAGAATGGTTGCATCGTAGTTGATCTGTTGAGAGAGTATGCTACTCTTTTTATCAAAATAAAATAAATGGTAGAGGTTATCTCTCCCGTAGCTGTGATACATTACAATAAATCACAACGAGTCTAATAAATTTGTGTACATGGTGTAGCTTCAGGGATCATTTTAGGACCAAGTTAGGGGCCATGTAGGAGTCATTTTAGGATTAATAATTACCTATCAACTTTGATTTTTGGTCTTTTATACCGTAGACTCTCTAGATTTCAAAAACTATCGGTCAATCCCTTAAGTTATATGGTGGACTCATCATGGCCCTTCCCTCAAAAAAATCCGTTAACTTTATCAAAAATGATGAGCTAAAAGAATTAATGACGGCGCCACGTCATATGTTTTATCACCAAAAATCCAAAATATTTAAAATATCCTAAAATTTAGTTAACAAATTTAAAAAATCTAACACAAACAAACCAAATCCAACCACTCAACCCCTAACCTCATCCACCGTTTTTTAGTCACCATCTCCCACCGACCGCCGAAATTTTTTATTCGGCAGTCTTCTCCGAGCTGTTTTTCCATGGAAGTACAGATCCATGTTATTCCCTTGTTCTTTCATGGTCCCATGGAGGAACGACCGGAGTTGACTGCCGGAATTTTTTTCCGGCGGTTGGTAGGAGGCAGTGACTAGAAAACGATGGGTGGGGATGAGGAGTTGAGTGGTTGGATTGGGTTGAGTTTAGTTGGTTAAATTTTAAATTTTTTGTAATTAAATTTTAATAGTTTTAAGAATATTTTGAGTGTTTTAAATTTTTTTGCATTGTTAGTGATATGGAAGATGACATGGCACCGCCAGTTTTTTTATTTTGAATGACAGCTCATCGCTTTTGATAAAGTTAAGAGATTTTTTTGACGAAGGGTCATGGTAATTGACGCTACATAACTTAGAAAATTTCTGCTCGTTTTTAAACTCATAGGATTTACTAGTGTAAAAAGGCCAAAAATTAGAGTTCATAGGTGATTACTAGCCGTTATTTTAGTGGTTGTTTGAGGAATAGTTTTTTTGAAAAAATTTGAAGAGTCTTTTAATGACATGTTTCTGGCCACATTTTTTTAAAAATATTTACAGTTATATTCCTGTAGAAAAGAAGTATATAGGCAATAGCCACACCGACTATTACAATTACACATCCCTTCGCTTCTTTTAGTACACTGTTCTAATATTTTAGAGTTCATGTTTCTGCAACTAATGCTAAAAGATTTTATAAAATGTATGTTAACATTTTAAATTCGTTGTTATATTACCTACAAAATCGAGAGACAACATGACAGTAATAATGTCACATTAATAAATGCAACTGCAACTTACATAAAAAAAAAAATATAACTTAATAAAATACACCTTAGGACATCTCCAATAGCGAATAATTATACAACGTAACGGTCACGTCACGTCATTAATAAAACAAACCAATGAATCGTTAGTCATGTGCAAATGTTTAATGATAAAAAAATAAGTAATAAATAAAGATTTCCTATCGCAAATGATTATTGGCTTGTTGTAAAAATGACGTGACACATCCGTTGTGTGAGATAAACACTCATCCAATAGCACATCAAATTATAATTTGGTGTATAAATCATCTCCAATAGTACTCTATATCTAACTCTATTATAGTATATTTTATTTTTTTTACTCTATATTTAGAGTCACTCTATTACAGTGAACTTTAAAATAGAGTACTATTAGAGATAAAATAGAGTACTCTATTATAGTGTATCTTTATTATAAAGAAATTTATTAAACATTTGTTAGTTTTTGTTACGATATAATCCGAATAAACATGTTCAATTTAATTGGAAATTTGAATAAGTAACATTAAATAAAATAGATTTGCATTAATTAATTCAACAATTTATAAATAAAATTTATACCTCATGTTTCTACTCTATTTTCATTACAAAGATGTATATTAATGTTTTTCATTATTTAATAAATATTTTTTTTATTTTTTAAATGAATATATATATATATTGTATATTTAAAAGTATATGAACATATTTAAAAAATATATTATTAAAATTGAAAATATTTTTTATTATAAATAAATATATAGACATGTATTGAATATTTATGGGTGTAAGTATAAAATATTTAAATAATATATTGAGTAAAAATATACTGAAAATATTTTTTAGTGTAAAAAATACTCCTTCAATTTTTTTTAACTGTCACTTCAGGCAAATGTATTTTTTCATTAATAGTTGTCCATTTATAGAATTAAGATGGTTTTAATCTTTATTTTCTAAATTTATCCATGCCTAATAATTGACTCTATACTTTACTTTAGAAAGCATTTATTAACCAGTGGGGTTATATTAATATTTTTCTTTGTAATGTAAGACAAAATGAGCATTGTCTTGGTATGTGTAATTTTTTCTAAATGGACAACTAAAAAAAATGAAGGGAATATATTAATTATTGGAAATGAAACACTCTAAAGCGGAATTTTAATGTAAGATTGACGTTATTTTAGCTCCAACTTACATGAAAATACATACAACTTAATAAAGAAAACACGTCTTAATGTGTATTTAGCTAAAATATCGAAAAAATCAATTTTAAAAAACATTAAAAAATCTCAACTGAGCCATTGTCTATTTTAGGGATTTAAATATTTTTTGACTCCAACTATAAGGGTCAATCTGAACCTTTTGCTTAATAATTATATGAAGAAAACCAATAAATAAAAATGAACAAAGGATCAATTCACCCCCTCAACTTGGCACGAAATATCAAATGAGTCATTCTCGCCCCTTTTGGTACAAACAGACCCAAAAGTTGCATTTTCAGCTCAAATCAACCCCTCTGACACAAAAAGAGAGTGGAATTATCTAATTAAAAAAAATTAACTCTAATTAACTCTAATTGACCTTAATTAAAATCCTAATTCATTCTAATTAACTAAAACTCTAATTAATAAAAATTTAGGGATCTCTTCTACCCTTTATTCTAATTAAAAATAATTAACCTTAACTAAACCCTAATTAGACCTACTTAGCCCTAATTAATTAAAATCCTAATCTACAGCCACGGCTGCCTCCTTCCGCCGGGAACCTTCTCTTGCCGTCAATTTCTGCCGGATCTGCCGCATCTGGGTTCGTCGGTTTGTCTTCAACATCAACATCCTTCCAAAATCAAATTATCCCCATTCAACATCATATTATCATTCCAAAATCCCCAATGGATCTGCAATACAATCTCAAAAGATTTGAGGCAAAACAGAAAATCAATTAAACAAATTATGAGAAAACCATAAATAAAAAAATTAGAATCGTAAAAACCTTTACCATTTGCTGCCAGTGAACGCTGCTCCCCGTACAACACAGCTCCTCGTTCAACACTGTTTGCCATCATGTTGCTGCACTTCATTTTTTTCGCTCGTTCATTATCTTGCAGCAGCAAAGGCGACTCTGACTGGGGTTCCTTTCTACTGTTGTGAGATGAACGAGCCGTTCGTCTCAGCAGCGGAGATAAACCCAACTCAGTTCGCCTCCACTGCTGCGAGACGAACGCGTCTCAACAGCAGAAATGAACCCAGATCGGTTCGTCTCCGCTGCTGTGACACATAGATGGACTTGACTGCGAATACGACGGGATGAAGTTCAGGTGGCTGCCGGTGGAAGGAGAATTTAAGAAATGAAAAAAAAATCACTTGACGGCGATGATTTTTAAGAAAATGGGAAGATGAAAGGTAGGGTGGAAAAAAGATAAAAAGAATCCCTAAATGTTTATTTAAAAAATTAAATGATTTTTGAACTTTTAAAATTATAGGGATATAATTAATTTTGCAAACAATTATGGGTCAATTTAAATATTAAATAAAATGTTAAGCATCTTTTTAGATATTTTTCCATTTCAAAATGGAGAGTGTTATACACTCACCGGGGTGCGACTAGGCAAGGGCTGTTGAGGGTCCTTTTTGAGCTAAAAACGCAACTTTTGGGTTTGTTTGTACCAAAAGCGGCGAGAATGACTTATTTGATATTTCGTGCCAAGTTGAGGGGGTGAATTGATCCTTTGTTCAAATAAAAATACCGTAAAAACCCTAATCTAATTAACACCTAAAAACTTCTTCAAAAAAAAAATTAACACCTAAAAACACAATTCTTTCAAACACCCAAATCAGTGAGTGAGCATTATTCATTAATCTAAATTGGGTTGTTTGATTTTACACTGAATTAAATTGGGTAATCTTCAGTTTTTCAAATCGGTGTCAGCAATTAAAGAAAAAAATGGAAGCAGAGGTGGTGAAATCAGAGCTAGTTTTACCATCTTACTACAGTTTCAAGAAGGTACAAATGTATGACAAGTACCCTAAAGGCCAACCTAAAGGTCGTTGGAAGCACCTCAAGCAGATTCTTCAGGCTGAGAATTTTCAAAATTACCCTCCTGATGAACCCAATTGTAAGCTTTTCATTAGCTTTTCATTAGCTTTTAATCTGTTTGTTGTTGTTCATGTTTCTGTTTTTGTTTTATAATTTTTGTGTTCTTTTTGTGTATTTCTGTATCAGATATTAATATTGAGTCCCCTCCTTCAATGCATCCCTGCAAGAGAATCTGTGATATAACTGGATTTGAGGTATGTGTGTCTTTATTTAGAGGTTGCATTATGCGTAAATTTTGACATATTGAAACGGGAAACGGGAAAATATACTATTTTTTTATAATAATAGGTTTTAAAAATAAGGTTTTGGAGCTTTCGAAAGTCGAAATGCGACACAGGACTCCTAGGTAGCACAGACACGGAGAAACGGTGTTATTTTAGTGTCTCTATGTAAACAGTGAAGTTTCATGTCCGAAACGTCAAGTGTCCGACACAGGACACGTTGATTGATGAAGTGTTTGCGCTACCTGAGAACTCCATAAGTTCTCTGTGTAACATAGACTAGCTCTTTAGTCCTTTTTTGGGATTAGAAGAAAAAAATGTTTAGTTTATAGATGATGCATGGTGATGATATTCCACAAACACACACGCACACATATATATTAATAAGTTACGGTCTTTCTGATTAAATTGGCTGCAACAATTTAACACCAAAGCATGTTGCCTCATTTTTGGGTTCAATATTTATTGCGTAAAGACTAACATTTTGATAAGCATCATTAACCAGTTTAGAAGGTATGCAGTAGAAAATATTTTGTTACAATTGGAGAGATGTACATTTGATATGATCTCATCCAATTTGCCAAAATCCTTGACGAAGATCGATGCTGTCGGTTTTCAATTTAATTACCTGCCTGCAGAACATTGTCCAATTCGTATTTTACTTTTATGTTTTGAAGCTTACTTGAATTTAGTTGTTCACGATTGTCCTTGAAATTTTTTAACTTGGAACCTGAGCTAGCGCTTAACTCGTTTAGTTTTTAGTATGAAACGAGAATACCAAGTTTAGTTTCTTTGTTTTTCATAGAGCTCAAGTCTGTCTGTTCCATTGGATAGTCACTTGCTCATGAACCATTATGATTCAATATATCTACTTATTATGTCCTGAAAGTTGTTACATTGTTATTTGCAGGCACCTTACTCTGACCCGAGAACTAGGCTCCGTTATGCTAATACTGATGTCTTCAAGCTTGTTAGATCACTTCCAAATGAGTATGTACAGAGGTATCTTGCACTGAGAAATGCAGCAGTTGTTCTGAAGTGAAGCGAAGCATTCGGGAGCAAGAAAAGATTTTCTACGTATGTTTATTATTATTATATTTAGCATACAAGTGAAGAAATATGAGACTAGGTTTTGTAGAAAATGAACTTGTTGAACTTGTTGCGTGTTCCTCTTGATGATTTCGATTGGGTTCTTGGCTGTTGATTTTATAGGAAATCTACAGTCCTTGTATTGTATGTAAGTGGACATGTTTATAATGAATTATCGATCTTAAAGATTAGGGTAATTAGATCACTGAACTTTTATTTATTTTTTCATTTCAGTTACTAAACCTAATTTTTTTTCTTTTTAGTTATTGAACTTTTATTTTTTTTCATTTTGTTTTTTCCGGCCAAAATGCCTAGTTGATAGCCAGAATTTGACATGTGACGGTTGGATTTTGCTAGATTTATTTTGAAATGGCTTAATTACTTAAAAACCACCCACCTTGAATTTTTTTTTTCGTTTATACCCTGACCTAGAAAAAAATTCATTTATACCCTGACGTATGTGTTTATGTTTCACCTCTACCCCAAATTTCAAAAAAAAGATGATTTATTGAAAACAACTAAATATAAGGATTATTTTATACTTTTTTCTATTAAAAAAAATACAAATAAATACTTCATCTTTAAAAATGTTTAAAAGTAAGAATTATTTAAAGGTTTAATTACTTAAAAACCACCCACCTTGTAACTTTTTTCATTTATACCATGACTTAGGAAAATTTTCAATTTTACTCTATTTTTGATTTTTATGTTTCATCTCTACCCTAATGAGTTGAATTGACCTATTTTCTTTTAAAAAAAGTTTAAATTAGTCCTTCATTTTTAACCTATATTCTAATAAAACGTTAATGTTAATCATTTATGTATCTTATTTTTAATATTTTCATCTTTAAATTAATTAAATTATCAAAAAAAATTACTCTTGGGGTACAAACGAAACATAAAAATCGAAAATAGGGTACAATTGAAAATTTTCCTAGGTCGTGGTATAAATGAAAAAAAGTTACAAGGTGAGTGGTTTTTAAGTAATTAGGCCTTATCTAAAACTTTTTTATAAAGGCCTAATCACTTTAAAAAAAAACCCTTGTACTTTTTTTTCGTTTATACCCCGACCTAGGAAAATTTTCAATTATACCCTATTTTGAGTTTTTCATTTTCAGCTCTACCCTCAAATTTTAAATTTTGACAATTTAATAAATCTAATGATAAAATCATTAAAAATAACTAAATATAAGGGTGTTATGTTATCTTTTTCAATTTTTAAAAATACAAACAAGTCATTTAACTTTAAAAAGTTTCATTACATCCTCATAATTAATAATTTTTTTCTAATTTTTTTTTTTAAAAAAAATTATTCTCCGGCCACCATGGCCGGAGAAGAGCTGGCCGGAGAAGAACATCTTCTCCGGCCCTAGCGAGCTGTTCTTCTCCGTGGCTGGAGAAGAACAGCTCGCTGTTCTTCCCTTGGTCGGGGAAGAACAGATCTGTTCTTCCCCGTCAAAGGGAAGAACAGATCCGACGGATCTGTTCTTCGGGTCTGTTCTTCATGGAAGAACAAATCCCATGAGGGTCTGTTCTTCAATGGAAGAACGACCCTCATGGGTCAGTTCTTCCATTGAAGAACTGACCCGACGCCCGACTGGTCGGTTTTTCCTTGAAAAACGATCGATTTTCGCCCTTCGACAAACAAATTTTTAGCGGAATATTTATAGTTTAATTTTTAAGGAAGAAGGTGTTTTTGGACTATTAATAATATTAACATTTATATACAATATAGGTTAAAAGTGAAGGTTTAATTTGAACTTTTTTCCAAATAAAAAGAGGCCAATTTAACTCATTAGGGTAGAGTTGAAAACGAAAAATCCGAAATATGGTATAATTGAAAATTTTCCTAGGTCGGAGTATAAACGAAAAAAAAATTAAGGTGGGGTTTTTTAAAGTAATTAGGCCTTTTATAAATGAAAAGAGGTTAATTTAGTGCCTCGGGGTAGAGGTGAAACATAAACACATACGTCAGGGTATAAATGAATTTTTTCCTAGGTCAGGGTATAAACGAAAAAAAAGTTCAAGATGGATGGTTTTTAAGTAATTAGGCCTTTTGAAATTTATTAAACATGCATAATTTTATTTTAAAAACAATTTTTTAGGCCAAATTATGCATAGATTGGTTATTTCTAGTTCTCCTCTTTTCTCGTTTGTCTTTCTTAAGTGATTTGACTTTATCTTTTGCCGGTAAGGCTTCAAATATTTGTCTAGCCTAGATAATTTTTCCAAATCTTGCATATAAATCTGTAAGGGCATTGCTGATTGCTATATCTTTGTCAAATCCTGTGTGTACCATATAGATCATTGCACAAATAGCAAGATTTAGGTTTTTTAACTGAGCACAAGCTGAAATTAAACTCAAAATTATTAATTTGTCAGGTTGCCGAACAAATCACAGATAAGCCCACTGCTTTAAAGATAAAATTCCTTAAATACAAATAGTAAGAGACATAGCTTGACAATTTAAAATCTAGCACACATGAACATCAAAGAAGTAAGAAGAGTTTCTTGTATAAATCCTGTTCTGATAGCAAAAGCATAAACGGACATATCTTGTAATCGGCTGAAGCATACCATAATAAGTGTAGCATAGTTATATAGAATTTGGCCTCTGATGTTCCTTAGTCATGTCTACAAAGGACCAAAACTCCATTCTCTAAGTTTTCTAAGTTGTGATGCCTCCCTTAGTTCGTTATACACGGAAACAAGGTCTGTTAACATCGAAGTATGGTTTTCTGATCCTTGTTTTAGAGCACAAGCATGAAAGGATTCACTAAAGCAGACACTACCAATGAGCTCACGCGAAGGAATAAGTGACAAAAAACATCTCAAATGCTTCAAGACATCTGGTTATGCATGTAAGCTAGTATCATAGCATTCAAAGCAGCAGCATTCTTGTCAAGTACAGCTTCAAACAACTTAGTAGCATCCAATAAATGCACATTACATGCATCAGCATATAGTGAAATTAAAGCAAGTACCAGAAAATCATTCGTAAAATCCATGGAGAGATCCTCCGAAATCCAAACAACTTGAACGAGGGCATACTGGGATTACACTGGCCAAAGTACTGAAATTAGGCTTCAAACCCACTTTGAAAACATCTCAGACTTGATAATTATACCGGTGAAAAGGATAACCACTAACCAGATATCAAAGCATTCCAGGAAATCAGATCTGGTTGTGGAATTTTATCAATCACGTGCAGTCTCTAAAAGACCATTCTTTGCATAAACATCGACAAAGAAATCCATAGAATGACATTTTGTTCATACCCATTTCTCAAAACAACACAATGAATCTTTTCTAAAATCCCAAAATAACTAAGTAAGAACTAATCAAGCCTTAAATCACAAAAGAAAATGTAAAATTGTCAGAAGGGTAACTTAAAGTTCGACATTTTATGAACACTGACAAGAAATGGTCATGTAACCCATGATTACTATGACCTCCAATAACAAAGTTTTGAAAGAAAAGACTTGGTTTTTCGATAGTATTGAAGATTGAGAGCTAAATCTGAAGCATCCAAATGGAAACAAGCCTTTAAAAGGTCTCCTAACAATGCATTGTGCTCAATTAGACAATGTACAATAAGAAGAGATTTAAAAGTATTGAGGAGTTGAGGGTTTTGCAGAGAGATAAAGTAGTTATCAGACTGAAAGGCAGTCACAGGAAATTACCTACAGACAGCAAAAAGAATTAAAAAACGATTTGACCAAGAAAATGATAATACTAATAATAACAATAATAAACGCAACAAGTTTTCACATAACCCTGGTTCTACAGCAATGTATCAGTATAGAGTTCTACAAACATACTAATATACTACAAATAGATGCTTGAACCAATTCTCTGCACATGACTGGCTGTGGTTTTAGTTACCATACGCTGTCCTCTTCATCATCCTGATAAACTCCTCAACATTCACTTCTCCGTCGTCTGCGCATTTTCATAAACCATCAAACTAATTAAACACAAAATACAAAGACTTTGTAACTAACAAGATAACTGCGGGAAAAAAAAAGCTTGAAAATCCACTTAATAAAAATTAAAACATCTAATTGTGTTGATAAATTTCAGTAATGAGCAATACAACGGTAACCGATTCTCGTTTTTGACAGCAAGGATCAGGTAATGCCAATATACACATAGAAAATGGAAGCAATAGGAAGAGAAAAGAATCTACAGTAATCACAGAGAAACAGTATTATAATGAAAACATAAAGTTTTTAAAAGCGTGCATTTACAGTTCTACAAATTGCATCTACAATATAAATAACTTACGATCTCGATCCGCTTCCTCAATCATCTCTCTAATCTCTCTGTCACTGAAGTTCTCACCCAGATCCTTTGCTATTCGTTTAATATCATCAACAGAGATCTTTCCCTGAATCAATATGTATTAAAGACAATGAATCAGCAACAATGACCAGAAATAAGGACAAAAACAAAAACACACATTGTTATCTTGGTCAATGATGCGGAATGCTTTCATGAGCTCCTCCTTCGTGTCCCTTTCTCCAATCTTCGCTGTCATCATGTGGACAAATTCATCAAAGTCGATCGCACCACTGCCATCCTTATCCACATCTGCAATCATTTGAGCAATTTGCTGCAATGAAACATTTCAACAATATGTAAGTTGTGCAGTCAAGATTCATCCAAAAGAATCTAGAATGAAGATGAAAATGATGATCAGGCATAAAAGTTTTCTTATTTTTCATAGTGGTTACAAACACGAATTGAGCAAAGTTATCGCCAAAAAATCCAAATCAAGCTAATGCTAAGGGCATAAGAAACAGAAGAAAAACATGGAACTTGAGAGATGTCCAGAGAAATTAAAGAAAGTCATTAGTCAAATTAAACACTGTGATCGTCGTATATGTTTACTTGCCAAAATAGAAATACTAAGTAAAATCAATAAACATAAATCCGTATATGAACTTCAAAATAAAAAGCCAACACAATGCACAAAGATAAGCTGTAACAGGCAAAAGCACAGTTACAAGGTATGCACTAAACAGAAGCAAGCTACAATCAAACTTCTGTTGTCCTTCCGAAAAAAATTATTGCAAAACATGGAATTAATTTATGAGGACATAAAAGGTACCTCTTCTGTCATTTCGAACCCAAGCGCCCTAATGTAGAAACAAAATTTTTAGTCTAAAGAAACAGCGAAAACTCAAAAACTTGGGAGATTTTCGTAAACATAGTTGATCCATTCATACCTCATGGCAACATTCAGCTCTTTGGCGTCAATTGTACCTGAACAACACAGCCCGACATATGAGCAGAAAGAAAATACTCTAAATACATCATATAAGAAAAAAAGAACTATAAATTGTTCGTTACCTGAGCCATCAGTGTCGAACAACTCAAACGCTTCCTTAATTTCTTGCCGCTTCTGTTGACTTAATCCATGATGACGCCCTCTAGGTTTAATTTCTTTCCTCGATACTCCTCTCGATACTCCTCTATAAAGACTTGCCTGTAGAGATGTTAGAAACTTCCATCAAAAATACCCGTAAAGTAATTCATTCAAATCTCGAAAAAAATGTCAATATTCTTCTGGCAACATAGTTGTCGATTATTTGAACAGCCATAAGTCTCAAAAGCAACGAGCATTCGATCCATTTCCGGCTTTTGAGTAATTCGGGGAATTAAACATCAAATAAATTCCAATTTAAACTATAGCAGTTTTTATGATATACAGATCACAGATAATCCCAAAATCTAAAGTAAATTATAAAAAACGAAATCAAGCACTTTCAAGAATTAATATCTATTTACACTTACATAAATTATAAACAAATACGTATAAATTCCAATCTTAATAATTCAAACTAATTTAAATTGATTTCTGGAAAGCACCAAATGCGTAACAAAAATTAAAAGAAAAGACATTAAAAAAACTAGGGTTTGTAGAGAGATAACTTACCATAGAATTTGAGTGAATAAACTAAGAAATCGAACAGGTGAATGCAGAAACCGTTGAACAGGTGAATTGAGTTTTGAAAATTGATGAGAAAGAAGCTGGCGAAAAGTCTCTAAATTTTCTTTCCTTTTCTTATTTTATAAAAATAAAATTTTCCATATTTTAATTGAAGAAAGTATATATTTCATCTCTTTTAAAAATTACATTCCTAGCTTTGTTATTTAAACATTTTAAATTTATTTTTGTTAATAAATTTATTAAAAATAGAGGAGTGGCGGTTTCGGGACAATAGGTGGTGGTTCAGTGATGACGATCGGCGGCCAGTTGTCAGAGTGTGGTAACTGGTTGTCGAATTTTAGTCGGTCGATGGTAGTCGATGGTGGCAACAGCGATCTGCAGTATATGTTATTGATTGTTGACTGCTGACCAAATATTAACATTTATTATATACAAATTGTACCTTTATTTGTTGAATAGTTTTTTATTGCCACATTTTTCACATATATTTGTTTATTTTTATTTATTTTTATTTATTTTATCTGTCTTTTTGTGGTTATATGAAAGCATCAATAAAGACAGTGGATAGAAAACCTATTTCTCTCTACAATTTTATGCTCTCACTTCTCTCCAAAAAAACTATCATTTTCTTTATTTTTTTGAGGATGGGAGAAGAGGATTTTTTGACCACTAATTATCCTAGATCTACTTTTTCAGCTCAATAAGTTTTAGTTAACAAGTTTAGTTTTTGATTAGGGTTTTGCTTTTTTTCTTGGTGGAATAAAGTTTAAGGTCTTGTATACCCTTTGCAGGGCCGACATTAGATGAATTGAGGCCCTAGGCGGTTAAATAAATATAAATTACATATTAATTATTTTTAATATAATAATAGATAAGTTTTTATATAATAAGTAATAAAAATATATTGCATGTAAATAAATATACTAATATTTCAAAATTTAATTATAATTATAAAATATTAATACTCTTTAAAATTAAAAAAATCTTGAACGGACTTGTTATCATTTTTTTATGAACATAAGCTAAAAAAAGATAATTTAATAAAAATATATTTTTAAAAACCAACTTGTAACGAAACTATAATGTCATCAATATTGGATTGAAAAAATACTAAACAAATCATTTATTTAATGTAATTGAAAATTAAATTAAATAAAAAATGACCAAAATAACACAAAAATATAATTTAAAACTTAATCAATTATTTCTATTGTCTAAATACTTATTAATTTAGCTTACTATAAGAACTTGTAACAAGCCAAATTATTAATTAAGAATAAAAATAATAATTAACTATAAACAATTGTTTAGAAAAAGGATAATTAACTTAAAAGTATGTTTAAAAATAGTTGAGTTAAAAAATATATATAGAAAAATGTTTAAAAAAGCAACAAAGTTTATCAAGGAAATTTCTATTATATTAGTTTAAGATTTTGGCAAAATTTAAGGCCCTTTAATACATTTCATTGGCTTATAAAATTTATCAAGATTTGATATCATTTAATAAAATTTACGTTGACATTATTATTGGTCTTTTATATATTACGCTGACAACTTTTCTTTATAAGAGTGTAATAAAATGTAAAGTGGGCACAAAGAATATGAGGCCCTCATAATATTGAGGCCCTAGGCCTAGGCCTTAGTGGCCTAGCCCTAGGGCCGGCCCTGACCCTTTGATTAAGAATTTTTAGATCTCATAAAAAATTTAGTATTTGTTTGGACTTTAATGTTAAAGTTTTGTAGATCTAAGAAAGAAAAAAGGTATGAATCTATCTCTTTAGAGTTTCAATGAAGATGAAGATAGAAGATCAGAAATAATAGGTTTCAACAGGTCAAGCGGATTGAATGGCAAGTCGGAAAAAGAAAATATCGAAACTCCCTCTTAACGAAATCGTTGTGTTAATGTTCGGGAATTGATGTCTATAATTTTCTTATTTTTTCGATTATTTATTGCTTATATCTTTATTGTTGCCTATTATTTTGTAGTTTAATCTGTGAAAGATCATATAGATGTCTTTTGTTATATGACTTTAACTCTTTGTAAGTTGAATCTTCATCGTTGATTCTATTTGAGAGAAAAAAAACAATATGTTTGTGGTTGATGCCAAAACTCCCAACATACAATTGTTCATGCGAGAATACATATTGTGGCAAATAAACTCCAACACCTGGTGTTGTTTGAACTTGTGTCTTATTAATTGTCATCATAAAACATGACCACATTGGAAATTGCTTTGTTTTGAAATGAAATGGGTATGCTCCATTTTTTGCCGGCGTTAAAGATATCTTCACTAGCAAAACTTGTCCTCCGCCATATTGTCCAATTGTTATTTCCTCATGTATAACATTTCTTTCGAATTTTTTTCATACCATTCTTGTTCCATTGCATAGTCCATTTGGCGCATCTAAATTTCTGAGCAGTAATATCGTACAATTAATTTTCAGTTCAAGTCCATGTAGAGATATATTGTTGGACGTTATTGTCACGACCCGAAATCTCGAGTCGAGACCGGCGCTAGGGAATGGGAGTGGTTGCTCCGAAACCCGTAGCAAGCCTGAAAAACACTATAAATTTTTCGCTTTGAAAATAGAAATGTATGAATCATTTATTAAATAACTGATGGGACAAAACATCAGAGTTTAAATGTGCTTTAAAACATTTATATACAATAAGACTATACTAGTCTACTACGGACAACTAGAACTTAAAACCTTCTTTACAGTCTTTTACCAAAATAGACTTCCGAGAAACAAACATTCGGAAGCCTCCTTCAAAATCGGACCAGCTTTTCCTGAAAATGTTTGGAGAAGTGGGTCAGTATAAAACTGAGTGAGTTCATGCTGTTACAAATAAATATTACATAAAGTGAAAAACGTTTTGTATTATAAAATAACTTTACGTATTTTTGAAAACCTTTAAAAATATTTTAAAAACCATTGAAGCTTGAACTCACACATAACATATTTTGACAAGACATTCCATATCAATAAAAGTCAACCATTCACTTTGACTTTTAAATCGAGAACACAATTCTCAATTTTATCCATCTAACATTGATGGCAAAACTAACCAATATAACATATATGCATAATCTTATGGGACCGATAGCACAGCCAACCGATCAACCATATCCACCTGACATCGATAGCGAAGCCAACCGATGTAACACACACACATAACCTGACATCGATAGCGAAGCCAACCGATGTAACACACACACAATCCTGACATCGATAGCGAAGCCAACCGATGTCACACACACATAACCTGACATCGATAGCGAAGCCAACCGATGTAACACACACACAATCCTGACATCGATAGTGAAGCCAACCGATGTAACACACACACATAACCTGACATCGATAGCGAAGCCAACCGATGTAACACACACACACAATCCTGACATCGATAGCGAAGCCAACCGATATAACACACACACACAATCCTGACATCGATAGCGAAGCCAATCGATGTAACACACACACACAATTCTGACATCGATAGCGAAGCCAACCGATGTAACACACACACAATCCTGACATCGATAGCTAAGCCAACCGATGTAACACACACACACAATCCTGACATCGATAGCGAAGCCAACCGATGTAACACACACACAATCCTGACAACGATAGCGAAGCCAACCGATGTAACACACACATAAACTGACATCGATAGCACAGCCAACCGATGTAACACACATTCAAGTATAAGCAAATGCATAACAAGTCTCAAAACTATGTGTGTACCTTTCTATATCAAAATAATATATACATATAGTATATACATAAAACATACATCCATACAAGGCATGTAAGCATATAACACCGCAACACATATATCACACAGTATGTTAAAATATGAAATTTTACGAATACCGAAATGTAAAAACATGTACTTACAGAAACTGTTTAACTACGGTATTACTCCGTCAATGCTCCTTTAAACAACTCTGTTAGTTCTCTTGGTCCTCCGACCCGATAGCTCGACAACTTGTCGAATCTAGTTAAGATCAAAATATTAATTCTCTTAATTAATAAAATCCTAACTCTGGAATTAACTCTATACCATCTTAATTTAATTTAATTAATTAATTTTAGCCTTTAAATAATTTCTTATTTAATAAGTTCATAACTTATTTTATTCATGTAATTTTTCTTTACTTATCTCTTTTTACACATAAAACCATTTTTCAGAAATATTCATTTAAATATTTCATTTTTCATAAATATACTTTATTATATAAAATATATTTTCTTATATCAAATAATACTTTCCACTTCAAGGTTATTTATTTAAATTTATTAAAACAGCCCCATATTTGCTTAAATTCCATTTTTGGTCAAAATACCAAAATACCCTCAAACTTTTCAAAATTGACCGTTTAGATCCTTTCGTAAATCAATTAATTTCAAATTCGACAAAATCATTTTATCTCGTATTATTAACTTACATAATCTGGAATTTTTTGGCTAACATACCATGTAACCCCTTAAATTTGGAAAAATACAATTTAACCCCAAAACTCTAGTTTTCGGCAAAAACATTCAAATCTTTCCAAAATTCATTTAAATCATTTATAATTCTAAAAATCATTTCACATCAGATTATATATATCAATAATCTGGAAATATGGTTAAATTACCGATTGGTCCTTTATTTTTATGAAAATTACACTTTAACTCCTAAACTTTAAATTTTGACAATCAAGTCCAAACCCAACCAAATTCAATAAATCATCAACTCTCAAACTCATAATCCCATTTATGTTTTGATCACTCCGGTCACCAAATTCCGATCACCGGATTCCGGTCAAGCTCCGATGAGCTTTAAAAACCGTTAAAACGCTCAAAAATTATTTTTACACAATTTTAATCACCCAAAAATCAACCAATATATATTTTTATTTAATATTTTAAAAACAGCAACCTCAAAATTAAAATAAATTATTTTTCATAATTTTAACAATTTAAAACCGTATAAACAATTAATAATTAAAACCGATTATTAATCCGTCAAAACACATCACTTTAATCACTTTAATTCTATAAATAATCAAAAAATAAAGTTTATAAATTTTTATAAATAATTTCAGCCCGGAAATTTAAAATGACATAAATACCCTTATTTTAACAATTTTTAACTAATTAAATTCTCGAAACCGAACCCGGTTAATAAACCATCAAAAATTCACAATTAACCACTTATTCATCATCAATTAAACATACTAATCATATAAAAATATTTTTTTTTTAGAAATTTAAAATCAATTCATTTACTCCTATTTTAGCAATTTTTAAAGAAATTAAATTCTAAAAATCGAAACCCATTATTTATAAATAATACCCAACATTTTAATCAACTTTAATCTATGAAAATCAACCTTTAACATATATATTAAATTCATTTTTAACATCAGCCCAGAAATTTAAAACAATAATTTAATTCCACATACAAAATTAATTTAAATCCGAAACCCAACAAAACAACAACTAGAACCGATTATTTAAGCATCAAACCACAATTTTTAACAACCTAAGCATGTATCTAAAACTCAAACAACATCGTAAAATAAAAATAATTATTTGAGGTTGAAGGTATACCTTGATCCTACATGCAATGGTAGATTATTAATCTACGGAAAAATTGCAACGATTTTTGTTAAGGAAATTTTATGAAAAAATGAAAAAAAATGGAGGTTGTGTTTTAGTTGAGAGTTTGGCAATGGATATCTCAAATGGTGAATGAATATGTCTAGAAAAAATGAAGAAAAAGATTAAGAAACTTGGACATCAAGTTTGTCTAGAGAAATATCTAGATATTAGTTTGATGTTTCATTTATTTACAAGTTTGCCATTATGGCATTCTTGCAAATAAATCGAACTCTAGGGGCAAAATAAACTCAAATTTCTCAAATATTCAAAAACATTAAATCATAACATATGGGCTGAATTAAAATATTTTTGGGCCTTTAAAATAATTAAAATAATTATTTTGACGGTTTTTAGCGTAAAATCGTAAAATTCACATTTAACACATAAAATTGCCAAAAGTCAAACTTAAGGCAAAACACACTCCAAATCACATTTTCACACTTATAAATTCATCTCGTGAATTTATTAACTATTTTCGAGGTCCTAATTAATTAAAATTGGACACGCGCAAAAATAAATACTAACAAATAATACGGGATATTACAGTTACCTAAGAGAGTGAGATACACTCTCCGGTTTCGATAGTCGTTTTGTTTTCAGGGTACTTTTTTATGGTAAAAAGTTTAAAATGGTCCGAATATTTGTTTATCATTTTAAATTAATACCTAATAATTTTTTAAAAATACAATTTAATCCTTGTAATTTTAAAATTTTATATATCGAATTAACCCCATATTTTATATTTTGAACAAAGGATCACTTTACCCCCTCAACTTGGCACAAAGTATCAAAAATGTCCAAATTGGAAAACCCGGATCGCTTTTACCCTGAACTTGTCAAAACCGGCTAAAAAACACCCTTATACTGACGTGGTACCTTAATTGGAGAGTGGATTTCTAATTAATCATAATTTATTATAATTAATCATATTTAAATACTAATTAGACATAATTAAACTCTAATTAATTTAGGGACCATTTTAGAAATTTTTTCAAAAAAAAAATCAATTTTTAAAAATTCCGGCGAGGAGGAGGAGCCTCCTCGCCGGAAAAGAGAAGTTGTTGCTCCTCTTCTCAAAGGAGCAACAGCTCCTCGAATCCTTGCTCCTCAAGCGAGGAGCAGATCTGCTCCTCGAAGAGCAGATTTGAACAGACCCAGATGGCTCTGTTCATCTTCCTTAATGGAAGAGAAAACTCTTCCATTAAGGAAGAGAACGATGAACAGACCCAAGGTCTGTTCATCATTTGTGATGAACAGACTTGGGTCTGCTCATCATTTTTTATTTGCAAAAATGATGAACAGACCTGAGTTTGTTCATCATTTTTTATTTTGAAAAAATGATAAACAGATCCACCGAGTCCGTTCCGAGGAGTCGAATTAATTTTTAGTATATAATATTTTTACGATTTTTGACTTTATAGAATTATGAATATATTAAAATTAAAAAATTGTAAAAATTTTAAAATTGAAGGGTTAATTTGTTATTTTAAGTTTTGAAATAAAGGGATAAAATTGTTAAAATAAAACCACCTTGGTAAAATAAAACCACCATCAAAACCGGAGAGTGTGTCTCACTCTCTTAAGTGAGAATGGGGGAGGGGGGTTTTGTACCAAATTTGACAAGTTCAGAGTAAAAGTGATCCTATTTTGTTAATTTGGACGTTTTTAATACTTTGTGCCAAGTTCAGGGGGTAAAGTGATCCTTCGTTCTTTATATTTTTAATAAAAAAAACAATCAAACTTTCCTTTCTCAGGCGACGAGGAGCTCCTCCTCGCCTGAGAAACCGCATTTGGGTTCGCCTCAGGCAAACCCAGAGGCGTCTGTGTTCGCCTTAGGCAAACCAGATGCAAATGGGTTCGTCTCAGGAGAATCCAGACGCATCTAGGTTTGCCTGAGACAAATCCAGATCCGGCGAGGAGGAGCCTCCTCATCGCCAGAAATCAGAATTTTTTTTTTTTGAAAAAGTTCAAAAAGGCCGCCGAATTAATTAGAGTTTAATTTTGATTAATTGGAGTTTAATTAGAATAAATTATGATATTTATAAAACTCACTCTTCAATTAAGATGCCACATCATCATAGGAATATTTTGAGCCGGTTTTGACAATTTCGGGGTAAAAGTGATCCGGTTTTGCCAATTTGGACGTTTTTTTTATACTTTGTGCTAAGTTTATGGGAAAGTGATCCTTTGTTCTTAAATAATTTATCATGATCTAATTTCACGAATCATGATCGACGCTAGGGAATGAGAGCAGTAGCTCCGAAAACCATAACAAGTTTGTTATATATCAACATCGGTTGCAATTAAACACAGAAACATATAATATAGTTTATCCTAAAACTATATGCAACCTATCACAAATCAGGAGAGCCACATAAAATTTCAGATATTAAACTCATTCACACACGTAGATGAGTTTATATAACAATACATTTCAATTCATGTTTCATTGTTTTTTACTATGCAAATCTCAATCCATAATCATTAAAATTATATGCCATTAACTTCACTTATATCTCACATTAACGCATACTTGGATGCTAAAATCAATTAAATGTTTCCTTACATTCTTATTAAAATTCAATAATTTTTTTAAGGAGCAACAATAATATTTCACGAAAAAGATGTGTATGATGCCTCCCCTAACTCAAACCTTAACCCTAAGCCAAACACCTTCAACCGCCAAACTCCGACCAATTTCGAGCCTTCTTCCAGTCAACACTAGCTTGTAAGGAGACAGTTATTTACTTCGAGAAATATCCAGACCATTGGTTTTATATAAATTTGCAACATACTTTTGAGAAATTTAGGGTTTATGGAAAATGATTATTACAAGGAGAAAGAATAGGATGAACAAACAATTTTGTTTTCTTCACATTGAAAGGAATTAATCTATTACCGAGATGGTTAATCGAATGAATTCAGTTTTGATTGGGTCCTTTAAAATTAGGGCCTTTGTCTCAAGGTTCCCCAAAACTTTGTTTCATGACAATTCTGACAGGAATGATAAGAATTTCATGCAAAACCCGGATTTTTGACGGATTTGTGCTTACGGGCTTTTTAAAATTATAATTTCGTGCCTGTTTGGATATTAATTCCAGTTTAGTGCCTGGGACCACCCAATCCGCGATTTTAAATCGCGGATTGGGTGGCAATCCGCGATTCAATATCACAGATTGGGTTAATTACTCAATTCTGAGTAATTAACCCAGTTTAATGCAATCCGCGATATTAGATCGCGGATTGCATCTCTCCCCAATCATTGGGGAGACAGTAACCTGTCTCCCCAATGATTGGGTATTATTTACCCAATCAGGTTATTTCCAATTTTTTTTAAAAATTACTATAATATAAAAAAATTATTTTAGTTAGCGTTTTTGAATAAATTCCATTTTTTAAATTTTTTTGTTAAAATTCTAATAAAAATATAAAAACCGTTTTTTAGTTAGCATTATATATTATTTTTTCTGTTTTTACTAATTACAAATTGCATAAACAATATGAACTGATGAACGATATAATAATACGGAATAGTCGATAAAATAAAGTAGGATTACAAAGTTTAAAGTGTCTAAAAAAACAACAAAATCATAAATAATCTCGATATCTAGTGTTCTTCTCCAGTTGAGTCCTCATATCGTACCCCATATCTTGTCTGCGGCGCAGACTGCTCTCGGTAAGATCGTGATACTGCCTGTCACCCGGTCTGTCACCTGGCGGGCCCTCGCTCTCGTGATCGTCGTCTAGGGATAGCTCCTGATCATCTGCAGCCGGTGCAGTAGTGGGTGCCTTCTGTGACTGCGGAAGGAGGCTGAAGGACGGACCCGTAAACTGAATACTGCTGGACTGTAACTCCTCGAAAGAGCCCCCCGAGACCTGGACTGTTCAACCAAGCCTCTGATACCGAAAAAAACATATGCGACAGATCCGCGACCGGGGTGGAAGGGGAGGGACGCGAATGTGACGTTGGAAGCTGAGCTTCCAACGGTAATAAATTTAATGCCATCCGCGATATTAAATCACGGATGGCATTAAATTGGGTTAATTACTCAAAATTGAGTAATTAACCCAATCCGCGATTTTAAATCGCGGATTGGGTGGTCCCAGACAGTAAATTGAAATTATTTTCCAAACAGGCACGAAATTGTAATTTTAAAAAGCCCGTAGGCACAGATCCGTCAAAAACCCTGCAAAACCCTAGAACAGTGAATGCCCATAATCATGATTTCCCCCGTAATAAACCTGGTTTAACCATTAATAAACGCACGAAGGAATCCATTAGAGACCCTAGATCTTATGGTAATGTCCTTAGAGGCTGTTGACTTGATACCTGATGGCTCAACAGCTTCAGAGTATTTTTTAAGCTCGCGTAATGTCGACAATAAGACATCGTTACACAACCTCTTCACTCCAAGGCTTGTACTTGAAGGGCGACCTTGGTTGCTTTCTTTTTGCAACTTCCAACTGATTATTACTTGCCCCCTTATGATGAAATTTTCTTCAATTTCAGTTTGATCGTACTTTTGTATTTCTTTAGATAGCTTAACATCCACTTTTTTTTTCTCTATCCAAAGTTTTCTAACTTTATGCACTATTGAGTGTGGTCATTCAAAATGCCTCTCGTCGTATCGCCCCTCTTGCTCTAGCCCACCATGTGACTTGATATTTTTATGATTGACATGAATGAGTCTTTTTTTATAGAAGACTGAGGCTTGAATGTCTTTAGATTCTTGCGAGGTTCATTTTTGTGTTGTTTGGCAGTGAAATATGTCTTGCAAAAAGGACAAGTAAACTCTGATATTAGAGTGCGACACTTATTCTTTTCAAATACTATCTTTGACTTAGGCGATTTTTATCTTGGCCCTCTTGGACTCCATTGTTTCGTGATATGTCCTCTTCTTAGGATTCGATCAAAGTTTGGTTGTACCATGTTGACTGTCCAACTCTTTATCTTATTGTGACCCCCATAATTCTATTGGCTTGGTGATGCCCCTGCGTCAAAAGATGTTTGCAACATTTGCCTCCTCTTGAGATTGGATTGACATTATTCTTGCTCAAAATTTGAATTGTCCGTACTGTAAGAGGGTCGTGTTTGGTGTAAATATCAAGGCACCAGGTTCACTTTTCAAGTCCAAGTTGGGTAATGTATAAATATGATCTCATAATGGACCAATGAAACCAAACTTGTTTGGTATGTGGATTTGATATACTCATGGGTATGTCATGCTGATTTCTTCTGGTGTCTGGATCTGATCGGCCAATAGACTTGACGAGGTGATCTCTTTTGGTGTGTGGATTTGATCGGCCGATATACTCGATGGGGTGATCTCCTAATCATCCAATAGACTCGACGAGGTGATCTTCTGATCAACTATGGTCTCAACGAGGTGATCTTATGATCAAACAACTAACTCGACGAGTCAATCTCTTGATTAGCTAATAGACTTGACAATATGATCTTCTAATCGGCCAACTGAATCAATGATTCGATCTCCTCCGGTGTGTGGATCCGATCACCCAATGTAGGTTGCCATCCGGACTCGTGTAATTCATAATTTTGATTAGCCGAGACGTGCTGCACATAACTTATAGCATTGTTGTTATCGACCACACCATTGGTTATGACTTGAAGCATTGATGTAATTGGTTGCGCCATACTTCATGTGTCTTAAAGCATTATAGTGATCGACCGCACCAAACTACAAGTGGCTTGAAGTGTTATTGTGAGCTGCAACACCGTACTCCATTTCCCTCGAATAATTATTGTGAGTTGCAGCACCGTCTCGAGTCATTATTGTGAGTTGCAACACCATACTCTATATGTCTATAAGCATTATTATGAGCTGCAACACCATACTCTATATGTCTTGAATCGCTATTGTGAGCTGCAACACCGTACTTCATATGTCTCGAATTGTTACCATGAGCTGCAACACCATACTCCATATGTCTCGAATCGTTATTGTGAGTTGCAACACCGTACTCTATATGTCTCGAAGCATTATTATAAGTTACAACACCGTACTTCATACCAGATCGATTGACCAGTGGCGTCTGATCGACAATCCCTCCTTACGAGCCAATCCACGCTGGTGTATAGCCAAGATTAACCCTCTTGATGGTAGTCTCGGCAATGTCTCGTTGAGCCATGATTTTTGAGTTGTTATCCATTATGCTTAATAAGCTTCTTCTCGTGTCTAGTATGTCTGACTCGATATGTTTTTGAAGTCTGGTACGGTCTTCATGGCCCTCGCCGATTGGTCTCCTCCATAATATCCAAGCCGATTTTCATATGTGATCTTATTCTTCAAAAGATCAACATGAGTCAGGGATGGCCGAATGGGAGGTAACTCACGCCCATAATCAGCTAGGTCTGCCTTGTGTCCGAGAGTCGAGTCTTTATTTGAAGGATCGGCATGAGTCACCTCCATAGGTAGTGTGACAGGTGCTTTGGTTGTTAGTAACACAATTTTATCCTTAGCCATAATTTTTTCAATATCCGAATCAATATCGTCAAAAAATATTCTCTTTCTTTCAGATAAAGCACGACTTATTAATCGAGTGTGTCTCTAATCGTCTTTTAAGTCACCGATTTTTATGCTAGCCATACATAAGTTCTAGGTGGAGTCGCCGAAAGATGTCTGTATGGATATAATCCGCCACTCGAATCTTTGAAATTATAGGCAGGTTCCATTCAGATTTGATGCTTTAATCAGTTCGTCAAAGTATATTTCAAGAGTCATAAAGTATAGCTCACGAGTCACAAGATGTAGTTCAGGAGTCACGAGATATAGCTCAAGAGTCACAAAATGTAGCTCACGAGTCACGAAGTGTAACTCATAAGTCACGTCCAATAACGAATTAATCTGGAGTCCTAGAGGTCCCAATAGGATTGACTCGCAAAGTATTAATCCGGAAACCTAGGAGTTCAAGCAGGATTAGTGTCAAAATTAATAGTATTAATTCGGTGGATAAAAAATCCAAACAGAATTAACATCAAATCTACTCCTATGTTAATATTAATCCGTACATTAAGATAAAAAGTCCGAACTTTGGTTTTTGGTTTGTTTGAAAATGATGTGTCATCTATTAAATAAAAAATCCAGCTATTTATAGGGACCATCCCTTAAAATAGGAAACCGATTATAATGAAAATAAAACTCTTAAAAAGAGGTAAATATGAAAAATATAATCTAATTAGCTAAATGGGCTGCATACCCAAATAAGTCCATTACAGCTCATGACCTTATCGAGAAATTTTTTGGGCCTATATAAATAATATCATAATTAGAAAAATAAACACACAAATTGAATGAAGAAATAGAGGGGAAAAAAAACAAAAGAGACAACATGCATAATTACACATTTTACAATAAATTAGACTTAAGCACGTAGTTTTACAATGTCTGAGCATTTGTTGCAAAAACATAAAACGAGTTTTCCTCTGCAACAAAAGTGAGCCGCGCTGGTAACACACATCTGTTTTTTTAGCTGGCTTCAAATTGAAGACGGGCTAGACCCTAAATCTAACTAAAGTTGGAAAAAAATCCGTTCTTTCCATATTATTAGTAAAGACTAAACGCCCTACAATCAAAACGACACGTACATATGCAATTACTATTGCAAATCACCTACTCAATCTAATTTCCTCTTTAATTAATTGAGTTTTAATTAAATTAAAACAAACCAAATCAAACCGAACCGAACCATTTGCTAACCCCTAATATTTGTTACCATAAATTCAAAAATTTCTTTAATGGTAAATAATGTACACAACAAAACCCCAATAAAGTAGTGAAAACCCAAAAGTATTCTCTCTTTTAACTCTCTCAAATAATAATACACATCTTTATCTGCCTCCATTGTACAATTATTTACAGTAATTTTACACAGAGGCAGCAGACACGCACTTGCTTGGAAGAAGAGCACTATATATATTAATTTATATTCAAAACCCCAATTTTCCAAAATTTAAAAACCAAAATTAATTTCAAAGACTAGTCTCCTCCTTCCTCTTTGTCTTCTGCTGCTTCTGATAAACAATGGCGGCGACATGGCAGCCACAGGAGGAAGGGTTCAAGGAGATCTGTGGATTACTTGAGAATCAGATTTCGCCTTCTTCTACTGCTGATAAGTCTCAGATTTGGCAGCAGCTTCAGCACTATTCTCAGTTCCCTGATTTCAATAATTACCTTGTTTTTATCCTGGCTCGTGCCGAGGTAATTTCGGGTTTTGTTTGGATTGGTTTGTTGAGTGTTTTTGTTTTCTGGGTTTGTTTTAATTGCTTGATTATGTTAAACGGTGGTGTTAGTTTGTTGAAAAGGTTGATTATTTGGAGTTTTTTTCAGTAGGATTTTGTGGAGTTTTAACAGTTTTTTTGTGGGTTGAAAAGTAGCTTTAGAGTTTAGTTTTTGAGTTGAATTCGTATTGTTAGAAACTCAAAATACTATGATGATACGAATTAGTTTCGTTCCAAGTTCAAAGATCGTTGAGTTAATCATCTTGATAATAACAATCCAATTTGTTTAATGGAAGTAAGTTAGAATAGAAATATTCCAGTTTCCAACATCTTCTACGGGCTTTTCATTTCCATAAACAACTATACTCTAGGAGAAAGAATTATTCAAATAAAATATCAACGGGATGCAATTGCTAGAATTACTTGGTTAGCACATTAGCTTGCTCTCCATGATTAACCAAACTGTCCAAAGGTGTCATCACATGGATAAACATGTTTTCTTACTGTGACATGCCATTCCCTGAATTTTCAAAGTAAATTGATTTAGGCAATGCCTTAGACAATTTTTATTGGTCCTTGAAACAGGGTAAATCCGTGGAGATTCGACAAGCTGCGGGTCTGCTGCTAAAGAACAACCTAAGAACTGCATTTCAATCAGTGGCTCCTGCACACAAACAGTTTATCAAGTTAGAGTTGTTGCCGTCTTTAGGAGCAGCAGATAGGCATATTAGATCAACAGCTGGGACCATTATAAGTGTTATTGTTCAAATAGAGGGGATTTCAGGGTGGCCTGAGCTGTTGCAGGCTCTTGTAACTTGCTTGGACAGTAATGATCCAAATCACATGGAGGGTGCCATGGATGCTTTATCGAAGGTATGCATTAAATTCTAAAATTAGTAGCTAGCTTATTAGTAATGGAACTGAGGTCCTTCTAGTCAGGACTGAGGATTTGAAAGATGGCATTGATTAAGTTATGCTAGAATAATTTGTCACATGATCTCCTAGCTCTATGTTTTCATGATGATATACATTATACACATATTGTTGTAATCTGCGGAATTTTGCATTTACAAGGAAATGGTTGGTTTTAGGTGGCCTTGTGACATCATTGTTTAGGATATCATTTCTGTTGTTGTAAGGTGATTGTTAGTGGGTTAATGGTTCATACATATTGATGACTTTATTGCGAATGCTTCTCGGTCTCAATTATCACGTCACAAATGCCCTTTTTTTAAATTTTTCTTGAGAGTTTGATGCTGTAATATCTACAAGATTGTGGATTCAGTACCTGGGTTGATGGTGGTTTGTTTGATGGGAATTTTGCTGCTATACCTCATATTAGAATCTTTATTATTTGCCTAATTTTGCAATATTCGCCATGTCATTATGATGCTGTTTCATGCAGATTTGTGAAGATATCCCTCAAGTCTTGGATTCTGATGTTCCTGGTTTACCTGATCGTCCCATTAACATTTTTCTTCCTCGATTTTATCATGTGAGATCGGATGCCTTTCTTTTTGACAAACTTGTCACATGGATAACTATTATGACCAATTAGTATAAGTCTTTCTCTTTATGTTCTAAATTTGACTTGGTTTTGCTATTAACAGTTTTTCCAGTCAACACATAGTTCATTGAGAAAACTTGCCTTGGGTTGTGTGAACCAGTACATCATGTTAATGCCTGCGGTATGTCTTGATACATCTGTCTACCATTATTATATAATCGAGATTCTATGTGTAGTTCTTATATTATAGGTTAATATTTTGCAGGCCTTATATGCATCTATGAGTCAATATCTTCAGGGTTTGTTCGTTCTTGCTAATGATCCTACTGCAGAAGTTCGGAAATTGGTGAATACTTTCTCATTGCCTTTTTTTTTAATTAATTCTGTCAGCTCTTCTGGGCATTTAATATAGTCAGTTGCTTTATCGACTGTGAGTAATCTGACCATAAGATTTGGCCTATTAATTATGTCATTTCTATTATCAGTGGTGTTTAGTTGGGCTGCACCCATCTCCTTCTTTCTCTCATTCAACTGGAGTAAAATTTAGATATTATCTTTGGTTCTTATTTCATGCCTGGCCGAGGGAGACTATTGTCTCTGTTTTAATAGCTTATGTGTCAGTTTCTAATTCTAGGTTTCTATCTTGGCGAACTAAAAAATAATTTAAACATTAAATGTTGATTTTAAGGACCCAATATTATTCAAACTTTGTTGTATTTGGTGCTAAATAAAAAAAAGCGTTGTGGATATCTATTTCTTTTGCTGGTATATTAAGAATTTCTTTATTCTATTTTGACTTTGGCTATACTCGTTCAAATTTTTATAACGTCTGGTGTTTATTTTCTGAATGGATGTCCATTGCCATGTTTGGGTTCTTGTAGCAGTTTGATAAATTCACAACTTGCAGAAACTTCTCACTTATTATTCACATGCCTAGCTTCTCGTACATGTTGTATAATGTTTTTCTTTTCCTTATATTTCTTTTTGTTTTTCTGTCGAACAGGTTTGTGCAGCTTTTGTTCAGTTAATCGAAGTTCGACCATCTTTCTTAGAGGTGGACATCTTGTTGAATTTTGGTCTCATGCATGCTCTATCTTATTCCACTGTCTTATCATCTTTTACGTTTTTTTTTAATTTATTTTTGGTGTCAAATCTAGGGTATTTCATTTGGCCTAGTCCATTGTTAAAATCATTTGTTGACTCTTACGATTTTACAAGTTAAACTGTGCAAGTGAGTGAGAAATATCTGATTCAATTTGCAATTATGGATATTAAATAAACAATTTTGCGAGGTAATGTCACAGTGTCGTTTAATATTATGATTTTCCAACTTTTACGCTTTGTAATTGTAGTATAGTCAAGATCAAAATTGTGGTTTAGATACTGAATCAACAAATGCCTACATAACTAATATGTTAATAATGAATCTGGAAGTTCTTGCTTCTCACATATAGTTTGTTCTTTCAGAACTAAAATTGTGCTGGATCTGACATTAAAATAAATTAGTTAACATAATTGTTTTAGTGATATATGCTTTCCTTACATTAATGTGGTCGTGATGGATATTTTCCTTTACAAAAATAAAACAATTGAAAAGTTTTAAGTTGAAATTGTATTCAACAATGCATAAATTACCCATTTTACCATCCAAGTTTATGAACCCTTCACCGATTCTAGGTTAATAAAAAACGAGTTTGACAAGCTTGTATCTGTTTGGCCCAGCAGTTGCATTAGCTGAAACCAGCTCAAACAATTGCGGTGCTGAAAGAGTTCTAATTTGATTGTCACCATTGTTTTTTTATAACGTTCCATTGATGTGACTTGTCATCAATTTCAGCCACACTTGAGGGATGTGATTGAATATGTTTTGCAAGTAAACAAGGATGGTGATGAGGAAGTAGCTCTTGAAGCCTGTGAATTTTGGTAATTCTCCACTTTATGAACTTCACAATTTTAATATGTTTGCTTTCCACATCTTAGAGTTTGAGTTTGGACTTTTGGGTTGATTGGTTATTTGTCGGTCATAGCGTTCAATTATTGGTACCCGCAGCTGGTTAATTAAATATTTGAATACAAGATAAAGCGAGTCTATAGTTTTTCATGCTTCACACTCAGGTATCATGTTGCAGTTATTAGTTTGCCAGATTTAATCTGGTAGCATCAGATGGAAAACGGTTCTAATGATGACATATGCGTGAAATTGGTGTTCTTGGTAACCTTAGAAGGCGAAATTTTGTGTTACTCGGGGTTGAGAACTCCATAATTCCTTGTGCTATTTCTTCCACGGAAGAATTAGGAATTTTTTTTCTTTTTATGTTGAATTTTATTTCATTTCATAGTAGCATAATAGTAAGTTTAACCCTTTGGTCACATTTTTTCAGCTTTGTACTCTCATCTGTGTCGTTTCAGTTCTTTATTTTTAATTGTCATATTGATTGGCAGGTCTGCATATTGTGATGCTCAATTACCGCCAGATAATTTGAGAGAGTTCCTTCCTCGCCTGATTCCAGTACTATATCTAATTTTTGGCTTCCTGAACTATATTATTGCACCTGTATTTTCAAATTTGTGCCTTCTTTTATTGCATCTGCTGCTTATTTTTGCAGATGTTGCTGTCAAATATGGCTTATGCTGAGGATGATGAGGCGCTTGTTGATGCCGAGGTTAGTGTTTCTGGATATGTTTGAGTTGTTATATCATTTTGAATGCACATTTGTTGCAAGTCAGAATTCTCAGAATTAATTCACTGTTTCAGGAGGAAGAGTCTCTTCCAGACCGGGATCAGGTTCTTGTCTCCTTCAATTGCTTGTGCCTGAGATTATTATTTTGCTTCTTACTATCACTTATTTGATCTATTTCCTTCTTATTATATACTTTGCAACTGCAGGATCTGAAACCTCGTTTTCATTCATCACGTATTCATGGATCAGAAAGTGCAGATGATGATGTGAGTATCTAAAAGCTTTTTTTATATGTTTTGTTCGGAAGTTTATGATAAGTAGATATGGGTACACGCTTCTGCTTTATAGTGGAAATAGTAGGTTATCTGCTTGGCTGTTTCTATTGAAATTTTATCAAAAAATAATTTTTGGATATTTGACAGGATGATGACATAGTCAATGTATGGAATTTAAGGAAATGTAGTGCAGCTGCTCTTGATATTCTATCAAATGTGTTTGGAGATGAGATTCTTCCTACACTGTTGCCTGTTGTTCAGGTAGTTTATTATTATTTGTTTTTTTTTGTTTAACATATTAATTTTTTTTTCTGCCTTTTGTTTTAATTTTTTGGGTGCATTAGCCGGGACATCATCCTTGGGTGTCTCATTTCCTTTACTTTCCCCCGTTTTATATACTTTTTCCCAGTGTTCCTTCTAGCTTATTTGAAATTGAAATCATATAGTTCCTTGTCAACACTGTATTTGGCTCATTCAAGTTGGGTTGTGATGGCTGTCCATTGAAAGTGTAAAGGCAACAATTCAATTTGAATGCCTCTGTATTTATGTCGGTTGTTGAAGAGGTGTTACTTCTTTTAAATTTAGTTTAAGAATTGAGGCCCAATTTATTTTCATATTCATTTGGAATTGAAGGATGTGCTATTTATTTTTTATTTTCTTATTTAGTTATTTTAAATCATCATCAGAAATGTTAACTGTTTATTATGGTAGTTTGATGCTCCTAATCTTTTTTTTATTCTGAAATTCTTTTATCAGTCTTTTTTATAAGGCCAAATGACCAAAAAAGGCTAAACCTTTCATGAAAGTTTCACGAAAGTCCAAACCTTTCAATTTTATCCAATTTGTCCTGAAACGCATGATTTTGTTTCAGTTTTGTCCAATTATGTAATTTTATTCATGTGGCGCCTACGTGGTGCTGATGTGGCATATGCCACACATCAGCGCCACATAAGCAAAATTGTGTAGCTGGACAAAATTGAAATGAAATCATGCGTTTCACGACAAATTGGATAAAATTGAAAGGTTTGGAATCATTTGGCCTTTTTATAATTGTATGATTATTAACTCGAGCTTCATCTGAACATGCTACTATTTTAACAATTTGTGGTGTGACCGGCAAGTCTTACCCCTGTCAAACCGTAGTTCTTATACTAATGCATTTGCCACGTTGATGAGTTATCATGGTCAATTAAAACAGCTTCCCCAAGAAAGCAGTTGTCTAGAAATACTGTGGAGCCTCATCTTTATAGGGGTTGGCTAAAATCAGACGGATCGCCAGAAATTTAATGATTGTTGCACTATGTAGAATCCTGCTATGAAGTTTTTAACTGTAAACTCTATGCTTCTATATAGCTATATCATATTCAAGACTTGTAATTCCTAAAATCTGCAGGGCAAGCTCTCTGCTACTGGTGATGAAGCCTGGAAAGACAGGGAAGCAGCAGTCTTGGCTCTGGGTGCTATCGCTGAGGGTTGCATTAGTGGTCTTTACCCTCACCTTCCTCAGGTAAATTGTTTTCGATGTTCCTAAGCTTATTTACATTTGAAATAATAATAGCAGATTATCCAGGTTTTTCCGGATAATTAGGATTCTGATGTTATGCTCTAGAAAATTTCTTCTTGTTACCGCAAAAGTATAGAGTTATACATACTCTGGATTTTGAGTGCTAGTTCTTTATTTGTAACGAGTCTATGTTTGGTAAAATTTTCATGGCGGCACATAAAGGTCTGTGCTCCATGTCTCCGAAGGTGAGAAGACACATCTTTTTTGTTTATTTTTGGATAAATTCGTCCTAATTCATTGGAAAAAAGCTTTAGTGAGGACAAACAGAAATGATAGAGGCCTGAAAGAATTGAGAATCTGGGGATACGTTCTGGATTCTGGAATTTGAATATGCCATTCCTTGTTGATTTCTTCTATGCCTCTCAAAATTAGCTTGCAATTTGAATTTAAGGCTTAAAATGTGGTGTACATTCCTGCATGATCTGTGTTTTGTCCTTCTACTTTAGTGTGTACTTGAAGCCTGAGTTGGTTTTAATTAATCTCCATTACTACTTTTCATTAGGAAAGGCTCTTGAGATTGTTTTGTTAAACAATCATCGGTGTTTGGATTGTTTTTATCCCTAACTGAACCCTCTTTTTCTTTTCTTTTTAAATTTTTTTGTAAAATCCCTTGTACCTTTCATGAAACCAATTTATTATTTCAATTTCTTTCTTTGGAGGGTAATGGGGAGGGGTTGAAGAGAGATAGAGAGAGGTGTTGGGGTTGTTGGATGCTGGTTTGTAACTTTACATGCATCAGGATGCAAGTTTCTACGTGTGTATAGTTTGTGACCCGTCGAATCATCAAAAAGTAGTTCCTTTTTTTTTGCGATAGTCACGAGGCATGAAATACATGTATTTATTTTGTGTTGAATTGCTGAATTTGAATGCCAATTTACTCAAATAATATACAAATATTTTGTATATGCAGATCGTGGAATTTCTTATACCTTTATTAGATGATAATTTCCCCCTCATACGAAGTATTTCTTGCTGGACTATTTCTAGATTCAGCAAATACATTGTTCAGGTATGGTTAAATGTTTGTAACATAGCTGCTTCACCCAAATAGATGCATTTGTAACCACTTGATGCATTTGTAACCACTTGATGCATTCATCTCTATATTTATTTACTATAGAAAAAAGAGAAAATATGCTACTGTACTGCTGGTGCTGCTAAGGCCACTGCAAATGTATTAAGCTTACAGCAGATTGATATACACATAAACTTCATTTTACTTGATGCTTTGTTGAAGTGTGATTTTATTTTTGAGCATGCTCAATTTTTATTATTCAATGTGATTAAAAATGTATTAAACCATGCTCCTCACTGTAATCAAACAAGTCCATTATATATATACACACACACACACACACTAAAATGACAATTTTTGTGGAGTTACAAAAAAAACTAGAGATGAAAAGGTCATAATTATATATACATATTAATGTATACACTGAAATGGTAATTTAAAATTTTAAAGATCTGCAGCTTAACAAAACAAAGCAGAAACACTCATGTGGCCAGTGGCACCCTTGCTTTCTCTGACTAATCTTGGAGGAGGGCCTAGCATTACTGAATAGGCACAAGAAAAAGAATTTTTTTTTGATCGAAAAAAAAGAATTTGTAAGTGATATAAAACAAAACAATTTCCGGAATCAGCAAGAGTATAAAACTGTATTCTTACAAAAATCTGCTGTGGCCTTAACACATTTGTATATGGGCTTAACAAACCCTAAATTGCCTCTGTTTCAAGCTGTATATTTGGTATATATAGTTGACATCACCCATTTTCATCTATCTTAGGAAATTGGCAACCAAAAAGGCTACGAACAATTTGACAAGGTTCTATTGGGTCTTTTACGAAGAATTCTGGATACTAATAAGCGGGTCCAAGAGGCTGCTTGCTCAGCTTTTGCAACGCTAGAAGAGGTTTTTCAAGAAGTTAATTTTAGCTGTTTACTTATAAGTGTTAAAACTTATAAAATAGACTTTGATGGCTGTGTTATATTTTCAGGAGGCTGCTGAAGAATTGGCACCACGCTTAGATGTTATTCTACAACATCTCATGTGTGCTTTTGGAAAATATCAGGTTCCTTTCTGATCTCTTACATAATGAGCTTGTGTTGTCCCAATGTTAAATGATTAAATTATTGGATAATATGCTGACTTGATCATTAGTTTATATTCTACATCCGCTTTTACATGAACTTATCCTCTTTATGTGCACTCAAATATTATTCCTTTACTTATAAGCTGTATTACGTAACAGAGGCGGAATCTGAGAATTGTATATGACGCTATTGGAACTCTTGCAGATGCTGTTGGAGCAGAATTGAATCAGGTATCAGCTTCATGCGTTTGTTTCTTTGTTTCTAGTTTTGTCCTTTATCTTTCCTAAAGTAAATGTGTATATTTATGTAATAATTTAATTTACTACCTCGGCGGTTTGCAGCCCAGTTATCTTGAAATTCTGATGCCACCGTTGATTGGAAAGTGGCAGCAGCTTGCAAATTCGGACAAAGATATATTTCCATTGCTTGAGTGCTTTACATCCATAGCACAGGTAAACGTTACAGTTCACTTTAGGCAAATCTGATGTCAATGTAATTGCAAGTAGGCAGTAGCAAGTGTAACCGTTTTTTGTGTTTTGGAGCATATCATAAACTAAATGCTTAGACATTAGAGGGGTGTATTATTGTGACGATTTTAAATCGTGGCAGCCTATCTGTTTTGAACAGCTAAACAACTTTAAGCTTTGTCTTTAATGATGGGACAAACTGGTATGTAAATCAAGATAATGAGATAAATGTGAGGAATGTCAAAATATTATTACCTTTTCCTTTTTTTCACTGTTACATCAATAAGATTCCATCATGCATATTTTATTAGTATGGTCAATAGTAGGACTGTGGATATGGAACAGTAGGCTTTATTATTTACATGATTTTTTGTGCATCATGGTCTGTTGTGTGTGTGCTTGTTAAATATATACTGTAATTACCAACTCCGTCTAACATCCTTCTGCTGGGAGGCAGTTAGCCATTTGACGACAATGTTTTATATCCCTTAAAAAATGTTGATCTTCATTTTCTTCTCTTTATTCTCTCATTTGTGCTTTTATATACTTGTTCTTCCTCAGCATGGAAAACTGAAAGGTTGGTCAATTTATTTATTTTGTTTTAAGGAAAATAAAGAGACAGTTCACCTTGACTATGCTGTCTATTATTGCAAAATCCAAGTCTTGAGTTTTTTTTTTCGCAATCTTTGTATCAATCTTTTTTTTTTTAATGTGGCTAGTGTATTATATTAGAGATCTCTTGAAAGTTCTGATGGTGTTAATCTCAATATCATTTAAAGGAGGAAATATCACATCTGAACAAGTTTTAGCGTAATAAATTCTCAATCCATGAAAAAGTTAATTCTCAATTAATCATGAAAAAGTTAATTCTCAATTAATCATGAAAAAGTTAATTCTCAAATAATCATGAAAAAATTATGTTCTATGCTTTGTTCAAGTAATTGAAACTAAAAAGTCAAAACTTAACTGTCCAGTTTAATGCACTTTAGTATGGTTCAGTTTTCCAGTATATAGGATATCTGGAACTTCATTATGTAGGTTTACATGGTGATGATTTGAAAGATCATTACCAGTCAAGTGTGTGTAACAAGTTGCGTTTCTTTTATGCGATGATGTCCGAATAAGAAAATGAGCCTGTACTTATATTTAATTATTACTAGTCTTGGATTTGAGATTAATTCTACATGATATAGCTTTCAAGTAGAGTATACGCTTATTTTTCTTGTTTTCTATATTTCTATCACTATGTGCTGTTTTGATTTTTCTATGTGGATTTACTAAATTTTGAATGACAATTAAGAATGCCGTCTGATACAGGAAATTGCTATCTTGGTTTATTTCAGGCATTAGGTCCAGGGTTTTCTCAATTTGCTGAGCCTGTATTTCAGAGGTGTTTAAATATCATCCAGAGCCAACAGTTAGCAAAGGTTTGACCAATTTGATGAAAGGCATTCATCGTTAAGCAATTATGGTTCAGTTTTTGACTATTTTTGCCCTATCCAGGAAGATTCATTTTATTTTCTTTGTTAATGTGCTGATATATGTCATACGACAGCTTAGGAGTCTTGTCTAGGAAGCATTCACTCGTATTTATGAGATATGTATCTGCTATGTTAATTACCATATGCATAGCACATCATATTGATGTAAGACTTGCAATGCCTATCAAGGAGAATGAAAGAAACCCGCTTGCTTTACGTGGCTGTGTTATTTTATTCTCAGTACATCCAACAGGGTATTTGTACAGTTGAAATGCCAGCACGTCTAAACACTTGCATCGTGTTGTATTCCTAGCTCCTTGATTTATTTATTTGTACTAATGGCACAACTTTGAAATTTGTGCAACATTTCAGGTTGACCCTGTTTCAGCTGGAGTTCCATATGATAAAGAATTTGTTGTCTGCTCTCTGGATCTCCTTTCCGGGCTTGCTGAGGGTCTTGGTAGTGGGATTGAGAGTTTGGTACTCCTTTTTCCCTCCATACTTAATTCTATATGAAATTGCCATTTAATTTTTATGTGCATGAAATGCGTTTGACTTTTTCTTATATATTTGGCAAAGAAATTATTATCTATTTGTGATGTTATTTCATTACTTAATGCAAAAAAAGAAAGCTCTTCAGCAGATGATTGTTTATCTTACAAAGGAAATCTTGTTCTAATTTACTTATTCTTGATGCTGGTCATGGTGGGATAACTGTCATGCAGTTACCTCCTGATCATGGATTTTAGATGCCCATCTGTCATGTCAATTTTTCAGTCTTTACAAATGGCTTTCTGGATGATACACTTGCTTAAAAACCACCTCCACTTTTCCTAACAGGTTTCACAAAGCAGTTTGAGGGACCTGCTGCTGCAATGTTGCATGGATGATGCTTCTGATGTTCGACAGAGTGCATTTGCACTACTTGGAGACCTTGCAAGGGTACGTCGCTGGCTGAACTCGAGTAAATTTCTCTCTGTCAATTGGGTACAGTTGAATGGAGGCTGAGAAGTGTCATCTGTTAGCAAAACAAAATAGTTTGATTGCCCTATACCTAGTTCCCATAAGCTGGAAGCTTAGTTATGCTCTTTAAGCCTTTTTTTCCTTGTCATTTCACTTCTGATGCAATATGAATATTTTATACTTACTTCCTTAGGTGTGTGCTGTACATTTGAGCCCTCGGTTGGCCGAATTTCTTGATGCTGCAGCCAAACAACTGGTTAGCAAACCTGATTTTATGATTTCCTTTTTATTTGGTTGGCTGTAGATTTATCTAAAATATGTATATCACAGAGCACTCCTAAGCTTAAGGAAACTGTGTCTGTTGCAAACAATGCTTGTTGGGCTATTGGAGAATTAGCAGTCAAGGTATGTGCTCAGCTTTCTATTTTCTCTAGTTTTTCTTTTCTTTTAACTCTCTCTCTCTCTCTCTCTATGTATGCATATATTTATATGTATATACATACTGATTTAATTGTTCAGAATTTCCTTTTTGATATAATTTTATTTATTGAAATTAATTATTTATAATATAGGTTCGACAAGAAATTTCTCCAATTGTTATGACACTTATATCAAGTTTAGTTTCAATCCTTCAACATCCAGAGGTAATTATCCATGTCATTATCATTTCTACTAAATGTGGTTTTACATACCACATGCATAGGTGTCCAGCAGTGCATGTGCAATTGGTTTTTTGATTGTTAATTGCATGATTTTCCAAACAGGACCTCAACAAATCACTAATAGAAAATAGTGCAATCACACTTGGGAGGCTTGCATGGGTGTGTCCTGAGATTGTATCACCCCATATGGAGCATTTCATGCAATCATGGTGTATTGCTTTGTCTACGTAAGTATTGGTCCATCTATGTGCTCAAAAGAAAGTATTGGCCATTTATGTAACTGCAGAATGGTTTCTTCTGCCAAGTTCTATGGTGTCATCACATCAGAAAATGTTTGAATGGCAGGATTCGTGATGATATTGAAAAGGAGGATGCTTTCCGAGGCTTATGCGCAATGGTATGAATTTGATGTCAGAAGTTATCATCATTAGGGGTGATTCAATAACTAAACTCGAGTATTTGTGATCTCTTTCAGGTCCGAGCAAATCCTTCAGGAGGTTTAAGTTCACTTGTATTCATG
Organism: Mercurialis annua; assembly: GCF_937616625.2. Classification (NCBI taxonomy): domain Eukaryota; kingdom Viridiplantae; phylum Streptophyta; class Magnoliopsida; order Malpighiales; family Euphorbiaceae; genus Mercurialis; species Mercurialis annua. The sequence goes on from NC_065574.1 coordinate 12,397,858, forward strand.
TGCAAAGCTATTGCAAGTTGGCATGTAAGAATGGCTTTGCTTGTTTCTGAATTATCTTTAGAATTTATTATTAAAATTTCTTCTAACATAATACATAAATATAGGAAATAAGGAGCGAAGAGCTACACAATGAAGTTTGTCAGGTGTTGCATGGTTATAAACAGGTTAGTAATACTGTGATCTCACATATTTAAAATTAAATACATACCAAGAGAAATTTCCACATGCGTGAAAAGCTCTATAAATTTCTCCATATTTCTTGTCCTGGAAAGGAATGGTCTTTGTGATGAAAGTACAATACTAAGCCAGTTATAGAAACTTGAACTAGAATAAAAAGGAACCTTCTGAGGAAATTTATGTGATGAAATGAGAAACAATCTCGTCTATGGTTAGAAGATTTTGAAGTATAATTAGCAACCATTTCACCCACAAATCAATCTTCCCCTTGTTCCAGATTCTCTATGTTCTCCTGAACCTTGTCACCCAAGTTACTGTAAACCAACACATCCTGAAATTTCTTTCTTCAAGTGCATTGACTAGGGAAGATTAATCAATAAAGGTTTATTTCGCCCCTCCAACTAGACATAAAATATCAAAGAGTTCAAGTTTGTGGTTTTGGATAAAAAAATTCACAACGTGCCAATTTAATATGACGTCAAATCTTAATGGTCAAAGGTGTAAACTGACCTAAAATTGACAAATTAAGGGTGTTCTTGTCCAAAACCACAAACTTAAACTCTTTTGAACCTAAGTCCCAAGTTGAGGGGACAAAACAAACCGTTATTGGAAGATTAATCTATAAACTCATTCCATTACAGAGGACATTGTAAGACCTGAAAGAAAATGAAATTGCTACTTTTGGGCCCAATTGCAATAACTCTTTTTATGCTTTGAGTTCCGAGTCATTGATTTGTGGTTTCTGTTAACTATCTTCCCCTGGTCTGGAATAAAATGCAATAATCTGAACCGGTTTGTTTCTGTCAATAATACAATTGCAGATGCTCAGGAATGGAGCATGGGACCAATATATGTCTGCTTTAGAACCCCCTGTGAAGGAGAAGCTTTCAAAATATCAAGTGTAATGCTATTCTCTGGAACTTTTCTCAAGTATCTGCATCATCAACCATGATAGTCATTTTGTGCATTGTTCTATATGATTTGAGCTAAAATTGGCAGAGGTCGGGTTTGATCACTATTATTTTCCATACAAAGCACTATTCATAATTCCATGAAGCTTGAAGCTGACTTGGGGAATCTTCAAAGCATTCAACAGATTGGTTGTTTGAACAACATATAGTTAAAAGATATGAATTGGGATGTGGAAACTGTAAGGATGCAGCTTCCAAGTTTTACGGAGCATTTTCTTGAATGTTTTCTGGAAGAGGATGGCTAATAATGATCATAATATGGTTTCAATTCTTTTTCTTTTCTGGTCTCGAGTTTTTCTTGTCGTTTCCGGTTCCTGTGGATTGGATAGGATTTTGTGTGATCCCCCAAGGTTTTTTTTGTACAATGGGTGATAGTGGAGTTGGTTACTTAGAAGTGTCATCTTATTCATGGAGGTTTGTAACTTATAGATTAGGATGGAATGAGTGTAAGATTCTTAAAAACTCGGATTTCCAGAGTGTACAAACAAAATACATTTGTATCATTTTATATAGGACCTTGCTATATTTATGGAATTAATTTTTGACTTTGGTTATGTTTCTTTGATCATCTTGAGTCTGACTGTTTTTAAGTTTTAGTGCTCTTCAAAGTCACCTTGAACGTTAAATTGCCACGATACTTGGTTATCAAGGCAACGGATGAATGGAGTTTTCTTTTCTCGAGTTTGAAATTTACTGTGCAAAATGCTAATGTTCGTCACTATTCTCGTCTCATTGTGCAACTGTTAAAAAAATGGTAGGAATGTGCAAATCAACGGCTGGTTCGGATGTGAATTCATCACAGCTGTATTACATTTTTTAGATAAAAATTAAGGGAAAAAAAATGTAAGAGCGAGTCTAGATTAGATTACAAATATCTATCACTTAAAAGATAAAAATCTAATAATATTTTCTTAGAAATTTCTATTATGCTATAGTTAATTCATTTTTCTTTTAAGCTTTCAAAATTAAAAATAGAACCAAGAGATAAATTCAAAAAAATAAATGAATTAAATACATTTTATTTGATTCGATTTTCGGTCAGTTACGTGTGCACGCCCCTTGTTTTAAGTGCAATTATTTTGTCTTAGTTTCCATGATGCAGAATGATAAACCCACCTCAGCTCTCAAATCACACAGTGATTAACCATTAGTGAATAGACATAGACATACAACTTTTTGGTCGCACACAAATCAGAATTGGTTCCATAAACACAATTCAAAAATCTGTACATACAATTATGAATAACAAATCTCAGTTCATCTATCAGGCAGGCCTCCTTAAAAGTATAGCCAAGAGATAACACAGAACTGCGTCAACTGATGATAGCGCAACGATTAGCAGTGCCACAATAACAAGGGTAAGGACGGCAGTCTTCAGCTGCAGCACCACAGAAAAGAATTTCAACATAATCAGCAACGCCATAAATTTTAAGCTTTGGAAACGGCACGTTAAAACAGGAAATGGGAAAATTAGCATTCTTATAAGCGTAAACTGTAGATGTAAATTTTGGAGTTCCATAATTATTTCCAGAAAGACAAACGAAATGCTGAAACGTAGGACTTGATAGATTTCCGTATACTATAGATAATAACATCCATAACTTATATCTCGGTAGCATCAACCAGTCTGTCAGCATGAATATTAAATGGAGATTCTGTACATACCGTACTTTGAAAGCTCGGCCATTCTATGTACTTTAGTTGACTCGGCTGCTCAACAAGAAATATGAAGAGTGATTTTGTTGCCCTGGAATTAAAATTAAATGTCATCTTGTGAATGTTAAACCACATATATCCTCTTTGAAACAAATTATAAACTCAGAAAGATCTTAAGCCACAAAAGTACCAGAAAAATGCATATAGAAGAGTTAGAAGAAATGCAGAGATTATAATACCATATGGCTTCCTTAATAAACCTTAGCCAATAAGATTCTTGAGGCAACTCGTCTTCATAGCTCAACTGATAATTATCACTCCTTACTGACAAAATTTTCTTCGTGCTTGAAGAATTAACTGGATTATACTGAATTCTCTTCCTATAAATCTGCTATAACAAATATTTCAAAGCCCGATAGCTACCATTTGAGAAGAGAAAAGCAATTGTATCCAAAAAAGAATTTACCTTTGAACAAAGCTGAATGGAATTATTGGTTTTAAATCGGGTTTCGTTGTATCTCCAATTCCTAAACAGTTGTTTAGATTGACATGTAGGAACCAAACCTATAGAAGAAAAAAAAAATGAATACAAATGACCACAATTGTTAAGACGCTCCGAAGCATAGAAGGATCCTAGTGCCCGAGGGGCAGGCAAAAGAAAAAATAAATTACACGATAAACATATAACTAACAGTCTCTTTTCTAAGGATCGGAAGACTATACTGTAGGGATGAGCTGATACCCCCGACTTTGATAACTCGACAGGAAAACAGGATATTTGGACATGGACATTGCAAAACAGTATTATTTTTTTTAAGGCTTCCAAAGTTAAAAATGAGAAACATCAAATTTCCGGCACGTTTCCGAAAGGGGACACAATTAAATGAAGTGTCTGAGCTACCTAGCTCAACTTGAAATTATTAAAGGATTTGTCTCAACCTAACAAAAATCAAAGAGAAACGGAAATTGACAGTGAAGCCACTGAACTAATTTAAACAATTTATACAGATTCAACTTTTACCAAGTGCGAAAAGATGTATAATGTAAATTTCAAAAGTATAGCATCATCATAAACTATAGAAGAGCAAAAGAAGAAAAGGACCTGAACAACAACTACTGGGAAATCCACAAACAATGGCCTTCATAGTATTGATTGTTCATCAATGTTAACACACTGACCTGTAGGGGAAAAAAAGATGGTTAATGTTCATCTAGGTAGCACGAACACTTCATTCAAATGTCCGGTTTCAGAAACTTAACATTTCAGACACGAAACTTCATTTTTTACATAAAAAATCTTAAAATAACAGCGTTTTGCCGTGTCCATCCAAGTGTCCTGTTTCTCAAGGTCCATGCTACCTAGCCTACACTTCATTCAATCGACGTGTCCGTTTCAGAAACCTTTACATTTTAGACACGAAACTTCATTTTTTAGATAGAAAATCTTAAAATAACACCGTTTTTCCGTGTCCGTCTCCAAGTGTCCCGTTTCCTGGGTCGAAGTTACCTAGGTGTTCATCTATGTAAAATGGAAATTGTGAAAAGCCCAAACAGAAAACCTAATGCACCAAACACACCATATACGTAATGTAAATAGCGACCATGAAACCTAAATGATGAACAAAATTCAAATCTTTAGCGACAAAAGCATCAAAGGCTAACGGAAAGCTGTAACTAAAATATTGGGAAGTTTGAAAACTAAAAATTACAAATAGGGCTCTTCATGTAATTAGCGAAAAACCTAAGGTATTTGAGCAAATTATGAAAACATACCCTTTTAGGTTTCAGTTGAAGAGGATGATTTAGCAGAGACGATTACTGTGAGTGACAACCATGGATGACTAGGATGTAATGTACAATAAACACTGGGTGTGGGCGAAGAATAAAATCTACTTTAGCACCTCAATTTATAACTAATTATCAATATGGCCCAGAAACTTATGTCAAAAAAAAAGGCTAATAATCATTCATGACACTTCAGTTTAGGGTATCCTTACACTAACCCCCTAAGTTATGATTTTTGATCATGTAAACCCCTTCCGTCCAAAATGGGGCTAACACTGTAATAAAATAATGAGTTGTCACTTTAAAAAAATCACACACGGTTCCACGTCAGCTACCACCTCAATAAAAATTCAAAAACCTAAAATACTCTTACCTTCTAATTTAATTAAAAAATAAAAAATATAAAAAAACAAAACCAACTAACCAAATAAGCCAAACCACCTACTCAACCCTAACCGCCACCCGCCGCCAGCAGGTATGTTCCTCGCCTGAGGAGGATGAGCTCCTCGTTTGATGAGGAACTGTTGCTCCTCGCCAAATGAGGAGCCCTTTATTCTTCACGATAAAAAACAAATATATTCTTCACGATGAAGAATAGATCGACCAACGATGGATGATGATTGGCCGATGGCGGCGGTCGGTGGTAGTTTGGGGTTGAGTGGGTGGTTTGATTATATTGGTTGGGTAAGTGGTTTTAGGGTTTAATTGGATTGGTCGAGTGGGTGATTTGAAGGTAAGGTATTTTACGTATTTTGAATTTTTAGTGAGGTGGCAACTGACGTGGAGATGTGTGTGAATTTTTTTAAGTGGCACCCCATTATTTTTGATAGTACTAGCTCCATTTTGGACAAAACGGTTTACATGATAAAAAAACCATAACTTAAGAGGTTTAGTGTAAGTTTTTTTAACTTAAGAAATTTACTATAAGGGACCTGAAGTGAGGAGTTCATAATATAACATGAACTCCTAAAACCAACTGAAACAAAACTTAACCAGCTGAAAACATAAACCAAAGAAACAGAAACGGCGTCATCCGACGATGCACGTAAGTTAACGACTGACATATATATTAGTCTAACAGAATAATAAGCGTAGAAGGGACCATAAAGATTTTGTGACACAAGAGAACGTCTAATGAAATCCTAGTTATTAGTACTCTTTTTACGCACTGGCATTGTAATAACCATACTCTATAATCGAATCAATTTGGCCGGTTAATTTGATCCGTCAATAATTTTGCTCATTTCTAATGGTGATATTTGAACCTATCATACATAAAAGACGTATTTAAACGTTTTCATACATTAAGAGTGTGAGCATTTTCAATCATGAAGACATATTGGAGTCTTTTCATACATGAAAGGCAATACTTGAATCACGGGCGGTGGGCCAAATACTGAGGGCACATTTAAGCCACCTCAGATTCAATGAACCCCACGTCAGATTCCATATAAGTAAGGATTGACAGTTTTACAAATAGTGTTAAAAAGAGGGGCTTATAAAAACATTAAGTGTGCTTTTTAGCACCTCTTCAAAAATATAGAGAACCAACTTGATCGTCGGGCCAAATATGGAAAGCATATGAGCATTTTTTCCTAAAAAAAATTATGAGCTTTGGATTTTTGGATTTTGGTAACACTTGCTAATAAGAGCTAAAAGAAAAATAGTTGGCTTCATCTCATGCCATATATAATAATAGTGATGAGATCAATGAGAAACACAGAGTAATTTTTGAGGTTGTAAGAAATGATTCTTAGCTGCTTCCATTTCTATAATCTCCCATCTTTTCTGTCTCATAATATTTTCTTGCCCCCTCAACTTTTCTTTTCCATCAATTTCTTGTAGGCATTTTTGATATAAAATTGGATCCATTTTGTGAAGCATTTCTTTAACATTTTGAGTCAATTGCTGCACACTCTTGCTCCAATGCCATTTCAGGTTCTTCTCCATTCCTTCCACTACTACTGGAAACACCTCTTTTCTTGCTGATGATACCATTTTCACAAACTCTTCATTGTTCCATATGTATAATGCTCTCTCCCCAACCTGCATTAACAATATAAAGTTATATAAGGCGCTACGTCAAATGACGATCAATATGGCGGGCCAATATGTATGTATACTCGAAATATATGCTTCACCCGGTCGGCACACCAGATCGGAAAAAGACGAGGAACCATCGTATGGAATACACATTAAATATTTTGTACCATTTTGATCATGGATAATTCAGGTTGATTTTAACCGAACCGACCTAATACTCATCCATACCGGTGAGACTTTTATCATATTAATATGAGAAATAAAGATATGTATGAGCTTACCTGTGAATTCCAACTATTGAAGCATCTAGTAATTTGAGTACATAAAGGCAAAGCCAGCTTTCTATAATGGTCTGGTTCTATACTCTCCACAAGTTCTTCCAATTCACCAATTAGCACAACTTCTTTCTGACAGTTAGTGATAGGCCAATACCTTAAAATCCCTCTTACAACAGTCCCACCTAGCATTGGCTCCTTCTGCACAATCTGATTCACACAGTAAGATAGTTGCCTGTGATAAACTTGCATCCCCTTTGTCTTATGCAAAGGGATCAGTACTCTCATCAAGAACAGCTTGTGCTCTTCTTTTAACGGAACCGTAAAACCGTTGATTATGCTTCCCCATATCTCGAGCAACTCCGCGATTCCACAATGCTTCTCGGTCTCGAAGATATAGCGTAAGAACACGTTATGCATTGATTTCCTCATGAACGACCTGTAGAAAGTGAATTTGGAATACATTTTGTGGTAAGTGTTTTTCAAACTCTCGCGCTCTCTTGGATCTTCGGATTGGAATAGCGAGAGGAGATTGGTAAGGAACGATTCGTCGATGTATTCGCGGAGTAATTTGGGATCTAGATTGTGGATTAGTCTGAGAAGGATGTCATAAACGATTTGCAAATGCTGCCATGTAGGTAAAAGAGACGAAGAGAGTTCTTCATCGTCGGGCAAGTCAGTAGTGCAGACGGTGTTATTGGTAGACGGAGGGAGAGGTCGGAAGAGGTTGATCGATATCATCGATACGAGAGCGGATAAAACTTGACGAGGAAGTTGCTTATTTCTAGAAGTTTTGACGACGGAGAGGAGCTGGATGAGCTTGAATCGCTTGAAATCTTGCTGAGAGGGAGACTCGGAAGGATGCGTGAAGGTGAAGACAACGGAACAATGAGATATAATGTCGAGGACGCCTTCGTTTTCGGATTCCGAGGAAGATTGCTTGACAAGTTTGGGACTAGAAGGAATGAAGAAGGCATTACTGGAAGTCTTGGAGTCTAACTGAAAGAGGTGCTGAAGAGTGGTAGATTGTTTAGTTGGAGAAGCTTTCGGAGAGTTTCGGAAGACATTCATTCCCTTAGTTTCTTCTGTGTTTCTATCAGACAGGTAATGTGTTGAGGATGCAGAAATTCAGGATTGTATTTTGTGTAAGAAAGAAAGAAAAGCAGAATGTTTTTGAAGTGATCACAATTATGTGTGTTTCTTGTTTAGGTCAACCACTAAAGGCCAACGAGGCAGCGATGTTTTTTAGAGAAGAAATATTAGAATTATCCATTGATCAAACATAGAATTTTCCCCACTACCGAATACAATTCAAAAGAAGCACAAAAGACATCTGCATACGCTGCGTAAAAATCGAACCAAATCAAAATAAAACTGATAAATTCAGTTTAATTTCAACTTGTAGTTTAACAAAATTGAAATTTTAGTTCAGTTTAGTTTTAAAAATAAAATAAGTTCAGTTTACATTTAATCTAAGTAGCACGGAAACGACACGAAACGGACATGAAAAACTGACATTTTTCTAAAATGAAGGACACAAAACATGGAGAGATGTGTAAATAATAAAAGTATAGGAATATACTTATCATATTAGAAATTATAAAATACTATATATATTAAATTTTATTTATATATTTATACCTATTAATAAAATGAATCAAATATAATTATACCTACAAAAATAAGATATAATGTGAATAATAAAAACTGTGGGTAATTGAATAAAAACAATTATTTGTTGGAGATTTTTTTTGGTTTTTTTACAACTATTTAATTTTTTTTATTTGTGGAAACAACCAAATTCATTTTTCTACGAATATTTTGAGAGTTTATGTGAGTCTTCGTTTTCCGAAACAGGACATGCAATTTTATCAAAATTTCTGTGTTTCTTAAATTTTGATACAAACCGAATTGAACAAACTGAACTGAACCGGAAACCCAACTCGACTTGATATATTTAAATATTTTATAGAATTAGTCATGGTCCTTTTTTCTCTGTTTTTTGTGGACAGTGTGGGTAGCTGCCATTTGGAGTAGTTGGAACAGAAACAGCCTGCTGTAACTAATTATGGAAATAGATTAATAAAATACAGTGGTAAGCATACATGTGCCCTCAACAACCCTGATCATAAGATCTGATTAGAATCAAAATGAGGGAGCTATGAACTAATGATACAGCTAATGTCAGCGGATCTTTTCTGGATTATGGATTGCCATGTCAACAGACACATAATCAATGAATGCAGCTGATCTGGCATCTTTTCCATGTCACTAGCCATGTCAACTATAAATGAATATTTGCTGATCTGACTAATCATATTTCTATGCCAAGTTGTCTGAACTTTTAAGCTTACCATCACTTAAAAAAAATGTAAAATCAATTGAAGTTGGCAAAAAGATGCATAAAAGAAAAATAATCCTAGCTGAAAATCTTGAAGCTGCTCTCATATTGATGAGTGTAAAATTAATTGAATTTGTGATTTTGTGTAAATGTGATAATTTGTGCAACCTAACTACTGTTCACTTATTTACATTTTTGTTTAAATGTATTTAGATTAGAATTATTTACAGTGATATGTGATGTTTTTGCTGACATGACAGCTGGTTTAGTGAATGCACTTCAATGAGGGACTTAATTCTATCAAATTATAAATTTAAGATTTAAAATCACCTATTTGTAGTTTAGGGGGCTAAAGTGGAAAAAAAAGTGCTTAAATGTGTATTTTCCTATTAAAAGTTGAGTATCAGGGTGGTATGCGAGACAGTTTAAATACTAACTAAAAAACTTAAGGGTTAACTATAAATAATATCACGAATTTATAGTGTGTTTTGCAATTACAACACAAATTTTTAATTTTGATTCAAATATCAACTTTCAATTTTTTGGCAATAAATAGATTTTTTAATATTATTTTTGTTGATGTGGACACGGGAAGCTAGAAATTTATGATGCACTCCCAGGCATCTATATAGCAAAAGTATATCAGAAATTCAATCTATTATTCGAATTGCCAAAAGTTGGCGTTGTAATTGCAAAATATGCTAAAATTTGTGGTTCGTTTTAGGCTTAAATGCTTTAAAAATCACGAACTTTCGCGTGTTTTTGGTATTTAACACGTATTTTTAATTTTGGCGTAAAAATACATGAAGTATCCAATTTTTGCAATAATAACACCGGTTGAAATTCCGGCTTCAATTTGCTTATGTGGCGCCGGATGGTTCCCTGTCATCAAAATGGTACCGTTTTTATTTTAAATTTGTTTCTTGATTAAACACAATTCAAAAATATAGGGACCATTTTTACACTTTTACAGTCATCTTCTAAATCAATTTTTCTAACCCGATTTCATCTTCTTCAACTATCACCGCAGGCACCCTTTCATCTTCTACATTTATCACCTCCACCTTGCTTCACATTCACCATAACCATCATCACACTCTCCCTCCCTTCCAGGCGCTCTCCTCCCGAAACCACGTCGTCTGCAGCTCGTTGCTAGCCTTTTCATGCCGTCGGAACCTTGTCGTCAGAAGCTCATCGGAAGCTCGTCACCAGCCACTCACCAAGCAGCAACCATCCATCTCGCCACTGAACTCCAGTCACCGCCAAAGATCTAGAGCAAAACCACCTCCATAACCACCCATCTGAGTTTGTTGAGTTGAATCACAAAATCAAATGAACAAGTAACAACAATACAGCAGGATCACCGCCGTTTCCTCGCCAAAAACTCCTAATCGTTCATTTCAATTTCCAGATTTCGGTAACATCAGTTTCAAGGAGAATATTTCATTTAAATAGAAATTCGGATGTTGTTGATCTGCTGGATTTCTTATTCTGTTCAACTTTGATGTTGATTTGGGTAACTGCCATCTTGTTTGCCTGGGTTTTCTTTGATGTCGTTGCTTCTGCATTTTTTATGCTGCATTTTTTCGGTCTGCTTCTTCACCTATATTGTTGCTGCTGTTGATTTTTTGCTGCGTTTCTGCTACTGATGTTTTGCTGATGTTATCGTGGTTGCCGCCGTGGTTACCGTATGCTGATTTTTTGCTGCTTTTACCATGGTAGCCGCCGTGATTTTTTGCTTCTCGAGTATGTTGTTGCTGCCTGGGTTTAGGGTAGTTTGAATTGAATGGTTAGGTTTTGTTTGAATTAGGTCTATTTTGGTTTTTGGTTGGAAATTCCTCCATGTTAGTTTATAATTTTGCAACTGGTGTGTTTAAAGTTTAAACTATGATAGAAAATTTGTTATAGAAGATGAATGTAAAAAGTATCAAATTAGTCCTTATATATTTCGGTGTGTTTAATAAAGAAATTAATTTGAGATCAAAACGGCATAGTTTTGATGATTAGGATGAATTCTGACATGGGTTAGGACAACATGATACTGTCCGGTGCCACATAAGCAAATTGAAGCCGGAATTTCAACCGGTGTTATTATTGCAAAAATTGAATACTTCATGTATTTTTACGCCAAAATTAAAAGTTCGTGTTAAATACCAAAAACACGCGAAAGTTCGTGATTTTTGGAGCATTTAAGCCTTCGTTTTAATCCAAAACTTAACTCTATAGCCATAAAAGAAAATCTATACTTCTTGCATATATTCTATCATTACCTTTTCTGCATTTTGGATTTAGCAGTAAGATGGTATGATAATAAGGTAACAAACTGTATAGACACATTCGGTATCCATTCACGCGTCAAGGCTCAAGCTCCTAATTGCTAAAACCTAATGGTCAACAGAAGTTATCAGAACTAGAAAACAAAGGAACGTACAAAATGACTCCATTAAACTTTTGTACAAAAGTACCAGAGTTGCGGAGAATATAGGCCAGAGAATATTCATCGTCCTGTTCTTAGTATAATACATATGCAAAAACCAAATGGTATCTCTTACTAGGTTACAAACACAAAAACCAAATGGTAAATGCATTGTTCACTTCTAATTCCAAAGGTAGTCAAGAACAAATCATCAGAGCAAGTTTTTCTATTGTTTTTCTCGACACAAGATAAATTTGAGTTCAAATACTGGCAAAAACGCATTGCAACTAGAAATGAGGTCGAAGCATCTCCATCAAGAATTTTGAGTGCCTAAAGTAAACTTTTGCAATAGTCATGCGTGAAATTATGACTCTGATGCTACTACCAAAGAGCTTGATAAATAATAATAGAAGTTGATTGTTGGTCAATGGTCTCAGATAAACATCGATCATGCATTTCATGGATGAACATTATTGTAAATGTGGAAAATTCGATGAATTGCATTTGAATTGCAGATGTACAGAGAAGTGGAGAAGAAAACCTGTACTACATTCACGGTGCATTACACTCATGATAAGCGGAATGCAAGCCTGCAAAGTTGGAAGTGTTAGAGAACCTGAGCCACCTTCTTTTCTCAACGTACATAAGACAAGGCTGCATGACAAATCCTATAAGTACTGCGACCATGCTAATAGCCATTACTTTGAGAGAAGCGAGTGCTAAAACCACCATAATAAGTATGGTTGGAGGAATGCATATTAAAATTGCTCCAACTGTTCCGACGGGTATTTTATACGGCCTAGGTGTTTCTGGAGACTGCATCCTTAGCTTCACAAATGCTATAAATTCCATAATCATTCCGAAACAGTATAAGAAGTTCTCTGCAGCTACAATTTCTTGAAAGCTCAGCCATGACAGCAATACCACACCAGATGCAGAGAATAAAATCCCAGCAAGAGGGGTTCCATAACGAGACCTCTTGGCGAAGAAATCGGGAAGCATACCGTGCTCTGCCATCCCCAGAAGTTGGAAGGAGTCGCTGCTCATCTCAGCCACAAACATTCCCATGTTTGAAACAGCAGATGCCCCTTGGATCCAAGACCTTAACCATACACCTCCGATAACTTTAGCAATCTCTGAGAAATACCCATCAGACCATAGATCGCGATCAAGTGGAACTGCTCCAGTGCCAATCAAGAGAGGAAAAAAGTACGCAAAAACAACCAAAACAACAGCATAAAAAAGAGCTTTTGGAAGAGTTCTACTTGGATTATCTACCTCTCCAGCAAGAGTACTAATCGAGTCCCAATAGTTGAGATTCCAAAAGAGAGTGTTTAAATACAAGCCCCAGTTCACATTACTCAAATCAACCACAAGCCACCTTGAAGGCTCCAGTCTGGGGATCGCCACAAGGCCCATAAACACGAAAGGAAGGAGCGAAAACACTCCTAAGAGTATAGCAGCCCATCCTACTATGGTTAAACCCCTATAATTCATATATGTCAGAGCAGCAGTCAAAACTATAATTGCCACTATTCTAGGGAAACCACTTTCTAATGCAGGTATTGCAGATTTCAAATAGTCTAGAAACAAAACTGGATATAGAGCATTATCAATAACCCCACTTAACCATTTCATCCAACCTTGTTGAAAGCCCCAGTAAGGACCCAAAGCTGATGATACCCACACTACATACCCACCATTCTCTGGAAACATAGTGCTCATTTCTGCAGTTATTAACGCTTCTGGAATGCTCCATATAAACGGGAAAATCAAAAAACCAAGAAGAGCCAAAAGGGGTCCAGCTGCTTGGACACTGTCTTCAACGCCGAATGGTCCCCCAGAAACCTCATAAAAGATCAGAAAAACAAGCGGCAAACTTGATAATTTCTGGAACTTATCTAAGTTGACAGAAGATGCTTCCCCTAACACTACATACTCAGAGTTATTGGGCTCCATTATTAGAGCAGAACTTGGCTTAGTCAATGAACTCCTCTGCTTCTGCAAGCACCATTAAATCAACATCATATTCAACTTACCACCATTGAGTAAATTATAATCACTTTCATCAAATGCTAAAAACAAACAAACTAACCATTAAAAAAGGCCTAGTTAAGGTACATTGAAAGTTAAATTAATCATGCAAGCCAAAGATAATACTCAATATGAAAGCAAATAGCCTACTCAATACATTTTACCTAATCCCCTCATCACACTTGCATTCTAATGAAAAAACCACAGATTAACAAATCTTGTTTCTTTTTGATGTCTTAATACTAGAAATCTCTTACACTTACATAAAAACATCAAAGTAAACAAGATAAAACCCGTTACAACTCAGAAAAAGCTTGAGCTGAATTTTGCTGCAACCATTTCCCAAAAGTAACCAAAGAAACCTCATAATGAAAGCATAATGTCAAATTATCATACAATGCAAATACCCAAATCAATCAAAAGCACTAAAAGTCATTTAGCTAGGCAAAAAAATGGAATAAATTACAAGAAATTCAAAGTTTTCTACATCATTTCTCTACATTACTCACTTAAATTCAAGTTTATAAGCAAATCAAATTCTTCACACAATCATCCTACTTTACCAAATCATAAATGTTCAATTACCAAGAGTTAAGCTAGGTTACAAAACAAGATAAAAACACAAAAAAAATACCACAAAAAACAAAGAGTGAAGGCTCTAACACAAGCACAAACCAATAAAGATTATTTCTTTTCACTTCCAAAAGACTAACATTATGATTTAAGAAGTACCCACCTCTCCAAATCTCGTGGGCATCCACTAAGAAAGAAAAAAAATGAAGAGGGCGATGAACAGTGCTGGCTTCCCCTTTAAAAAAGGATTAAAAATTAAAGCAAAATGACAACGTATTACTGTAATTGCATCGAACAAATAAATGAGAAACGTGAAATATTTTGTCATCTACGGACATGGATATACACTGATAGTGTTACTACTAACCATGAAAAATTAAGTGTCAGCTAGCTACAGCGACATCACTGAATGAGTGTGAACAACACGCGTCTTTTCTGATGATTATGAGATGGGTTTTTGTTTTGATGCGAAATTCAGCTACAGAAATGAGAGTCGTCGAGGAGGAAGAAGGTGAGCTCAAAACGACACCGGATTTTGTAGTTATGTTACGTTACGTTACGTGGTAGGTCACTCATCCCCTACTTCAACTACAAATATTGAAACTTGAAATTTTCTATTTATAGTTTGTTATGTATTTCAATATTGAGCTATAAATGTTAGAGGCTCGTAATTTAAGTGAGCACTAAAAGTTGTGTATCATTCAATCAACTAGGTTGCCTTTTTAAAAGAAATTCTAACAAGAGTACAATTTTAATATTTCAATTTTTTTTTGTCGAAAGATAAAATTTTATTTGATTAAATAAACCGAGTACAAGAGTCTCTAGTTTCTATTGTAATCATGATATCTGGACTAGAAATTACAATAAAACTTACAAGGGTTTTTTTAGTTACCATGAGCCACCCAACAAATTAAAAAAAAATCAATAGCAGTTCTAGCCAAATGAGTATGAAAAATTGCAGATTTTGACAATTACAACAAAAAAAGCTATAACAAATTTAAAAACTAAAACAAGTCGTAAATATTTAAATTTATAATTATAATCTTCTAACTCGTCGGAACATAGCAGATATGCTGGAAAAAATACCGGAGAAGTCGGGGAAGACACTGCCGGGGAAACCATATGAAGGAGAAAAAGAACCCATAAAGGGTAAAAAGAGGCTATTGATAGATAAAAAAAGATAACGTAAACTAAGAGTTGGTTAGTAAAAATATATATTCCATAATGTCATCAGTCAATTTTCAGTAGAACTCATATTAATAACTAGATATTGGGGTAATTAATCCTGAAGATCACCGAACTTTCGAATTTTTTCATTTCAGTCACTAAACTTTTTTTTTTTTCATTTTGATCACTGAACTTTCATTTTTTTTTCATTTTGGTATTTTCCGGCCAAAAATGCTTAGGCGGCAGCCGGAATTATTATCTTTTAACCTGAAAAGTTGTCATATATGCATTATTTGATCCAAAAAGTCATTTTAAAAGTGAAATTATGTATGTGATAAATTTTCAAAGTAAAACTTGTAAAATCCGGATGTCACATGTCAACTTCCGGCTGCCACCTAAGTATTTTTGTCCTGAAATACTAAAATGAAAAAAAATGAAAGTTCAGTGATCGAAATGAAAAAAAAAATAGTTTAGTGACTGAAATGAAAAAATGCGAAAGTTCAGTGATCTTCAGGATCAATTACCCCTAGATATTGACAATTTCTAATTTCATTAGCAAAAAACTTTACGGTTCCTTTAGATTTTGAAGTGATAATTTCTTAACATTCTTTTTGCACTAACATATCAAAGTGATAATTTGAGATGACATTATGATAAAAGGGGTGATTTTACTATTAGAAATGGATATAAACTGGCTGTGGAGATGAATTATAATCCTTCCATATCTCTGGAAATTTAAAATGGTGGAAGTCTTCATGAAAGCTGACCTTACCATCATAAATCAAAAGATTCATATGGAAATGTTTCATCGTGTGGTTATCTGTTAGAACAAAGCTGAGCAGCAGAGGTATGAATATTTATCAATTTTGTCCAATTTGTGGCATTGATTATGAAAGTATTATGCATTCTTTATGGTATTATAAAAGTGCTGGAAAAGTTCGATAAATCTGGTATAAGGTAGACGCAATCAAACCTGAAAGAAATTGAAACATTAAAGATTCCGTGATTCATGCTTTCAAGTCTTTGGAGAAGGCGGGTTTCCTGTTGTTTGGTGACATTATGGGGATGATATGTACTAACAGGAATCATATTCTTTTTGGTTCTACAGGTAAGCTATGAGCTATATGTACTAACATGAATCAAGCAGCAACACAAGTTCTTAAAATCTTTGTAATATACAATTCGAACTCCTAGTAAAAACACAATTCTACTTCATTGAAAGAATAACAGGATTCCCAAAGTTTAACAATATGAGTTTATACATTATTCTGATATAATGACAGGGCAACAGAATAGTAATCTCCTGTATTGCAGGTTATTACCAGACTGTAGCCCCAAATTATTCATCAAATGATTCAAGATATAGAAACTAAATCATCCTGCTGATCACCAGAAACAAAAAGTTCCAACTAGGTACGATTATAACAAAACTGTTCAGCAAATGATTATGTTAAATACAGACGCGATTAAAATAGTAAAGATTGAGATAACTAACAAGCAAATCAATCTGTCATCAAGAGAAAGAAAGCATTAATAGTATTTCAATTCATACAGAAGCGCAGATGTGCCTTCACATGGAAAGGTAAACAATTTTTTTCTTCTACTTAAGATGAAAATTAACATTACATAGACAAAAATGCAATTCAACAAAAAATAAATCGATCCTCCATAACCTTGAAACAAAATCATTCCTCCATTAAACGATTTTCCTCGGTCTGTGATACAGACACCTTGACCTTGATCTTGGATGGTTGCTCTTTTTGAAGCGATTCCGGGGCTTTGATCAAGAGGATATCCTGATCCAATACTTTCCGTGCTGCCTTTAGCTCAATGGCTTTCTTGCCCTTCATCCTGCAAAGGTTTTCAATTTATTTTATAGGCTTTAGTAAGAAAGGAAATATATTTTAGCTCTTACAAACACCAGTAACGAAGTTAACAACAAACCTCTTTTCGATGTGTTTGGCTGCCCTCTGAGATCTAACTTTGTCGATTGTCTTAATAGCTCTTAGAGTATTCTCGGCAAGATTCCTGTCATATCTCTCAGGCCTATTTCTCTTTCTCTCAAACTCAAAGGTTGTATCCTGTGAAAGAAAACAACAAACTTTTTCAAAACTAACAGAAAAACACACAAGATAATTAAACAAAAATTTAGAGCAAGGAAATTGGGTTTACCTGTGTCATGTCTTTTCCACGCAAGCGCCTATAGGCCTTGGTCCATTTTACTTTTCGTGGGTTTCTCTTCATTTTAAAGTTCTTGTGGCATTTAGATCTACAAAATCGAAAAATCTGCAGAAGGATAAGAAGTCAGAAACAGGAATGCAATTGGTGACTATCAAATGCATAAGCTGAGATTGCGATAAACAAAACAAACAAGAAATTAGCAATTTGAATAGCCGACAGATACAAGAAGAGGATTGTGAAACTGAAACAGAGATTTCTCAAGCCATTACTAATTAATAAGTAATATCATACACAAAAAGAAAAAATTGTAAGCAATTGCACACCCAAAGACACAAACCAGCTTCCTAGATTTTGTTTCCATTATACCCTAGAGTAGATCACTGTTCAATGTGAACACAATAACAGCAATTAACTTAATATTTGGAGAAAACCTAAAAACCACATCTCCAACTGGTGTAAATTATATTGGGCGCATCGACACTGATTACTACCAATTCTAACTACGAAAACCGACGCTTGCTCTTAATGTAAACTATATCAGCAAACTTTGCAGTTTACGAATCTTGCTTGACGAATAGCAGCGAGATAACAAGTTCATTGCAACCATCAAGACAATGGTAATTCGATCTCAAACTCATCCATTTTTTAAAATATTTACAAATGAGTAGATTAGTAATAGAATAGAGCAGTAAATGTAAGAAAATTACCTTTGCATCATTACGAACGAACTGGATGCCATGTCCAGGATATACAGTTGAGGAGCAGAACCAACATTTCTCTAATCTCATTGTGCCTCAATTTCTAACAAGAGAAAACAAGAATAAGCCGTTTAAGTCAATAACTATAAAATTGTTGTTGTCAAACCTAGGCGACTGATGGCGCCTCTAGACCATCCAGTCGAGGCGCCTTCAGTCAGGCGAGCGCTCGCCTGAAAATTTGGAAAAGGCGTGCTTTTCTCTACCTTTTTTTAGCAATCGGAGACCCAAAATCAGATGAAGAGGAAGAAGAAGAAGAAAGAACGTGCCTGTGATTAGGGTTAGGAAAACTGGAGAAGGTTAGGGAAAGAGAATATAGGTTCCCTTAATGGGCCTCCTTTATCCAGCCCAACATCAATTTTATACATTTATAATGGTTTATTAATGGGCTAAGCACACAAATCACTCAAATAGTCCATTTGTTTTCAAAAGTACATCACCTATTAGAGATATGCAAAAATCTCTCCAAAAAAAAATTAAATTTTCATAAATATCTCAAAGCCAAAAACACAGAGGTTTATTATTAAAATAGGACAAGTCTGTCCTTCCTTACTAACCTCCTAACCAAATGTAAAACAAAACGACAACTCCTCTCTTCTTCTTCCTTTCTTTTCCTTCAAATCATCACCATCTTCTCTCATCACTGTCACATCATTGCCGTCGTTCAGCCGCTGCTCCGTTCCGTCGTTCCACCATTCCGCCGTTACTCCGTTCCGCCGTTACTCCGTTCTGCCATTCCTCCGCTCTGCTATTCCTCCATTCCTCCGCTCTGCATTCTTCTTAAAACCGACGCTGAGCCTCTGTTTTGGTGAGTTTCTACTTCTAAAAAAACAAAATTTCATTTAATTATTTTGTTTTACAATTGAATTTTGCAATTGAGAGAGTTTTAGTTTGACAGAAAACTTTTGATTTAATAGTTAAATTATTATTAGGTGAATTAAAATTGAAACCAATTCACTAAAATTGAGTGAGAATTGGTGAAAAGGGAATATGAATTTTAAATTGTGTTGTTAATTAGTTGAAGAAAGAAGAGAAGGAATTGGTGCTTGTTGGTTTTCCTCAGACATCTATTTTACGCATTGTCTTCTCATTTTTATGTTAGCATTGATACTTCTTAATGAAAAATTGCTATAAATATGGCAACCATATTTCATATTGTATATGAAGTTTTATTTGTTCATTAATAACTTGGATACCTGTTGCAGGACTTGCCAAGCCAGGCCCTGTAATGGAAACATTCGGCTCAGATGAACTAATGTCACGTCATGTGAAATTGGATGAAGTTATTATTACGATGGTGCTTAAATTAGAGCAAATACGATGAGTTTTATGGTGTATTTGTTAATTTTAGTGTTTTTATCTTGAACCATTGCAGTTTGATGCAAGATGCAATGTGTTTGATCATTGTTAGGTTGATACCAATGCAATTGATTTGGATCTTTTTGTGTTTATAAAATTGTTGTGTTCTTAAAGCATTTTTTTAGTTCGAAAAATGCACCTGAAATGATTCTGGAATCAACTTGATGTTAACTGTCTAAAAAATAAAGTAATTTTTGAATTTAAAGTGCATATTTTTCTATGTTTGTATTTTTAACTATAAATTTAACATATTATAGTAAAAATGTTTTAATATATAAAATTGAAAATAGAATTGAAGTATAGTTCATTAAACTAATAATCAACCTAATATAAACTGAAATTGATATGGAAAAAATAAATTTAAAGCTGACTTCAAATTTATATTAATACAAATTATAACAACTAATATGTAAACAACAAAATTAAATAAATAAATTTTAACAAAAATAATAGAAATAATTAATATAAAAAATGAACCATACATATTTTTTTAATTATTTTATTTAAAAAACTATACCGAAGGTTTATGAGGTAATAAAATATAGAGTTGACAATAAGTTGATTCATGGTTATAAAGCATAATATAAATTGATAAAATATATATTTTAAATATAAGGTTGATTCATGATAATATAAATAATATAAATGTCTATTATATAGTTGGCAATGAGTTGTTCCATGATTACAAAAACACATGATTAACTCGTTTCAATTGATATTTGATTTTTTTGCAATGGCGAAGGAAACAATATTGTACGTGAAATAAAACTTAAAAATTAGAATGAAATTGAGACAAAAAAATATACATTAATATTTGGTTGATTTACATTGAAATTTAGTTAATATTTTGTTGATTTTAGGTTGATTTCTGGTTGATTTTAAGTTGATTTTAGGTTGATTTCTGGTTGATTTTAGGTTGATGTTTGGTTGATCTAAGACTTATGTCGACAAATTAGTTTAAGTTACAAAAATATAGATTTATTTAAAGCTAATGATGGAGGAACGATGTTGCTTTTTTTTTTAATTGTTATAATTTTTTTGCCTTTTGGTATTAATTAGAATCAATCAGACATGATAATACATAATACATGGTATATTACAATTTGACTCAGCTTGATTAAACCAACAATCTAACTCATTTAAATCGGTTTGATTTTTTTCTTTAAAACCTATCCAGTTTTGGTTTTGGTTGATTATCCATTGGTATTCGGTTGACAGTCGGTTGATATTTAGTTGATATTCGGTTGACTTTAGTTGATTTTTGGTTGATATTTAGTTGATTTTTGGTTGACGTTCAGTTGATATTCAGTTGACATTTGGTTGATTTATAGTTGACATTTAGTTGATTTTCGGTTGACGTTCAATTGATATTCGGTTGACATTTAGTTCATTTGTAGTTGACATATATTTGATTTTCGGTTGACATTTAACTTGGCAAAATCACAAAATAAAAGCTTCAACATATTAAATAAAACTCATTAAAACAGTCAAAATTGACGCTTGTCAACCATAAAAAAGGGGAAAATGGTAATAATAGTTTTGAACAGTGTCGTGAAAGAAAAATGAAAGTCAGTTGGTTGATATTTGGTTAATACTTAGTTGATTTTTAGTTGATTTTCAGTTGATGTTTATTTTATTTGGAGTTTATTATCAATAAATTAAATCTTTTTTTAATAAAATAATTTCTCTTACGGGTACACTCTTATACATCAAAAATTAAAATTCTTTTCAAGGAGATGTAATATTTAATAACTAAAAGTTGATTTCAAATTTATACGCGATTGATAGCAAATTACAACAATTAAAAAGGTAAAAAATATAATATAAAAGATATTAAAAACATTCGATAAAATTTAAAAAATGTTTAATATACATCACAAACCTAAATATAAAATTAAAAGTTAACATAAAGTTGACCAAAACAAAAAATATATTTTTCTCAAAAATGCTAGCTTCATATCCTTCTTCTGTAAATTTTTCTTACAGTGGTCCAAACCTTCCAACACTCATCTTATTTTCCAAACACAGAAAACAAAACCTATATTATTAAAAGTTAAATGTGTGATTTCTGTAGGTTTTCTGCCCACTTTCGAAAGGCTGCAAGAAAGGAATGATAAGAACCTTATGCAGTTATGATTTCATCAATATTATTATGAAACGAAAAGGATTCAAAAAAGATCAAACAAATTAGAGGAAAGCCTAAGGATGAACAACTGATAACGAAAAAATAAGTGACATTATTCCAAGCCTCTCCATTTTTAGGATCAAACTGCAGAGTCCAAGTAAATCCAATCTGAGCCTTCTCAATATCCTTATTTCCAAATATTACATCAGAAACATATATTATTAAAAATTAAATGTGTGATTTTTAGAATCAAGCAAGGGGTAAAAGACACTAAACATCTGTGGAAGGAGGATTTATCCATTTAATGCCGACAAATGCAAGTTCACCATAAAGAGGATTTTTTTTTAATTTGAAGCGTTGTTCTGATTGCAGTAGCATCGATTATAGTTCCGTAGTACCGACGCCATTTGCAGCAGTAGTCATTGATTTTTGGAACATAAAAGGCGGTCGTCGGAGCATAAGCTAGATGGCTACCGTTGTTTCCTGAGATTTGACGGAAGGTTATCGGTTGATGTTGATGACTGCGGCATCGTTAGTTGTTGTTGGAGCATAAATGGAAGCCATATGCGGTCGTCGGAGCAGGGCAGGGCGTGGATGGCGGTCGTCGGAGCAGGGCAGGGCGTGGATGGCGGTCGTCGGGGCAGGGCAGGGCGTGGATGGCGGTCGTTGGAGCAGGGCAGGGCGTGGATGGCGACGGTGACAGAGCTGTAAAAAAGTGAGGTTGAATGAGATTTAAATGGAAGGTTGAGTCACTGAGAATGACGATATAATTGGGGGTAGAATAGGACTAAATTTATATTGAGGTATAAATGTAAATCTTTAAAATCTTTTGAGAGATTTCTGTATAAAAATATTTTATGAGTCACTAATGTATATTTTTATAGAAATTGGGTATACAGTGTAATTTCCTCTTTATTAATCGGCCTAATTACTTAGAAAAAAACCACTTTGTAACATTTATTCGTTTATATCCTGACGTAGAAAAAAGTTCATTTGTACCCTTTTTTTTATTTTTCATTTTTGTCTCTACCCTAAATAGCTAATTTGATCTCTTTTTATTTGGAAAAATATTCAAAATGATCCTTTATATTTAGCTTATATTCTAATTAAACATTGATATTATTAATCATTTATAATATTTTCATCCTTTAATTAATTTAATTGTCAAAAAATTAAATTTTAAGGTAGAGATGAAAAAAAAAATCAAAAAAAATGATACAAATGAACTTTTTTCTACGTGAGGATATAAACGAAAAAATGTTACTAGGTGGGTTTTTTTTTAAGTAATTAGGCCTTTATTAATCTATCAATAAATGAATTTTTTTACTTAAAAGTATTTTTTTTTTCATTTATATTATAACTTATGAAAAAGTTCAATTATATCATATTTTGGGTGTTTATATTTCATCTCTACCTTAAAGAGTTAAATTGACATCTTTTTATTTGCCAAAAAATTTAAAATAATTCTTTATTTTTAGTTTACATTTTAATTAAATGTTAATGCTATTTACAGTAAAAACACCTTTTTAAACTGAACGATGCCTCTGTGATAACGACAACAACGATAAATCTGTTTCAGGTTTTTCTTTTAGAAATTCACTATTTTTTAATTAAAGCTTAATTATCATCACTATCTTTTCAATTATTTATAATTTGGTCGACCTTCATCAAATCAAAAAGGATTTGAAAATCAAAACTTATTTATATTTATTCTCTGTTAACATTGGTTTTTGTCCATAAAACTCTATATATTTTAAAAATTGACTCCCTCTATTATATATAACATCTAAAATCAAAAAACAATTATGATAAATTTTAGAATTAATAAAACTGAACTTTTTAAAATATATCTGCTTGGCGTGATTTTATATCACAAATCTTGGCATGATCTTGTATCAAAAATCTGGCGTGATCTTGTATTACAAATTTGGCGTGATCTTATATCACAAATCTTAGCTTGGTCTTGTATCACAATTTTTGGTGTTTTTTTATGATTATTATAAATTTAACTATTATATTTTATATTCCTTTAAAGTGGCTAAACATTCTGAACTATTGATATTAATTATGAATTTTAATTACAAATGACTAGTTCGAGTACGTTTGTCTTATAATATATAGATTAACGTGTTTGATACGTATGGATAATTTAAAAATATCTTCCTTAAATGATACTTTTAATATTGTTAAAATGGTTAAATAAAAAATCAATGTCTTTATCAATAAAAATAGTGGAAATATTTGTTGATATTTTATTAATAGAGATAGCGATTCTTTTGTAATAATAAAATATGTTATTAGTAGTTGAATGTAAATTATGGAGATAATAGGTTATGATTAAGTAATTAATATGTACGAATGTTATTTGTCTTACAAATTCTAGACAAATTGGTATATCTAGTGTTATTATTTTGTAGTATAATTACGTTAACCGTTAGAAGTAGTTATTGTGTTTTTTAATAACAAATATGAATAAATTTTCATGTTAGATCTCATCTTAAACCAATTGGTTTTTAGATGGAATCTAACAAATCTGATAAATAATTTAAGTGTAAATGCTATAAATTTTAGGGGTAATTGTTAAAATATATAAATTTTAATGTGTTTTAACATCAATTTTTTATTTTAACAATTTAAACACCAAAAATTTTTTTATTACAAAATGCTGACATGGACGCCGGAATAGTTCACATCAATATTTTTATTTTTTGAAAAATTAATTGGTATTGTAAGTTGAAAAAATTAATAATTTGTTTTTAAATTGCCAAAATTAGAATTTCCAGTGAATTTTAATTGATATTATGCAATTTACAGCAATTAAGAGGTATATATACACAAATAGGCTTTGATTCACCATGCTTGTATAAAACACCTTTTTATAGAGCAACCGAAACTACTAAATTCACCAATAATCAGCACATGAGCATCTCCCATCCTGAAAATGGTGAAATATTTTTGAATCTCTTACTATAATTTCTCTTTTAGAGACTAATGATATTTTCTTTGCAATCCTGTGACAATCCTCACATATTCTAGTGTTCTTTCTAATGCTTACAGGTTTTCCAACTTCTGTCGATATTAACCCGAAGCAGATAGCGAGTCTTACGCTGTGATTTACCGGCAAATTTCTTCTTTTTCTGATCAAATCTGCCGGAATGAACTTGCTTACAGAATGGACATAAGCATCTTCTCCAATCTTATTCATGATAATATCCAGCACATTATAAATCATGTTTATTTTGCAGTGAGACTTGTCTTGATTGATGAACCTTTGAATTTTACCATTTGTCTCAACCATAGAGCAACTAATCGTCTTCGTTACGCCTTTTTCATTCATAAGAAATTTAATCTTTTCTACGTCTTTCCATCTTCCGGCTTCTGCATACATGTTTGAAAGCAAGACATAGCAGCCGGTATTATCATGTTCCAAGGACAATATTTCCTTAGCTGCAAGTTCAGCTAAGGCTATGTTATTATTGTTCCTACTTGCGGTTAGTAAAGAACCCCATATTCTGGCGGTTGGGACCAAAGGCATCTCGTCGATGAACTTCATCGCTGCGTCTAGATTTCCCACGCGACCAAGAAGATCTAGCATACAACCGTAATGCTCTATTGCAGGTTCAATTTTGTAGTCAATTTTCATAGATTTGAAGAACTCCCACCCTTCATTAATCAGACCACAGATGCTGCATGATGATAACAGGGAAACGAAAGTGCTTTCGTTGGGTTTGATGCCATTTTCTCTCATTTCCATAAACAACTGAATGGATGTTGTTCCGAATCCATGAATTCCATACGCCATTATCATTGTGTTCCAAGAAACTAGATTCTTATACAAGATTCCATCAAACAATTGTCTGGCAGTCTTAAGATCCCCACATCTCGCATACATGTAAATGATTGCATTTGAGACGATAATATTCGAACTGAGATCTACTTTTATGATGTAACAATGTATCAGTTTGCACTCACTCATGGAACCTAATTCCGCAAAAGCAGGTAAAATGCTTGCAATTGTTACAGCATCTAGTTTGAGCGTCTCCTTCCTAAGACAATTGAACAACTCCAAAGCTTCCCTATGCCACCCGTTCTGTACATAAGCAGCAATCATCGTGTTCCACGACACCAAATTCTTGTCATTTATGCTACAAAACATGCGTTTTGCTAATTCCAATTCCGCGCATTTTCCATACATGTCAACAAGAGCAGTTTCCAATACTAAATGGGGAAGAAACAATTTCCTAATAGCATAACCATGAATACATTTACCTTCTAATAAAGCCCCCGAATGTGAACAAGTCAGAAGCAGATTTATCATTGTTACAGCATCCGGAATCAAGTTATCATCCTCTTGCAACTTTTTTAAACAAGCAAATGACTCGTGAAAACGAGCATTTAGAGCATACCCACCAATCATAGCATTCCACGCCACAATGTTTCTACAAGCAATTCTATAAAACACCCTCTCTGCATAATTCACCACACAGCACTTAGCATACATATCAATAAGTGATGTCTGCACTTTAATGTCCAAATCAACGCCACTTCTAATCAATTGGCAGTGGATTTCCTTCCCACCACGCAAACAACCATCACTCGAACAAGCACCGAGTGCACTAATTACACTAAACCTATCCGGTTTAATTCCAAACTTCAACATTTCTCTAAAACACGTCAACGCCTTCACTGGATCACCAACCAATAGATACCCACTAACCATAGAATTCCAAGAAACTAAGTCCCTGATAGGCATTTCATCGAACACCTTCTCCGCTATCTCAATCAATCCAAATTTAAAATACATATCAACAAGACAATTACAAACATAAATATCCAACTCCAAACCGATCTTAATCAGCTTAGCGTGAACCTTTTGCCCTTCAGTCAACCAAAACAACCGCCCACACGCTTTAATCACGAAAGGAAAAGTAAACTTATCAGTACTAACCCCTTCAAACACCATTTTATAATAAAAATCAACAGCTTCTTGAAACAACCCGTTATCACAAAACCCTCGAATAATAAGGTTCCATACATAAGTATCCGAGTGGCACATTTTATCAAACAGATAGAGTGCATTATCCATAGAGCCGGAAGTAACAAAACCCGTAAGCTCCCGTGTGAGATTGAGACTATTAATATTATTAGGCCTCATTATAGATGATTTTAAAGCAGTTCTTGATTGTTGAGGTTTATGCTCGTGGGTGGATTTTGCTGTTCTTGTTGAATTGAGTAAACCGTCACTAAATGAAGGCGTTCGTGGTGGTTCGGGTGCGTAGCAGTTGGAGAAGTGGCTGTAAACAAGGGTTACAGCCATTCTATGAATTGCTTTAGTATTGATTAAAGAATCATGGGTTTTGATTTTGGCGGGGACGAAGAGCAAAAAACGGTTAATTCAGTTATAGTGGATAAGATATTAAATTGGGAGAGGGAGTACTTTTTTTCTGTTATTTTCTGTTTTGTCAATAAAAAAGTAGACATTCCATAGAATTAAATATGTTATTTTATGGCTCTATTTGTGTGCATTCATCAATTTGTACATAGATTATCAAAAAGATCTATTTTTTTTATCAATGTTGTCAAAATCGATCCGGTGACTCAACCAGTAACAATTAAGAATTAAGAGTTTAAGGTTCAACCAGATCCAATCGGGATCAAACCCGTACTATAAACAATAAAACTATAATATTTTAAAATAAAATATAATTAATTTGCTTTAAAATTTAAAATTTTATCCTTAGATAATAAAGCAACGAGTGAAAAAGTTGCTCAAAATTTAAACAATTAAGAGTTTATTTTTTTTATCAAAGATATAATATTTACAAAATACTAAATACTTATATTGCAATGTGGAATTTACAAGTATCACATGGTTTATGTTTTTGTACATCGCATATAAATTTCGTCATTTTGACAAAATGATGTCAACTAATGCTTATATTTCAATCTTCAAATTCAAGCTTGCTTCTACCAAGAGTAGAACCCAAAACTCTAACGAATTTGGACCTTACTTTTTATCATTTAGGTTAAAAGATTACTTTCTATATCTATTTTTTGAAATTTTTATAAAAATTCTCACTTTATCTTTAATTTTTCAACAAATTATTAATATTAATAAACTATTACAAAAGGGTATTTTCATAAAAAAAATTTAAAAATGAGGTATTTTAAAAAAAATTCCAAAAATCATTAGTAATAAAAGTTCATTGGATCTTTAATTTATGATCAAACTCCAGGCCCATAAAAAAATCAAAAACAGAAAAGTAAAAAGATTGCGTTTTCTTCAAGTCTAATTACTTAAAAACCATCAACGTTGAATTTTTTTCACATTTATATCCTAACCTATGGAAAAATTCATTTGTACCCTAATTTGGGTTTTTATGTTTCATCTCTACCTAATGTGTTAAATTAACCTCTTTTTATTTGAAAAATAAATTCAATACTGATACATGTCAAACTTAAAAGGTCGCCTGTATTGTTTTCCTGCACAAATAACAAACGTAAGTTCAAAGGACCTCAGGCTGGGTTTGCCTGAAAGTCACTCCGATGCTTAAGTCAGTAAGATTTTTAGGTAGGTAAATGAGTGTATAAGTATTTGAGTCTGATTTGTTTTGTACCTCCTCAAGCATTCCAGGGCCTCTATTTATAATGAATTCATGGCGATTGTCTGCTAGCAAATCGTGGGTTTATCCCACGATTTCTGGTAGTGCTCAGGGCACGTTCCCCGATTATTTCGGGTAGTGGGATGTGGAGAGAACAAAGTTGGCGAGGTCTGCTTATAGCTAGATTGGAGAAGTCTATTCGAGGCATAATGGGCGAGCTTAGTATTATCTAGGCGATGCCTGGAGTTCGGCCGTTCGCAGGTCGGTATCAAATACAATCCTTCATTTTTAACTTATATTCTAGTTAGATTTTTATGTTGTTAATAGTACAAAAATGTCTTTTTCTTCAATAAGAAATGATTTTTTTTATTTAAACTTCTATTTATTTTTAAAAATTAATTTTTTATAAAAAATTTAAAACAGAATCAGGCCGAAAAAGGAGCAAGCTCATCTCCAGATATGGAGAAGGAGTAAGGTCATCTCCAAATATGGAAAAGGAGCAAAGCTCCTCCTCCTTAGGAGGAAGAGGTGCTCCTGCTCCTCCAAAATTTGGAGGAGGAAGAGGTGCTCCTACTCCTTTTTAGAGAAGGAATAGCTTCCTTCTCCGATTTTGGAACGGAGCAGCCACAGCTCCTTTTCAGCGGCAGTTTTTTGGTGGCCGTTCGAAAGAAATTTTATTTATTTATTAAATATTTTATAAATTTTTGAAAAATAATCAATGATTAAAACTTATTTGAATATTTTTTAAGGAGTGAAGGTTCAATTTACCCCCTCAACTTGACACGAAAGATCAAATAAGCCCAACCTCGTAAAAGTGGATCAAATCACCCCACAACTATGCAAAAACGGATCAAACACCCCCTTCCCCACTCTCACCTTAGAGAGTGAATACACTCTCCGGTTTTAGGTGGTTTTGGATGGTTAAAAGCTTAAAATAATCCTTAATATTTATATTATTTACAAAATTGATATTAATTAATTTTAAAAACGTATTAATTTTTTATAATTTCATAAGTTTAAATTCATATTAATTTTTAACTAAAAAAACAGGGACCCATTTTTAACTTTAACCATTCTATATCATTTAACCTAAACTCATTAACCCAAACCCATTAACCCAACCAACTCACCAACCGGAAAAAAAATTCCGGCAATAAGAAAAAAATTCCGGCAGTCTGACTGCCGGAATCGATGGAAAACAGATCCGGGGGGATCTGTTCTTCAGGTGCGAAATCTGTTCTTCATAGTCGCGAAGAACAGATCCGGTGTGGATCTGTTCTTCACGCGAAGAACAGATCCGGTGTGGATCTGTTCTTCACGCGAAGAACAGATCCCACCGGATCTGTTCTTTGCAACGATGAAGAACAGATCCGGTGGGATCTGTTCTTCGCGCCTGAAGAACAGATCCCCACCGGATCTGTTCTCCATTTGTGAAGAACAGATCCGGTAGGATCTGTTCTTCACGATGAAGAACAGACCCGCTGGGTCTGTTCTTCACGCAGACCCAGCGGGTCTGTTCTTCACAATGGAACAGACCCGCTGGGTCTGGGTAATCGGCGGTGGTGGGTAGCCGGAATTTTCGGTCGGCGGTGGGGGGTAGCCGGAGTTTTTGGTCGACGGTGATGGGATAGCCGGAGGTTGTAGTGGAAGAAGAAGAAGATTAGGAAAAAAGGTAAAAAAGAACCCTCAATTTTGTGTTAATTATATAGGATTAATTAGTGTTTTAATTAAAATTAATTATAGTTAAATAGGGTTAATTAGGATTAATTTTTAAGATTAAGTTATTCCACTCTCTTTTTTGATCAAAAGGGTGAAACCGATCCGGTTTTGCATAGTTGTGGGGTGATTTGATCCGGTTTTGCGAGGTTGGGCTTATTTGATACTTCGTGCCAAGTTCAGGGGGTAAATTGAACCTTCACTCATTTTTTAAGTTAAAAATCTCATTGTATTCTTTTCAAAATAAAAAAATATATGATTTATTTATTTGCTTTAATAATTTTATTTTTAAATTAATTATATCATCAATTGTATTTTTATAGGGTAGAGGTGAAACATAAAACCCAAATTAGAATATAAATGATTTTTTTTAAATCTGAATATAAATATAAAAAAAATTCAACGTAGGTGGTTTTTAAGTAATTAGGCCTTTTCTTTAGGATCAAGCATTATACATAATAATTTGGTTTGAAGTTGTTTCAGTCCTTCACTAAACCTTTCCTTTTCAGTTTGATCTCTGAACCCAATAAAATTACCCAGTACGGATTGGCAGACAAAACAAATCAATAAAATATTGATTTTTCTTCAACAAAATTACCACCCTCTTAATTTCATAATATAATGAACGAAAATTCATCATCCAAGGTCCAATTTTTACTCACTCTACACTGTATAATCTTAATTTTTTTATTTTAGTTTCATCTCTTTGATTTCATGATAATGGGTCGTGGCTCGAAAATCAAAACAATGTCACAATCCTCGTCACTAATAACCTTTAATTTTTTATTATTTTAAAAAAAAAATAAAAAAATTTATTAAATTCAGTGTATTATTTGAAATTTAGATTATTCAGTGATGGCTGTTTGGACATTGATTTTGAATAATGGTGTAATTTTAATTGCAGTGCCGGTTCAGAGACTGGTGTGATGATGGCACAGCCAATAAATTGCCTGTTAAAAGAATTGCAACAGGAAAAAATCAAGCTACTAGTGGAACAACAAGGTTTGATTTTGAGTATGGAGGTGATCAAATTAGTATTGATGATTGTATCCATCTACAGAATGGTTATACTGAACCATTGCCTCAACAGTTTCCGAGTTATGTCGAACCTCTTTCGGTTTATGATCCTCATGGTATGTTTTTGTTTCGGTAGATTAATCTGTGTATTCTTTGCTTATGATAACTCTGCAGCTAAGAATATTTACCTTTTTTCATAGCTAACATTAACATTTAATTAAAAGCGTTTAATCATGTTTAAATAGGTACAGATTAGTCGTGCCGATGACACATGCCTGTTTTTGTCAAATTCAAACATGCTTAACTTTGTGTTGTTTCATATTATTTAATTGTGTCGCGTCTAAAATTGTCAGGTCTGCCTTCGAGTCATGCCGGAGAAACTAGAACATTGCTAATAACCTTTAATGTTTAGAAAACATACAGGGCTATTTATGAATATGATATTGCCATGTTTGTGAATTTCTCTCAGTTGGAAGTTAGATCAAGGAAATTGTTTTAGGTAATGGTCAATTCTGATAGAGTCAAAGGTTGCTTTCAGTAATGGCTTGAATGCTCGTACTAGACTGAGTGAGTGACTGACATTTAGAACAGTTTTCTGCATTCAAAATTTGACTGGCTTTTACATAGTACACATGTGAATTATTATTCTTTTGTTATGTGTGTGAAGGAATCAATGTCCTGCTTGCTAATCTGCTCTATCCTATCTTTGCATTAGCTTCTGCAGGTTTCTCTCCTGAATATAATTCTTCTGAAGAAAACTGTTCTGATGGTAAAGCAGATAACTCCGATTTTCAAGAAAATGGCCATTTAGATTTAGACGACACAACTGATGATATTCCCAGTTCGTCCCAGTTTGATATTGCTTCATCTTCCAATAAAGAGGTGAAGATTTCTCTGAGTCGTAGTTCTTACAGAAACCGTTTTTTCCAAAAGCAAAATATCAATACAGTTCTAAGAGTGGTGGAAGATGAATACCGCAGAATGTATAGAATTCAGGATCCTGGTTTCTCCTTGTTGAAGATGATGGAAAGAGTCTGCGACTGCTTCTTGGAGTCTGAAGTTAATTCCAGAAATGGGTCTCTACGCCGAAATTTTGATTCAACAAAGAAACCGGGTTGTAAAGTTGGTGCGAAAGGTGATAACGATCAAGGGAAACATTCAACAAAACATAACCACTCAAATGGAATAGCCTGTCACCCGAACATTGTTCAGGTAGTTAGCAGTTTCAGGCTTTTTGCATCTTGATGGCTCGAGTAATCATTATTAATAGCGTTAACTTGTTTTTTTTCCATGTTCTTAATTCACTTTGCCTTTGTTTTGTTCTAAGGGTTTGAGGGCTCTCAGCCACATGGATAGTTCAACGTCCTCATCAACTTCTGACCCTGCTAATGGTGAAAGTAAGAAAGTGGTTAAGGTGGAAGCGTTGAAAAACCGACAATCTATAAACTTGCACAGTATAAAGGCTGTTGTTGGAAAGAAACACCCGATTTACATTCAAGATATAGCTCGAGGATTAGAAAAAATGCGGATTCCCTTGGTGAATGAATATGGTGCTCTAGAGTTGCCAAACTTTCTGTACATAAAAAATAACATGGTTCATAAGGATGCTCATATTGATTTTTCACTTGCTCGTATATCGGAAGATAATTTCTGTGGACAATGTATTGGAGATTGCCTGTCCTCAGCTTTGCCCTGCGCATGTGCTGGAGAAACTCGCGGTGAATTTGCTTACACACAGGAAGGATTACTGAAGGAAGAATTCTTGGATGAATGTATAGCAATGAGTCGCGAACCTGAAAGAAAATACTTCTATTTCTGTGAAATCTGTCCGCTACAAAATGACCTTTACAGTAAAAAGAGCAGGAGAATAAAACCATGTAAAGGTCATTTAAGCAGGAGATTTGTAAAGGAGTGCTGGAGTAAATGTGGGTGCAGTAAGAAGTGCAGAAACCGTGTTGTTCAAAAGGGCATACAAGTGGCTTTGCAGGTTAGAGTAAATTCTCTGTCATTTGTGATTTTATAACTTATACTGTTGAAAATCTGATCTTCCGGAAAGAGTTGTTTGTTTCTAGATCAGTGCATTTTTATAGCCAGGGGAGACAATACACTTGGACACAGCTACGGCGAAATGGTGTTATTTTAAGACTTTTTATGTAATAATGAAGTTTCGTGTTCCAAACATCAAGTGTACAATACGTTTCCAAAACAGAATAAAATGGATGAATGAAGTGTCCGTGCTACATACTTGCACCGAAACTTATCGAGTCCTACGTTTTCAGCATTTCTTTTTCATTTTCCGGAAACACATCTAAAGCATATTCTTGAAAGAAAACATTGTTTCGCCATTTCCGATTTCAGCGTCTCCATTTCTGAGTTTTTTGTTTATATGTAACATAGGAAGCCACTAACTTTCTTGTGTTTTTGTGAAAATGGTGTAGGTATATGCAGCAGGTGAAGGCAAAGGGTGGGGTGTTCGTTCTGTAAATGCATTGAAAAAAGGCACTTTTATATGTGAATACATAGGAGAAATTGTGACAAATCAAGAACTTTATGATAGAAACACAGAGAGGGCTCTTAAGCAAGAGAAACATACATACCCAGTACTTCTAGATGCAGATTGGGGCTCTGAGAGGATGCTAAAAGATGAAGAAGCTCTTTGTTTGGATGCAACTGAGTTTGGAAATGTTGGCAGATTTGTCAACCACAGGTTCTTTCATGATTTCCTACCTTCTCAGTTCTCTCCCTCCTTTTTTTGGCTAAATTCATTCTAGAGTCCTTGTACTTTTAGCTTTTGTTTTACTTGATCCTTGATAAATATTTTGCATTTAAGTAGTTCATTAGCTATTTATTTTGTACACATGTGGTACTTTTAGCATCAAACGCTCTAGTTAATTATAAGTCCATCCACAGAAGGACAACAAGTGTAAATAGTTAAGAGACTACTTAAATGAAAACTATTTGTTAAGGACCAAGTGAAATAAAAGCTAATAGTGTAAGAACTGTATGAGCACTATAAACTGAAAATGAACACTTACTAGTTAGAGTTGAACTTTTATGGTTTGAAATCAAGAAATTTAATTCCCTAGCTTTGTACATTGGGGCTCAGTATCTGCCTCTTAATATGTATTCTACTTTGACAAATAAGTTCCATGATTAAATCCTTCAAACTATGACTAGATGAAATTATGAAATATCAGTGTCATGTAATTTTGATACAAACTAGACCTGGGGTTGGGCATGCTATCGGGCTTTATATTTTTAAATACAAGCCCAAGCTCTATCGGATTCAGTTTGGGGTGTATATTTATTACTCAAATCTGGCCCGTAAATTTGTACAGGCTTGTGTCGGGCTTTTTCAAAAATGCTTTAAATTTAAATAATTATGAAAGTACAAGACCGTAAATAAAATACCAAACTCATTATGGTCTTCAATTATAAAAGGTTACCTGTTCATGTTATAGTATGTGTAATACATGTTCGTGGGCCGGCCCAAGCTGAGCTTGACTATTTTTGATGCAAGCCTGAGCCCGCTCCAAGCCTGGTTCGAGCCTAATATTTACTATCCAACAAGCCGGGCATTAAATTTATACCGGCTCGGGCTGGGCTTATACGGGCCTATAAGAGAAATTACGCAACTATTGAAGCCCGAGCCTGTCCATAAAAAATGGGCTTATTGCGGGCTTGGGCCGAACTTGAGGCAAAAATTGAATGTCCAAAGCCCGAATCAAGGAGGACGGGCCGGGCGGGTACCTGGCCCATGATCAGGTCTAAACATGAAGTATTAGGTGCCCCTATACTTTAACGACCTACCAAATTTAATATTTTTTTTTACAGAAATCATATTATGTTACAGCATTGCTGTTTTTTTTTTTTCTTTTATGAATTCCATGTTGATTTCAGGTTTTATATCTAATTCCATATTTTGTTTATCATCAGATGTCATGATCCTAACTTGGTTGAGATTCCTGTGGAAGTAGAAACACCAGATCATCACTATTATCATGTATGTGATTTTTGACAAGTTGAAGCATCTCTTTTTGTTTTTTCTTTCCTTTAATTTCTCCTACAAAAAAAGGAATTGAATCTATGTTGCTTTTTTACTTATCATGCAGCTTGCTTTCTTCACATCTAAAGACATTGAACCAATGGAAGAATTGACATGGGTAAATCATTTTTCTATATCTTACTTAGACCTGTTCATGGGTTGGACTCAAATCGGGCTCAATCATGCTTGACTTTTCAATGCAAGTCCAAGCTCTAGTCTTGTTCGAACCACATATTTTTTGTTCAAGTCCGGCCAATACATTATATCTATTTAGGTTTGGACCAGATTTTTTATGCTCACCATTAGAAATTTTAAAAAATTATGAAAGCCCGGGTCTGCACATAAAAACCGGACTTATTGTGAGCTCAAGCTCGAGCCGGGCTTGAGGTAAAATTAACTGTTGAAGCTTGACCCAAAGAGACCAGGCCGAGCTGCCCGACGGGTACCCATGTTCATGATCAAGTCTACTTTGACTCCACTCATGCCCGGCCTTAGTGGCCTATGCCTAGGGCCTCAAATTTTTAAAGGGTCCCACATTTATATGGGTCTATTAAAAAGTATAAATTAGATTTTTTTTAAATATATATATATATAAATCTTTTTTAATGATAGATGTTAAATTTTTTATTTTAAAGATTAACTAAACTCCTTAGTAATTAGAAAAATAAATTTTAAACCCCAAGGCGTAGATGAGTTGGTAAGGCGCTCTTCTAGTTTAAGTGAGGTCGCGGATTCGAACCGTACTCATGTATGCAGCCGTGTAAAACTTGGGGCCAGAATTTGCCTCCCGCAAGGGACCTACACGGGTCGAGTGGGTATTAGTCTGAATGTGGAAGGTTTAAAGGTGCCGTCTCATAGTTGAGACCCGTTCAGGAAACCTCATTGACCCTGTACCAAAATAAGTAAATAAATAAATAAATTTTACAGGGCTCTATATTTATAGGTGCTTTACAAATATTGCATATATATATATATTTAAAGCTATCAAACATTTACCAACAATAATTTGTTTTACCAATAATCTACTAAAAGCGTATCTTTGTAAAAAATGTGAAAACTAAAGTATTTTTATGAAAAGATAAAACGAGCATATTTATGAAAACAATTTGACGAAAATACGTATCATCAAAATGATCGTGGGCATTTTGGTTTCCATGCTATACGGATTAAAACTCATGAATTAAATTACATTTACAGGATTATGGTATTGAATTTGATGATAAGTATCACCCGATCAAAGCCTTCAAATGCAAATGTGGAAGCTCAAATTGTCGTGACAGGACATAGCTGTATGTGTTGATCTATCCATTAAAGATGATTTTTGATTTTGCGGTTTCGGATTAGCGGACATTTACATGAGAAGGAACGTATCATTCCACTGGTGTTCCACAGCAAGTAAGGTAAATACTATAGAGATGTGATTGCTGGGAAAGTATTAACATTCCGTATTCACTTTGGAGTTAGTTTAGTCGGTTTAGCTATTGATCTTTCATTTGATCGTAATAGTTTAAGCCAAGTAATTCCTTCGGATTAGTTCACAAATTTCTATATTCTTCTTCTGTACAGCTTACTAATTAGAGCTAGAAATCCAAAAAATCTGTTTCAATTTGAGAGTTGTTTACTTATCATGAATTGCATCTTTGCAATGTCAATAATTGGTTTATGTCTATGTTCTTGACTTTATCATAATTCATCTATATATATACAGCAACCTCCAAACAATTGTTTTCATTTGACTTTAATTTATAGAACTGAAATACCTTCATCACTACAAAAAGAACTGCCGATTTGTGATGACAAAATCTATCAGAAACATGTCCTAAAACAATATATGTAGCGGATATTAGGTAATGATTAGAATCAAAATCATAATTCTTTTGGATGGAAAATGAAATTCAAGGTTTATGAAGGAAACTACTGTTACAAACTGTGCAGTCATCTTAATAATCTATGATAAGTTTGAGATAGTATTTCATCATAAATTTGTGACGGAGGATTCCATCACAAATTCATCATAGATTTACTAAGGATTTTCGATTTTGATGGATTATGTTTTGTGACGGCCCTCATTTCTATGTATTTCTTTTATTTTTTGAGCTATTCTCAGTCCAGCCCCTGTCACCTAATTTAAATTAGGTGACAAATGAACTCTTAAGGGCTTGTTTGGATCAATTCTAGTGTAGAATTCATTTCAATTCATTTTATTTCTAAATGAATTTTACATGAAAATCATTTGAAAAATGAACTTTTGTATTTGATTTTCCGAATTTTAAATATGAAAATAATATTAAATTAAGTGAAATAAAATTTTTTTTTTGGCAAAATTAAGTGAAATAAATTAAATATTGTATTTCGAGTATAAATATAAATTAAAATTGTAAAGTTAATTTGAACCAAACACATATCTTGTAAAAATTCAATTGAATTTCATAGAAATTATGAAATTCATTTGAACCAAACAGACCCTAAGGAGTCATCTAATATTAATTAGGTGACAAGAGTTTTCCCTCTCTCATTAAAATAAGTGACTTCCTATTTGGAGTCAGCTATTTACTATTTATTATTTTATTATTTGATTAAAGTACAATTTTGATATTTGTAGTTTGTTTTTATTTAATTCAACACATTTATAATTAGAAACTTTAATATATATGTATATTATTTATTTATAATATTATAGAATGATTTTACATATGAGAATATTAAAATATTAAAATCATTTAAGTTTTCATAATTTATTAAAATTATCATAAAAATATTATATAAATAATTTTACGAGATAATAATTTAAAAATATTACATTAATAATTTAATGAGACGAAAACACAATAATATTATACCTTTCAACCCCCCTTCGTTTGCACTATCACCTTTCAAAATCCCCGATTTTACCCAAATTACGACTTTTCGTTTTCAATTGCACCCTCAAATATTAAAATCACCACCTTTTAGTTTCAGTTACACCCTTAAGCATCAAATTAACCTTTTTTTTCAATACTTCAAATTTTAATATATTTTAAATGGTTCTCATAGTTATAATTAAAACAAAAAAGTCATCTTTCTTAAATTTTTAAAAATAATAAAATACCTCTAATTGTAATTTAAGCAAACAAAAAAATTAACCCAACTTGATGACCGACCCGACTACCGAATCATCTTCTCCAAAATTCCGGTGACCGGAAAACTTTCCAGTCATCAGAGCAGATCCAGGATGGATCTGTTCTTCATGAACAAATCCAAACCGGATCTGTTGACCGGAAAATTTTCAGGTCATCGTGAATTTAGAGAAGATGACCGGAAAATTTTCCGGGTGGCGGCGGTAGGGTGACGGTAGTGGTTGGGTCGAAACAGATTATAAATTTTTAATTTTAAAAAAATAAAAAGTATTTTATGTTTAAAAAAATTATTGAATGTAAATTTCTTTAACGGGTCGAATAGTTTCGAAAAAATTATTTAAATATCGGAACATTGTCAGTTAATCTCATAGAATCGAGGCGACGTATTTACGGATATAATTTTCTATAACATAATATTATTTATATTAAATACAAAATTAGTATTAAGTTTTATAATTTTTGAAAGAAGTGTTTTTTTTATTTTAAATATAACATTAAGAACTATTTAGAATACATGTTAAAATATAAAGTACTAATGTAATTTTTCCAGTGAAAAGAGATCAATTTGATGCTTGAGGGTTCAATTGAAAGCGAAATATCGTAATTTGGGTAAAATCGGGGATTTTGAAAGGTGAGGGTGCAAACGAAGGGGGATTGAAAGGTGGGGGGGGGGGGGGGGGGTTTCAGGGGATTAGCCTATAAATAATTCTATGATGCGATAACATAAAAACATTACATAAGTTAAATGATAGCCTAAAAACGACAAACTAAAAGTAAAAATGCTCATATCGAACTTCGTAATGCCTTAATAGAGCATTTGTGGAGTCGTCATTGCAATTGTGATTATTGACTTATGTATTCGTTTATTTTAGTCTTTTGGTTGTCTGAATTTGAATAAATTAATGTAATATTTTTCAAGTAATTTTATGGGGTACAGTGGACAACCCAAATTGTGTCTTCTGCAATTGCTGTGTGAAAACTACTAGCCATCTGTTCTTTAATTGTGCATTCTCCAGTGAAATTTGGAAGAGGGTCTTGCACGCTTGTGCTATTAAGAGGTATTCCATTATCTGGAGTAGAGAAATTAGTTGGTTCTCTAGAAAGTATGGTGGCAGAAATCCCAGTAATAAAAATAGGAGAATAGCCTTCTGTTCTATAGTCTATCATATTTGATTAGAAAGAAATAATGTAATTTTCTCAGGCAGTAGGCCTGATGCTGGTGGTGTCTTTAAGATAATTAGCTTCTCCATTCTTAGTAAAACTCATTCTAGACTAGATAGAGAGATTTCAGATTGCTGGATGTAGCTTTCTAAGTTTTGTTGGCTGTTGTATTTGTTCTCTATATAATCTAATCTCTTTGGTTTATTGACAAAAAAAAATATTTATTTTATGACATATAATAATTACTATACATATTAATTTGTTTAATATGTAACAAAAATAAGTTCGGGGATGTAATTGATAAAAGTGTATAAATGTTAAAGTAAAAAAATGATTAAAATATTATAGATGAAAATAATTTTTTTTTTGGTGTAGGAAAAGGTGATTGTGGGTTGGAGTAAATTTGATGACAAATCATCTAATCAATATTTGATGACAAAAATTTGGTGATTTGGATTGGAGATGGCTAAAACTATTCGAAAAAATATATTTATGAAAATGTTGGCAAGCAATTAAATTTTTCGAGATACTGAAAAAAATATATATACAAAAATACTGAAAAATAAAATACACCAAATAAAAACATATATAAAAAAACACCTAAAAATACACCAATAAAACACGAAAAACAACAACAAATTAAGCACCAAAAATACATCGAAAAAACACCGAAAAACCTAGAAATTACCAAAATAAAATTTAAAATACACCTAAAAAATACTTAAAAAAACACTCATTTATAAAAGCTAACTCAACAGTCCATTGAGCATAGCACGTGTTGACTGCACCGTAGACCTTCCGTCCAAATTCCGGCGACCAGTTATCGGATTCTGGCAATATTTTTCTGGTGTTTTAGGTGTTTTTTAATTTTTGTAAAAAGTAAAATAAAGTAAAGTAAAAAGCATTAATTTGGTAAAATATGAGTATATTTTGTTTAAAGCTTTAGAATATTTTTTTAATAAATTTGAAAAGATAGTAAATGGTGTGGTTTTTTCATTGAGCAAATGACAAAAATATTCAAAAACTATTCAAAATATAATAACAATGCAAAATTTGATAGAATATTACATCAGCACTTGAAAAAGCTGAAACTTTACATTTGTATTACACCAATTAGAAATTGACAGCTCATTTCATTAAAAATAATAGAAAAAGTCTGATTATCTGCTGATGCGCATTAGCATGTGTCAGTCTGTTGACACGCGCACGTCAGCCTCACCTACTCTGTCACGACCCGATTTCCGCCTAGAAACTCGTGTCGAGACCGGCGCTAGGGAATGAGAATAGTTGTTCTGAAACCCGTAACAAGCCTAGGAAAAACAGTAAAAAAATTTCGCGTTTTGAAAACATAAAAAGTCTCAATCTCTTTTCGTAAGTATTTGAAAACCTTCAGATAAACGTGTAATCAAAACCATACAATTGCATTACTGGACTTAGGGTAATACGTGTACACTACACACATCTTGACACAACCTGTCCGAAAATAATGCCAGCGGTGAAAACCAGTAATCATATTAGATAACCGGTTTAAGCATGCCAAATAATTATTCACAAAACTTTTATCAAAACCAGGTTTCTTATAACAACTAGCAAAAGCCCTTTTTATAAAAACATGCTTTTGTCCCAAAATGATACTGACAGTAGTTTCATATCAGAGTTTAAGCATTTACAATTGAACTACTGTTCGGAGCTACAACTACTCTGCAGCTCTAGAGTGACCTTTATTTAGTTACAACTTCCAGAGAAAGAATTGGAAGTCTTGTCACGTCAAAATATCATTTACCTGTGAAAAGGGAAATCAACGGGGGTCAAATATGAGTGAATTCACATAGTTACTCGAGCATATTAATAAAAGTAGAAATCGCATGTAAACACACTTTGTGCAGCCAAATAACCGATCCAAATGAAACCCTAAGAGAAACCCCATTTGGTTTTGTGCTTAATATCACAGTTCATGCTCTCTTGTTTAACACAGGATGAAATGTGAACTCATGTTATCACAATCATCTTATCTCTGTGTAAGGTTTGCTGGACCGTAAATTGAATTACTGGCTCCCCAGAATAACCTGTTAGGTTTAGGTCGCTTTACAAGCATCTGGCCAAAGAACCCAACTAGTATGCAATGCAATGATTTATTAATACCGGTGATCACACAGTTCTATTGTTGCCCAATAGATAGCACGTTCCAGTGGATCTATATATTGGTTTCAAATCGACTCTATGCAATGCAATTTCAAACACATTTTTAGTTATAAATGTTTGGGCATTAATACTCAAAAGTAAATATGCGAACTCACAAAACCGTTATTCACAATACAGTTCTCGTTCACCCTCTACTCTCCTGGTCCGGTAGCTTGCTTGCTCGTCGGATCTACTTAGAAAACAATTGTTAAACACAATTGAAACAAGAATTCTAACTCTAAAGAGTAGACTCTCTATTGACATTACTAAACATATAACATATATATTCTATACTCATTTTTTTAATCTCAACTCATAGTCCTCTAACTATTAATCACTTTAATTAATAGAGGACCTAATTAAAACATCTCTATGTTTTAATTAATTGAATGTCCTTTAAACGTATAGGTTTAAGGTTTAAGTCCATTTAAATCATCTATAGTTCGACGATTACTTGCGTCGAAAGTTAGGGCAAAAAGCCCCAAAACACTCCCCCCTTCAAGCCATGGCAGCACGATCATGCAACCCTGTGCACGGTCGTGCTGCTTGGTACACGTTCGTGCACTTTGGGTGCACGTTCGTGCACCCAGGCTAGTACACGATCGTGTACTTGGTACACGGTCGTGCACCATGGCTGGTGCACGTTCGTGCACTATAAGTGCACGTTCGTGCACTATAAGTGCACGTTCGTGCACCAGTTGTGCACAGCCCCGGGAAACTCGATTTCCCGGGCTTTCCGACGTGCTAAAACGCCACTTTTCGATCCTAAACACCAATACAAACACCAATCTATCCATTTTCACTATCGGAACGTAAAATCATTACGTATACGTTTGATTCGATACGGTAACCGTTATATATTCGAATATAATCCATTTTCTATATATCCAAATTCAAAATAACGGTTATAACTTCGATTATTAATGGATTACCGAAGAAATTTGAGTTAGAAACGAGAAATCGGATTGAAATCGGCGAACCTACCGTCGCTCGTCGTCGTCACCGTTTCTCTGAACTTTATAACCTAAGTTTAGGTTCTGTTGCTACTGAACATTTCATTTGAAATGTTTATATATATATAGTTTGGTTAAAATTTAAACTAGTCCCTAGGTATTCACGCGTTACTTTAACCCAAATTCTTAAATACTCGTCCGTAACTAAAACGGACAACGAACTCCAAATTTTATGAAATTTTAACCACGAATTCCATAATTCGTAATTAGAATAAAAACGTAATTTTTATTCTCACGAGACTTATATTTTATCTTTAATAATTCATTAAAGATTTATTAGGGCTAAATTAGACCCACTTAATAAAATTTCTATCTCCAAATTCTATAAAATTTTAGGGGTAACTTTCTAAAAATATTTCGTGAATATTGACTCAAAAAATATTCACACGGGACTTATAAATTATCCTATTTTAATTTATAAGCATTTCTTAATTCCCATTAGTTAAAATATAAATATCCAAATCTTATATTTTAACTTCTATAACTATTTTATATTTCCGGAGATATTATAAATTAAATTTATTCTTAAATTTAATTTACGTTCTCCCGGTCCTATAAATTATTCCTTACGTGAAATAATTTAATCCTTTAATTTTACGGGGTATTACATACTCTCTTTTCACATGTTGTTTTTGTCTTTTTGGTGCACGTCAGCTTTGCTTCAAGCCTTTATTTAACATTCATGCACTCTTTAATTCAAGCCTTTGTTCAACATGTTGTACATTTTTACACTTCACCTAAAAGAAAAAGAATCTTCATCCTACTTTTTGGTAACTTTATTTGCTTTATTTTTCAACATATAAAACGTCATTTATTTTATCTATTTTTAACAATGTCTATTGAAAACATTTTATATTTACATTAGTTAAAAAGTATTATAAACTATAATACTTACTGATAAATAAATATAATAATTTTTTTGGCAGTAATTGAAATTTTATTTCTTATAATTTAGTCAATTAAATTATATATAATGTGGATATATAAAAATTACATTTCTATATTCTATATATACGCCTCTTAAAATTTAAAAAAAAAACTATACATTTAATTGTTACTAATATTTTTTAAAAATAAATTATATATAAATCATGTATTATATATATGTATATATGTATCAGATGTGTATATAATTATTTTGAGACAAACAAATTATATATTTAATCATCATTAATATTCTATAAAAATATAAATCACGTATCATATATATATGTGTGTGGGTGTGTCTGATGTGTATATATACGTATTTTAAAATAAAATAAAAATATATTTAAGCATCATTAATATTCTATAAAAATATAAATCAAGTATAAATCATGTATTAAATATGTATCTATCATATATTATGTATCCAAAATGTATATATCTTATACCAAATACGTATTAATAATGTATCATCAAATATATTTACAAAATATTTCACAATGGAAGATTTAAAAATTAGAAATTATTAATAAATAAAATTATGAATTATTATTTTTATTAAATTTGGTTTTAAAAATTTATTAAAAACTGAACATATGATTCATTTAGTTCTAATTGATTTTTATTTTTTGAAATTAATTAAAATATGTATAAACATCATTAATATTCTATAAAAATATAAATCATGTATAAATACGTATCTATCATATATTATGTCGTAAAAATGTATCTATCTTGTATATATGATGTATCTATCCTATATTATGCATTTATCATATATAAATAACGTATAGATGAGGTCTCCGTCGAAAACATTTCAAAAATATCTCAATTATCTCTCATAAATTAATATATATTTAAAAAAAATGTATCAAATTTTTTAATATATTTTAAAAAATTCACCTTTAACACATTAAAAAGTATTATATGTATTTAAAATGAATTTATAGTATATTTATATTAAAAATATTATGTGTAACATAATCTAAAACGTATAAATTATATATCAAAATATATACATAACATGCTAAAAAAATGTAC
The DNA here is from genome assembly GCF_937616625.2 of Mercurialis annua. Classification (NCBI taxonomy): domain Eukaryota; kingdom Viridiplantae; phylum Streptophyta; class Magnoliopsida; order Malpighiales; family Euphorbiaceae; genus Mercurialis; species Mercurialis annua. The sequence goes on from NC_065574.1 coordinate 12,442,532, forward strand.
AAATTATATAATAAAGATGTATCTAACATATATTATATATAATTTGACATTTTATTTTTTTAATATGAAATTAACATGTACAAATTTGATTATATTATATACAAAAATAATATTTTAAAGATAATAAAAATATATATAGAAAGGCATCTCATGCACATCATTTACATGTATCGAAAAAGGCACCTATATCTCAAGTTTGAATATATGTATCATATGCTCAGGAAACATATCAATTATATATCAAAGACATATCTAACATGAATTACAGTTTGACAATTATTTATTTAAAAGAATAAACATTTGCGAAAACATCATTTAAATGTGGCTAAAAAGTATTCATAACATACATCAAGTCGAAATACATATAGCATATGCTCAGAAAATGTATATATTATATATCAAAGATGTATCTTATTTGAATTATCGGCTTAATACATCTGCGTGTCCCTGCACTTTTCTGTTTTTACACATAAGGTCCCTGCACTAAAGTACCCCATTATTAAATCCCTGCACTTTAACTTCCATCATCCCAAGGTCCCTCTGTTAAGGTTCTGTTAGCGCGTGCAGTACACGCACCGTTAATGAGACTAGTATTCAGTTTTGTAGTTTGATATATACAAATAAGGTCCCTGCACTTTTAATTTATACAAATAAGGTCCCTACACTTTAATTTTATGTAAACAAAGTCCTTGTAATTGTTTTCATATAAAAATTTATTTTAATATATATTTTAAAAAATATATAATTTTTAATTAATAATATAAGATGTTAATGCAATTTAATTAACTTTTTATAATATTTAAATTAACAATAAAAATATTTTTTAAATTAATAAAAATATTATTATTTATTATTTTTTATTAGAAATGGAAACAGTCAGCTTTGTTTTGTAAGTTTATATAACACACTCAAATTCAAAATTGACATATATGAGGAGCAACGTCTGTTTACTTTTTTTTGAGAATACGTCTGTTTACTTCTGTAAGTGCGATGTTGTTATATATTATTTAAAAAAAATCATTGATATAAAATATCATTTTAATAATTAATAAATACTATTAAAATTAGTTTTATTTAGGTTAGTTAATATTTACTTTTAAAAAATAAAAAATCTAGTTCACTTTTATTTTTTAATATAATTAAAGAATTAATTAATTTTATTTTTTATTTAAAGTTAAGTAATTTATAATTAAAATATTTAATAAAATTATATTAACAATCATTTTATCAAAATGAATATGATTTAAATATTAGAGTATATTTCGTGAATAAGGCCCTTACTCAAGAAATATTCAACATTAGTTTAAAAAAAAATTAAAGGTAACATAAAAAATTATTAAGAAATTAGAAATTCATTTAGATTTCCGCTTGATATGTCTCCTTCAAAAATGGAAGTAGATAGCTCGAACTTGTAAGTTTATATAACATACTCAACTTCGAATTTGACATATATCAAGATCAACGTCCATTTACACCTCTAAGTGCGATGTTATCATATTATTTAAAAAATAAAATTTATCGGTATAGAATATTATTTTAATTATTTAATAAAAAATATTAAATTCGTTTTATTTCTCTAAGTTAATGTTTATTTGTTAAAAAAAATTAAATTCACTTTTATTTTCAACAAAATAAAATAAATAAATAATTTTTTTTATTTATAGATGAATAATAATACATTAAACATTCAGTAAGAATGAATGAAATTTTCAATAAAATAATAGCTAAAAGATATAATTTTCGACATTATTATTATTTAAATATGTTAAATTTGTACCCTTTAAAAAATATTAGTTTTAATATTTTATACTTAAATTTAATTTTATTAAACTAAAAATTAATACATATTTATACATAATCTCAACATTTAAAAGTGCAGGGACGTAACATTAAAAAATTAAAAGTGCAGGGATCTAAAATTAAGAAAACTGAAAGTGTGTTAACGGCGTCAACACTCGCCTCAATAGAGGGACATGGGGATGATGAAAATTAAAGTGCAGGGATTTAATGATGGATATTTTAGTGCAGGGATCTTATGTGCAAAAACAGAAAAGTGCAGGGACACACAGATGTATTAAGCCTTGAATTATCACTTCACACTTGTATTTTTTTAAAAAAATATACATTTACATTTTGATCATTTCATATAAAGAAAATCAGATATAGAAAACAATTCAAATACATTTAAAAACATATAATGGACATATAAAATTAAATATATAGTCAAAAGAGAATTTATTTGAAATATTTGTCAAATGTATCAATGATGTATCTGACATATATTTATTGTGTATCAAGTATTTTTTAAAAATGTATCTAATATGTGTAAAATATTAATTTAAAATACATCTATAATTATATGAATGCCAAGATTCCTGAAATAAAAATAGAGACAAACTCCAACATATGAACTTCTAAGGAAAGTATCCCAATAAGTAGTGATACATATAACATGTGTATAATAGGAAATAATATGAAACATACTCAGGCAGTCACGACCCAATTCCATGAGTCGAGACCGGCGCTAGAGAATTGGAGTGTTAGTTACGAAACCCGTACCAAACTTAAAACATCTATAAACTTTTTGCTTTTTAAATCGTATAAATATATAAAAAATGTTTTCAGAGCTCTTTTAGGAACATAACAATAGTTATAGAAAACATTTTCTTGCATAAAGTAATATTTCTTAAAATTATATATTAAAATTAAGATTTCATTGTAAATAATTTTATTAAATCAATTATTAATTTTAATTAAAATTCAATTAAATTATTTCTATTGAGTAAATAAAGTATTAATTTTAATCTATATATTTAATTTATTTTAAATATATTGAATTTTGATATTCCAAATTAAAGTTAAATAAATAATTTGAAAATTTTATTCTTTTCGCAGTAATAAATATATAATTTTCATTATATCCCATCATATAGCTAGTAAATTTTATTTTTAAATTATTAATTTATTGAATATATAATAGATATTATCAATTATTACTTTTATAATAAAACAAAAGGTATGAAATATTGGAGTCCACAAAAACAATAAGAAAAAATATTTTGATTTGACCGAACAAATGAGTGATTAAAAAAAAGAATAGACTATTACAGCCTTTTCCCACCATATTAAGGGCCTATTTGGTTCAGCTGTTTCTTACAGCTGGTGGCTGTTAGCGATTGTTGATAGCTGTTGCCTGGTAGCTGATAGACCATAAGTGTTTGGTGAGATTGAATTAGTTGTAGCTGTCTATATATAAAATAACCGTAAAAGGCATAATCTTTATTTTTCTTTATTAAATTAAGAATATAGTATATTATATATTATTTAATAAAAATATTAATAATTATTTTTTTTATAAGGAGAAATATTTAATTTAAACTTATTTAGATATTTTTTTGATAAATTTAAATTTATTCAAAAAATTATTATATTATAGTTTTTTTAATATAAATAAAATAATTTTATATAATTTATAAATGATTAGAGTATTTAAAAATAATTTAACTAATTTTATATATTAAAAAAACTATATATTCTAATAGGGGCAATTTTGTTTAAATAATTAAAAATATTGAAACAGCTATCAGCTGTTGGCAAAAAACCTCAAAATGGAGGTTTTCAAATAGCAGTTGTTGGAGGTTCAAAAAACTCCAAAAAACTCTAAAAAAATTCTTACCAAACACTTTGGTGGAGTTTTTTGAAAAGTAAAAGTTAAAAGGTCCACCAAAAAGCTGAACCAAACACCCCCTTAAACCTAACAAAAAAAAGTTTTGTAAATTATCTTTCTCAACTGACTGACGCGTCAGATGCGTCTGACGCACGGACGCGTCAGATGCGTCAAACCCACCAACTATGACATGGACATAAAATTAATGGTCATACACAACTTACAATATCACTCTCTCTCATTTCTCTCAAATAGAAAACCCTAGCCGTCAAGCGTTTCTTCTTTTGTTTTTTACTTCGGCTGCCGTCAATGGTTTCTTTTTGCCGTTGGCGGTAGCCATTTCTTTTTTATTGTTTTAAAATAAAATAAATGACCGACTCCTTTTCATCTTTTTTATTTTGGTTGGTAAATCTATCAATGAGACACATCAATTCCAATATATATACAAATAAAAAGTCAGAGATGGATCAAGACCTTTCAAGATTGAAGATGAAATCGTTATAGGTTATATTTTTTTTTTGGTAACTATTTTACAGCGATTGTCTTTCTTTTTTGAAAGTTTTGCTGTTCTTTCTATATGAAAGATTTGTAATTTTTTTTATGAAGAGTTTGTGAGTCTTCTGTTAGACAGAAAATGATTGGATCTTATTGTGTTAGAGCAGTTATGTAATTTTGATTTTATTTTGTAAGGCGATATGCGAATCAAGATTTATATCTTGTTCCATGTCAGGTCATTAGAAACGGTTATACTCTTTCTGAATTCTTACACCTGTAACTGCTCTTTATTTTTAATGAAAAATTATTCGATTGTCAAAAAAAATGACATGGCCATGTGGCTTCTTTTTATTGAAAGGTAAATTGTGTAAAGTAAAAAAAGTACTATCTGAAAAGATTTTAATGATTCAGTATTAATGAAAAGATTTTCCGTTTTTAGAATATTTTTGTAATTTTTTCTTCCTCATTCTTAAATGAATAGCTAGCCCAATTAGCTAATAAAATCTAGGAAAAGATATGTTACTTATATAAATGATTTTTGATAAGGTAAGGTTCATTTGATCAAAGCATAATTACGTTTTAAACTTTAAAATATGGTTAAAGTGGGAGAGAGAGGCCATTTGAAGCATGGTAGGGCTGGCGGAAACCAGTCATTTTTCAATTTTTTAATCTTGTATTTATTAACTTAATTTCCATAATCTCAAATCAAGAAATATAGTTTAAAGATTTGGATTAGTGCTATGAACCATGAGCCTTGAGCCAGGGGGGGAGCACTGTGGGCATACAACATAATGATAAGCTTCTAATCTATATGATTAAGTCCAAATACTATTAAATTCGAATTTAATTTTTTTTTTCAAAATCCAAAAGAAGACTTTATATTAAACTTTCAGAAACAATTACATCAATTAAATAATTTGAACATGAATCCAAACTTTAGCAATAGACATGTAGCTCAGGCTAAAATGTGAGCTACCATTATATGTATCCTTATAAATACGCATTGCATATTTGCAAATTTCAATATTAGAGTTTTACGATCCTCTATAACTATTTCATATGAAAAGTCATTCAAAGTACTGTTATTAATTATGTTGAACAACAAGTTGGGTATCTGAAGCAATAATTAAGTTATCAGTGCCTGTCCTACTCCTTCTTGAGACGGATTGACAACATCATTGATATATATGAAGATTACTAGAGGACCGTTCAAACTTTATGCTCTGCTAGATTCATAATGTTTCTAACTGTCATACCAGTTCTCTTCTAAACAACCATGGCACAGTGTTTCCAAATTTGCCAGCAAATCATAGCCGTTAAGCTATTATGGTCCATAGAATTGGTTGCAAGAAAATGCACTAAAAGATTTGTAAAGCTAGAATAACCACTTGCTCCATTAATTAACGGAAAGGGGGGATGTAACATACTTGCCGATATCAGTCCACTTCAGTCTGTGAAAATTGGATTTTGCCAAGTAGAGGGATCCGAACGTGAACAAGTTTGGACTAGAGGTTTTTTGAATAACAATATTATAATTCAGGGGTTTCGAGATGAATTTTGCGTCAATTTTACAAGTCCTAACAATTATATCTTATAAACAAATAAAAAAATAAAGAGTTTAATCAATAAAAATAAGATAATATTATTTTACTTTTATGATGAATTAGTCCATATTCTGAGTTTTTTCAAAATAACAAAAATATTTTAATCATATTATACCAAAATTTATAAAATTAAATATGTTTTTTTATTAATTTTTTTAATTACAAACTAATTTATAGAAAAGATTAAATAAAAAATATATTTTATTTTTATCAATTATATCCTTTATGATTTTTATTTATTGTTTGGATATAATTCTCAAGACTTACAAAATTGATAAATCACATTGTTGAAATTATTTTTTTCAGAATATTTGTGTTAATTGAATGATTATTTTTAATAGATAAAATCATTTATCAAAATTTTATAATTAAAAATTAAATTGAATATTTAATTTACCTTAATTTAATTTAAAAATTAAATACGGTTCATTTTTACACGCCATTAAATATTTTTATATGAGATAGTAAATGGTATTTATTAATTAAGCATCACAAAATAAAAAAACAAAATACATGAGCATTCTGCCATACGAAGGGGCTAGTGAATAAGTTGTTCTAATAAAGTCTTAACTGAAATTTGTAGTTATCAAATAATATTAGACAAAAATAATATTTCTTTAAAATAATCAACAAAGTAGTCATTTTAGCTTAATATCGTATAAATCAAGTACCCATAACTCAATTTTAATTCTTGATCATCGACTTTTTGATGAGCTCGTCATGTCGGCACCTTTCTTTATCCTCGCAACCTCTTTCCCAATGATGAATAGGATTCAGGTGCCGACACCATTTGGCGTTGTGCATAGTACTACAAGCTCCATCACCCATAGCTCCATAGCCGATAGAAGGAACTTTATAATCCTTATTATTTCCAATAGAAGGTGGTCTTGCATGGTATCCCCTTCTTGGAAGCCTTGGCCATGCAAAACGACCCGTTGCATCTATTTTCTCCACCAAAAATATGTTCATTATTATCAATATCATGAAAAAGAATGAAGTAATACAGTTTGTCATGGTCGTCAGTGCTAATTAGAAGGAGATAATGAAAAAAAAAAGAGTTAATAGCATATATATATATACTGATATAGTTACTTGAATTAGATATTGTTGAGTCTAAGTTTATCTTTTTAGTTTTAACTACTAACACATTATGTTCCACTTATTTCTTATATGGTTATTCTGTTAATGGTGAGCCAAATAAAAAAAAGTATTCCTTATTCTTTCTTTTATTTTAATTTTTATATTTTATAATACAACATAAAAGACATTATGTAAAAATCTCATATATTTATATTCTATAAATAAGTGCAACTATCTTAAATTGTTTTTTAGTTTATTATTAATTTTTTTAATGTTATATTGTTGTTATTCAATCAAAACATTCCATTAGGAAAGGTCAAATTCACTTGTTAAAATCTTTTAGACAATCAGGCTTATCTTTTTATTGGAAATTTTAATGAATACTAGTGTTGCATTACGTGCTATGCACGTGGTTAGTAACGTAACTCGTCAATGAACATATTATTAAATTTATTATAATTATATCAATTTCTTTATTTATAATTAATATTAAATTAGTTAAAAAATTTGTAAAAGTAAATATAATATATTCGGTTATTAAATTTTTTTCCATACTGAATTTATTCTTCTTTTGGTTTTATAATAATCATAATTAAATAATTAGCTTAATTTTATTAGTAATATCTTTAAAAATAATAAGATAAAAATTTAAATAATATTATATTGACCAAATACAGTATTTTAGTTTGATAGTTCAATCAAACTAAAAGATAGGTATTCCTACTAATTTAGTTATTTTTTACATACTAAAAATTAAATTTGAGATAATTTAGCTACCTATTCTAATTAGGACTTGAATTACAATAGTGATTAATTAAATAACTAATTAGTTAATGACTATAAAACCTTTGTTTAGTAGTAAATTGAAAAGGATTATTCAGTAAATTTGCCTGCCCCCCCCCATCTGTGCTTTTATATATAGTACTAACGTTTCGCCACGTGCTACGCACGTGAGCGGTATTTATATGACCCGTTAAATATTTAATAGTAATTAAATTATTAAATGAAATAGTTTAGTATAAATTGTTGTTGTCAAATAATTGATTAATAGTTTAAATATTTATTGGCACTTTATAGTTTGAAAAATGTTTAATAAATTTATTTAGTGGAAATCTCTCTATTGCGTATTGAACTTATATAATAATTGTGCTGAGTATTTTTAGTTAAATTTAAAGTTAATTATATCTGTTAAACTTAAAATGGTTATCTTTAATTAGGAGTATACTTTATTATGAATATACAAATATCGGATAAATATGTATTCAAAAAATTGGTCTATATATGGCGGAACTTTTTCCTCACTTTAGTTTAGGTTAGTAATTGTAATGCCCCGCATTTTTGGAGAAATGTTTAATTGGATTAAACATATTATTTTAGCCAAAGGGAGCTAAAATAAGGAAATTTTCGTAAACAAGGCGGAGAATGGCGTTTTGACAAAAGATTAATTTTAATAAAGTTGGACTATATATTAGATGAAATTAATTGGATTAAAATTTTATCTCGTATTTGGATATCGAGATAAGCATATTGTTATTTAATGGAAAAATTGGAGAAATTCCCATTAAACAAAATAAATGATTTTTAAAGTGGATATTTAATATCCGCAAATTTTATTATTTGGATTATTTTAAGAGAATCCATAAATATTTGGAATATTATTTTTAGATAGGGATTTAAGCGCGATAAATAAATTATACGGCTAAATAATAAATTTAAGGAAAAAGGCGATAATTAATATTTTGGATTAAGAAAAGTAGTCCGTATAATTTATAATCGATGAGAGTTTGGATTTAGCCCGAGAAATTTATCGACGTGCTTAATTAATAAATTAATGAATAAATAAATTAATAGGAATTCTAAGTAACCAAAATAAATGGTGTAGAGCCAAATTATGATAGGCCTAATTAATACTACAATTTATAAGCCCAAAATTAATAATGAAATAAAATAAAAGCCAAGCCCAATCCATTCCCTTTTAGTGATATTAAAAACAAATGAGCAATATAATTCCTTAGCCACAAACCAAAGAAGTTTCCAGAGAAGGAAAAAAAGAAAGAAGCCTCATCTCTTCTTCTTCACCAAGAAGAAATATTTTCCTACACCATCCATTAAAGCTTGAGGTTTGGGAATTCAAGCTTCTATTGTTTATTATCTACCTCTAGCAACAATAAAATAAGGTTAGTAGTTTCAATTTATTAAGTTATTATGTTAAGTTGAAGATGTTAGGGATTATGGAGTTAGTAGAGATTAATTGAATTGAAATTTAATTTGTTGTTAGAGTGCTTAATTATGAATAACAACACTAAATTAGAAGGAATTAATGAAATTCATGTGAATTGGGTCAAATTGGTTTGAAATTAATGATTTTATATATTGCTGGAAATTTTTAATTGATGCTAAATTATGATTTTTGGAGAACCGGAGTTGGAGTCGGGCTGGGAGCGGAGAGTGGTGGCCGGAAAGAAGACCGGTCAGGCCATTCGGCCTGACCAGTCTGCTCAAGTTGAGCAGACTACGGTCTGCTCAACCAGAGCAGACTTCGGTCTGCTTTGCTGAGCAGACCCGTGTCTGCTCAGCTATGAGCAGACCAGCTGGTCTGCTCACTGGGCAGACCAGCTGGTCGCTCCCGGATCCGTACGCCGCCGTGAATTTTCTTTTATTGGGACATTTTTGAAAAAAAAAAATAAAAAATAAAAAAAAATAAAATTAAAATTAAGATTGATTTTTGAAATAAAATGGAAATCAGAAAATAGAATTGATAAAGTTAGATAAATAAATTTTTGAAGTTGATTTTTAAATGAGCAATAGATTAAGTTAAGTTCAAATACAAATGTTAAAATATAATGGAAATCAAACTTAAAGGCTAAACCTAGGATTAACTACGAACTTAATATACAATGTAAGAGAAATTAGTTTATTTTAATGAAAGTTGTATTATAGTAAATCAACAATTGCCCAAGTGTTAGGAAAATTTGAAAATTTAAAGTAGTAAATAAACGACTTGGTTAAATATTATCCGAATTGGCTAGTTAGACATTAAGAAGGAAAAAGTAAAAGAAATGGACTTAGAATAAATTCAAGCTTGAACGCTTGAACATAAACGCGAAGTTTTAAAAATAAAGTAGTTTACGAATTAAGACGTTAATTTAGTATTTATTTGTATTATAGATCGTACGGGTATTTGGATTGGAGAAATAGAGAATTTGGAGGGTTAAACAACGGGCTATTTTATTGTGCTTTATGAAATTTGGATTAAGCGATCGAGGTGAGTTCGCGATTTACTTTCGAGTATTATTATTTTTATTTATAAATAGATACATGTATTTGATTGAATGTTTTAATTTAAACCTATATATTTGTTTATAAAACTCATATTGATATTAATAGAGCTTTATTAAAATATTTTAAATAATAAGTTTATGACTTTTATTAACAGTTTATTTATGCTATAAACGAATAAAATATATTACACTTTATTAAAGGTCGCATAAATTGAGTTTGAAATATATTGAAAAATGTTTGATACTAGACTTTGATTTTTATAATGAATAATGCGATTTATAGTTGATGATGGCTAGATCGTGAGATCGCCTTTGAAATAGCATCGTTTATTTGAAAAGAGCATATATTATTTAGTTAACGTTCTTTGTTCTTTTAAGACCTTTAAGCATGTATATTAGTATAGAGAATTCGAGAATTTTATTATAGTACTTGTTATTTTAATAGCTTCGCTATATGTATGTTTATTATACGAGCTTATACATTGTTTGTCTTGCGGAATTATTATTTAAACCCAATAAGTGATCCGTGGGAAACGAGCTACCTATTGGGCGTCAATAGGCTGTGTGATCACCAGAATTGATACGAGTCTAGGCGTCTATGGTCAATATCTTGAAATGATTAATTATGAATATCGATCGATTAATGGATTAAGGAGGACAAAAAGAAAATTGATAGACACCAGGTAACTCGGTCGAACTATCTCGGGACCTGTGTCTAGTGGGTAACTCGGTCGAACTATCTCGGGACCCACAACTTGGGATTAAGTAGTGGCATAAGTAACTCGGTTGAATTATCTCGGGACTATGCCACGTGGTAGCGGGTAACTCGGTCGAACTATCTCGGGACCCGGCCACTCGGACGATATGATTCGAAAAACAATTATCGTTGATTATGTTCTATAGGTTCATAGCATTTGGGTTTAGGGTTTCAAACGGATCCGATATTGGAAACTACTAATTATATTTTATGTTTATTTATGTTTAATTTATCATTTATTATCGAAGTATGTTTAAATACAAGTTTATTGTTGAAATATTTAGAAAAGTATGTCTTATCGTTAATGCGACCTGATTTTTAAGTATAATACCGTTAGTAAATTGTGAACTCACTCAGCGTTGTCTGACCCCCCAACAGTGTTTTCTTTCAGGATTAATACTTGATGATGTGGTCGAGCTTCCATCCATTGTTCCGGAAGTCTCAATTATGAGGAGTCTTATTTTTATTAGAGCTGCAGTAGTCAAGATATTAGAGTTAGCTTGTAGCAAACAATTTACGTTTATTTTATGCCATGACATAATGATGTATTTTGAGAAAATGAATTATCCAGGAATTTAATATATGGTTAATTGGTATTTTATACAGAGTGGTTTGTGCGTTTTCACAGGTGTGGTTTATTAAGTTTACAGGCGTTATATTGCCGATTTTTCGAAAATGGTTTTATTAAGTATTATAACGATTTTGAAACGCGAAAAAGTTTTAGGTAAATTTAGGCTTGCTACGGGTTTCGGAACCAAAATTCCCATTCCCTAGCGCCGGTCACGGCCCTCGATTTCGGGTCGTGACAAATGTGGTATCAGAGCAGTTGGTCCAGGATACCACTGCTTGGATGCGTTTACCTAGGAAACTACTGCAGCATATAGGATTCGAGTCATGTCTTTGGCACGTTACCTTCTGTTTTCTGTCGTTTCAGCCTTCCTATTTAGGATGTAAGTCCGCGATTGCTGTGTGTGATTATGGGTGAACTAAGTAATTAGTATGTATGCGACTCGATGACTAGGCTTACATATGAAAAAGTATATGGTACAAGGATGCTATGATAAGCATACGATAGAAGCGTTAAAGGATGTTTGATAGAAAGGCATGGATTTAAAGGGGTAGAAGGACTTACAAAGTTACAGAGTTAAGGTCTGGAGAACTTACAAAGTTAAAGTTTTATGATTTAAAGGTAATTGTTTAAAACGGTTTTAAAAGCATAATTGTGCCTAGACCCGAGATAGAAATGCATTATTGCCACGACATGAATAGAACTGCATCACTACATACACATTAAATGGAAAGAATAATAAATGGATTCATACATTAGTAGGACATGCATCATGCTCATTTGGCCTAGACAAGAGGTAAGTTGTGGCAACTCTTTGGGGATGAGAGACGTCATCACCCTAGAGCACAATTATGCTAATCTTTAAAGGATTTAAATGTGATTTTTATAAAGGGTCATTTTCTCTAAATTGAAAAGATAATTGAATTATTTTTAAAGAGATTTGTTTTAAAACGTAAGTATACCTAGACCGGAAACTCTGTAACGAAGGTAAAATGCTCGAGATTAAGCTGCAAGCAACTCGCGAAGGCAAAACAAATGTGCATTAGAATACGAAATGAAGATTTACATTTTGACTATACAAGGTTTTCCGTAGTTCAACGAACTATAGTGGGAGTAGAATAGTAAGGCGTATCTGTATAGCGTTAAGCGATGAGTTAGGATTTTCTTATTTGTAAATGAGGTGTTTAGGATATCATGCTATAAGAAAATAGATATATAAAGGAAGGTAACCAAACCTAATAAACAAATTGTAAGATCAAGGTAGTAGATTTACAAGACGATCTCTACTAATTAAAGAAGCGAATTTTAAACGATATCGGGGAATCGCCAAGATTAGTAAACCTAAGGTATCTTTTAATGGAACCGTTGGATTGGTTTGACGTCGGAGCGTGGCATTCCTAAGAAGGTTACTTAGGAAGGAATTGTGGTGATCGTTAAACGGAGAGCCAAACGACTATGTTTATGAAAAGTATTACTAGAAGATTTATATGAATAGAAAGGACCAGGCTAGTGAATCATTTGAGGAAATATAATATGTATTGAGATTATCTATTGAAAATCCATATAAATACGAATGTTGTGAAGTATTTAGTTAAAGAGGTTAAGAGACGGGACATGGATATTATAGGGAGTAAGTTAAGAAGTTAAAAATTCTAAACAAGAAACCAAGGAACGTATATATGAAAATGTATGAGAAAGGTATTGAAAATATAAGATCACGAGACCTGAATCTGAATGACAAAGAATGAAAGTTATAGTCCAATAGCTATAAAATATTGTCGATGACTCTTAAAGGAGAACGAGAACACTGCAGGTGAAAGGTTAGCACATGTTTCATATCGCAGATGGTACTAAATATATAATTTGAGGATTTGTATATTAGGACCAACGAAGGAATCAAAGTAAACTTACGTTTAAAGTATATAACGTATTAAAGACGGAGGTAACCAGATAAGAACTCTGTGATGAGTATAAGACAGGAATAACTTAATGCAAGTAAGAACATAAACCATGATGATAGTTATGAAGAAGGAATTGAAGGAGATGAACTAAATTATAGAGTGAAGACACCGATAAGGATATCATGTATAAACATGTACATGATTGAAAGTAAAGAAGGCGGAAAACGTCAAGAAAGATGATGTCGAACTCTGATAAACTTTAAGTTTATACGATGTGAGAAGGAAATAGAGATTTATCGTGAGGTATATTAGAAAATAATCGTTGGAACAGGATGTGAGAAATGACTCATGACAGAATAATACGAGCTACTTATGAATTTTTTTAGAAACAATGAAGGCATATGAATAGAAAAAGCTACATGAAAGACGCAAAGGTATGCAAACCTAATGGAAAAGATTGAAGTAAGGAAACTTCACAAGTACTGCAGCTATATTGCAGGTTAGCTAAATCCTGTTTTCTAATAAATCTTATTTAAATATGTGCTCGGATCATTGAAGTAAGACGGAAATATGGTATATGAATTGCATAACTTTAAGGAAGGGACAAACCATAAAAATAGATGTAGAAGGTCGTAATAGAAGAAGAGGCATGGAGGAATGAGTAAGCATGTTAGTTGTTGGCGTTAAATTATTAATGAGTTTATAGTATAGGGTTCAGGCGTCCGCAGAATGGATGCAGACATTTGATAAAGAGATTTCGATGGATTATTCAATGGCAATGGAAGGTGAAGGTGAACGTAACTACGAACATTTCATACGGACTTTGATTATATATCAAGTGGGATAATCCAAAACTTATAACTACGTTTGGACTAGTAGTTACTTTCAATTAAGTTCAAAGAATTCAACTAAAGAAACTACATGTCAAATTAAGAAAAGTTTAGATGCCCGGGGTAGGTAGTTTGGACAAACTTTCCGACCTCTAACGCTTGACAAGGTCAATTTGAATCTAAAAGGAAATTGTAAAGAAAGTTACAGAGAGTGCATTTAAAGGAAGTAATAAACAATTGGACGATTTTAAGTGATTCATTTAATGGTTTAAGTTTACCATTAAATCATCAACATGTTTGGAATACATTAACCTTAATAAAAGTTATTATATCAAAATTTTAACAATTAGAGTACCGCGAATTCATTTATGATTGAAGTATTAGTTCGTTCGTGTTAGGAACGCAATTTTACACTGAAATTGGTTAAAGTTAAGGGAGTTTATTGGATTTAGAATGTGAAAGTAAAGAGCGTAACAAGTGTTTAAGATGGTTATTTTGGAGGTAATTTTGGACGTGTTCGTGAAAACTTTTTGTAATTACTCTTAATGCCTTGTGGAAGGAGTATGTCAGAAAGGATAACGACAAGCTCGGATTAATCCTGAAAAACAAGACCTGCCTTAGGCAAGCAGGCAAACATTTACCCTTAAGTAAGCCTATTAATTAAAGGTTAAGCACAATTCTAATGCTAATCTAGGGAAGCCACTTCGGGATCAATTTTCGATCCCAAGAAATGTTATTTTGGACCTAGGACCAAAATAAAAGTTGTAGGTAGTGTAGCATAGAATAAGTTTCAAGTGATAAATTAAAACTTGGATAAATTTTAGATGCTGGTTTTGTGGCCTGAAGCGGGCTAAAAACCTAAAGTTTACAAAATTAAGAAGAAGTGAATTTTAGTTAGTTTGGAAAACTAACTACGTAATACATGGATAACGTAATACAAAATAAGTATAAGTTAGAAAATCGTAAAATAAAATATCCTATGAGATTATGCCTTAAGGGGATGGCGGAAGTAGTGAGCACTACCAATATTAAAATAATTGGATGGTAAGCATTATAAGAAAATTCGAGGACGAATTTTTTTTAAGGGGGGAAGAATATAATGCCCCGCATTTTTGGAGAAATGTTTAATTGGATTAAACATATTATTTTAGCCAAAGGGAGCTAAAATAAGGAAATTTTCGTAAACAAGGCGGAGAATGGCGTTTTGACAAAGGATTAATTTTAATAAAGTTGGACTATATATTAGATGAAATTAATTGGATTAAAATTTTATCTCGTATTTGGATATCGAGATAAGCATATTGTTATTTAATGGAAAAATTGGAGAAATTCCCATTAAACAAAATAAATGATTTTTAAAGTGGATATTTAATATCCGCAAATTTTATTATTTGGATTATTTTAAGAGAATCCATAAATATTTGGAATATTATTTTTAGATAGGGATTTAAGCGCGATAAATAAATTATACGGCTAAATAATAAATTTAAGGAAAAAGGCGATAATTAATATTTTGGATTAAGAAAAGTAGTCCGTATAATTTATAATCGATGAGAGTTTGGATTTAGCCCGAGAAATTTATCGACGTGCTTAATTAATAAATTAATGAATAAATAAATTAATAGGAATTCTAAGTAACCAAAATAAATGGTGTAGAGCCAAATTATGATAGACCTAATTAATAGAGAAAAATTAATAAGTACCCTATATGACTATAATTAATTAGATTTTTACTGTTGACCAAAAAAAAGTTGATGACATACTTTTTAAGTTTTCAAATTGCACAAATAACTTTATGATATTTGAGGATTACTGTCAACTATAAAAAAGGAAGGAAGTTGTTATAAGAATTAAAATCTCCTATAAAATCTCAAAGCATAAATATATAGCAATTAATATTCAAGAATCTTTAATAATCCTTAATTATAGCAACTGATAATTTGAATTATATATGCCATAAACGGCAAAAGGGAAACAAAAAAAATAAAATGATTAAAAAAATGAAAACAACAAGCATTTGAGAAATAAAAAAAATCCAGCAAAACAAGAAATTCATCAACTCATCATAAACAATTAACAAATATGAATACATAATATAAATTCATTTCTTTGTAAAAAAAACTGATATACTAGTTTACATGTAGTTAACCATTAATAAATTAAATTTAATAAAAAATTATTAACATCATAAAATCATTTTTAGATAAATCTAACAATAATATATCCTAAAATTAACAGTACACCAAATTAGTTAACTGTCAGTTAACCAGTAGTCACTTGTTAGTTAACTTTAACTAATAAAAAAATAATTAACATTATGTATTCATGTTTTTAGATAACCAACACAAGCATAGTTAACTAATAGTTAACTGTTAGGAAACATATAATCACCCCGTAATTATTTTTAAAATTATTCAAATATAACAAAAAAACAAATGAACATCAAATTTCAATTATTTTAAAAATAATCATACGAATAAAAATAACTGTTAGTTAACTATTAGTCACATATTAGTTAACTGTAATTAAAAACAAGTAATTATCAATATATATTCATGTTTTATATAAAAAATCATACAAAGTTAGTTAACTATTAATTAACCATTAGAAAACATATATTTAACGTTAATTATTTTTACATCATTGCTAATATTCTAATTACAATAAAAAAAGACAACAACTGTCAACCACCGCGCCTTCGTTCATCGTTCGCCTATCTTCATCCCACTCCACCGACTGATTTCTTCGTTCAACTCAAACCGCTTTCGTTTATCGTTTTTTTCATCAGTTTGACAGAAAAAAACTGCAAATAAAAAAATAACAAAGACGATTCAAAACTTTAGAAATGCTTGCAGAATTAAAGTTTCTGTTATAAGTTAAGTAATAGTGTACTAATAGTGATCTAATGGTTAACTAACATGGATACTGACAGTAATTATTTTTAAAAAATGCATCAGTGACAACATTGAAGGTTGTTGTTTATTATAAGATCAAATGAATTTTAATTAAAGACGATGCGGAATTTTGAACTCTAAAAGCAATAACATAAAAGGAATTTTTAGAACAATTACCTTGATATAAACGGGCAGAGCAGCAATCGGTTTGTTCTTTTTCACGACATTGACAGTGAAATTCTCGAAATCACTGTCACTCCCTTCTTCTTCTACATGAACTTCAATATAAAAAAATAAAGACGATTCAAAAACTTTAAAAATGAATTGTAGAAGAAGAAAAATAACCCACCACCGCCACGACCTCCCGCCGACCGCCACGACCGGCATCATCTTTCTCTTCTTAGAAATTTCGTTGAGTTGGTTGGGCTCTAGCGGCGGCGGCTTTAAATGTGGTTGAGGTAGAAAAATGAAAGAAATGATAAATAAAAAGGACAAGTAAATTTAAATTCAAACAAAAATGGAAAAATATTTGGTTAATGAGAGAATAATTAAAGTCAGCAAGAATCTTGGAGAAATCTAAAAAAAAATAGGAAAGTGCTTGATGATTGTGGGTGTTACCAAATTAACAGATTTGTATGTTGTCAAATTCAAAAGTTTATTTGTGTAAAACATAAAGTTATAATTCAAAATTAAAAGTTTCCAACCGTATAAATCAAATTTAATTTTTGTCACAGTAAAAATCTAAATATTTTAACCCAAGACAGTACTTGAGCTAATTTTCTCTAATTAATACTACAATTTATAAGCCCAAAATTAATAATGAAATAAAATAAAAGCCAAGCCCAATCCATTCCCTTTTAGTGATATTAAAAACAAATGAGCAATATAATTCCTTAGCCACAAACCAAAGAAGTTTCCAGAGAAGGAAAAAAAGAAAGAAGCCTCATCTCTTCTTCTTCACCAAGAAGAAATATTTTCCTACACCATCCATTAAAGCTTGAGGTTTGGGAATTCAAGCTTCTATTGTTTATTATCTACCTCTAGCAACAATAAAATAAGGTTAGTAGTTTCAATTTATTAAGTTATTATGTTAAGTTGAAGATGTTAGGGATTATGGAGTTAGTAGAGATTAATTGAATTGAAATTTAATTTGTTGTTAGAGTGCTTAATTATGAATAACAACACTAAATTAGAAGGAATTAATGAAATTCATGTGAATTGGGTCAAATTGGTTTGAAATTAATGATTTTATATATTGCTGGAAATTTTTAATTGATGCTAAATTATGATTTTTGGAGAACCGGAGTTGGAGTCGGGCTGGGAGCGGAGAGTGGTGGCCGGAAAGAAGACCGGTCAGGCCATTCGGCCTGACCAGTCTGCTCAAGTTGAGCAGACTACGGTCTGCTCAACCAGAGCAGACTTCGGTCTGCTTTGCTGAGCAGACCCGTGTCTGCTCAGCTATGAGCAGACCAGCTGGTCTGCTCACTGGGCAGACCAGCTGGTCGCTCCCGGATCCGTACGCCGCCGTGAATTTTCTTTTATTGGGACATTTTTGAAAAAAAAAAAATAAAAAATAAAAAATAATAAAATTAAAATTAAGATTGATTTTTGAAATAAAATGGAAATCAGAAAATAGAATTGATAAAGTTAGATAAATAAATTTTTGAAGTTGATTTTTAAATGAGCAATAGATTAAGTTAAGTTCAAATACAAATGTTAAAATATAATGGAAATCAAACTTAAAGGCTAAACCTAGGATTAACTACGAACTTAATATACAATGTAAGAGAAATTAGTTTATTTTAATGAAAGTTGTATTATAGTAAATCAACAATTGCCCAAGTGTTAAGAAAATTTGAAAATTTAAAGTAGTAAATAAACGACTTGGTTAAATATTATCCGAATTGGCTAGTTAGACATTAAGAAGGAAAAAGTAAAAGAAATGGACTTAGAATAAATTCAAGCTTGAACGCTTGAATATAAACGCGAAGTTTTAAAAATAAAGTAGTTTACGAATTAAGACGTTAATTTAGTATTTATTTGTATTATAGATCGTACGGGTATTTGGATTGGAGAAATAGAGAATTTGGAGGGTTAAACAACGGGCTATTTTATTGTGCTTTATGAAATTTGGATTAAGCGATCGAGGTGAGTTCGCGATTTACTTTCGAGTATTATTATTTTTATTTATAAATAGATACATGTATTTGATTGAATGTTTTAATTTAAACCTATATATTTGTTTATAAAACTCATATTGATATTAATAGAGCTTTATTAAAATATTTTAAATAATAAGTTTATGACTTTTATTAACAGTTTATTTATGCTATAAACGAATAAAATATATTACACTTTATTAAAGGTCGCATAAATTGAGTTTGAAATATATTGAAAAATGTTTGATACTAGACTTTGATTTTTATAATGAATAATGCGATTTATAGTTGATGATGGCTAGATCGTGAGATCGCCTTTGAAATAGCATCGTTTATTTGAAAAGAGCATATATTATTTAGTTAACGTTCTTTGTTCTTTTAAGACCTTTAAGCATGTATATTAGTATAGAGAATTCGAGAATTTTATTATAGTACTTGTTATTTTAATAGCTTCGCTATATGTATGTTTATTATACGAGCTTATACATTGTTTGTCTTGCGGAATTATTATTTAAACCCAATAAGTGATCCGTGGGAAACGAGCTACCTATTGGGCGTCAATAGGCTGTGTGATCACCAGAATTGATACGAGTCTAGGCGTCTATGGTCAATATCTTGAAATGATTAATTATGAATATCGATCGATTAATGGATTAAGGAGGACAAAAAGAAAATTGATAGACACCAGGTAACTCGGTCGAACTATCTCGGGACCTGTGTCTAGTGGGTAACTCGGTCGAACTATCTCGGGACCCACAACTTGGGATTAAGTAGTGGCATAAGTAACTCGGTTGAATTATCTCGGGACTATGCCACGTGGTAGCGGGTAACTCGGTCGAACTATCTCGGGACCCGGCCACTCGGACGATATGATTCGAAAAACAATTATCGTTGATTATGTTCTATAGGTTCATAGCATTTGGGTTTAGGGTTTCAAACGGATCCGATATTGGAAACTACTAATTATATTTTATGTTTATTTATGTTTAATTTATCATTTATTATCGAAGTATGTTTAAATACAAGTTTATTGTTGAAATATTTAGAAAAGTATGTCTTATCGTTAATGCGACCTGATTTTTAAGTATAATACCGTTAGTAAATTGTGAACTCACTCAGCGTTGTCTGACCCCCCAACAGTGTTTTCTTTCAGGATTAATACTTGATGATGTGGTCGAGCTTCCATCCATTGTTCCGGAAGTCTCAATTATGGGGAGTCTTATTTTTCTTAGAGCTGCAGTAGTCAAGATATTAGAGTTAGCTTGTAGCAAACAATTTACGTTTATTTTATGCCATGACATAATGATGTATTTTGAGAAAATGAATTATCCAGGAATTTAATATATGGTTAATTGGTATTTTATACAGAGTGGTTTGTGCGTTTTCACAGGTGTGGTTTATTAAGTTTACAGGCGTTATATTGCCGATTTTTCGAAAATGGTTTTATTAAGTATTATAACGATTTTGAAACGCGAAAAAGTTTTAGGTAAATTTAGGCTTGCTACGGGTTTCGGAACCAAAATTCCCATTCCCTAGCGCCGGTCACGGCCCTCGATTTCGGGTCGTGACAAGTAATAGCTCTGTGTTCAAATACTATTCCGGCTAGAATATAATGACTTGAATTTCTCAATATAAAAATCTTCTACTTAAATTAGTTTAAAAGTTAACACTAACTCAAAGTTAATCATTTATAACACACTATATAACTAAAATACTAAATTTTTTATATGGATAAATTATAAAAAATTATAAAAAATGGAGACTTTTGTTGATATATATATATATATATATATATATATATATATATATATATATGAAAAACTAATAAATCGAGTAAAGAAATATTTATAAAATAATGAGAAAATTACAGGAATGGGCTAATACCGGGCCTTTTTTACATTTTTGCTAAGGCTGCTCAATTCTTTCAGCTGTGCTAACTTTTTCTTTACATTTAATGTCATTAAACGGTAAAATATTACATTTCATACGTGATTTGATCCTAGCCTCACTGTATTTCTTTTTTCTTAGAATTCTCACCATTTTTCTTCTCTCTTTCACTGCTCCCACCATTTTTCTCTGTAAATATTTAACAATTCCATTTATCTTCTCTCTTTCACTGCTCTCACCATTTTTCTCTGCACCATTTTTCTCTGAAAATTATAGGAATGGGCGACAGGGTTTTCTACGTTGCGGCTGAAACTGGGTCGCCACTCGACCTTTAGGCCGACGATGGTGGGTTGGTTTGGGGGTTGAGTTGGTGGGTTTTGTTGAGCCATTGGTGGACGTGGGATGGGGAGTAAGTTAGGAGAGTGTAGATCTGGTCGGTGAAGAAGGTAATATTTAACTCCGCAGCTAGTCCCCCGTCAGCCGGTGAAAATAGAGATTTTGAGGACAACCTTCCCGGAAAAAATAGACTTGGAGATAAAGCGTTCGAAATCGGCTTTGTTGAGGTGGAATGTGGCGGCAAGAGGGTGGGGGTGGCCATGGGGGAAGTTGCTGGTCTCCGGAGGAATGTAAGGGGACGACGGCTGTCTGAAGAGGGAAATTTTTGAGTTTAATTTTGCAAAAATAAGGAGAAGAAGACGGATGAACCACAGAACGGGTAATATTAGTAGCTAAAGGAAGTTTGAGCGCCAGATTGCCTACAGTGAGGCGAATGAAAGGGCAGGGATCCATATTTAATACTTATCGTCTGCCCTTACGCTAAGGTATTTTGAAATGTGAGGGAATGAGTGATTAATATTTAATAGTAAAGGTTGTGAAAGTTAAAGAGGGGAAGAGGAGACAAAAATAGAAAGAAGGAGAAGATTTGGGGATATGTGCAGGAGAAGAATGGGGGAAGAAAGGGTGTGCAATGCGCATAAGTAATGGCAGCATTATTAGTGGTACCATAAGGTTTGCTGTTCATCTGCTACATTTAAATAAATAGAATTTTTATTTTCTACACGTTTGCTAATATTTTTGGGCAGATTTTGAATGCGGAGGATGAATTGAAGAGAAGGAACAGTGTAAGGAATGGAGTCAGTGTCACCTCCAATTCAAGTTGAAATTAATGATTTTTGACTGATGAGAGCAAATAAGTTTGGATATATAGCTAATATCTCTATGAGGTGTATAAATTTTGTCTAAATTGTTTTGAAATTTATTATGTATAATGCAAATAATTCTATATTTATTTATGTAAGATTTAATATTTAAAATTTTACTATCTTTTTATGTTAATTTTGTCTATTTTAATTAATAATATGTCATGTATTATTTATGTATTTGAGATGTATTGTGTATTTATAATATTTAAAAGATGTATCGTTTTTTATTTTTCGTGCATTATATGATAACTGTTATAATATTGTTTGCTAACATCTCTCATTTGTTTTTTACTTGTAATTTCAAAATTTCAACAATGTCTTTAGCGAGAAGTTTAGTATACCGTTATATATCTTGGATCCATATCAGATACATATGTTATACATATCAAATACATATTGGATATATATCAAATACGACATTATATTGTTATTGGTTCATCTTTTTTATTTATATATTATGTATATACATATTGGATACATCTTTGATTCATTATAAATACATCACCTAATTTTTTTTATGTTAAATGGCAATGCATTTTTTTAAAAAAAATATGATAATGAAAAAGTGATGTATTATTTATGTATCCATATGTATCATCTATTTATATTATTTAATAGATGTATTTTTTATATTTTTTTATACATTATGTGATATAAATAGTATATTATTATTTGCTAACATCTATTATATGCTTTTCTTATTTGTAGTTTATGGTTTTAACAGTGTCTTTAGTGAGAAGTTTAGTATATAGTTTTTTTTAGAAAATGTAATTAAGTTGTCTCTAAGATGTATAGAAAATGTATTTAAGTTGCCTTTGATACATTATTGATTCATCTCTGATACATCGTGGGATAAAGATGTGGAGGAGGAAATTAGAACTTTCAAGAGGTCTAGTGTTCAGGTGTTGCCAGCCAGAAGAATTGTGAAAATTCTTTGCAACCAAAACTCATCAACCTCGTCATTCAATCCATTTGCTGGAAGTGTATAATTCGATAGAGTTTAATTCAATTTTTTTGTTTTATAAAAATGACGGTATATTTATTTAGAAAATATGATAGCATTGCAAATGAGAAAGAAATGTATTATTTATGTATTTAAGATTTATCATGTCTAAGATATAGTTTTTCAATAAATTCCATTAATAGTATGTGACTGTGTTCGAGATACATCTTGAATACATATCAGATACATATGTTATACATATCAAATGCATGTTAGAAACAGCTCAAATACAATGTACCACCGATACATTGTAGATACATTACAGATACATCACACATACATCAATAATACATTACCGATACATTGTTGATATATTGTAGATACATCGATCGATTTTTAAACTAGTGAATCATTATAATTGTAAAGTAACTGTTGGTATATGGTTTACAATAATTGAAAATATAAGGAAATGCTTATCTGAGCGATAGTTATAACTTTTTAGCATCACTTTTTTCTCGGCCATTTTATGAATTTAAAAACTAAGTTTATTCAGTCACACCTTGAAAAAATGAGATGTATATATGACGTATCTGAAATGTATCTTGGATGTATTTGAGTTTTTCTATTTAATATATAAATTATATATAACAAAAAACAGTTCAAATGTATACATTTTAAATATATATTAATTAATTAAATGGATTCCTTTTCGGGAGCGATTCATCCTTCCCGAACGCAGCATACAATTCTTCGTTGTACTGCGCTCTCCAAGTGTATTTGACATGTTTCTTATTTGTATTTGTTAGATAAATCTCTAATATTTAATTTATATATATATATATATATATATATATATATATATGGAGCACATATTTTTTTAATATGATATATGTTATAAATACATTTCAGATACATGTCATATATTTTGATAGATATATCGGAAACAATAATACTTAAAATATGTTAGAAATATCTTGTACATACATACAAGATACACATAATTTTTAAATGTTAGGCAACTGAGCTAAAAAAATGCAACCAAATTACAAAGATGTTTATATCGAGTAACAAATTAAAATGTTATTGATGCGTAAATTTTAATTAAAATATATCATACATGTAGCTTTAATTTAAATATGTTATACATACACATTAAAGACACATTATTAATACATATATATGAGAGTGTGTGTATGAATATATATATATATTCATAATTAATAAAAGAACAAGGCACGCATCAAACATGTAGGAAGAACATTTTTTATGAATACTCTTTTTGTATCATAATTTATGTAATGCGTGAATTTTAATTAAAATATGTGATTCATATATCTTTTAATTTAAAATATATTATACATACACCTTCGAGACACATAAATAATACATATTAATAATATATTTATTTTTTTATTTTTTTATTTTTGTTAAAGAAAAATGAAAAAATAATAATCAAATATGTCCTTGATACATATCTGATACATAACAGATACATAAATGATACATGTTTGAATAGTTTTGACAAACTGACGCGTGATTGGTGCACAGCTCTGATGCGCGTGGCAGACACATGTCAGACGCGTTTCTGACGCGTTTTTGACCTATTCTGACGCGTTTTTGACTTTTTTTGACTTGTTTTGTGTGTGACATGTGTTGCATCCTCATTGGAAAGGTATTAAATGTAAAGTTTCAGCTTTTTGAGGTGCTCATGTAATATTTCAACAAACTTAGCATTTTTGTTATTTTCTTTCATTTTTTGAATATTTTTGTTATCTTCTCTAAAATAATTGTAAATGAATAAAAAAATTACCTAAAAGAAAAGACATCATAAATCGAATTTTAATAGCCATTACTCAGAACCATAACAAGCTCTTAATTGTTGTTCTAGCTGAATTGATTCAAAAAAATTCAACGGTCTTTGATTATAATTTTGCTCGATTTTTGTTTAACTCTTCCGGGTCAACAATTTTTACAGACTTCAAACTACACATTATTAAATCAAACAGAATTTTAAAAATTGCTGCCGAATGTAGCAACCGGAACTGCCCTCACAAATATAAACCAGAAGCTTTCAAAAGCAAGGCTCATATAAACACCAAGAAGGACCATGACTTTTACCCTAGGTTGACCTCCTTCGGTTATTCACCAATAAATAAGCTAAATAAGCTATTATTTATTTGTCTTTCTCTCGGTATTGACATGTTTACAACAAAAACTATTACCTAAATTCTTCAAAATTTATATATGAGTTAAATTCTAACTTATTGACTATGTTTTTCAGTAGTAATTAAACTCTTCAATTAAATTATTATAGTATCTTATTATTTATTTTATTTTATTTAATATTAGTTATACCTTTAATGAAACCTAATATCGTAATTTTACCTGTCCCCCCTCCCCCCCTTTCCCACATATAAGATTGTTACTAGCGTTTCGCCACGT
This sequence comes from Mercurialis annua, assembly GCF_937616625.2. Classification (NCBI taxonomy): domain Eukaryota; kingdom Viridiplantae; phylum Streptophyta; class Magnoliopsida; order Malpighiales; family Euphorbiaceae; genus Mercurialis; species Mercurialis annua. Next base: position 12,468,242 of record NC_065574.1, read on the forward strand.
GCTACGCACATGAGCGATATTTATATGACCCGTTGTATATATTGTATATTTATTGCAATGACTAAATGAAATATTTTAGTTTTATTAATTATTATAATTTTTTATTTAAATGAAAAAATACATTACATAAATACTATTTGTGTGACCCGTTATATATATATAATATTAATTATTTTTAAATAATTTTTGTTTAAGTTGAAATTATTTTTCAATTTTTTTCGTAATAGATAAGTATATTGTTCACATCTTTTAGTAAAATTAAACTCCTATCGAACTTACGTTCTCTTATCGAAAGTAAATACCATAATTTTTAATATTATTTCCCCCTTTGCATATTTTTTGCTACGTTCTATGCACTTAATTTTTATTTATTTGACCCGTTATTGACAATTATTTATTATTTTTAAATATGATTAGTCTTCATTAAAATTTGTATATGAAATTTATTTATATAATAATTAAAGAAATTTTATATAAATTAACTTTTTAAAGGCTAATATTATAAGTGGTCGCGTGCTACATACATGAGTGACTTTTATATGATATGTAATATATATTTAATATTATTAAATTATCAAATATTTAATATTTAATGAAAAAAAAGAAAATTTGAATTATTAATTATGTATGTCTAAGATATGATTTTCTTATTTATATATTTGCAAAGTAATATTTTATTGAACTTAATGAATTTTCAATTAACATTTTGATTATATTTATACTTTTTGTGAAATTGAATTTTTATTTTTATTTTTATATAACTTAAATTATATGCATAAATAAATTGTGTAATGATGAAAAATTACCCTCTATACCTCATTTTTTAAATTTTTAATGAAGATACTCCTTTTATCTCTAATCTATCAATGAATTACCAATAACCTACTAATAAACTATTAGAATTTTTAAAATTTCAAAAAATAAAATATTTTAAAAATACCCTATACTAATTGAGAGTTTAAATTTAATAATGAATATATTTGTATAATTAAGCTTATCCAAATTCATGAAGTTGGCATCAGTGGAATTTTATAAACATATATAGAGTTTAGTGTTTTTAGTCCTATGAAATATAAGGAAAACTCAACAATAATCCGAAATCAAACCGCATAAAATTTATAAAGAGTTTATTGGCATCATCGTCATCCACTCAATTTGATCACAAGAAAAGCATTTGTTCTATTTGAGTTTTACTTAACTATCTATAAAGTTTGACTTTTTTGTTTTCAAAATTAGATTTTTAGTTTTTTTTTTTTGAAAAGAGATTTTTAGTTAACCATAAACTTTTACTTAACTACTACAAATTAGAATTTTACTTAGCTTTCTACTGTGTAATATACGGTAATTAAATCACTTTTAGTAATAGTGTGTAGTTTGAATTAGATTTGTATTCAACTTATTTTGTAAATATTTTAATTATTGAAGGTTAATTTTATAATTTTGCCTCTCCCCCCCTTCTTACATATAAGATAGTTATAGATAGTTATAGATAGATAGATAGAAAGATAGATGTAAACTAAGATGAGAAACTTGGTGGTCTCCCATTTATTGCTGATCAGCATGTAATCTTTATGGAATTTATAAATTATCTTTCCATGTATGATCTGAATTTTCTGGTTCGGCTTATACTTGGTGTAATAGACGTAGCTTTCCTTATATGATCCAAGAACAATTTGATAGATGTATGGCAAATATAAACTAGTTAAATGAGTTTAAATTTGCTAATGTTTTGCAATTGGATGATATTGGATCTGACCATCGTGCTCTTCTTCTCAACTGTGGCAATCGAATTAAGAAACCTTCATCCAAGTTTTTCTTCGATAAGAGGTGGGTGTTTAATGACCAAATCAATAACATTATTCTATCACACTGAATGAAGCCTGTTAATAATTCTTTAATTTATCAAGTCTTTACAAAGTTGAAATCTTGCAGACCTGGTATTGTTAAATGGCAAATAGATAATAAGGATGCTAATAATGCTCATTGCCAACTATATCAATGCAGCAAAAAATCAACCTTATCAGCTTATAGATTGTGATGAGATTCGAAGATTGGAATTTGAGCTGTGTTTAGTAAGAACTCAAGAGGAAAAATATTGGCAGCAAAAGTCTAGACAAGTTTGGCTTCAACATGGGGATAATAATAACAATATAAAATATTTTCATGCTTCTACCAAGCACTGACAACGAAGGAGTAATATTTCAGGTATTTTAGATTCTCAAAATGTATGGCAGATCAATCTTTCTTTTATTGCAAATATTATTGTCAATCATTTTGAGGAACAATACAATACATCCAACCCTAATCCTTTATCTGAGGAATTTTCTAATTTTCCTATGCTTTTTACAAATGACTTGAACCCGTGCCTTAGTAAGCATGTTACCTCCCAGAAAATTAGAGATGATGTGTTTTCTGTTAACCCTTCAAAAGCACCGGGCAGTGACGATTTTACAGCTCATTTTCCCAACATTATTGAAATATAATCGACAAAGATATCATCTCTTCAGTTAAACTTTTTCTTAGGGGTGGGTGGTCATATGCTTAGGATTTTAATCATACTATTATATCTCTTATTTCTAAGATTTAAAATCCTCAAAAGGTAGCTGATTTTAGACCTATTAGTTTATGTTCAGTCTATTATAAAATCATTTAAAAAATTCTTACTTCTAGACTTCAACATATCATTCCTAGTGTTCTTTCTCAAACATAAAATGCTTTCACCAATAGCCGTTCAATTTCAGATAGTATCCTTTTGGTTCATGAGATTATGCACTATCTTAAGACAAAAACATCTAGCAATACTCACTATATGGCTCTTAAGCTTGATGTTAGTAAAGATTATGATAGATTAAAATGGTCGTACATTGAGGCAATTCTTAACAATTGGGGCTTCAACTCACAGTTTATTTTTTGGATTATGGAATGCATAACTACAGTAATATCTTTCTCCATCAAAATTAATGGTGCTAATCATGGATATTTTAACCTTTCTAAAGGTCTTCGTCAAGGTGACCCTTTACCACCTTTATTATATGTGTTATGTTCGGAAGGGTTAACTCGTATTATTCAAATGGCAGCACAAACAAATAGTTTATGGGGAGTAAATATTAATCAATTTTGTCCAAGAATTACGCATTTACTTTTTGCTAATGATACCACAATCTTTTCTAAAGCTAATCTACCAGCTATTTGTTCAATTCAAGATTGCCTTCATTCATATGGTCTGATGAGTGGTCAACACATAAATTTTAGCAAATCGGTAGTCTTTTATAGTAGGGATGTGGATGAGTATCAACGACAACTATTTTCAGATTTCTTGGGTATTTTACAACATACTCCTTAGGGAAAGTATTTAGGGCTTCCTTTTCAATTCTCGTGATCTAAGAATGTAACTTTTTCGGGTATTATTTTTCAAATTGCTTCCAAACTTCATGGTTGGAAACAAGCCCTTTTTTCTTATACTGGAAAGAAAATTATGGTTAAAGACATAGCCACAGCTATCCTTATCTATGTCATGATGTGTATATCATTCCAAAGTCTTTGTGTCATATGATCACTAAAATTATTATGCAGTTTTGGTGGGGTTAACAAAAGGATGAACGGAAATTATGTTGGATCTCTTGGGCTAAAATGTGTTGTAGTAAGTTGAAAGGTTAATTAGAGTTTAAAGATTTAGAAGTTTTTAATCAAACTTTACTTGCGAAACAAGTCTAGCGTGTTTTGCAAAACCCTAATTCCTTATTTTACCAGGTTATTAAAGGCAAATATTTTAGATCCACTTTTTTTAGAGGCTACTTTAGGACAACGTCCTTCTTGGGGTTGGCGTAGTCTTTTTTAGGGTTATAATCTTCTAAAAAAGGGGATTCGTTGGAGAATATCTAATGGAAAATCAGTAAATTGCTTCTCAGATCCATGGATTCCTGGAGATTATCCTTTTTTACCAGTACCTTCTAATGAAGATTTACCGACTCGATTAGTAGAAGATTTTATTGACCCTATTTCGAGGAGATGGAATTAGTTGCTTCAATCTTATTTTCGTCAAGATGTCAATAAAATCCTTTTTATTCCTCTTTCATATTGGTCTTATAAGGATAAGCTACTACGGAAATTTCATCCTTTAGGGAATTATTCGGTCAAAACAGGCTATTATCTAGCCCTCCATAATCAATTCAGAGAATACAAATATTTGAGCTTTTTGCCTTCCACCTACTTTGTGGTTATGCTTATATATCCAAAAAAAAAATTAAATTTGAATAACCGAAATTAATCGAGAATAAAGAAAAATTTATAAATAAAAATAAAAATAATTTATAAATCTTGAGCGAATATTTTAAAGTTAATATCCGCTATATAATTTTAAGAAGCTATCATTAAAGTTTCTGAAAATTGGAGGTAGTTTAAATAATTAAGCGGGACTAAGAGGGACATAGGTTTTCTTTAAAAATTAAAATAAAATAAAGTATAAGTCTCATGTGAATAAAAATTATATGTTTATTCGATTTATATTTTATATGATTTTTGGGTAAAGTTAATGAAATTAGGAGTTAGTTTACGTAATTATTACGAACGAGTAATTAAGAATTTATTAAAGTGACTCGTAGGTCACCAAGGACTAGTTTGACTTTTAGCCAAACTATATAAAGATTTGATATGAAATGAAATGTTACAAAATGTCATTTTTCTTCCTTTTGTGAGCGAGAGCTACGACGAGGATTAATTAGGATTTCGAGTTTTCGTCCGATTTCTCTATTCTAACTCGAATTTCTTTGATAATTCGCTATTATACAAGGTAATAATCGTTAACTTAAATTCGTTTATCTATAAATTGGATTATATTTGAGTTTATAACGTTAACTGTATCGGTTTGATCGAGTTTGTATCGGTTTAACGTTTCGATTGCATATCTGGATTAGATTGAATGTCGTTTTAGTATTCGGAGCGGAATTCAGGTCGAGAAGTAGGTCGGGATAGTCAGGGGAACGTTCCCCCGTACCTGTGTGGACGCATAGTTCAGGATGTGGGGACCACAATCCCAATTGTGCGGACGCACTACGATATCGATTCTTCGGTACTTGGACTTTTCGTCCCCGTTTTGAGTTGTACACTCAATTTTAATTCTAAAGGAGTTCTAAACTTGAATTAGGACATTCAAAAGGTTAAAAAGAACATAGACATGTAAAGATAGTTGGTTTATTAAAACAATATGGCATTTTAATCAAGTTATGCATTAATCAAATCAATTAATGATAAGATGACTATAAGTTTATACCGAGAATAGTATTAGGGTTTTGAACAAGTCATTCTAAGTCAAGATTACTTTATATGTTATATTTCTTATTTCGTTTACAGAGTCTACTCTTTAGAGTTAGAATTCTTGTTTTGAAATTGTGCTTTAACAATTAAATTCTATCTAGATCCAACGGGCCAACGAGCTACCAGACCTACTGAGTAAAGAGTTTGTGGAGTTATCCAGTTTGTTTTTGGAGATAGCGCTTTCTGTGATTTTTCATTTTATTTGAGAATATTGATACTAAAATGTTTTATAATTGAAAAATGTTATTTAAATTGCATTGTATTTCGTCAATTTAAAACTGATATATATCCATTGAAACATTGCTTCCTATCGAGTGACAACAATAAACTTGGACTTAATATCACCTAACGAATTTCTATTCCACCTTTTTTCAATCACTATCAAATTATCAGGTCTTTTCGCCAAAGGATTATTAAAGCGAAAAGCTGGCTTCACCGGTCTTCCCTCCTCCCTATCAATTAACAAAAAAATCGGTAAATAATCTGAAGTTGAAGACTCAAGATTCAATACCTTAGACTCAGTAAACAACTCTAACCACTCTCTACTACACAAAACTCTATCAAGACGTTCCTCAATTATAGTTGCAGGATTACTTCCACGAGACCACGTAAAATTCATACCCCGAAGCTCCTACATCAACAAGATTTCACTCATTTCTCTAAACCCATTGAACAATCTTGAAGGTTGTAATTTGCCACCTTGCTTTTCATCTTGAAGAAAAATATCACTGAAGTCTCTTAGAGTTAGGACACACCATGGAAGGTTGTTCACCAAACTCAGTTTCACCAAAAGCTCCCACGATTCTCTATGTCTACTTCTTCCTGAAAAAATCATAAACCCAGTAAGTCTCTAATCACCTCCTCCTCTCTCTTTCACTACAACAACAATAAAGTTGTCACTTGTTCCCACTATATCAACATCGAACATATTCACCCATTCTACCAACACTATCAACCGAGCATAACCCTTCAAACCCCATAACTCTTTGGAGAGCATGAACTTCGGCAAAACCGACTAAAGATTCACTCAAGAACAAAAATGATGGATTTTTTTTTGCTTTGATCAATTTTCTCAGGAATCTAATTGCACGTGAATTGGAAACCCATAACAATTCCATGCTAAGCAATTCATTTTTTTTATATACCTGGTTCTTAGGACCTGCCGGTTTGTAACAATTTGAATCAATAATCATATCCTCAGTACGAAAACTTGGCGTTAGTTGTCTTGGAGATTTTCGGCGGAGGTTAAGCCGCCGAAGAGCTGGGAGGCGGTTTTGCCCTTTTGTTCGGCGGAGCCCAGAATGGAGATGAACCAGTAGAGGGCGAGGAGAGGGGGGGGGGGGGGGGGGGATTAGAGTGAAGATGAGAGTGAGAGTTTCCATTGGATCTGGAACTAAGTTGATTGAAGTTTGATCTGATTTTGTTTAGTTGTTTTTGTTTGTTTGTTTGTTAATTATAATTTTATTTTATGAATCTTAATGTTTTTTTCTATTATATTTTTAAATAAGATACAAATATAATATTATTTTCAGCTAATAAGATTTTTAAAAAGCAAATTATATATTTCTTAGTATTTTCTCTTTTTTAAATTGTATATTTATTAGTATTTTTCTTCTTAATTTTTTTTTTTTAAAAACTATATTATATTAAGTAGAAATATCGAAATACAAAGGTAAACATAAAAAGTCTGGAACAGCTGAACCCCAAAAGAAACATCAGACATGGAAAAAGACGCCTTAGAAAGAGTATGAGGCTCAATGAGCCACTATGTAGGCTAATCTCCAGATATAACACAAAAAATTATGAGTCTAGTCCTTAAAACAAAATTACACTCATTGACAATGCCACCAATATAAGAACGATTCTCATTCGAAAAATAAAAAGATAAAAATTAATAAGAATGTTTTTTTTTAATAAAATTGAATAAAAGAACTTGTTTTAGTGAAATTGAATGAAAATTCTGTTGGTACTCTTAATTAAATAGATATATAGATATTAACAAATTTTCATTTTTTCTTATATTTAGATATTATAAATTAACCTATGACAATTTTATTTTTACAAATTAGTAAGAAACCTATTAGTACGATAAAAAAAGATTAGTTCTATATAAAATCACCACCTTTATATGTTTTTAATCACGCACTGTAAAAAACTTAAAAAAAAATCACGTACTTTAAAAAGTGTCAAATAAAATAATTACCTTTTATTTTTTTTGAAATCTACCACCAATAAAAAAATCCGGTATCATTTTCCTCATAATAAAATATCCTAATCTGACTAATGTCCTAATTAACACAAAAAACACCTTCATCTTACTCTTTTCTTGTTGATTCCGGTTGTCGAGTCAACAAAAATATACTGAATTTTTCCATTTGTGATAGATTTACAAAAAAAATGAAAGGTGCTGATTTTATTTGACACTTTTTAAAAGACGTGATTAAAATAAAAAAAATATTTAAAAGTGATGATTTTAAATGAAATTAACCCTTAAAAATGACGATAACTCATCAAACTATTATTACGTTTATACTATCAATTAACAATTATCAGCTACCAGCGAGTTAGCGACAACAATACCCAACAAATTACACATAAATTAAATTAAAATCAATGATTACATTTTAAAATAAATTGAAAAAATGAATTGTTGTTCTTTTTAAAATTTTAAATTATTGTAATTCAAAAAGTGGAAAAGAATATAGTATATCCTCTTTGTTATACAGAACAATCTATGCCTTTCCCACCTCTTTTTACCCTCATCTAAACCCAAACAACACCATCATTACAACTCTCTTTTCCTCCCTCCATCTCTTAGCCATGGAAACAACTCATCTGCCTTACCAGAAGAACCGAAAGTTCAGAATTTTGCTGCGAAATGCCGGCAAAAAAAGTGGCTCAGCCGGAGCAAACCCAGGCGGCAAAGAGACGGGAAGAAGGAAAGCGCGGCCGGCGGGTGATGTCTGTATTATAGAAGTTGTGGAACTTTTAAAAAAACGACGGAGTAAAAGGAGCAGGCTCGCGATAACACCATCGCAGAATTTTCCTGAGGCCGAGACTTGAGATTTAAATTTCTGGTAAATGGTTCTTAAGTAGGTCCCATTCCTACCAAATACTAATATTAACGGTGCTGTTGTTTTTTTTTTCAACTTTGAGGTGATATTTGTCTCTTTTTATTTTCCAGGGAGATATTTGTACCTCTTACAAAATTACAATGGTCCTTTTGTACTTTTTCCAAAAAAATGTAAACCAACAGAGCCCGATCTTCTTCATTTCAAAAAAACCTGATACCTAAAGGGAGAGAGCGAACGGAGCTGCCGCCAAATCGACACCCACCCATCACTGCCTTCGCCGCTCACTCTTCAGCCGGTACGTTTCTCTAATTGTTTTGTTTCTTTAAACTTTCACATAAATTTTCTTTAGTTCGATTTTTGACGACTTGGGTTTTGTTAATTTTGATATTTTGGGTTTTGTGATTTGATTAGGTTCAGGTGATAATTATCCTTTACAGCCATGGTAATACCTCATTAAGCACCAGGTACTTTTGCGTCTCCATAATACTATTCAATCTTATGGAGTTCTTTAAGTAATGTGTTCTTTTTGTTATGATTGAATTGAAATTGGCATGGCTACATGTTAATTGGTGTAGTTTTTGATATAGATTCGTTGTTTCTAGTATTGTTTGTTGTGTGATGGATTTATAGTTATAATGATCATAGGGGTCCTTGAAAATGAAATTCTACCTTAACAGAATATGCCTTTCTTTTTCTTTATATATCTCTCTTTGTTGATTTTGGATGTTATGAATGATGCTATGCCACTTATAAGTTTTTAGCTTGACACAGTTCTTGCATGATTAGGATTTTGTTTCATTTTCTTGTTTTCCCTTATAATTGTTTATGCGCAAGATTATAGATTCTTAGCAATTAAGGGGGAATGTTTACAGGCTTCCTATAACTATTGGAATGTTTTGAATAGGGGTAGTTGGATTTGCGACGGCCAAACTCTTGCTGACGCATAATTATGTCGGTAATCCATCAGGAAGTTGTTTTTCTTTCGGAAATTTGATTTATCCCAACGGAAATGTCCTCAGGGAAATGGCTGTTTTTATGATAATGATAGTTTGATCGGAAAAAATATCTTGCGTCTTGTGGGTTTCTTTGAATAATTAAGACTTAAAGTATTAGTGGTAATAAGTTATAATTAATAGGCTAGTATAATTTGGTAAATAATATTAGCTAATCAAGAATTATTTCCCGTTGCATGAGTTATTAAATTAGATCGAAAGAGATGCAAAATAATTTAATTAAAGACTTTATGAATTCAATATCTTAGATTGTTTTTAATCTTGATTATTTCATCTATTAGCATTAGTTTTAAATTTTACTAGAGTTAATTTTATCATAAATTCAAAATTTGATTTCTTATATAATAAAGAAGTTAGTTTAATTTGGTACTAAATAACAATACTTGTGGGAATGATACCTTTTCTCTATTATACTCGGTTCTGATTTTATGCATATTTGAATTTTATGCTTCAATAAGGATAGGCGAACGCCTATGGTGTGATGGCTTTACGCCCAACGCGTAGCCTATCTAGGACAAAGTTTGATAGCCTATAACATAATTAATTTATAACTTACCCTTGTTCGATAAGTTTGTTATTCTAGAGATTTTGCGAGACCTCTAAAATCATAATTGAATTGACCCATGCATGACTTGATAGAACAATAACTGTACATAAAATATGAATTAAAGTACATACATCATTCATTTATATAGCGATAACAAACACATTTGAATGGGGCATCAACTGTGCTTTTGAAATCTCTATAAAAATATCTAGGATACATGATCCATCTATGGGTCATTACCTCCTCCAAACCCTATAATGATAATTAATGGAATAAAACACAAATTAATACAGGAAGGAATAGTTAAACAGTTAAGGATCCACTCTCATTCCTATCATTCGTTTTGGAATTGGGATTTCAGAATCAAAAGAATGGTCAGAGGATGATAGGATGGATATCAAAGTCAATATAAATCACGAAATTAACATAAAATAATTACAAATAAATTGAACAGGTAGGCAAATTGCACTCAGGAGGACCCTAGAGACCTATTAGAGGCCTTGGGAATCAGTTAGAATGCCAAAAAAGTATAAATGAATTTTAAAATCCTAAAGTGATAGACCTACGCCCATGAAAGAAGAGTGTCACCTTATCAAAGATGAGCACAAACCTATAATACATTGTTGGGTGTCCATTCTATCTAGATTTGTAATTTCAATATCAAATTGAAAACAAATTAAATGAGACGTATAAATACAACAGTAATCGTGCAAAATAGTATAGGCCTGTCACCTATGTGCGTTTAGGCGGCCACTACTTTAATTGAACAAAAAAAGGAAAAACCTTCGGCCAAATCAAACGCAACTCAACGGTCTCTCTCTCTCTATCTCTTATTTTTAATTATTTTATTTTTACCTGCCTTTTTCTTCAAGGTCAAGTCAGAAAATAAAGAGTCCTGAACTCTAATCTAAAACAAAATCAAACGAAAGCATCTTCATGATGATGATGATGCTATTTTACTCTTTTTTTTTTCATTTTTACCTTTTTCATTCTGTTTTTGGTAGTTAGCTAGCTAGGGTTTCTAACCTCATGCTAAAAATCACTCCAAAATTAAGGTAATTATCTTTATTGCTATTGTTTTTTTCATCTTTTTCTTTAACAAAGAATCCAGGAAAGAGCGTGCTATTTTACTCTCTTCTCCTTCCATTTTTACCTTTTTTATCCTGTCTCTGGTAGTTAGCTTGCTAGGGTTTCTATCCTCATGCTAAAAATCACTCCATAATTAAGGTGCTTATTGTTATTGCTATTTTTTTTAACTTTTTCTTTAAGAAAGAATCAAGGAAAGTGTTTTTTTTTTGGGTTTAAATGGCTAATGTACTGATTAGAATATCTTAGGGTTTCACTTAACTTGCCTTTTGAGAGATATAGCTTAGTCGAATGTATGTATTTCAATCTAAAGCTGTTTATATAATAACAATAATTACTATCATTTTTGTATTTCCCTCTCATAACGTGATTTAGGTAAAAATACGAAGATGCATTTATTTTCTTTCTTTTTGATTAGAAAACCAATTGGTTCAATTTTTGGTTCGATATTTAGATCAATTTAATGAAACATCTCTTTTTGTAATTGTGGTATGCCTCATATGAGTTGTATTTTTTTTGAGGTATTTAGTTTAAATTTGAACTGTTGTTGCAATTGCTTCACAGTTTACGATTTTTTGCTTGAATTCAGGTTGATGTGCTATGTTTACTTATTTAAATTATTTGCTTATTTGTTGACAATGCAGAGCAATGCCAGCATTTACTGCTATAGCTTTAGACAGGTTGTTAGAACCTGGAACCTCTAAATCTGTCGACAAATCTGTTCCTGGTTCAAATTTTGTGTCGAAACCAAAGCTTCTTCCAAAATCAAGGCCTGTACCTAACTCAAACCTCCATAGGAGAAACAGTATAGCAGGCACAGAGAGAAAAGTCAACCGTCCTCAAATTTCACCAGCTCTTTATGCCACTCCAGAAGCAACCCCACTACCTGATTCACCATCTTCATTTCCACCTTCACCGTACATTATTAACCACAAGCGACGTGGACCGCGCCTCTTAAAAAGTAATTCTGAGGATGACGTGGCTTGTCGAAGGAAAAACATGGACGAAGTAAAGATCAATGGGAATGGAGAAAACAAGGTTCGACATTCAACAGAAGATCAATGTGTTACTTTTGCCATTTCTGATTCTGTTGACAAGATGCAATCAAATGGTGTACAGGATAGTTCTGGAAAACTAAAGAATCCAAATGGTGCTGTTGAGGCCTATCGCGAAACGCAAATGAATGGTATTCATGGTAGTGAAATAGGAAGCACTAGTGGTGAATCTAAAAGCAAATTTATCAAGAATGGCTTGACTGTTGAAAAGGATGTGCCCAAGCTTATTGTGTTGAATTCAGAAAGAGTTGGTGAGTCTGAGGAATCAGCGAGTTATACTAGCAACACTTATGTGGAGGAAAACTCTGCAGTGGAAAGTTCTGCGAAGCTTGCTTTAACTACACCAGTGGGAGAGTTTTATGATGCTTGGGAAGGTACTCGGATTTTATTACATTATATTCTTTTACATTCTTGTGTTTATTTGTTTTTGTGGGGATCTAATTCTTGCACAAGTTAGTGTACCATGCCTAGCTTTCAAGTTTGCTTTCACATCTGGTGTCCTATGTTGCTTTTGGTGTTGCTATATTTAATTAAAGTATGTCATTTTAATTAGAAAACTGATGTTCTCTCAGTTCCATTCCATCTGATTGTGCTGCATATTGGTTCTGCATATACACCTGCTGTTGAAATTTAGAAAACAATGTATTATCATGTTTATATTCCATATATCATGTGTTATCATGTTCAGTGGTGTAATAATATTTGTTATTGCATCACAACATAATTGGCAAGCTGATTTTTTTCTCATTTTTCACTTTATCTAGAGCTTTCTTCTGAGAACGAGCTGCAGTCATCTTTTAGGGACATTGAAGCTGAATTGCGTGAGATGAGATTAAATTTATTGATGGAAATAGAGAAGCGAAAGCAAGCAGAGGGAACCCTGAATAATGCGCAAAAGCAGTGGCAGAAGATGAGGGAAAAATTAGCACTTGCAGGATTGACTCTTCCTGCATTTCCATTTACTGTTTCAGAGTGCGAGGACTCATTGGATGCTGATCCTGCAGAAGAGCTGTGTCAACAGGTTTATCTTGCTCGGTTTGTATCAAACTCTATAGGGATGGGATTAGCTAAGGCCGAGGCTGATATAGAGAAGGAAGCTGAAATGGAGGCTAAGAACTTTGAGATAGCTCGACTTTGGGACCGGCTTCATTATTATGAGGCTATGAATCGAGAAATGTCTCAGAGGAACCAAGAAGCAGTAGGTGAGATTTTCTGGAATTGCTGTTTGGTTGGTTCTGTTCATCTATGGTTTCCAGGAAAGCTGTTGTTTATTTTGTTCTCTAATTTGATTCTATCATCCTATATACCTTTTTAGATGCTATAGACATTTGCATGAACTTTAACAAGCCTTCAAATGCTTGTTAATGGTGGAAATGTCTCTTGGTAGATTGAATCTAATTATTGTCTTATGTCGAAAGTGCGTCTTCCTGAAATGAAATAAAAGGTGTAATGTGAATAAGTAAAGAGTTCCGCCAGGTAACATTGAATGTGAACAAAAGTATGCTAAGTTAACTAAATTATCTGAACAAAAGTATGCTTTAGTGATTTTGTTCACTTCATTGCCTAAAAACTGATTTTTTTGGTTCTGGGAGTTTCAACAAATATGTAAGGGTGGATTTGATGATGTAAGCTTAGGTTGATGATAAACATATTTGTGGATGTATATCTTATTGCATTGATAATTAATTATAACGTATTTCTGTGCGCTTAACTCTTGTGCTTATTTTTTGTTTAGAGATGGGTCGGCGTAACAGGCAGGTGAGGAAAAGAAGGCAGGGATGGGTGTGGGGCTCAATTGCTGCAGTGCTTACCTTTGGCACTGCTGCTTTAGCATGGTCTTACTTGCCGGAAACAAAAGGATCATCTTCCATTAGTGAGCACAATGACGGAGCCAAATGATGTGCATCCAGTCAAGTTATACGACTTTAATGCTATATCACAGAAGCGAAGATAATAAAAGATTGTAAATGCCACTATGTCAATAGCAATATCATGCCTTTTCCAGTTGCATTTTCCCAATCTGCAGGACAAGTTGTCTTCCAAATTTATAGTTCATCATATCCTTTTTTAGTTACCTGGAGGCAATGAATTTTTCAGTTCAATTGGTGATTTCGAATAATTCGCTAGATTTTTTTGCAGGTCGAGAGGCAATAGATGTGCATATGCATACATAAGAGTGTTAGGTCTTCTAACAAACTTCAGGTTTTAATCCCATTATTCAATTTTTTTGGGAATTTTGCATGTATTGTTACAAATAATTTCTGGACAAATTAAACAAGGCGCTCTTATATTTATGATTATGTATATAGAAACTTGTATATGTTTAACCATTTAGAGTTTAAACATGTGTTCAGTGATTAGAAATTATATATAAATTAGTTACATGAAAGGAGATACTTGTCATTTTTTAAACTTTTTTAATATATTGTAATATTTTATTTATTGGTTCCTTGCGTATAAAAAATATTTAGGATTCGTGTGACATGTTTGACCAGTTGGGAATCCTGTTACAGGTGAGAATTTTTAATTGAACAAAGGATCAGTTTACCCCCTCAATTTGCATCAAAATATCAAAAAAGTTAAAAGTAGCGAATTGGGGTCAATTTTACTCTGAACTTGTGTAGATCAGATCATAAACACTCTCTCATTCTCATCTTAGAGAGTAACACACACTTTCTAGTATTTAATGGGTCTTTTTTGTCAAAGTGGTTTTGATGGTAAAAAATTTAAAATGGTCTTAAATATTCTTTAAATTAATACATAATAATTTTAAAATAACAATTTAATCTTTATAATATTAAATTTTATATATCATATTAATCTAAACTATTAGGAACTTGTATTTTTTTTATTTTTTTTTCAATTTTTTCCGTTCGGTTGCTCCTTCTCGCCTGATTTCAGGCGAGAGCAGTGGCTCTAGGGGTGTAAATGAACCGAGCCGAGCCGAGCTTTGAAGTGTTCATGTTCGGCTCGTTTAGCGAACTAGGTGTTCATGTTCGGTTCATGTTCAGTCGAGCTTTAAACAGAGTGTTCATGTTCGGTTCGTTTAAATTTTATAGTGTTCATGTTCGGTTCGTGTTCAGCTCGTGTTCGTTCGTTTAGCCGCTAAACGAACAAGTTCGCGAACGAGCTCACGAACGAGCTCGATAAGTACTAAACGAGCTCGTTCACGAACAAGCTCGCGAACGAACTCGATAAGTACTAAACGAGCTCGTTCGTGAGCCCGCTCGTTTAGCGGATAAACGAACGAACACAAACTTTTAAACGAACAAACATGAATATGAGCTGAATAAATTAAGAACAATCTAATCGAACTCGTTCACGAATATAAGTTGAATGAATTAGAAACATAATTATACAAATTAATTTAAATATGAATTAGTTTGCGAACACCTAATCGAGTTTTTAAACGAGCTTGTTCGTTAACTAGATACGAGCTCGTTCATGAACTTGTTTACGAACTCTTAATCGAGCTCGTTCACGAGCTTGTTCATGAACTCTTATTCGAGCTGTTCGCGAACATAAACGAGCCGAACACCACTATGTTCATGTTCGGCTCGTTTATCTAAACGAACATTAAATCAAGTTCGAACTCGGTTCGTTTAGAATACGAACGAACATGAACCGAGCTCTTATCGAGCCGAACACCGAGCTGCTCGCGAACGGCTCGGTTCATTTACACCCCTAAGTGGCTCCACATTTTTGTGAGGAGCTCTACTCCTTCCTTGAAGAGCGATTTGCTCCTCAGGGGAGGAGCAGATCTACGCCTCGCAGAAACGAGAAGCCGCTACTCGTTTCAGGCGAGGAGGAAGAGCTTCTCTTCTCAAAAAAATAAATAAATATAAAAAGTCTTTAATTTAATTTGGTTTAATTATGACTAATTAGTATTTAATTAAAGTAAATTATGATTTTTATGAAACACACTCTCCGATTAAGTCAAAAGGGAGTTTTTTGATTCGGTTTACACAAGTTCAGGGTATAAGTGATATGAGTTTGCTCCTTTTGACTTTCTTAAAACTTTTGACACAGAATGAGGGGGTAAAATGACCCTTTTATCATTTTCAATTCAATCTTCTTTTGCCATGTTAAGGTTAGGAACTTGATCAAAGATAATTTCTTGAAAAGTTTGCAATTAAGTTGCATATAAATTTCTTATTTGCAGAAAGTATAAAATTATTTTCCAATATAGTTAAATATTTTATAAATTCAAATACATAATACTCTTTTATAAATTTTATAGAGAAAATAGAAACATCAAGGATAAATTAGAATTTATTTTCAAAAAGTTCAATTTCTCCAAGTTTATTAAGTTACTTGTCATTTAGGAAGTTGAATTCTGTCAAAACGGCTGAAGAATAAAAATATAAATGTCAATAATTTAGTTGAAAAATTCAGATTGAAGTTGTCACAGATGCAAATTTGGTCTTAATAAAGTGTATTTGCAATCAAATTTGGTCTTAAACGGCTGGAGACCTTTTTCTTTAGTTCTTTGGATTGCAAAGCATCCTTTACATCTCTAACAGATATTGAATCTCAACCATGTAACATTGTATCAAAAAAAAATTTATATGAACTGGGGAAAGAACATAAAAGAATGAGAGCTTGATCCTCTTCTTCAATCGAAACACCAACACCTTGTAAATTTATAACAATACGATTGAAGTTATTAATATGATCTCTTACCTGAGTATTCTCTGTCTTCCTCAATGTATACAAACGTTGTTTCTGATACAATCTGTTTGTACGAGATTTTTTCCAAAACTTGCTTTCCAACGCTCCCCATAAATCAACAGCAGTTCCTTCACTGATAACCTCTCTAATCACCTCATCAGAAAGACTCAATAAAATCGTACTATGTGCCACAATATTCGCCTTCTCTCTCACAGACAAACCTTTCGATAAATTGCGTTCTCCTCCTAACATCGCTACACATTCTTGTTGAACCAAAACAACCCTCATCTTGACTTTTCACAGAATAAAGTCATTTGAACTATTGAATTTCTCAATATCGAGTTTATGAAGCGACATCTTCAATCAACAAAATATCTAGAATCTCAGATTTGAAATCTAGACTCTGATACCACTTGTTAGTGCAGCAGAAAATAAAAACGAAAAGAAAAAAGAATCACACAAAATTTTTTACGTGGTTCGATCAATGCGATCTACTCCACGAGCAGATAGAGAATTTATTCTATATGATTGTTGTGAGTTTAAAATAGGCTTATCACCTGTATTTATAGTGAACCCTTAAAACACAACTTAAATCCTAATAACTAGACTATATATCTTAAAAGGAAAGTAATGCTAAATAAAGGATTAAGTATCCTAATCCTAATAGGAAAAATATGAGCCATAACTCAACGGTTTTAAAGAAAAATAGTAAGAGTTCGGGTTTTACTACAATTTTATCTTGTAGGATAAGAATTTACATCCTAAATAAGCAATAAAACTAGATTAAAATGATAAAACTTTATGCTTAATATTCAAATACATATTCTTTTTTACTTAAATATTCAATTAACTTAAGTTTATAAAAAAAAGGGCTTTTAATATAAAGATTTTAATATCATTTCAAATAACTAAATAATTTTAAACTGAAATACAATAATATAACAATAATTATTTTTTACAAGTACAAAACATACGTTATTTTCATTCCACGAATATAATTAATGTCAGAAAAAATAGGACACATACACTATCTCCCAAAATTGCATTTAAACAATTAAACAGAAAATTATGTAGTTAAAGGGCAAATTTTGTTCTTTTCATAAGGGTTGAATTTAGTTATAGTGTATTCGATTCAAACTAATTACGTAATATGTTAACAGACCATGTTACAATCATTTTTCTATAATCTTACATTTCCATTTTGTTATTTTTATGTTTAAAATTTTAAAACTTTATATTTATAACATATATTTTAAAAAAAATTCTTTTCTATTTTAATAATTTTCATTTCGACATTTTTATCTGTACTACAAAGGGCAATTGTCAAGAGCCAATGAACACAAGCAGCATAAATCAAATCAAGCTTACTAACATTGTTATAAGTAAATCATCATTTTTATTCTAGATTATATTCTATGTATGATGTTTAAACGATGGTAATTTTAGTGGACAACTAAATACCGCCCCTAAATATTAGATTATCGCCTCTATTTTTACCAAAATAACATTAACCTATTTCAAAATTAAAAAACCATATTTAAATCCTCTGAACTCATTCAAACCCGACGAATGAATATTACAATTTGCAGTAAATGTTGGAATCTAGCCAAGATAGATAACGGGACCTCTGGTAAGTGATCGTTAATTCGCTTTTTTCTGTTTTTGCGTTTTTAAATTTTTTATGGGCCGACGCTATGGGATCGCGTCGGCCCATACAGATTAAAAAAATTGAGAAAAAATAAGTAATTTACTTCGAAAAATCCGAATACACTCGTTTCGGATTGTGGACACTCGTTTTCCGACGATTCGTAAAATCCTAATTTTATTTATTGTCCTTTTTCACAATTATATCACAGGTTAAAAATCCAGCAATCTATAACTGACGTGACGATCGGAGAATGATGTGGTGCGACAAGTTAGATGACATGAATATTTAATCATAACTTACTGATATTTTGGAGTATAATTTGTTGTTTTGCATTATTTTCCACAAAGACATGTAGTTCTAAATTAGATCTTCAGTTGAGTAATCAATTATTTTTCTGACTTATTGTACCATATTATCCTTTTTCGGTTGCAACCTCAATTATAAATCGTTAGATTTTCGAACAATGACATTATTGTAAAAAAAGTGCATGAAATTGACAACGTTCAAACATCGTAATACAATTCAGCGTAAAAAGGGTTATTTTATATGAAATTAATTCTATTTTAAATTAGATAAAATTAAATTCCATTCTAATGTAAATTTTGAAACTTTATATTTTCTTAAGGATATTATGTAATATTATTAAATAAACTGTATTCAAGAATTTTCATTTGTTTTTGTTTTTGTCTAAAGTAGCTCTCTAGTATTAATGGGGTTTGTCCATATACTTAGAAACAATCTAAATTCTACTCCACAAGAATTAATAATATCATAAAGTTAAAAGAAACATATGTAACTCATATATTTTTTCTTTATAAAGTAATTTACTTAAATTCCAAATTATTTTGAAAAAACAAAATTAACAAATTCATATCCCTCATTCTCTCCTTTATTATCAATATATAAAGGGAAAAAGCAAAATACATAAGCATACAACTTTGCCTCTTTAAATAAAGAAATGTATCATCATTTCTTTCTAACTACCATTCTAACAAATTAAAGCCAAGTGCCTTGTTTTTCTTTTGGAGAAAAGGTGATGGAGAAGCTAACGGAATTGAGCCACCTCTTTGTCACCGTCTTCCTCGCTGCACTGGCCGGTATGATGGTGCTTCCGGCGATGGCCGACGTCACCATGTTCGCTCTTTGCCCCGGTCGCGACCAGTGCTCCCTCGCCATTTACATTTCTGGAATTCAGCAAGCTGTACGTTACTCTGCTTTTTCTTCTTATTATCATTCTTTAATTTGCAGCCGTTTTTAATAAAGAAAACTATGCTGATTACATTTAATAAGAGTATTTTAGTGCATAATCAATCACTTAAATCAACTGAAATAATTTTTTTTTAACTTAACTAGAACTCTCCTATTCGAATTTTGAATATACAAAATTTAGTAGATCTTTTAAAATTATACATAAGTTTTACTTAATTTGAATATAAAATAGTATTAAATACGAGAATTAGATATTAAATGGTTAAATCGGAATTTAAAAGAAAAAAATGTAGTCTGTATGCATAAAGTTTCCTATGTTCTTAAATAAGTTTTTGATAGTGTTTAATTTGCATTAGAATTGAATAATCTGTAATTTAATTCAGTTATTAAAATGTTCCTGTATAAATGTTGGACTTTGCAAGTCTCATCTTATTCAGTGTTGCATATCGCCCACGTTACTGTTCAATAGATATTTTGATAGGCACGTCTTATTTTCCCATAAATTAAGGATAGCAGTTACCTTTATCTCATACGTAGATACTAAAAAAAAAACTGTTCAATTAAATAAAAGTACACTAATAAGTGACTAATTTTTTTAAATCGAATCAGAAAGAATATATTATAATACTGGTTCGATAAATCTGAACTTTTAAGTCATTTGTTTATCGAATTACTGGGTTTAAAAAGTTTAGTTTAAATTATCTATTTATTTATTCAAAGAGCTGTACCAACGCAATTATAGAATGCAAATTTAGTTTTTACTATTTGATTGAGATTCTCTCATTATAATTATATGTCTTAAGTGTACCTTTTATATAATAATTTTATTAAGTCGTAAAAATATATATAACCAATGTTTTTAACAAAAAATCAATGAAATCGAAGAAAAAAGAGCATCTCCAATGATGTATTTATTTTAAAGAGGATCTTAATGATAGAGAGTGATATTTTTATTTTTACTCCGATAGATTCTTTTCGACAAAAAAAGAACTCCAGTAGATTCTCCAATGTTAATTTTTTTAATTTATTTTAACTTTATAAGGAAAAATAAAAATAAAAATATGAACTATTAATAATATTAATTTCATACTCTCTAAATTTATTTTTTGTTTTATTTTATTCATATAAATAATAATATAATATTAATATTAATAATATAATTTTTTTATTAGTAATATATTTTTTTAATTAATAATATAATTTATTTTTATTTTAATTAATAATATAAATAAAAATTATTATATTTTTAAAATGAAAATAACTAACTAATTTTTTGAAATCAAAATCTTATCCTTTAAAAAATAGAGTAGAGAGTGAAAACGGCTCTCTACATGTGGAGAGTCATTTTCATTCTCTACTCTACTTTAAATTTGAAAAATAGAGAGTTAATTGGACTTTCAATTTATTGTCAAACTCTTTAAAATAAATTTTTTGATAATTTTAGAGAGTCCTATGAAGATGCTCTAAGGACCTACAAATTTAAAACCTACTTTTTGAGTTATAGCTCGTTGGTAATTTAGGACATGCAAATTTATGTTAACGTTTTTTTTACTTTATAAGATATAATTATTAATTAAAAAACTATTAAAAATTTGTTGAAATAATTATTATAGTTAACTAAAACAAAATACTTATATATGTCAAAACAATTCTCCAGGTTTCAGAGTACTAACTAAAATAGACTACTTAATTTTCTGAAATACTAATTATTATATAAATATTTATTAATTATTATTTAATTATATAGAATTTCTAATTAAAATAAACTACTTTTAGTTGACATAATAAATATAATTTTCCTACTTGTAAAACGACACTAGTTCATATAAAGGTGTTAATATTTATATGTAAACAATACTTTTTGAAGTGATAATGTCATATATTTGTTAATGTCATAAAAATTCACAAACTTTACATGTTTTTTCATTTTAATCACGCCGCTTAAAAATCGTCATTTTCATACACGAACTATCAATTTTTCTCAAATCCATACACCGTTCAAAAATCCGATGAAAATTGTTGAGTTGGCAATAAGATAATGACATGCCATAACGAAAAATGTCAGTTTTATTATCAAATTAATTTTTTTATTTTAGATATTAAATCATTTTGATATTTGAGAGATTAAATTTATCCTATTGTAATTATTTTTGAACCAAGTTAATGTACAATCCTGGTGTGAGAAGCAATCTAAAGTAGGGCACTAGCAGTGTTTGCTTTTTGGGTCCATCCACTCTATTCTATTGTCATTTCTGAAAGCTGCATTACAATCCATAGTGCCCTTCATTACTTCATTCATACTCACATTATTCACCAACTTATACTTATTAGAGGTCCCGAATATGCATTTACCATGATTTTACTTTTGGCAATACCTCATTTTTTTTGATTTTTTTCGTTTATAGCTTAAACTTTTAAAATCGTCAATTTTAACTATTTTTTAATTTTTAGTTTAAATTATAGTCATTTGTTTAATTAGAGTGAAAAGAGGTTCAAACATGTTCTTCATGTTTGAAATTCTTGATAATAAGAAAGTAAATTAAAACAACATGAAAGGCATGTTTAAACTTTCTTCCACTCTAATTTGTACAAATTTCTATAATTAAAATTTAAAAATAAAAAAATAAGCTATAATTATGATTTTAAAAATTTAGACCATAAACGAAAAAAGTCACAAAAGTTAAGCATTTTTTAATATTTAAGCCTTTATTTTTTTTAGCTATTTATGCAAACATAATAAATTCTAATCAGTTGCAGTTCGGACTAAAATGCTAAAAGAAACTATGAAGTCAAAATTTTGCAGGATTCATTTGATATTTCGATTTGAAATATTTAAAATTAAATAGATGAAAAAGTGATTGCTTGCATTTTCTAATTCACTTCATAACAATTGTACGAATTTATATAAGTATAATTAATTAGTTATACAAAAGTAAATAGAAATATGATTTTAATGTAATTATCAGCAAGAAATTGAAATAATAATAGTAAAGAGAGATTTAGAAATTTACCTCAAATAGAAAAATAATAGAGTTTTATACCTCAATGTGGAAAAGTCAATGAAAATACATCACGCTTTTAATTTTATTATGTTTGTACTCCCGTGTCTAAAAAAATTAGAATAATACTCTGACTATAAATGTGCAATCTGACACTTTTTTTCTCTTTCCCTCTCACTCACTCTCTCTCTCTCTCTCTCTCTCTCTCTCTCTCTCTTTCTCTCCCACTCTCTCTTTCTCTTTTCTCTTTCTCTTTCTCTCTCTGCGTTCCATGCATGTGATGTGCCCACTACAAAATGTTGACAAATTTAATTATTTTTTATTCAAATGTCCAGTTTTTTTATTTCTTTTTATTTCTTCATTTTTTAAATTAATAAATATGCAGATTATAAATTACCAACAACTAAAATATTTTCTTTTCATTTATTTTAGTATTATCAAATATTTTATAATTTAAAAACTTATGCTACTACTTAGATATTTTATTATATTACCAAAAATTATATGAACTAAATAAAAAATTACAGTATCACATTATCATATGGTTATCACTGTATCACCTTATCATATGATTATCACAGCTTCACCTTAACATGTAATTATCGGTGTATCATATTTCATTGACATTTTATTATCATGTCATTATCAATATCGTATGTAGCAGATTATTATATGATAATGTGATGATACTGCTGGATAATATAAGACAAAATCACATGATCACCTTATCATATAATTATCACTGTATCACTTTATCATATGATTATCACAGCTTCACCTTAGCATGTAATTATCAGTGTATCATATTGCATTAGCATCTTATTATCGTGTCATTATCAGTATCGTATGTAGCATATTATTATATGATAATGTGATGATACTGCTATATAATATTAGACAAAATATAATATCATATTATCATATGATTATCACAGTATTACATTATCATATGAATATCACAGTTTCACCTTA
The DNA here is from genome assembly GCF_937616625.2 of Mercurialis annua. Classification (NCBI taxonomy): domain Eukaryota; kingdom Viridiplantae; phylum Streptophyta; class Magnoliopsida; order Malpighiales; family Euphorbiaceae; genus Mercurialis; species Mercurialis annua. The sequence goes on from NC_065574.1 coordinate 12,491,829, forward strand.
TCATATAATTATCAATGTATCATATTGCATTGTCATCTTATTATCATGTCATTATCAGTATCATATATAGCAGATTATTATCATTTCATTATCATAATTTTTCTATAATTTTTTTTCATGCAAATATATATCATATTATCATACTATTATAATTTTATTATCAATAAGAACCTTATCATACTATTATCTTCACATTATCATCTCGTTATTATAATTTTTATGTAATTCTTTTCCATATAGGTTTCATATTGTCATGCTATTATCATAACTTTATTATTTAATTATCATCTGGTTATTACTGATATCATGAATTTTTTTGTAATTATATTTTCACGTACGTTGTCATCCAATTATCATAATCTTATCATACTTCATTATCATCTGGTTATCACTGATTTCATGAATTTTTTTGTAATTATATTTTCACGTACGTTATCAACCAATTATCATAACCTCATCATATTTCATTATCATCTAGTTATCATAGTGTTATAATGCAGTGATACTCATATGATAATCAAAATTTTTTTATAAAAAAAAATAGTCTTCTGCTCAGTTTTATGATAATGACATGATAATGCAGTGATAATTATATGATAATCAGACGCTGTTTTTTTTTGCAGAAAATCGTTTTTTGTGTAGAAAATCGTTTTTTTTCATCATAACATCGTTTTTTTATGCAGATTTTTAGATCAAAAGTTGAAAAAATCAAGAGTAATTTATTTAGATCTGAAAGTTAAAATAAATTGTATTTATCAACACGAATTAAGAAAAAAATTGCTAAAATCAAATATGAAAGAACGACGGAGTGACAGCGGAACGGTGGCGGAGCGACGGCGGATCGATGAAAAAACGACGACGAAGAAAAGAATAAAAATAAAAAAGAAAAAAGAATAAAGAAGAAGAAGAAGAAGAAGAAGAAGAAGAAGAAGAGGAAGAAGTAGAAGAAAAATGGCGAAATAAAAGAAAGCAGAGAAAAGAAAGAAGAAGAAAGAGAGAAGAAAGAGAAGGAGAGAGAATAAAATGACAGGTGTTATAATAAAACTTGGTTAGAGTAAAAGAAATATAATTAGAGTAAAATAATAATAAGAAGTAGGTATAATTACAATATAAACATGTCTTAGAGTAAAAAAATAATTATATTAAAAGGGTGAGGTATTTTCTCCATCTTTTCCTTATTGAGGTAGGAAATCATATTATTTTTAAAAATAGAGTATTTTTCCTAATTTTCTCAATAGTAAATGCTACTATTATTTATGCAGATCATTGGGGTTGGATCGGTTGTGATTACTCCTCTAATAGGGAATCTATCTGATCAATATGGCAGGAAAACTATGCTCACTATCCCTTTGACTATCAACATCATTCCATTAGGTAATAAAAAACATTTTTCAAAATTAAATAATTATTTGAGAGAATATATTTAGTATATTTAATTTTGATTACTAAATTATAAAAATATATAAAATAGAATGATGTTAAAATTAGTTAAGATAAAATAAAATTCCAAAGTGGTGAATTTGCAGCTATACTGGCATACAGCAGGGAAACCATTTTCTTTTATGCCTACTTTGTGACAAGGACTGTCACTGCTATGGTTTCTGATAACTCCATCAATTGCCTTGCTCTTGCTTATGTGGTAATTAATTTACTTTACATCTCCACATTGGATTGGGATTCCCTCAAGTTCATTTTGAACTTGAGGAGGTCATGTTCACGATAACGGTGTACATCAAAAAGATACAATTTTAATCAAATTAATCTACACCATTCATTTTACGATGAACGGTATAGATTATGAACATGACCCCCTCAAATTCAAATGAACTTGAGGGAATCCCAATCCCTCCACATTCTATTTTCATTAATGCATTAATTTTTTGAATTAGGTGTCAACATTGTACTCGGGATCAAATAAGCTCATTTTAATATTTTAGATCAATTAGACAAAAAACTTGTATTTTCGGAGTCAAATAAGTCCATTTTAACTTTTGGGTAAACTAGTCAAATAAGTCCACATTGTAAAATGTATAATTTTGGGGGAATCTAATTGACCCAAAAGTTAAAATGGACTTATTTGATCTTAAGAATACAAATTTTGGATCTAATTCATCCAAAAAAATTAAAATGAACTTATTTGACCCCGTGACACAAGTTTGAGGGCTGCATTGACCCTTTGCTCTTAATTTTTTTTTTTAGAAATTCTTATTCCAAAGTTTTGACATATCTACAACAATTATTCAGTATCTTAATAAATTTGTGATATTTTATCTAGACCGGATTTTCATGAACTTAATGGTTCAAACTAAATATTTTTGACTTTTTGTAAAATTTATCCAAACTTTCAAAAAATTTGTAAATCTATCACAATTGATGATTTTGTCGTAAATCTATCTTCGCAGAGAAATTATCAAATTGGATAAATTTGCAAATTTCAACTATTTTTGAATATATTTATAAAAAGTCGAAAATATTTGTCTTTTTTGCACCGCTAAACCTTTTTCTAATTACCCTTAAATTGTGGAGTTTACTCATGCAACAGTAGTCCATCATAAACCGGGACTAAGCAATAATTTTTCAAAATGAGTATCGTAAAAGTTCAAAGGCATCATCAGAAAATTCATACCTGAATTCAGATTGAATATTGTAAACTATTGAATTTTGCATTGTTGTATATCTTTCTCAGGCAGATAAAGTTTCAGAAGCTCGAAGAACAGCAGCATTTGGAATTCTAATGGGCACTTTCCTAACAGCCTTTGTCTGTGGAACTTTGGCCTCCAGATTGCTCCCTCTTACTTTAAGTTTTCAGGTCATTCCTTCACCTTTTGTGTTTCCTCTGTCATCAGCCATTACTATCTTAGCGTTATGTTGCACGAAACTGGAAACGCTGAAACGCGAAATGTTGAAATGGAAAACAAGGAGACGGAATTTATAACAAGAATGGGTTACTTAAAGTTAAAAGATAATATAAGCGTTTTCGATTCATAAATGAAATCGGCAAATGCAACATAGTGTACGTGTGTCAAACTATCTATTCGGCCAAAGTAAGATAAAACAAAAACATATTCTTACCAATCAGTTTTTAGTCTGAGAAGACGTGGCATCAGCATGCTGGATATCGAGTCCTAGCGTCCCCCTTCCTGGATTCCCTAATTAAAATAATAGAAGGATTTAATAGTAATACTAATAATTAAGACCCGATGCATTTATGTTCCAGATTGCGACATTTATTTCAATGCTGGCTGTTGTATACGCGAGAATTTTCCTGAAGGAAGCACTGGAAGTTGATGACTTATCCCAGCCAATCCTGAAGACTAGACTCGATGCCATTCAACAAGACGGTAACTTATCTAAGAAGGCTCCAGCATTCAAGAAGATATTAACAATCGGGGATGTCATTTCCTTGCTCAAGAGCAGGTAAGGTCTTCCTGACCAATTTCTGAATTCCAAGCACATTTCGACTTTCATACACTTCGGGAAAATCAAAATTGATTGCTGGACTCAAAGCAAATCATGTTTCATTTTCCGTACCTCCACTAGTATTTTCCTCATCTATTTGATAGACTGGTCACTAACATTCACATTTTAAAAAAAACCCTATAGAACGCGCTCAATGCCTAATAATTTAATCATTCTCATAATGACTGGATGCAGTTTCTTGAAGCATCATTACTCAGATTTTCTCACTCACCTTGTAAAAACTTGTGCTTCAGTGCAACATTTTCGCAAGTAGCAGTTGTCGCATTCTTTCACAGTCTTGCTGGGGGAGGACAACAAGAAGCTTCCATGGTATTTTTACATACATCTACTGTCTATTTTTCATAATTTGTCAAGTCAATCTATTAGTATGCAATTAGCAAGACTTCAAAACTAGCTGAGGAAACAAATACCAAAAAGGCATCCAAGAAGTTCTCCATCAAACCTAAAAGTGACAATTTTTGACCCAACTCACTCAAAATCATTTGACCTGCAATTATCCGGAATTATTGGGTGTGACCTAATAGATCATATATTTAATTGACTATCAGTTGAAATTTGACGTAAACTTGACTAAAAGTCAAAAATTTCAGTACTTAAAAATGAAAAGGCTAGTGAATCTTCCTAGAACTCAAAAACTAATCTAAACTAAAATAAAATCCGATTAAAAATTATATTTCATTTTATAAAGTCAAGATTTTTTTTTATACTCCCTCCGTCCCAAAACAATAGTCCACTTTCCCCTTTACACATAGTTTAAGAAATACAATTAATGCTCTAACTTTTCACAATTTTATCTTCATTTTTCTTATCAATACCTCTATTAAATGTTATGACTAATTTACTTTTTAGGCTACTAACAATAAATGACACTTTAAATAAGGGCAAAATGGAAAAATCAACATTTAAATTGTGATTTACAAGAAATATGGGGCAACTATTTGGAACAAAAAAAAAAGGAAAGTGGACTATTGTTTTGGGACGGAGGGAGTATTTATTTTCATTTTTTACTATTTAATTTTTTTCTTCCAAATAGGTTAGATTTGAAATGAGATTCAAAATTTATTACTGCATACAATTCAAAATGATATAAACCTCACCTGAAATGATTTGAATCCAAAGTAACTTGAACTCAAAATGATCCAAAATACTGGTACCAATCCTATCCCAATCCAACTCATTGCCACCTCTAATCAAAAGGAATAAATTCTTGATGAATATAGGAAGACAATACTAAACTAAAACAATCACAACAGACAACGCCAATAAGAATTAAGAAACAGAATGATATTTTAACTGCTTACCAATATAATTTGCTCCCTGCAGTACTACTGGAAGGCACGTTTCCACTTCACCAAAAACCAGTATGCTGATCAAATGCTTCTTGCTGGTATTGCAGGAATGATATCACAGGTGTCAAACCATGCATTTTCTGTTTCATGCTCAGATTGGAACGAATACTACTATTACACCTTTCACTGATTGTACTATTTTATATACTTATTGTTGAGCTCTCGTGAATTTTGCAGCTGATTTTCATGCCTTTGTTGGCACCTGTTGTATCAGAGGAAAAACTACTTTCCATAGGACTCTTTATGGGTTTTATATCTGTATGAGCCTTAATCCTACAATAATATCATTATGTTTATACCTATTGATATCAGTTATCCATCAATTAAGCACGAAAAGACAATAACTTAGCTGGTATATATATCTTGCAGATGTCGCTCTATAGTATCGCGTGGGCTATATGGGTAATGTTTCTTCCAACTAAGTTACAGGCTTTCTGTATCTTTCTAAATGAAAGATGACAGCTTTTTGTACTCTTTATCTTGTTTTCATAAGACATACAGGCTACAGCTTTCTGACCTATGCGTTCCTTATGTTTTCCGCCACTCTTTAATAAATTTTCATCCTGAGCAGGTTCCATTTGCCACTACAGCATTAGTTGCTTTTGTTGTTTTCGTGCCTGCATCTGTAAGTTTCATCTTTCTAAACCTTTCGAATCTGTTGACCGACTTAATCTGCTCATTTTGTAACCCTGTGACTTGCCCAGTTAAGGAGCATTGTGTCCAAACAAGTTGGCCCTGATGAACAGGTAACTCTGCTAAAGATGATTTTAATATTTAGATTGGATGCACTACGCACCAATTTCTCATCTTAATTCAAATTCTTGCATTACTTTCTTTCCTATGAATCTACATGAAGTCTTTCCATTTCTCTCAGGGGAAGGCTCAAGGGTGCATTTCAAGCATAAATTCTGTCGCTGCTATCATTTCCCCTTTGATTTTTAGTCCTTTGACAGGTACTCAGATTATAGGAAATTATCTTTATAGGAAAATTTAATTAGAATTAACATCTTTTTTTTTTCTTTCAATACAGCCCTATTCTTATCTGAAGAAGCACCATTTCATTTCCTTGGTTTCAGTATGTTCTGTGCTGGACTCGCAATGGTAAGATTTTTTTTCCAATTATCTAGTTTGATTATTTCCTAGTTTTTTTTTTTTTTTTTGAAACTAGTTTGATCATTTCCTAGTCTATTCTAACCTAAAGATAAATGCTATGCAGCTGATTGCATTTTTTCAAAGTATAATGATAAAGGTTCCTAGTCCTATTTCAACTCACAAATATAGCAGTGACAGCACGGAAGCTTAGTTCAGATGACTCGAGTTCTCTCATTTGAAGGAGGACCGGTTTTCTAGTCTTCACTTGTATCTCCATACCTGTGATGATGGAGTACAATGTATGCCCAATGGAAAAAAAAACCTGTGATAAGATATGAAAAAAAGTTATGTATCCATAACTAGCATTTGTATACTACATTCTGGGCAAGAAAGTTAGTTTATGATAATACAAAAAAAGTACATTGAGATTCAAGCATAACTGGGCTAAAACTGCAGATTGTTCCGCTGAATCTCAGCGTATAGCTATGGCATCTCCTATCGAGAAGCTACATTTTCTTCATTCTGATCTGCCCTAGTTCACTACCCTTGCAATGAAAATACTTTCAGCAGAATCTCCTAATGCAAAGCTGTATTGTCCAGCAAGCCCCTAGCCTTCCATTTCAACCAAGCATGGAGATTTTTAAATCACCAAATACGAATCTAGTTTCAATCATCATAATTGCCAACAGAACATTCATCACACATGTCATCGTTATAATTGTCTTCAATGTTATAGATACAATATGACATATAATCATGATTACCTCCAACCGCGAATCATTAAATGCTATGATGCATCAGAAGCATTTTCAAAAACGTAACAGCAGAGAAATACCGTTACATCTCAACTAAAATAGCCAGTCAGATTAGATTCCAAAGGAGTGGTGACTTTATTTTTTCAAATAAACGTATATTTATTTGCTCTTCTTGTTTTATCGATTTATTAATGTTTTAGATCCTCTCCATTGTCTATTACACCACAAGAGAAAGAAACTAAATGAAAAATTCATTCACACAACTAAAATTAAATTTTTTTTCCATATGCAAAGGGATGCTTTTCCCACTCCGTTAATTTTTGTTATAGGCACATAGGCTTGCAAATGAACCAAATTGCTCGCAAGCTATTCCGAGTTCAGCTGCAAAAAAATTCATTCTATTTGATTTATTAAACTAAACGAACTAAGTTCAAGATTAATTTAATGGCAGCTTTCAAAAACGAGCCAGCCTTGAGTTTAGTGATTCTCGGTAAATCAAACCCGAACATTTAAGTATTCCATTCGGCTAAGTTATATTTAACTTATTATAATTACAATAGTTACTTCCCTTATGTCGAGAAATCACAATATCCAGCATGACATCTATCAGGTAGTCTATAAGGAAATGCTTTTAGTTCGGTGATAGTAAGACATACCTGTCAAAGTTTAAACGCAGGCCTCGGAATCCATGTCCTAAGTCATTCTAGAGTCCACTTATATTTGGTCCACTAGAATTCACCACATGCTTAAATGCTTTCAAAGCATGAATGAGTTCTCTGTCTCGACATCACAAAAAGAATCCCACCCATCAGTTATATTTCAGTGATCATCACTGTGACTCCGAGGAATCTACCCTACTAATTGCTGCTTCTTTCTTGATATTATTTCTTTCCATCATCATTCTTATATCTGTTGCATTGTCCCATTGCCCCACATCAATATACATGTTGTGTAACAAGACATATGGAACTGAGCTGTCTGGTTCAAGTTTTACTAATGCTTCAGCAGCAACTCTGGCCATCTCTATATTGTTGTGGGTCCTGGAAGCACCCAGTAATGCTCCCCAAACAGCTTTATCTGGCTCAATCTCCATGCTATTGATTAAATCAAGGGCCTCTTCAAGGTGTCCCTGCCGACACACAATGTCCACCAGAGATGCAAAGTGTTCAATCCTTGGTTTAATACCATATTCACTAACCATGGATTTAAATATCCTTCGACCTTCTTCAACTAGTCCTGCATGAGCACAAGCATTTAGAATTGATATAAAGGTTATGTAAGTAGGCTGCACTCTGAAACTTTTCATCAGCTTGAAAAGCTCTAAAGCCTCTGTCGCACAACCATGAGATGCATATCCTCCAATCATTGCATTCCAAGAGATTACTTCTTTCTTCAGTTTCATCTCATCAAAAAGGGTTCGTGCCTCAGTGATCGCCCCACATTTTGAGTACATGGTGATAAGGGCATTGTTTAATGGCACGTCAGGGATAAATGACTTTGAGACCAACTGGTGAATTTGCATTCCGAATTGCAAATCCACAATCCCAGAAGACACACTAAGAAGAGAAGACAAAGTGTGCCGATCAGGTTTCTCTCCTTCAATTTGCATCTGAATGAAAAGGTTGATTGCTCCCTCATAATCCTCATTCCTCTCATATCCAGCAATTATGGAGTTCCATGAGATCAAGTTCTTCTGGGGCATCCTCTCAAAGAAATCACGAGCAAGTTCCAAACTTCCTCTCTGGGTGTACCCTGCGATCATCGAGTTCCATGAAAGGGTATCCGGGCTCGACATTTTCCAGAAGAGGTTTGAGGCCTCCTCCATATCTAACACATGAACATATCCACTGATCATCGTATTCCACGAAAAAGAGTCCCTTCCAACCATCTGTTCAAAGAGTTCCCTTGCAGAAACAACATCTCCTGCCTTTACATAGCACATGATCATAGTATTCCAAGATACCACATTTCTCTCAAACCTCCCAATTCTTTCTTTCCCTTGATAAAATGGAATCTTATCAAAAAGATTTCGAGCTTCATCAACTCTTCCTCTCTGAGCATACCCTGCAATCAAAGTATTATAGGCATACACCAAATCCTCCTTCAAACCATCACTATCTCTGAACTGAAGCAAAATTCTTTTAGCTTCATCCAGCTCTCCATTCTGTATAAGACCAGAAACAAGTGCACTCAGAGACGCCACATCCCGATCAGGCATTCTCTTAAAAAACTCAATTGCACGCACCACATCACCATTCTGCAAAAACCCAGTAATCATAGCATTCCAAGAAACACAATTCCTCTCAGACATTGCATTAAAAACCCGCACCGCCTCGTCGATCATCCCATTCTTGGCATACCCACTAATCATAGTATTCCAAGTAACAAAATCCCTCTCAGGCATTTCATCAAACAGGTTCCTACCTTCCTCAATAAACCTCTTCACACGGCACGAAACATACCCGGAAATCATCAAATTCCATGAGACAATATCTCTTTGAGGCATTTCATCAAACAGTTTCCGTGCTTTGGTAATCTCTCCTCGTTTTACATACCCACTAATCATTGAATTCCAAGTCACGGTGTTTCTTTGGTGCATTTTGTCAAATAATGCTCGTGCATCATTAATTTGACCAGTTCGAGTGAATTGTGAGATCTTTTTGTTTAATGAATACAAATTGTTAGGGTCTTGTAAACCAGTTTTTGAGCTTTGAATTGTGGTTAAAGTATGAGTTTTTACAATTTTGTAAAGATGGGTAGTGATTTGAATCTTCCGTTTGCATGTTAATTTAGAGAGGGCCAAGTTTAACTTCTGCATCATTTTTGTTCTCTTGTTAAAACATTCAAGCCATAATAATATATAAGCTCATCCTCTTAAAATCCCCCCACCTTTTATCCCCAATTTGTTTGCATCCTCACGTTGTAAAACCACCAAATATACCCAAATTACGACCTTTCACTTTCAATTACACCCTCAAGCATTAAATTGACCTCTTTTCACTTGAAAAATGTTCAAATCAATACTTTAAATTTTAGCATATATTTTAAAATAGGACTTAATATTTTATTTAAAACAAAAATAAACCTATTTTTTCAAGTAAAAAGAGATCAATTTAATGCTTGAGGGTGCAATTGAAAGTGAAAGGTCGTAATTTGGATATATTTGGTGGTTTTGCAATGTGAGGGTGCAAACGAATTGGGAGTAAAAGGTGAGGGTTTTTTAAGGGGATAAGCCTAATATATAGTATCTCGTATAAATCCTTTATATATTTTTGTATTTTTAGTAGAGTAAAGGATCGATTTACACCCAGAACTTGGCAAGAAATATCAAATAAGTCCAATCTCGCAATACCGGATCAAAGTGCCCCAGAACTATGCAAAACCGGATCGGTTTCACCTTTTTGACCAAAAAAGAATGTGAAATAGCCTAATTTTTAAAAAATTAACTCCAATTAATCTTAATTAAAACACTAATTAATCCTTTTAATTTAAAATCTAACAAACTCAACATTGAGGGCTTTTTCTATCTTTTTCCCTAATTAAATGTAATTACTCTCATAATTAATTAAATTTTTCTAATTAACAATTTCCGGCTACCCCACCGCCGCCCGAAAACTCTGCCTATCCCACCACCGCTGGACCCAGACACGGCGGGTCTGATCCATCCCCAGGCAGAAGGAGAAGGCATACCCAGATGGGTCTGCTGTTTTTTTCCATGGCAGACCCAGATGTGTCAGCCGTTTTGTTTCAACGGCAGACCCAGATGGGTCTCACAGAAGGCAGACCTAGATGGGTCTGCCGTCTCTGAGGCAGACCCAGAAGGGTCTGCTAAGGTGGCCGGTGGGAGCGATGGCGGCGGAGTACCGGCGCAGCGGGAGACAAGTGGCTTGTTGGAGAAGAAGAAGTTATGGAGTTTAGGGTTTCTAATTTTGATGATAGTTGAAAAAAGCATAAACAGATCCTTTAGTTTTTATTTTAAAATTTATTTGATTTTTAAAGTGTCAAAATGTAGTGATTATAAAAATATATTAAGTCAATTTTTTGAATAAAATAAATGCTAAGGACTATTTTAAACTTTTAACCATCTAAAACCGCCTAAAGTCATCTAAAACCGGAGAGTGAATTCACTCTCTGAGGTGAGAGTGGAGAAGGGGGCATTTGATACGTTTTTGCATAGTTGTGGGATGATTTCATCCACTTTCGCGAGGTTGGACGTATTTGATCTTTCGTGCCAAGTTTAGGGGGGTTTTTGAACCTTCACTCATTTTTAGTATATAAACATTTTTTTTTTGGATTGGTAGAAAAATAACGAGAGATTGGAGCGTTTGATAATTGATTTTTAAAATTATTCGTTCGGATGACGAACTACTGATCCACAGAATTAAAGAGACTATATCAACGTGCTGCAACAGATTTCAAGGACTGGAATCGTATTTCTTTCTCATTTGCATTCGGATGTCACCCGATCTCTTGCTTCAGATGTCACCCGATCTCTTGCTTCAGATGAATCATATCCTTTCCGGTACTGTTAAGTTGAATTTCGATGCAGCTAATTCAGCTCAAAAACAATTTGGTGTTGTTGTAGCGGTTGCTCGAGATCATACTGGTGATATAATAAGAAGGTTTGATACTTTTTCCTATCATATTTGGAATCCACAGATATTAGAATTTATGGCGTTACGAAAAGCGTTAAATTGGGTAATATCAGAAGGTTGGATTCATTTAATTTTTGAAAAAAACGCTCTTAAGGTAACTCAATTGATTACTTCACATATGGTTGTACTCACTTTGGCTTGAGAAATTTGTCAAAATATTAGCATCTCTTATTTCAACTTAAGAAATCCCGTGTTCAATATGTCCCTCGTCGTTTCAATGGCAAAGCACATCATCTTGCGCAACAAGTTACAACTACAATGAATCAATTCCTCTAGTTTTTTTTTTTATAATTTATGTGCTGTTTCGGTTTGTATAACTTTATTTCGGTTTGCAATATATCATCCTTTGAAAAACAAATCATATTTCTTTCCAAAAACCCATGAAAAATCAAAATGGTCGAGGATTCAAGTCTAAATAATTGGTCTAATTTTAATATTTTATAAGTTTATGGGAAATTTGTAAATTTGATTGATGTACAAAAATTATAATTCAGCCATCCTGAAATTCATTTTGACAATTATAGGAATCAAATAGACCTTTTTATCACCTTTTTCATGGATTAATTAATCCGAAAATCAACATTTATTTAATTAATAAATACATAAGCCTATCTAATTTTCACCCTACATAAATTTTAAGAATAATATTATTTAACCTACCTATTTTAACCCACTTTATTATACCACCTGATGTAGCAATAAATGAATGAATTGATTTAAAGAGTGAAATTGGAACATATATTTTTTTAGGCACTTGAACGCTTAGCCCAGTTGGTTAGCGCATAAGGCTTTCTGTACATGTGAGGTCGGGGGTTCGACCCCAACTCTCTACAGCCCATTGTTTGGCTTATTTAAAATGAATTAAAAACTGGTACTAACTAATCTCCGCTAATCCCTGCTAACAGCTAACCTAGTGTAGTTCTACCTTTGATTAAAAAAAACATATATTTTTAAATAGGAATTAAGCAATAAAATCATGCACATAAAGTGGTATCATAAGGTACCATAAGATGGGTTAGATAGCATTTTTCAAATTATAACCCCTTTTAGCAAATTAATTAGGATTGACGTTTTTAATTTAAAAAATACACATTATTGCTCGCACACATAAAAAGATACCCTAAAATCTTTGCAATACAATCAATAAAGGGTTAATGTTATAAAAATTCACCAACTTTATACGTTTTTTCAATTTAATCACACCTTTTAAAAACTTATTATAAAAATACACCAACTTTTATTATTTTCTCAAATCTATACACGGAGTCATACTTTACTGAGGTAGCAGCCGAAAAACAACCTCTAACTTAGCAAATTACACCAATGAATGAATGCAATCTCGGTACCGTGTATGAATTTAGAAAAAAAAAAAATTAGTGTATTCTTATTATAAAATTTAAAAGCTGTGATTAAATTGAAAACACATATAAAGTTGATGAATTCTTATGACATTAACTCATCAATAAAATTAAATCAAATCAAAGTAATAGGCATAAATCAGTTAAGGATGGAAACGGTATCTAGAAGACTCCAAGCCCGTCTCACATACTCCCTCCGTCCCATTTTGTTTGTCCACTTCCTATTTTCACACATATTAAAAAAATATTAAATACTAACAATTCTTTTTTTTTACCCTTTTTTGGTTCTTGAGAATTACTATATTGAAAAAAAAATATATGTCTAAAATTATAAGTATTTTTACTAAATTAGCCCTTTTTAAAACTTGTTAACATTAATTAGTATGACTCTTTGTTTGTATTTTTGTATTCTTTCAATGAATTAATGAGAGATATATGCGGAACAATAGCAATAAATGCTTTTTTGGTATTATAAACTGACAAGTATTATGGAACAAAAAAATGTCCCTAAAGCGACAACTAATTCAGAATGGAGGGAGTAGTCAATACAATAATAATAACATTAAATGCCTACACAAATATAAGGATAATATCCATTAATATTAAGGGTAAAAGAGAAAAATATGTGTATGTAATATAATTGTGACAATCATTTTAGAACATGTAAATATAGTATAGTGGACAAATAAAATGGGACGGATAGAGTATATTATAAGCATAATTAGATTTGATTTTATGCTTTCAATTCTATAATTTTGTATGACTTAGGTGTTTTTGTGTACACATGATTTTAAAGGATCTGATTTTTGATGCGTTTTTTTGATCTTCTTTAGCTTTGTTTTATGTCGTTTATTCGAAGTTAATTTTTAACCAAAAATCTACTATTTCAATCTAAATATAATAAATTAATTTCTCTTTAAAAATAACTAATTTTTTGTAACATCTAGTATACTGAACAAATTGTTTTATATTTTATATAAATACACACCCGCCGAGAGCAATTGCAAAAATAATACAAAACGATCTATTGGACTTTTTTTATCCCTAATTTAATTAATATTGTTTATTAATGTGTAGAAACCTGTTAAAACCATCGTGTATCGATTCAGAATCTTTTAGCGAGAATCAAAAATTTTGATTTCCCCAAGTTACAAGAGCTTTTTCGCGTTCGTGACAAGGTTATCTCGCGAGCACGACATATGGATAGATGGCACTACAAAATTAATCTTGGACGCAACCTAGCTAGGGTTTTGACTGAAGCCTTATTATGTTGACTTCTGTAGAGGGTGCGACACACAATATAGAGGGCGTGACATATGTGACTATCGGAGGTCCAATATGGACATGTGACACATAGCTGAAGCTGATTGAAGGATTCGAACAGATGTGAAGGTTGCAGGCGCGACTCATGTGTAAAGGGTACTGCATTTTATTTTCCTGCATAACTTTTGTCATCTTCTTTGATGACATAGAGGAGAGTTGTTGGGTATTATAAATACCCTTCAACCACCATATTTATATGATTAGACACTTTAACAATAACACAACTCTTAAGCATTCATTATTTATAGATTGCCTTTTATTGTTATTGATTATAAAGTTTATGTAAAATCATTCATTTTTTTACATAAAAATGATGCGAAGTTAATTTTTAACCAAAAATTCATCATTTCAAAAGAAACAATTAATTGTTCAATATTAGTTTTTATATCAACAAATATCTTGAATGTAGTTTTTTAGACTTAACTAGATCTGTTCATGGGTCAGGTTCGGGCCGGGCCTGACGGGTCTTTTTAATGTTTTTTACAAGTCCAAGCCCGGCTCGAGTCCGGCTCGGACTTTACATTTCTTATCCAAACCCGGCCCTAACGCCATATTTTTGTGGGCTCGGGTCAGGCTTGATGGCCTTACATATAAATTTTAGAAAAATAAAAGTCTAATACCGTCTATAAAAGTAACAGGCTTTTTGTGGGCTCGGGCCGGGCTTGGTACGAAAAATCATTGTCCAAACCCGGCCCTAAGCACCGGGCTTGGGCGGGCCTGAGCGGGTATCCAAGCTCATGAACATATCACTTAACCAACAATTCCCCCTTCAACTTGTAAGCAAAGAACAATTAATATAAAAATTAATTTGTGGACAAATCAGTAATGAACTTGCTAATTATTTGCAATTAGTCCCATTTTAAAAAATTAACTTACAAATTGAGGGGGCAAATTGCCAATTGAGGGTACAATTAGCTTACAAGTTGAGCGGACAAATTGTCAAAATGGGGCTAACTTGCCATAATCAGCAAATTCATGACTGATTTGTCCATAAAATTAATTTATATATTAATTGCTCATCATTTACAAGTTGAGCAAACAAATTGCAACTTAAGTCTAATTTCTTATATGTATTTCGGAAAAAAATTGAAAACAGTTTCTGAATTAAATTATCTCAGTATACTAATATCTATACTATATATAAAAGTACGGATTAGAGGGGGGGGGGACAAACACATTTACCTTAATGTTCTTTTCTCTTATACAATTTAATTATTAATTAAAAACTCTTAAGATAATCATTAAAATTAGAGTACTAACTAAAATAAACTATTATGTTAAGATAAGTTAGAGTACTAACCAAAATAAAGTACTATGTTGAGATAATTGTATAGAGTACTAATTAAAATAGACTATTTTGACTATTTAATAATTACTATTTTAATTATTTTTTTTATTGTATAAAATTTTAAATAAGGTAAACTATTTTAATGAACTATTATTTTAAATTTTATTTTATATCTTATTTAATAATTTGACGAGTTACACTACGAGCCACGTGTGAAATCCGTAAAACAACACTAGTATAGAATAAAGCATTCAACAAAAAAATTCCAAATTTAACATAAACATATGTGCAATAATCAAAATTTCAGGGATAATATTATCAATTAAAATATTATCAGTTAATACTTTATTTAATCATTTTAAATGAAATGTATGTAATATTATCAATTAATAATTTTTCTACAAAAGAATAACATTTGTAACAATAAGTATGTTGAACAAGTTTCCTTAATATTTCACACAACCATCAAGAGTTGTAAATAAATTATAAAATAATCTCGGTGTAAATTTTTATAAAGTAGAAGTATTCAACAAAAAAAATTTAAAATTTGACGTTACTACGAGGAGAAAATCTGCCTGCGTTTGATTTTCAATTTTATATTAGCGTGATGATAATCAACAAGTAAACAACAAAAATTAAGAGGCCGGAGAATAATTTGAAACATAAAAGATTGTGCTAGTAATTTTTTGCCGCAATCATGAAAAAATTAATACTATATGTTATTTTTGTGAAGATATAAAAAGTTTGAGTGTTTATCCCATGCAACCGTTGCGCCACGTCATTTTTACATCAAGCCAATGAGCATTTGCGATGGGGAATCTTTTAATTATTACTTATTTTTTTTATCATTCAATTTTCCACATGGCTAACGCATAATTGGTTTGTTGCACGAATGACATGGCGCAACGGTTGTGTGCAATAATTTTTCAAAAAATTTATGTTAAAAAGGAAAAAATTAGAAATTTGTATTTGACAGTTGGCCTCATACTTTAAAGACCCCCGACTTTATAACCCCTTTTCGATCCTATTCTGACGTTAAAAATTTGTCAATTTTATCATATTTCGCATTTTATCGTTTCAATTGTACCCTGAAATATTAAATTGACGTCTTTTTCATTTGAAAAAAATTCAAATACATTCTTCATATATGGCATATATTAATTGTACATGTTTAAAATTTATTTACCTTAATGTTCTTTTCTCTTATACAATTTAATTATTAATTAAAAACTCTTAAGATAATCATTAAAATTAGAGTACTAACTAAAATAAACTATTATGTTAAGATAAGTTAGAGTACTAACCAAAATAAAGTACTATGTTGAGATAATTGTATAGAGTACTAATTAAAATAGACTATTTTGACTATTTAATAATTACTATTTTAATTATTTTTTTATTGTATAAAATTTTAAATAAGGTAAACTATTTTAATGAACTATTATTTTAAATTTTATTTTATATCTTATTTAATAATTTGATGAGTTACACTACGAGCCACGTGTGAAATCCGTAAAACAACACTAGTATAGAATAAAGCATTCAACAAAAAAATTCGAAATTTAACATAAACATATGTGCAATAATCAAAATTTCAGGGATAATATTATCAATTAAAATATTATCAGTTAATAATTTATTTAATCATTTTAAATGAAATGTATGTAATATTATCAATTAATAATTTTTCTACAAAAGAATAACATTTGTAACAATAAGTATGTTGAACAAGTTTCCTTAATATTTCACACAACCATCAAGAGTTGTAAATAAATTATAAAATAATCTCGGTGTAAATTTTTATAAAGTAGAAGTATTCAACAAAAAAAAATTAAAATTTGACGTTACTACGAGGAGAAAATCTGCCTGCGTTTGATTTTCAATTTTATTATTAGCGTGATGATAATCAACAAGTAAACAACAAAAATTAAGAGGCCGGAGAATAATTTGAAACATAAAAGATTGTGCTAGTAATTTTTTGCCGCAATCATGAAAAAATTAATACTATATGTTATTTTTGTGAAGATATCAAAAGTTTATGTTAAAAAAGAAAAATTTAGAAATTTGTATTTGACAGTTGGCCTCATACTTTAAAAACCCCGACTTTATAACCCCTTTTCGATCCTATTCTGACGTTAAAAATTTGTCAATTTTATCATATTTCGCATTTTATCGTTTCAATTGTACCCTGAAATATTAAATTGACGTTTTTTTCATTTGAAAAAAATTCAAATACATTCTTCATATATGGCATATATTAATTGTACATGTTTAAAATTTATTTAAATTTAGTTAAATCAATTAAAAGAATTTAAATTAGTTTAATTTGATTATGATTTTTAGTTATCTTTTAAAAATAAAGGACGTATTTGTACTTTTTTAAATGAAAATGAATTTAATTTTATCTTTAAACATGGTTAATTAAATAGTTTCATCATTTAAGTAAAAAAATTGACAAAAAATAAAAAATTAGAGTACAATTGAAACGATAAAATGTGAAATAAGATAAAATTGACAAGTTTACAACGTCAGGATATGATCGAAAAGGGGCTATAAGGTCGGAAATTTTTAATGCATTAGACCTTGCTAGTTTGATCTATGGCAGATTGTTTTGTGCATAAATATATTAGCAGAGAAGATTAAACTATTTAAAATCAGTTTTAGATGAAAACAATTTCTTTCTTTCGGATAGAGGTGTCTATTTTTTTAAATTAAAACACAGTTTAAAAAATTATAATTGATGTTATAAATTTTTAATTTTTTTTCTATTTTTTTACTATAACCTTATTTAACATATCCACTAACTTTTATCTACTTATATTTTTCAATTAATAATTATAAACACTACTCCCTTCATCCCAAAACTATAGTTCGTTTTTCCCTTTTCACACAGTTTAAAAAACACAATTAATGCTCTAACTTTTCACAACTTTATTTTTATTTTTTTATTATATCTTTATTAAATGTTATGACTAATTTACTAATGACATTAAATAATAAACTTAAAATAAAGACAATATGGAAAAATTAACACTATAAATTGTGATTTACTATAAATTGTTATTTAATAGGAACATGGTCAACTATTTGGGATTAAAAAAAGAAGAAGAAATGAACTATTATTTTGAAACGGATGGAGTAATTCAATCGTGAGTTTTAAATAAAAGTGATATATAAAAAACAATTTTAATATTTATTATTTACTAGAAACCGACAAAATTCAAAATAAAAAAGTGAACAACTCTGATAGAACACAGAAGGAGCAACTTACTTTGTTTTAAAATAAAATATATATAGAAGGCACCATTGATAATTACCAATATAATACCACTAATAATCATGCATAAGATATAACCTATTAGTGAACAATAATGAGGAAATATTTATAATGTGATTGGTTTATTCTATGGATGACGTGCTAGATTGGTTTAGTCTATAGATGACGTGTTAAATCAAATCTATGTAATAGTTTCTCATGAGTAAACTATAAGATAATAACAGAGAAAAGGAAAATAACTTGAATCAAGCAGCTATATAGACAAAAAGAAACTTGTAAGGCACCAGAAAATACAGACTTGAACCCTGTTTTATATACAATTGTTTAAAGTAACCCAAAAGTATCCTACACTACGCAAACAAGTCCTCACGACTTGCCGTATCCCCTCCATCGTCTGAATCACTGTTAGCATTGAATGTGAGCATAAGCTCCAGAAATTCCCTACCAGGGGCTGTGCTCTCTTCAATCTGCTCTGGACTACTGCTCCGCCTTTGCGATGAAAATAGTCGCAACATCAGATCTTCTGGTGAAGCTAAACGGTACATCCACCCCCTAGCCTTCGGTTTCAGCTGGACACAGAAAGCGTAAATCAGAATCATCATACAAAATTATCAACATTCTCGGTGAAATCATCCTCACTGTCGTCGTCATCATCATCACCATCGTCATCGTCGTCATCTTCATCGTCATCAACACCACCAACCCCATCATCACTACCCTCATCATCATCATCATCATCATCATCATCATCTTCATCATCACCACCCTCGTCATCATTGCCGTTGTCTTCCTCATTATCATCGTCGTCGTCGTCATCGTCGTCGTCGTCATCATCATCGTCCTCCTCCTCATTATTGTCGTCATCATCATAGTACAAAACATCATCATCATCCTCATCATCATCATCACCATCACTACTAATGGCAAACCATGATATGCGATTGCGCAACGGAACCTTTTTCAAACAAGTAACAGCAGCGATAATACCGGATATAATAGTGTTTTCATGAGTTCTTTTTAATCAGTTTGTCCTTCTAAGAATGATAACTAAATTAAAATTTCACATTATTGGTTTCCTTTCCTTTAATATTGTGTTATTTCCTTTTCTTTGTTCTACACCACATGGAAACTCGACCATAAGAAATGTCAACATCTGTCCAACAGACATTGCAGGTTGCCGATAGACAAAGGGAAATTCCCTATTCCGACTTTACTCCTAATATGTTGCGTACAAACTATTTAACTTATCATTTTTCTTTTGCCAACCATCAAAGTTACAGCATGTTTTAAAGCCAGTAACATCAATTATAAAGAACAAAAAAGCTTAAATGAAAGTAAAAAGCTTAAATGAATGTGAAGTATACCTGCTCAATGTTTATAGGCAAAGTAGCTCTCTCCATAGCTTTTGGAGTCCAAATCTTTATATCAGTCTCGATTCCACTGCTAGCAAGCACAGTTGTATGAGGATGAGGTTCGACACAGTTTACCACATGCTTATCTGCTTCCATGACTCGGATGAGGTCTCCGCCCTTTTTCTTCCAAATAAATATCCGACCACAGTCTGACCCACTCACCACATACTCGCATTTTGGTCCGAAGAAGCTTACCCCCTTCACAGTATCACAATTTCGATGTCCTTTGTAAACTTGGGGGGAGGCTTTTCCGTTGGTATCCACAAGTCCTGAGTCACTTGCATCACTACACATAGAAGCAGGAGAGGATGGATCCGGATTGGGACCCAATCCCATATCTCGAGTGAAAAGATAGATAGATTCTTCATTATAGGAGACTAGAAGCTCACTCTGGTCTGAGAATGATAAGCCTGTAATTCCAACTTGTACATCACCAATCAAATGTGGAGGACAAAAGTAATCAGCAGGTTGACCAAATTCAGTTGAACCATCCCACTTATACATACGAATATCATAAAGTCGGGTATACTCATCTGCCCCTGCAACTGCGAAGAGATTTGGGTTCCTCGGATCAATTGTAATTGCATTTAGATGGACAACTGGCGTGTAATTCCTCCTATTTTCGCAAGTAAAAAGTTCTGTTGCTCTGCTAGTTCTCAAATCAAACTGAAACGGCATTGATAAATGTCATGATAATCATAAAACCAAATATTCAAAAGGTGGAATCAAATCACAAGATGACATGGAAATAGCACATTACAAGTAGGATACTAGGGACCACAATCTTTTTTTTGTTCATTAAGTACATTATCCCTATCCCTAAGAATGAAACAGACATAAGGTTTGGGGAATTACCAATTGTTGCAAAAATATGGTATTAAGGAATCAACTAGGCATCAGCGTTAACTGTAATTCTCTTAAGGCGTGGCCTATTATTTAAATGCTAACGACCAGATTCAAGAAACCCATGGCACATGAAACCCATAATTGTGGAGATATTTAAGTAATACCCACACATCATTTCACAAATTTCATAAATCTAAGCACTTATTTAGGTGAACATATAAGGCTATCTAAGTGCTCTAACAAATGAAACTACTATAAACTTCTGATTGAAATTAGCAAGATAAATTATTACTCACATGTTGAACCAGCCCATCCTCACCACAAGTATAAAATATATGAGGGCTCCCAGGTTCAACAGCCAACTTGTGAGCACGTCCCTGGTGTTTGCCTAGCAGTGTAGTCTCTACTGCTCCACGTTCCAAAATTTGAGCATGTCGAACCTAGAATAGAATAATCAATTTCAGTAATAAAATTATCATATCTACTTCTAACTTGGTGAAGAATCTGTGAAGTTCTAGATGAGGCAAAAAGAGACAGAACTCATTGGTGCATCACCCATCCCGTCCTTCGGAAGTATAGCAATATTTACCTGACCATCAGCAGCACAAGTAACAATGCTCCGATCATCAGTATAAGGCATAATTTTAGCTTGAAACACATTGTTAGAATGACCGGAATGAAAAGAAAGTTTGATACTGCCAGTTTCCCAATCCCAGAGTATAACCCGCCTGTCATCAGAACCCGAAACCAGAATGTCCCCATCAGCATTAAAGCTTAAGGCATTGACACAACCTCTGTGCTTATCGAGCTTCTTGTAAACACCAAGTCGCAGAACAAGATCCTGAAATGCATTACCACTATTTCTTCACACCTCCATAAAATTTAAACTAAAAAGGCAAAAAACATCTAGTTTCCGAAAAAAACGCCACGAAATGTTACCCGAGCATTACATTCACCATAGAATTTAATAAAAAGTTTAATCCTTTAGAAAAGACACTGTCTTGATTTCGGATACGGATACCCTTATCGCCTAATTCGCAGAAGATAACGGTTTCATTTAAGTTCAATTCACTTTCAATTCAATTAAATTGAATTCTTTTTAGTCAATTCTTAAGTTCCAGGACTAGTTTCTAATTATTCAAAGTTTTTCTAAATGTCACAATTTTGCAAAAAAAAAAAAAAAACTGAATTGAATTGGATTTTGTGTACATGAAACCAATTAGAAAACCATAAATCAGCTCTAATTATATGATCAAACAAATTGCGAATAAAGAAATTCGACATGAAAAGAAAAGATACCTGAGAAGCGGCAAGACGGTGGGCGAAATTACGAGTGGAAAGCTCGCCAACTTCCCGTTGCCGGACATTTACCACCGCTTTATCAGGGTTTATTCTAGCTCTTTTATTCATCCCTTGCTAAATTAAAAATTTGGAAAATAAAAATTATCAATTAAAAGAATCATATGAAGAAGAAGAAAAAACACAAAGAAATTAGAATTAGAGCAAATTAGTGTAATCACCGCATATATGTCATAATTTGCAATTTGATGCCTTTTATTTGAAAATTAAACGATCGAATATCTCACTTTTAATTCCTATAATAATTAGGAGCTTTTGTTAACTCCGTTAATTTGATATTCGCTTTCAAACGATTTGTGCCTCACTTTCATTCATGTTAATGATTTGATACCTCATTTTTAAATAAATTGATACCTCACTTTTAATTTTATTAACAGTTTAGTACCCAGATTTAGCAGAAGGTTGTAATTGTTTGTAAAATTAAAATTGAGATACCAAATTGTTTAATTTGTAAATAAGAGGTATTAAACTGTGAATTATAACATATATGGGGACTTTACAATAATTTGCTCTTAGAGTTATTATCTCTCTCTTTCCTAGTTTGCGTCTCCCACATCATGTAATGTAATATTCTTTCTGTCCCGTTTAAAAAGAGACATACCTCGTTTTTATATGTCACATGCATCAATATAGTGATTTTTGTGCCATTTTATATAGAAATTTCTATTTTACCCCTTTTCTCTTTCTAAAATTAATTTAGTATTACTTTATACACAACTTATAAGATCATTATTAGTAGCGATAAAGTAAGAAACCATATGAATCATATACATTGTTTCATGTACTTCTCTCTCTAATATTTTTGTGCTCTCACTTCTCTCTAGAAAGAACTTTCATTTTCTCCATCTTTTTGAGGGTGGGGGAAGATGATCTGTCCGGCTAGCCGGAAAATCATCTTCTCTCCGCCCATATTACTAAGTAGTATAGATCTAATCTTTATTTCAATAAATCTTTTGTTAAAAACTTTAATTTTGAGTGGGGTTTTTTTTTATTTTATCATGTTGTAATAAATTTTAAGGTCTTTACCACCTCTTTTGCTTTGATTTTTTAGATCTACAAAGAATTTTTAGTATTTGATCGTTATTCAAAGTCAAGTTTTTGTAGATCTAAAAATTGGGAGGTTTGTGACTTTTAACTTTATAGATCTAGATGATGAAGATAGTTGGTTGGCAAAAATACTACGCTTCAACGGTTCAAGCGGATTTTCCGTCTCATCGGAAGAAGAAGGTCGAACTCCCCGTCCGACGGTTTATCGTTGTGTTAAGTTTGCGGGATCCATGATTAGACTTCTTTTTAATTTTGCTTGTATCACGTTTGTTGCCTTTTATTGGTTGCTTAATCTTGAAAGATCATATAAAAAATTATTGTCATATGACTTTCACTCTTGTATTGTTATATTCATCAATAGATCTATCTTTAGAAAGAAAAAAAGTAAGAAACCATATTAATATTTTATTATTTTTTTAATCTATAAGCAAAAGACATTTGTTCCTTCTTAAACTAAACGAAAAGAATAAATAATAGGACTTTGTTGAAAACCATAAAATCAGTTTCATACATGATTTAGGAAAAATTTGTAGCAAACACGTGAATTGTGATTTTTTTTTCAAATCACGGATTCTCTTTAAAACAAAGAGATAGGAGGATGCGACCCAGGAAGCAGCAGCTCGGAGGAAACAGTTCAGATAACAACAAATCAAAAGTGTTGGACAGATCGGATGTGGCAGAGTCAAAAAGCAGCGGAGGCGTGATGATCACCATAAATTGCAGCTCGAACTGATAATTATCATGTACAAAAAAGGTTTTAAGAACAAAAAAGGATGAGAAAATTACCGTAAACAATTGCATTAAGGCTTTTGATAAGACAATCTGAGTGGATATGTCTTTTGTGGTGATTTGTCACGACCAAAAATCATGGATCGGGACTGGCGCTAGAAAATAAGAGTGTTGACTCTGAAACCCGTAACAAGTTTAAACATTCATCATATAATTCAAACATCAATATTATAAAGCCAATACTTGGGGATAACAGAGACTCTAATAACATAATATCATTAATCTTATTTTTATTTTATAAAATATAATTATTAATTAAAAACTATTGAGATAATGATTACTATTAGAGTTAGAGTACTAAATAAAATAAACTAGTTATAATATTGCCCTAAAAGTTGATGGCTTCGTCTGAGAAATAGGTTTTTTTAACTTCTTATGAATTCTCCATACATGTAGAGGTCGTTGATTTAAGATTGGGAATGAGTATGATTGTTTTCATATGTTGTTTCGTCCAACAAATTAGTGTAGCAATGGGAATGAGTAGAAGTTTTCAAACAATTATTGCAAAACTTATGCGGAGGCCACTCTACTTTACCGGTTTTGTTCGAGAGTCTCTTACCCCAAAATTTATCACGTTCGGGTCCCTGTATTTAGGAAATTCCTGATTATAACACTCTTACGTGGATAATAAATGGCAAGTATAATTCGCTCTCATTATGTGAGATTCTGAAAAGAAAATTGGTATGATTTTTTAAACTTTTAATCCCCATAAAATACATAAAAATAAAGGAGCACAAGTGAATTTTCTTCTTTATTCTCCAACGTTTTCTCCAAAACTAGTGGATTTAGCAATCCCAAAAAAAAAAAATTCTTATCCAAATTTTACCAAAATGTTATTTAAACCTTAATTAAACCTAATGAAGTTGGACTCGACGAACAAACAAAAACGATCTACAAATAGGTTTGAAGATCATACAAAGACAAGGCATACTGACTTCGATCCCGGATGGCGGTGAAGACAAATATTTAGTTGTTGTTGGAGATTACAAAGACAAACTTAATTGTTGGAAATTTCTTAGTTGTGTTCGAAGCGAAGAAAAGAGATGGTTGTAAAATGATGTCCAACAGAGGCGAAAAGACGTGATAAATATGGTGGAGAACCAGTGGCTAAAAAGATTTTAAAGTTTTATTTGAAAAATAAAATGATTTTAAACTTTAAAAGTGAGTAAGCTACGTGATTTTTTTAATGAGATATTAAATAATATGAATATTCCACGTAGGTATGGAGTAACGACACAGAGCATTTCGTTAACAATGTTAGATAAAGGAGATTAGATGTGTTGATTTTAAAACGTCAAGGGATTAATTAATTGAGATCAATAATTCATAAAGGGCCCATTTGCTCCCGTCTAAACCATATGGGCATTAATTGTTCCCTTTTGGCCTCGTGGAATATGACATGTACATTCCACGTAGGCAGAAACTAACGTTTTGTAAACGCTATTACACAAAAAGATTATTGGTTGTGATCTCTTCAATTTTGACTTTTGACAATCAATTTAAAGGTTCCAATATTGATTACTAGTGTATAGGAACCTATCAAAAACATCGTGGAGCAATTCGGAAGTGTCTAACTAGAATTCAAATTTCCGGATTTTTGAGATCCATAATAGATTTCGCGGCCGTGGCAAAGGAGTGTCACGAGCGTGACACATGAGTCGCAGGCGTGACTTAGGGCTTCGCGGGCGTGACACAAGCAAGAGACTTAGTCTTCAGTTTGGCCAAGGTTTCGCGGGCGGGATGAATGTGTGTCACGGGCGTGACACACATAGACGTTAGATTGCAACAATCATAATTTTGAACCCCCAACGACTCTATGACACATAGCCTCTCAGCATTTGACCACCTATTTTCTGCAAAAATTCAGCTTTTTCCCTTGAAGACTTAGAGGAGTTGTTGGGGTTATAAATACCCTCCATCTACCATATTTATGTGGTTATACACTCTTACATCAACAACAATTACAAGCATTCAATCATATTCTTTTTCTTATTAAATTGTGCATCATTAATTGATTGCTTTTCTTTGTGGTTGATAATCAATTTTGATTTATTATTAGTTTTTTGTAGGTTTGTGATTAGCCTTAGAAAATCACTTTGTGAGTTTGTGTTAAACTCTAGAAAAACACTTATTGTAATAGTTAGGTGTTAAGATTAAAAACACCCATTAGTAAATTTATTACAAATCTCAATCTTTGATTCGAACCACTCCAAATTACTTGTGTTCGAACCATTAGTAGTGGAGTAGAATCGGCTTGTGATTCGAATCACTCTAAATTCCTTGTGTTCTTTCTTCTACCTCTCAAACTCTAAACCAAGCACTAATTAATTTTTAATTTCTAAAATAACCTCATTCACCTCCTATAAGGTAGTATTTGGGATTTCAGCGCTTTATATGGTTTGCTTTTGAAACGTTATGGACTTAATTGAGATTTGAAATCTAAAGAGGACCTACTTGCTTTATAGCTTAAACAAAAGGAGCACATTTATCCTCTTTCTCTTTATTTAAAGGCAGCGTTTTAGAAACTGAATCGGTGGCCGAACCGGTGAGGCAACTGGTTCCTCTCATCATATAGCACAACGTTTTGCGCTTTTTTTTATTTAAGTATAAACTAACCCTAAAAATAACTTTTTTAGAGAGAGAAAATATTGCTCTTATGAAGAGAAAAAAAAAGAACTAATTCTTAGAAAAAATACTTTTTATGTTGAAGTAAAATTATAAATTTTTAAAAAAGAAGAGTAATAATGTATAAATAGAAAACAAAATCAAAAGTAACCTTTCAAAAAAAATTGGTATGTTCTGTTTTGCTAATATAATATAGTTAACTTTCCCATTACTCTTTGGATTTGCTATTATCCAAAGTCTACTACACAGTGCTTAATCTCCTAAAATCCTACAATTCAAATGCATTCGCTCGTTGGGCATCAGCCAAGAACATCCGCCTTCAAACTCCCATGGACCAGTCAGCACCGCCGCCACAACCACCGCGACCACCACCAATTACCAAAGAAATGGGTATTCGAATGTGCAGCTTTAAGCAAACAAGGGCAGCGACTACTATCTTCAGCTGGCGTCGCCGCTGCCGAAGGAGACAGCGTAGCGACGAGTCGTTTGATAAAGAAATTTGTAGGAGCGTCTCCGAAACATGTAGCACTGGATGCTCTCTCTCATCTTCTAAATCCTCATTCCGCTCACGCTCACCTCTCTTCTCTCGCCTTCCCGGTAACTTTCTTTATCTCAGTAAGATTATATTTTTAGTGTCCTATTGAAATTGACAATTTTCCTTGATACACTATTTTTTATTATTATTCTCTTTTTTATCCTCTTTAATTAATGTATAAATTGTTTTAGAACAAAGGATCACTTTACCCCCTGAACTTGTCACAAAGTATCAAAAACGTCCAAATTAGCAAAACGGGATCACTTTTACCCTGAACTTGTCAAATTTAGTAAAAAAAAACCCCTCCCCACTCTCACCCTAGAGAGTGTACCTCACTCTCCGGTTTTAATAGGGGTTTTGGTTTTCTAAGGTGGTTTTTGATTGAAAAAAGTTTAAAATAGTCCTAATTTTTTTTAAACATTTTAAATTAATACCTAATAATTTAAAAAAATAACAATTTCATCCTTACAAATTAATCCTCCAACTTTTACTTATATACCAAATTAATCCCTAAAATTTATATTTTTTAATAAAAAAAATTAAAATTTTTTACACATTAAATCAGACCCATGGGTCAAAAAATTGACCCATGGGTCTTGAAGAACAGACCCAGGTCTGTTCTTGAAGAACAGACCTGAGTCTGTTCTTCAAGAACAGACGGCAGTCTGTTCTTCAAGAACAGACTGCCATCTGTTCTTAAGAGAACAGACCGGCGGGTCTGTTCTCTCAAGAACAGACCTCGCCGGTCTGTTCTTCTTGAGAGAACAGACCCGCGGTCTGTTCTCTCAGGAACAGACGGCGGCGCGGTCTGTTCTCTCAGGAACAGACGGCGGCGCGGTCTGTTCTCTCAAGAACAGTTGGCGGCGCCGTCTGTTTCTGAGAGAACAGACCGCGGGTCTGTTCTCTCAAGAACAGACTTCCGGCGAGGAGGAAGTCCTCCTCGCCGGAAAAAGAAAAAAAAATTAAATTTTTTTTGGATAAAAGTTCAAAAAGGCCCCTAGATTTATTAGAGTTTAATTGTTATTAATTAGTGTTTGAGTGTGATTAATTAGAGTAAATTAGGTTTAATTAGAAACCCACTCTTCAATTAAGTGCCACGTCAGCATAAGGGGTGTTTTTGTACCGGTTTTAACAAGTTCAGGGTAAAAGTGATCCGGTTTTCTCAATTTGGACGTTTTTGATACTTTGTGCCAAGATGAGGGGGTAAAGTGATCCTTTGTTCAATTGTTTTATATAAATGTGATGCATATAATATAACATAAGGATATAAAATTAATTATCTTTTTTTAAAATAATGTGTAAAGAGAATCTTCTCAATTAGATTGCAATGCAAGAAATATATATGATTTTTTATTTATACAAAATATTTTTCTATTCGAATACATTATTTTTCGGGTTAATGTCAAAAAAAAATCACGAATTTTACATATTTTCTCATTTTAATCACCCAGTTTAAATTTTCTCATTTTCATGCACGCAGGGTCGGCCTTAGATGAACCGAGGCCCTGGGCGAAATCTTAGTATTTTTTTATAAATAAAATCTATTTTTGTAAAATTGTTCGTAAAATAAACTCGTTTTATTTTTCTCATAAAAATATATTCTTTTTTACTTTATAAAGGTACTCTCTCGGTAGATTATTGATAAATATTTAGTAGATTTTCGGTAACTATCGATAGATTTTTAGTAAATTTTTATAACACTTCTTTTAAAAAATACATTTTTTATATAAAAAGAATATATATAATCTTATTTACTCTTATTTGTATTGCTATATAGTTATTATTAAAAGAGCCTAATTAAATTACAATATTTACTACTATAAAAGAGGCCCTTTAAAATTTATTTTCTAATTACTAAAAAACCTAATTAAATTTTAAAAATGAAAATTTCATCTATCATAAAAAAAAATTAATAACATTTTAATATAACATTTATTTTTTCTATAGACCCTATATAATTATGGGGCCCTCTAAAATTTGTGGCCCTAGGCATAGGCCTTAGTGGCCTATGCTTAAGGCCGGGCATGCATGCACGAACTAACACTTTTTCCCAAATTCATGCATGGTGCTGAGGTGACACTCATTCATTGGTGTAAAATGACCTCCACCTCAGCGAATTACACCAATGGAGTCGTGACACCTCAGCACCGTGCATGAATTTGAGAAAAAGTGGTACTCCGTGCATAAAAATGAGAAAATTTAAACTACGTGATTAAAATGAGAAAACGTGTAAAGTTGGTGAATTTTTATGACATTAATCATATTTTTTATATATATGATAATACATAAAATAAAAACGTTTTTGCGTTGTGGATAATGTGAATTATGAAGTGTATGAATAGTAAATTATGTTTTAATTTATTTATAACTCGTTAGATATTTCTTTCTTTCTGAAAACACGGATATGATATCGAATATTTATTATTTACGGAAATAGTCCTAAAAATATTTCATATGAATTTTTGAGAATTTTAAGGGAATGTTTTGAAACAGAAAAGCAGCTCAATATTTCCTTGCATCATAAGATAGGTTGAATTTGGAACTAAGCTAAGACTCATTGGTTAAAAGGGAACTCTAACAGAATGACCATGTTTTGCAATTGCAGCTGTATATGAAAATTTCTGAGACTAGTTGGTTTGATTGGAATCCGAAGCTAGTGGCTGAACTTGCTGCCTTGCTTGATAAACAAGGCCAACATTCTGAATCAGCAACTCTAATTTCTGATACAGTTTCTAAATTAGGTGCTAAAGAGAGAGATCTCGCTCTCTTTTACTGCAATTTGGTTGAGTCTCAGTCGAAACATAACTCAATTCGCGGTTTCGATGATTCTTTTGCTGATTTGATGCAGTTGGTTAGCAAATCGACCTCTGTTTATGTGAAAAAACAAGGGTGCAAGTCGATGATTAACGGGTTATGCGAAATGAGTAGACCGAGAGAAGCAGAAATTTTGATTGAAGAAATGAGAGGGGAAGGAGTGAAGCCGTCATTGTTCGAGTTGAGATGTGTTGTTTATGCGTATGGAAGATTAGGGTTCTTCCAAGAAATGAAGAAATGTATTGATCAAATGGAAAAGGAAGGGATTAAAGTTGATACAGTTTGTTCGAATATGATTCTTGCGTCATATGGAGCACATAATGCGCTTCTTGAAATGGTTTTATGGCTTCGAAAGATGAAGAATTTAGGCATTCCATTCTCAATAAGGACTTGCAATTCCGTCTTGAATTCGTGTCCTACAATCATGTCGACTGTGCAGAATTCTAATGACAAATATCCCATTTCGATCCACGAGTTGACGGAGATTTTGAGCGAAAACGAGGGTCTGTTGGTTAAAGAAATTGTGGAATCTTCAATTTTGGATGAGGTAGTAAAGTGGGATGAATCAGAGAGTAAGGTGGATTTGCATGGATTGCACTTGTGTTCAGCTTATGTGGTGATGTTGATCTGGATTGAGGAGACGAGAAAAAGATTCGGCAGTGGAAAATATGTGATTCCATCGGAAATTCGATTAGTTTGTGGTTCGGGAAAGCATAGCATTATAAGAGGGGAATCTCCGGTGAAGAGTATGGTGAAAGAGATTATGGTTCGGACAAAAAGTCCGATGCGAATTGATAGGAAGAACACAGGTTGTTTTATTGCTAAAGGCAAAATTGTTAAAGAATGGCTGTGTGCTAATAATGACTCAAGTTATTTTACTGTTTCTTGAAGATTAAAATGTCACTGCAAATTGTATGAAGCGATGAAATGAAGGTGTAAACCGCTCATGTAAGTTTGGTGAAATTCTTAATCTCATTAGAGATTTCAGTCATGGAGTCATAAAGCTCCGACTCAATATAGAGGGTTAAAAACCTGAATGATACCACAATTTTAATTTATATTTAAATTTACTAGGAAAACCTTAATTCATTTCAATATACTGCTAAAATTTTGTTCTTGTTTAATGAAATTGTACTTCATCATATCTAGTAAGAAATCTATTCTTAAACTATGTTCGTCATATCTATCCTCTTGTGTGGCATCTTATGTAGCACTATATTATAAAAATAGGTTGCCAACATTGCCACATCACCTTATTTTGATCACAAAAATTTAAAATATTCAACCTTGGAATAAAAATTAACCTGAATTTTCATAATGTGTATTTTTTAAAATTTTAAAAAGTGTATCAAATGAGTACTTTTACCTATTTTTCAATCATAGAACTGCTAAGACTCAAAATGATTTTAAATTTGTTGATATAGTTTGTCATTTTAATTTTAGATATACAAGTGTATCATTGTACATACAATCATCAATTTTTAATATTATGATGCACAAATTGAAGTAAAAACAAGACATCTTTGTCTTTCATCACCAAACGGCTCACCAGAAAATAGCTAAAAACACACTGGTATATTTTAAAAAGTTGAAACACTAATATACAAATAAAATAAAAATTCTGACGCCAAAATAAAGGATTTGAAAAAGTACAACAATCACAGATGTAATTTTTTCGCTCATGATTTGAACCCTCAAGCGGACAAACTATTTCTCTTGTTTAATCAAACTTGAAATTAAATTCTTTTTTCTAAACCCTATTGAAAGCAATTGTGGAAAATTATCCCACAAATTCATCTATGTACGATGGTACATTGCCTAAAAATGATGGAAATACATTATACATTCAACTTCAACTAGTTAACTACGTGCTATCATTGCTATTGCCAATATAATGATGCAGAGAAAATATATACAAGATGAGATAGTTAAAAGTGCTGATCATTGCTATACACCGGGAACTATTACATGTACGACATGCATGAAAGATATACAATTGAAGATAGCTCTTATGTAAGCCCAAAACTTTTTATGATTCGACAGTTAGAAATACATACTTCCAACCGCACGAGCAGATCATTTGATGGTCCAGCAACAAAATTCCGTGCAACGAAGGAGTTGAAACTCCCAGAGCTGTCTGTCTGTCACCTTCAAAATTTCTTAATGATTTCTCTACCCTCAAAAATTCCGTGCTTGCTATCAAAACAGATATTCTCAGTCTTCAATATGACATGTTCATGTCAATGTCATGGAAGACTGGCAGTTGCGGTAACTTTCTTCTTCAACAAGAAGAAGGCCTATGGCGGACCTGGGGAGTATATACAGCTCAATCAGTTTCGGATAATAAGAACCCTGGCCACATGAAAGTATACTCATATGACATATTCTGACTTATGACTAATCAGGTAGGCTATATCCAAAGAAAAAGAAAATACAAGATAATTAAATGTCTCAATTAAGCAAATCAAAGAAAATGAAGCACATTGACTTACCAAAGAGCTTCCAGCAAAAACTCAGATTCTAAGAACTAAAACCATGGCATCCACCATATATACATCCTTCCAAGATTTTTGGGTGACACTGCTTCAGCAATTAATCGGCGTGCTTGGCCTTCCACAGCAAGAGGTAAAGAGGGTGCAGCTCCAACACCGACAACCACTCCTCGCAGCCTTGCTTCAATATTATTAATGGCTCGCTGCGATTAGACAATTGTTAGAAACTATAAACTCAAACCACTCTATTGAAACCATACCATCAAACTAACAATTTTAGCTCATTGATTCACTCGGACAAGTCAACTTAATAATCCAAAGAATATAATCCCACAAATAAAGGAAGATAAATATGATACACAAACAAGTACGTAAAATGATGAAGATATTGGTAACCTGTGCATGCGGATTCTGAACTTCTACTCCGCTGGATTTATGAGTTTTTGTCCACTCCACCAAAGGGTCGTGAATGAAAGTTTCAAGAACGCTCATCAAGGTTTCCCTGTGTGTCCTCAGTACAGAAAGTGTGATCTCACACACCCGTAAGAATATGCCTTCATATCCAGTGATACCTAATCCATCAATAATGTTCTGGATAATGCGTCCAACAGTCATCACAAAACTAAGAAATCAGGTTTCAAAAACTACATGCCACTGGAAATGATGTAGTACTATATAATTATTAACAAACACAATTGAAATGCTACTGGATACAGAATATATAAACTTGTAGCCTGGAACACAATGCAGGAAGTAAATTGCAAATTAATCTTCCAAGAAATATCCAAGTATAAATGAAATAAGTGGGTACTTAAAAAAAATAAAAGAAAAAAGGTTACCTGAGTTAGCCTAAAAGGCACCAGTTCAGGCTTCTCCAACTGCAATCCTTTGTCAAATAGGCAACTAAAATCAACATGAACACAATCACCTGTAGTAGAGTCAAAGAGAATGTTTTCACCATGTCGGTCACCTAGCCCCACAATATGTCCAACCATTGACCAAACGGCACAAGTATGTGCATATGCAATGCGGGCCCTAAACCAAGCTGCTGGCTCAGAAAATGTGGTCAAGAACCATTTGTGAAAAACTGGAGGAAACATTGGAAGTATCTTGTTCTTAAGCATCTCATCTTCTGGCGTTTTACCATGGCACTGATCATAAATTCGTTTGATTTGGGGATTAGTCTTCTGCCTGTCAAACTTTCCGCATGTTATGTATAGGTCTTGAAGTATATGCCGGATTCCACGAGTGTGAGGCACCCATTCAATCATACCACAGTCCTCAGTTAAAGGAATCACTGCAAAGGTACGGATATAGAGTTTCCTTCGTCGGCTTTCAGGATATTTGGACAATAACCTGTTTATCATTGCATTAAACTCCATCATTCGAGCATCTTTCCTCAGGTCATCCTTGGGTTTGCAGAGAAATGGACGTTCAATACCATCACTGCCCAACAGAACAACCTGAATATACAAATCAAATAACCAGTTGTAAAATAAAAAGGCAATACAAAACTGATTATATAAAATCACTATGATAAACTAATATTATGTTCAAAAAGATCTATAGCATCTAAACCTACTTAATTTATGAAGCTTAACTGAAACTGTGGAACCAACAAAACTGAATTAAGAAAGAAATAGAGTGAAAGTTAAAGAAACTTGTTTCACATCGATCACATTCAAAAGATATGGATAAGTGCTCCTTAGAAAGACGGGAAAAAATATAGCTAAACAATTGTGTGAAATTTTTTCAGAGAAAAGTTTGTATCTGAATGTGAGGTAACATTTTACTGTACCATGGCTATTTACAAGAAGCTTGTGCATGCTGTTAAGATAATACTATTGTTAGACCTCACCTAAAAGCTTGAGCTTTTGGGTGAATTGGTTATTTGACATCATATTATAGCATCTATGATCGAAAATGGAGAATTCAATCATTGACAATCACCATTTGGTTAATTGAAATATTTGAGCACAAGGTGAGGTGAGTATGTGTGTTCGTTTAAGATAAACTATTGTTAGATCATCACTCAACAGCTTGAGCTATTAAGTGGATTGGTTAATCGATACATGCTATAGAAACAAGTTGATGAGGTATGATATTGACCAATTTGTCAATCGTTTGTGCAGCTAAGAGGAAATAAATTGAGGAACATGCCCAAATAAATAGAAAGGTAGCTCCTATTCCTAAACCAAAATCATAAAATCACTTACTTTCTTAGGTCGTTGAAGAGATGAAAGAATCTCGGCCTCATCAGCGATTCCTGAAATTGTTGGAAGATCTGATGCAAAGAATACATCAGAGGTACATGAGTCCGTAGGGCTGACATTATAGGCCGGTAAACTAACAGTGAGTGATTGCTGGGTGGGCATAATAATTCCCAGTGGCATCATCCTCTTTAAAGAACTAAATTCAGTTGCAATATTAATTGCTCGTGCTTTTGGCTGGCCCGGGTGAAAGCACAACTTTATCAGATAGTCAATTAGGCTAGCAAACTGAACAAACAAATTGCTCCCATCATATCCTTGGGCAAACCCTTTCTTAGCGTCATTTATAATTTGTGTAGCTTGGTCTTTTCTTGAAGGAACTGTGGATTTTGAGACAGCTGCCATAATCCACAATGCTTGCTGTGGGTATTGCCGGAGGACAGATGTGATGATGCATCTGACCAATTTAACAATATCTTCATTCTGGTGACACACTCTAGAAACCAATTGAGGCAATACTGTTAACCACTGATATGCTGGTAAATCCTTTAAACAGCCTCGCATGATACTCATTACCTGCAATATAATAAATGGAAAAGATCATTTGCAGATCTGAAATAAAATAGGAAGGATTTCAAAAGAAGTTAAACTCTAAATGGAATTAAATATAATTGCATCCCAAATGATAGTATACCTTCCCATGAACCTTTTTCACTTCTTCATTGGATGATGAGCCACATCTAAGATAAACGCTCCCAAAATCGAACCATAAGGTTAGCAGCCTTGGAAGTGCTTGAAAGAGATTTCTGTGGCCTTTATGAAGCCCTTTGGCATAGAATAATAATACATCAGGTACATAAAACCACCAATGCTTTTCAGTAGTAGATTCAGAATTGTCTGCCTGACGTTTCCTGGCATCAACAAGCACCTCATCACAATACTTAGCTAAATAGAAAAATCCTTTATCCCATTTTGGCTGCAATTCTCTCACCCTGGAATAAAGTGTTATGACATCTTCCTTCTGCTTCTGTCCAGTGTAATGAATCCATCTAGTGTATAGCAGAAGAGTCTTTGCAATATCTTGATTTTCATTTAAAGCTTGAGCATCACAAAGCGAAGGTTGGGGATTCAGTGGAACCACTGAAAGAGAAGTGATTAACAGCCTTGAAGCAGAGCCTATAGCCTTCTCCGGCATGTGCAGGAGAGCTTGTTGCAGTTCTGCAATAGCACCATCTGATCTCCTAGAACTCCACAGAAGCTTGGCCTTTTCCATGTGAACATTAGGTGCACCAGAAGCTTGGGCCTCTAGAATTGCTCGATTTGCTGTCGCATAATGACCAGCCATACGACAGAGCTTTGCATATTGAAGCCAGCAATTTCCCACATGAGCACCAAGACCATTAGCACCAAACACCAATCTTCGGAAAGCTAAAAGTGGTTCTCTTGCCCAAAGAGAAGGTTGCGTAAATCTGAGCCGATTTTCCCAGTTATCCATCAATTTAGTTAATTCCAAATCACCCAGATGAAACTTTTTATCCAAGAAAGATCCATCACCGAGAAATGTATGGAAATCTTCCAACTCCTTTAGCAAGTGAAGTTTGACGATATATGGATAAGCCCGTGTATAGGAATCCATGCCTGCTGCAGCAAGAGGAGCGATCAGAGCTTGTTTGGACAATGCTACTCTTTCAGCAACTGAGAATTGATCCTTTTTCATCATAGCCTGGAGAATCTTTGCAACATTCAAATCAAACCAAGCATTACTCTCAGAGCTGCTACATACTAAACCTTCTTCATCAGCCCCACCAAGATACTCATCCATCAAGTCCCACATGCTAAGCCTCCATGCTGCCTGCACCCCTTGCATACACCATGTTTTCTTGTATTGAGGAAACCTAGAAATTAAACCATCCACATGTGTGACCATGGTCTGAAGGTGACTAATGTTTAGCAGACAATTAACAACGTCTGAATGCCTATGAACTGATGTTGGCTCCATCTGCAAAGCCTGCTCACAGAAAGTCATAACCTCCGCCCAGTTTCCTCCCTTTTTGTTAATTAAGAGCTGGTCCTGTAAGCTTAACGTTTCACGTAAACAAGCCAGGCCAGATAGACCATCAGGTTCATCTAAACAGCTGTATATTTCCATTAGAAAGGAAACATCTTCATCCTCAAAAACATCACTTCTCTCAGCGGCAGGGTTAAAGGAGCCAGACTTTTCGCGTACATGAGATTCAAAGTACATCAAAGACCTCGCATAAGCCTGACACTTATAGGACGCTCTAGCAAGAGTTAACTTAGGAATTGCAACCAGAAGCTCTGAAACATATTTACACTGTGAAATGAGTTGACCTTGATCTATCACAGAAACAGAAGTTTGATCTTTAGTTCTGGAAGCTTGCTTCTTAGAAGCTGGTAACTGGAAAGATTGAGAAAGAGCTAATTCTTGCTCAACATCATCCACCCATTGCCCTAGATTGTCTAGGAGATTGAATGCAGCTTGGATGCAAACTTCACTTTGGCCACCAGAACCACTAATAGCATGACACATAGCACTAATATTCACTGAGGAAGCTGCGTCAAGAACAGATAGGATTTCTTCAGCTATACCAAGGCGAGCCTCTTTGGTACCATGACAAACAGCATTTAAAACTAAATAAGGCAGCAAATAAATTGCTATTTGCATATCATGACGCACTATACCGCGACAAGCATTAAATATGGTTGCACGAGATCCGGTGGCATGAGCAGTCAGTTTCTTAATCCATAAAAATATCCATCTTCTAAATGACATTGAAGGATGGTAAATTGGACCAAATAATGTTGAGTCAGCTACATTTGGAAGCTGAAATCTAGAGGTTAGACAAGGGGCTATTATCTCCTTGACATAGTTGGAGAAGCGGTCCCACAGTCTCTGACCCCGAGTATTCATCCCACTACTGTTTTCAGTACTCTTCTCCTTCATTGGTTGTGGCAAAGAAGCAGTGATATTCTCATCCAATGATGCTTCACAGCCTGCAACTTTTAGCAGCTCTTGTATAGCCAATGCAGCTGAGTCTTGAACAACAGTATTAGACGCAGCTCTAAAAGCCCTAGCCAAATGTTTATGGATCAACTCAAAGATGAGATCATCATCTGAACATTCAATCTTAAAGCGTTGGCATGAAAGCCCCTTCACCTTGGCCGGGTCAACTGCACCTAATGCTCCAAGGCAATCTGCACAGACCAACTTCAACCGCTGCCCCACCAGAGTCCTTGATTCTTCTGCACATCCTCTTAATAAAGATGTGATTAAAGAGCTTAAAACATCCATGTCTGCAGAAACTTCACCTGTGATCAAAGCTGTAATATCTTCCCTTCTCAAGTTCAGTAACTTCTTCAACTCACATGCTACCATATACCTCACATTCAAGTTCTCATGATTCAAACCATTAACAACATTTTTTAGTTGATCCTTCAGAATCATTGACCCACGTGCTACCTGAATAGCTTCATTTACTTCAATCAGAGAAGGAATACTAGGTAATGGAGGGAACTCACAGATATGCTGCTTCAATATAATTCTGTTTTTTAACACAAGTTCTTCCAAAATTTTCACAACTTTATTCAAGTGCATGGAAGGATTTTCTTTACATCTTTCCAAAATGGGAATCAGGGCAGCGAAGACTTGAGAAATTATATGTTTAGTGCTAGAAGGTGATTTTTTTGCCAATTGCACAATGAAAAAATGCAATACAGATAAACCCTCACTTTGAAGTGATTCTTTATCAATAGCATGCATGAAAAGAACCATTAGTTTTGGGACATAGGTGTTGAGCTGAGAGCCCATCAGTTCAATCAACATTTTAATGCGTTCCAAAGCTTGTTTCTGTACCGAAGAATCATCTGAATTAAGCATTTTTCTATCAATACTGTTAAGGAGGCCAACAAAATGATTCCTTAAAAAGCCTGGAAGATCTTCTGCCCCTGTCAGAACTCTGGCAATTTCTTTTATCATTTCAGGCACTCTTGATAACCTGCAAAGAGAAAAAATGATAATATTTGAAAGGAAGACCAGTAACACATTTTGGGAACTTTAATGGTTATCACTTATCACTATTAGTGTATAGCTATTAATTAAAGAGAGAAAGGCAGAGAGGACAAAAAATGTCATGCAGATAAAGAAATTTATAGCTCAATCCTGAGCTTTGACTGGATGATAGAGGGAGAGACGAAGTAAAAAGCCATCATTTTGTGATGATCACATTGATTGATCACCAAACAGAATGCTATAGTAAGTTTATCCTTCAATATATTTGAAGGAATAAGGAAAGACTGATTTGGGGGGAAAGAAAGACTAATTTTGGGCCATAAACCTGCAATGTCTTTAGTTCCAATCCAAAACAACCATAATATGATAGTTCCTGCAACCTAGGACAGCCATAAAAGATTTGACAGATGAACATTGTCAAATGCAATTACAAAACTGCTCAAAGAACTGCACTCTAGTTACCTTGTGCAAATAATGGACAGGTTAAGGAATACAGAATGCCAGAAATACCCAACAATAGTGAGTTCTAAAGTTTACTTGAAATTTTCAAAAGCAAGTCAAGAGAACTATACCTTTCACCTATCTCAACGATATTACCACCACTTTGAAAGCATACAAGTTCATCTAAAAGTGCAGGTAGTGCAGCTGCAAATATTTCTTGGTTGTCGGAACCAGTCTGCTCATGGTAAAACTGCAAGGTGGAGAGTAATTCCTGCCTATTTGCCCGATGGAGAGCAAAAGCGAGCACTTTCGGCAACCAGTTCACTATAAGAGGCACCATATCATCGTTCCCATATCTGGCCAACTCCAGTAATGCAGGAACTGCTTTGTCATTATCTTGATGAGAGACCACGAGCTTTGGGAGAACTATTGGAATCATTTTCTCAACAAGTTCATCTATCGCAACATCAAATAAGGCTTCCGCAAACTCTCTGACCATTGCTGGTCGACTTGCAAGACTCATTGTTAAATAGTCAAAGAGTTCATTTCGGATATGAACAGCTTTTGAGAGGCTTACTTCAAATCCTCCTTTAAGATGGAAAAAACAGGATTTTTTTATTAGCCTAGACGCATTCATTCTTATAGTAAGATGTGGACTATCAAGTCGATCAACCAACAAGATTAGTGAATTCAAGAAAAGTTGACTGGAGATATCAACTGTAACCATAATTTCTGCTGTAGATTCAAGAAGAGTCTCAATAGTTGGTGGATCCTGAGCTGCCACCAACGACTGTTCCAGTATATCCAAAAATCTACGTTCTTTAGTTTTATTTGATGAAACCCCGTCAAGAAATAGACAACTCAGCACTTGATCATCGAGGAAGGAACTGATCTGAGTGCAAAATGCTTCCCTTACATCCTTCTGTGTGTTAAGTAGTAAAAATTCAACACATATAATCCATTCAGATCTCGTTTTAATAAGAGTATCAGCAGTAGCATGCAGAAGAATACGCCGGATGGTTCTCACACAGCCAACTTGAACATCTTCCGAGGAATTATCATAAACAAGTTTAAAAAATAGGGACTGGAGATGCATGAAATTACAATTGACACCCACTTCTCCACCTGAGATATCAGGAAGTTGTATCCTTTTAGAATATACTCCATGATTGGGCACGATTCTTTTATCACATATTGAACAACAGAATCCTTGCAGTAAATGGTCTACTGTCTGACTGTGTTTCTCATCATTAATTGCCAAATAAAACTTGCATCTACTATGACCATCAGCAGTATTGCAACATCCATATAAGCACGACATGAAACCAAGAGAAAAGGGAATGATCTGTTTAACTTTGTCATGTTCCTCTGTCGCCAGGAATCTGCAGATGATAAGATAAAGACAATTATGCCACAAGTTATCATATTAACTAGTTTATCTACATGTGCAAGATGTACAACATCAAGTTTGAACAATTATGAGCATCTAAGTTCTCTGTTGATAATAAGCCTATGGGAATCCGACTGAACTAATATAAGTTGGCTTAAGCTTGAATGAGCGTATCTGACAAAAAATGTATTCTAGTTGTCCCGGTATGCAAACCAAAACAAATGAGATAAAAATTAGCATAATCCGCAAACTCATTCTTTTCTAAAATCGAACAACAAAACCTCCACTATGCACCATCAGTTACTACAGAAAGTTGGAAATAAGTTTGCCAACACAACAAGAACATTTGAGAAACTTGGAGCCAAAAAAGAATTACACAAACATACTTGTCGTGTGTACAGAGACAAACACGACTAAAACTATAATTACTTGATAATAGAGATTTTTTAGGCAAATGGATGATAAAACAGAAAAATGTGCTTCAAACCCTTTTATCAAATAATCTCCTAAAGGGATCATAATTTAAATTTCAATTCACGAAAAGGAGAACTGGAAGTAAAACAAATGTCTAGATATAATATAGAAATAACTCTCATCTTTTCTGTGGTTTCTTCATTGAATTGACAATTTCCTTTTTCACATCTAAATCTCTAATCACTGTTCATAATTATGCACGTGATAAAGTACACTCACAACAGTGACAATTACTAACAACTAATTACTTTAATATGTAGCCAAAACAAATGGAAAATCTTCTATTTTTCACTTACTCCAGTCTTTCGAACATTTGAGCAAGTACACCAAGACCTGACCACCAGACAACCACTGGCATTGAAATGATAGTTTCAAGTCTAACTTCTTCAGCTCCGTCATGAAGACCCAAATCGAAGACTTCAAATAGACTTTCAGTTTTAAAACTAGGACCAAGCTTGGATAAAACTCTAATAGAGGTACATTTTGCTTTCCATGGAGGATGTGGTCCGCCGACCATATGAGAGTGGGTCCATGGCAGCTTCAGTACCATGTGTATAAGATCCACATAATCGTCCTTAAGTCTGAAAGGCTTGTCCTCCATGAGAAGAGTGCCTAAGTAAAAATAGCTAAATGAGTCCAACGGAATAACAGCATTCAAATGCAAAGTTTCAGAGGCTGGGCCATAAATTCATAAAGAACAAGTGTAAAAACATCAAAAAGAGTAAAATCAAATAACCAATCAACCCAAAAAATTTAAGTTGTTACGTGAAACTCCAATTATTTATTGAAGGCAAAGAGTATGTTTATAGTCTTACTTTGCATAACCAAAATACTGTGAATTCCTTCCAAGTAGGTGGGAACGTCAAATATCACTGAAATTCCTTGTCTTGCCTACACGATATACATCTCAATCAATCATTGGAAAAGTGATAGCTAGCGGACAAATTTACAGATAACAAATACCTGCTCGCATATCCACGGTATCCATGAAAGCATTTGCTGGAAGATGCAGAATGACATATTGGTCATCGGGTATCTAGAAAAGGAAATACAAAGCATACTAAGAGCTGCTAGTGCAACATTTGGTCTTAAAGAATCAGGTCTAGGAGGAGCGTGCATAATGTCAAGTAAAGAAATAAGAAATGCATGCATATTGTCTGCATATTCTTCTCCTTCCCTCTCAGAATTTAATATATGAGTAAGCTTAGTCTCCTCTGGTACATCAGCATCATAAGCCATAATATTTTTGTCAAACTTCAGACGCTTGATCTGGACAGTGTTTAAGTTCTGAGCACGTCTCTTATCTCCAATCTTGGAATTCTCAATTGGTCCATCATGTGATTTAGGTAAGCCCAAACTGTCATTATTTAAGGCTCCCCCTCCAACCCTCTCATGGCCGAGGATTGTGAGAGTAACATGAAGGCAATCTATCAAGGAAGGACAAGGTTCTGGAAAACAAAGTATATGTACCAGAGACTCAGGTCTCCAAATATGAGGGGGGCAAGTTCTTGCAATTCGTTTGTAAACACTGCATAAAGCCACCTGGGTAAAAGGAAAACAGAACAAGAACAATAAGAACTAATTCCCACATGGAAATCATTGTCCAACCAAGAGGTTAGGAAAAGGAGAAATTGAATGCTCAGAAGAACTTGTAACTTGCATTAATTAAAACGATTTCAGGATCTAACCTTAAGTTCTTGGCTTTTGGTTCTCCACATTGACAGAGGGAAAACTTTCATTAAATTAGTTGCCGTCAATTTTACAACATCATCATGACAACTCGAATGCAACACACTAAGGCAACCACCAATGGAGGAATCATATACCAAATTTCTGCAATGCAAGCAAAATATTAAGACAGCTTAAGTCTCAATCCACAGTCCTCAAAAAGTTTCGTCCGCTATAAGGATCATTTTCCTCCATCCTGCTTTGCTAAAAACAATCCAAATATTAAAAAATTTAGAACTAAATAGGGACATTAGAAACACAAGAAGATCATAAAAGTAGCCAATGGCAAGCATAACCATAGATCACATGAGCAAATCATTGTGGCAATACACATAGTCACAATCATAATGGAGGTGGCCTATTTTTGAAGTTTTAGTTGATAGAGGAAAATTTACTAGTTCACATATGTGCAATACACTAGCTAATGAATAAAGAACTACAATCCAAATACTCTCAATGATATTAACTCAAAGAAAAAAACAATCCAATGAAGAAAAAAAAAATTATGATTTATTTGTTCTGATGGAATAGAAGGGAAAAGAAATAGAATTCTTTGAACAGCACAATCGGAAAACATTAAATTGGAGAGGAATGTGATTGTAATTTCCCCCCAGTTTGATGAAGACAAATGATAAGGACAAAATTACTAATATATCCTTTCTCTGAAGCTCACAAACATAATCTTAATTTTTTTTTCTGAAAGTTGATCATAATTTTTTAAAAAGGAGATTATACTTCTCCATTTTTCACAAACAATCCAAAGACAAGAAAGCAAATACAATTTCTTTTCTTTATTTTCTTTTCTGGTCTTCCCACTTCTTTCCTTAAATTTCTTTTATTTTCTTTTTCTTTCCCTTGTGTAATTAGTAATCAAAACAATAGGACTGGAGTTATTATAAATGCAACATACAATTGGGAATTCTACACCAACTTAAAAAAAATAAAGACCTAAAGTTTTCACTTAAAACTTTTCAGGACTTCTTAAAGATTCCTGCAAGATTGTACATCTGAATATTGCTGATAAATCAAAAACCAATAAAAGGAAAATATACTAGAGCTCCCAGCTAAGCATGC
Organism: Mercurialis annua; assembly: GCF_937616625.2. Taxonomy (NCBI): domain Eukaryota; kingdom Viridiplantae; phylum Streptophyta; class Magnoliopsida; order Malpighiales; family Euphorbiaceae; genus Mercurialis; species Mercurialis annua. The sequence continues at coordinate 12,535,672 of NC_065574.1, forward strand.
AGCATGACGCAGTTACAGTTGTTACACTTACACCAGAAATCTTCGAAAACTATCAACATAATAACACTTTATAATTAGAAAGTCAGATCTTGTAAGATTGTGGTTGTTTCTTAACTCTGCGCCTTTGGAGCATATACGTAAAAAAGTTCAACAGCAGTTTGTCTAAAACAATCTTCCCAAGCGGCATATCGCCAAACATGAACGCAATCAAGAACCACAACATATTAAGACTATTTTATCAGAACATTTATTCTCAAGACATCCATATAAAAAATGCATCAGTTACAAAAAAAATTCTATTCCAAATTTCTGACATTCTCCTATTGTAAATTCAAACGCATACCTATATACAGGAAGTCCCTCTTTGTCCTCACTTAATATTACAGCAATTGACTGGATCAGATTCTCATGAGGAATGAAATCATCATCTATAACAGATCCAATCACGCGCGCAAAATCAAAACAAGCCTTCCATAAAATTTCAAGTGTCAGAGAACTGTCAAAAAAAATCTTATTGTAATTGAAATGAATCAACCAATTGAGACAATTTATCCAACTATTACATTAAAAAACTCTCACATACCAAAAGTATAAATAAAATAGGCTAAAGCCACGAAGTTGTAAAAATCTTTCTACGCACCATATGCAAGTCAGCATCTCCATAGCACAAAATAGAACAAGCGGATGAAACATTTGATATATTGACGAGCCCCTCAACATATAAAGTGCCTTCAGTTAAGCATTTGCTGATAAGCTTAATCATCCACGTCGCTAATGGTTGCCACCTATCTTTTCCCGTAATGTTGATCAAGATACCAGCACCATCAAGGGGTTTACTGCTGGTAGGAAGATCAGCAAGACAAGTAGGATCCCCGAGAACTTCAGCAAAGGACGTACAGAAACACTTCAAATTTAAGCTAGGACAGCCTGAATCATCAGCAGTTTCAGCAGAAATTGATGCTGCATACAGAAGATCTATATGCAGAAAGAGAAAGAGTTAAGTTCTGCACATGTTAATGCGCTGTCCATAAACAATGAATTAATAAAGAGAAAACACCACATCGAAGATGTAAACACTACAACTATTTACAAGAAACGCATTAGGTAAAAGATTCCTTACCTTCAACGGCCGACATAGCATCAATGAAAAATTTACAATATGCATCTCGTGCTCCAATACGAAGCAATGACAAAAGAGATCCAACCGTCTCAAAAATCACCCCGTGTCGCGAGCTGAAACAATATAGTCAGTTTCCAAAATAGATACTTATTAAGAGTAAATAAACAGAAACACCAACCTATGGTTTGACAAGATATCAACAATCATTCCAATTTCAACACATCATAATCTTCAGTCTAATTTCTAGTAAACCCTAACTAATACAATCACAGACTCACCGAAAAGCAGGCTCTGCGAAAAACGGCAAAATCCGACCGATAACAGGCAAAACAGCAGTAGCCTTGCCATGATAAAAGAATCCAGGAAAATTCTTCGCAATGTGAGAAATTAACTTCAGAACAGCAATCACCTCTCTCTCACTAGCTGCAATCATTTAAAAAAAATCAAAACGAAAACTAAACACGACGACTGCAAAATTAGGGCGTTAATTGAGTTCAAATTAGATTGATCAAAGACGAAAAACCGGAGGAGGAAGAAGGAACGACGTAGGAGTGAAGCAGATTAGGAAGGACGGCGCGGAATCTGTTTCCTAAAGCGTCGTCGTCGTCGAAGGTGGCGTTTGACGGCGTGGAAGAGGAGGCGGCTATGCGTTCTCGGAGTTCGTGTATTAAACTGGAGAGGTTACTGTTAGTATTAGCGGCCATTTTCGCCGCCGTTGTTGTTTGGTTTTTGTGTTTGTTTGTTTGGTTTCATTTATTGATTTTATTTCCCTCCTAAATTCGAAATTTTATGGTGTGTAGAAGTGAACTCATTCTGGGTGTATGCAAGAACAAAACATGAATAAATAAATTCACTCTTTTTTAAGAAGAATTTTAAATAAATTCTTATAGCATCCACAATTAATGCTATTTTATATGCTATGATTGGCATGAATAAATAATAAAATGCTATATTTATCATAACGTTCTAATTTTATCTCCAATGCAAAATTACAAAAAAAATTATAATTATTTATTAGGATAATTATCTATTAACTTTTTTATTAATTTATAAAAAAATAAATCATATATTTTAGGATTAATTTCATAAAAAATCACAACATTTACATGAGGTTGTATTTTAATCACGACTTTTAAAAATTGTCATATAAAACCATGAACTTTTATTTTTGCTGACGTAGCCACCAAAATCCGGCAGATTTGAAAAAAATGGAAGGTAAAAATATACCGAAAAAATAATCAGTAATCTATTTGAAAAAAATGAAAGGTCAGAGTTTTATGAAAACTTTTAAAAGTCGTGATTAAAATGAAATTTCGTGTAAAATTCGTTATTTTTTTATGGAATTAATCCTATATTTTATAATCTTCATTAATATAAATTTTATTTTTATTTGATATAATAATGAGTTCTTTTAAAAAAGAATTGTTAAGAGGGTCAATGATTTATATGAAAATAAATTGTTTATAAATTATTTTAACATATTGGTGTGTGGTTTATTATTAAAATATTTAATCAATCGGGATCGTAAAAACAAAAAAAAATATCATAAAATTTAAGATGAAAAAAAAATGAATAATGTAAAAAAGAATAGTAGTAAAAAATTATAATTAATAATGAATTTTAATTGGTCGTAAAAATTTAGCATATGCTATAATTGATATTAAATTTAACACAGAATATAGCATATTCTAAATTTAATATTGAATATAGCATTATATTGTATTTGGATTTTAAAACTCAATGCTAAATTATAGTATTAACATGCTAAAATAACATTGCATTGTGCATGCTCTTACATATTCAATTAGTGTGAGGATTTTTTTTTTAGGTGAAAATTCAAAAAAGATATATTAATAAAGCGCAATAAAAATTGCAACCAAAATACAACTCTCCTAAGAGAAAACAAACAAAGTTACAAAGTCAATCTCTGCAAATTAAATTGGAATTCTCAACTTTGTTCTTAGCAATGACAATACACCTAACATTTATGATTATAGTCGAAACAGTGTTTTAAAAATCGGATCGACTGGTTCGACCGGAAATCGAAAGTCAGTCCAGTCTTTTTTACCTTAAGAACGGGATTTACGGTTCAACAGTTAACCGGAATAACTGTAAACCCGGAGTATCATTGAACCAGCTGAACCGGAAAACCCGTCTGGTTCACTACCAACGGACCATATTATTTTAGATTTATGAATTTTATTACAGAAAAAATGAAATTTTTGATAAGAAAAAAATTCAAAAATATACATCTAAGAGAATATGTTATTATTGACAGAGTTTTAAATTTTAAGAAAACTAATATGAAAGTAGATCTACGAGAAATGGTCAAAGAAAGAAAATAATAGTTCTTAACTGAATTTGTGGCGTTGCCATGGTTATGGTTCTGAGTAAAGATTATTTGTACTATAAAGATGAAGTTGAGATGATGATGATGATCCTAAATTAGAAGAATTTTTTTACTTCATTTTACTTTTTTTTTTCACTGTGTTTATGGATTTGATGAGAAATCAGTAAAAAGAGAAGAAAATAAATAAAAGTTAAACGAAGAAGGAAGCATAAGATAATGGTTTATAGAAAAAATAATTTGTATTAAAAAAGAAAAAAGAAAAAGTTGAAATTTAATTGTTACAATAGTGGGTCACAGCTCATTGTAAGCTGACAGGTTGATGAGACACAACAGCGTCCCATGTTTTAATATAATTGGTTGAATTGGTAATTGAACCGGTTGAACCATAAATCGATGACTGTATTGGTTCTACTATCGATTTGGTTTTTAAAATACTGAGTCGAAGTATTAGGACTTTCATTAGCAAAAAGTAACTGTTCCTAACCTTCCAGATATAATATATGATTGTTGTCAAAGATAATTCTTGCAACATTTTTTATAGTAGCTCTCTTAATAAACCAACTTATCAGTCTTCTTCAAATTCTGATATTACTAAGGCATATGCAAACAGGCAATAAAATATTTCAAATTTTTCAAAAAAAGTTGCACTCATAAAAGCAACAATTGTTTCAATATTAGAGGAACAATACACAATTGTTATTTTCCCTTAATTTGTGAATTTGTCTTTTGTTCTCAACCTCCTTTTCATAACTAAGCACAACATAAAATTAAATCTAAGGATGGAATTCTTGTCCAGGATTAATTTATTCCAAGAGACCTGATTGTGATGATCTCTAAACTCATTTCAGGTCTTAGCAATTGAAAATATGTTTTTGTAAACAACTTTTCAATTCATAGCATCCTCCACAAGTGCTATTTAATTTGACATTATCTCTTATGTAATTCCAAGTTTCTTCTGTCTTATTATCTATGGAATTAGGGAGGTTCTATATGTTGTTTCTCCATTGATCAAATAGAGAAGCATTCTTGGGGATATTGACATCTCTCATTTTAACACTTGGAAATTTCTTTAAAAAGGAGTATCCATGTAACCATGGATCATTCCAGAAGTCAATTTTGGTATCATTACAAGGCTTGTACACTATGAGTTTTTTGACTTTATTTTTTATGCCTAACAGACCCCTCTAGGCCCAGTTAGTATTGTTGTTTGTTTTAGACCCTTAAAACTTCTTGATTCTATTTTGTCTTGTTGATTGCACCCATAAAGAGATAGAACTGCTGATAATTTTCCAAATATGCTTGTTGGTAGTTGCTCTATTCCAACTATCTATGTCTTTATTGTCTAATGTTGGAATATGTGGAAATTAAATATGATTGTTCTAAACATACCTCTTGTCGAATCCACAAGTTTGATTGATATCATGCACTAAGTCTCAAGTATTTTCACAATGAAAAATACTTATATTTCACCACCTAATGTACCGATTAATTGTGTATATTTTGATAGAGAATTGAGCTATGATTCATTATTTAATTATGTATTTTCAATACATGTATATGTAAGCAACTAAAAGGTTCCATGAATAAGTGTAACTTTTCACTAAGTTACCACTTTTCATGGAATTGCAACCTTACAATAAAGGTATTGCACCCTTTTCATGCATACCCATATAATTAGTTGGATTCCAATCAATCAGTCATGGGCGATCCGACACAAATACCAACACCTCCCACTTGCACATGACGGGTTAGACCTCATAATCAAAATATAACCACAATTTCATACTAGTACATAGGTCGTGCGACTTAGCGAGTATACCTTCACTCGGGATCTTATAGATATGTATCTGTTAGGAATGACATAACAGCTTCTATCCTTTAAAAATATATTGTTATTCTCGCAGTACCCTAAATTTATCCTTTTGAAATGATAAACTCTATTCTCTCGCAGAGTATGTTAAAAAATATATATACTTGTGTATTCATAATCAAGTCATATTTCTTCAAAAATTGATAAGATTGGCCGACCAATGAAAACACTGAATCAAATCTTCCTTTCTCACTCAAAATTTACAATTTTATGCACAACTGTTTTTCTAGACATGGTTCATAGGCCAAATCATCCATAACCATAGGTAGCAAACTAAGATAGCAAACACCATGAATAAAACATAAATAGCAGAAAAACGCTAAGGGTACAATTATAAAGATATATACTTATCCTATATGGTCTCACACAGTGGAGAAGGAAGGAATCATTCTCCCACCATCTTTTTGGTTGTCCTAGCACACATGGTATGAATCATGTGCTACAATATTCTTTATATCTTCGATGTTAAATAAAGTATTGTACGGACCTTGATTCAGTCATTTCTTAACGCTAACATGAATTCTCAAAATTCTTAATCTTAGCAGGTAATAATGAGAACTCACGTCCGGCTATCACAAATCACTTGGATTCGGACAATCCAAAACGGTTATAAATATAGTATCTCATCTTATTCTCTTGAGGCGATAAACCTAACATCATATCTCATCTTCACTCGCTCATCTGACACTAGAGGCGACCGCTCATGTGAGTGAGCCGATCTAAAATCTGTGTGACATCTTTATTGACCTTTTACAAATAATATATGTGATATGATGATACAATAAAATTAAAGGTTAATGTCATAAAAATTCACCAATTTTACACGTTTTCTCATTTTAATCATGCAGTTTAAATTTTCTCATTTTTTAGGGTTTTGATTTTTCACCTCCAAATCCACCATTTTTTATATATGAGATTGTTATACTATTTATGTTTTCTATAATTATTCCTAATAAAAAATTAATATTTCTAAATTATCTTTATCCCTAATTAAACCATTTTTTCTTTACCTTTTTTTATCTTTTTGTTTATAGAAACATCTCTCAAAAAATATTATTATGATGCCAAGAGTTTGGCCAATTATTATTTGTAAGTTTCTTTTCATATGTATTGTATTTAATCAATAGTTATGTTTTATGCAAATTATCCATATTTTAGATTTATCAATAGTTATGTTATGTGCACAAAAAAAAACATAAAATATTATTTTAATTTTTTGTACTAATCTTGATCTTATGTTATAGAAAAATTATTTTTACTATAAAATGATTAGTGTTTAAATATCTAACTGAGAATAGAAATGAAAAAAATATATTAAATTCATGGAATGCTCTTATTGAAGTCAAACAAAAATGGAAGGAAAATTGTGTTAAAAGTCCATTGATTTTATTTTTAATCCAAATGATTGAAATTTTATAATTTATAGATTTAATTTCTATTAATTTAGAATTTATCGATTTTATTAAAATTTATAAATTTGAAATCCACAATTCAAATGGTGTCTTATGCAATTAACAACGCTTTTATTATTGATTTAAATATGGGAGAACTCATCACAAAACCGACAAATTTTTTGTTTTCTTAAAGAGAATAATGTGAACATGGCTACATACGAGGCTAAATTTTCATATAAACGCATCAATCATTTTGATATTATTGAGATTTCAAAAAAAAAAATCATATTATTGAGATTTAATTATTATCGAAACACGTAATGACATCAATAATGGTGATAAGGAAATATGGATATCTCCATACAAAATTTTAGTGGCCGGAAATTTTTTCTGTCCTTTATAAATTATTTCCTGCCACGTTGTCTCCTAAGTACAGTCTTTGGATATTTTTCAGGTTTTATCATTCTTGTTTATAGTTTTGTCCTTTTTATTACTTTTTTGATATTAACTTTCTTTTCATCAAAATATAAATGTGAAATCAAAAATATAATTGTGATCGATTCGGCTGTTGAACCAATAATTTAAAAGTTGGACCAATTAGACAATAAAATTAGGTTTAAAATTTAATTTATATGTATCATTTATTCAATCGATTGAACTATAGTTGAAATGTCATTGTACCAAATAGAGCCGAATTCGAAGTGTTCATGTTTGGTTCGTTACATAAAATATTCATATTCAATTTATATAAAATTTATAATGTTCATATTCGATTCATGTTCTGTCAGTATTCATTTATTTAATTGCAAAGCGAACAAACTCGCAAATGTCATGAAGGTACTAAACGAGCTCATTCCAAGCTCGTTCGTTTAACAACTAAACTAATAAACACGAGCTCAACACGATTAACAGTTAAATGAACGAACACAAATCGCGAAACAAATGAACATATTTTTTTAAATTATGTAATTTTGCTTAAATTTATGTAGTTTTAATAAATTAAAAGAACATTTTATATTAAATTTAACAACGAGTTCCGCAAACTTTTAATCGAACTTCTATAAAAGCCGATCGCAGACTCTTTGCGGAGCTTATATATGAGTCATGAACTCATAATCGAGCTTATAAATGAGCCCGTTCACAAACAATTAACAATATCATATACAAGATGTTCGTGAACATAAACAAGCCCAACAAATTATATTCATGTTTGGTTCGTAAATAAATAAACATAAAATCAAATTCGAACTTGGTTCGTTTAAAATATGAATGTACATGAACTGAGCTCATATCGAGCCGAATGGCGAGGCGCTCATGAACAGCTCGGTTCGTTTACAGCCCTATAGATAACCTTACCAGTTTTACCACAGGGGCGAGCAGTTCGGTTCGTTTAAAGCCCTATCAATAGCCTCCCGGTTTGACCATCGACACGGGCAACTATACCGATTTGACCACTGAAACAAGCAATTCGGTTCATTTAATACCCTATCGATAATCTTACCAGTTTGACCACATGTTCGCTTTTTAAACATTAGTTTCAGGTTTGTAGAAAACACGACAAGTCATGAGTTGTATTGTTTCTATTTGTGTAGGAAGCGTTTATCCCATATAACTATTGTGTTACATTATTTTTACAATACGACAATGAGTATTTGCGAGATGAATTTTTTTTATTTTTTTTATCATTTAATTTTCCGCATGACTAATGTATTATTAGTTTATTACACGAATGAAATGGCACAAACGTTCTGTTATATAATTATTCCTGTGTAGGTGATGATGACACATGAAAAAATATATCTGTAGGGACCAGCTCCGGCTCATATGGCTGATGTTTCAGGTGGTCTTTTCTTTTCCCATTTTGTTAGTTTCTCCTCATTTGGCTTATTATTAAAATTTGGGCTACTCATAGGAGTTTTGATCTTTTACTCATGCAACACATGATGACACATGACTCGTAGTGTTTTTACTCTTTATATTGGCCCTTTTTTTTATGAACTCTTTATGTATCCATGAAATCCATTCATTCATTCAATCAATAAAATATCTATTAAAAATATATGTGAAATGTCAATGTAACCATCTAAGTTTTATCTTGCTTAAATGAACATAAAGAAACAACACAATTATTAATGAATTATTTTATTAAAATCAACTAAATGTAATGCAATATTAATAAAAATATGTATGAGAAATATCTATAAAAATATTAACGCAAGATCTAAATAAAACATCAATAATATAAATTTTATATATTTGAATAAATATAAAGAACAATGTATTTATTAATACAATATCTTCTAAAAATCATCAAATGTTGATAGAGTATAGATGAAAAATTATCGGAATATCTATAAATTATTATAACTTTTTTTATAGTGCTTGGACGGATACAAAGAGACATTGAATTTGATTAAAATTTAATTCCATTCTTTTTATAATGTTGACCTTAGTTTATGACTTTTTAAGTTATTTTTAACTCATTATTGAATGATTACATTTTACATAAACTATTATTACCAAATAAAATCATAATTTGAGTTAGTTATATATTATAGTTTACTTTTATTTCATTATTAAAATTACACTATAAATAAAATAAAAAATAATAAAAAATATTATTATTACTATATATAATAATTTATAAAAACAATACAATTACTACATTAAATAAACACTATGTTGTTAATATGTTTAATTATCAATTAAAAAAGGGGTAATATCATAAAAATTCACCAACTTTACACGTTTTCTCAATTTAATCACGTTCTTTAAAATTTCTCATAAAAATACACCAACTTTCATTTGTTTTTTCAAATTCATACACGGTGCTGATATGACACTCATTCATTGGTGCAATTTGCTGAGGTGTAAGTCATTTTTAACTATTCATTGAGTGACACGTCAGCATCCTGTATGAATTTGGGAAAAAAATAAAGTTGATGTATTTTTATGAGAGGTTTTAAAAAATGTGATTAAATTGAGAAAACGTGTAAAGTTGGTGAATTTTTATAACATTAACCCATTAAAAATTATACTATAAACTATCATCACTATTATTTCGATATAATAATTTGTAAAAAAAATTAATTTATCGACAAATTATTATTATTATTATTATTATTAGAGAAAAGGGTCAGTTAAGCCCCTATTGTTTGGCCATTGGATCAAGTAGGCCCTTAATGTTTGAAAAGGTGCAATTAAGCCCTTAACGTTAGTAAATCTTATCACGTGAGCCCTCCTCCTTAACACCGTTCAAAAACGAAGAGATCTCTGTCTATTTTTGCCAGCATGGACTCCTCAATTGCTGACGTGGTCATAATACCATTATACCCCTCACCTTCTCCTCTACTTCTTCTATAGTTTTTTCTCATCTTTTTATCTGCCACTTCCTCATCGCCACCAAGTTAAGAACCCATTTCACTTTCTATTTATTGAGATTCTTTTTTGTTTAATCCTGTGAACCAAAACCCACTTCTCAAATTCACAATTGTTTCATTCAAATACTATAATACAGAAGAAAAAAATAGAACTCTGTTTTGTTGAAAAGCCCAAGTCTCAACCTGAATGGTTTCTTGTGCTCAGTCTGCTGACTTCTTTTTTTCATTCTTGACATTTTTATTCACTTTGCTCAACTTGGTTTATGTTACACTTCACTAAATGTAACGTCTTAAAAGGTCTCAACGCCACACTCGTAAACACCATAACCATCCATCAACATTTCAACGACGGCTAAGACCCACATAATTAAATTTCTCTGAAAACAATCTCTAATGGCTCCAATGACGTCGGCTTTTTACAAGCAGATTGCACTGAAAATTATCTATCAACAATTAAGATCGTGGGTTAAAAATCTTTAACAAATTTAATTATTAAACTTAAAAATTTACGTCGGCAATGATTGCAGTTATCTACAATGGATTCTCGCCGCGGGCGCTTAATGTAGCGAAACACTTTGGATTGATCAGATTGTTTTTTTACTTAGTCGTGCACTGTTAGTGTTAGTAATATTTATTAGCATATTCAAATGGGTCTTCTTTCGATTACGGTACAGAAGGCCACCATGGAGGCTCCTGGTTTCTCTGAGCCTCAAACTTCAGAGGTTTCGTCATTCGTCCTCGATGGTTCAGGGTCGTACCCTGAGTATGGGATATGGTGGTGAACTGTTGCTTGTCAAATGTTGATTTGCGAAAATAGATAGGCGAAGAGTTCCAAACCGTTTTGATGCATATTAGAAAAACATTTACTGTTCTTTTAGTTGTTGAAGTTATTGATTAGTTTTCCAAAAAAAAAGTTGTTGATTATCAATATTTTCTGTTGAACATAAGGTGTTCGACAGAAGTTCTCAATGAAATATAGATAAAAAGAGAGTTGGTGGCATTATAAATTGTCGCATTTCATGTCAATATTGACACGTAGATTAGAAATTAACGGAGATTTTAAAAAAATTAACAGCGTCAAACTAAAGGGCTTATATGATACCGTTCATTAACATTAGGGGCTTAATTGCACCTTTCCAAACATTAAGGGCCTACTTGATCCAATGGCCAAACGTCAGGGGCTTAACTGACCCTTTTCCCTTATTATTATTATTTTAAACTATTGAAATTTAGCTATCAATTAAAAATATTACCTTGCAATACGAACCTTGTGGGTGCAACAATAGGGAAGAAATTACCTTGCAATACGAACCTTGTTCCGGGTGCAACAATAGGGAAGAAATTATTCTTCATTACGTTAAAGAATGCCGGGAGGTTCGTGGATTATAGCTCCTCTCTCCGTTGAACTTTCAGGTGGATATATTTACCTATCAAACTACCGAGGAATGGTTGAGCTTAATGTTCACTTTGCTGAAATTAGAGGAGCTGTAGATCTTCATGTTATTTTTGGTTGTCTAGAATGAATGAAACAACTTGGTTTTAGGAATGATATGCTTACTCCAATACACCTTTTTAGCTGCATTCAGAGTATGACTGATAATGAAACTGATCGTGCTAGGATTGATGGGAGTGCTGGAAATGTGTCGGAAAAAAATATGGTATACGCCTTCCATTTAGGTCCTCAAAGTGAACATTGATGCCGCAATTTTCATTTATTCAATTTTTTGCCAAATATACTCAAAACTCATTTGAATTTTGCCCAATATACCCAAGTATATCCAAGTCTTAGGTATATGTAGCAAAAGTCAAATAAATGATGGATCAAATTGGTAAAATTTAAAAATTATAAAATATTTGTCAAAACCCCTATAGTTATTCATTTTACCTTAAGAAAACTAATAGGTCTTTTTGTTCATTGTTATTTTACCTAGCGAGGTGATATACAATATTTATAAATAGGAGTGAACAAATTGCCATTAAATTAAAATAATTAATCTATTTCAGATAAGTTCAGTTAATGTTTTTAATTAATCTAGTTATTTCATTTTATTCAGTTCGATTAATAAAAAATTAATTCTCTTGCTAGTAGTGTTAAAAAAAATCAATTAGTTTTAATTGAAAATTTGCTATATTTATTTTAAAAATTAATAACGTAGTGAAGTCATCAATAAAAAAAAACATAATAACGACAACCCCTTTTAGTAGAAATAGGAGAGGATCCCCAAACATCAGAATGAATAAGATCAAAAAGAGCAACAAAAATAGTATTACTTTTAGAAAAAGGCAAAGCAGAGAACTTTGCTAGTTTACAACCACTGCAATAAAAAATATCATGAGTTTTCAAATTCCCTAAAACTCATGTAGAAGCTAAAAATTGTAAACGAGACCTAGTGACATGACCAAGGCGAGAATGCCACAAGTAAAATACAGACGAAGAATGATTCAAATGAAAATATGATATATCCATACCAGGAACAACAGCCGCAATCTTACGCGTTTTGAGCTGATCCAATATATAAAGTCCTCCTTCTTTATGACCGGTCCTAATCACTTCCTGAGACTTTAGATCCTGAACTTAACAAGCAGAAGAAGCAAAGCATACTAAGCAACAATTATTACAAATTTGACCAACAAAAGTAAAATTTAAAGTCAGAATAGGAATATGATAAACATTGGATAAGGACAAAAAAGGTATATAATAATCGAACCAACACCTTGCAAGGGCATAGGTATACCATTAGCACTCATAACATGAACTAAAACTTTAGGAGTTAGAGAAGTAAAAGATGACAAATTAGATTACATATGATTCGAAGCACCAGAATTTAAAATTCAGGATGAAGAAAATATACCTAACGAACTAGATGACAAACCTATTTGAGATGAAACTGACATGACATGTGGTTGAGATGCAAAAAACTTCTACAATTGCTTAATCATTGATGGATCTAAAGAAGAGGTTGTCAGCGCATTGTGAGGGCGAGGAAGAATATGAGGTCCATTATGAGGATCCAGTGGTCGGTACTTTTACTGATGAGACTGCTGATGGAGTATTGCTGAGCATACTACTGCTTTCCTTTACCCAAGTTTGGACATTGTGATTTTCAATGACCTTTCTATTTACAAAAACCACATTAATTACGAGCAACAGTTCCATAAGGCCTGAATTGAGAATTGAAATTTGGTCGTGGAGGCATGACAAAGACTGATGTATTAGACAATAGAAACTTTCTTTACAACAGAAGGCTTAAGACGAATTTCTATACACTACTAGAAAACAACTGATTAGCGACGGAATTTGGCGACGGATGCCAATTCTGTCGCTAATGAGTTGTTTAGCGACGGATTTATGTCCGTCGCTAAATCCACCATGTTTAGCGACCGATTAATTCAATTCAGTCGCTAATTTTGGAGGGAACATGGCGGGAACGGAGGCGCCAATTTTTTTTGGTAAATTAGCGACGGATTATTTAAGTCTGTCGCTATTCTGCAAAATCAAATTTTTATTTAATACTGATTTTAACGGTTACCGGCGGAACTCTAAATACGTCGGTAAATTACCGACGGATATAGAGTTCCGTCGGTAAATCATCCCTTAACGTTTCATTAAGGGTTATGGTTTTACCGATGGAATTACCGACGGACTGTTTCCGTCGGTAAAACCTTAACCTAATTTATCCCACTTCCTTTTCTCTCGCACTCAGACTCTCTCTCTCTCTCTCTCTCTTTTCCGCCGCTCTCCCTCTCATTTTCTCCTTTTCCGGCGAAATCCCTCTCATTCTCCGGCGAATTCCCTCTCTTTTCCGGCGAAATCCCTTTCCCTCTCCTTCCCTTTCTTTTTTCTTCACCGACCGCCTCCTCTCCTCCCTCTCTTTTTTCTCCGCCACCACTGCTCCTCTTCGGCGAAAGCATTCCGGCGCCATTTCTCTCCCTCCTCTTTCCAGTGAGTTAGTTTATATATTTTAATTGTTTTGTTATTTGTTTAATTATATAATAAAGTTGTATTTTTTTTAAGTAACTGCTGCCTGCCGCCCTCCGCCGCTGCCGACCTCCGGTCACCGGTCTTGTCCGCCGCTGCCGACCTCCAGTACTGTGTAGGTTAGTGAGTTGAAGTTAGCTTTTGTTTTTTATTAATTATAATGCAATAGTTAACTTAAAAAAAACAACAGCCGCTGCCTTCGTCCCCCGCTGCCGACGCCGCTGCCATCGTCCGCTGCTGCTGCCAACCTCCGATCACCTCTGCTGTTCGCTGGTGGAAGCTGCCTAGGTTAGTTTTTTGAACTTCAATTTTCAATTTTGATTATTATTAAATTTAATTGGATTAGAAATTAGTGTTATAATTAAATTAGGTTATTTTAATTGTTTTAAATTAAATTACACTAGTTTATTTAGAGTAGTTAATTAAAGTAGAGATTAAATTATGTGTTTATTATAATTAAAAGAGATTAATTGAAATTATTAATATTTAATTTTGTTTAAAAAATATTAAGTTAGATTTGTGAAAATTAGGTTAGTTTTGTCAAAATTTGGTTAGTTTTAGTAAAGAAGGTTAATTTTTTTAAATGGTTATATATTATTAGGCTAATTAAATTGTTGAATGGTGGGTTGAATAATATATTATTTAGGTTAAATATTTTATTAGATTAATTAATTTGTTATAAAATTAAGTTAGTTTATAAAACTAGGGAATCTATATTTTTAATTTAGGTTAATTAATTATGTTAATTAAATAAAATTAACTTAATTTATTATTAGCTAGTATACTTAATTTGAAATAATTAAAATAAAATGATTTGTTGTTTATGTTGGAACCGAATATGTATTGTTTACTTGCAGGATTTCCCTGAAAAATGGGTGATGCTCATTTTTAGGGGAAATGCTGCCGGATTTTCGTTAAAAATATTATATCACTTAGAAAATTAAAAAAAACGTATCTTGATAAAGTATTAATTTGTATTGTTATGATAATCTGATCCAAAACTATTAATGTAGGTTTGTTTCTGACGATTGCTGATAGCCACTGATCATAGCCGTTGTTGTTTGTTTACATAGCTTATCTTCTATTTATTGCGGTTCTGCTCTTCAACAAGTAAGTGTTACTGCATTTTTGTATTTCATTTTAGTTTGTTAGAGTAAATTGAATAACTGTTAAATTTAATTAACAAAGATTTTATTCCCACCGAATAAAATCTTTCCTAGCCGTAGAAACCCGTCCCGTGTGTTCAAGAGATTGAACGACACGGGATTGTACGTGTGTACAATTCGTAAAACTGCTGTCGTCTGCGTAATTTGATCACGAAAAAACATATGTGTATGGATATGGTATAGGAATATTTGGTAGTTTTCTGGCGTATGTTCTCTGGGTGACTATTTAATATAGGATGTGTAACGCTTATTCCTTACGGAATATATAATTAGCGTTACACACCCTATATTATGTAATGCACCTGGGGAACGACGCCGGAAGGCTGCCGAATATTTTTTCCGTATTCATGCATATATCATGATCGAATTATGGGGCGCCAGTTTTGCGAATGGGATAGGACCATACCCTTTTAGCAGTCAATTACATTGACTTTGCTATGTTGAGCTTATGAACCAGTACCTAATTGTACGTCCTCCAGAAATGAATCCAGACCGCAGTTGGATGTATACGAGGCATGACAGAGGCTTCCTGCCGCCAGATTTTTTCCCTAATCTTGAAGAGTTCGTGAATTTTGCTGTACAACATCCCGAGTGTATGAGTGGGGAAGAGATAAAATGCCCATGTTCTAGGACAAAATGTAGAAATACGAATTTTCGAGATGTCGAAGTTGTGAAACTACATGTCTTGCAGTCTGGGTTTGTTCCAGATTACTATGTTTGGATTCACCACGGTGAGGTGAATGTCCCTCCTGTAGTTCAGCAGCCGGCTAATGAATACGATTACTATAATGAGGGAGGGGGAGATTTAAACTCTGGTTAGAGAATGGTTATTGATGCTGTTGGTCCCGAAGTTTTTGAGGAAGAGACCCCGAATGACGAAGCTCAGAGGTTTTTTGATATGATGAGTGCGGCAGAAGATAAAATATGGCCCGGAAATAGCAGACACTCACCCCTGTCCGCATCTGTTGAAATTTTGGATATTAAGTGTCGACATCAGGGGTCGATATCGTTGATTGATGACACCTGCCGTTTATTATAAGAACTGCTTCCAGAGAACAACAAAATGCCGAATTTTTTTGTTAATATCAAGAAGCTGGTGAAAGGTCTCGGGTTGCCGGTCGAGGTTATTGATTGCTGTTTCCACAACTGTATGATTTACTGGGGGGCGGACGAGGATTTAACCCACTGCAAAGTTTGCACATTTCCTCGGTGGAAACCTGTTACGAAAAGCAATTCGGCCAAAAGAAGGGCTAACGTTCCTTATAAAAAAATGTTTTATTTCCCTTTAACTCCGAGGCTGCAAAGGTTGTACGCTTCCAAAGCCACGGCTAAACATATGACATGGCACGCTGAACATGAAATGGAAGACGAGAAGATGTGTCATCCTTCTGACTCTCCGGCGTGGAAACGGTTCAGTGAGTTGCATACAGATTTTGCAGATGAAACAAGAAATATCAGGCTAGGATTATGTACTGACGGGTTTCAACCATTTGGTAGTTTTGGGAAAAATTATTCTTCCTGGCCAGTGATTGTGACGCCGTATAATCTGCCTCCTGGCATGTGCATGAAGGATGAATTTATGTTTCTAACAATACTTGTCCCGGGACCCGGAAATCCAAAAAACCATATGGATATTTTCTTGCAGCCATTAATAGCAGAGTTAAATCAGTTGTGGAAATCTGGAATCCGTATGTATGACATTCAAAAACGGCAGAATTTTCAAATGAGGGCGGCGCTTATGTGGATAATTAATGACTTTCCCGCTTATTCAATGTTGTCTGGTTGGAGCACATTAGGAAGATTGGCATGTCCGTATTGTATGGAAATTACTGAGGCTTTCACGTTGCCCGAGAGTGGTAAACAATCCTGGTTTGATTGCCACAGAAAGTTTTTACCTACAGGTCACCATTTCCGTCGGAACGTTACCGAATTCCGAAAAGGCAAACAAGTAAGGCATCAATTTGGAGGTGTGAGGACTGGAGATGAAGTGTTAGCAGAGGTGGACGGTCTGGGGTTTAAGAGGGCCTATGAGAATGATGCTAAGGCTACGAATGATGAACTATCTAAAGGCCGTGGTTGGAACCGAAAAAGTATATTTTGGGATTTACCGTATTGGAGGACAAATGTGATCCGGCATAATCTCGATGTCATGCATATTGAGAAAAATGTATTTGACAACGTTTTCAATACCATGCTCAATGTACCTGGTAAGACGAAAGATACGGCAAAATCTCGGGCAGAGTTGAATAAAATTTGTGATCGTCCTGGCCTGGCACAAGATGAGGAAACTGGTAGATATCCAAAGTCTTTGTATGCTTTGGACAGAGATTTAAAAAAGATTTTGTCAGAATGGATTCAAAAGTTAAAGTTTCCGGATAGTTACGTGTCCAACTTGTCTAGGTGCGTTGATTTAAACAGTTTAAAGATGATGGGCATGAAAAGTCATGATTGTCATGTCTTCACGCAACGACTTTTGCCAATTGCTCTTCGGGAGCTTCTTCCGGCAGAAGTGTGGGAGCCTTTAACAGAGTTGAGTATATTCTTCAGAGAGTTAACTGCCACATCGCTAAAAAAGGCAGATCTTCAGAGATTAGAGCTTGATATCCCGAAGATACTGTGTAAGTTGGAACGTATATTTCCGCCGAGTTTTTTTGATTCGATGGAACATCTCCCCGTACACCTTCCGTACGAAGCTATGATGGCAGGACCTGTTCAGTATCGTTGGATGTATCCGTTTGAAAGGTGATATATTTAAAGTTCTATTTCGTCAACCGATAATTAGGTAAATGAACTAATTATATGATTATGCAGATACCTGAGAAAACTCAAAAATAAGGTTTCGAATAAAGGCAGAGTGGAAGGAAGCATTAGCAGCGGATATCTACTGGAGGAAATAGCAAAATTTGCATCTTTTTATTTCAAGGATGGTGATCCGATGGTACCATGTCGGATGCAAAGAAATGAAGTTTGCGAAATGGACGTTGATGATGATTTCGACAGATTATCTATTTTCAAACCGGAAGGGCGACCTGTAGGTGCTTGTCGGAACAGATATCTGGATGATGCTGAATATGTTGCTGCCCGAAGCTACATCCTTTTGAATTGCCCTGAAATCGAACCTTACAGAGAGTAAGTCTTAATATACAAATTTAAGTTCAGTATTGAAGAATTTGATACAAATTGTATTAATTCGCTCGTATTCTTGTAAAAAGAGTTTTTGAAGGCGAGTTGTATGAATTCAACCACGAAATTACACAGACCGAAGTTGTAGTAAAGTTGGAAAGGGAATTCGCCTTTTGGTTCGAGCAATATGTAAGTATTAATGTTGTTTTATCGTCGTAGTTGTATATATTATCGTGTTGATCCGTATAATAATTGTGCTACAGGTGAAAGACCCAACTGTCTGTACCAATCCCTATATTCTAAGTCTTGCAAAAGGACCACTTAGATCGGTCAAAACATTCAAGGGGTACTGTGTGAACGGGTTTAAATTCAATACTGAATAATATGGGGAGGATCGGGTTACAATGAATAGCGGAGTCTGTGTAAAAGGATCACTCTACGGCCCAGCTGAAAGCGACTTTTATGGAGTGTTGACTGACATTATTGAGTTAGAGTATCCAGCTCTACCAATAAAGAGGACGGTTTTATTTAAATGTAATTGGTTTGATCCTACAAAAACGGTTGGTATGTTAGTCCATCCTCGGTATAACATAGTCGATGTTAATCACAGAAAGAGATACAATAAATACAAACCTTTCATTTTAGCTGAACAGTCCGATCAAGTACATTACTTACCTTATCCTAGCAAAAAGCGGGACAAGAAAGATTGGTGGGCAGTATGCAAGATAAAAGCTCTCTTTGAGCTAGACATGCCTGAAACAACTGTTCCAGCTTTCCAAGATGATAGTGCAGAACTTCCGCTCGATGTCATAACGAATGACGATCCGACAAATTTAGTTGATCCGAATGGCGAGGCGGACGAGGCTGCATTACACAACCCTCCAATAGTAGAGACGGAAGATGATTATCCACCATCCTCATCAGACGATGATGATATTGGAGTGGAAGATGATATAGAAATTGCATGATTTGTTTTAATGTTATTTCTGTAGAATTTTGACTTTTATTTACGTTTGTTGATGTAGTAACTTTATTTCGTTAAACAATTATGTGTTATGGTTTTTATAATAGATGTGATTATTTTTTTCTTGTCGAATATTGTTTTGTAATTTGTTTCGCAGATATGAGAGGTTCAGGTTCTTCTTCTGCCGGTCGAGGCCGGGGTAGGGATACTGGTCAGGGACGTGGACGCGGCCGTGGCGAACCAGAGCAGGATCCACTCGAGAGGTCGGATCCAGGGGCTGAGCAGCAGGTGCTGGCGGGTAGACCCGCACCGCGGAGAGCGGCGAGACAGTCGCAGCCACAGGACCATCCGCCAGCTACGGACGAGTCTGGGAGGATTAGAGTTACACCTGATGCTGCAAGGTATGATTGACAACTTTTTTAACAAATATTATTTCAAAAATGTGAAAACTAAGTTTTTTTGTAATATACAGAGAAAGGTTACTAGATAGCAGGAACGACAACGGAGCATAAGGGCTTCTACTTGTTGTTAAATTAAAATTTTAAATTTATGTTTTATTGTCTTTTTGATTTCTAATTTTTTTATTAATTAATGGTTTGCAGAAGGATTTTTATTGGGACTCCACCTACCCTGAGGACCTGATTAGAGGGGTCTTCTACCGACATGCGGCTAATCGGTACAAAGATACTCTCCACAACATGAAGCCAGATAAAAAAGAGGGAAGTGTTAGTGCTGATACTTGGGCGTCGTGGAAGCGAGACTAGGATACTACTGAGGTTAAGAAGAAGTCTGAGGTAGCACGAGCTAATCGGATGAGTGAGCCGTCCGGAGCTGGCACCGGACCGGTTCGACATACCGCAGGATCGAGATCGGCTACGAGGCATAAGATAGTTATGGTATGTTTTTAATATTACTAATCGTTATATATTCTGTTTATCTACTAATTAACTTTTTCATTTCATATGATAGACTGAGGAGCTCGGTCGAGAGCCCACTTTAGCTGAGTTGCATGTACGGTTGCACCTGACCAAAGCTGATCGGACTGTCTTCGTTGACAAGAGATCAAAGGATAAAAATGTAAGTTCATTTTAACCTTAAGTGACTGTTTAATATGATATAAATATAACTTTATATAGTTAGTTGTTTATAGGATGTTTACGTGTTTGTTGTGGGTGTTGTGATTGCTATTTCGTATTGTTGAACAGAGTTGTCTGTAGTTTTTGCAGGATGTCCCTGAAAAATGGGTGATGATCAAATTTTAGAGAAAATGCTGCCGATTTTTAGTTAGAAATGTAGGTTTAAACTAATATTTGTGAAGTATTTTTATAAAGTTTCACTAAACTAAAAATTTGTATTTTTAATCTCAGGACCGTTTCCAGGCAGAGCTTGCTGCAGCGACCCAGTCTCAGGCGGCTGGGGAAGGGAGTTCGTCGACTCCAGAGCCGATCGACGAGAACGAGCTGTTTTTGTATCTCGAGGCAATCAAGAAGCAGCGAGTCTACGGTATTGGTTCGGCTTCAGCATCCTACATCGGCTTGAGCAGCCGATTGCGCCGCGGTGGATCATCCCAGTCACAGCAGCAGGCGGTCGTTAGTGAGGAGATCGAGCAGCGCATTGCTAGAGAGGTTGAGGAGCGACTCGAGCAGCGGATGCGTACTGTGGAGGCGGGTTTTAAAGAGCGGGTCGAGCAGCGGATCCGTACTGTGGAGGCGGGTTTCGACGAGCGGATCCATACTGAGCTTGCGCGACTGATGACTACACTCCCACCGGAGTTACGACCGCAGTTTCCCCCACCTCCACCTCCACCGACTGACGACACTACTAGTTTGGGGTAGTATAGTATTTGGACTTGGATTTTTATAATACAGTTTGCATATTTTGACTTATTTAGTATTTATCGAATTGTATACTTTTTTACCGTTTATTTATATATAACGGTTTTGGTTTATGTTTATTTGTGTTTCAGTTTTTGTTTTTTTGTTGTTGTCTATCGTGTCTGTCTGTGATTAGTCAACGGGTCTATTAAAAAACAGAAACAATCGAAAAATGCCGAAAAACGAGAATTTTCTGCCGAAAAAAAAATTAGCGACCACATATGAGCTTTTAGCGACGGAAAATCCGTCGCTATAATGCTCAAAAAACGACAAAATTGGACTAATTAGCGACGGATTTTCCGTCGCCAATTTGTCCAAATTTGCGACTACATTTAGCGATGAAATATTCCGTCGCTGATTTAGCGACGGAATAGTCTGTCGCCAAATGTGTCGGTATTTGGTCGGCTAACCCGACCAGAATACCGACTGAACCGTGGCAATTTACCGACGGAAAATTCCGTCGGTAACTTGCCGACGGTTCAGTTTTGGGGTCGCTAAATGATTAGCGACCCAAAATGTACCGACAGATTATGTCCGTCGGTAATCCGTCGCTAAACTCCATTAGCGACGGATTTTAGCCAATTAGCGACGGAAATATCCGTCGCTAATTGGCTGATTTCTTGTAGTGATAGCCAAAAGTTCACTAACAACAGAATTAACATAAGGCGGTGAATGACAATGCAAAATGGACCCTCGAAGTCCCTTAAGCTCCTCACGAAGAGCCATTAAAAACTGTACCAATCTCTACTCCTCTTTTCGTGCAATATAAGCCCTAAAGGCTCGTAATTCAGCAGATTCTGTGAGAGCCAGTTGATCCCACAAATCTGTCATAACATCATAAAATTCCTGAATACTCATACTTTTCTACTGCAAAGCACGAATATCAGACTCAAACTCGTATTGTTTTGCAAAGTTATACTGTGTGTATAGTCTAGTTAGGTGATCCCAAACCTCTTTAACTATCTCATATTTTGCTAACTGGATACCTATCGAGTGCTTAATAGAATTATTAATCAAAGTGATGATCGGGAATTATCCACTTCTCATTTATCTAACAAAGTCACATAATCAGCAGTTGTGCCATCCCCAGTCTTAACAAAAGCACCCGAAATATAACCCAATTTTTGTTTACTATTCAGAAATTTTTCATCACATAACTCCAATATGCATAATTTTTACCATCTAACTGAACACTAACTGCTTAAAGCCAATCATCTCTACTTTTAGCTATACTAAAATATGAACAGAAAATAACAAATTAAATCAATTAATTAGAGAGAACAAACCCAAATGATGAGCAGAGAGAGTTAGCAACCAAAATGACGAACAACCAAAATTAGATCACCAATAATACCGAACAAACGAATAATCACCAATCGCAACAGCCGCACAATCACAAGAAAATGCCAAAAAATATTTTGTGGACGAGATCAAATTAATGGCAAGAGTAAGAAATCGGCTTTGATACCATGATAACTTTAATTAGAAAAAAGAGAATTGCAAATATCATTAATTTGGTAAAGAAAAAAATACAAGAAGATAGAGACTAATAATTGCATAAAAGCCTTAAAACCTTAAAATAATATCAGGAGAGTTTATATAGGTTAGACTAAACTAGAAAAACAGACTATAATACCCTCTATCTTAACGGGAATCACACTATGGCAAGAGTGGGATTTATCCCTTGCTAGGACGGAAATTTTTAAAAACTACAAATAAATTTTTTAAAATAGGAGTAAATTTGTGGAAAATGTATGGTTAATTTTGGATAATGAAAAATTAAAAGTGAAGTAGAAACTAAGCTAAAATAAATCTTAAATCCATCATTATGCATGTTTATAATATAGAAGGGTTAGGAATAAAACTGGGTTGCAGGATTTCCTACTATATAGACAGATGTCAATTTATGAATTGTTCACATTGATATTAAAATTTATTGTTTACTCCAACTAATTACTAAATCAACATTAAAAAATTGAATATGTATCATTACTAATTCTACAAATATTGCACTTTGTTTACGAGTCCTTTAATTTCCATTACAACATGGGACGTTTAGGAGAATACCTAAAAAACTAAAATATTTGTAAATTTACCTCAAAAACTGAAAGTTTATAAGCGTACCTAAAAAAAATAAATATTTATTTTTTTACTCCGCAATTTATTTTTGTACTCCGCAGTTTCAAACGGTTTTAAATACAGTTTCTAATATAGTTTCAAACGGTTTATAACGGTTTCGTAAAAATAGAGTTTCAAACGGTTTCAAATACAGTTTTAAAAAACACAATTTGAAACTGTTTTATAAAAACGTTTCAAATACAGTTTCTAATAGAGTTTCAAACGGTTTCAAATACAGTTTCTAATAGAGTTTCAAATGGTTTATAACGGATTATTTTTAAAAAACTTTGACATCTTTGAAACCGTTTATAATACAGTTTAATACAGTTTAAAAAAACGAAGTATTTTTATAAATTTTTTCAGAATAAAAAAAAACCGGAGAAAAAAAATAAATTTTTTTTAAAAAAAGGTAGACAAATAATTTTCAAAAAACGGAGTATTTTTGCAAATATTTTGAAAAACGGAGTATTTTCTGCAATTTCTCTTACAACATTTAAAACCGCAATCGGATCGACTTAGATTTGGATTCAGTTTTAATTTAATATTCAATTCAAACTCGATTAGATTTTATTTCAAGAATTCAAACTCAAATTTTATAAAATAATTGAGACTCGAGCTCGGATCGATTCGACCACTGATATAAATAATTCAAAATATTATTTTATTATAGAAATACAGATTTATTAATTTTAAATATATATAATTAAAAAGGATAAAAATATAAATTAGCTAAAGTTCAACTAAGCTCGCGCGTTTATAGAGCCGGATATTTTGATTTTCAATTTTGACTCGACAATTAACAAAAGTAGCTCGAGCACCATTCAATATTATTCAAGTCAATTTCAATTATTTTTCAATAAATTTTAAATAATTCGCAAATTGTCTCATCGAATAACCTCTAACATTTATAGTTTTTCTTCTCCATGACCCAAACAATTTGAAAGGCAATTCCAAAACACAATACCGTGAATGATGTTTAATAACGAAAGAATGTTATTTGATTATATCCAATACTCAGAAATGGTGTCAAAATTTGTGTTAGATCAAATTGAGTATGACTAGATGAAAAAAGAAGATCGGGCTGCATGTTTTGAAGAGAATTGAACAAATAGGTATGGAATTTAGAACAAAAAGACAGTAAAAAATCAATTTTTAAATTTATGTAAAACTGACATCTGTCTAGATTGTAGGAATTCCTACAACCCAGTTTGCAGGAAAGTTTTAGGCCAAACTCATATAGAGATCTTTGTATTTTATACTTTTTTTTCTGTAAGTCTTTATACTTCATTTTTGTATTATCTGGTCCCTCTATTTACCTATTTTTAATTTTCAAGTCCTTTGTGAGTTTTTTCCAGTCCATCTACTTATAATTTTTGTTTTCTCTAGTCCCTCTACTTATAATTTTTGTTTCCTCCAGCCACGGAAAAAATTCATAAAGGACCTGAAAATCAAAAATAGGTAAGTAGAAGGACCAATACTACAAAAATGAAGTATAAGAATCTACGGAAAAAAATATATAAAGTACAGGGACCTCTATATGGATTAAGCCAAATTGTTATTCATTCATGTATAATACAAGTGGCATGTAAGTTTTTTTTTTGCCAAAGGAAGGATTTCATTAAGAAATTATCGACTTACAAGTCTCGATTCTAGCCACAAAAGTTGGGCTAGAGGATTACAACAAAAGAAATTATCTCTAAGGGCTCGCTTAACAACAATATGTGCCACCCAATTACACGAACGCTTAACAAAACGAAAAGAACAATCAAGAATACTCCTACAAAAAAACCGGCAATCCTCCAAGATCACCTCACAATCCATATCAACAGCGTACTTGCCATTCATTGCATCAATGATACATTTGGCATCACCCTCGAAAATGGGATCAATCAGGTTCAAACTCTTCGCAAGGCCAATAGCTTCCCGCAACGCTAAGGCTTCCACAACAGCAGCGGATGTAACATTCGAAAAACGGCAAGCCACGGAAGCAATGACCTTACCCCGATGATCCCTCGCCACACAAGCTCCCACTCCTACACTGGACACTGAAATAAAGACACCATCAAAATTAATCTTATGAGCATTACCAGGAGGAGGTACCCAATGGGGACCTGCAATTGGATTGATCATAGGCTGAGCATTAACACTTTCCCTGTTATGATTGCAGATATTTAACCATTCGGTATGAAGCTCATTTGCCTTCAACAACACTGTCCCTGGATCCCAATTCTCATCCTTAAAAATCAGCGCATTTCTCGCAAGCCAAATCGCCCATAAAATCCAAACAAACAACTGTAGAGACTCCTCTTTGTCTACACTGTTGTCAAATTTATGATTTACAAGACACCAAAAATCCTCCACATTATATCTTGATAAATCATCCATATGTAGAGAGAAAGTAGAACCCAACCAAACAGATTCCACAAAAGGGCAGCCCATTTAGAGGCTTTTGTACTATATCATTTTTATAAGTGGCAAATTGACTTTAATTCTAGTAAATGCTTCTATTGTAACAAAATAGGCATTGTGGATGTTTTCAGAAATGCTCCCGACCGACGTATTTTTTTTAAGTGTTTCCTACGTGTTCCGTTTACTAATAAAAAGTGTTCGACACGAAAAATACTTGTGTGAACCTAGTTCGCCACGTAGCATTATGAACCCTCCATTAAATGCATGATACGTAGCGTAATAAAATACCATAACCAATCAATAATTATCACATTAATTAGTGATCTTTTAATTAGAATTAAATGCTATTTATTGATCGGTTATGACATTTAATTACGCCACGTGTTATGTATTTAATAGAAGGTTCGCAATCCTACGTGGCGAACTAGGTTCACACAAGAATTTCTCGTTGGACACTTACTTATCTGTGTTTCATGTACGTCATCACCATATCTCTGTTGTATTCCGCATTTCTCCTTACATACAGAGGGCGCCTCATAAGAGTCTGATGTTATTATTTTAATAATATTAGTATGTTATAGGTTTTAAAAATAAAATAAAATTTCTATTCATCAAAACAAAAAAAATGGCTAAACCCATCTAGAGGCTCTTGTACTATATCATTTTTGTTCAAAAAGCCCTTATACTATTTTTTTGTTCTTCAGGTCCCTGTATTTGGCAAAATTTCGAATTTTAGGTCCTTTTGAGGGACTGGAGAAACAAAAAAATTGTAAGCAGAGGGATTGGAAAAAACAAAAAAAGGACCTAAAAATCACATATTATGTAAGTACAGGGACCTGAAGTATAAAAAAATAGTACAAGAGCTTTTTGAACAAAAATAATATAGTACAAGAGCCTCTAAATTGGTCTAGCAAAAAAAATCTCTAAAATTTCGGCTATGTTAGTAATATTTAGATGAGCACACACCTACTCACATGCAGGGCAATTTTGTTTCCGATCTCTCGTCTTCAATGCCACATGTCAAATTTTTGTACACTGCCTCACTCCTCTCTCTTTCTTTTAAATCACGTTCTGAACAAATTACACCACTTATTTCATACAACAAATTTGCAACAATAAACCTATTCATCAAAACGAAAAAACCAACACCACAACCAAAATCTCCAAATTTTCTGGGAAACCCTTTGTAGAAAGAAAAAAATCTTTGGCTGGTTTCCCAGATCCCAAACAAACACCTTCATTTTTTCTTGATACTTATATAATGTATTCTTGATTCTTGTGTTTTCCTGAGAAAACAATAGAAAAAAAGAGCAAAACAATAGCATTTTAATGGATTTTTCTCCATTAAAGAAGTCATTCAAAAGCCAGGGTTCTTACAAGCATGCAAGAAAAATCTCAGGTGGAGGAGCAACTGCGTCCAGCCACTCTAACGAACACGAAGAGTTGCCAATTCTCGGCAATGATCATGATCATGATCATCAAGAATCACCGCCGGAGCAATCACCTAGAGCCGTCCGATCAACTGACCGGGGCCGGGCCGAGGTTATCGTCAAGGTTGATTCAGGCCATTCTAGTTTTGACAGTAAGACACCGAGAGGTAATATAGATGATCCCCCGTCAAAGCTTATTGGCCAGTTCTTGAACAAACAAAAAAATGCTGGTGGTGAAATTGCTTTAGACATGGACATGGAAATGGACGAGCTAAGACGCGAATATTATGATCGGAACTTGCATCCGTTTCCTGAATCTCCACTTAACAGCACCCCGTCGAAGGAGATTCGGGTTTCGTTTGATCCTTCGCTTTCTGGTGGGATTTCGGGTGCGCTTTCGGGTGGAATTGAAAGTACTTCAGCTGACACTGTTCGGAAACGGTATAAGGATTTAATAGAAGGCAAAGATGGTCACCATAATCATAATCATAATCACAAGCAGCAGCCTAGTCGAGACGAGGTGCTAAAGTGCACCTCAAACGCCTCGTTTCGAGCTCAGCCTAATCAGATTTCAAGACTGAAAACAAAATCTAGGCTTTTAGATCCGTCACCGGAAGAATTAGCGCGAATGTCAGGAAGATTACCGCCCAAATCAGGACCGTTAAAATCCGGGCTGTTAGGTAGGGCGAGTAAAGCAGACGACGACGACGATGACGACGATCCGTTAGCGGGTGATGACATGCCTGAAGAGTATCATAGGAAGAGTTTTAGATTAAGTGCAATGAATATAATTCAATGGGTGAGTTTGATTGCAATTACGGGTGCATTAATCTGCACTCTTGCTCTTTCTGATTTGAGAGAAAAGCATTTTTTAAAGCTTCCATTATGGAAATGGGAAGTTTTAGCATTGGTTTTGATATGTGGAAGATTGGTTTCGGGTTGGGGGATTCGGATAATCGTGTTCTTCATAGAGCGGAATTTTCTTTTACGAAAACGGGTTTTGTATTTCGTTTACGGATTACGAAAAGGAGTACAAAATTGCTGGTGGTTAGGGCTTGTGCTATTAGCTTGGCATTTCTTGTTTGATGAGAAGGTTAGAAGAGAATCAGAAGGAAATTATCTGATGTACATTAACAAAATCTTGGTATGTTTTATGGTGGCTAATTTCATGTGGCTACTTAAAACATTAATGGTTAAAGTTCTGGCTTCATCTTTTCATGTGAGTACTTATTTCGATAGGATTCAAGAATCGATATTTAATCAATTCGTGATCGAGACGTTATCCGGACCGCCGTTGATAGAATTACAGCGAAACGAGGACGAGATTGAGAAAACCGCGGCCGAGATTCGGATTCTACAGAATGCCGGAGTTAATATGGCTCAAGAACTGAAGGATTCGGCTTTCAAGAAAGGGGAGGCGAAAAGCTTCTCATTTTCTAGGCAAATTTCAAGAAAGTGTGAGACGAAGAGCAGTGACCATTATGGAATAACGATTGATTATTTGCATAAATTGAATCCGAAGAATATTTCGGCCTGGAATATGAAGAGGTTGATGAATATTGTGAGGCATGGTTCTTTATCTACGTTGGATGAGCAGATTCTTGATGCAGGGTTTGATGATGAATCTGGAACCGAAATTAGAAATGAATATGAGGCTAAAGCTGCTGCTAGGAAGATCTTTTATAATGTGGCTAAGAATGGATCCAAGTGAGTCACTTTCACTTTTTATTATTTTTGTGATTCTATTAACTTTGCAGTTTGGGGTTAAATAATTTTTAGGTCACCGAACTATAGTGTTTTCATAAAAAGGGTTATCGAGTTATAAAAATTTACAAAATGGTTATCGAATTATATTTTTTCTTTACAAAACGGTTATCCAAAGTTTTAAGTTCTGTATCGACTATTTTCTTTTTTTGTTTATAATATGGCCCTATATATTATACCTGTGGGGATTGAAATTGTATAAGTTTTTCTGGCATGTAGTAAAGACTGTAGGGAAGTAATTAATTATATGTTTTGTTTAGGTACATTTACTTACAAGATTTGATGCGATTTATGAGAGAAGACGAAGCTTCAAAATCAATGAGTTGCTTTGAAGGAACATCTGAAAGCAGCCGGATCAGTAAATCATCTCTAAAGAACTGGGTGGTAAGAACATAGATTATCAGTTTCTTAGCTTGCAGTATTTCGTTTTCGTATCTGAAAATATTTCTAAAAATCTTAACTTTTAACTATTTTTTTAATAAAAATTAAAACATCAGCTCAACATGGAAATTTTAACTTTATAATCTTTATTTTATAAAGGAAAAAGGGTCATTTATGTCCCTAAGTTTTGTTTACAAGATCAAGTGAGCCCAAACGTCTACAAAGATTCAAATATTGCCCCAAACGTCTTAAAAAATGAATAATTAGGCCCCTAGTTTAACTTACAAATGAGACGTTAAGGACATGGTTGTCAAAATTGGAGGGCCTGTTTGATCAATTTTTAAGACGTTAGGGGCATATTTGAATCTTTCCGGACGTTAAGGGCTTATTTGATCCTCGATCAAACTTTAAGGGCAAAAATAACCCTCTTCCCTTTTATAAAAAATGACATTTTTCTGTTTGTTTCCGTTTCAATTTTAGTATTTCCATTATCATATAACACAGAAAATGCTTTCACTGGTTATGTAAATAAGATGTAATCAAGGACATAGTCCGGAAAATACCAAAAGAGCCCGTCTAACTTTTTATTTTAAAAATATAGCTACGAATTTAGGTTTCCGTAAATTAACATCTAAATTTTAATCCTGGTTCCGCCACTGAAAATAATAAAGATTGAATGGATGTAGGTGAATGCATTTAGGGAGAGGAGAGCACTAGCATTGACATTGAATGACACAAAGACAGCAGTGAACAAGCTTCATCATGTGGTGAACGTAGTAGTGAGCATTATCATAATTGTGATATGGCTCCTCATTCTTGGAATCGCCACTAGCAAATTTGTGGTGTTCATAGGCTCACAGATTGTGGTGGCCTCCTTCATTTTCGGAAATACTGTCAAGACTTTGTTCGAATCCATTCTCTTCTTGTTCTTGATTCATCCTTTTGATGTCGGCGATAGGTGTGAAGTTGATAGTGTCCAGGTATTTTTAACATTTCTCTTCTTCTATAAATTACGAATTTTGGCGTATTTTTTAATTTTTATACGAGTTTTTAAGTTTGACAATATAAACAATTAACTGATATTTTTTATAGTTTAAATCACGAAATAATTTTATGATAAAATAAATGTTGATGCGGACATTAAAATATAAATTGTTTTCATGATCATATAGATATTTTATTTTTTTTATTTTTGCAATATCATGTATGAATTTTTCATAATTATTTAGACTTGATTTTTGCAGTTATATACATGATCTTTTAATTTGTTTACAATTTTAAGCAATTCGCGCATCTAAAACGGATGTGACTAATTGGAAGGAGACCATGTGTATACAATATGTGGCATTAGCTACATCGGCTTTAGATGACTCGATTGCATGAAATTGTAGAAACTTTAAAGATCGTGAATTATAAAAATTACATATATACAGTTAAATTATAATTTTAATTAAATTCATGCATTTTTTGTAAGTAATTCTATTAAAATTACAAAATACTCATAATTTATTTTATAGTTACTCCTCAAAAAGATCACTTCTTACTTGAAGTGCTCTCCAACTATATTTAAGAATAATACAACTATTGCTTTATGCAAAAACAAAAGGGTTAAAAACCCTTAACAGCATCAAATATTTATCATATTTTTCAATATAGTACAAAAACTTTAAAAGTTAATTTTTTTATTCAAAGTCAAAATATTTGAAGCTTTTCATATCAAAATAAAGTGTTGCAGCAATGGATGAAAATATAATACTGAATGAATTTTCAGATGATAGTGGAGGAGATGAACATTCTAACAACGGTGTTCCTAAGAGCAGACAATCAGAAGATAGTGTACCCTAACAATGTTCTTGCGACCAAGCCTATCGGAAACTTCTATCGCAGCCCTGATATGGGAGATGCAGTTGAGTTCTTCATCCATGTTTCCACTCCTGCTGAAAAGATTGCTCTCATGAGACAGAAAATCATCAAGTAAGTCTTTAATTTATTCATTAAGCTATACATAAATCCATTTTAATCCAAATAATTAATTAGGTCATCACACATATACGGTAAACAAATGTGAGGTCGTAAAATTAAAATTAAATTCTAAATTTTTAAATTCAACGATGAGTCGTTTTAATGAAGTTTTGATGTATTTTTGCTGACATAAAAGAATATTTTGTAATATTTTCTATGTCAGCAATCATGTCATCGGTCAAGGATAAAGTCAAAAATATATTAGAAGGGAGGCAAAACTATTGGGAAAACATATATTTGAGTCCCTAGGTATTGTATTGTTTTAATTGAGTCCTTCCACTTTTATTTATCAAGACTGAGTCCTTAGACTTTAAATTTATAAGCATTGGTCCTTTTGTCACATAAATAAAGTGTGTGTACTCCACGAGCTTTTAGTGTGACAAAGATAAACTTTTTATTCCATATTAATTTTTTCTTTAAATTGAGTCCCTGTACTTTTATTTTTATTGAATCTTCAATCGGTTTCAGGATAAATTTATTAGAGAATTCATACGCATCAACATGATCAATTACTATATTACACGATTTAAGTAACTAGAAGTTGAAACGGAAACAGAAAAATGACAATTAGTTATATAATCGAGAAAATATATATTTGAGTCACTAGGCTATTGTATTTTTTAATTGAGTCCTTCCACTTTTATTTTTCAAGATTGAGTCCTTACAATTTAAATTTATAGGCATTAAGTCCCTCTGTCACAGAAATAAAGTATGCGTACTCCACGCGCCTTTAGTGCGACAAAGATAAACTTTTTATCCTATATTAATTTTTTTTTGAATTGAGTCCCTGTAGTTTTATTTTTATTGAAATAAGTGAATTTTGAAATTGTACACGATTACAACAAAATTACATGTATATATCTTAATGAAAATAATTCATTTAAACAATTTGTGCAGTTACATTGAGACTAAAAAAGAGCACTGGTACCCTGGGCCAATGGTGGTAATGAAAGAGCTTGAAGAACTGAACCAAGTGAGAGTGGCAGTGTGGCTGAGGCATAGAATTAATCATCAAGACATGGGAGAAAGATTTTCGAGAAGATCTCTTTTATTAGAAGAAATGGTTAAAATTTTCAAAGATGTTGATATGCAATTTCGGTTATTACCTCTTGATGTCAATATTCGTACCATCCCTCCTTTTAACTCTTAATTTGGGTTAAAATATATAATGTTACTAAATCTTCCTCTCATGTTTCAATTTTGTATTTTGTATTTTATTTTATTTTTTTATTTATTTTAGACGATATTTTGTGAAATTTAGGTCGATTTCGTCATCGGAATTAAATGAGAATATCTACTATATATTTGTTCATCTAAAATGATACACCCGATTCATAAAATAAAAATATATTATTTAATTCAGGGCTAACGTTATAAAAATTCATTAATTTTACACGTTTTTTCAATTTAATTACGTCATTTAAAAATCGTTATAAAAATACATCAAATATCAAATACATACACGGTGCTGAGGTGATATTCATTCATTGGTGTAATTTGCTGAGATGTCACCTCAGCAAATTATAACTCTGTGTATGGATTTGGAAATAAATATAAAAGTAGTTGTATTTTTATGAAACTTTTAAAAGGCGGAATTAAACTGAAAAAACGTATAAAGTTAGTAAATTTTTATAGCATATTTTTAAATTTATTTCAATTCGAAAAAGACATGTTTAGACTGTTTTTAAAAAAAAATATTTAATAAACTAGTCAATATACGAAGATAAAATTTATTTTAACTTTTATAATCATTGCTCAGAATGAAATAGAGTAATTAGTATTAAAAAATATAAATTGATAATAAAATATTAAATTGATACAAAAGCGAAAAAAAATTATACCATTCAGAATTTTAACCCTCTAATTAATTAGGTGGCCATTCGCCATCATATGTAAATTTGCGGCTCCAAAGCTAATGTGTCGACATTTATGTCTTTAGCGAAGGTACTCAGCTCATGATGAAAGAAAAAGCGTCGGTAAGCTTAACGCCACACATTTTGCTTGCATGATTAAACACCAATTCTGTCCAGTAGCCATGGTCCATGGATATAATCTTCTTAATAATGAACATTTTCACGTCGATTTTTTAGAGAGAGGAAGTCCGTTTTTCTTCGATTTCGAGCGCAAGAGACAGTTTAACTTGTTTATTTCAATATTTTATGATGTTTGTTTTTTGAATAAACTGCTCGGTTCTTTCGAGTTTTATGTTTTTTCGTGTGCTTTATTCGTTATAGTTTGTTTTTGCATAGATTCTTGTATCGTTCAAGATTTTTTAGCGTTTATTCAAATTTCAAATTAAAATGAACAAAGGTTCAATGCGCCCCCTGAACTTGTGACACGGGGTCATCTAGCCCAATTTATATTTTTTTGAGCAATTAACCCCAAAACTCTTCATTTTTGGGTCAAATAACCCCATAAGTTATATTTTTATTTTAAAAAACAAATTTAGGATAATTTTATCGCAACAATTAGAAAAGTATCTAATTACTTTTTTGCATCCCTCACCTCCGATTTGTATTTTACGCGTTTTAAAAATACAATTATGGGGTTACTTGACCCGAAAATAAAAAGTTTTGGGGTTATTTGCTCAAAAAAGTATACATTGGGTTAGATGACCCCGTGACACAAGTTTAGGGAGTGCGTTGACTCTTTGTTCAAATTAAAATTCTTGAAGATTCAAACTTTTTATACGTTTAAAGTATATTAGCAGCGGAATAAGAGATAATAGAAGTTATGAGAGTGCAATTGGTGTTAAGAAATTATCAACACTTGAATTCTTCCTAATTATTGAACACTTGCAAAAAAATTTCTTTTAATTTCTATTGTTGTATCGTTTCTTTTCGTGGATTGAATATAGAATTTTAGATTATTTTTTATTTTTTTTATAATATAAATCTACAATGTACTTTGATGATTCAAGTTGTAATCTTGATTTCCTTAATATATAATCTGTCTTTCTATATAAAAAAAATTCTTCTCATTTGCATCAGATATAGCTGATAACATGGTAGTAATGTTTATTAAAGGCGAAATAACCTCGTTTAAAAAGACTATTACTAAGTGAACAAAGGATCACTTTGGCCCCTCAACTTGGCACAAAGTATCAAAAACGTCCAAATTAGCAAAACGGGATCACTTTTATCCTGAACTTGTTAAATTTGGTACAAAAAGACCCCTCCCCACTCTCACTTAAGAGAGTGAGATACACTCTCCGGGTTTCTTTAATCCTAGGTGGTTTTAAATGGTAAAGAGGTTAAAATGATCCTAATTTTTTCTTAACATTTTAAATTAACTCCTAATAATTTAAAATAAAAACAATTTAATTATTTTAAATTAAAATTTTATATAACAAATTAACCCCTAAATTATTTTATATATAACAAATTAATCCCCATTAATAAAAACATAAAAAAAATTAAATTTTTAACAAAAAAACTAAAAAAATTTCAATTTTTTATAGACCCGTGGGTCCTCAAGAACAGAGAAGAACAGATCTGGGTATCTGTTCTTCTTCAAGAAAACAGACCCAGGTCTGTTCTTGAAGAACAGACTGTTCTTCAAGAACAGATCGGATCTGATCTCTGAAGAACAGATCCGGGTCTGTTCTTTAGAGAACAGATCGGACGTCTGTTCTCTGAAGAACAGACCGGAGCTGCTGCTCAGGAGCAGCAGCTCCGTTTTTCCGGCGAGGAGATTCCTCCTCGCCGGAAACTGAGAAAAAAATTTGATTTTTTTTTTGAAAAAAGTCTAAAAAGGCCCCTGAATTAATTAGGTTTAAATTATAATTAATTAGTATTTAAATATGATTAATTAGGGTAATTTTTAATTAATTAGTAACCCACTCTCCAATTAAGGTGCCACGTCAGCATAGGGGTCTTTTTGTACCGGTTTTGACAAGTTCAGGGTAAAAGTGATTCGCTTTTCTCAATTTGGACGTTTTTGATACTTTGTGCCAAGTTGAGGGCCAAAGTGATCCTTTGTTCATTACTAAGTCAAGCAAAAGAATGGCCGACTAAGACGAGGTGTTAGACAAGTTATTATCTTGGACTCAATAAACCGAGATACAACGTTAGGACCAAGATAAATGATCATAAGGGCACCGAATTACAGAGCATAGCTCGGACATTAGAAGTAGTTATAAGTCGAGTTACGAAGGAGGCCAAGCCTCAGGATCCGAACCGTGTTAAGTGTAACTGTGTTAAGTGTAAGGGTCTAAATGATCATATATGCCCCTAACTGTGTTAAGTGTAAGAGTTTAAATGAGTTTATTTTAAAACGTTTGGGGCATATTTGCACCTTTTATAACCGTAAAAGCATAAATGATCTTGAATCAAATGTTAGGAGCATGTATGATCCTTGTCCCTAAAAAATATTTTTCAAACATGCCAGATTTGTTGAAATTTATTATAAAAGTATCAGAATAGTCACAATATATATATATATATAACAAACGGCGCATGTACTTTAACCACCGAAACGCAGAGTGTTTTTGATCATTTTCAACCTTAAACTAGTGAGATGGCTAAAATACATTTTAATCCCACTTTTATGGTTAAGTTGTATATTAATTCCTCATATATATCTTAAGTTTATTTTCCATTTTAAATACAAATTTATTTTAAATTGTATTACATTTGTTTTCTATTTATTTAATTATATAATTTTTATATTCAGTATATTTTAAATTTAATTTATAGCTATTTACTGATTATTTTTAGTTTATGTAGTTTTTGTTTTATTATTCTATGATTTAAATACAATTTATTGTTTATGTAATTTATATTTATGTTAATTTGTATAAAATTTTAGGTTATATAGCATTATTTTCATTTTGTTTTTATTTAGTTTTTATTACTTTTATTTATAACAAGATAGTTAGTTTAAATATTGTTTTTTTTTTTAGTTTATATAATATGTTTTTTATTTTGTTGTTTTTTATATAATACTTTTCTTCAGTTTATAATTTTATATTATTTATATAAAAATTATTTTATATATTTTATGTGCGCTGATAAATTTTAAGGAAAAATGATTATACCTTAAGCAAATAACATTATAGTCTATTTAATTGACATTTTTAATTTATTTTTTACAACCAATATATTTTAAACATAATCAATTTTTTTTATATATAAATTAACTTGATGACATGTTTAAATAAGGCCAAATAACTAAAAAAGATCAAATCTTTGAAGAAAGTTTCATAAAATTGTAAACCTTTCAATTTCATCCAATTTGTCCTGAAATGAATGATTTCATTTCAATTTAATCAAACCCTCAATTGGCACACGCTTTTTCTGATGTAGCGTTGACGTGACGTGCCACACAATATGCCACCATGACAATTAGTAGGTTAAAGTGCAAATAAATTTTTAATGTTTAAAAAACTTACCAATTTTATACTTATACATTTTGTTAATACATGTCACCATCTTCTTAATTTAAATATCAATAATCAAATAATATTTAAAATTAAAATAAATTAAAATTCAATTAAACTAATTAAATACTTTGAATTCCGATTAAATCAACCGAACCAATTAATTTCATTAAAAAAATAGGGTCGTCAATTTAATTTTTTCAGTTAATAAAATGCAACTGAGCATAACTATAAAAACTCAATTAAATAAAACAAATCAAACCCAATTAAAAATTTAATTAAGATTGTTTTTTTAAATAGTAAATATATAATTAAACCCAGTTGAACTGAGTTTATCTTTTCCGATGAACCCAATAACTGGGTTCATCCAAGTTCTTCCTAAATGGGAAGAACATCCTTTCCATGAGAAGAATGGTAGGCAGACATTTTTTTTCCGACAGTGGTGTCGATAGGGGTGGCACTACTAAAAAACTGTGTTTTACCGACGGATTTAGAGTGTTCCCGCCAACTTTAGCGACGGAAAATCCGTCGCTACCGGGAACACTCCCGCCAATTATTTTTGATGTATTTAGCGACGGATTTCAAATCCGTCGCAAAATCTGTTTTTAGCGACGAATTTTAGCGACAGATTTAAATCCGTCACTAATTTAAAAAAATAAAAAAATCGTAAAAAAAATATTAAATTAAATAAATTTTTTATCAAAAAATTATTTAAAAAAACAATTATTAAAGAAAAAAGTAATAATTTTTTTTAATTATATATAATATTATTTAAATATAACGTAAATATATATATTGAAAATATTGTTATTTATTTATTTATTAATAATTATTTAAAATAACTATTAATTATAAAAAATAATTATCTTAAAATGTGGGAGGAAGTATTTGTCATTTTTTAGTTACATTTAAATATAAATATACATTTATACATAACAAGAAGCTGAGCTGGTTCAGGTGGAAATATGCGCGGGAGAACTTGAAAATTAAAGAGCAATGAGTTGGAGCAGTGGGAAGGATGGATGACCTATTGGGAAGTTTGTAAAAATTGCGAGTGGGTGATGGAGGCAACGGATGGGTAACCGAGGGCGACGGGCGGGGGACGGGGGGTGACGGGTGTGTGACCGATTAAATAATAATAATAATTTATTTTACGATTTAATTTTTTTATTTTTGGTAATTAGCGACGGATTAAAATCCGTCGCTAAAATCCGTCAGTAATTAGCAACGGATTTAAATCCGTCGCTAAAATCCGTCGGCAATTTCTGAAAAATCCGTCGGCAAATTTTTTGTTCCGTCGCCAAAAATTTAGCGACGAGGATTTTTCCGACGG
Organism: Mercurialis annua; assembly: GCF_937616625.2. Taxonomy (NCBI): domain Eukaryota; kingdom Viridiplantae; phylum Streptophyta; class Magnoliopsida; order Malpighiales; family Euphorbiaceae; genus Mercurialis; species Mercurialis annua. Next base: position 12,573,729 of record NC_065574.1, read on the forward strand.
ATTGAATCCGTCGGGAAACGTTTTCCCGGCGGATTTCATGCTTTTAGCGACGGAAAAATCCGTCGCTAAAAGCAAGTATTATAGTAGTGTGGCCGGAAAATTAAGACGGTCGAAAAATGGTGTCGATAGCGGACTACGATAAAAATATTAAAAAATGATTGAATTACTTTTAATAAAATTATTTAGATTTAGTTGGATTATTTTTTAATTAAATTTTAAAAGTTAAGATGAAACGATTTAAAGTTGGAGAGTGTAAATATTCTAAAAACTTTAAAAATTTATTTGGACTTTTTACCTTGTATTCGCCAAGGTGGCAGACGTGTGGCATGCCTCTTCAGCACCACATATGCAAAATCAATTGAAAATTGAGAGTCGGACAAAATTGAAACGAAATTATGTGTTTCAAGACAAATTGGATGAAATTGAAAGATTTGAATTTTGTGAAACTTTCTTTAAAATTTTTGACCTTTTTGATTATTTGGCCTTTTTCTACTTCGCTGAATATTCATTTCAGTTTAATATATTATACAATTTATAAATATTCATTTGAAATTGTTTAGTATATTATGAGTGCTAAAGTTTTTTTATAGACAAACGATTAAATCATATGCTAATAATCTCACGAAAGTTGTTTTATTTTATATTTATTGATGAAGTCTGTCTTATATATCTTTAATTAAACCTGCAAAACAATGTAGATGATAAATCAGACGGTGGTTGTTCGATTAATGCTCTGATACTTAAATCAGTCTAAACTCAAGTCGCGTATTTGTTATCTTGAATTCAGTTGTAATTGTAGGCCTATACCTCATATCTTTATATAGTGCATGATGAATACTTTTATATGAGTTGGAATAGAAAAATGATTCATATTTAGTAATGTGTGTTTGAATAGAAAAATGATTATTTATTCAATTAGAGTCCTATTTAGGAGTGTTCCTAATGAGTTTATCTTCCCAGTTAGGAGTATATTTCCAAATAGAAAAATGGTTCCATTATATTTGGTCTTCAGGATATTATCTATTTCCGTGTAATAAGATTTTCGGCGACGCGCTTTGAATTTGATTTCGGATATTACCGAAACCTTTGAAATTTGGGCGAGTCCTAGGATTCATTCGGATGAGTGGATTACGTACGACTCGGTCTCATAGTACTTATGCTGAAATTCGGTTTTCCATCATTTATTAATAATTTCTTTTACATTTAATTCATTGTATCAATAAACTATATGTAAGTTAATTTTATCTTATTTAATAATTATACCTGTTCAATTTATTCTTTATTTATTGTTTATTACTTATTTTTTGTTTATATGTAGTTTATTTTTGGGTTATTTGTATTTACATTATAAAATATAAAAATTATTTTATGACACAAAACTATTTATTTTTGTTTATTTTTTATTTATGGTCTTTATATTATAAAACAAAAACTTTAAAACTATTATATATTACAGTATTGGTTATTGTCGGAAACCCGATTCCACATAATAATATAATGAGAAAATTACACCAAATCACCCAAAAACTCAAAAGTTTATATAAATCACCCAACTTTTTTTTTTTGCAAAAATCTCTCAATTTTAAAAGATTCTTTTCATCTCTACCTTTTAATAGTTGTGATTACTATTTTATCCTTATGGTGTATTTTACCTATTGTGTTTCCATTACACCTAATAATTTCTCCTCATTTTACATAAACCGGGCCAATTCTAATCGAACCACCACCGGTCAGACCATTATTGGCCGGGCTGATAGGAGTAAAATACTCCTATATTACGAGTCTCTTTCGCATCGCTTTGTATACTTTTGTTGCATGTTTCGAGTGATTATATCGCTTATTACGTGTTTTACTGTTTCAGGATGAACGAAGCGTATGTGAAGGGTTTTGAGTCCAAAAGAGCAAAGAATCGATGATATGTGGAAGTCGAGAGAGAGATTGAAGCAAAGGGCGAAGAAGAGATCAAAGAAGCCTTTCTCCTGCATGGTCTCGATCGAGAAGCACAATTTCACCTTGCTTCTCGATCGAGAAGAAGAGCAAAATTCGGCAGGGATTTTGGACATCAAGCTTCTCGATCGAGAAGCTGACTTTAATGAAGCTTCTCGATCGAGAAGGGCCAGAATTCAGCATTTCAAATCAGCTTTGGGTCTTGTGCTCTCTTGGCCCACTTCCACTTTTGGACAAACAAGCTTGTAATAGGATGTTTTTTATTTCCCTTTTGGGCTTTACTATATTAGGATACCTTATGTCACATTTTAGGGTAAGCCTCTTTTGTAGCAACATTTATTACTCTAGCAATTATTCCCTTAGTTGGTGTGACTTGTTCTTGGAGATTCCTCCATTGTTAAGGATTTTGAAGCTTTTATTTCCAGATTTTGGGTTTTGAATTCATCTTTAATACAAGCTTAGTTATTGAATCTTCATTATCTTGTTCATGCTTTATTGTTCTTCATTGTTATTTGAGGTAAGCTTTCTCACTTTTATTATGATGATTTACTATTGCTTAGTTGTTGTTTTTACTTTAATCATGAGTAGCTAAACTCCTAGTCTAGGGGTTGTTTATGATTGCTATGTATGATTGTTAGATGATTGGTTAGGGTTGTATGGGTTAGGGTTTTGTTGTGTTCAATGATCTTAATGCTTGAAATAAGTTAGCTCCTTATTTGATGTTTTGTGTTTGATTAGTGAGGACGAGAGTTAAGCTAATTGAATAGACCTTGTTAAACATAAGCTTAAGACCTAAATGCGCGAGAGTGATTTGGGGATTTAGCGGTTGTTTGAGTTGCGGATTAATCGGATTGATTGTTGTAGTCGACATCCACTTGTGCGAGAGTGATTTGGATTTCGACTCATTAATCAATTGTCGATTCGTCAATTTCCGGCTCGAGAGAGCGGATTTAGATACTTTAGAACGGCTCGACCCGAACCAACACCCATATACCCGACCTATTACCTAGGAATCTCGATGGCATGATTAGCAACCCTTAGGCGCTTTTAATTATCGTTTTTAATCCGTTAATCAATTAATCGTTTAATTCTTAATTGCTTCTTAGTCTAATCAGTGTTTGTTTAATTTTAGTTCCGCTGTTTTTAATCAAAAATCCAACTACTCTTTGCTTTCCGAATTGAAAATCAAAGTCAATTTCATTCACTTTAAACCCCTTGTCTTCGTGGGATCGACATCCGACTTCCGGATTACTACGAGTTGGCATTATTGCGTGAGCATTTTTGTCAACAAGTTTTTGGCGCCGTTGCCGGGGACTAGGTTGCGTTTAATTGATTGAAAGTATTTTGAAATTCGGTCGAGTTAGCTTTAATTTCTGTTTTTACTTTTATTGTTCGTTCTTGCGTTTTCGTGATTTACGCTCGGTTCTCTTGTCGTTGTTTGTGTAGGAATTTACCCTTTGTGTATGCATAATACACGGCGTGCTAATTTCCCGCTAGAACCTTTTCAAGAGGATCTCGGTAGTTACGAAAGAGGAGTGAGAAGAAGAGCCCGGATTCCTTTAGTTATGGAGGGTGACGGACATGGTTATGAGGTAGAGGAAGGATTCAATCCTCTAGTGGACGAAGGGGAACAACAATACCCACCCCCTCCTCCACTTGAGAATGTGAATCAACAAAGGCAACAAGAGCGACCAAGGGAGGTTCGCCCTCGAGTGCAACCGCAAGTGCAAAATCAACCGAGGCAAACTTTGGGCGAGTTCTTCTTGCCGGATGTGGATAATGCCACGTTTGGATGTTTTGCTATGCCGGTTCAAGCGGCAACTTTTGAGATCAAGCCGAGTACTATCCAACTCTTGGAGAACCGTTGTGCTTTCTTTGGGTTGAAGCATGAGGACCCAAATGCCCATATAGCCAAGTTCTTGGGGGTCCTTAACACGTTCAAGCTTCATGGGATAACCGCGGACCAAATCAAGCTCCGGATGTTCCCTTTTTCTTTGAGGGATAAGGCTAGTTTGTGGCTTCAATCTCTACCCAATGAATCGATCCATACTTGGAGGGAGTTGGCTCAAGCTTTCCTTAACAAGTACTTTCCACATGGCAAGACAACGAAGCTAACCAAAGACATTCTTGAGTTTGTGCAATTCGACGGGGAGTCGCTCTATGAAGCTTGGGAGCGTTTTAAGGATTTACAAAGGAGTGTGCCCCATCATAAGCTTAACAAGGAGCATGTGATTCAGATTTTCTATGATGCAACGAATGTCACCACTAGAGCGACTATTGATGCGGCTTCGGGGGGGTCTTTGATGCAAAAGACGTATGAAGAGGCTCTTGAGTTGGTAGAAAAGTTGGCCATGGTTAGTAGCACATGGGGGCCCACGGAAAGAAGGGCACCGGCTAGTCAAAAGTCGGTAATGACGCTTGACCAAGTTAAAGAGATGGAGGCTATCAAGGAAAAAAATGCTTCACTCCAAGCACAATTGGATGCTTTGAAAAAACAAGTTGCGCCTAGAAATGCTCCGGTGGCTTATGTTCAAGTCGGATGTGAGTTTTGTGGTGATTTCAACCATTCGGGGGGAGAATGTCTAGTTACGGGGCAAGCTTTGAGTGAGCAAGTAAACTATGTCGGGGGTCAAAGACAAGCAAACGATCCTTATTCCAACACCTACAATCCCGGGTGGAGGAATCATCCAAACTTCGGGTGGAGAAATCAAGAGGGGCAAGGCAACGCTCAAGGGTCTAATCAAGCGGGTTCAAGTTTTCAAAGCAATAATAGGCCTCCACAACAACAAGGTCACTATCAAGGAAACCCAAACCATGGGAACAATTACGGTGGAAGACCACAACATCCTCCCGGTTTTCAACAACCACGGAATACGGATGAGGGAAATGTGCTCGCCAAGGTGCTTGAGAAATTAGAGAAAATGGAGCAAAGGGAGAAGAACCAAGCTTCCACTATTCACCATTTGGAAACTCAAATTTCTCAAATGGCTATCTCACTTCAAGGTAGAACTCAAGGAGGGTTGCCATCCACGACGGAAAATAATCCTAGAGAACATGTTAAGGCGGTAGAGCTCCGAAGTGGGAGAAACCTTGAGAAAGCAAATGGGAAGAAGCATGTTGTGGAGGAAGATGAACCCCAAATTGTGATTGATATAGCAAGCTCAAGCCAAGAAACACCAAAGGAGCGTGAGGAGGTGGCTATTGAGGATGAAGAGCCTTATGTGAGACCGCCACCGCCACCACCGTTTGTACCACCGGTTCCATTTCCAAGCCGGTTAAGGAAAGCTCAAGGGAACGAAAAGTTTCATAAGTTCCTTGAGATTTTCAAGAAATTGCAAATTAACCTTAGCTTGGCGGATGCTCTCCGAGAGATGCCGCAATATGCCAAATTCTTGAAGGATATCATTACCAACAAACGGAGTTGGGATAGTGGTGCAACGGTTCCCATTCCGGAAGTTTGTAGCTCAATCATTTTGAATGATCTACCGGCTAAGTTGAAGGACCCAGGGAGTTTTTCTATACCTTGCACTATTGGCACTATGAGTTCTATAAATTGCTTATGTGATCTTGGTGCTAGCATTAATCTTATGCCTCTAACTCTTTTCAGGGAATTATGTGGAGATCAAACCGTGAAGAGCACCTCGATGGTACTCCAACTAGCGGATCACTCATTGAAGAGGCCGTATGAGATTGTTGAGGATGTGCTTGTGAAAGTGGATAAGTTCATATTCCCGGTTGATTTTGTGATCTTGGATTATGCGGTGGATAAGGAATGCCCAATGATCTTAGGGCGGCCCTTTATGAACACCGGGAGAGCTTTGATTGATGTGCATGGTGGGAAATTGACCTTGCGAATTGATGAGGAAACGGTTGAGTTCGATATGAAGAAAGCAATGAGGAGTACCATCGAGGAAGAAGAGTGTATGAGGGTTGATTTGGTAGATGAAGTTGTGAGGGATCAAGTCGAGGAAAACGTGGAAGCATTCAACCGTGGAACGTTGGAAAAATTTGACAATTTCACCTATGCTCAGGAGCTTCTCGATCGAGAAGCACAATTACACCTTGCTTCTCGATCGAGAAGAAGAGGAGAAATTGGCAGAGTTTTCCAACCAAGAGCTTCTCGATCGAGAAGCAACTCCCAGTCCACTTCTCGATCGAGAAGCTCAGAAAGGAGGAAGATGTCGCAAGTTTCAAAGGTTGTCTTCCATTCCGATGATCTTAGTGATGCATACACCGAAGATGATGAACCTAAGCCGGAGAAATTGAGCAAGAACGATGGTGTGACTCCTCCATCCTCCGAGTTACCACCAATAGTTGAAATGAAGCCACTTCCGGCTCATCTCCGGTATACTTTTGTGGGGGAGAATGAAACTTTACCGATAATCATCTCCAACAAGCTTTCTACGGAAAAAGAGAAGAGGGTTGTGCAAGTAGTGAAAGGGCATGTGTTGGCCATGGGGTGGCAAATTTCCGACATTCGAGGCATAAGTCCGCAAGTGGTGATGCACAAGATCCACCTTGAGGATGGAGCCAAGAATTGTACTCAAAGGCAAAGAAGGTTGAACCCTAATATGAAGGAGGTTGTGCACAAGGAAATAGTAAAGCTTCTAGATGCCGGGATTATTTATCCGATCTCCGATAGTGGTTGGGTGAGTCCGGTTCAATGTGTGCCTAAGAAGGGAGGAATGACGGTAGTAGAGAACGAGAAAGGGGAACAAATCTCTACACGAACGGTTACCGGGTGGAGAGTTTGTATTGACTATCGAAGGTTGAACGCGGAGACCCGGAAGGACCACTACCCGCTACCATTCATCGATCAAATGCTTGAAAGGGTGGCGGGTCACAAGTACTATTGCTTTCTCGATGGCTATTCCGGCTACAACCAAATCTTGATCTTTCCGGATGACCAAGAGAAAACAACGTTCACATGTCCCTATGGTACCTTTGCGTACCGACGAATGCCCTTCGGTTTATGCAACGCACCCGCCACATTTCAGAGGTGCATGACCTCGATATTCAATGATATGGTGGAAGATATAATGGAGGTATTCATGGACGATTTCTCCGTTTTTGGTGACTCGTTTGATGGTTGTTTGGCGAATCTTGAGCGTGTTCTAGCACGGTGTGAGGAGACCAACTTGGTGCTTAATTGGGAGAAATGCCATTTCATGGTAGAAGAGGGAATTGTGCTCGGGCATAGAATCTCGGAAGCGGGTATTGAGGTAGATAGGGCAAAGACAGAGGTTATAGAGAAGTTGGTGGCTCCGGTGACGGTTAAAGGAGTCCGGGCATTTTTGGGCCACGCGGGTTTCTATCGCCGGTTCATCAAGGATTTCTCATCCATTGCGAGGCCATTAACGAGTTTGCTAGTAAAGGATGCCCCATTTGAGTTCACCAAGGAGTGTCAAGAGGCTTTTGAGAAATTGAAGGAGGCCCTTGTGACCGCTCCTATTATTTCATCTCCGGATTGGAACTTGCCTTTTGAGCTTATGTGTGATGCAAGCGATCAAGCCTTGGGATGTGTATTGGGTCAACGGAAGGACAAGAAAGTGCATGTGATCTATTATGCAAGTCGGACAATGGCGGGGGCCCAACTCAACTACACCACTACCGAAAAGGAAATGTTGGCGGTAGTTTTTGCTTTGGATAAATTTCGGCAATACTTGCTTGGGTCCAAGTGTATCATCTACACCGACCATGCCGCTTTGAAATACCTCTTTACCAAGCAAGATGCCAAGCCAAGACTAATCCGATGGATCCTCCTAATGCAAGAATTCGACATCGAGATTCGGGATAAAAAGGGCACGGAGAATGTGGTGGCGGACCATTTGTCAAGATTCGAGAATCCGGAGCCAATTCCTCTCGGTATGGAAATCAACGAGTGGTTTCCGGACGAAACGCTTATGGTGATCCGGGAAATGGAAACTCCATGGTATGCCGACATTGCTAACTTCCTTTCATCTAAGGTGATGCCTCCGGATTTGACGCACCATCAAAGGAAGAAGTTCCTTTCCGATGCTAAGAGGTTTCTTTGGGATGAGCCGTATTTGTTTAAGGAGTGTGGAGACGGAATGTTGCGGCGTTGTGTCGCTTTGAAGGAAATGATGCCCATCTTGGAGGCTTGTCATACATCCGATTACGCCGGTCATTATGGAGTGGCAAGGACCGCCGCTAAGGTGTTGGAGAGCGGATTCTTTTGGCCTACCTTATTCCGTGATGCTAAGGACTTTGTGAGCCATTGTGATAGGTGCCAACGGGTTGGGAACATTTCTAAAAGGGATGAGATGCCGTTGACTTCGGTGCAAGAGGTAGAGATCTTCGATGTTTGGGGGATTGACTTCATGGGTCCCTTTCCGATGTCGCATGGGAACTTATATATTTTAGTTGGCGTATGTTACGTATCGAAATGGGTGGAAGCGGAAGCTCTACCTACCAATGACGCCAAGGTAGTTTTGAAGTTCCTCAAGAGGTTGATGAATCGGTTTGGCACCCCACGAGTTATTATTAGCGACGGTGGATCTCATTTTTGCAACCGGCAATTCGATGCATTAATGAAGAAGTACAATGTGTATCACCGGGTTGCTACCCCCTATCATCCGCAAACAAGTGGGCAAGTTGAGGTCTCTAACCGGGAGTTGAAGCGAATATTGGAGAAGACGGTGAATGGGACTCGCAAGGATTGGAGTTTGAAGCTTGACGATGCATTATGGGCATATCGCACGGCATTCAAAACGCCATTAGGTATGACCCCTTATCGCATTGTGTATGGGAAAGCATGTCATCTACCCTTGGAATTAGAGCACCGGGCCTATTGGGCGATTAAAAAGTTGAATTTTGATCTAAAAGCGGCGGGGGAAAAACGCTTGTTGCAATTGAATGAATTGGAGGAATTCCGGTTCTTGGCATATGAGAATGCGAAGCTTTACAAGGAGAAGACCAAGCGGTGGCACGATGCCCACATTTCCCCTAAAACTTTCGAAGTTGGAACGTATGTATTGGTGTATAATTCGAGGTTGAGATTGTTTCCGGGAAAGCTTAAGTCCCGATGGAGTGGACCATTTAAGATTCGGAGTGTGGCGAATCATGGTGCCATTGAGTTGGAGAATCAAGGAGGTGAAACGTTTAAGGTCAACGGACACCGTTGCAAGCCTTACTTGGGGCCTTTAACGGATCAAAAGGGGGAACAATGTTATCTCGACCCCGCCCCATGAGTTCTACAAGCAAGAATGGTCGAGCTTTTGACTGAAAACAAGCGCACTTGGGAGGCATTCCCAAGCGGTTAGATTTTCTTTCTTTTTACCTATTTCTGTCGTTTTAGTTATTTACTTTGAGAAATTTTCATTTTTGAATTAGCTTAGTTTTGTTTATTTCATTTGTTCTCTTTAATGCCGGGGTGTTCATGTTGTTGATGTGTAGAAAATAGAATAGCACGGAGCTAATTTGAGTTGGGAAGCATTGGACAAGACTTTTGGAAGTTTTGAAAGAAGTTGTGCAGATATCAGGGGCTTCTCGATCGAGAAGCCATTTTTGGCCTATGCTTCTCGATCGAGAAGAAGAGCAAAAATTGGCAGGGAATTCCTCAAGGGAGCTTCTCGATCGAGAAGCTAGTTTAAATGATGCTTCTCGATCGAGAAGCATGAAGAGTCTGAATTTGAATTTCGAATTTTTTGCCAATTTTTGCTTCCCTAGGTCCAACATTTGCACATGGGGGTGTGAGGTGGTTCATTCTAGGCCATTGGATACATCAAACACAAAGCACAAGAAAGGGAATGTCATTTTCAAGGAATATTCAAAATTCAAAATTGAATTTCTCTCTTTAAAAAAAGCCCCAACACTTCATCTTCTTCCTTCATCTTTTCCATTTCAAGCAAAACACCATAACTTCTTCTCTCTTCAAGCAAAAATTCGGCCACCCCTTTCACCACCTAAACCACCACCAAACTTCAACCTAAACACATATTTACCCACCCTTTTGCCTATAGTTATCATGGCCGGAACCTCAAGGGCAAGCAAAGGAAAGTCCGCCGCCACCGCACCCACCCCCGTTCCGAGACCTCTCCGAGGAAAGAAGAAGACCGCCTCCGGTGCATCGGTTGTGGGACCCAACACACCGGGTTCCCTCACAAGGAAATATGAAGCACCCTTCGAGATCCGCTCCGACGAGGAAGGCAAGCGTTTCCTAGAATTGAAGAGCCAAAAATTCGCCATTCCCTATCAAATTAATTGGGAAGATATGGGCCGTTTGGGGTTAATCGAAGAAGTGGAGCAATACTTGGAGCCGTTGGGTGTGCTCACACTCGCTAAAGCGCCGGAGGTGGGGTATGAGGAATTGACTTGGGAGTTTTTCACAAGTCTTAAATTAGAGGAAGGGTACTCCAATTCGTTAATCGTAAGGTTGTTTGGAGTGGAATACGAATTAGGGGTATCCGCTCTAAAAAGGAAGCACGGAATGAAGGCGGATGGTTTGCGCACCAACCCGAGGCAATTTGACTACAAAGGGGTGTGGAAAGAGGTATCGGATTTGGAGGGTTATCAAGCGAAGACGGCCAAGGTAAACGACATCAAGGACACCGCTCTTGTGGTGGCGGTGAAATGGCTTGGCCATACCTTCGGGGGGCGTCACGAGTACAACAAGGTGGGGGAAACCGAGGTTGTGATGATGAATGCCATGATGCATCCCGAGGTGGCCGATTATCGGATTGACTCCGCCAACCGCCTAATTACCACTTTTATCGATGTTCCGGAGGCGGGCACAAAACTCGGTTTTGGATGGTTGGTCACCCGTATAGCGAAGGAGTTTGGCGTCCCCAATGAGAAGTTCGAAGGACTCACCCCGATACCGTCTCGCTCCATTGATATCAAGCATCTTGACAAGGCCGGATATGTTCACAAAGGGAATGTTGTTCCCTATTTCAAACGAGGCCCATGGCTAAAGGCGCACGGGCAAGAAGCGGCGAGACAAGCGGAATTTGGCGGTCAAGGTGGAGAAGAAGAGCATGGCGAGGAGGGTGATCAAGAGCTTGATCAAGAACAACCGGCACCTAGAAGAGAAAAGGAGCCGGTAAGAAGAAGAGAGAAAGCAACGGAGGAACCGGAGGTTCAAGAAGAAGGGGCCCAATGGGGCCAACCATGGGCCACTAGCTCACATGGGGGAAGTAGCTTTGAGGATGAACAACGCCAATTTATGGCGGAGCAAAGGAGAATTTGGAACGAAACTAGATATGAAATGAAGCGGCTCCGTCATAGGCAAAGAAGGGAAGCGGAAAAATTGCAAGCATACTTCAATGCCCAAGGAGGGCCCCACTACCCGTCACCTACTCCATCCCCCGAACCCCCGGCGTTCGACTAGCGAGATTTGCATTTTCTAACCCTATCTCTTACAATTTCTTGTTTTATTTTATTTCTTGCTTAAGGGACTAAGCTAGAAATAGTTTGAGGAGGGTAGCGAAATTGTATCTCGTTTCTATCTTTTATTGCTTTATGTTGTGTTTTATTTTTGTTAATTTTAGTTGCTAGAGTTTAGTTAGGTTGTTTTGTCGCCTCCACTAAAGCTCTTGTACTAAGCATGTGAAATGAATCGAAAATGAGAATTAGTCACTTGGCAACGTGTTGAACCATATCAATGTGTATTATCTCTCGTGTCTTATTGCCATAATGCATTTGTTTAGATTTAACAACTTTGATTAAATGCGTGCTTAATGGATGTAATTCGATATGACATGTGTGAAGGGATAGTGTTTAAATTGATCTTTAGTTATTAATCTTTGGATGTGATGGTTTAAACTTAATACGGTTGCATGATGTGCGAAATCGTGAAAAATTTGTGTTGGCATAATTTGGGCATAATTGGCATGAAAACATAGGGATTGAACAATAGGCATAACACCACATTTTTCATATTGAGTTATTTCGAGCCTACTTGTCTTTGTGAGTGTTGCCTTGTCCGGAATTCCTAGAATTTGCTCGGTGTCCATTCAAAATTGCATTGTTGAGTGATTGATAATTAAATGACTATGGCATTAGGTGTAACCATTCTAGAGACCGCTTAAAAAGCCTACCTTTAACCTTTAGATAGCCAATTTTGAGCTTAGACCTTTGTTGATATTACCATGCTAACAACACAATCCCTTTCTTAATTTTCCACTTTAATTCACCCAACTTGACTTGACAACTAGTGTGAGGAGGAGAGGGTAATAGCTTGATGAACATAAAGAGGAGTGAACTTGAACTAAAAGTGAAATTAGTGCCTAAGAAAGAAGAAGAAAGAAAAATATAAAAATATGCAAGGGAAAGAAAAAAATCCAAAAAGAGAAAAAAAAAAAAAAAGAAAGAAAGAAAGAAAAAAATAATATAAAGGCATGAGATTGAGTTAAGCGTTCAAAAAGAGTTCAAAAATATAAAAAGTCCAAGCTAGCCCAAGTTCTTATCAATGTTTTAACTAGTTTCAAGTCAAGTTTTAGCCTAAAGTATCAACTTTGATCTACCCCGACCTTGGCCACGTTACAACCCGTGCAAGCCCATGAGATAATTATTGATCACCGAGCTAAGTAGTGGAGTTTAGGACTATGAGCAAACCTATGGGAATTCCGTGTTTGTGTGCTTAATTTTTTTTTTTATCTAAACACTTGTGTGTTAGAGCGATACCTAGTGAGGATTTTGATGCCTAGGTTCAATTGTTTATGTTTGATTATTGCCATGACTTGCCCTACATTGTTGCTTAACCAAATAATCGCATGTCCCGTAAACGATGGTGATAGCTTGAGTGTTCAAGATTAATGTTAAACTAATGCAATTGTGTTCTCTTTGCCTTCGCATTATGTCATTACAAATTGCATTACTCATTTGTTCGCATTGATTATAGTTGTTGACATTAGACATTTGCATTTGTACAATTTGGTAATGGGAGTATGAATATTGATGTGTGTTCAACCTTGCCAATGTCTCTAAGTTAGTTGTGGTTTAATGCATTTCTTGCTTGAGGACAAGCAAGGTTTAGTGTGAGGAGGTTTGATAGGAGTAAAATACTCCTATATTACGAGTCTCTTTCGCATCGCTTTGTATACTTTTGTTGCATGTTTCGAGTGATTATATCGCTTATTACGTGTTTTACTGTTTCAGGATGAACGAAGCGTATGTGAAGGGTTTTGAGTCCAAAAGAGCAAAGAATCGATGATATGTGGAAGTCGAGAGAGAGATTGAAGCAAAGGGCGAAGAAGAGATCAAAGAAGCCTTTCTCCTGCATGGTCTCGATCGAGAAGCACAATTTCACCTTGCTTCTCGATCGAGAAGAAGAGCAAAATTCGGCAGGGATTTTGGACATCAAGCTTCTCGATCGAGAAGCTGACTTTAATGAAGCTTCTCGATCGAGAAGGGCCAGAATTCAGCATTTCAAATCAGCTTTGGGTCTTGTGCTCTCTTGGCCCACTTCCACTTTTGGACAAACAAGCTTGTAATAGGATGTTTTTTATTTCCCTTTTGGGCTTTACTATATTAGGATACCTTATGTCACATTTTAGGGTAAGCCTCTTTTGTAGCAACATTTATTACTCTAGCAATTATTCCCTTAGTTGGTGTGACTTGTTCTTGGAGATTCCTCCATTGTTAAGGATTTTGAAGCTTTTATTTCCAGATTTTGGGTTTTGAATTCATCTTTAATACAAGCTTAGTTATTGAATCTTCATTATCTTGTTCATGCTTTATTGTTCTTCATTGTTATTTGAGGTAAGCTTTCTCACTTTTATTATGATGATTTACTATTGCTTAGTTGTTGTTTTTACTTTAATCATGAGTAGCTAAACTCCTAGTCTAGGGGTTGTTTATGATTGCTATGTATGATTGTTAGATGATTGGTTAGGGTTGTATGGGTTAGGGTTTTGTTGTGTTCAATGATCTTAATGCTTGAAATAAGTTAGCTCCTTATTTGATGTTTTGTGTTTGATTAGTGAGGACGAGAGTTAAGCTAATTGAATAGACCTTGTTAAACATAAGCTTAAGACCTAAATGCGCGAGAGTGATTTGGGGATTTAGCGGTTGTTTGAGTTGCGGATTAATCGGATTGATTGTTGTAGTCGACATCCACTTGTGCGAGAGTGATTTGGATTTCGACTCATTAATCAATTGTCGATTCGTCAATTTCCGGCTCGAGAGAGCGGATTTAGATACTTTAGAACGGCTCGACCCGAACCAACACCCATATACCCGACCTATTACCTAGGAATCTCGATGGCATGATTAGCAACCCTTAGGCGCTTTTAATTATCGTTTTTAATCCGTTAATCAATTAATCGTTTAATTCTTAATTGCTTCTTAGTCTAATCAGTGTTTGTTTAATTTTAGTTCCGCTGTTTTTAATCAAAAATCCAACTACTCTTTGCTTTCCGAATTGAAAATCAAAGTCAATTTCATTCACTTTAAACCCCTTGTCTTCGTGGGATCGACATCCGACTTCCGGATTACTACGAGTTGGCATTATTGCGTGAGCATTTTTGTCAACAAGGGCCACCGCGGTCAACGCCGGTCAACGACCGGGCCACCGCGGTCAACGCCGGTCAACGACCGGGCCACCGCGGTCAACGCCGGTCAACGACCGGGCCACCGCGGTCAACGCCGGTCAACGACCGGGCCACCGCGGTCAACGCCGGTCAACGACCGGGCCACCGCGGTCAACGCCGGTCAACGACCGGGCCACCGCGGTCAACACCATTACTGGTTTGTGGTCTAACTATTTTTAATGGTTGGACCAATTTTAGTTAGATAATTAAAAATTAAATAAAACACCATTTTGTGGTTGAGGGGATTTAAACCCTTGACCTCTTATAAGAGAGAGGTTGTGCTTTGCCATTAAGGTAAAGGATAATTGTTGTCAACATTTACTCTATAATTTATATGTATAACTGATTATAAATTTAAATTAACTTATTAGAATGAAATTAATTTATAATGTAAATTAAATATCAACTAAATATCAACTTAAATTAAATTTATTATAAATTTAATATTAAATTAGTCTAATTAAATTTATTTATTTATTAAATATTTATACAATAAAAAAATAAAATATACATATATTTATATTTTATACAATTTATTAATATATAAGTAAAACTAGTAAAAATATTTCACTTTTTAAAATTGAAAAATATAATGGTTTAGTGGTCGTGGTCGGATATGTGGTAGTGGGACCCCCGTGGTGTGCGAAAACTCAATATAAACTCAATGACGACTTAATGTCAATTCAATGATAACTTAATGTCAACTTCATTATTTATACTATTAAAAGTAATTTATAATATAACAAATAAACTAATAGTAATTTGAAAGAAAATTATTTAAGGTTTTATTAAAATAAAATAAACCGAAAGTAATTTTAATATAAGTGAACTGAATATAAATTTAATATTAACTCAATGTCAACTCAATATAAACTCAAAGTAAACTTAATGTGAACTCAATATAAATTCAATATAAATTTAATGTTCACTGAATGTTAATTCAAAGTAAATGTTTTGATAAATAATTATAAATTTAAAATGAAATTATTTTATATTATTATATAAAATTATTTTTCTATAATTTATACTTTTAAAAATAAACTATAGTAGATTGAAAGTAAATTATTTAAGTTTTTATTACAGTAATTTGTGTAAATTTAATGTCAACTCAATATGGACTTAATATCAACTCAATGGCGACTGTTGGCAAATAATCGCAAGTGTACGATATCGCTCAAGTAATATAACTTGGAAGACCAAGTATCGATCCCACAAGGAACAATGAACTAAACAACTAATTTCTAATATTCTTTAATTGGCTAGTAGGAAAATAAATGGATTTGTGTAAACTAATTATAATCTAAAGTGAATTAACTCAAGTAATTAGACTAAAAATCTGAAATCAAACAAATAAATTGAAGCTTAAACAATAATGGTAAAAAGCTCAAGGATTGATAATTCCAAGTAAACTAGTAGAAGAATGGATCAAAATTTATCTAGTGATTTTATTATGAATCGAGCTATTCTATTGCACCGAATCCCGCTCTCTCAAGCCTCAAGGATTCAAATAAAATCACAACCTAATTAGCTAATCAATTATTAACTTGCTCTCACAATATTAAAACTGAATTAAATAACTAAATTGTAATTATGAAGCAAACTCAACGACTACCTAAATTCCAACCCGCTCTCACGGTGTTTTCCTCTAAGTTTTTAATTACCTATGTCTATTTAATTAACAATCTCTCAATTAGTTAATTAAACACAAAATCATGAACTAAGTGATCAAATTAATTCAAGCATTAATCTTAATAATTAAAACATAATTTTACTCACTTAATAAATCCTAATTCAATTCGAAAACTAATCTAAGTGTTCATATCAATCCCCGAACAAAGGATTTAGTTACACATGCTTAAGCTTAAATTAAACAAAGAAGAAGATGAAGAATTAAACATAATTAGAACAATAAATACCGGAGTTGTCAATTTCGGAAGAATCGTCTAGATTAAACTTGAAATCTTCACAATCGTTCTTTGCAGAAACTAATAATAAACTACTTATAAACTGCTGAGAAATAGAAGCTAAAACGCTATTTTAAGAGAATGAAAATAAAACTAAAGTAGTCTAAAGTATTCTACGTATTAAATTGAGTCTAGTACAAGGTCTTTATATAGTAGGAGAAGTTCCGGAGTCTTCTAATTCATATTACAAATCAATTTGAAATAGGAATTGTAATTGTAATTTGAGGAGGAATTTCATTCCAATCCAAAGTCTGCTGCACGTGTAATTCTCTTCTTTCCCGTTCGGGAAGCCATAGTTCCGTTCGTGACATGCCCAGTTTTAATATGGTTCCCGAACGGAAGCTTCTTTCACGTTCGAAAAAACTGTAGACCGAAAGCTTTGAGATTTTGATTCCTTCTTGAGTCCCGAACGGGACAAGGCCTTCTCGTTCGGGACTCATGCTCATTCTGCATGGTTCCCGTTCGTGAAACCTTTGTTCCGAACGGGAACAACCCCTTTTTTCCTCAATCTCGTTCGTGAACTTCAATTCCTTCGTCCGCAAGCTACGCTTTTTACTCGTACACGCAATCCACCATAAATTTGCCCCAAATAGTTGTATTTCACCTAATTTCCACTGAAACACTAACAAACACTATTAAACGTAAAAACGCCAAATAATGTATAAAAACAATACTACACATGATGAAAACCGAGTAAAATCGACCCTAAATATAGGAGTAAAATACTCCTATCAACGACCCAATATCAACTCAATGTAAACCTAATGTCAACTAAATGTAAATTTAATGTATTTTAGTAAGTATAATTTTAAAAATTAACTTAATATCAGCTCAATGTAAATTTAATATCGACTCAATGTCAACTCAATGTAATCCTAATATCAACTCAATGTAAAGCTAATGTAAATCCGAAGTAATTTTTTAGTAAATTATTTTAATTTTAAAATATAAATTAATATCAACTCAATGTAAACTTAATAACTCAACGTCGACTCAATGTAAACCTAATATCGACTCAATGTCAATTCAATATCAACTCAATGTAAACCTAATGTCAATCCGAAGTAATGTTTTAGTAAATTATTTTAATTTTCAAATGTAAATTAATATCAACTCAATGTAAACTTAATAACTCAACGTCAACTCAATGTAAGCCTAATGGCGACTCTATGTCAACTCAATGTAAACCTAATGCCGACTCAATTTCAACTCAATGTAAACCTAATTTCAATCCAAAGTAATTTTTTAGTAAATTATTTTAATTTTGAAATGTAAATTAATATCAACTGAATGCAAACTTAATAACTGAACATCGACTCAATGTCAAACTAATGTCGACTCAATGTCAACTCAATGTAAAGCTAATGTCGACTCAATGATGACTCAATGTCAACTCAATATAAACCTAATATCAACTCAGTGTAAACTTAATATAAATTAAATTTAATATCAACTCAACGTCGACTCAATGTCAAGTGAATGTAAATCTAATATAAATTTAATGTAAAATTGATGTAAACTACATGTCAATTCAAAGTAAATGTTTTAGTAAATTATTATAATTTTAAAAATTAACTTAATATCAACTCAACGTCGACTTAATATCAATTTAATGACAGCTCAATGTAAACCTAATGCCAATTCAATGTAATCCTAATGTCAACTCAGTGTAAATCTCATGTCAATGCATGCAAACCTAATGTCAACTCAATATAAATTTAATGTCAATCCGAAATAGTAAATTATTTTAATTTTGAAATGTAACTTAATATCAACTCAACGTAAACCTAATGTCAACTCGATATAAACCTAATGTCAACTCAATGTAAACTTGATGAAGGTTACATGTCAATTTAAAGCAATTTTTTTAGTAATTTATTATAATTTTAAAAACTAACTTTATATCAACTAAATTAACTTATATAAATTATTTTGAGTTTATATCGAGTTGACATTAAGTTAATTGTGTTTCTAATACATTAATTTATAAATTTATTTTAACTTAATTTACTTTAAGTTAATATTTAATTTACACTAGTATTAATTTAATTAGAAAAAATTAATTTAAATTTTAACAAGCGTAATATTTTATTAGTATTTTATAATAATATATTATTTATAATCAACCATTTTAATATGTTTATATTTAGTTTAAATGTTTTCTTATACATTATTAAAGAGTATATGTTTATATATTAAAGAGTAATTAAAGACAACAAACATGTCTTGCCTTGATGGTTAGACACATGGACAAAGAGTGAGAGGTCATGGGTTTTATTCCTACTAATAGCAAATTTGTATTTTATTTAATTCTTTTAAAATCTCACCACTATAGTTGACTGCCGTTGACCGCGGGTTGACCGGCGTTGGTCCGGCCGGTGGTCCGGCCGGTCGGACCGGAATTTGGCCTGTGGTCGATGGCAGTTGGTTAGATTGTCTAACCAAATCTAGATTTGCCACGTGTCATCATTTGATTGACTCAAACATAAACCAATGAAATGTTGACAAATATCAAGGACAATATTGTCTCATTTTCTTTTATTTTGGGTTATGAAGGATTTTTGTAAACTTTTTATTTTTTTTGAGAGATTTTTGCCAAAATCAAAATGGTGAGGGAAAAGTGAAACACCATAGCATTTTTAGGGGATTTGTGTAAAATACCCTAATATAATTACTCGACTCCTATAGGATTCGCCTACCAAAGCGAACCTCAAATCATGAGAATGAAAAGCCCATGAGAATGAAAAGACCAAGAAAGAAGTCATGGGTTCCCTCATCAAAACGTGCAAAAACAATTAAAAACAATCAAAAGCATCCTAAACATAGATTTAGGATTGAAATCAATGGGCATCACGAAAAATTTCTCAAAAACGCAGCAAACCTAATCATACATACTGATGAACTGAAATTGAATACGAAATGTATAAATAAGAATACTTATGAGTATGAAGATTGATTAGGATCCTTAAAAATACAGTTCTGAATCCATAAATCGTTTTCTAGTGATCCGAATGTAGAGTCTACTGTAGAATGTTCTGCAGCAGAGTTCTTAAAGACTTGAAGCGTAAAAACTTAGTTTGATTGATGAAAAATGATGGAATGGTGGCTACAAATTAGTGTCTGGTGGTTGAGAATTTATATATTGTACTTATTAAATATGTTTTTTATGTAATGATTGATCAAGTTGTATTATTTCTTCATTAATGAAATATTCATTATTATCAAAAACAAAACAGAATAACACAACTTATCTAATTAGATTTAATAAAAAAGACTAAACGAGTTAGAATCAAAAAAACATTAACCAATTAGGAGAATAAAATGAAGAATTATCTTCATATTTCTCTATGAATAAGATAATATTCAACATTAAAATCTAAAATCAATTCTAAAATTAATGTATATTTAATTTCACAATTATAGCCTCAAATCCAAAAAGAATTCCATTAAACAAATCTCTCTCTTTTTTTAGAGAAGCAAACAAATATCTTAAAACAGTGATTGTAAAAGATAAATCATCAAATAATAGCTTTACTTCACTAAATTGATCAATTTAATTCATTCAACTGTTCACTCATGTTCTTGGTTATATATTACATTAACATGACCCAAAAAATAGCAACTTAATACAAGGTATTTATATTCAATTTCAAGCCTTGATGTAGCCATAATCAAAAGAGACAATAAAATGTTCACGACATTCTCAATTATTTGTTTTTTCATTACAAAGCCGCTAGACATATGGTCAATTGCAGTCTTACAGAGCTGGTATTCACCACATTCCTCACAGATTTATGCTGTGATCAAACAAAACTGAAAATGTGTGTAAAACAAACAGAATCATTTAGTCCTAAATAATTTTTTTGAAGAAGCAGAACCACAAGGAGTGAAAGAAAAAGAATAAAGAACATTTTATCAAGCCGATTAAATACTGTACAGTATGACTAGGAGCTGGATAAAAGGCATTTTACAGCAGTTTTAACCCTATTTTCATCAGATTATATATGGACATCTTTGTATCTCGTAGTATCGTCGAGTTCAGAAGTGGTGCCCTCTTCTAAGAACAGATAGGAATCCCCCAGACGATTTCTCCTTCCGCCCTTCACCTTCATCTGCCACCTGTGTTAAACATATCAGAAAAATAATGTACTCAAGAATTCAGGAACACTTATCAGACTGGAAATCAGTTTAAATGCTATGTTGCACGGAACCTGTTGAGTAATAAGTTTCGGTATTTCGTTTCCGTTTTGAAAATACTTCTGAAACTCCAAAACTTGGTATTATAACATATTCTTTGTAAAAAGATGTATTTTTCGCTGTTTTTACCGTTTCGGCATTTTTTTAAAACATTTTGTTTCCGTGCAATATAGCTGATAGAGTAGAGTTTCAAGTATGCTTCAGTCGCAAACAGTGCAAATGAAGATGCATGATGAGAAAGTACCTCTTTTGCAATTGGCTGCAGAGTTGCTATAATCTCAGAGAAGTCGGGTCGTAGTGCTGGATCTTGCTGCCAGCATTTCTCAAGCAACTCGGCCAGCTTTGGATGAGTGTGCTTTGGAATTGTAGGCCGTAGACCCTGAAGCAAGGTGAGTGAAAAAACCACGTCACACATATACACCAGTTAAATACTAGCAAAATCTAATATACTTTTGTAACTTGAACAAGATTCAACATTTGCAAATAGGTACATAAATGATGATGTACCTTTTGAACCACACCAACAGCTGCTTGCAATGGGGTTAAGTACTCGTATGGAAGCTGTTAAGCCAAAAATTAAAAAACTTCAATTTCAGAGAGAAAACGATAATGTATCAGGAAAAATTTGATGACTAAACCATACCTTTCCGGTCAATAACTCCCATACCACGACTGCGAAACTGAAAACATCAGCTTTGTGATCATATGGCTTGTGTTCAATGACCTTCAATGCAAAAGAACTGTTGTAAGAAAGTTGCAAAATGAAAACAAATTAGAAGATGCTGCTGTTGCACCATGATGAAAGAGAAAGACCAATGCCAATTACAGTTCCGACTTAAATAAGAGACAGAATTGATGTATGCTTCTCAGAAGCACTCCTTCTATCTCTCCCTCCAGCTTTTGTAAGAACCAACAAACAGAATTTAAATTAATGATAGGATGTTAAAAGTTAGTCATGGGATGCAGATAACCAAAAAACATTTGTTTCATACAAAAATAACTCTTTTCGTGAGACTGTTGACAAAAATGCACTTCTTTTTATTTATATAAAAAAAAAGATCTTTAGCAGCTGTGTGGTAGCGGGTACATTTTTTGGTAGATTTTTAAAAAGTATATATTTGTATGTAATATTTTTTTAAAATGTGCAAGGAGCATAATTTTCTCAAAAACATTTACTAGAAGTTTTACCAGAGCCAATTGCAACAGCCTAAAAACATAACCCGGCTCAGATTATGTACAATCAGAAAGTTCATGACTGCATAGGGACAATAGTCATTCACAATGAAAAGATGCAGCCAGGGTTCATGGGTCGGACAAGCAAAAACTTCCCAAATGAAGCCAAAAAGGAAAAGAGATCCTAGTGAAAAATAGAAAAAAAAAATTTACTATCAAAGATGGAACTTCGAAATTAAAATCTAAAGTAGAAAAAAGAGCACCTCAGGAGCCATCCATCTATAGGTCCCAGTTTCAGCTGTCATAACTCCAGTTTGTGCCTTCACTCTGGCAACTCCAAAATCAGCAACCTTAACCACCTGCGACATAAAGAGGGAATATGAACATTCTGCTACATATAATCCTGTGGTTACTCTTATAGATTGATCTGTGGCTAAAAAATAATAATTTTTTTTAGGAATAATAAATGATAATTTAATTGTATAATTGGACATTGAACTTCATTAGATGCTAACTGATAATCAATGCATTTTTGAAAACCACAATGCTAACAGACACAGCACACAGCATGAACTCTGTTTGCCTCTGCTCCCCTCGAACCACTGCCCCTTTCTCTCTCTCTTTCTCTAGTTTCTCTTCGTTCATACCTCTCATTCACATCTCACAATTGGCATTATTAGCATCCAACCAGAAGTTATTACTCGTTAAAAGGAAAGTTTTGATGTTTCATTTTGCTATCTAGATTTTGCTTACATCTCTCTAGGAGATATGGCAATCTTGGTCCATCTCCTCCACTAGGAGACAGGCTTACCCTTGACCGTAAATTTTTATCGCACTAGCAACCGCAGCCGCGGCCGTATGTAACATAAATGTACCCGAAACGGCCGTAATGTTATGAAACGACTAGCCAAATCACAAATTTTGAATTTTTTTTGTCAAGTATGTGGAATTAACAAGTTTTTAAGTAGTTAAACGAAATTTACCATATAATATCTAATAAAAAGAATTATAAAAACTGAATATATGATTAATTTATTATTTTATTGTACAATAAAATATTTTTTACCATGTTCATAATAAAATAAAATATGCTTACACCAGACATACAAGACCATATAAGCTATAAATTGAATGTAATATGTCCACAGTACAAAATACGAAAAAATAAAAAATCAACAATAGATTTTTTTTTTTGTAGCACTGTTATCTAAAGGTAACGGTTTCAACAAAGGCAGCTACCTTTAGATAACTGGCCATTATCTATTCAGAATATTAAAAAATTAGATAGCAGCAAAAACAGTAACTACTAATTAAAAATCTTTTAAATAAAAGCCTTTACGTAACCTAGCAGCCTTTATTTAAAACCATGCCTTAAACCCAACAAGGTTAGTTCCAACTAGCCTAAGGTTCTCCCAACTTAAAAGCAGGGTCAACAGTTTCCCATTTTCTATGACATATTACTCTATGGCAATTTATTTAACTGTATCTTTGGATGTGAGACCAATTACATATAATCTTCGTGATGATTATTTTGAAACAAAATGATTATGACTCATGCACATCCTAGTGTTGCAGAGTTAGCAGTAAACCCCGCCTATAAGGTTTTGCCTTAAACATTTGAGCAATCCTGTTATCTCTTTAATTTAATGTGATTCAATTTCATATTCCAATAACCAAGTTTTTTTGAAAAAGTACTCTAACCAAACTGAAGCATCAAATGCACACAAGTTATCACTTAGTAAGTTTCCATACCAAGGCTCAATCCAATTAAGTCCGTAGCGTCTACCAATTTCGCCATATCCCCCCTTATTTTTTCGATTAAAATCTTATTATTACCCGCCTTTCAGTTATATTCTATTGGAACTCTTGAAATTATTAGATACTAATTCCTATAAAAATTGCTATAATATAAAAAAAGTGTTTCCTCTTTTTTTTTCCTTATCTATCGTCTTTCATCTCTATTAAAAACCATGGGCCATTTCAATTGTCAACCAAAATATGATACTACTATATTGTGGTTGATAGAAAATTCATAAAGACAATAACAGGAGTTTTTAAAAGCTCAACATAACAGCTATCATGAAAGATGACTTGTGCATATTTATCTTTGAAATATTGTGGAGAATTTTTGGACCTGGAAGTTTTTGTGCATGACGCCGAAGTATCCAATTTAAGCAAATCTCAGTGATCAGAAAAGATTAAAATTCTTTGTTATGGAAGGTAACTACAGAGTCAGACACTGCTTCCTATAAATAAAAAGCAACAACTCTAAATAATTTTAATATAAGTAAAATAATTGCAAGTGTAAGATCAAGGAAGAAATTATGGAAGAAGCTTACTTCATTTTCATCCATGAGAAGATTGGCAGCCTTCAAATCCCTGTGGATTATACTATTTTGGTGCAGGTAGTTCATTCCTTTAGAAACATCAATTGCTACTTTTAGCAGGGATGGGAACTTAAAAACACCCTTCTGTTTGTGTAGGTAATCATACACACTTCCACCAGACATAAATTCTATTAAAGTAGAAAAGGAAGAAAAAATAAAGAAGAATCAAAAAGATGATAATGAACTTACATTCAATATGAAAATATATACAAGAAAAATTTGATGTTTCTCATCTTTAAATTTGTAAAAGGGACAATTTAAATCTCTTCTTTACTTACCTGTTACAATGCACAAATTTGGGGGCTTGGTACATGCACCTATGAATTGTACAACATTCTTATGTCTAACCTTCCTGCGAAAATACAATAGCTTATGATTAAAATATGGACCAGAACAGATCATCTAATCTAAACTTCTGAAATAGCTAAAGCAGACAAAAGTGCAGGCAAAGAAATTATGTCAGACCTCATTATGTAGACTTCTTGAGCAAACTCTTTCTCCAAATCTGAATTTATACGCTCAGGCTTGAGAATTTTGATAGCCACTTCCTGACTACAGTAAGTACCTTTATACCTAAACCCATAAGATGGAAGAGTTAAATGAAGATTCCAAAACAGTCGGCATTTAAGTTTGCAAGAGAACAAACTTACAAATCACCATATGATCCGGATGCAACTTTGTTCTCAAACTTTAGGTTCTTAGGATCGACTTCCCAGACATCGGTCCCATCATTAGGTATTGCCACATGATCAGGTTCGCATTTAATCTTAGTTTCTTTCCGCTCACTTTGGGGGGACAATGATTGTGCAGGCCAAGTCTGTTTCTGCTGAAAGTTAAACAACGCTCAATTAATAAATGCAAAAAAAAAAAAACACAGCGAAGTTAAACAAAGCTCAATTACAAAATACTTGATCAACATGATGAAAAGATCAGTACATGAGGCTCATATCATTAAATTCAACCTTTTGACCATCAAAATCAATAAAAACAACAATATAAAAAAACTTCACAAATATTAGTAAATGTAAAAAAAATAAAACAGAAACTCTTTAATCAGGAAATGTTAGCAAACTTCTACTTACTTAGAATGATGCATAAGAAAATCTGGAAAAATTCCATTAAAATTCACTACTACCGCTTTTGACAAAAATAAAAGGGAAAATGCAATGCGACTTTGAAAGGCAATTTCAGTCTGCTGAAAGAAAGGCAGTTTAGGGTGTTCCATCTCACATTTGGCCATGTTCTTCTGAGGATATTCCCTCGTTGTTTTGAGCATTGAGAATGTTGCATTTTGATGGTAAAAAAAAAAGAGGGGGGGGGGGGGGGGGCTCGCTAGAAATCCATCAGTTAAAATAAAATAAATTACTTTCAGGGTTACTCGTTTGAACATAAACAATATAAAGACTCCAGTTAATCCATCCATGTAGATAAGATGAAAATAAAGCAACATTAAAAGAAAGCAAGTTCCCAAGATACTCGTAGAACACCAAAGACACTAGTAGAACACCAGCATTTGTGTAATAAGCTTCTGAAGGACTACAATACAGAGACAAATATATTGTCTCTCATACCATACTTTATCAAAACATACCATTTGAATTAAATTAACTCATTCCAAGATCACGAAACAACAATCATTTCTCAGTGAAAAAAAGCACAGAATTACCTCCAGTTTACATAGTTCTTTTTCCAATGAAATTCTAAGCTGCTCTGTTTCCTGAAATTTCCAAAAATGCATCTATCAGGCTAGTTTGTTGAGAAACTATTTTCCTGAGTTATGATAGACTTTATTATTTATGTGTTACCCAGAAAAAGGTGTTAAAAATACAACTACCTCGTACGGCCAACCATCAACAACAAAGACATCCAAGGAGTAGCCATCAACTGTGGAAAAAGCATGTGCTTCTTGGATGTTCAATCCAACTTCAGCAAGCAAGGAAGTTAACTGATAATTTCACATGCAAAATGAGTACAGCAGAAAAAGAACAGAGAAATATATATTTCAATAAGCAGTAGCTTCATTGAACCAAAAACTACATTTGGCACTCGTTTAAAATTTACAAAAATCAATATGAGGCATTGATACTTAAAAGTAGTAGATTTGTCACAAGCAGCACAACCTACTAGTTGTTCATATAAAATCAAGAGCTAAGACAAATCCTACTTTGTTTGCTACCATTCAAATTACTTAGTACTTACATATACCTATTAAAAGAACAAGAAACCACTCTTTCTCCAGTTAATGAAACAAAGTTCAATACTTTTTAAGGATAACTCTTACTTTAGCAAGCACACCAATCATACCTGACTAAGAAGTTTTGGCTTGTCATCTGTTGAAAAAGTTATTTCATGCATGGGCCTGCATCAATCAATGACAGATGATTCAGCATTTAAATGTCTTATGGGCATAACATAACAAACATAGATATAAAAAAGAGATCACAACATAAAATTATAAACCCGTCAAAATACAACAAAAAATATTAGTTGATGCCTTGAAAAGGATGAAGCATTCTTTCTAATATATTTGAATTGACAAGTAATCGCATACAAACTCTGCATATGCTTAGAAATGAAAATAATTAGATCAAAAATAATTTACAGTCTTGCTATAGTATTCTTTAAGCTCGTATATAAGGAAATCAGACGAAAAAAAGTGATATCAATCAAAGTTCATCAATGAGCTCTTAATCGCATTAAGAAGTCGAACCAACTTCTGAAGTGAAACATGAATAAAAACCAAAGTTTAATGAGATTAGTGATAATGATCAGGAACTAAAATGACAAAATATTAGTCAAAATTAAAGTAATCAAGGTCAAGGGGATGAAATAAATCTATAAGAACTCTTCTCTCTCTTTTTGTGCATGTATGTGTCTGTACAGTATGGATGCTTAATTGCATATACTACTCAATTATCTGCATCAAATGAAATTCTAAAACACTCTTTGGTTTAGAACACACTACAATCCTGTTTTTTTTACTCTTCCACAGAAGAAGGCTAGAAGCCACTGATTAGGACTACTTAAAATAATTGAAACAGCTGAATAAATGCGAAACCAGACTACAATTTTGCTGAACTAAATAATTGTAATAAAACTTTTCCAGGTATAGCCTGCTGATTTATTTAGATAGGAAAATCACCTAGAGAACTTTGAATTTGCATGTACAGAATTATCACCATCTTCATTTTCAGAATTATTTGCTTCAAGTGCAAGTGCTTCAAGGTTAGGCGACGAACCAAATGCTGGTGGTGGATGTATGCTGAGAATTGAATGCATCAGAATTGATAATGACAATCATTAAGGGAAATGAAAGACGAGAACAGATACAAATTGATATAACTCTATTCACACACTGTATCAGATTCTAAGAAAGACAGAATACAAACCTCTTTCTACTATTTTGGGTAGCTCCATTAAGAGGGGATCCTGAAAGATTATAATCAGCAGAATTCTCATCAGACAATGGTTGAACCTGCACAGGAGTGATAAATTGATTATCAAACTATGATACTCCATTTACCAAAGTAAGAGATGAGATAAAGAGACAGTAAACAAGTACATAACTCATATTTGAGGGAAGTTCTGTTACCTGCAAACTTATAGCTGCTAGAAAATAAAGAATTTGAGATGGAGAATTCAAATTATTTTAATTGAGAGATATTAATATAATCTAATGGTCCACAAGGAATTCAATGAGACCAGCCATATATTTTAATGCCTAAACACTAAAAACAACATCCTGACATAATATAGAATTTTCGTGATAAATGCACCCATGATATCAATCTTAAGAGAAGGCTGAGATATCACCGGCATAATTGCGAACAACATTCTAATTATTATAGTCACCCTAAAAGTTAGTACATATGATCCATCCATGATGGATATCGAGGTGGGAGTGGAACCCAAAATCACAATTGTTAATTGCCGGTACTAAGATCATTTCAAACCAAACCAAGCGTAATTACTCTTGGTGCTAACAAAATGAAAAAAACAAAAACTACAATTTGAAAAAGGTACAGGATAGATAACCTTATATGCCCCTAATGATATAGAATGTAATACAAGTAATCTTGCTTTCTGAACATAAACTAGCGAGTAACAGCACATCTAAGTCCATGTCCATTCAACGGTTTGTGGTTTCCGCAAATGCAGACACATCAGATAGGGTAGTGATCATATTGGTTATATATCCTATGCATGCACTATTAAACTGAGTACAAAATTGCTTGTTTATTGCATAAAATAGTAATTTACAATTTACAGTGATCAACATTCTCGGAAAAACGGTTTAATTGCAACAGTCTATCATCACTCGAAACCAATAAGCAAAAACATGAAAAAATAGATATTTTGTTGGAACATATAGAGAGAGGCAAGAGTGCAGATTGACAAATATATGCTGACCCATTGATATCAAACTGAGTCAACAACTTCAAGCCAGAGACTTTGTAAAAAAGTGAAAGAAAACATATGAGATTGAGAAAAAAAACAAAGCCGCCTTCAAAATCCAAACTATAAAGCTTAGCAGATTTTAAAATTTTCTGCAATCAAAACAAACTTCATGGCTAGTAACTGAGTCGTTATTCGATCACTCGACAAGAAAAAAACAAGAGTGCTTAGAGTAAGGACAAAAGAAAGCCTATCTGTAAAGGGCTCCATACAACTATGAGCCACAGTAAAAGTTAAAAAGGATAGCCATTAACAAGATCACCATAAGATTATATATCCTTTATAAATTACCACTCAAAAAACTGAATCAATCATGTAAAAAATTCACCAACCAAACATTTTAAAAAGTTAACCTCAGTAAATAAATCAATTAGCTACTGCATTTATCAATTTAAAATAAAAATTGAATGAAATAAAAATACAGACCTGAACAAGGTGAATTTCAATGGCAGGTCTATCATTGGGATGATCCTGAGCTAACTGCAGTAATCTCCTGTGCATTAGTACATCTTCTGCTCTCTCCACATTCACATCCAATGCATATCTTAACAAAAACAACACCAAAAACACATCAAACACTAAAAAAACAGCATACTGAAAACACATGCAAACACGCACACACAATTATAATTCCAAAACGACGGAGTTTTAAGGTGGGAGTGAATTACCGAGTAGGAAGACGATGAAAGTGAGACCAGAGTTGATCGTCAAAACCAGGCTGATTCGCCTCTTCATTATCGGAATCCTTGAGTCGCCGGAGCACCTCATTGTAAACCTCCAGCTTCTGCCGCTGTTTCCGTCCACTAACTGACTGCGACGCTGACGACGGCCGCGTCGGCGATGAGGACGTAGACGACGTCGTTCCGCAGTTACTCTCATTATCATCCACCATCTCCACCATCTCAAAACGCAGACGAACAAACAAACACGATTTAACAGCCTTGTCGTTTTAAAATAATTTATTCCTTTTCTTTTACGTTACCGGTTAGCAAAAGTTTTTCAGCAGATTTTGAGGAAATACAGAGAGATAATTTAATTTTTTTTGGTAGAGAAATGAAGCTTTTATAGAAATTTCGAAAAAATATTTTATATAAATATTTCTAGTTTTATGTTTGGGATGTCGCTCTAGTCTAGAGAATGAGTTTGTTTGTCGGCTTATATATTTAGCGACCAATGTGTGCCGCCGATGTGGATTTGGTTTCTTTAAACGGATTTGTTTTTTAATTATTAGAGTAGAGTATTAGGGAATGATTATCTCCACTTTCAATATATTTAAGTATTAACAACTATAGGTTATATAAATTGGAAAAATAAACTATGGGCTATATTTAATATGGCTGCCATGAATATAAATAAAAAGTGTATGATATGTTTTCATCGATAAAGTAATACTAATTAGGTTGTTTTTTCTTCTACAAGCATATTCAAATTAGGGTAAAAATATTGTGCAATATTTTTTCTAGAAAAGCATTGTACAAAGTTTGTATATTGTTCTTATGATTAAATACGTTTTGTGTTTTTTTATTTATTATATCGCTCAAAAAAATTATTATTTTTTAAACTTTTATGTATCTCACATCTTTAAAAAAGTATAATATAATATTCAAATTAACTCTTTGATTAATTGATCGATTCATTTACTTATATCATTTTAATTAGAATAATATTTTTAAATTTATAGAATTTGTAAGTTTTTTTAAAAGAAAAAGTAATAATATTTTTAATGAAAAGTAACAATAATTATTTAAACTTATTGCATTCCTTTCATTTGTGAGTAATAATTTTCTTAAAAATAATACTAATAGATATAATAAAGTTTTAAATTTATTGCAGGTGGTGAGATACAATATAATATTGGAAGGATTTAAAATTTAAAAAGATTGAAAAATATATTAAATATATATAGTGGAGTTAAATGTTGATGAATAAAATCCCTTTGAATCCGAGAGATCTAACTATGTCACCTCTCACTTTGGCCAATGAGCAAAACAGCATTGCCTTTACTTTTGCATGTTCATCCACAAAAGGTTCAAAGTGGCATATTCTTAGTGAGAGCCCACTGTTTAGGATAAGCTCTAGGGCAAAATTACTATATTGCCCTTTCTTTTTTATAGATAACATAAAATAGTACTTTTATTTTATTTTCCCATATTCGGTGTCCTAATCCTAACCCTAAATGCCCCACCGACTTTTGATTAGGTCCATCCCCACCCAAATATTTCACACAATGTTTTCTCCTCAACCCTTGGAGAAATGTCAATTGTCAAGGACATTGTTGTAATTTCAGCTTTTAATATTTATTTTTCTTCATTGTCAACAAGCCAACAAATAAATGGAACTATAGCATACATTCACCAAATATGTCAATAAAAGGTAGACTTTCCTCGTCCTTATTCATTAATCAACAATATCATTTAAAATTTGTCAAAAAAAACAATATTAATAAAATGAGAAAATATTATAGGCGGATTTAATTATAAATGTATGTTAATAGAATTTAATTAGAAGTGAAGTCAATTTTAGAATATAATTGAACCAAATATTATGAAAACATTTAAATATGAATTAGATGAAGACACGCGTAAAAATAGTTTAAATGTTACCGAAAACATAATTAGATGTCTATAAGGATACTTTAGAATGTTTAGATGCTAAAATGAGTAAATAACAAAATAATTGGATCTTAAATTTGCTTTTAACCATCAAATTAGGTGACAATTGCAATCGGCAACGGATGGTAAGTAAAGAGTGGGTTTTTTGTAATAATAGAGTGAGTGAAAAGATTCATGGAGAAAGTGTGAATCCTTAGACTAAACCAAACAAAGAAAAAAAAGTAATGAAAAGGCAAGCAAATGTCTTTCCTTTTTGTGTTGATGATAGCTTGTAAGGTGGAGAATGAATAGGAGTGATAAGGTGATATTTCCAATAATATGGTTTCTTCTCCTTAAATTATTTTGATTCTTTTGTATAATAAAAGTGACATTTTTGTTTATGAGTGATAATAATGATTCCACTTTTCTGTAGGATTTAAATGTAAAAATCATAGAAAATATAGTCTCTTTTGACTAAAAATCTAAATATTTATAGATGAAATAAATGTTATATACAATTGATCAAGTATAGTTTTTTTTAGAGTGGTTTAGACAGATTACACAAAACAGGTAATTAGCAGGAACAAAATTGTGTTAACAGAAAGAAATCAGAAAAATGATTATTGAGGGTGTTAGTGACAAGGAAGTTTTAGTGAAAATCTAATTGTCTTTGTGGTAAGCTTCTTACAACTAAAATAGTTAATATGAAGATTATGAGAAGAACTGTATTATTTATATAGAAATTAAACAAGAATTTTGGCATAAAATTGTGGCAAGAAAACATATATGTATTCTAGTTCTTTTATGAAGCGGGATCGAGAGCATGTCCTCAGCTGCAACCTATAGATTTTTTATAGTAATTTATTGTTGTTAAAATAATTCAATTTAGAAAATTCACCGATATAAACATTCTTTAATTTAGTGCAGTTTTGGAGTATAGTTTTTAGCATTTTGATTGGCCAAATTGTTGGAATATGCGGAAATAATATAGAATCGTTAGACGTACCTCTTGTCGATTACACTAGTTTGAATGAATGATTATTTCAATAAGTGCAAGTATTATTACTATGAATAATACTTTAATTTACCATCTTGTGTACTATCTCTATTTTATATATTTTGGGAGTGTTTTAACTATGAATTAAAATATTAGTTTGCTATATAATATCATACATATATATGAACCTACAATGGGTGATGTGAATAGGTGTAACTTTCCAATAAGTTATCACCTTTCATGGAGTTGCAACCCTTCATTAAAGGCTGCAACACTCTTCCATGCAAAACCATATATATAATTGGGTCAGGTCAATCTGTCATGTGCGACCCGACCCATATACCTACATCTCCCACTCGCACATGACGGGTTAGACCTCATTGTAAGATTTTCAATTATATAAATAATTTCTTACTAGTACGGGAGCTTATAGCTATGCATATGTTAGGAATAACATAACAACTTCTACTCTTGAAAAAGTTAATTATAACTATACTCGCAGTACTCTAGATTTATCCTTTTTGAAATGATAAACTCTAATCCCTCACAGAATATGTTAAAAATATATATATACTGTGTATTTATTATCAAGTCACATTTCATTAAAAACACGACAAGATTGGCGCCAATGAACACATTGAATCAAATCTTCATTTCTCTCTCAAAATTTACAATTTTAAATATAGTTGCTTTTTCTAAACATGTTCTATAGGGCGAATCACTCATAATCATAGGTAGGAAGCTAAGGTAGCAAACACCACGAATAAAATGTAAATAGTAGTAAAAAGTATAAGGGTACAATCATAAGAAAAATATTTATCCTTATATGGTCTCACACAGTGAAGAAGCAAAGAATCATTCTCCCACTATTTTTTTGCTCATTCAAGCACACATGGTATGAATCATGCGCTATAATTTGATGTCAATCAGAATGTTGTACAGATCTTATTTCAGTCATTTCTTAACGCCTAACTCGAATTCTTATAACTCTTACTTTTAGCAAGTAATAGTGAGAAATCACATCCGGCTATCACAAATTACTTGGATTCGGGCGATTCAAATCGGTTATAAATACAATATATAACATCATCTCTTTTTTTGAGGCGATAATCTTAACATTGTATCTTATCTCCACTCGCTCATCCAGCGCTAGAGGCGACAGCTCGTGTGAATGAGCCTATCTAAAATCTGTGTGAGATCCTTGTTGAGCTTTTAACAAATACCATATGTGATGTATATGATATAACAAAAAATTAATGACAAAACATAATACTCATTTTTGCAAACGTCTTATAAGTACAATACAAGCTCAACAAAATATTCATAAATAAATACAGTTATCTAAATTCTACGCAATCCAAGAGATTTAACATGTACAAGGAATACATCTCTTGGGATCGGTTTAGTAAGGGGATCAACTACCATTTGATGCGTAGAAATATATTGTACTGCCACTTCTTTTTTAGCGATTATATCTCTAACGTAGTTATACTTGGTATCAATTTGGTTGATTCTACTATGAAATTTTGAATCTTTGGTGTAAGCAATTGCTACTTGATTATCACAATGAAGTATAATAGCACCTTTATTCTCATTTTTGAACCCATTTCTAAAAAATCTTCTTGCACAGCTGTATAACATTGTATGAGTTCAGCTTCCATAGTTGATAAAGCTATGCTCGTTTGTTTCTTACTACACCAAGAGATGACACCTTTATTAAGTAAGAAAATAAAAGCAGAAGTTGATTTACGTTGATCAAGATCTCCTCCCCAATCAGTGTCCGAGTATCTAATGAGACACATTTCATATCCTTAATAACATAAATAGTAATTCTTGGTTCCTTTCAGATATCTGAATATCATTTTCACGGCTTTCCAATGCTCACGTCTAGGTTTGGATTGATACCGGCTGACTACCCCAACGGAAAAATATATGTCTAGGCGAGTGCACATCATAGCATACATTAGACTTCCTACATCACTAGCATATGGTACAGAGGATCTCTTTTTGTTTTTATGGATTGTTAGGGCACATTATTATACTTAAAGCATCACATTTTGATACTGGAGTATCCATTAACTTGCAAGTACTCATATTGAAGCGCTCAAGAATCTTTTGGATATAATCTTCTTGTGACAGAGCCAAAAATTTCTTAGAGCGATCTCTTTTTATTTTAACTCCTAATATGTAGTTTTCCTCGCCCGTATCTTTCATATTGAAGTTTGTGGATAACTTTTTTAAAAAATTAATATGAAGAAAAAAGAGAGAGAAATGATTTTTTAGGTTGGCATCTATTAAATTTTGCACGTTACATAATAATAATTTTTTATGTTGTATGATACATTTTTTGGAGAATAATGATACATTTATTTAAATAAATCTTTTATAACTTTACACAATTTTCATTTATTCTATTATATTTTTTATTCGATATTAGTTAAAATTCTTATTTATTTTCTCATTTTTGATGAAATAAAAAAAATCTTTTATCCCGTTCAGGATTTAAAAATTATATATTTTTTCTTTATTTATTTTGAAAAAATAAAATCAAAATTGATTGCTAAACTAAATCTATTTTCTACTAATTTTAACAATTGTCAATTAACATTAAAATATCAGAAAATTCTAACCTAAACTCAGTCCATGAAAAATTCATGGATAACTATCCAACGAGGTGTTAGAGAAATGAGAAGAAAGAGAAAATAATAAGAAGAAAGAAAAAAATGTATTAAATTTCCTGACACTTTATTGAATTGATGCATGAAAAATTCATAGAGCAGATTTAGATTAGAATTTTTCTAAAATATATAGAAAGAGTAAAAAGAAGAAAGTCAAATAAATAAAAGTAAGAAAAGGAAGGATTTTTTTTTGAATTCACCGGATCTCATTAAATTGAATATGAAACAGTTACATTTGTAAGAAATTCGGGATAATTTGAAAATTAAACCCGATGACCTGACATGGAATTAACAGACAACATACTGCCTGATTCACAGATCTTACTTACGAAAATAAAAAAATTACTAACTGTTTCGCGAATTAAGTGCAGTTTTCAATCACTATTCGTTCAAACTTCTCCAAACACCCGCAAACTCACAACATCCGATTCAATCAACACTTGATATAACTCCTTCGAAAAAAGAGACAACAACTCCTTCTAAAAAGGAGACAACAAACCTTTCACAGAGAAATGACAACAAACCTTTCATAAAAGAAAGAACAAAGTAAAACATTCATAAAAAAGACAAACAATAAAATATAAATAAAACTAGTATAGTTTATAGATGAATTCATTTTGTTAATCTATCGTCGCTTCTTGATAATTGAATTACGCTTCGTAATAAATTTTAATCCGTTAGAAAAATGAAAAAAAATTGGCTATTTATTATATTCTATGAAATTAAAATAACATAAACAAAATGGGTGGCTACCGTCAATAGAAAAATTAAGTCATTGACGACTGCCGAAGAAAATAAAAGCTCCATGCGGCTAGGGTTTGTTAAAGAGAAAAGAGAAGAGAAGATAGAGTTTTTTTAAGAAAAGGGAAGGATATTAAAGTTGTTTTAGTAGTAAAAACGAATCCTATTAATTAATTTGACTCAAAAAAGTATGATAAGTTCAAATATTTAATTAAATAAAAGATAAAATCAAACACTTAATCAGGCGTTAATTACTGCATTTCATCTTAAAATTATAATTTTATCAATTACTCTAAAATATGTTAATATGAAAATATTTGATTTTTTTTCCAGAACATCTTACAATTGCATCTTCTTGATTTGTGACAAACAATGTCACTGACTACATTCATAGCTTTCATTTCCACAAATATATATGTGTGTGTGTAATCTTGCATGGTATTTTATTTTTTGGCATTTGGGTTAGAGATTATTGGTTAAAATATTTGTTGATTATTAGTACAATTTATAAATCTAATCTTCAAAATAGATTTTTTCTCTGAGGGCCCAAATGTTTGGCACAATTGTTTTTCTTTTTTTAATAGAAAAGCCTTTGAAATTTGTTTTTGAATAATTTACAATTTTAATTTTTTTCAAAAATTAGCTACTAAGAGAATTAAAGTCAACACCATTCCATCATTTTCGATTGTGCAGCTGCTTTTTCAGTTGGGTAAACATGTTAAAAATGGTGTTGAATAAAATACGATGAAATGAGAATACGACTGTGCACCAGTGTATCATATTTTTAGACAATAATGCATGTTAAAAATGGCTAAAATCATCAAAGAAAAATAAATGGTATGATCTGCATTTTCACAATATGAAAATTCATTATAAAAATTAGATATTAAAAGATCATAAAAATCATCTCATAATTCTTATAAATAATACTTATTCTGTTAGGTACAACCAAAATTGTCTTCATATTTTATCTTAGGCTAATCTAAAAATCCCCTCACCTTTCAACCCCTTTCGTTTGCACGCTCACCTTTCAAAATCCCCAATTTTACCCTAATTACCACCTTTCACTTTCAATTGCACCCTCGAAATATTAAATTGACCTTTTTTCACTCAAAAAATTTCAAATCAATATTTTTTATTTATACTCATTTTCTAAATAGTACTAAATGTTAAATTTCAACAATAAAAGCATCTTCTCTAAAAAATATTTCAAAAATTACTAAATTTCACATTCACTTTTATCTAATTTTACCGTTTTAATTCCATAAAATTGATTAAATTAGATACTATTTATAATATTTGTTGAAACATAAAGTATTAATTTGAATTTTTTGCAGTAAAAATACCAATTTAATATTTAAGGGTGTAATTGAAAGTGAAAGGTAAAAATTAGGGTAAAATTGGGGATTTTGAAAGATGGGGGTGCAAATGAAAGGAAATTAAAAGGTGAGGGGTTTTTCAGGGGATTAGCCTTTATCTTATTATAACCGTCCTCTTTTTTTTTTGAAAATAGTTAAAAATGATTGAATTTTTATTTTTATTATTATAAAAATAAAATAATTCAAAATATTATCTAAATGGAAAAAAAATATTTGATGGATTGAAAATTGAAAGAATTTTATAAACTCACATTGATATAATTAGGAAAAATAGCATTAGTACTCTCTAAATTTTTAAAAATATTTATTTTAATATATTTATTTATTGGTCCATTTAAATATCTGAATTTGTTTATTTATATTGAACGAGTGTTTGTGATCTGTTATAACAATTTTTTCAAGTTTAAGTAGAAAACTAGTTAAAATATACTCTTCAAAAAAATTTACAACTGATTTCTAATATTTATTAATTCCCTCTTTTTCTATTATTTTTCTATTATTAATATTAAAAAAATTAAATACAATAACACCTGTATTTTTTCTTAAATGTGTGTGCATGTGTGTGTGTGTGTGTGTGTGTGTGTGTGTGTGTGTATATATGTTAAATCGGGAATCAAAATTGGAGTTTTATCCGTTCCTATTATGGGTCAAAATTTTAAAAAAATCTGATTAGATTAATCAAGGACCGATGTTTTTCATTTTTTCCCGATTCTTTCACCGGTTGGATATAAATAAATTTTTAAACATAAAATACTACGTTAAATGTGTATTTTTGAGACCAGTAGAATCAATCTCTTGGTAATTGTATGTATATCTATATATAATTTAAATTATTATTATTATTATTTATTTTTTATTTTCCAATTTAATTTTTAAATTTATAAAGCTATTATATTGCATTTAAAATATTAAGAATCTAATTTTAACATACAAATAATTTAACTAATTTTGAAAGAACAATTTACAAATAGTCATAAATAATTCATGAATATATTTTTATTTAACCTGCAAAACTCGATATAACAAATTATAAACACTAGTTTAATACAAAATAAATAAGTTTAAATACTTAAATGAACAAAATAAAAATATAGACACTTAAACATAAGATAGTAAAAAGTTCAGACATTATTGATATAATTTTTCCTTATAATTAACTTATTTTAGTGATAACAAAATAAATTTACCATTCAAAAATTTAATTAAGAACAGATAAGTAATTTATAAACGTGTAAATTTTAAGATTTTCTATTATGATATAATTATGTAACAGCTGATTATATATAATTTATGTAGATGTAGTGGTAGGATATATTATTGAAAATTGAAAATTGAAAATTAAACTTTCTTCAAAGTCTAGGTCAAGCTGCTACTAATTATAGGATTATCTTGCTCTGCGCTAATTAAACATGCGAATCTAATTATAAACACTACACTATAAAATAATTAGCCTCCATGTCAGCATCTGCTGTCATACACCGCAAGGAAAGACAGCACCTTGTAAATAGAAACCCTAACTCGTGTTTCCTTCTCCTATGCCTAATATATAATTTTTCAATTTAATGTAGATTAATCAAGATAAATGTATTAAAAAAAGAATTAAATCAAATAATTTATCTATTTAAATAACTGAAACAACATTAAAAATTAAAAAATAAGAATATTTCTAAAACCATTTGCATGTTTAAATCGTCTATTTTCAATTTGTTCGCTGCAATATATAGATTAACAATCTTGTAAGAACTTTATGAAAACTTAAAAATATAAAATTTAAATCATCGCTAATAATTCTAATTTAATAAAAAAATTGATATATCAAACCTTAAATTACATCATCTCAAATAAAAATATACATAAATTTTTAAAACGGAACAATTTAATTGAAAAATAAAAAAAATATAGAAATAAATGGTTAAGAGATGATTTTCGTTCAAAGACCGAGAATCACCATCTTATGTTCTCGAAAACGAAAAACATTCAAACTTTTCTCTACAACAATATTTTTTCCTCTAAAATACCCCTTTGAACTGCTTGTCTCATTTTTAATGCTATTTAGGAGATGTCTTGTTTTCGTTTCAACATTTTTATATTTTTTTAATATATAATATTTCAATTTCACTATATATTGTTTTTGGGAAATTTTCACTCTATATAGTTAAGAAGTTTTATCTAAAATTTCAGTTAATTCTCATAGAGAAATAATTCAAAATTAGAAATTCTCTTTATACAAGTTTTATCTAAAATTTCAGTTAATTCTCATAGAGAAATAATTCGAAATTAGAAATTCTCTTTATACAAAATGAAAATGTGTATAATTATGGGTATTTATTTTAAATAATTTTCAAATATATAGCACTATATTTCATACATCCTTATCAAAAAGAGAAAAAAGAACACTTGTATTATAAAATTAATTGTGTGTTGCATGCCAAAAGAGCAAGGAAGGGAGATCCTCATTCATGGGGAAAGCAATAGATGACCAAAACCACATAACATTGATAAGCCGACCTAATCAAGATTAGGGTTTGAATTAATCAGCTTAATTAAAGACTAATAACATAATTAAAAATTAAAAACAAATAAAAAAGACACATGGCAGACATGAATTGGCACAAGAAGGAAGTTGACCTGCACGAGCAGATGGATATTTCGCATCCTTCAAAGGAATAAACCTGTCCACGTGGACGATATGAATGGCACGTGGAGTGATAAGATTAGTTGAAATGGATTAAACGGCTCTTCGTCGTCACCAAAGGCCGTTCTATATTTTTCTCTGGGTTTTTACTTTTGACAGCGAAGCCGCGAGTGGTCGCCGCTGGCAATTAGTAATTAAATTTAAAAAGAGTAAAATAGCCACGTTTTATGGACATGATCCAATATTATTTTATCTTATCCATACTCTAAATTCTGCAAATTGTCTGCAATTCCGCATGTTTATGAATCATTTGATTTATGAGAAATTATAAATTAATAAATTGGATATCACCTGCTTCTTCATTTTGATTTTTCCTTAATATACACAATCAAAGATATGCTTTTATATAAATGGGTCAAAATATTCTAAAATCATTATATATTATATTTGGGTCAAAATAATTTTTTTAAAAAGATAATTATCACTCTTATTAAATTTAAATAAATTTATTAGTTGTCTTATAACTTTTTAAAAATTATAGTTTATTTAACATTTGATCTCGTACTTATTTGCCGATATTTCATCAGTTTTTTTTAATAGAATTCAATTCCTAAATTATCAAAAATTAAATTTACTTTTATTCCTAATTAATTTTTTCTGCAACTTCATTCAAGATTTTTAATATATAGTTTTCATGAATATTTTAAAATTTTCAAAATTTGTATCAGTTACTTTTGGAATTCATCGATATTATTCCTTAAGAATTTCAAAAAATGTGTAGCTTTTTTTAGCGTCTATTGAATTATGTTAATACAATTTTCAAAATTTATTTTAAGTTTATATATATTTTTAAGTTTATTTAAGGATTTTTTTTTTAAATATAAAGCACTTTCATGCTAAAAATGAATTTGATTCTTGACTATCAAACTACTTCAACAATTCAGCTGAAAAATATTACAATGGAGTTTTCTAAAAATAAAATCAAATGTGAGGAGATTAAAGTTTATAAAGATCACGAAGGAAATAATAAATATGATCTGATTTTATGAGGGTAATATTAATTATCTATTTTCTTTAATTATATTTAAATGCAATACAGTTGTATTGCTTATAAATTGGCTAATCATTTTAATATTTTATCTCCGACTTTGGGCCGTAAAGGATGTTGTTTTGTGGAAATATAATTCTGGTGCGTATAACCAATGACGGAGGGAGGGGTGGCATGGGATGGCCATAGCCCCCTCCAACTTCTTAAAAATATAAAATATAGCATCTAAAGTTTTAAAATTTTACGATTTCGTCTTTCCTAATTTTAAAAATTACCTTTTTATATAATACATATTTTAATTTGGCCCCCTCTTAAAATCCTGACTCCGTCACTGTGTATAATTCGGCTTTTTTTTGTGAGTGTCGGACTGGGTTTAACACATATCTGGGCAGATCTGCCACTACCACCGGAATCCAGAATGTGGGCAGCATGGTCACGCGGGATTATGGGAATGTAATG
Source organism: Mercurialis annua (assembly GCF_937616625.2). Lineage (NCBI taxonomy): Eukaryota > Viridiplantae > Streptophyta > Magnoliopsida > Malpighiales > Euphorbiaceae > Mercurialis > Mercurialis annua. The sequence goes on from NC_065574.1 coordinate 12,614,931, forward strand.
TCCCTGAGAGCTGGTGATATAAGGGGTCTGCAATTTGATTCGAATGAGCAGAATTTGAATGACAATTCAGCAGGTGATGATGGCAATAGAGCTAGTCCGGTCCATATGATTTGGGTGAGGGACGGTGTTAATGTTATTGGCACTGTTACTCCTTTCAAACGTGTTTGAAATTCTATTGCGCCTCTTCAAGTTAAGTTTTTTATTTGGCTAGCTCGTATAATAGATTTTCTTCACGTGATTTTTTGGCTTTTCGTTTTATAGTCTTCTTGAATAATTTTATGTGCTTTTTCTGTGATGTGGTGAAAACACAAGCTCATATTCTTATTCATAATTGTTGCCATGCTAGAAGATTTGGTGTGCTATTTTTCAAAAATTAGATGTGGTTTGAATTTTTTTATCTTTTTTTGTTAATTTTATGTTTCAATGGCAGGACATAATTTGTGGAGGCCCCTATTGAAATACTTGGATGCTTGTGGTTTAGAAAATCTGAAAATGCAGAAATGGTAGTCTTTCAAAATGAAGTTGTGGATAAGGACGTAGTGATTTTTAATTGTTTTTGTAAGGCATTCTGGTTGTTTAAAAATTGTAACAGGAACTTTGCTTTTTCAGGCATGGATTTCTTTAGAAATCCGTATTGTAGTACCCTTTAGTGTGCCTTAGTACATTACTTTTTATGCGAAAGCTTATAGTTCGGGTCTTTGCCACTCCTTGTGGGTTTTAATATACTAATTATTCATCAAAAAGATTTGGATAATCATTTAAAAATATTTTTTATATGGTCTAAATTTTTAAAGTCGTCAATTTTAGCCAAAGTCTTTATTTTCAATTTCAATTGTAGCAATTTATTAATTAAAGTAAAAAAAATTCAAAACTGGGAAGAAGTTTGGTTTCAAACCTACGTCATGCCAATGCATCTTAAATTGATTTATATTGTTCCAATTTGTTTTTTTATCGTAAAAAATTTCAAACATGAAGGTTATTGCAGACACTTATTTTCCGGACATGTAAAAAGTGATGAAGGACAGAAGCGTCCAATGATGATTTTCAGAGAAATTTGTCCGAGTGAGAGCTTGTGGTCTGCTTGTTTAGATTCAAGCTAGTCAGATATGTGTGTAATTGCAAACTTGAAGTGTTGAAACGTAATTAGATAATTAAAATTTTAAATTAAACGTAATTAGATGTTGCGCAGTTTCAAACTTGAAGTGTTGAAACGTAATTAGATGCACGTAGCATATAAAAAATCAAAGAGATTGTGATTTAAGTCTAAGAAATTGGACTAATTGCTATATCTTAGAAGTTTATGAGCCAATTTACAAGTTTGACGGATTAAATTGACCATACTCAAACTCTTAAGGTTCCAGAAGTCATATTTGATACTTTTTCGCACCTAAATGAACCTTTAGCGCCCCTTTGCTCAACATGCAAATACGAATTTAAATTGTAAAATGCTAAAGATAAATATAAAAGATAATCCTAATTCTAAAAGACTATAACTTCACATACTTTCACAACTCATGTTTATCACTAACACTCTAACTAACAGACTCATAACCTAACTTAGACTTTAGATAGCATCAATCCCAATCTAACCACTATAAATCCTTGATCAGCCTAGCCGGAGGTCAGTTAATTGATCATAAAAACGTACACGAACCCTAAAAATACCCTAAAATACCCGAACCACTACAAGCATACACGCATACACCAAATCAGTATATTCCAGTCTAAAAAACATGCTGGAAACGCTTCAATTATTGCTGCACATTGATCCTATGATGGATTCTACATTTGAATCGCTAGAAAACGAGACAAGGACTCAGAATGGTACTTCTGAGGACCCAATCATTCTTTCCATCACCTTTTCCATGTTTAATCTAGAAGTACTAGATTCCATAACTTATATTGCATGTTTAGGTTGTTTTGCTGTAAACTGCCATAAACTGTGCTTTTTCCATGATTGCTATGTTAATAATGTTTTGATATGATTACCATGAAATTGATTTAGTAACATGCCTATAGGTTTTTTATGTGATTTTAATCATTCCCACATGTCAGATCTGATTAGATCTATAGTGAATTCATATGTTTAGCCATAAACTGTCTCAACTGTTGTATTTGTGTTCTTACTATGATTTTCCATGCTTTTGATCTTAAAATCATGTTCATATGTTGTTTTACTTGTTTTTAATCGAACAAAGAATCAATTCACCTCCCTCAACTTGGCACGAAATATCAAATAAGTCATTTTGGACGGTTTTGGCACAATTTAACCCGCAACTTAACAAACCCGGATCATTAATAAGCAACTTAGCAAAACCGATCAATTTCACCCTCCTGACACAAAAAAGGAGAGTGGATTTTCGAATTTAAAAAAATCAATCCTAATTAATCTTAATTAAAACTAATTAAAATTTTAAATTAAATGATAATCTAAAAAAATTTACCCTTTTCTTCTTATTCCCTTCCACCTTCCACTTCCGCCGCCGCCGTCTTCACCCTTCCAGAGCAGATCTGAGGAGGAGTAGATGTGCTCCTAAGGAGCAGAACTTGTAATACCCCAAATATTTTAAAGTAATTATATCGTGCCACATGTCGCGAATTCTGATAAATTAAATCCGGATGAATTTAATTTAATAGTATCAGGAATTTAGATTAATATTATTAAGCAGTTTAGTGGGATTTGAGAAAAAGGTTAAAAAAATTAATATAAAATAAATTATAAATCCCGTGATAAAAGTTTTATAGTATCTGTGGTAAAAGTTTTAAGTCAATCGGAGACCTTTTGAAATTCGGACCCGGATGCGTTTTGGGCTAAGTTGCAATTTTTGAGAAGTTTAAGGATCAAAGTGTAAATTAGCCAATTAAGCTTTGAGAATAACAATTAAAAGATTATTCACGAAAAATAATAATTTTGGGTTAGTATTATTTATTTGGATATAAATATTACGTAAGTAATTGAGTTAAAACGAGTAATTATCTATTTGGTTAAAAGGATAAGTTTAAAAGAGAAATGATTTAAATTAATGAAATGAAGGACCAAAATGGTTAATTAACCAATATATATATATGACCTTCAGAGTGAAGGATCCAAAAACAGAAACAAACCTTCATATCTTTTCTTATTTCCTTCGACGATTATTACGGTTCCGTCGCTCGATCTCTGTTTCTCGTCCGTTTTCGACGTTCTATAACTCGAAACGATCGTATTTCGGTGATGAATCACGGTAAGTGTGACGTTTTATCGTTTGGATGGATGAATTTCATTATATATCGAGTTAAAGTTTTAGGCCACGAAACGATTTTATCGTTTAAAAGGTTTTAGAATTTAATTTGGATATTTTGAATATAGATTAAGCGTTTTGGCTGCGTTGGGAGCGTTTCTATATCGATAGCACGTCGGGAACCCCGGAAAACGGATTACGGGGATCGTGCACACGAGGTGCACGAACGTGCACCATCAATAGCAAGGTGCACGAACGTGCACCTATGTATGGTGCACGACCGTGCACCACTAGAAAGTGCACGAACGTGCACCTATGTATGGTGCACGACCGTGCACCACTAGAAAGTGCACGATCGTGCACCCCAAGGCACGGACGTGCACTCCGCCCTTTTGCCTTATTCGTTCCGATATGAGATACCCGTTTTGTATTCGCATACCGAGATTGAAATCGATTGATTATCGATTAATTTGAATAGTTAACCTAATGAGATTAAACGTGAATTGAGTTTGAAATGATATTCGATCCGTAAACGAGTTAGATACCGTTTATCAGGATAAATACGTGAAAAGTACGACGGTTAAAGAGTGTGGCGTGTCGTGTCTTGAGTCTAGAATCAATCCTAAAATAGGATTCTGACGTGAGTCAAATGTAAATTTGATTTAGATCCGGCAAGGCAGAGGCAGCTGGACAAAGAGCTCGGGAAGCTTGACGTTTCTAAGTCCCGAAGTGTTTTTAGATAAGCGTTTTCTATGAGTACACTTTAATTACTTGTTAATATTCATAAAGTCGCGTATTTTTATATACGGACGACTTTATGAATACTTATATGTTAAATACTCCCTCCGTCCCAATAGAGTTGTCCACTTTGAGAATTTTTTTTGTCCCAAAACTCTTGTCCACTTTCAAAAAGTAACTAACTTTACACTTGATTTTCCTATATTACCCCTATTTAAAGTCCACTAATAAAAGTAAATTGCAAGTGGACCCTATATTAAATAGGGGTATGACAAGAATAATAAGGAAAATTTTACAAAAACCATAAACAATGATTACTTTTCTTAAACTGTGTGATAAAGGCAAAGTGGACAACTCTATTGGGACGGAGGGAGTAGTATGTTTGAAAAAGTATATGTGTGTATGCTTTGAAAACGATTATTTTATGTACTGTGATACTATAAGAATAACATAAATAGATGAAAAGAATATATATGCTTAAAATACTGGGAAAGGGTTAACCAATATAAATCGTAATCAAATATCGAATAATATACGAGTACCGAACCAAATATGCACAAGAAAAGTATAGTACATTCTTATATGTACTATTATTCATATGTTATAAAGAAACATAGTACGTTGCCATACATACTTTTAATTATAATGAATACCTATACGTGCGTGTGTTATAGATGTATGTTTGTAGATTGTAATGTGCATGTCATGCTCCATAAAGAATCACTACAACAGAATGAAAAATATAGAATTAAGTAATAAACGTGAAACAAGAATTGTACGATGGTACAGTCAAATATAAGAATTGAGATACAAAGTTGATCTCGGTAGAAGTATCCCGAGACCTGTATCTTATCCATTCTCGATAATAGTTTTCGGGACTTATATGAAAATAAAAGTTAAGCATACTATATCGAGAATCAATGTGGGATAAGAGTAATAATTAAGATATGATATAAGACACATCGGTTGGCGTGACTATCGATGTCAGGTGATTAAATACACATCGGTTGGCTTTGCTATTGAAAATATTAAAAATAAATTATTAACAATAAAATAAAAAATAAACAGTAGGTTGACCATCAAATAATTAATTTTATTTTTATTTTTTATTAACTTATTTATTTATTTATTTATTTTGCATAACGTGTTATCGATATGAATTTAATTAGTTAAAAACTTTCAAAATCTCGAATTTTATTTGTCGAATTTTTGATGAACTGCGCTTAATAAATTTAAATTTTCTTATATATATATATATATAAGACGAACATGACTTTAGTGGCATTAATTTCTTTTTTGTATTTGATTTCAGATTATATATTAAAAGCAGCATATAAATAAAATTCAAAAAATATTTTTTAAAACATTTAGAAGAAAAAAATGCCAATAGAAGTATAGTTGCTTATCATTTCTTTTGAAATATAAATACATATGTGCAAAAATATCTGCTATTTTCAGTAACAAAATTAGTTTGTTTACTTTTAAAAAAGTACTACTCCCACCGTTTCCTTTTAATTGTCATTTTTAAAATTATATTTGTGTTAAAATATTTATCCATATAAGTTTCAATGATAAATTTTAATATTTTTTTTATTGTCACCCTTTACTTTAATTAGTGGAGTAGAAATATCATTTATTAATATGTGGATTTTAGTATATCAATGTTAGGGATGGCAATGGGGAGGGGATTCCCCGTTTCCCGTGGGGACCCGCCCCTAATGGGGCGGGGAATCCCCACCAATTACCCCCATGGGTACGGGGATGGGGGAAAATCATTCCCCAACCACGGAGATGGGGAGGGGACGGGGGGTATAATCCCCACCCCATGGGGATCCCATCCCCGTCCCCATGGGGATCCGATTTATATTTATGTATATTTATATTATATTATAAGTTTTAGTATGTTATTTATAATTTTAAATAATTTAACATAATTTTTTTTATTAGTTTCTATTTAGTTATAAATATATAATATTATAAAAGGTAATAGTATTTTCTATAATAATTTTTTTTTTCAAATATTTTATGAAAATAATAAAATTATTTATAAATTATATTTAATTGTACGGGGAATGGGGATCCCCATGGGGATGGGGAATCCATGGGGATGGGGACGGGGATGATTTTATCCCCATTAATTAAATGGGGACGGGGATGGGGATTCCCCATAGACGCAGGGATGGGGATGGGGATGGCTTCCCCGTCCCCACCCCGCCCCATTGCCATCCCTAATCAATGTAAGGTTATTTAGTCATTTACATGAAATTTTAATGACTTTTTTAATATGTGTGTTTTATTAAAATGGACAAATAAAAGAAAACAGAGGGAGTATTATTTATAATCTTAAGCACAAAATAGCTTTTTATTAATATCCGAGGCAACATCCTTTGACAGAAGGCAGCTGGAAAGTCATTTTTTTTGATTTGATAGTATTTTTGAGGAATTGTTTGTTTTCTTAAAAAAAAAAATGTTTCCCTTCAAATCCTTATTGTCAAAATCCTAAACAAAAAATAAAACCAAACTAACATAATAAATAAAATAAATCTTCATGAGTCATATGTCCATTGGCGTTACATTAAACATTGCATTGACTGCATAAATGATCTGATTAAATAAACTGACCATATTTTTGTTAGATTTAAAGAGAGTTCATTGAATCTAGATATAATTTTCAAGTTTAATGAATCTGGACTTGTTTTTAAAAAATTAATTACATATAAAATTATAACCGTTACACTTTAAAAATACATAACTTTAGAAAAGTATTAATCGTATGCATAATTTTTCGTTTCTTTTCAAGTTCATCATCGACATTATTTTAGGGCCGGTTTTCTCTGATGTGACATGACACATGATAGACCTACCGGATGTACAAATCAACGAAATTTTATTGAAAAATATGCAAATGAAGAATTGAAAAGAAATAAAAGGTTGTGTCTGTGTTGATACTGCTTAATTTTTTTAAAACTCAATGTATTTTATATGTAATTAATCTTTTTTAAAATTCATTGAATCTAGACTATGTACTCAATCTGTTATAGCCCCATGTCTTTCCCATACAAATGATATGTGAGAGAAACTATAATATGAAAGTAAATTAAATTTGGATTAAATTTAAATTAAAATAAAAATAAATTTTAGTACAACTTATAAATGAAAGAAATAATGTCAAAAAATCACAAAATTTACATTTTTTTTATTTTAATCACGCAATTTAAAATTTTGTCATTTTCATGCACGAACTACCATTTTTTTTTTCAAATTCATATACAGCGCTGAGGTGTCACGGCTCCAGTGGTGTAATTCGTTTGAAGTTGAAGTCATTTTACACAAGTGAATAAGTGCCACCTCAGCGCCGTGTATGAATTTGAAAGAAAATAGATAGTTCGCGTATGAAAATGACAAATTTAAATTGCATAATTAAAATAAAAAACATGTAAAGTTCGTTATTTTTTAACATTAAACCTAAATAAAATATAAACTCTAAAATTCAGCAAATATCAATGATCAACTTATAAATTTTAGCAAATCATAACATGGAACTAGTTTCAATTTAAATAATATTGATTTGAACAATAATGTAATATTGTTTCGACATCTATATCAGTGTTATTTCAACAGAAAATAAATTAGTGTTTCGATTTATCAAGAACAAAAATTAACGACTTATTTTGTTAGAATTTACAATTCGTGTTATAATTACAAAACCCGCTAAAATTAATAGTGGTTTTCTTTTTTACGTTAATCCATTAAAACAATAAATAAAATTAAGTACAAAATTTTGCTTGATAAGAGTCGAGTTCAAATCCAATCAACTTGATTTTTGAATACAACTTTTACAAATTAATTTTGAATATGAAAGTAAAGACATTATTAAATAAATATATATATATATATATAATAAAAAAAAATTAAAATATTTTAATCAAAGGTCAATTAAGTTAACAAATTTTTTATTTGAAATTTTTAATATTTAAACTTTGACAATTGACTCAAGTAATTTGAACTCAAATTTGACTTGATTAATTCTAAATATTTTTTGAATTAATTTTGAATAATCCGCGAGCTGGCTTAACTTGATTCAATTTTTGTGCGAAATTATGTGAAAGCGGAAGGGCAGTGAGTATGCCCAGTTAGCTTAAACTTATAGCAGTCTAATGGTTAACATTCGAGGGTAGTTGTTGTTGGTCATTTAAGAGTGACAATATCACAACTCGTAATAAAGTAGATTGAAAGTCTGGGTAGTCGAATTCAAAGAGACAATGGCATCAAACGAGAATAGTTTTAATCAAGTCATTCATTCGGTTAGCAAACAATAAAGGGAAATTGTAAACACTTTAAACAATTAAAATTGGACCAAATTGTAACTAACACGAGCAATTAACGGTTAATTAATCACTAACTCGCAATTGACAAAGGGGAATTAAAAGCAAAGAAATCAATAAGTTAAAGCGTTTAGGGGTTGAAAATAGTGTTTAGATATTGCAATCATGGAAATGTAAAGCGTGGCATCTAACTAGAGCCGAGTTGTTCTTAAAGCGTCGTTCCCGCTCTCTCGAGCCTCAAAGAACAACAAAACTGGAAATTGAGCAATCAAACAAACCTAACTCAGTCTCGTGATCCTAAGCACATTAAATTAAATAATAAACAATTAATAATCAACTCTATAATCACCTAAACCTTAGCCAGATCTCGCGGCGTTACAACTTAGGCTTCCAATCCTATTAGTCTACCTAATTGACCATCTCTCAGTGAGTTAATTATGCATTAAAACAAGCTTAGGGTAGCTATAAGCATAAAGATTAGAACAAATTAAACACACCACAATAAACGTCCCAATCATACAATTATCTAGTAGCTCATATCAACCCCCAAACATGGGGATTTAGCCATTCATACTAACCATCATTTTAACTACTAAACAAATACACATCATAGATAAGAAATACTTATTTAGAAAAATAAGATTCAAAGTACACACTTGCTTTTAAAGATAAATTTTGTTCTACAATAATCAAAGCGTCATAAAACGCCAACAATGGTGAAAACTAAAAATGCTGGAAATATTGAAGCTCGTGGCTACAAAGCCCTAAAAAGATACTAAAGACTAAACTAGAAAGAATAATTGTACTGTAATAAAAGTGTATCAAGTGGTATCCCCTAAAAATGAGATAAAATGCCTTATAAAGGCTTACAAAAGAGTAAAGAATATTCTTGTACGAGTCTATGTTTGGAATAAAGAGGAAGTGGCCCATGTCTTGTCCCTTTGCTTCAAATGTCACTTTCCTCTTTGCCTAAACATACGTCTCGATCAAGAAAGGGGTGTCTCGATCGAGACAAGAACAATAAAACCACTTTTCGATCGATCCCTCTAACTTCTCGATGGAGACTTTAATCTTGAAAAATCCCTGTATCTTTACCCTTCATGTCTCGATAGAGAAGGATAGTATCTCGATTGAGACATGTACAATTTTTGGCTCAACACTTCTCTTCCTCGCTCTAGACTTTTTCGCTTCGTCGATTTATCAACTCCTTACGCTTTTAGTCCAAAATAGTCCCGCAATTGCTCTGATATACCTAAAATGCTCAAACACTCAATAAGGCACACAAACACCTATATTTGCACGGTAAATCATAACAAAGCGATGCAAAACCGACTCAAATACTAAGAGTATTCTACTCATATTAACTGTCACGTAGTCGTACTAGGAATATCTTTTATAGTAACTATATATTTGACTAACTCATGGATGCCAAGGATAATCATCAGATCAAAATATTCAGGTTCGTGGATATAACCAACTCGAGAGATTTACAATATAACTAATTTTATCGATTTTCTGGGTTACCACAGGTAAATAGACCATATAGTACATGCAACAACAAACAGATCTCAACTCATACACAGACATCGAAAACTGGAAACTGAAAATATTATAAACATGCATTACAATATATTCGATGGCATATGACTCGGTCGTCCTACTAATCATGGCAAGAAAAAAACACGTAATTCTAGGCAAGTATCAAATACTTATGTTTCTAGCAAATAACACATGATGATCGATTTTATTCCAATTACATGTACAAAGCTTAAACCAGATTTAAAATGTGATATTGATTTTATTATTTACCATCTTCAATACCTATTTAACCACTAAATAGTAAAAAATAGGCTAGTGAGTCTTTCTCCAATTTCCTTACAAAAAGGTATTTATACCATGTCTAAAATAGGAAATAGGGTTAATGTCAAAAAAATTCACTAATTTCGCATATTTTCTCAATTTAATCACGTTCTTTAAAACTACTCATAAAAATATAACTTTTATTTTTCCCCAAAATTCATACACGGTGTTGATGTGTCACTCATTCATTGGTTAAAAATGACTTACACCTCAGCAAATTGATCAATAATGGGTGTCGCGTCAATTTTAAGTCAATTTGAACCAATGCATGAGTGACACGTCAACAACTGTATATGAATTTGGGAAGAAAAATGAAAGTTGGTTTATTTTTATGAGAAGTTTTATAGAACGTGAGTAAACTGAGAAAACGTGTAAAGTTGGTGAATTTTTATGACATTAACCCTTTTATTTCCTATTTTAAACATGATATAAACACTTTTTTGTAAGGAAATTGATATTCCTAATATTTATAGGGGTTTAATTAATTTAGAATTAACTAGGTGAATTTTTTGAATTAACTAGTTAAATTGTATCTAGATATACATCCAAAGTGATTGAAATAGTACCAACATGATCAATACATCTATTTATATACATATAAGGTTGAAAAGACTTTTAAACCTTTAATTGATCTATTTGTTTTTTGAAAATACAGACGAACCAACTGCTCTATTTCTTGAGAAATGACTCTGGGTCAATTTGGATACTGATCAGCAGATCTGTATTTGAGTCATGATCGAATTAGTGAAAAAAATTGGATTATGCATGTCGCACTATCTCAACAGGCGCAAGAGAAGAGATGAAGTTTAGATGGCATCAATGTCACCTCACTTTGCGCATCAACCAAATGGTTCTGAATTTTAAATGAAGCTAACTCTATTTTGAGATGGTACAACACCGTCTCACCCTAGGTAATTTGCTGTTGCGTTTTTCACATTCTCGGGTCAATTTTCATACATCAAAAATATTATAAATCAATTAAATATGATTTGGGTAATTTTAAAATGATGTAAAAAAACCTAAAAGTGTGCTTTTTAGACTATAAAAACGAATCAAACTAAAAAATAGTTTCATGACATATATGTCGAGAACACTGAAAAATACAAAAAAAATATTTGATGATTTAAATAAACAAAATATGCAAATATAAAGATTGGGTACTCATAAGTACCATTATAAGTCCTTGGCTTGTTTTCTGATAATTCGAAAAAAAAAAATTAGTTTTTAATCTTCGTTTATTTAGAAATATCATGTTGGATTGAATATTTGGGCTTATTTTGGTGGCTTAAAATCTTAAGAATTAGTATGTTTTGTATATATCAATTTTTGATCTTCAGCTCTTCATCTGATTCTTATTTTCTTTCTTAATCTATTGATTCTTTTCTGCTCGACATGCATGTATGGCTCCATAAGTCAAGTCTTTAGGCATTGCTTGGGCCGAGTAAAGACTGGCTACCTCACGAACAAAATCACGTCCCTCATTATGAGCTTGTACACATGATTTTTAGAGTTACTCGATTAGTTATAGCGACGGGTGCATTTTCTCAAGGGTGCATGAATTTCTAGCTGTTATAATACTAAGAAAAAATTACTTATGAATTGATCTGATCCTTTAATAGTTCCAATTTTTCTTTCTTGGGTCATAACTTAATAGAATTCTAAAACAAAGCGACGTCAATTTATTTTTAACGTGAGCGTACACTAAAATTTCATTCATTCATGATTCCAGTATTGACTAGTGTTACAGGTAGTCAAACATTAGATTCCTCAATTATATGACCTCATCTCTCATTCTTGATAAATATGACTTCTACTAGAAATGACTTTATAATATTCTTCTAATTATACACATGCATAGGTTTTATCATCCATTAAGAACAATTCGTGATATAATACAAATTTATCCCCATTCATCTACATTAATAAATCCTCTCTAGACTGAACACCTATCTCCATATAACTAACTAAAATCAACACATCTCGCGATCCTAACCCATGAAAGATTTAGAGATAAGGAATAACAAACTCTAATCAGATATATACAAAATAAGTATATCACCGCAAGTCAAGGGATTGATTTGTACAATCATGATCTAGATGCCTTTATATTAACTTATATGAATGTATAAGTCATCTAGTGTCACTATTCAACTCTTTAAGTGTCCACATGTTTATTTGTATCTCCATCAAGTAGTATGAGATTTACTACCTCAGCTCATTAATAACCTTTGGGGTTTTTTTACACAAATCCCCCAAAAATGCTATAGTGTTGTATTTTTCCCTCAACATTTTGATTTTGGCAAAAATCTCTCAAAAAATAAGAAAAGTTTTCAAAAAATCTCCCATATCCTAAAATGGACTACTTAATATAGGAAGTTGGACAATAATGCCCTTCTCTGTTAAAACACGTGACCCAAAAATAAAGGTAAGAAAAAAAAGTGGCGTTGTTGAAGTTATGGTGTACGATCGGCAAGATCCTGCGATTTAAGTCAATAAACTTTGCTTCATCAAAATAATCTTAAGAATAAAAGTAGGGATTTAAACTTTGAACAATCAGGATGGGAGGAGGAGCAGCCACGAGATCAGCGACAAAAGCCGTTGGATTGGGAGGAATAGTGAAATCAGAGGTGGTCGCCGGAGTGGGAGTGATGAACGGTGGAATCCGAGATGGATTCTCATCGTCAATTTCATTTTAACAATCTGTTCACAACATAATATAATTGCTTGTAGTGTTGAAATTGAGTGATTTCAAAGGCCAGCTTTTGAGATTGATGATTGGAAATTTGCTGAAATTTGAATCAGAGAGAATTTTATTTTACCTCCATTGCCATGTCTTGTGGTTGGAGGTCCATCTGCAAATGAAGAAGGCAGAGCTGCTATAAGAGAAGTTAATGATACATTAGAGAAGTAAAGGCTTTTTTTAGAGAGACAAAAATGCTTACTTCATAATTATGAAAGTTTTAATCTTTTTACTGCTTAGTTATAATCAAATGTTCTTTATCCTCTTATTTAGTATGTTCATACTTGTGAAAGTGTTCTAAATGCAAGCAATACAGATTTCTCGTGTCATTAAGTTTGTTTCAGTTTTATTTTCCTTTATAACTTCCCATTTATTTTTATTTTCTATTATTTCCCAATTAAATTAAATTTATTTTTGTTATATAAAATAAAAATATTATTTATATTAATGTGTAGTAATAGTTTTATATGTTATGTTAAATAAATACTGTATTAAATTAGTTTATAAATTTATATTGAATTGATTGTATATTACATTAACTTTCAAAATTCTCTCAATATAAAATGTTAGTTGAGATTGTAAAGAGTAACAAGACAAATTTAATTAAAAAATGAATTAAGATAGTTCAGTTGATATAGGTTCACATAAGGTTCACATCAGGTTGATTTTTGGTTTTATAAACTGTTAAATACATTTCACTTAAAAGATATATTTAATTTCTTTATTACACTAAATCTCAAAATTCTCTCGATACAAAATGTCAGTTAAGATTGTAAAAACATCTAGACACATTTTATTAAAAATTGAATTAAAATAGTTCAGTTGATATAGATTCACATCAGGTTCACATCCGGTTGATTTTTGGTTTTATAAACTGTCGAATACATTCCACTTAAAAGATATATTTAATTTGTATATTACACGAAATCTCAAAATTATTTCGATATAAAATATCAGTTAAAATTGTAAAAAGCAGCTAGACAAATTTTATTAAAAATTGAATTAAAATAGTTCAATTCATGTAGGTTCAGATCAGGTTGATTTTCGGTTTTATAGACTGTCATATACATTTCACTAAAAAGAGATATTCAATTTATGTATATAAATTTTTAGTTAAGATTGTAAAGAGCAGTAAGACAAATTTTAATAAAAAATAAATTAAAATAGTTCAGTTGATATAGGTTCACATCAGGTTCACATAAAGTTCACATCAGGTTGATATTTGATTTTATGAACTGTCAGATACATTTCACTTAAAAGATATATTTAATTTGTATATTACATTAATCTCAAAATTCTCTCGATATAAAATGTCAGTTAAGATTGTAAAAACCAGCTAGACAAATTTTATTAAAAATTGAATTAACGTAGTTCAGTTGATATAGGTTCACATCAGGTTCAAATCAGGTTGATTTTCGGTTTTATAAATTGTCGAATACATTTCACTTAAAAGATATATTTAATATGTATATTACATCAAATCTCAAAATTCTCTCGATATAAAATGTCAGTTAAAATTGTAAAAAGCAGCTAGATACATTATATTAGAAATCAAATTAAAGTAGTTCATATAGGTTCACATCAGGTTCACATCAGGTTGATTTTTGGTTTTATAGACTATCAGATACATTTCACTTAAAAAAAATATTCAATTTGTATATATAAAATGTCATTTAATAGACAATTTAATCCCAGCAAATAACAACAAAATATCAAGAATTATAATTCACAATTGATTCAAAACTCTTACAAATGATTCCTTAAAAACCCATTCAATTATCAATTTCTCTATTTCAAAAAAAAAAACAATACTCCAGTTCTAGCGCGCTGCATTGCCCAGTCAGTCCACATATTCCATGGCAAACCAACAACCCACTAAATCGATGCAGCAACATCCTAAATCAACAACTCGATTTAACACATGAATTATATCAATATTTGCATAGCAATCTACTATAGCCAAACATATCGTATGATAGAAACAAAATAAAGGCATCTCAAAATAAAAAAAATATGGAATTAATTCTCCATTAAATTTCATTTACTACTCATCTTCTAAATTTGGCCAAACAAAGACAGTAATAACACTCAAAACCAATTGTATTTGGCTATAATGGAATCTCATTTACAGGAAAAGAGAAAAAATGAAACTTATGATCAAACCATAGAAACATGAGAAAAACTTCTTATAAAAAGTACATACTTGTTGAGTTTTTAATTAAAAATAGTAAGATCTATAATTTTTCTTTTTGACTCCGACTACCGGCGGTTCAACCTCCGACCACCATTGATCCTACCTCCGACCACCTTCGGTCTCGCTTAAGACCACCAAGCAATTGATTTTCATGATTACTAACGCTCACAGTGTTAATAGAAATGAGATGAAGGTTGAAGAAGACAGACAGAGACGTGAGCTATTCAATTGCTGTTTCAGCTGCCATGGCTGCTATAGATTCTAATAATTTATTTTGAGAAATGGTAACTGATATGTTGCCATTACTGGTTGTTATGTTAAGAAGAAGAAGGGGGGTATATCATAAGGATAAAATAGGAAATCCAAAAATTAAAAGGTATGCGTGGAAAGATATTTTGAAAAATGAGAGATTTTTGCAAAAAATAAAAAACTGAGTTATAAACACAAAAATTTGAATATTTGGGTGATTTGGTGTAATTTTCTCTAACTTTTACTATTTATAAGAATAAACAGAAGAGATGATCTAGAATAATGTGATGCTCTTACCCGGGAACGAGAAGGCCTATACAAGCCCATGTGTTTATGCAACAGATCTGAATAAAGAATTTCTCTTGCTTGATATCATCATATATTAATAGCAGCTGAAAATGGAAGTGGATCCCCACAAATCTAAAATTTCCTACATTTTCTTCATACACACTTAGATGAATGACACATTAACAAAATGATAAAAAAAATTATCGTATTAAATATCATTTTATTTACGTGTCGTCCATCAAATAGATTTGAGAAAAATAGAGTGAATTTGAACTTGAATGGAGTCATTCCCCACGAGAACATAGTGCAGAAAGCTTTTGCCTTTGTGCTTTTTTTCTTTTTATCATATCTTCCATATCATACATCAGACATTCTTAAACTATCTGAACGAAAAAATTCACATTTAGGACAGAAATTTTAACTTAATAGGATAAGTGAAAAGGGTCCTAGATTTCCTCTATGCATTGAATCAAGAAGCCAAATGTAGCCATTTCGAAGAAAAAAAAGGCCTAATATGTACAGACTTCACTGAAATAAAATCAGCTCCAGTCTTTTTGGTATATTTGAAAGCAATTGAAGAACTACTGCAATATCCTACACTAATTCCTAGTCAAGTCGAGTCGATGTTCTGATTACAATCCAGAACAAATATCAAGATGCAATGTATCGAAAACCGAAACCAGCTTATGCATAATTGACTTCTATTCAATTCAGAAATACCTGAACTACTGCCCACATAATTAGATCCAGATGGATCAATTCAGCTCCACTGGAAAGAAACTCGAAGTTGTAATAATTTAGTAAGTTTTCCTTCAATCACAAAATGATAACAGGAGACCTTATATTCCAAATGCATGTGTTAATCTCAGAGCCTGACATTTAGGCACGCGCAGCCTTGATGTGTTTAAGTAGATCGTCCCCAAACTGAGATAAACCTTTCATTCCAACCAGCTTTACTTGAAAGTTGAGATACAATGTCTCCAACCTCTTGCTATCATCTTCTAATTTACTCAGCTCCATGGCCTGCTTCCTGGAAATTAAACCATAGAGACACAGAAAGCTAGAATCCAACTTCGGACCTTCGAATTTGACCCTCAACAATGACAGAGAATCTACATCATTTGTCCTCGGATCAAACAAAATAGAGAAGTTTCCAAATGTCAAATCAGGGGTTTTGTAAAGTTTAGTCAAGTCGTCATTTTCCTCCATGTCATTATATTCCTTGTCAGTGAGAGCCAACGACCTCTTCTTGGCCTCTCTTAATATGTTAGCCGCTTCTCTCATCCCACTTAGAAATGCTCCATGCATCGTTGCTGGATACTGTTTATTTGTTGCCTCTCCCGCAAAGAATACTCTTCCATCTCCGACACTCTCGGCGAGAATATCATAATCATCTCCGGAAGACCCGACTGCAACATAAGAGTAGGACCCATATGTGAAGCAATCTTTCCCCCAGCGTGTACACACTGCCTGAACCGGGTCTGGAACAACAATCCCTTTAGGATGAAAAATACCACGCAAAATCTGGAGTACTCTTTTAACAGATTCAACTGGAGACTTCGTCTCAAACTTAACTGCAGCTTCTCCAGCAACAAGAGCAATTAGAAGTGGACCCCCTGAAACAGAAGAATAACTGTAAAACAGGAAGAATTCACCTCTCATACTTGAATCTTCAGTCAAATGCCCAAATGTATCAATTTCTCCACCCCAAAAATTATAGGGAAACAACAATACCACCTTATTTAATAGGCCATATCCTAATCGCTGAATCGCATCTTTCTTTCTTTGTGGAAGATCAGGGTTAAATTCAATCGATCCCGTTTTAAGCACACCTAATGGCACAGTACAAAGCACCATATCACCACGAAACTCCTGCCCATTTGCATAAACAATAACCCCATCACATCCATATCTAATACTCTCCACAGTCCTCTCATAAAAAATAGGGAGGTCCTTAGCGATCTCTCTAACAAAAGTATCATTACCACCGGGAATAAAACAATGATCACCACCCATCTCATAAGGATCATCCTGATCCCAATAAGCCATAGATAAATTAGACATTAACGACGCATTCGCATATTCTAAATTCGCAAGATGCCAATTCAACAGCATTCTCTCCTGTGGATTGTCAGCCACTTTATGTGCATGCCTAAATGCTTCAAGAGCGGTCCCTAAGTTAACATCAACGGATTTAACCTCCTCAATCATAGCCTGCCTAAGCTTACAAACCCTATCTAACAACTTATTAAAAGAAACCTCTACACTAGAATCAATCTCTTTATCTATAGCTTTTCCATCAGGTAAATACAAAGGGCAATTATCTCTTACCTTATGAAGAGGTAAACCCATCTGCCTAGCAAGAACGCCAAGGGGATTCCCGTTAATCCCGGTCAGCACACTCCCACCTAAATCAGCTGCAGCCACCACTCCGTCGCCCTTCATTTGCATCGTCTTAACACGACCGCCAGCCCGCGCTCTCCCCTCCAAAACAACAACCTTAAAACCCATACCGAGTAGTTGCCTAGCCGCAACTAATCCAGCAAAACCAGCACCAACAACAACTACATTTGGTTTCTCAGCTGCACACACATTAAGTTTTTGTACAATACCAAAATTAATATAACCATGTTCTAGTAAAAAATCATAAGCAGAGTCCACCAAAATCTTATGCTCAGCGCGAATTTCCTCGAGCGCGTGCTCGCGCGTCAGCCACACGTTCACATTTGATCTCCAGCGGGAGAGAATGTGATTTCTAACTACTATGTAATTCGATTGTTCGGTGCTACCAATTGTTGACACGACATTCGCTTCGATTTCTTCTTCGGTTAGAGAATCGACGGGAAATCCGACGGAGATGGCGATTAGTGCTTCAACGTCAACTTCTTTGGATAACCCTCCGGCTATTCTGTGGCGGCGGAACGAAGGGTTTACGTTGATTTCGGTGAAGAAGCGTTTTTTTCTGCGGCGTCGGCGTTTTGGCGGAGGAGGAGCGGTAGGGGCGGTTGAATTGGGGTTATTGGGTTGTTGGTTGGGAGGTGGGTCGGAGGAATCGTCTTGAGAGTCGGTGAGAGTGTTGTTGTTTTGGGGGCCGGTGGTGGTAATGTGGGACTGTGGTGGAGGAGGAGAGAGCGTAAGGTCGGTTTCCGGTGATGATTCGCCGGAGATTATGGGGTTGTCGGAAGGAATAGGCGGTGGATGATTTGATGGTTCTGTTTCCATTGTTGGGTTGTTTTGCTGAATGCTTTCGGAACACCGCTGCTTTTTAATTATACTATCAAACAATTTATTATTTTGGCTTAATTTCTTAAAAACCCCCCACCTTGCACTTTTTCTTCGTTTATACCCTAACCATTATAAAAACACCATTTGTACCCAATTTTGAGTTTTTATGTTTCCCAAAAGCATTAAATTGTACTCTTTTCATTTGAAAAAGAGTTTAAAACATACTTTTTTCTATTTTTAAAAATAGAAATAAATCCTTAAACTTAAAAAATAATCAAATACATTCAAATAATTAATTTATTTTTTTAATTTTATAAAATAAAAAAAAAATTATTATTTTAAATTTTTTGTCGGAAACATTTTAAAAAAAAAATTAAAAAATTAAAAAAAAATCGGAAATATTTTTTTAAAAAATAAAAAATAATTAAAATTATTTTAATTTTTTGAAGAAAATGGTATTTTTGTACTATTAATAACATTAATATCTAAATAGTATATAAGTTAAAAATAAAGGATTGTTTTAAACTCTTTTTCAAATGAAAAGAATACAATTTAATGCTTTTGGGTAGAGATGAAACATAAAAACTCAAAATTGGGTACAAATGGTGTTTTTATAAGGTCAGGGTATAAACGAAAAAAAAATACAAGGTGGGGTTTTTTTTAAGAAATTAAGCCTATTATTTTTATTCAAAAAAAAGAAAAAGTAGTTATATTTAAAAGAAAAAAACAATTTATTATCTTTATTTTAGCGTATCGGAGTAAATAAAAAACAATACGGCTCGAATGTGAATTAGTCAGATATAAGTTTTTTTTTAAAATATCGTCTTATAGTTAGAATCCATCCTGAATAATTTATACGTCCAAAATCAAAAGATAAATAAATAATAAAATACCATTATATTCTATAACTTTTATGATAAGAATTTAATTCTAACTTTACCTTGATGCAATCTAACCCTTAAATATTAAGATCTATTGAAATGAATTCTTTTTTATTACAACAAATGAATTCTTACTATAATAGAAATATAAATAAAATTTGTCTAAAGGGATAAATTATACAATTTTTAAATTTAAGAAATAAGTTATATTGAGTTTAGAATTTAAAAGTTCATGAGTAATCTGAAACTAAAATTTAAGAGCATATCTTATGTGGAAAATTTTAATATTAATTTTTATCTACTCTAGTTAAAAATAGTGTTAGTTGTAAAATAAATCATTAATTTTAGCGTCTTCTGTAATTACGATACGAACTTTAAAACTTGATGAATTTAATTATTTTTAGTGAATCGGAATACTGGCCTCTTTTTGTTAAAAAAGGTGATATTTTTGAAAATTCAAGTTTCTAATTTATTTTATAATTGTTGTTAGGTTCTTTTTATATTTTTGAAAAGAACAACAAAAATAACTTTTTAGTAAAAGAAACCTTTTATTCTCAATGAAATTTATTATGACAAGTTTTTATTTGATTCAATTATACATGATAAACTGAATTACTAATAAGCCAACTAATAAGATGAATAATAAAATTAAAAATGAACCAATTGGTCATAATAAAATTTGATCCAATTAGTTAAAATTAATAAAATAGTTTGTAAATTTTATGAAATAAAATACAAAAATGTACTTAAGCGATTAACTAAAATTTAAAATCTAAAACTGAAAACTAAAATTTGTAAAATATTCAAACGACCGAAATATTTGTCAATGTGATACTTCAAATTGTGATATTCAGAAAATATATAAAAAAAATCACATTGATTTTAGAACATTATATCTCATGTTTTGTATGATAAGATATAAGCATCAACTTGGTATTTATGATATAATACAAGAAAAGATCCTTTAAATCTTAATGATAGTATACATAATAATTTGTACATGAATATGAATTCGACAGCTATTAGATAGTGTTCAAACCTGGCAAGACGTATATAAGTTACAAGGATTACAAGAAATTACAAATTTCACAAATACTACAAACTATACAAACACATACAACAAGAACACCTTATATTTGGAGCTAGAATACTGGATAGATTTCAGCATCCACCATCTCTTCATCATTGTTGTCATCGTTCTCGAACTCTCCCTCCAAAAGCCATTGTTCGAGTTCATCTACTTCGTCATAGTCATGCATATGTACATACAAACTGTCAGAGTTATCCCACTGGTCAATTCCCAGCTCTTCACCACGGCAGGCGACGTGCAAGAATGGTCTGTTTCTAGCCAAAGCATCTACTATATCCCTATTTACGCTCCCTGTCACTCCTAGCAATCTCAGCTTTGGAAAGTAGGGTTTCTTCAACCAACGAAATGCAAGTTGAGTAATTCCACCGCAGTTGTATATGTCCAACAAGCGCAAGCTACTCCCATGACCTCTGTCTTCATCGACCTGCATCGACGCTAATGCCATGATTGAAGTATCACCTATAAGTGGACACTGCCTCATTCGAAGCGCTGAAATGGGCACTCGGCTTTTAACAAGGGAGAGAACTCCATTGTCAGAGAGGTTAGGAAGATTTGATACATCCAGTTCCTGCAATTCTAAGTTAGAAGAGCTGTCGAACAGAGCAGAGATGCATTTATCTGTAAGCCTTTTGCATCCTCTCACAGATAACGAAACTAATGAACTTATGACTGACCCTCTTAAGCAAGATAATCCCGAATCTGTTATACCAGATCCATCTAGTAGTAAAATCTTTAGTTCATCAAGAACACTAATAGCTCTGAGGGCTTCATCCCCAAGGTTCTTGCAATCTCTCAAATCAAGAACTTTAAGTCGCGTGTTTTCTACCAAGTTTTTAATTGCATGGTTAGTTAAGAGATTACACCATCTCAAGCAAACATGACTTAAGCAAAGTGATGTTGCAGACATATCATGAAATACCAAATCGGTTAAATGGATTCCACGAGACACCCTAAGCCTGTATAAGCTAGAGCATGAATGCAAGATTGTTTTAAATCCAGTATCAGTAACTTGACAAAAGCCACCCAGACATATGCTTTCCATGTTTGCACACTTGTCAGCCATTAAAAGGACTCCGAGATCATTAACTCGTCTGAAATATGTAATGATGAACTCCTGGCTCCGAACTAATGAGAGGTGTTTCAGTTTTCCATACTGATTAATCTGCTGAAGCCCAGAGTTGGTAAGATCAAATGTAATTATTGGTTCGATGAAAGGGGTATCTCGAAGATCCAAATGGGTTAAAGACATGAGACCTTTTGATATTGTGCCAACCATAGTGTCAGTAATATAGTCTACAGAGAGGGTTAACTTCTGAATGCCGGGCAAGATAGATGGTCGAACATGGTTTTGTGGTTGATAGGGTCCCACACTTGGACTGAGAAGTTCGGTAACCATTACTGAAGAAATATAGCCGATCTCAAGAGAAGTGAGTTTTGCTGAGGCCAATGCCCAGACTCGAGCAAAATTATGTCGCAGAAATAACGAAACATCTAACATCAACGTCAATGCCTGCCAAAAAGAAACATCGCATTAGAAGTCAAGAATGATATATGATTCTGAAATGGAAAGAAATTTCATACTTAAATGTTGAGCTATAAAATGTAGCTAATGCATCAAGGACATATATACCCTGGAATTGATCAGATTGACTCTTTGATATGGAAACAAAAAACTTTATCTGTCTACAAGGATTGGAGAAGGGCCATCCATGATCTCTCGAATATTATCTTCCCACTGTCTTTTTTTAAAATTTATTTATTTTTTTCTAAAGAGACTATTCCAATGGCCGACTTATAGTAAAAAATCAACAAGCTTACTATTGTGCCAATGCTTCCAATCATTTAAATTACCACAGCATGTAAGAAACGGGCAAACATCATGCAGACAAATGAAATTCAAAGGTAATCCAAAAGCGATGTTCGCGGTGGATATTGACGCAACCCAATTGAATGCACCATACACAAATAAAGCTTTGCGTTTATAGTACAAATCCTCATCATCAGTACTTAATCATTAATGCAGCTTAAGAACTAGAATAAAAGGCCAAAAGTAATGCGCGTCTGCTCTCACATTTAAACACTAATTAGTAATTACCTGAATTATAATATTCGGGTCTAATCTCGCATTAAAAGAATCGATTAATGTAGCAATAAAGCCTTACTTCTAATTGTGTGCAGCCAGTGAGTAACTCCTCCAAATCAGATATATGAATAGGTTGTCCTCTCTTTTCCGCCACCGATCCCAAATACAAATGCCTAAAAACAAAATCAACCATACAAAACAAAACAAACAAACAATCCTTAATTATTTACTTCTAATCATGAACATGTATTACCTAAGTTCCACACATTTCCCTCCAATCTCAGACAGCAATTTGCCACCAAAATCCGCACAATTATGCAACGAAAGCTCACGCAACGACGGCCGAATCAAGAGATCGATCGCAGAATCTTCAAGACGAGAACAGTCAATCTTTAAACTGGTGAGGTAAGGATTAGGTGGCAGTAAGGGTCTCAACAATTCAATTGATAAGGCAATATCCTGAAACAAGAATGAAAAAAACATTAAATTTTTAAAAAATGTTAAAATAAATGGTTTGTGTGATGAACTTACGGAGAGGTGGAAGTTGGGGATGAAAGTGAGAATGTGAGAAGCACAGAGACTGAAGGTTTTGCATGTGCAGGCGACGGAGCAGATCGACGCCATGTCTAGCTTTGTCATGACGGTGGCTATTAAAGCCGCCGGTAACTGATCTAACCCTTCTTCATCTTTGGTTTTTTGGCTGTTCGCCATTTATTTTTGGGTCAAAGGGTTGGTTCAGTTCTGGAGATAGAAGATGATGAGATCAGATGAAAGCAACTGGTTTTGTTCGGGCTTATTACAATAATGGTAAAAGTAACAAAAAACCCTTTAAAATATTAACAAAGAAGACATAAACCTTTTGCGTTTTTTTTAGTCCATTTAATCTCTCGATGTTTTCAAATTATGTAAAAAGGTCTTCTAATTTTTTTTGGAAAAAACACTAAAGCCCTTTTAATTTACTTTTTGGACACTTAACTCCTTAAGTTTTTTGTGAATATTTTAAACATTAAAATTATTTTTGAACTTTTTTTTAATATGGTTATGAGAGACATGTCAGCAATTAACATGTATTTCTAATGGCGTTAGATGAAAGAATTTTTTTTATTTAGAAAACAAAGGGGGCTTAATTGTGCACAAAATTAGTTTAAGAGTTTATGTGTACTTTTGAGAAAGCTATAAGAGTTTTTTTATACCTTTTATCTACAATAAAGCATGTCTTAAATTTGTACACTTGAGTGCTTTTATTTGTAAAGATATTATTTTTAATCCCCAAATGTTCGTGTATTTATAAGATATTTTGGTGCTTATATTTTATATCATTAGTGATTTGATCCTTTGGATTTAATTCTAAAAACTACTTCGGTCTTTAAAAGTTGGGTGATTGTTCATGAATGTCACTGATGTTTTAATTTTTTTCATTTCGGTCACTAATTTTTTTTTCTTTTTGATCGCTGAACTTTCATCATTTATCATTTTGATATTTTTCGGGTCAAAAATGATTAGGTGTCAGTCAGAATTTGTTTATTTATTCACCTAAAAACTTGCCACGTATACATAATTTGACCTAAAAACTTTTTTTAAAAGTAAAATTTTGTATGCGTGATAAATTTTCAAAGTAAAACCAGCATCCGGTTGTCACATGTCAACTTCCGGCTGCCACCTAAATATTTTTGGCCAGAAATACCAAAATGAAAAAAAAAATATAAAAGTTCAATGATCAGAAAGAAAAAAAGAATAGTTCGATCACTGAAAATAGTTTAAAACTTCAGTAATGATTAGGATCAATTATTCTTAAAAGTTAGTTGAGAAAATATAAAAGAAATAAAAAAATAGTGCTTTGGATGCTATCAAAAGCCAATACATTTTCTTAAGTTATACTCCTTCCTTAGAAAGTTTTATTGTCATTTTTTTTGTCACAGTTGAAAAGTTCCATTTTACCAATTTGCAGGTTTGCAATTATTTCTACTTGTTTTGTAGGTTGATAAGCAAATGAGTAGAGTTCAATTGCAAGGGATTTCCATATCGGTGATGTGGATCAGCTTACATGTAGGTTACAGAAAATTGAAGGCTTTGAAGAGTTGTGGAGTTGAAGATGGCAGCAACAGCAAGCAACTGAAATTCTAGACTAGCATCTCTTTATTAGCTCAGTGGCAGAAAATGGATTCCTCATACAAATAAGTTTATCCCATTGTTTTTTCCTGATTTGTATAAGCTTCATTTTCACCTCCTTTCCGTAGCCTCCTGCCGGACCAGTCCATCCTCCTACTTGACCCTATACCGTAACCGCCAGAAAGAGTTTGATAGCGGATATCGACTTCTCCATTCATTAACCTTACAGAGATGATACCGCATTTTGTATTGCCATTCGCTGTGTCATTCACTTCTGTCTCCTAATTTAAAACTTGTTTGAATGAAAATTAGCCGAGTACAGTATACAACAGTCATTTACATAGGGCTGTTACCTAACTAACTTGCTTACATCAGCATGTCAAAGAGAACTATAGCATAAAAGGAATTGAAAGAAAAAACAAAACAATAAATCACAGCCATTGATCGCTAACAACGGTCTTCTGTATACTTCTGGATGCCAAGCTATCAGGTTGATGCTGTGATGAAAAAGTAGCAGTAAGTCTGAGATTTACCATCAGCTTAATTCTCCAATACTAAAACCTCTATCTGCAGCATAATCCACAAAGCTAGATAGTGGCATGACACGATCACCGTACTTCTGAAACCCGTCCAATTCCTTCTTCGCCTGGATTCTAAGCTCTTCTGCAACCTTCATCGCCTTCTCAACCCCATATAAACTAACATAACTCTTAGCTTTGCTGTTCTTCTTCTCCTCATCTTCCGTCCTCATTGTTTTTGCTTCCAACACATCATCAATCACTTGATATAATACCCCAACTGCTCTTCCGTACCTTCTCAATCTTTGTATTTCATCGTCTTCAGCGCCGGCGAGTAATCCTCCGCATACTGCAGAGCACTCGCCCATTTCACCGTACTTCTTCTCTTGAACAAATTCTACAGAATTGGGCTCCCCCTCAAGGTCAACAAACTGCCCTGCAGCCATCCCTGTGGAACCCACAGCACGAGCAATCTCCGCAATCACACGGAGAATGCGCGTTTCTGGAACTAGATTGGTTGGTGTGTGAGAAACGATGTGGCGGAAGCCAAGCGGGAAAAGTGCATCCCCAGCAAGGATTGCCATATCAACACCATACACTGTATGGTTTGAGGGCTGCCCTCGGCGTGATGGATCGTCATCCATGCAAGGAAGATCATCATGAATCAATGAAGCTGCATGCACCTGTTAAAACCAGAGTACAAAGTAATCAAACACAACTCCATAATCATCCTTCATGCAGGAAATACAACAAAAAAAAATCAAATACTTCTTGTTTACAGTTCATAAAGAGAGTAATCTATGTTGCACAAATATGGAAATGCTGTAAACCGCATTTAAAAAAAATATGTTATAAATATAAATTTTCCAAGTTACATAAAAGTTTCTGAAAATAGAAATGAAATGCCGAAATGCAGAACTCGACAAATTTTCGTGCAACTTCAAAGAGTACAATCAGTAGATTCGAAGTGCAATTGTTTTTTTCTGCCAATAGTTACGCCTTGAAGAATCAGAATTGGCTATCTTCATGCTCAATTCCCTTTAAACTAATTTAATTCTCTAATGTAACAAAATTTAAACCATGCCAAAGGCAATTATCCCACATGAAATTCCACAAATAAAACTCAAAAGATTGCAACTTTCACATCACATTACAAAATCAATTCCAAATAAAGAAAAATACTTGAAACCCATCATTCTTCTAGGTAGCACGGATCCCGGGACACTTGAACACAGACACGACAAAACAATATTATTAACAAAATGAAGTTTCGTGTCCAAACATCAGGTGCCTGGAACATTTCCGAAACGGGACACATTAATTGAATGAAGTATATATGCTACCTATACAAGAAATTACAATTGGTAACCAATCTAAATTCTTTTGTTTCTACGAAATATTTGAATTCCGTCGACAATTTCAACAAAATAGCCCAACAAATATTTATTTCGAAAGAATTATAAAATCAAATAAAAGAAGACTAACCATTTCAAGAGCGCAGGCAGTAGGAAAGGCGGCGAGGCGGTCACCGCCAAAGAGCTCACAAGCAGCGACGCACATAACCGGAGGAGCCCGCTTACCCCCTTTAGCGAGAACAGAGTATCTCATGGCCTCATAGATCTGCTCTGGGAACTGAACCGGAATAGCTTGGTCAAGCTTCTGATTAATCTCGGCCATCAAATTGACCCAGTATGTCTTTAAATCGAACTGGGTCGATCTTGGTTGGGTTGAAACTGGCATAGACGACGATGATGAACAACATTGGATTGGTCGTCGAAGTGTTTGTCGTTGTTGGTGATGTTTTCTTGGGAGATAAAGGGAAAGTGATGACGAGATAACTGAAGAGAAAACCATTGTCTATTTGTTTTTGGTTTACAGTATGTTTTCAGTGATAACATAACGTAGTTAGATTCACTGTTTTAAGGACCGGAGTGGACCGGCCGATTCGACCGATTCCCCCCGGAAACCAGCAATTCATCCAGTTTGATCCTAATTTAAAACCCAAATGTTCGGTTAAATTTTTTTTTTTTTAAATAAAGAGTCAAAACGGACTTTAAACATACGACTTAATTCAGTTTTTACTTTTTTTGAACAACTAACCCTTAAATTCTTCAGTTTTAGGTCAAGTTATTATAATTTAGATTTTCATTATAAAAACTAGGTTTAGGATGATTTTATCGCAACAATTAGTGAGCTTTCTAATTTATTTCTCGAATCCATTACTTTATATTTATATTACACGCGTTTTAAAAATACGGTTATGGGTAATCTGACCTAAAATTGAAGAGTTTAGTGGTTAGTTGCTCAAAAAATAAAAAATAAATTAAATGACTTCAGGTCACAAGTTCATGAAGCGCAAATACCCTTTTTTTCATTTTATTTTTTTTGGTATATGAATTGTTTGAACACAACATCTTTAAGTTTTACACATTCAGACTAATTTCCATTCGAATTGTGTAGGTCTCTTAAAAAAGGTAAATTCGAACGTCGAATTTTAAACTTCTGCATACGTGAATGTTGTTTGAACCTGCGATCTTATTTAAGTTGGAAGAGTGATTTGTCTAACTCACATGTATCTATAAGTTTTGATTAATTTCTTTGAAATGCAACAAATCATCAACATTGGAAAAATGTTGAACCGGTTAAAGCTTTAAACCATCTGGTTTAATGACTAGTGAAATAAAACAAAGATTTTTTTGATGAAAAGATAGATTTTATTAACATAAATCGAAAGTAGCTATAGACATAAGATACTCATGATAGTTCGAAAACCATTCTTGATGACTTGACAAGAAACGGGCTTTTTGCGCAAAAACATGCGCCACCTGATTCGCAAATCGTCTTACAAAAATAAAATCAATGTTACAAAACTGCTTCGCTAAAATAGAACAATCTTCAACTAACAGGTCAGAATCATTAGACATAGGATTTTTAATGTCCAACACCACATCCACAGCGTCCGACTCGATAATCACATCATCAAGTCCCCTAATCCAACTCAACTCTTCACACTCATTATTTCAGTCAATCCAGGAGAAAAGGACCCCGGAATAACAAGCTGTCTAACTTGAACAATCGAACCCAAATAATCACGGACCACAATTTCAATTCCTATCTTCTCCAACCCGTTAAAAATGGCTGTGTCAACATTGACCTTCGATCTACCTACAGCATGGGCTCTTCACCCGACAAGACCGCCCAGAACACTAACCTGCTGTTCCCTTCGATGCGTAAAGGAGAACGCGCTATAGACCAAGCTGTCAAATTGTTGCTAGCTGAATTAGTAACCTTCTCAACTGCGTCACCCTCATTTTGCCAAACTGTTTTGTTTATGTTCAGCCATAAAGACCAGCAGATCATCCCGCCAAAGAGAGGTATCTGCCAAGGATAAACTCACAAGTAGACCTTCAAACCAATCAGATAACTCAACGATGTCTTCGCCAGAAACTAGAAGACCAGACCGAGCCCAAGTATCCATAGCGAAAGAGCAGCGACGAAATAAATGGTTGACAGTTTCAGGAGTTGAGCTGCACACTGCACAATCAGAAAATGTAAAAACTCTTCGGCTTGCTAGAGCGTCAACAGTAGGCAAATACCCAGCACAACACCTCCATAGAAAATTCCTAACATGATGTGGGATATTCAAATTCCATATTTTCGTCCATATGACTGGCGAGGAATGAGAAAAATTGTCGCATAGAGCTCGATAACAGCTCTTCACCGAGAAACCACCTTTAACATCAAACATCCAACTCCACCTATCATTGACATTGCGGTTGCTCACAGGAACCTTCAGAATTTTATTAACCAAATTGTTATCGAACATATCCCGAAGTAATCCAATATCCCAAGTATTGCCTTCGATATCAAGAAGCTAACTGACTTTAGCGTTGATCATCCCCGGTGGAGCCAAACCATCAATCTTATTATAGTAGACATCGTTCAACCAAGGGTCTCCCGAAATTCGAGTTTTATCTCCATTACCAATCCGGACTCGCACACCTTTCCTCATCACGTTTTGTGACTCACAAATACTTTATCAAACGTAACTTGGATTTGCATCCAACTTAGCATCTAAAAAGGAAGAGTTCCGAATATATCTAGCTTTAAACACTTTAGCCATAAGGTTATTTTCCAAATTGAGTATTCTCCAAACTTGTCTAGACAACATAGCGATATTTAACTCCGTAACTCGTTTAAAACTCATAAGCAGATTTAACATTCAAACACGCTGCCGTTAGACGGGGGTTAATCTGTTCCAGTTTGGTAACGTTAGGGTTATTTTTTAGATTCGAAAAATATTAGGAGGCTAGGTGATAAAACGGAACAAACCTTAGGGTCATATTTGTACCTCAATTCTAATTTTTAATAGTAAGACCCTTTGATCAAGTCAACTAATGGAATTAACTGACAAAGGAAAAAATGATCAAACGTTAGGGATAAATAATTTTTTTCTTAAATATCATGGGATAGTAGTATTTCGCACCTAAACTCATAAAATAAATACTCCCTCCGTCCCAATAGAGTTGTCCACTTTGAGAAATTTTTTTGTCCCAAAACTATTGTCCACTTTCAAAAAGTAACTAACCTTTACATTCAATTTTACTTTATAACCCCTATTTAAAATCCACTAATGAATAAATTGAAAGTAAATTGTAAGTGGACCCTATATTAAATAGGGGTATGATAAGAAAAGTAAGGAAAATTTTATAAAACCCATAAACAATAATTGCCTTTCTTAAACTGTGTGATAAAGGCAAATTGGACAACTCTATTGGGACGGAGGGAGTAATAATTATTTTTATATTATACATATGTAGATCGGGTTTCCGTGAGAATGGAAATTTCCATAGGGTGATTATTGTCTCTTCTATCTCCTCCTCTTTGTGGATGGAAAATGAACTACCCCCTCCTCATACCTATAGAGATAATTAATTACTATCGAAGCGTCAGAAGCGGGCTGCGGCATCGTCCGCCATATTTGGCGAGCTCGGAATAGAAATGTATTCAACGCAAACGATGTGGATAGCGTGAATGACGTTTAAATTTATAAATAGTAGTATCTATAGTTAGTTTGTAATAGTATAGTTCTATCTCTATTAAAAAAAAGTTAATTACTAGAATTTTCCATTCCATTAGAGGCAATCCACATAGAAAACAGAGAATTTTCTCTCTAATATTGCGATCTGTATCAACAGATGTCCTCAATAATTTATCGATTTAAGTAAAACTTTTCTTTCATTAAGATTTGTTATGAAAATATAAGATTTGGTTTCATTATTTTATTGTGGTTGAGTTATTTAATTCATACAGGACCAGAATCAAATGACGTGCCTCTAGCCTCCAAAATCAATACACGATGGATACCATCATCACCTCAACGTTTTTCAATTATCTTTTTAGTACTATATCATGTCCACTTTGATATTTTAACAAGCATTTATTATATAATCAGGTGGAATACTAAAGTTTAAATTGATTTATTTGCCTTAAAAAAGTATTTTAATATCTCTATATGCTTTCGATATACCTTAATGAAACTTTTTATATTTCAAAAAAGAAGAACTAATCATTGATCTTTCTAATTTAGCAACACACCAAATTAACCAGCTTCAGAACTATTCATATTACATAAATGAAATCATTAGAGTACAGTTTAAGAAACTTTAAATTAGGAACACACTGAACCACAAATTTATTATACAAACAACAACAAAAAAAACAGAAGAAAATCAAGCTAAAAATCAAGGGAAGGCTTCAATAATAGATGGCACAGCACCAAAGTATTTGATAGTATGGGAGCTAAAACCAGCCTTTTGAAGTACATATTCCCATTCCTTTGCGGTTCGTTCTTTGCCCTTGACAGTATGAGCCATCATGACCATGTCTAACATTAACCTAACGAACTCAAACTTATCATTTTTTACATCGCCGATCACTTGATCAACAATTATCACCTTCCCATTGCTTTCTGAAATTGCTTCCTTGCATTTCTTTAATATTTGGATGCATTCTTCGTCATCCCAATCATGCAGAACCCACTGTATATATTATATTATAAGGTCAACCTCAAAATGTCACCTTTGCTTGGATTTACAATAATTCATTATATTATTTTAAATTTAAATACAATATATTATGTATTCGTGTATGATATACGATGAATTACAATAAGATGGTATTAACTTCTGATCTAAAAACAATAAAAGAAATATTAAAATGTAATTCTAAATTCTCTAGTTTTTTGTGATTAAAGAAATAAAAAGCAATTCTAAAGCTAAAAATAATCAGACTAGCCAAATAAAATAAAAGGTTAAATTCTATACAAAATTACCACCTTTGTATGTTTTTTCATTTTAATCACGTACTTTAAAAGTGTCAAATAAAATCGTCATCTTTGTCACCGATGAGAAAATCCGGTATCTTTTTCCTTTCAAATAAATGTCCTAATTTGACTAATATCCTAATTAACACAAAAAATAACTTCATCTTACTCTTTTTTTTTGTTGATTCCGGTTGTCGAGTCAACAAAGATTTATCAAATTTTCACATTCGTGATAGATTTGCCAAAAAATGAAAGGTGGTAATTTTATTTGTAATTTTAAAGTACGTGATTAAAATAAAAATTACCACCTTTCATTTTTTGGCAAATATATCACGAATGTCACTTATATCCAATTTGGCAATTACAAAAATTACCAACATCCCTATAGCAGTCCCATTACCACCAGACTTGTAATACTATTTGAAATAGTATTAGGGCATTTTTGTAATACTATTTCATTTTTTTGTAATACTATTTCATTTGAAATAGTATTACACGAATGAAATAGTATTACAAAAATGAAATAGTATCACGAGTGTCAGATTTGACAATTTGGCAATTGTCAAATTGCAAAAATTGGATAAAATTGCAAAGAAATTGTCAAATTGGAAATAGTATTACAAAAAGAAAAAAAATTAGTTTAAATTGTAAAAACACATAGAGGTTTAGACTTTTTGAGCAATTAAACCTAAAAATATTGGATAAACTAGTATTTTCCTAATTAAAAAGTCATTTTTTTGGTAGAATCTATCATTATTTTCATAAAAAGTACCATAGATTCTAAATACCTCTCCTTGTTTGGAATAAATGGTGACACTTACCATGAAGAAAGCCGCATCAGCTTTTGGAACACACTCAAACATGTCACCAGCAACCTGAGTAACACCATCACATTCTTTAGCAGCCGAGATAACATGAGCCACATCAAAATTAATGCCATCAATCCATGGAAACGCCTTAACCAACATCCCTATAGCAGTCCCATTACCACCACCCACATCAACCAAACTATGAACACCATCAAACACCTCTCGACACTTCTCAATAATTTTACCCACAACATTTCTTGCGTTACAAGCCATCCCATCATCGATTAGCCTGCAGTGATCAGTATTTTCTGCTGCAAATTTCCACACATCGTCACCGTTAGCGGCCTCAAAAGCCGCTCTCCCGTTCGCGCGAACGCGACTACTTAGAAAGTTCCATGGGGATAGCATTACCTGACTGCTCTCTAGAAGTAAGAAAGCTTTCATGCTGCTTTCTCCGCGGCCCAGTAAACGGCGGGAGAGCGGCGTGTGGGCGTAGCCCGTCGCGCCTTTGTGGGTGGGGCTCTCTTTGAAGATTTTGTTATGCACCAAGAACCTCATGATGCTATAAAGAGCGGGTGGATCGCACTCGAGAGTTGACGATAATTCGGAGAGAGTTACGGGTTCTTTATGATTTTCTACGGCGTCCGAAATTCCGAGCTCAATAGCACACTTCACCACTGCCATATTCGTAAATCCGAATATGTAATTCCACATTTCGACTTCTGCTTGTGCCTCTTCTTCTCCATTTTCTTTCTCATTACTCATTTTTCTATTTTCTTTGGGTTATGTTTTATCAGCAAATATGAAAATGTGAGTGTATATAGGCTGATCAAGTCGCACCTGCAATGCCAGTAAAAAATTATTATTGAAAGAGACATGAATAAATAATTAAATCCGATTATGATGATAAAAGTAACGTCCACTATTATTAAAAAACATTTTCACGTTCATTTCAATAATAGTTTATGTGGAGTGGTTCAGCTTGGTCCTATATCTTTGTCGAGATTCTTCAAGCCTGACATTTGATGAGGAAGATCTCATCAAAAATATATCAAATTATTAAAAGAATTATATTCTATTCATAAATGTACCATTTTTATTCATGATGCTCCTGTTTCAAAAAGTTATCTTTTCAATTCCTATACTTGTCAAATTTTGATTCTTATTCCATTTTGTATATTTTTTTAAGGGTTAATTACATATAAAATCATCACCTTTACACGAATTTTCAAAAATAACACGAACTTTAAAACGTGTCAATTCAGGGCATTACCTTTCATTTCTTTTCAAAAACAACATATGCACGTTTTTAGATAAAATTTTGCTGACTTGGACACCCGATGGGAGTGCCACGTGTCATTCCACGTCAGCAAAAATACCACTAAAAATGTGTCCATGTTGTTTTAAAAAAAGAAAAGAAAGGTGGTGCCCGGAATTGCCACATTTTAAAGTTTGTGTTATTTTTACAATTTTATGTAAAGGTGGTGATTTTATATGTAATTAACCCTTTTTTTAATATCTCTATTTACAATTTTTTTTCTTTTAAATTATAAAAAATGTCAAATGACTAAAAGGCCAAGCCTTTTATGAAATTTTCTAAAAAGTCCAAACTTTTTAATTTTATTCAATTTGTCCTGAAACGCATGATTTCGTTTCAATTCTGTCCAACTACACAGTTTCACTTATGTGGCGCTAATGTTTGACAATGTCACATCAGCGCCACGTAGGCGCCGCATGAGTAAAATTACATAGTTAGTACAAAAATGACCCTAATGTATAACCTGTATCTCATGTTAGCACCTCATATTTTGGATTTTAAAAATGATCCTAACATCTTAAAAAGTATCAAAAATGACCCTTCAGTTAACATTTTCGTTTAATGCCGTACACATTTCTGTTTAAGGCCGTTCATTTTTTGTGTTCTTTTTATACTTTTTCACAACGTTAAGATCATACTTGAGATCCGAAATACATGAGGTGCCAATAAGAGACACAAGGTATATATGGGGATCATTTTTGAACCTTTTTCCTTTAGAATATTATGGTCAATTTGGGTAGTTTTCAATTTTTCTCTAAAAAATAGTACTCCCTCTGTCCCAAAATAATAATACATTTTTCTTTTTCTTTTTGTCCCAAATAGTTGTCCATATTACCTGTAAATCACAATTTAAGATATTGATTCTTTCCTATTGTCTTTATTTAAAGTGTATCATTTATTGCTATTAGTTTAAAAAGTAAATTAGTCATAACATTTAATAAGAATATGATAGGAAAAATTAATGTAAAATTGTGAAAAGTTAGAGCACTAATTGTATTTTTTTAAACTATGTGAAAAGGAAAAAGTTGACTATTATTTTGAGACGGGGAGTAGTATTTTGGGTTTTTTATATGAAATACTGTCTTTATTTTCAACATTTACTTATTTACTACCTTTTCTAAATCTTTACATTTCATACTAACTTTATTTTCTTTGTACTACTTTTTGAAAAAACTTTACTTTTTATATTAACTCCCATTTTTCAACATTTTCTTTCATCGTTTTTAATTATTTTTTGGATTAATTCCATAAAAAGTCACGACCTTTACACGAATTTTCATTTTAATCACGACTTTTAAAAATTGCCATATAAAACCATGACCTTTTATTTTTTTTTCAAATCTATCACGGACTATTTTTCCGATGAATTTTACCTTTTATTTTTTTTCAAATCTGCCGGATTATGATAGCCACGTCATCAAAAATACACCAAAAAATAATTTGGTGATAGATTGAAAAAAAAATGAAAGGTCGTGCTTTTATATGACAACTTTTAAAAGTCGTGATTAAAATGAAAATTCGTGTAAAGGTCGTGACTTTTTATGGAATTAACCCTTATTTTTTTCACCATTATATTCTTGCACTTAATATTTATCACATATTTTAGTTTTAAATTTTTTTTAAATTTTTTTGATTTATTTTTTGGGATTTCGATTTTTTTACTGTTGATGTTTTTCGTCAGTTTTAATATCAACACAAAATCAACACAAAATCAACATATGTAATAAACTAACTAATTTAGATTTTTTTAAATCTTTGTTTACAGTAATTTATATTTTTCAACATTTTTTTAATTTAATTTTAATTTTTTTATTTTATTTGACATATAATGTGTTCTTTTTCGTTAATGTTAAAATCAAACAAATATCAACATAAAATCAATACAATATCAACATAAGATCAACATTTTAACATAACAATAATTTAACATAATTATTGTCTTTTTCGCCAATGCTAAAATCAACAAAATATCAATCGAAAATCAACACAATATCAATATTGTAATATAACAATAATTCAACATCATTATTTGTCTTCTTCACCAATGCTAAAATCAACAAAATATCAACCGAAAATCAACACAATATTAACACTGTAACATTATAATAATTCAACATCATTATTTGTCTTCTTCCCCAATACTACCATATCATTATCTAGTCTCAATTTAATTTAATTTAAATTTTTTAGTTTATTTCATAACAATATTATCTTATTTGTCAATGTTAAAATAAAAAAAATCAGTTGATATCAATATAAAGTTAACATAAAACCAACAACACTGTAATATTACAATAATTCAGCAGTCAATCATCATCAACAAATCGTTCCGCAGAATAAAAAAACATATAAATACAACAAAACACAAAAAAAATGTAGAAATAACAGAATTTTATTCCATAAAATCACAAAATTATTCTACATAACATAAAATGAGTATTAGATTCTTTAAAGATACTCTTTATACATGTTAAATGGTGAAAAAACAGTAAAAAAAATAAACAAATACAGATCTGAAAATAAAAAAACGAACAAAAAATTTCAGATCTAAAATCAAAAAGATAAAAGAAAAATGGCGGTGAGGCAGAGGCGGAACGGCAGAGGCGGAACGGCAGAGGCGGAACGGCAAAGACAGAACGGCAAAGACAGAACGGCAAAGACAGAACAGTGCACAGATTTGAGAATTGTATAAAATGTGAGTTGAGAAAGAAGGAGAGAGAAAATTAAGGAGAAAAAATATAATAGTAATTATGAAAATTTATATTATTAAGATTCTATTTATATGAATGGTATAAAAATAATGGATTGTTCCTTACATGGTAATTTAGAAATATCAAATATGTATCATTATAAAAGTAAATTAAAGAGAAATTTACCAAAAATGTCCTTTTTTCAAAACTCTTTCTTCCATATTTTTTTAAGGTCTTACATCCATACCAGAATTTGTAATCCCGTTTACTTTAATGGCAGAATATATTTTGTCCACCATTGGAGACGAAAGAAAAGCTCGAGCTTATTATTCATTCAAATACTAATATTCCTATTTATTCTCTGTTCCAATGACCGCCTCCATTAACCACTGCCATACCATCCATAACTCACTCAGAGGCCGAAATTTAAAAGAAGGACACGATTTGACGGATTTTGATTAATTTATGATGGAGTAACGAAGAAGAACTCTAAGCCAAAAATGGAGTCGGTCGAAAGCAGAAAAAGAAAGAGATAAATCAGATCTGCATTTGAAGGTTGGAGGTTGAAGGAGATGGATAAAGGTTCAATTTTACTCAATTGGGTCAAACTGTAACTTTTTCCACTCCTTATATAATGTTATGGAGAAAGTTTCATTTAAGTCATATGGGTAAAACTGCTATTTTCTCCTTTAGAAATAAATTATGAAGAAAAAATTAATAATTGTTTACGGGTCAAATTATTAATTACAAAAGATCAAAATGATTTAATATTGAATTTTTGTATATGTTAA
Source organism: Mercurialis annua (assembly GCF_937616625.2). NCBI lineage: Eukaryota > Viridiplantae > Streptophyta > Magnoliopsida > Malpighiales > Euphorbiaceae > Mercurialis > Mercurialis annua. The sequence continues at coordinate 12,652,385 of NC_065574.1, forward strand.
ATAATAAAATTGTATATGTTAGTATTACATTTCAAATCAGATTAAATAATTTAAGCAATTTTTTTATAGTTAAATGAATCTAATAAATTTTAAATAAATAAATAAACAAAAAATAAACGAAAGATAAACGATAAATAAATTTATTATTTAATTAAGGAAAATTTTATGTTTGTCTAAAAAAAAGATAACAGTTCGTTGTGTTCTCTCTACTTATAAAATAGAAGCGTGCCATTTTTATATCCTATAAACATAAAACAAACTAAAAAAGAAATAGTGTAACGTAATTTTTTTCAAAAGTTTATGTTTTATAAAATAAAGAAAAATTTCAAAAAAATAATACAATAGTAAATAATTGTGTAACATAACATTATCCAAATAAACCGAAAAAATTGGAAGATAAATTTAAAATAAATGATTTGTTAACAGCGTTCGTATGAACCATATAGTTCGTGGTTAAGCAACATAATTTTTTGTTATATTAATAAATACATCTAAATAATATAAAATAAATGAAAATATTTAGAAAATAAAATATAAACCAAAAATAAATATTAGCCAAAATAAAAAACTTATTGAATAAGATAAAAGTAATTATAATTTAAATTTATTGGAACTAAAATTATACACATAATATAAATTAAAAATTAAAATAAATAAATAAATCATGATAAATATAAAACAGATCTTAAATTAATTAAAAAATAAATATTATATAAACAGAAAATAAATATTACTATAGAAAACAAAAATTGAAGTTGTATCTTTTTTCTAAACAGAATGATTATAATATCATCAATTGGAAGATTCAGAGTACAAAATTCGTTGGAGATCAGGGGGAGGGTTCATATACCATCCCTCATTCTACAAAAAGGGCATATCTTTGCTAACCCAGTCTGCAACATAATTCTGGGTACGGCTAATATGAGAATAGTTACAAGAATGAATTAAAGAGGATAAAGCCCGGATTTCTTCCACAATTGACCGGATATCCCACGGAATAATTTTGTTGTTGCAATTGCAGTATTTTATCACAACTGAAGAGTCTGATTTGCAATCGACTTGATGCCATTGGAAGTAGATTGCGGACCTGACTGCATCCCGGAGAGTGAGGGCCTCGGCTGTAAGCGCTGATATGCAACAATAGCTTTTAGCCTTTCCAAAAATGAGATCACCGTGGTGATTTCTACAGACAACAGCTGTTGTTCCAAGCTTTGTGTTGCTGTCCAAAGAGGCATCAGTGTTGATCTTTTATCTGCCGGAGGGAGGTAATAGCCATTTGGCAGTAGGACTTGAGCTTGGCCTAAGGGCTGAGAGCTGATTGCAGCTGGTTGGATGAGAGGTAAAACCTTGGAGAGCAGCTCTTACTGTAGCAATAGGATCGACAACTTTTTGATGAAAAATAAGAGCATACCTGGCAAGACAAATATTCCAACAAATATAAGCTACACGCAAAATTTGACCTTTCATGCTGGCATTAGCTAAATAATCAGAGACATCTATCCACCAATCAATAAAAGAGTTGAAATTCATGTTTTGGGTGATAATTCCCAGGTTGCTAGCAAACCAGGTTTGCTTGGAGGTGGGGCAGTGGAAGAGCATGTGGGTCAGGGTTTCATCCTCCTGGTTACAGACTTTGCAGGTAGCAAAAGCTGAGATGTTACGCGCTTGGAAATTGGATTGCACTACAAACGAGTTGGTGGCACAACGCCAGATGAAGCAGCTAAGCTTCGGAGGGCCTCCAAGATTCCAGATGGATTTCCAGAAAGAACTGAGGTGGGAGTTATCCCCACCAGGATTGGAGGTAAGGAGCTTGTAGCCTGATTTAGCAGAGTAAATCCCTGAATTTGTATAGTGCCATATCAAGCTGTCAGCAGCGTTCATATGCCCAATAGGAATGGATAGGATCAGCTTGCTTTCTTCTTCAGAGAAAGTTTCTTGAATGAGGTCCAGGTTCCAAGAGCTGCTGTTAGGGAGGGTGAGGTCTGCAACAAGGTTGATGTTTTCTGGTCTGGTCGTAGGATGATGGAGTTTGAAGTTCTCTGCATCCGGAACCCAGCCATGATTCCAAATTTCTATAGATTGGCCATTTCCAATTCGCTAGTGAGTCCCTCGCAAAATAGCCTCTCTTCCTTTCAGTAGGCTATGCCAGGCCCAAGAGGGTTTGGATCCCAGTTTTGCATCAGCAAAGGAGGTATAGGGGGAAGTAGATACCTTTGAGGGTGGTTGCCCACAGGGAATCTGTATCATTTAGGAGCTTCCAGCTCTGTTTAGCAGCGAGAGAGAGATTTAATTCAGCCATTCTTTTGAAGCCTATGCCCCCTTCCAGCTTGGGATTGGTAAGTTTGCTCCACCGGAGCCAATGAATGCTTCTTTTGGTGACATCTTCATTCCACCAGAACTTAGACGCCAGACTTTCTAGCTTCTTTGTGACTGATATGGGAAGCACAAATATTGTCATGAGAAAGGTTGGAATGTCTTGGAAAATAGACTTGAGGAGGACTTCTCTTCCTGCTTGGGACAGTAGCTTGCCTTTCCATGCTTAAAGCTGTTTCAGAATTCTCTCTAGATGGAAATTGCAAGCTTGAACTTTGGAGCTTCCCCAATTAGAAGGTATCCCTAAGTACTTGCCAATATTAAGAACTTCACCCACTCCGAGACCGGAGGAGATAAAGGTTTTAAGGGGTTGGGGGGTGTCGGGGCTGAAATAAAATTCAGATTTGTGAAGGTTGATATTTTGGCCGGAGGCTCTGGAATAATAGGCTAAAATGGCACTGAGGGTGTGGGCTTCTTTGGGTGTAGCTTTTCCATAGATAATGGTGTCATCGGCGAAGAGGAGGTGGCTTATGATAGGGCATCGAGGGTTGATTTTGTAATCGATGTAGTTTCCTTCAGTTCTCACTTTATGAATGAGTCTAGATAGCACATCAGACACTAGGATGAAGATGTAGAGGGATAAGGGGTCCTCTTGCCTGATGCCTCTTGAAGGTTTAAAGAGAGGGGTAGGAATGCCATTAACCATAACAGTCAACTTACCTGAAGTTATACAGGACATGACCCAGTTAGTCCACCTTGGATTGAAACCCAGACTACTGAGCACTAAGTGAATGAAGTTCCAGTCTACTCTACGAAAGCTTTCAGCATGTCAAGCTTTAAGGCAAAGAACTCACAACCAAATAAATGGCTTAAACCAGTGCTTTTTCTACTATTACTTTCAATGTTTTTATTTTTTGGATCAAAGTACATGAGGCGTCACGATCCAATTCATAAATTGTGACCGGCGGTAAACTATCGGGAGTGTTATCTCTGAAACCCGTAGTTAGCCTCGCGGATAAACATATAAATATAACATAAAATCTGTATAAAATCAATGTTTGAGGATAATCGAGACTCAAACCTTAATCTAGCAATATAATCAACAACCTAAAATAATGCTCCGCACAAGTCCATACCATTTTACCATCTCGTATATATTTTTGGTTTACAATTATTGAGCATGTTTTTTTCAAATGGTGACTGGCTTATACGATTAGACAGCCCACTTGATTTGGATCAAATAATGAACCGATTTTTTTCTTTTGGGTTGGTAGTGGTGGTAGGGGATCTACGGTGGCGTTTGTTGCCACCGCCTAAAATTGGTAATTGATGTTCATTGTTAGACAACACAATTTTTTAATTATATTAATATATAGATATATAAATAAAAAATAAAACAAAAATGATAATAAACATAAAATAAATATATTATAGATAATTCATTAAAAAAATATATTATAGATAGATAATAAATAAAGACAATATATATGTAATAATAATACTATATAAAATATTAAAAATTACCGAATAGGAAAAAATGTCTCATTCAAATCTATTGGAACTAATATTATGTATATAAGTGAATAAAAAATAAATAAAAAACCAACGTTAAAAAAATTAAAATAAAAAATTATATAAATAAAAAATAAACAAAAAGTAAATATTAAAAAAAAGACGGAAATTATAGTTGTATCTTCTCATCTCACCCTTTTAAGCGGAAAAAGTATAAAATGATCTGCGTTTTTTGGCTAAAATACATGCGCGGTTCTTGATAGTTTTGTAATTATTTTTAGGCACAAGATACAAAAAAACCCTCGTAGTTTTCACAAAAGTACAGATCAGTCCTTTTACTTTTTTGGGGAACAATTAAGCCCTCTTTGTTTTCAAATAGAACAAATAACCCCTTTCGTCCAACATTATTAAAAACGCTCGTTAATGGCTGACATGACTCTTATAATCATATAGGAAAAAAGTTCAAAAAAAAATTTAATGTATAAAATATTTACCAAATATTTGAAAGGGATAATTGTCCGAAAAGTAAATTAAAAGGGTTTATTTATTCAATTTTAAAACAACGAGGGTTTTATTGTTCAATTTTAAAATCATGAGGGTTTGATTGTGCCCAAAAAAAATAAAAGGGCTGATCTGTACTTTTGAAGAAAAGTCGAGGGTTTTTTTGCACCTTTTACCTTATTTTTAATAAAATGTGGTAGGTTTGTTATATATTTTTTTTATATGGTAAAAAAGTAAATATTTTTATTTTATGATATTTTTGTAAAACTTTTTAAATTAAATTTGAATGTTGGTTATTTAAGTAAAAAATTTAGTATTTTTACAGATTTCCTTGCCAAATATCATTTCCGCTTGAACAATGTTTGGGCCTGGGCTTTTCCAGGAAACCCACAATTTCTAGGGCTGAGATCACAAATCACCCAAATGGCCCCCTTTTTTGCATTTATACATCAGCTAATTAATAAATGCAGAAATCTCTCACAAAATAAAAATAGTTTTCATAAATACCTCAGATAATAAGACACGGAGATTTTCATTTAAAAAAGGACAGTAGTACCCTTCCTTAAATATAGTCAATCATGAATGAGGAAAGAGTGCCTTTCCAAAATAACAACAAACGTCTTCTTCAAGCTCAAGATAACAGCCATTAGAGAAAAAACCGAGCTCCAAAGATCAACCAAAATCAACGATTCCTGCTCAATATCAACTCGATTTATGATTTAAAGTTCGATCTGAAAAGCATCAAACAACAAATCATCAAGAACAGCAAAGGTAATCGAAAAATTCAATTTATAGATTGAACAATTAAAATCATACAGATGCTCATCTTGAATGCATTTTTTCTGTAAATCGCGAATTGTTTAGATTAACATATATAAATGTATAAACATAAATTATTGATTGAAATTGTAGACTGAAATTGATGATTGAAATTGTTGATTGAAATTATTGATTGTGAATTTCTGGAATCATACACATTAGCACGTAATTTTATGTCAATTTCTGGAATCATTGATTGAAATTGTTGAAATATGCAGATTTTTTTTTACTTTTAATTGTATCAACTGTAAAACAAATCTAGTTGCTTTTTAATATATACAAATATATTTGATATGTTAATTAGTATAAATTCTACTATGATTACGTTCATATGTAGGTTGCTTATAATATCCAGCTGCTTCTTTTTGAATATTTTGATTTTTTATTATAGTTATGGAGAACATTTTAGTTTTTGTTCATCACAATGGAAGATGGAATCAAAATTTGGAATACATCAACTTTGAGCCAATTGGAATAGTAGTCAAGACAACATGTGACTACAACATCATTCAAGAGATTCCATACAAGCAACTCTAAATCAACAACATGTCAACTATCCTGGAAATTAAATATCAAGTCAGAAGCAACTATCCACCTTTAAAAATAACAGACAATGCAACTTTATCATTCTACTTAGAGCTCAAAAAGAATGAATCAGATTGCATGAAGTATCTGTTGTGTAATTCGACAACATCGAAAGGAAGTGAGTTTTTTAGATTCAACATTCACCTTGTCGAATGCCGACATTCCACATTCAGAATCAACATCAAAGTCAACATTTGAGATTGGATCAACAAGTGAGAGGCAGAAGGGTAACTTACCTGATTTAATACAATGTGCAAGAATGATATCGACTATTTCATGAAGAAGATAGACAAAATAGATAAGAAATTGAGGCCTTATCTAAACGATGTTGGTTACAGCAAATGGACAAGAGCTCATTACGGTAATAACAGGCACGCAACCACGACGACCAATATTGTTGAATCTCTCAATTCAAAAATACAAGCTGCCAAGGATCTTCCAATAACAACATTGCTAGAGTACCTACGGTCATTGGTACAAGAATGGAGCTATTCAAATAGATTTTAGCAAGGTCAACATTCACATCACTATCAAAAAGAGGAGAAGATATACTGAATGATAACTACATCCAGTCTCTAAGATTAGTGGTAAGTTTTCCTTCAATATTATTTTGGTGAGATAGATAAATTTTAGTGCAGTTTATTTAAGGTTGATTTCTAGTTGATGTTAATTACAATTATAAAATGCAGGTTTCAAATTCAACAGATTACTTAAAATCAGTGCTTGATCAAACAACAACTTTCATTGTCGACCTCAAAGATAGAACGTGCACGTGTAGAAGATTTCAGTTGGATGGAATACCATGCCCTCATGCAATGGCAATACTAAGGGAAATAAACCAAGAACCTTATAAGTTTTGTTCGAGTTATTATAAGAAAAAAACATTGTTGAAGACTTATGAGGAAACAGTATATCCAATAGAAGATCAAAAAATGTGGACTATACCAGAAGAAGTGGCAGAAATGATTGTAGCAACACTAATTGGAAGAACAAAATCTGAAAGGCCTAAGAAGAGAAGGTATAAATCTAAAAGTGAGATTTCAAATCATAACAAATGCAACAGATGTAAACTGTATGGTCAAAATAGGAAGACATGCAGAAGTATGCCAAAGGCAAATTAGAGTTTATCATCAGTTGATTGTCAGTTTACTTTGGGTTTACATGGATTTTATTTCAATTTTTTTACAGGTTATAAAGACATTAAATATTCTTTTTAATTTTCTATAGCACATGAAAAATGTACAAAGAAACATGAAAAGAAAATTTATAAAAAAATTTCTTATGTTAGTATTTGAAATTTCTTTAATGTTAAATTCGGGTTTACATACACAAATTTTAATTTTTTTTTAGTTTACAAACATTACATACAGAATATTAATATTATGATTCAATTGTGTATAAAAATATAAAAATATAAAACAAAATGATCCTTCATTAGTTTTTTATTTTACTCACAGTTGACTTGCTGTTGACATATAGTTGATTTGAAAATCTGTAAACAAATCAAAATAAATAGTTTTCACATATGAAGACATATAAATGAAAAAAAACAATTAATAAAGTATAAAAAAACATTCTTACAAGCATTCATAAAAAATGAACTATAAAACACAATAAAACAGTATTAATATCCAAAGTACTTTTCTAAAATAGAAAATCACAACAATAAAAGTCTAATACATAAAAGAAATTATTGTTTAGTGTGCCTCTTGTACTTGACTGGACATTCATCTTCACTAACCATGTTAGAATGTTCCTTCCAATTACCATACGCATACAAGGAGGAAGCATAGCGAGCACGATGTTCTTTAGCAACAAAATCAGATCCCATTTCTTTTCCATCAATGAAAAATTCAGCAACACAAACCATATGGATTCCACAGTCACTAAAACAAAAACACAAGTAGATAAAAATGATCAAAACACATAATAAAATATCAGGTTAACATGTAGTTGACATGCAGTTTATTTACAGTTGACTCAATATAAAATATATGAAAAAAAACAAAGTGATAAAAAGAAAAGACTTACTTATCAGATTGAGTATGCAGATTTTCAACAAATTTAACTTCAAATGGATCAGATCTTTTTTTCCCTTATACGGACCAGTAGTAACATTGATGTCTTTGTGCAACTCATACAAAAGAATCAAATCAAAAAACAGAAATAATTTATTCAGAATACAAAAAGAACAATAAATCAACTACAAATCAACATAACATAAACCAAATAACATGAAAATTTTATGAAATCTGTAAAACAGAGTCAACCACAAATCAACATAAGAAAAGCAAAATCATATGAGAATTTATATGATAGCTATAAAACAGAGGTTAATTTCATTACCAAATAACAATACAAATATAAGTTTTATAAACCCTAAAAAACAGATTAAATGTTCAAATGTCATTGCAAACAGACAACATAAAAATGAACATGAAACATTTAAAATTACTATAGGTATGTTTCTCTAATAAAAATCAAAAAAAATAAACCCTAGCTAAGTAATAAAATGACAGATTTCAGAAAAAATTATCAAAATAGAGTCAAAACAATCAAAAATAAAACAAATAATGATAATGTCACTAAACCTTTGAATTTTGCTGTGGTTTTTCAACCGAATCTCGTTTTTTCCTCTTCGAATCATGGCTTAGTTCAGCTGCCTTCCTTTTCCTAGATGTTCCACCCACTGCTCTCGTTTTAGATGACGCATTTTCTTTCGTTTCATCAGATCTAGGTAAACCTGTTTTTGCAGTGACATGGGTAGGAACCGTCTTCTTCCTCATTTTAGGAGGTTTTCGTTTTGCAGCAGCGTCTGAAGCTCGAGTTTGGACCATTAATGGAGAAGAACGACTCGAATGAAGACTAAAAAGTAAAATGAAGAAAAGAATCAACTATATAAAAACGATTAATGACAGTTATTAAGGTTTAAGAAATTCAAAAATGGGGAAAGCTTGAAGAAACGTGTGTGAGTGGGGAAGACATAGTGACGTGGAGAATCATAAGCTAAAAGAATAGACAGGTTAGTGTGTTAGTGGGTAGTTAGGGGCATAATGGTGATGAAAAATAAATGATGTATAATTGAAAAGTATTAAGGACAAAAGGGAGAATTCTGCACTTTTAAATTTAATGGGTCACGAATGTATACAATCAACATGTTTGAGATATAGGATGTAATTTCCTCCAATTTCTATCAATTTTAGCCTAAAACATGTTCATGTATATTCCGTTACCTCTTCTTCATCCTCATGTACATTTTCCATCACTTTCCTGAGAAAACTACAGACACCTCAAGAAAGAAAAACAATATAAAAAATGGCAGAATGGACCCATCTCCCAAAAGACCTATTAGAACAAATCTCAAAACACCTAGACACCTCGATTGATCTCCTCAGATTCCGCTCCGTATGCTCCTCATGGCGATCCGCAATCTCCCCGAAACACCGCCGCTCATCGGGCGGCGCTCTTCGCGTACTCCCCAACGACGGCATATCGCGCACTTCCTTCGGGTTTTACCTCTCGAGAAGAACCGTATTCCTGATCGGAATACCCAATTCCCATAACCAAACAAAGCCGCTGATTAATGGGTGGTTAGTCAAAATTGAAGAGGATAACGGTAACCCGCCACGGGCAAAGAAATTTTTGAATCCATTATCAAGGTATAAATTAAATTCATTGCCTAATGATTTTCCGAGAGTTTTGGACTTGTTTAATCTTAGGGTTTTTGAATTGGGTCAAGAATATGTTTTGCATCATGTGAATTATAATTCGTCGTCTGTTAGCGATCCGGGGAATTTGTACATGGAGAAAGTTGTGATGATTTGGTTGAAAAATTGTGAAAATGCTGACATTTTTGTGTTGCTTACTATCCATGTTTCCGGGAAATTGGCGATTTTTAGAACTGGTGATAAGAAATGGAGTATTATACCGGTTATGAGTTCTCCTTATGATGATGTTATTGTTTATAAAGAGAAGTTTTATGCTGTTGATAATACTGGTAGGACTGTGATTGTCGGGGTGGATTCGGAATTGCATTTGATTGGGAATCCGGTTTTCGGTGGCGATAAGAAGTATTTGGTCGAGTCTGACGGGGTTTTGTTGTTGGTTGATATGTATTTGAGTATTGATACGGCGGAAGAGGGTTTTAGTTTTGGTGAGGAGTTTTTGGAGCATCTTGCGCAGTATATGAGCGAAAGGACGGTGAAGTTTAAGGTTTTTAAGTTAAATGAAGAAGTGCGGAGCTGGATTGAAGTAAAAAGGTTGAATGATCGTGTACTGTTTCTGGGCGATGATTCGACATTTTCTGCATCAGTTTCTGATTTGTCTGGATGTAAAGGAAATTGTATATTTTTCGTGGATAATTTCTTTTATCCGAGGGATGAGAGTCCAAGTACGAGTGGGGGAGATGATGGAGTATTGGCAGGTCGAGATATTGGGGTGTTTGATATGGAGAGTGGTCGTATTGGACCATTAGGGAATTATCCTGAATATGCCAAGATTTTCTGGCCACCTCCGAATTGGGTTGCTTCAACATCATCGGAAGTAAGCCTTCTATTTTGTATGTGTACTGTGTAGTATTACTAGGAAGTTTCACTTTGTGTATCATGCCTTTAATTTTACTGTCCTTGCTTTTGGTTCTCTGTATTGTCAAATAGTTGATTGGCATTTCAGTAATGCTTTTGTAATTTACCCAGAGTTAAGTCATGTGTAGCTTAATGCTTTAGTTAGACTTTTTGAAGGGACAAATATGTACAGTGCAAGGTACAGATGATTATCAACTTGAAAAATAAGGCTTAAGTCTACTAATTTTCATAGTTAATTGCTATAAACAATAACTATTCATGAATCACGGTAGGCTATATGCTAGGTTTAGTGCTCTAATTTATACTCTTTTTATGCAAATTGGTACTTCAGTAGCTTAAGTTCAAGAGAACATTCATTCTAGGGGTACGAGTCCTCAGAAACATAACTTTGAGAAAACTATTTTATAGATCTCCCATTTATGATTAAGCATGGTAATTCAACATCCGCCCACTGATTTCCCATAACTCCTACAGTCTTCATGGATCCTTCCCATGTTTGGGTCTGAGGACTTCCTAGATTTATCTTGCTGTCAATCCACTTCGGATTTTCTTACGAAAGCTTATATCAAGCAGTCTCCAACTAGGATAAACAATTTATACTTCTGTCTCAGATTAGAGAGCTTGCATTTGCATTATTACAAAATTTGCTTCGAAGTTCTGTTATAATGGTACTCAGTTTCCTATTTCCAGACGGACGCTGAGCTTAGGCATTAGTTGTCATTTTTTACTGCTACTGTCATGTGCTTCAAAGTGGTTACCGTTATATTGAGTTGTAGACTCACTCATAATTATTCTCTTAGATTATGTTTGCACATTAGCATTCTGCCTCTGCATCTAACAATGCATTAATGATTTAGATTAATGTCTTTTTTAGATTCTGTTCTGAGTTGTACATATAATGCAATTCTAATTGCGGATTGTATGAATGTGACAGGTGCAAACTTGAAGTCGACATGAAGAGCTTTCTATGAAAAATGATGTTTAAATAATGTATTTCATTGTCGCACCCGTTAAATCTCGTTCTGATCTGAAACTTGGATACCAACACTATTATTGATCTTGGACAGTTGGACCTCTTTTTGTTTATAGAAGAACCTTGAAATCCCGATGAGTATGAACATAATTTTTCTTGAATCTTTAGGGGTCTGATCGGATTGATTATAATTGGCAAATACCGGAAAGTTGAGAGATTTCAGATTCTCATCTTTTGATGGTTTAGTTAGAATTAGAATCCCATCAACATGAATCTACCCGATATTCTGCTTGCCGGAGTACTTCAGGGTTCCACTTGTTAATATGGGTTTAGCTTAATCTGGTTGCTAATATAGAACTAAATTATATGTTTTTCTATTTTGAACCAATCAGTTTTCTTAATAATTTTGAACCTTTATTTGTTTCTTATTCCTTTCAGCTCTTAATTTAGGGGTTTGCAAACCGAATTAAATTTGTTTGATTAGGTTTTAAATTAGATTCAATTTTGAAAATTAAAAGGTTCAGTTTAGTTTTAGTGCAAACTGAACTAAAAAACTGAATCAGACCAGAAACGATGAATTGAATTGACAATTTCAGTTTGATTTAAAAATTGAAATTTTTTATGCATATAGATTAAACATATGCTAATTTTTTTCTGCTCTGGTTTACATTGGATCTAACCATGAGAAAGGAAGATCATAATATATTTCCTGAATAGCATAAACAGTATTCTATCTCAGCTATTACAACTGGGGACATAAGAGGTATATGATCAAAACTTTAAAACATGATATTTCTATAGCTAAAGAATATACAAGGTTAGATACCAATTCTTAGGCTCCTAATCAAATCTATGTAATTCAGTCTTCACTTGAGATGGTGAATATTCCGCAAAATCAATCTCGCTCTGGAGCATCTCCGGATACTCTCCTCGAGCTGAGGTTGCCCGTGTATGACCAAACCTTCTCAAAGTCGGCTGCACATGGTTTCTCAAATTTCTGATCAGATGCTTCCTTCATGTTGTTCTTTTTTAGAGAGGATGGTGCTCTTCCGGGGCTTCCACCCACCGGAGTGGACGAACAGAACGTCGGGGTCGCAAATGGAGAGGTAAAGGGGCTGTGTTGGATGGAGAAAGGGCTGGGAGACATTCGCTTCTGGATAGGAATGCCACCGAAACCACCCCTGTTAAATACGGCAGCCGATTCTGCTTCAACACTTTGTTTCATGGCATCGTTTGCGTAAATAACATCGTCTATCCTTGCCATTATGTTGAAGGCCAAGCTCTCCATTACTCTTGAATAGCTTTCAAGAATCGACTGTCCAACATCCTATAAGAAAACAAACATTTTGACTCTGCTCTTTTTTTTTCCAATAATATAAGACAACTGCAAAGCATACAACAAGAGATTTCTGCTTTAATTGTCAATCTGTTGTGTTTTACCTACAAGCTCTATAGATATTTCTATAAAATGAATGGAACAACTGAATCGGGCCCTCTGCTATTCGTGATAGAGGCTTTTCCAGATTGCATTCACTTAATATGCTCTAAGATTTCCGATATGCAGCACGGTATATGTGAAGTATTGATGCAACAAGTCAAAGTGTCAAACAAATCAAAACTAGTATGTGATATGGTTGAAAAGGCAGGAGCAAATACCTTGTTGTATTGAATTTTGTGCATATCCAGTGCCGTCTGTGGAAGACCAGGAAAACGAAGCCTTAAGCTCTGTAAGAGGGTCTCAGCTCGGTCGGCCAGAAAATGATTCTTTTTCTTAGAATCAGCAACTAGACCTTTGACCTTGCCGCCCCATGAATGCTTAACTTTTGTGTGATTTGTTTGGTTTCTCTGATCTTTCTGTTTCCAGACATGCACTGATGCCTCAATTCTGTTGGCTATTTCCAGTGTATGATGCTCTGTTGAGAGATCTAGGCAATCAAGAAGACATTCTGGTGAGAACTGCTCGGCTGTTATGTAGCGATAGATTATAGCTCCCAGGCAAGCTTTTCCATTCTGATAATAATTGCACAATATGAAGCAACAGGAAAGGTTAGTGCATGTATTAGAGGGAGAATAAATAACAAAAAGTATAAAATGTTCATCAACAAGGTATGCCAAGTTCTACCCTGGCCGACAATGTCCCGAAATTAAGTTTGATTACGAGAAATTATTTAATCTTTTCCATCCATTTATGTTGTTGCAGTGTTTCAGACAAATATATATTCATAAGTAAAACTGATGAGCACCAAAATCTGTAGTGATGTAATCATGTAATGCTGTCATTACAAAGTAGGATCAACTGCTAACAAATTTGAATGAAAGATGCATGACCAAGTTTGAATATAGAGAAAGAGTTCTATTCAAGAAGTTAAGCCTAAAAACATGTTTAGCCACGCAATGAGGATCACTATTGAGCACTACTCTGGAAAGACGACGATCAGAATCAAAAGTTCACACTGACTTCTTCTTATGCAGAGAAGAAGCATAATTTTTAGCCTGATTTAGAACTTATTGATCACATCTCGTGTCACATGATTAGCAATAGCACGCATTTTCTCATATGTAACGCAATATAGCCTCTTATCTACTATTGAACACGGTATGTGCGCAACACAATATTTGTGCCGTTTGTTCCAGTCCATTTAGACTCACATTGCATCAGCGGAGCGAGTGTTTTTTCTGTCCTGTTTTTTTACAAGCAGAGTTAAAATGTATTCTTTACCTAATACCTAAATACTTTTTCATATGCTTGGTTATCCTTAAGGAAGCTTTGTGAAAACAAGAGCAGGTTCCATAAGTATTTCGAGCTGGGTTCTGTAAATCTAAACCTCTAAAAGGCTAGTTTATCACAGCAAGGGGAAAGAACTAAGATTTTCTTACAAACATATTATGTAATCATTCACAAAATCTATTTAATTAATAAAATTGATAGTTTGACACAAAATATACCTTCGGCAAAGTCTCTAAGTATGCAGTAGGAATCTCCATCTCAGCAAGCACACTACTATTAATTGCCATAGCAGCCTTCAGTATCTGGTTAGTACAGTCTCTACACTGCTGCAATCTTTTCCTTGCATCCTCAGACAACCCATTCGAAGGAATTTTCGGACACGGCAACCACCACTTCTCTTCCTGCCTAATTGAAGGCCTCCCACCAGAAATACCCGACGGATACACATCACAGTCACCATCATCAGCTACGATTATCCCTCTATCAACATACCAAAACTCTGTCTCGTGAAACCCATCGAGCATACCAATCAACATAGCATCAAGCTTCTTCAAAGCCGGCAGATTCACATACAAATCAGAACGCGGTCGAGTTGCCATGATCTCATAAGTACCCCCACCAGGGAAATTCTGAATAGAAGGAACAAGCTCAACAATGGAATCACTCACACATAACAACCACTCCATTTCTCTTCGCCACATCGATTTCTTCGCTGGAGCTAATGGCTCTAACCTCCATAGCTCGCCAAACACAGTTGCTGCAATCAATGACAGCAAAACAATTAATAACAGAGTTTTTAAAATTACATTTAACCAAGGTAGCACGGACACTGCATTCAATCAACATGTCCCGTATCGGAAATGTTTCGGACAAGAAACTTCATTTTTTACACAGGAAACCTTAAAATGATACAATTTCTCCGTGTCTGTGTCCAAGTGTCCCGTTTCCGTGCTACTACGATAAAATTCTGTACACAAAAGAAAGAGAGCAGACAAACCAGAAAGATTAGTGATGGCATTAGAGATGGCGAGTGCAGTACAAACTCCTTTACCACCTCCCGACATGTCTTCTCCTAGAAGTAGCTTAGCAAATCTCTCCTTCATCAGTTCCACTTCTGAGAAAATTGAAAATCAAAAACTGATTAAATTAATTACTAAACATAAAACAATAAAAAATAGCCAGATATTACGGACACTTCAATCAATCAACATGTCCCGTCTCGAAAACGTGTCAACACTACGTTTCAGACACAAACTTCATTTTTACATAAAAATGTTCTGTGTCCGTGCTACCTAGAAAAATAGAGAGATCTACACTTGCAGTAGATAAGAAATTAAAAACAAAATTAACAGAAATTAAGGAACTAAATCACCTCATTGTCCATAAATCAAACACAGAAAAAAAAAAAGTAAAAACAGGCAATGACCTGATAAATCGGTGTCTCGTTTCTCAGGCTTAACATTCCAAAGAAGAACATCTTTAGGAAGAATAATCGGCGACTGAAAACAAAAACCGGCGGCGGCAACACTAGAACCTAAACGAGGAGAGGAAGTGATAGAAGTAGAAGCGCCGACATCAAACCGCCGACACGAGAAACTACTACAGCTATCGGACTCGCTTACGTCAGCACTTAAACTGTAACTTCCTCGGCATCTGTCTTCATCCTCCTCTGACGACACACTCCCCATGATATAATAAGATCCAAGAATAATCTCTCTCAAACACACATCGTCATCAAATACTCTAATCCGGATCAAGAAAGAGTGGCGGAAGTGACTGTGGTGGTGACCGCCGGCTAGCGGTGGCGGTGGTGATGATTGGTGGTGAAGAAAAGTAGTGCAGATAAAGAGAAAAGAAAAAGCATGCTCATCACAAACTCATAGTGTACTCTTAGTTTTATCTCTCTAAAAATTACAGTGAGTACAGTACTGACTCCACAGCAACAGTTGTAGTGTTAGTGAAAACAGAGAGAGACAAGCAGAAAAGGCACGGCCGTTTACACGCTGTTTATTTTGCCAAATTCTTTTTCAGGTCCCTATACTTGTCAAATGTTTTACTTGCGTTCCCTGGATAATAATATGGTAGTTAAGCTCCATGCAATTGACATTTTTTCCTCAAAAGGTTCTTTTGTCTTTGCAACTAGTGACAGTGTTAAATGTATAATGAAAAATATTCAGTTTGGTTCCTGAATTTTTATTTTTTTATTAATGCATTTTTGGGAAGAATTCGATTCAAACCATGGACGTGTTAATTATTGGTCTACATAATATAGTTTTATCATTAGATATAGCATTGTAAAACAATAATCGCAAATACTAGATATCGGACGAAAAAAATTACCAAAGCAATTGTAACACACACGCAGAGTTGGTAATAGTGAAAACTGAATACGCCAGTTTCTTCATTGCAGTTTCATCGTGGTGTTAAAGGTCCGTTAGATACTAATTTGGTGGGTGATATAAGAAGTGAAGAAATGGTGAAATCGTGGGTTTGTCAAACATTTCAATCAAATTTGATCGAACAAATTATAATTAAAAATGGTAAAAGAAAAGGAATGTAATTAACAAAAAAAAAAACAGGAACCAAATTGAATATGTTTTAGTACACATTTAACACCGTCACTAGTCACATAGAAAGAAGGATTTTATGAGGAAAAATATCAAATGCAGGGACCTTAAGCAGTATATTTTTTGTATAGGGATCTCAAGTAAAACATTTGATAAGTGCAGGGACTTAAAAAATGGATTGGCCAATTATTTTCTCTATTCGTTTAGTTTATTTTTTAACTGGCTATCACCACCCGACACGCTTCTTTATTTGTGGGGTCCTTTTCTTACATTGTTTTGTTTTTTTTAACTCTTTTCGGCCACGTCAGTCTGTGTTTTATGTTTGGAGGATGATGGAGGGAAAGGAATTGCGTGTGACTCAGAGTATACGCAAATGGTTAAATGAGCGGGGTTGGATTAATTGGTGTCCTTGATGGATTTCAAGAGATTTTTATTTTCTCCATCTAGCTATTATACGAAAAAAAAATTAGATAGACTCAGTCTATCACGTTATTTATAAATAAAATTTATCATATTATGTCACATTATTAAAATAATAGCACTATTGTAATATTTTATCCAAAAATATAAAAAAATAATAAATAAAATTACGATAGTGCCACTATTTTAATAACGTGTCATAATGTGATAGACTAGTTCACGGATGACGTGATAAACTGAATCTGTCTAAAAATCTCTCCTAGTACATGTTTGTATTAATCAAAATTAGAAATTAGCGGTGTGCATCGATCGGTTAAGTCGCCACAACTGAAATAACTAAAATCAAAATTGTATGATCTTTTATAATCGAATTATATTGAAATCAAACTGTTAATTCAATTAATTGAATGTTCAAAATTTCATTACAAATAATTATTAAAAATTAATAAATTACTAACTGTTTTTAATATAAATTTATAAATGAGTTTAAAAATTTAAAATGAAGAAGATATTAATTGTCGAATTTGATTTGAAAAATTACGGGACGAATTGTTAACATTTAAAAAAACAGTAAAAAGAAAAAAGAAAGATGAAGAGAATGATAAAAGAAAGAAAAAGAAATATCATTGAACGTTTACTAATACTAGAAAAATAATTCAAATTTTTCCATATAAAAAGGGGAAGAAGAAAAGTATGGAAATAAGGAAAAAGATTACAATGGTAATATTCTTTAATTCAAAAAAATAAAAGAGATTAATAAAAAAATACTAGGAAATGAGAGTAAAAAATCGTCAATGACCTCCTAGCTTAATAGGTTAGGAGTGAGGTATAAGACTAAGAGGTTTTAGGTTCCATCCCACATGAAGGTATGAAGATAAAGATAAAGATTTATTGAAGATTTACGGAATGATGTCTTGGAGAAAGCTACAAGTGTCAGAAGCGGCGGCTACGGCATCGTTCCGCCATGATAATGAGTTTCGTACGACGATGTATTTAACATACACTACTAAAAAAACAGCCATTTAGCGACGGATTTTTCCGTCGCTAAATGGCTAAATTCCGTTGTCCGTCGCTAAATGTCCGGTCGCTAATTTTGCAGCGACCGAATATTTCTTTTTTTGCGACGGATTTAAGCAAATTTTTAAAAATAATAAAAATTATTTTTTAATTAAAATCGTAAAATGAAATATTATTTAAACGGTCAACCACCGTCACACACCCACTGGCTATACAACACACACCCGCACTGATCCGCAAATTTTCCAACTTCCCAGTAGGTCACCCATCCTTCACATCCCATCCACTCCTCTTTAACTTTGTAGTTCCCCCGCGCGTGACTCCAACTTATCCAGTTCAGATTCTTGTTTTCTATCTATGTATATTATATTTAAATATAACAAAAAGGTACTCCCGCAATTTACTCTCATATTATATAAAACAATTATTTTTTCATACTAATTATTTTTAAATAAAATAAATTATTTTTTAATAATTATTTTAAATAAAAACAACAAATTATTACTATTACACTTTACTCCCACATTCTAATATAATAATTTTATTATAAATAATTATTTTATTAATAAATAATTATAATAAATAATTAATTATTTTTAAATAAATAATTATAATAAATAAATAATTATTTTATTAATAAATAATTACAATAAATAATTTTTTAATAAATTGTTTTATAATTAATATTGTTTTTATTAATAAATATTTGTTTTAATAAATATTTTTTTTAATTATAATTTTTTTAATAAAAATAATACTTTTAGCGACAGTAATCCGTCGCTAAAAGTAAGCATTTAGCGACGGATGTGGTATTCCGTCGCTAAATGTATTACTTTTAGCGACGGATTATAAAATCCGTCGCTAAAAGTGAAAAACAAATTGGCGGGATGAATCCCGCCAATTTTCTTTAGGATTTAGCGACGGATTTTGAATCCGTCGCAAATTTTGATTTTAGCGACGGATTTCAAATCTGTCGCTAAAATCCGTTGCAAATCGACTGTTTTCTAGTAGTGATACAAACAGCGCGGATGACGTGAATGGCGTAATATTTGTAACCACTAGTATATGTCAATGTTGTAACTCTAATAGTAGTATATTTTGTATGTCTATCTCTCTTAACAAAGAGTAAAAAATCAAGCTTCAAAATCGAATTAGGTTTTTCGCTAGAATGCTACGAATGGACCTGAAAATATTCCGGAATGTTTATACAAATTTATGAAGATTATTAGAACACTTAAAATTAATTATCAAATCAAAATAAAGGAGTATAAAAAGATAAAGGTCCAATTATTTTTATAGATATTTTTATGAGCGGAGATTTTAATTGTTGTTAATAATAATTTTGCTTTTGATGCTTATTCGAATCAGGATCATCCAAAAAATGAGTAGTTGGTTTGTAATTTAAATAGCCATTGAATGGAGCAAAAGGATCAATGAGATGTACAATTAAAAAGAAGTGTCAACGAGATAGAAAAATATAAATATAACTTTTTATTATTTGATTGAAATTTTTACTTTTAGTTTTATGATTGAATTATTTAAAACTTTATATTTTCTCTTTTCAATAAAAATAAAAATAATATATTTGTATTAACAGAATTAAAATTAACTCACTCCATTTTAAAATGATAAATCGTTTTTTCCAAATATGATAATTAAATATAATAGGGTCAATTTAGGTAAATTTTATTATTTTATAGTATAATTTATTTATTTTTATAAATATTAATAAATTTTTTATTGGTGGGTATTTATATTAAAAAGAACAATT
This sequence comes from Mercurialis annua, assembly GCF_937616625.2. NCBI lineage: Eukaryota > Viridiplantae > Streptophyta > Magnoliopsida > Malpighiales > Euphorbiaceae > Mercurialis > Mercurialis annua. The sequence continues at coordinate 12,672,174 of NC_065574.1, forward strand.
AGTATGTGCTAGAATATGGAGTACTTAATTTATTTGGAGGATAACTGTATATATTTATTACCAATAAATAAGGTATTTAGTTTAAAATTTATTAATAAAAGTATAATTTAAAACGCTGAAAATAATAAGATAACATGTCAATTTGCAACAAATAAAATATTAGCCAATATAATTTTAGATTCATATAAGTCATGCATTGGAACTATCATTTAATTAATATTAATATAATAAGTCTTGGGGGGCATTTTAATAATTTTATATCTTAATATTTTATTTTTATTTTTATGAGACAAAAAATATATTTTCTCTATCTTTACGGGACAGAAAGAATAGTAGTTAAGGTTAATTTGTAAAAATATTTTTATATTTTTTTTATATTTTTTAAAAGTGAATTATTATAAAATATTATATTTAATATTTATATATACAATTACCCGGTCAACACCGGAAAAAAATTATTTCTCGCGGCCAGGCCGGCTTGGAAGCAATTAATAATTTTATTTTTAATTACTATAAAATATCAATTATTTTTTTATTTTATGAGATATTATAAATTATAATTTTTTTTATTTTTAAGAAACCAATGGAGTATATGAATTTGAGTCCGAGTTTATTTCTAGGAGTGTTATCTGATGTATTGGTTGTGTCATTTATATTTAAAAATTAAAACAAGCCAATGAACATTTGCGATATATAATCTTTTAATTATTGTTTAATTTTTCCATATGATTAACGTACAATTGGTTTGTTACACGGATGACATGACGCAACGGTTGCGTGTAATAATTTTTCTATTAATGCAAGTTTTCTTATTTTATTTGTTGTTAAGCTCGTTTATCAAAGCGTTTGATTGACTATGATAACCATATTTTTCAGTGCAGGGTAGACTTAGAGTGTCATTAATGCCTTTGATTACTCTTAAATTAAGATGATTAAGAGGGTTGAATCATGTGCGGAAGAGACCAGTTGAAGACTGGAATCTAATGGTCACAATAAGGTCTGACTGTGAAACTGTGGATCATAAGTAATCAGAAAGATTTTTCTGATCTGGAGAATAGATGTACGTAGCCGATACTACGTTAAACGTATTTCTATTTGGCTAAATTTATCCTAAAATATTTATATTATTAATTTTTATTTTACTTAATTCTTCTTTAAAAAAAAAATTTAAATCATATTTTTACTATTTAGTCTGTACATATATGATCCTTTTAAATATAAAATGTTAGTACTTCATGCTAATTCGAAGGATGACGTTTTTTTAAATTGACGTCCATAAAAAGACACATGTATATAAAATAATTAGTTAAAAATACTACTAAATGTTTATTAAGGATCATATATGATAAAAATTAATAATATAAGTATAGATTTAGCGTTTTTATTTTTGAGGTATAATGTTGATGTGTCAGCTAAACGTGTGTTTGGCCTAAAACATGTCAGCTTAACACGTGGTATTCTATTCTTTGTCTTGATTTTCTCAGCCAAAAAGTCTGTTGAAATCATCAAAATCAGATGGCTGCGGCTGATTCAATTTCCTTTTCAAGCTTGATGTTAGTTTTGATCAATGGTCATATCACTCGCGTTTATTTACACTACTCTAGTTCTTACTTTTTACTGTGTGCAAACTAATACTGAAAAATCATTATTACTAAAAAAAAAAAGTGAAAAGGAGCAAATATGCCCCTATCGTTTAGAGTATGGAGTAAGTAGGCTCTTTTCGAATTTCGAATCTCAATTGAGCCCCTAATGTTTCAATAATAGACTATATAAGCCCCTGCGTTTAACAACGTTAATGAAACGTTAGTTTCCGCATACGTGGAATGTCCATGTCATATTTCACGTATTCAAAAGGAGGCAAATATGCTCTCATGGTTTAAGGCGGGAGAAAATAGCCCCCATAGTTTAGGATGGGAGCAAATAGGCCCTTTATGAATTTTTGATCTCAATTAAGCCCCTGAAGTTTCAAAATCAGCACATCCAAACCCCTTTGTCTAACTTCGTTAATGAAACGCTTTATGTTATTACTTCATGCTTATGTGAAATGTCTATCATTTAATATCGCAGATAAATTTTTCCATGTGTCCTCATTTTAAGTTCAAAAAATAATTTATTTTTTAAATAAAAATTTAGGAATTTTTTCAAACTTTTTTCATATGGGGGGCTTCAGACCAATGATGTACATAGCTCTTTCTTACAAACAACATGTCTGTTTAAGCCTAGGTAGATTTGAACAGACATACATATGGTGTGTTTGTTAGTTCGAAGCGACGAACATAAGTGGAACGTTGTAAAATAATGTGACGGTAAAAAGACGTAGTAAATACGATGGACAACCGACAAAAGGAGAAAAGTCGAGGAGGAAAAATATAATAAATTATTTTTGAAAAGATCCTTAAAAATTTGATTTAAAAGATAAAATGTTTTCTGAATGTAAAAATGAGTAGGATACGTGAATTTTTTTTATCTGAGATATTAAATGATATGAACATTTCACGTAGGCATGAAGTAACAACATAGAGCGTTTTATTAACGATGTTAGATAAAGGGATTTGGATGTGCTGATTTTGAAACTTTAGGGGCTTAATTGAGATCAAAATTCATAAAGGGTCTATTTGCTCCCATCCTAAACCATAGGGGCACATTTGCTCCCGCCTTAAACCATAAATGCATATTTGCCCTATTTTGACCACGTGGAATATGACATGGACATTCCACATAGGCGGAAACTAACGTTTCGTTAACTCTGTTAAACAGAGGGGCTTATATGGTCTGTTATTGAAACGTTAGGGGCTTAATTGAGATCCGAAATTTAAAGAGGGCCTATTTGCTCCATACCCTGAACGATATGGGCATATTTGCCCCTTTTCCCTTACTAAAAACTAGAATAAATTATTAAGACCAGACTCTTCATATTTAATATAATTTATATTTTAGCCCTTTCTGTTTAAAAATTAAATTATATGGTTCTCACTTATTTTTTTCTGTTAATATTTTAGTCATTCCGTCAATTTTTTGTGTTAGTCAATGAAGTTAAAAGATTTAGAGATAAATTAATTTCTAAACCCGAGGGACAAAATCGCTGATAAAAATAAAAATAAAAAATAAAATCGTTAAGAAAAATAAAAATCAGATTTAAGAGCTGACAAATTGAATATGAGAAAGTTAACAAAATTAAGATTCAGGCTAGCTTCTAAATGGGCGAATCCTATCTGACTCAGCCCCTATTTATAAGCTTTAGACCATCTCCAAGGGGAGTCATCAAAATGGGAATTGATGACTCCCCATCTCTAAGGGAGTCACCAAAATGCATTTTGGTGACTCCCTCACACTCTCTTTCATAAAAAATGGTGAAGGAATTTTTCCTTCACCATTTCACTTTTTGAATATAATAATGTGGTTAATTTATATTTTGGTACATATAATTTGTTTGTAGTTATATTTAATTAATTACTTATTTTTTAAATAATTTAACGAGACAATGATATAAAAATATTACATGACTAATTTTATAAAATAATAACATAAAAATCTTACATGAATAATTTTATGAGACAATTAAAAAAATATTACATAATTAATTTTACGAGACAATAATATAAAAACATTATATAGATAATTTTACGAAATAATAACTTAAAAACGAAACATACTACGACATTACATAATAAATAAGTAGAACACATATTCTATCAATAATCTGGTAAACGAAACATACTACGACATTTATAATTAAAAAAATTAATAGCAATTTATTTTTTTAATATAAATAATACTAGAATTCGGATGAATATGAGCACAAATAAGTTTGTGGGTGTAATTGGTAAAAAGTGTATAAAATGTTAAGAATTAAAAATGATTATTATATTAAAAAGTAAAAAAGTATGTTTTTTGGTGAAGAATTTGGTGATGACTATTGGAGTAAATTTGGTGAAAATTCACCAAATTGAAAAATGGTGAGGGAAAAATGGTGACTTCCCTTGGAGATGCCCTTAGAGAGTCTTTCCGCGAGTAGATTTCTTGTCTGATTTATTAACGTTTGGCAAGTTCTAAGAGTCCACGTCAATGCATTGATCCAATGGAACTCGCACGACTTATTATATTGTTATGTGAAATCGGACTTATATCAATAAATAAATAAATTTTGTTATATATATATATATATATATATATATATATATATATATTAGAGTTTAGAAACTATAATTTCTTTGTAATTAATTATTATTTTGATTTAGTTAACTAATTTCAAATTGAATGAAAGGACTATAATATAATTTAGGAATGGGCAAAAAAAACCAGTCAAACTGATTAACCAAATCAAAACCGTAAAATCAAACCAAAAAATATAGTTAACTGATCCAAGAGTTTAGATTTAGATTTAATTTTTTAACTTTTATGATTAATGGTTTAGATTTTAGAGTTTTAAAAACCGCAGTTAACTGGTTTATAAATAATATATATTTTTATAATATATAATATATATATATATATATATATATTATATAAATATACATATGTTTTTAATTATTCAAATAAAATGCATTTTATAATATACACACATAAAAATTCGAAACACAAAAATATATTTAAAAAATATTTTATTTATCCAAATATTTTTATTTTAGGAGTATATAAATAAAATATTCACCTAATTGAAATAAGTATATATAAATTTTTTATTTTAATAATTAAATAGAATAAAAATTTAAATTTAATTATTAGACTATATTTAAAATTTTATCTATATAATTTATCTTTTTAATTTTCTTTTTTAATGGTTACATGGTTAAAAACAGCAAAACAAAAGAACCAAACCGTTTTAAATGGTTTACCAATTTAATGGTTAACCGTTTAAAATTTTAACTTTATTATATTATCCTCGTGGACCGGTTAACCGGTCCATACTGTGGCAGAACCAGGACTCCGATTTCGGAAGGTCGAAACTTTTACATTCGGCTATTTAGAAAAATCAAACGGCTGCAAATACAGTGGAAATGTGTTAATTTGCAAAACCGTCCCTAACACATGTAAGGACGGTTTCTAGGGACGGTTATAACCGCCCTTACTAAAAAATACCCAAAAATCTATTTTTTAATTTTTTCATGCGAAGAGGGTGATGACCCTCCTCGACCCTCCCTAGAGCCGCCCTTGCCCGCCCCTAATAATATTAATGAAAATACAAAGAAAATACGACATGGTTTAATTTATTTTTTAAAAAACAAAATTACGTCTTACCATATATAGGCCTGTGCATTGGTCGGGTTACAGTATACCGAACCAAAAAATCAAAGACCAAAAATATGTCAAAATCCAAAACCAAATCGGTTTGGAAATTGGTTCAACACCGAAATTTGACTGAACCAAAAAATTCAGTTTGGTTTGGTTTAAAATTGATTTTTTTTCTAATGTTTTTTTTTTATTATGAAAATTTAAAAATTATTCGCTAATAATATTTTAATAACTGATAAATTAAGTATAATTAAAAGGCTAAAATATATATATATAATAGTAATTTTAATTTTTTTAAAATAATAATTAGTTTGTTATTCAGTTTTTCGGTCAGTTTGGTTTGCAAAAAGCTAAAACAAAATTGAAAATCATATTGAAAATCGAGTATTAAATTTTTATATTGACAAAATCAAACTAAATCATTTTAATTAAAAAAACTGAACTAATATTAAAATTTTAATTTGGCTCGGTTCGATTTTTCGGTTCAATTCGGCTTTTACACGGCCCTAATCTAACCATATATGCAGAATCTGAGTCCAATTTACTCTAAAATTTAAGGACGGTGTGGGAGAGAACTTTTACGCATTACTAGTTTTACAACTTCTTACCAAAAAATCAAAATCAAAATCAAAATCAAAATCCCCTAATCTCCCAATCCAAAGATGCCGAAGAAGATGGGAGTTAACAGCAAGGCGGAGGCCGCCCGTGCTCGCAAAACCGCCACGGAGTCCGAGCGAAAGGAGCAGGACGCACGGCAGAAGGAAGAACAGTACTGGCGAGAAGCGGAGGGATCAAAATCCCGCGCCGCCAAGAAACGGGAGGAGGAATCGGAGAAAAAATCCGAAGCTGCCGCTCGACGAGCAGAGGCAAAAAGGCTGGCTGAGTTGGAAGAAAAGGAAATTGAAAAATCCATGAAGAAGACGGATAAAAAGGCGAACCGGGTGGCGATTCCGGTGCCGAAGATGACGGAGGCGGAATTGAGGAAGCGGAGAGAAGAGGAGCAGGCAGAGCTGGCGAAAAAAGCGGAGGAGATGAAGAAAAAGCAGAATAGGACTGCGGAGGAGGAAGAGTATGAGAGAATGGTTTCGGTTGCGAATACGAATAGAGAGGATTTGATAATTGAAGCGAGGAGTGTAGAGGATGCTATTGCTAAGATGAGTGTTGCTGATAGTTTGCCTGTTGATAGACATCCTGAGAAGAGGCTTAAGGCCTCTTTTAAGGTGCGTGTTTACTTACTTTTTCTTGATTTACAATATTAAGAATGTTTGGATATTTGCTAGGTAGCACGGACATGTAAAACGGGACATTTGGACACAGACACGGCAAAATAGTGTTATTTTAAGGTTTATGCATGAGCGGACTTAGTAAGAGCATATGGTGATAGTGGGCAATTATAATTTTGAAGTCTTTTTTTTTGATAATTTAATTTTGAAGTCTTTTGAAAAATAATAATTTAGAATTTACTAGTATAGTCTTACCACTTTAAAATTTATAACTTGCCCGCCTTTTGTGTTTTGCCAATTTTATTCACCTTATAAACTTTCAATATAGTCTTGTCCACCTTATAACAAATTTATGGGTTCGCCACTGATTGTTTGAAATGTTTTCGGAATAGGAACACTTGATCGAATGAAATGTTTGTGCTACCTAGGATGTTTGTCTTAGAAATTTATGAAATTTTTGTTTGAAAATGTGTTTCTTGTTTTGCACATTGTTCTTGATGGAAATCTTATTCGATTAGACATAGTAGCTTTATGGGTTGATTGAACATTGGATATATATACTAGCTGTAGCTTAAAGGTTTTATCTTTTCCTAAAAGGCATTGCAAGTATGGATTGTTCAGAAAGAGATACTTGATAAATGGCCCAAAGGTTCTGTTCATTGTAGGATTTAGTTCTGCAATTAAGTTTAGTTTTGACAAGCCATGGGATAGACTATTTTTTAAGTTAATTTTAAATTTGTCTGAAAATTCTCACTTAAATCAGTATTCTAGTTTATAGATAAAATCCCAATTGTGGATGTTTTGCATTCTCGTGTATATAAAATGAGAATGATTAATTGGAAGCCTTGTTTAAGGTTCATTTATCAGTTTCATATTTGAGTGAATTTGTAGAGCTACTTGTAATTTTGACTTGATGATTTGGAAACAGTACATTAACATGCAAAAATGTAGAAAATACTCAAAAAGAAAAAGATCAAATGATAATATGGAATCAGGATTATCATTCAATTCTATCATCTGGATGAACTAAATGGATTCTTTACTGTTTTAACACGATATATCAAAATTTACTGCCTAGTTGTGTATGAATACTTCATGGAGAGGGCTAAATTTTGTAGGGTGTAAACAATAAACTATAAAGGTTACAAATTATCTTCTGATATATAAAGCACTTTGTCCCTTTTGTTTATTGTGCATCTTTTTGAATGATTACAGGCTTTTGAAGAAGCTGAGCTTCCTAAACTTAAGGAAGAGAAACCGGGCCTTACTCATACGCAGTACAAGGACATGATATGGAAATTGTGGAAGAAATCTCCAGACAACCCTCTTAATCAGGTATATTGTTGGTCACATCTCCTCTATTATTCCTCATGCTGTTTCTTTACAAATGTGACGATGTACAATTTTTCCTTTCTTATTTCCTTGTTCTTATAAATTTATAACCTTCAATGATTTCTTCAGCTGTTATTTCTTCATCTCTGATTTTGTCTTTTTTTTTTGATTCTTCATCACTGACATTAATAGGACCTCAATTTATTGATGTCATTTTTCTTTTGATGAATATATGATGCCAATTGTTCCCTTTTTGACTTAAATGAGAGAATCTATTAATATAACAGTGTTGATTCATCAGGTTGGGATGCCAAACCTGTACCAACAGTTTTTGCTAACGTTTATTAACCTTGTGATTTGAAAATTTGATGTCTTTGCTCGAATGTGGTTCTTGAAACTTCTTGCTGAACTGAAATATCTGATGATCAATTATTTTTATGGTGCAGGTTAGTGAGTGAATGCTTCTGCATTTTCAGACTAGACCTGGCAATTAAGTCTGAGGTTTATTATCAGGAAGTGATCCTGTAGGCATATAATTAAGGAGAATGTACAAGTTATGGAGCTGAAATTGTTTATAACTTTTATGTACTTGTCCTATGGAGTATCTGCTCATACTCTAAAAATCTGATTTAATTAATTATCTACCATCTTTGAGCCCAGTGGGGCTCTTCTTATACTGTTACTGTTGCAGTTACCCTCGACTTGATAAGGTATTTGCTTCGTTTTGCCTTCTTTCTAAAGTAGCAAAAAGGATTGAATAATATATATATGCACTAGTTGTGACTTTGAATTGGAATGCGCGTTATTATTACTCTGATGCAGAGATAGCGTGCAAGAAGCGGGTCTTTTAGGTTTGATTTGGTTTACTTTTGTAGATTGCTGCAATGTTATGTGACAATTTGCTATGTTTATGATTATTATGTGTACTACTACCCTTTGGAATGTATTAGCCGTGTTCAACTTCATGGCTCGAATCATAAATTTTCGGTGAATAACATTGTCATGTATGCTGGGGAAATGTAATGTGCAATTTGGATATATACTATTAGAGGAATTCACAGTTGACTGCATCTTATAGAATTATTGCTTAGTGCCTATACTTGAACTCTCGGTATCGCCTCTAGGAGCATTGTTGAGAATAAACCCCAACTTGTAATAGAGTGGACCTAAGTCCGAGTTATCGATCCCACAAGGAGTGAATTCAAGAGTGATTATCGATGAGAATGAACTTAGTTGCGATTCAATTCGTTTAGCAAGAGAATAAGTGTTTTTGCTTAATAACTAATCAACCAACTACTAACAACTTACGCTAGTCTAGGAATTAACAATTTACTAATTTAAAGAAACGAATAAACACTATAATAATTAACGAAATTCAAGTGATAAAGAGGTTTGGGAGCTAATAATCCTCTTAGGTCATGCAATCAAGGGTATCGGGTTTAGGGTTCTAAACGAGGACCGAGTGTTCTAGACCGCAACTCCCGCTCTCTCGAGCCTCAAGGAGCTACAAAACCGCAACTAATCGAGCTTAACCTACTCTCGTAGCACCAAACGCAAATAGAGGCAATTAACAAATAAATCACAACTCATAGGCCACCTAATTACTAACCCACTCTCATGGTGTTATTAATTAAGTCTCTAATTAATCAAATCCAACTAATAAACCCTCTCTCAAGGTGAGAATTAATTTAAGAACAATACTTAGGTAGCTAATCTAAGCAAGCTTTAGGTTCCTTAATTAGAACAATCAACACAACCCCAAAACCCTAACCCAATCATACACAACTAAGATTCAAATTAACCCCCAAACATGGGGTTTAGCCAACCATGGCTAAAACAACAAACATCAAGCAAATAGAATAATAAATCATTGAGAGATAGATCTAATTACCTTTGTAGAAACCCAAGCCAATAACATTCAATAAGATAATACTTCAATAATAAAATGAGAATAAATCTTCAATAGAAAAAGCTTAAGTATTCAACAATGGAGGAAAATATGAAAATCTGGAAATTCTATTGAAGAAGGTAAGGACTACACTTGGGGATTTCTAAAATTAGGAGAAGATTCAAAAGTACAAAATAGAATAATGTCTAGCAAAATCTTCTATACCTAAAATAAAGATAAGGCCCCATATATATAGTACTTACAAAAGAAGGAAAAAGACAAACATTCAATTACACATGTGTTGGGCCCAAAATAACAAATTATTAAAGCCTTAATGCATCTTGACTTAAGATTTCCCCATTCCAGCAAGCCCAAGCTTGAATAGAGCTCCTTGGGCTAAATGAGAAGCCCAATTCGAGCTGCCATTTTCTGCTCCAAATCTCGATCTTCAAACCTTCATAACTCGGTGTAGAACTGTCCGATTAAGTCGATTCTTGAACCGTTGGAAAGCTCAGGACGTCTACTTTAACTTTCATGAAGATCACGAGTTCATTTGAGGCTTCTAGCTAGTCCAAATTGGTCAATTAGTGCCCCGGGGTCAGCTTTTCAGATTTGCAAATGAGCTTCCGCATCGCTTTTGTCGTCTTTTCCAACTTTTGCACCAAAATGCTTCCGCAATGCTCCTAAGTACCTGAAATACTAAAACACGTAATAAGGCATACGAAATACCATAAAACCGTGATAAAACGTTAATAAAGCATGCGGAAACGACGCTAAAGATAGGAGTAAAAATACTCCTATCAAGCATCAGAACCTAAGATGCCCAGACACTTCAATGATATCTCCAGTATTTTCATGTCATATTATATTATCTATCGCGTGGCTTTTCTTTATCTTATCTCTATTGGTTGGTATTTCCACAGCATATCGTATAATATATGTGCTGCATGTTTGTATATGAGCTCTATCACGCGATGTGTTTGCATTTTTAATTTTGTAGTTTAAGTACATGGAATGCTAACAGTGATCCAAAAGCATAATAACATATTAATTAGCAAAGGGTTTGCACATGCTATAGATACTCTCATCTGCAGAATGATATTATATTAATAACATGAACATTCATAATTGACTAAGTTCATAATTAACTAAGTTCATGGTAGGGGCCGTAAATTCTTGTTCATTTTGATGATTTTGCCTAGTGGCATAGGTTCTATAATTGGCTAGAATTTAATGCTAAAACAATAATTCCAAACCATTAAAGCAAATTAAGGTGTTGCAGTCACTTAAAGAATGGAAGATTGTATTTAGATCAGCACATGCTTTTGAAGTTTGTAAGGATGAAATTTGAAAACATTAATAATGAAGCTGTACAATAAGCAATAATTATGTTCTGCTCATGCCAGTTTCATCTATTATACATAAAACCTGAAAGTGCTGAAAGTGAAGGTGAGCAGTGGGATGGTTGTTGAATTTCACAACAAAATTTGTGTATAATGATGATTGGGAGGCTACACTTAGATTGACAATTATTTTCGCACCTGGGACGAAAATGGCAACGAAAATGACAATTATCCTACGTTGTACGGAAACTTATCGAATATTACTTTTTGGCATTTCGTTTTTCATTTTCAAAACCACTTCTTATACTCGAAATTTTATGTTTTTTTAATTATTTTTGTAATAAATACTATTGTTTTTCCGTTGACTGTTTCTGTAAAATAAGCAGTTATCGTTGGCCTAAAATCAAATAATTGTAGCAGAGAAATGGTGCTGCTGAGATATTTATATTCTAATTTATGAATTTAAATTTTGATTATACCCAAATGATTTATTTCATGAATGGTCATAAATACATATTTATATATATATATATATATATAGTTTTTAATATTTATAAATAATTTTTTTATTGTTTACACGTTTGCATTTTCGAGCTTTATACTCTCCAGATAAAATGAAGGAGCATTCTAATCAAGAAATGCTACGAGCTTGTGCTGATTGTCAGCTGAAAACTTTTACGAAAACATAATTATGTAACGCAGAACATATCATAAATTGAAGAGTAGTTTACTAATCAATCAGTATACGATTCATTTAGGAGCAAAAAATAGTAGAGAATGACTACTTTTATTGTAAGGTAGCGCGAATGTGACTGATTAAGCTTCAGCCAACTGTTTAAAGTTAATTGGGGCTACGAATCGTGGCTCGCCTGTATAAAGTGTTGCAGCAGCCAATGAAGCCGCCTTCTGTGTTGGATGGAACAAATCCCAGAACAAGTATTCCTTCCGATTCGAACAGAATGTTACATTGGGAGCACACATTGTCTTTTTACCTCCGCAGCACGCAGTTGCCACATCAGTAAATCCTGAAAATCGTTCAAAGATAAGATTTACGAAACATACATTTATGAACATAAGTAGTATTCGGGTTATTAGCTCGTTTGACTAGTTTCAACTTGATACCGTACTTCAATTTATATCAAATGGTACCGTGAATTGAATTTGCGTTGATGCATTGCAGACGTGACACATGGTAATTGAACAATATTTTTATCTCCAAATGCTACATCAGCATGGAGTTGTCGGAATTTGTTCAACTACCATCGTCTGAAATTTAAATTAAATTTAGGTTATGAGTTTGATATAAATTAAATTTAGGTACTACGAATGGCTAATAACCCGAGTCTTTGAGATAATGTATAGCTTGCTTACCGAATGGACTTGGATTGTCTATTACATTTATAGTCATCTCATAAGAATTTCCAAGGGAATACTTCATGTCTGTGTATTCTGAGCTGAGCTTGATTAATATGGAACTGAATGTTGAATGAAAATATCTAGCAATATCATTCAATCCCTCCAAACAACCTCCTGTCGCATTCTGAGTCCTTAAAATTGGAACGCAACCAATCGGCGGAATGCTTATGATGCCAAACTTTCTCGCACCCAGTTTATACAGGCTCTGCATACCAAAATAGGTTCATGATGAAGATATAAACTATGTAGCACGGAAATGGAAAACAGAAAAAATGAAAATGATAAACGTACCCTTAAGTAGAATTCGTATTGACCTACTAAACTAGCTAGGAACTCTTGTATCGGAACAATAGTACTGCTGTTGGAAGCGAAATAACCGAAAATGTCATTGCTGCCGACGCTGATACAGAACAAAGATCTGGAGAGGAAATTTTCAGCATAAGCTTGACCTTTATGGGTGACAAGCTGTGTGTAGATTGTGGAAAATTGTTCAATCTGCATTGCTAGTGATATAACGTTGATCTTTGGTCCATTAGGTACCTGAAAAATATATTTCTAATTCTGTCAGAATATAAAAATATGCGGATTAAGCGATTTCTGGATCTAATTTTTTAGAAATGGGGCAACAATCTCATTTTGGCTAAATTCACATATTTAGAACTCCGAAACTCGGAATTCGTTTTGAAGCAACGATTGTCGAATGCCTAACTACATACTATTATGCTTAGGGGTGTGCAGTATTCGGTTAAAACCGAATTAACCGACCGAACCAAACCGAAATTTTAATTTGGTTCGGTTTTTGGTTAATTCGGTTCGGTTTTGGTTTTCATTTTTAAAAAGTTTGGTTAATTCGGTTCGGTTCGGTTTTGGCGATGGAATTTCCGAATTAACCGAACCGACCGAAATAACCGAATTATATATATTAATTGTGTTATTTTTGTAATTTTTTAAAAAAAGTTAAGGTAATTTTGTAATGTTTTTAGAATTTAGTTACTAAAACCCCTCAAAATGTACTTAAATTATAAATTAGTATTAAAATTTTTATTTTTTATTTTATTTTTTATTTTTTAATAATTAATTTTAATAAAATTTGGTTATTTCGGTTAACCGAAATAACCGACCGAACCGAAATATTATTTCGGTTCGGTTTCGGTTCGGTTTTAATATAATTCGGTTCGGTTTCGGTTTTGGAATTCTCTAACATTTCGGGTTCGGTTAATTCGGTTTTGGTTCGGTTCGGTGACCGAACCGACCGATGCACACCCCTAATTATGCTACGTCAGTATGTAAGAGCTTACTTGTCCAGTGATGTTGATAATGCCAGAGCCTGCGGATGCAAAATTTGCTCCTCGGAAGCTCGGCCTGTTGATTAATTTTGTATTGTTTTGTAACGTGAAGAATGGTACTGGACTTCTTTTGAATCCAAGCAGCTTTGCTGAATAAAAAAATCATTACAGCCAAATGTCACATTAATCAACTTTCATTTAATAAGGTTACGAAATGCTACGAGTTGAACTCATGACCCTCGTAAACAGTGAACTTTCATCGCGTAGAATTATAAAATTTGCATTAATAATATTAATGATGTAACCATTGTGTACACAAAGTTATAGTAACCGCAAAAATATTTAACCGGACTAGTGAGAATGAGATATATTAATATATACTAACCGAGAAAATCGGCACTGTTAAAGCCATTGCTGAATCGTCCAGTCGGTCTAGAGAAAGGAAAATCAATGCCGTAAGGATAAAAATTAGATGTGTGTGTGCTTCCGGGCAAGAAATTGTTGGTTCCGACATCCGCTGTTGAATCTCCTAATATAAAAACAGCCGGCACTTCTGCATTTGCTATGTTAATCATGAGAACTAAAATAGCCAGGCTTATAAGGCCTAGAAAGAATATTTTCTTTCCCATTTAAGGAAGTAGTGATGAAAAAAAGATACTTCACTTAAAAGTATTTTTCTTCACTTTTGTACTAAGAAACTTAACTTAGAATTTATATGGAAAAATAATAGTTTCGGACAAAATAGATTATGTGCCGACTGGGCGGTTTAGTACAATGTTGCAACAATTAGAAGAGTTTCATTTTTTAGACGGATTGTCCTATTCAGTGCCTGGTGGATTGACCATGTTAAATAATTCTAGCTATGACTATAGATACAATGCTACACATTAAATTAATGATTTATAATGTCATCCCATTGTACGGTTTTAGAATGGAACATTAGCATTATTGCTAATTTCATAAGAAAAGAAGCATAAAAAAGAAGGATTTTGAATTGAGGTTCTGTCTTTACGAGTTAAGTAAACAAAAAAAAAATACTCATGATCACAATTGTCACTTATTGAGGGGGTAACTGATCCTATAGGTCACTGAACTTCAATTTGTTTTCATTTCGGATTTGGCCAAAAATACTTAGATGGCAGCTGAAATTTATTTGTTTTTTACATGAAAACTTGCCATGTATACATTATTTGCTCAAAAAACTCCCTTCAAAAATAAAATTATATGTGTTATAAGCTTTCAATGTAAAAGTAACAAATTTCGGCTAGCACATGTCAAAATCCACCTACCACTTAAGCAATTTTTACCAGAAAACTAATTTAAAAAAAATTCAGTAACAAAACAAAATTAAATTTAATAAAAGAAATGAAAAAAAAAATGAAAGTTTAGTGACTCTTAGAATTAATTATCCCAGCTTGGACAATAAATTGATGGCAAAAGGAGAGTTAGTTAAATAAAGGTAAAAAGTACAAAAAAACCCTTCAGATTTTATCAAAAGAACAATCAAACCCTTTTTTTAGGCACAATAAAACCCTTTAAGTTCTATTTTCGAACTAAAAAGCCTTCCATCCATTTTTCTGACTAACGGACGTTTAGCTGCTGACGTGGCGATAGGAAAAAAGTTCAAACACACCCTTAATGTTTAAAATACTTATCAATTTCATATTTATAATTTTTTTATATCATTTTATCCTCAACAAAAATTCAAACTTACCCTTAATGTTTAAAATACTTACCAATTTCATATTTTTATTTTTTTTGTATTGTTTCACCCTCTTCTTTCTAATTAATATTTTTATTAAAACCAATTAAAACATAATTAAACCAATTAAATTTTTTAAAATACAATTAAATCTAATTGAACCACGTCACCCGACCATCTCGAAACAAACAAATGAGATAACTTTTTCCTTTTTTTATTTTTTTAAAACGACTTCCCCTATTCTCACCGAAACATAATTAAACACAATTATTTTTTTAAAAAAACATTTCCCTAAAAATCTCACCCGGAAAAAAAATCTCTGGTCCGAAGGTTTCTTTTCCGGTGCCCT
Organism: Mercurialis annua; assembly: GCF_937616625.2. Lineage (NCBI taxonomy): Eukaryota > Viridiplantae > Streptophyta > Magnoliopsida > Malpighiales > Euphorbiaceae > Mercurialis > Mercurialis annua. The sequence continues at coordinate 12,687,945 of NC_065574.1, forward strand.
GTTCTTTAAGAACAGACCAGCGCTAGTCTGTTCTTCTAGAACAGTCGCTGGTCTGTTCATGAAGAATAGTCGCTGGTCTGTTCTTCATGAACAGACCGGCGGAGGCGAAATCTCCGGCCGACGCGACCGGAGATTTCGCCTCCGGACGAGGTTTTTTTTTTAAAAAAAAATTTAGTTTGGTATTTTGATGTGTTTAATTAAATTTTTATTTTTTTAATTGCGTTTCAAAGTGTTTAATTAGTTTTGATTGATTTAATTGGTTTTCGATTTGAAAAGCATTAATCTGTTGTGCCCGTTATCGTTTGTTCCGGGAGTGTCGGGTTACGGTGGTTCAATTTTTAATAAAAAAAAATTAAATAAAGTTAATTAGGAATAAGAGGGTGAAATAATACAAAAAAAAAAATTATAAATATAAAATTGGTAAGTATTTTAAACATTGAAGGTGTGTTTGAGTTTTTGTTGAGGATAAAATGATATAAAAAATTTATAAATATGAAATTGATAAGTATTTTAAATAAAGGTGTGTGAACCTTTTTCCTATCGCCACGTCAGCAGATAAACAACCGTTAGTCAGAAAAATGGACGGAATGGCTTTTATGTTCGAAAATGGAACTTAAAGGGTTTTATTGTGCCCAAAAAAAGAAAAAGGATTTGACTGTCCTTTTGGTGAAACCTGCCGGGTTTTTTTTGTATCTTTTGCCTTAAATAAACAAATAAGTTGCATTAAAAGATGCTGCCGTCCTGTAATAACATAGTATATGCAGTTCTTTAGAAATGTGTCAGTTTAAATCACAGTCTCTAATTAGGTTTGAATTGTTGGTCATTAGTTGTAATTAAAACCTATAGATTCAGTTGTTTGTATAGTGCAAACAAGGGAAAACCTGGAACATTAGTTGTCTTTGTTATTATCCTTTGTCATTATGACAGTCGATTCTTATTCTCTAATAACCACAAGCAAATCAGACATTAATCAATTAACAGTACAAACAATTAAGGCCGGCATTGTAAATCAATTAATAATGAACCCACCTTGTTTTTTTTTTTGCCGGAAAGATGAAAATCTTCATTGATAGATCGACTATTACAGTCTCGTATCTAGCCACATCACTTGTACTAGAGAATTGTTACAAAAAGACGGATCTCTAAGGGCTTTTTTGGCTACGTCATAAGCCACCCAATTACAATTTCTACCTTTGTTATAGATTCTATTTGATTTTGGAATAACCGGACGGGTTTAGTAAATATATGAATCTATCACGCTCCTTATTTAATTGCACAATAATACACTTGTTCAGAATACTCATGGAATTTAACCATCTTTTCACATTCTGATATAGGATGCATTAAGTTAAAAAAATTTACTAAATAAACGAAAGAATTATTATTAGATACTAAAAAATTACCCGAACATCAAAGAATGAGAGCCTGAGATAGGATCACATAGAGTTTTACAAAGTGTGGTTTGTTTACAAAGGTCTAGTAGGTTTGCCATTAGCCCTGCCACAAAGAAGGGCATTCTTCGGAATCGGATACTCATCTCGAAGAGACATGACAGGTGAGTAAACCCGCAAATAAAACTGCTGTCCAAGATATTGCCTTGCCCAGAATTCAGTCCTCACGTTCCACATTCCTACATTATCAAGTGCTACATATATTGCTGTCCATGACCTTGGATACACCTGCAAACCCAATCAAACTACAAAATGTCAATATTTTTATAATATCAAACCGAATCGAATTTAGTTTGTCAGTTTGGTTCAATTATTCGATTTGATTCAGTTTTTGCACACCCGACTTTTAGTGGTAGAGTTTAGAAATATTTTGAGGATCTGACCTGTGTGGTGCAACGTGAAACCGCGTCTTGGAGATTGTATTGACCACGACTAGCCGGTGTCCACACTCCTCCATCCATCCTGCATAATGCAAACACAAGTTGTAGATCAGGGAGTCATTCCTACTCGAACGCATACTTGATAAAATACGCAAATGTTTGGATTTAAGAAATAATTTTCGGATAAAATGACAGTAACTAATTAAGGAAACACTTACCCGACAACCCAGAACGAGTATCCATCAAGATGCCAGCTCTGGACGATGTTCTCATGATTCTGGAAAACGATCTCAACGAAAGCTCGAAAATCAGCACCCATAACAGCAGTGTCATGATACATTTTCTTGCCTGTCGGATAATCTGAAATGCTTCCAACTCGAAAAACGCCTCCGATTTTGAAGTAATCAGCAAGCTTAAGCGGAGTATCAGCTGCCACAAATGACACACTGTTGATTCCATATCTTTGCTGCCCATTTACTTGACCAGCTGAGCTCTCTAGCTTCATTGTTCTAGTAATGTTTATTAGTCCGTAATGGTATGATCCTTGAGGATTTGGCCTTGGTCCGCTTGCTGTAAGATTTGTCCTGAAATTCAGTGAAATATAACTCGGTAACTATTCTGTAAAAAAGTTATAGTTCGGTACTGTTCTATAAATTTTTATAGTTTGAAAACCGTTTAATAGAACACAATAGTTTAATAACCAGTTTGTAGTTTTTTATAATTCGGTAACTATTTTATAGAGAAATAATAGTTCTGTAACCGTAAAAATATTAACCCAGACAAATGAGTACCTAATGGAGCGAGCCTGATTGAGAGACCAATCGATCTGGGTGGTGGGTCCACCGGGAAGTGGACCGGAAACCTTCTTCGCGGAGTTGGTGTAATGAAGTGTACCAACGGTGGTAAGGAGTTTATTGGTGAACCTAGTTGAGACAACAATGTAGTAGTCTTGAGCTGACTGATCAGCTGTGACTAAAACTGAGTAGGATTGGCCTAGATGAACGTCCAATGAAGAATAGCTTGTCTGCACTGTGTGGGTTCCTTCTACTTCAACCAGCTTCATTTTGTGTCCTTGAATGCGAAAATTTAGAGAATTTTGCAGCCCCACATTTGATATTCTTAGCCTGTATGTTTTCCCTGCAATTTGGAAATAACTCTCCACATTAAAATATTGGAAAAATTCCTTTTAAGAATTTTCGGATAACTTGATTACTAACACGGCTAAAAATCAGTTTTAATGTTATTGATATGGTTAACAATTTTGTAAGTGTATCATTTTCACATACTACTATCATGAAATATAAGTAAATCTGAGGTTTATTTTTTTAATTTATACATACTGACTACTAAAAAACAGTTAAAATACTTGTTTGATATATAATTTTAATTAAAAAACATGAAAAAAATAGTTTTAAAAAGTTGAGACGCCACTGATACAAGGAGAGCCCAAGAATCAGTTCTTGAGCGTAAGTTTAATTGTCTCTGATCCTCAATATTAAAAATAAATTACTCGAGAAGAAATTACCTGGTTCAAATGATAGAGTTGTAGCATTAGGTCCTTGACCATTGATCAAAATTCCATCTGGGAAAGGAAGCCTGTGACCACGATCTAAAATGGCCTTCAATTTCTGTTTATTGCAACATTTTGTTATATTTTATTATCAAAGAAACTATATACTAAAACATTGTACTAAAGTAATAACTTGACTTGACTGGACTGACTAAGTTAATAATAAAGTTGCACATCAAAATTTGTTAATATGTACCGTGTGGTTGCATTTGTACCAATCTCCAATAAGAAGAGTAAAATCCCCGGCAGGTTCGTCGAACGGAACCGGAATCACCGACCTGCTAAGGATTCTGATGCCGCCGAAGCCACCAGCTGCCTTGTGGAAGGCAAGAGATGGGAAGTAGAAGAAGCTACCAATTTGATCTTTGACTTGTAATGTGTAAGTGAAATTCTTGCCTGGAGGGATTGGACAAGTTGTTCCATATACACCATCTTGATATGAATTTCTCCTCTGTTGTACCCCATTCCTGCCACATTATTCACATCAAATTATTTGAGTGCAAGTCGTATTAACCATTTGTGAGAAAATAGAAGTTAATGAATTGGGCTGTCCCGGTTAAAACCGGATTAATCTCGGTCAAATTGAGGTTCGGGTTGAATTTAAAATGTCAAAATATTCGGACCTGATTTCAAAGACAAAATTCAATGAAAATGAATAATAATACACAAAATAGAAAAATAAAATAAATAATTAATTCAACAAGTTAAACCAAGTGAAATAGGTGTTCGAGATTTAATTAGATTTTTTAAATTAATATATATTATAATATTTTTTAAAATTATAAAATATTAAAGTTTCTAATATTGAAATTGCTGTTTGAAAAAAAAAAGATAATTAGTTTTTCTTTTGATAAAAAAATTGTAGTAGTTTTTTTAAATAAACAGTTAAAAGAAGTTAAGTAACTAATTCAAAATTATAAAAGAAAATGTTATTTAATTCTAAAACAATAATCCCAATCGGGTTTAAATAATTATTTAAAGACAAACAAGAGACGAAAACCTTGACCCGTGACAATAAAGCGTAATAATCACAATTTTAAATAACAAAGGCAAAGTCAAAACTAGGTTTGATGGCACTTTACAGTTGTTTTAGACCAAACCCAACAAGCAACCACCAAAAACACAAAAAGGAAAATTTTGTGCGTAAATCTAAACATCACATCTTCAACAACAGAATTAATGTTGGATTTAATTATGTCACATGGACCCAGATATACACCACCGTATTTTTGCTTTTAATCTTAATTTCATTCCATGTCTAATCAACCATATAGTTTTCATACTGTCACTAATATTCTCTGTCTCAAATTATTTAGGTTTAATTGCGTAAAAAATCACAAACTTAAGCGTGTTTTATAAATTTAACACAAACTTTTAATTTTGGCAAATTAAAACATAAATTTTTGATTTTTGGCAATTTTAGCAACGATCAATTTTTCGTGAAAAAAAATGCTGATGTGTACACCGGAATAACCACTATTCTGGCGTCCACATCAGCATTTTTCTGTATTTTTTGAAGGAAAATTGATCGGTGCTAAAATTGCGAAAAATCAAAAATTTGTGATTTAATTTACCAAAATTGAAAGTTTATGTTTTTTTTTTATGAATAAAAAGTTTATGTTCAATTTGCAAAACACGCTAAAATTTATGAATTTTTACGCCATTAAGCCAATTATTTAATACTCCTAATTTTCATTTCAATTACTACTAAAAATAAAATTCGCTCTATGCCACTTAAGAAGGGACATATCCTTTTTGCACATAAATTAAAAAATAATACTCTTTGTTCTTGACTTTTCTTATTTTATTTCTATTAATTAATGTTTTATAATTTGTGGGAGAGTATTAGTTTTAATTATAGAAAGAGAACATGAGAGTATAAAAGAGAATTTCTTGAAAAATGACACAAAAATTATGATTTGGCCTTTTGATGTGAGACAAAAAAATTGAGATATGTCTCTTTTTAAACAGGACGGATGGAGTATTAGAGTGTAAAAAGTGATACAAAAAATAGGACGAATAGAGTGAAATTTTAAAAATAAACTGTGTGGACACTTTATAAAGTAATATAATTTGATTATTTAAATTTGAAACTTTTTTTTTTTTTTGATTTTTTTATTAGGAGAGAAACATACACTAACAAAAAAAATATTATCTCCATGTAAATTGCTCAGTGGCACTAGCTAGATTACCAATTTGTGCATGTTCACACAGATTATGTTTTAGAATATTAACAAAATAAATGCATCGCATGTGTGTGGTAAATGTTAGTGCCCTTCACATAACCACTAAACCCTGAGAGGAAGTAAAGCTAACCGTGTAAACTTGAACGAAACACATCAGTATGACTGTATAATGTATATTATGAAGCTTCTCAGATAGATACAATTTTTGGACGCAAAACACATGTTAGCACAGCGGAATTAGGATGGAGCGAGGTGAGACGGCCGCTCCACTCTAGTTTCGAAATGTACGAGACGAATGAGTAAAGAATAATTATTTTAATAAAGATTGAATAACTTTTAAAAGAAATTAAGTCAAAACAACAACATTGTTTGATTTAAAACATAAATAAAGTCAAAAACATGTTCGGTCAAAGAAAATAGCTAAACAATGTATAGTTCGACTAAATTTATTTTTGTCTCATTGTAATAAAATCTTAAATTCGGCCACTGATTTAATGTAATGTAAATTTTTTTTACTCTAATTCTTCACATACATTATTCTCTTTGTACTTAGTTCTGATTTGTAGTATTTCATTTGTAGACTCAATCAATTAGAACGGGAAAATGAAACTAAATGGAGAAAAATAAAGATATAAAAGATTACTCACCATGAAATGAGAAAAGGCTCCGGCAAGCTATTATGCACATTTATGATAAGATTATTGTTAGTAACAGAATATATATCCGGCCCTGGAAATTGTCCATTGATAAGAATCCCCTGCAATTTTTCGATCAAATTAACAAGATTAACAACGGATCCACAGCCCGTAAATTACATTAGCATATGATAATGAAATGAATATTACCTGCTGCTTTACGCCTAACGGATAAATGTCGCCGTAGGTAACATTCCAGTCCAAAAATATGTAAGGATCCTCAGAACTTGCAATGAGGAAGCTAGAAAAAATAGCAGAGAGACACAATAGTTGCCAACTTAAGATAGCAACCATTATTAATTAATTATATTTTATGAAATTTGAGAAATAAAAGGAGTAATGTGAGAAATAAAATTGGAGTATGAGTGAGAGTTGAAAGGGAGAATTAATTTGTGTAAGTTGGAATTGTGATATATAGAGAGATGGATGGACTTATTTAAAGTGGCAATGCAAGAAAAGAGAAAGGAGGGAAAGTACAACTAATTCTAAACAACATCTAAATTAAATATAAATGGAAATAGAAATTAAATATAAATGGAAATAAAATGATGAAACAAATTAGCTTTCAGCGTGTCGGTTGGACATTTTAAAGGGTATTGACAATATGAAACTTTTGTTTTTTATTTACTTTGGAATAGTGATATTTTAATTTCAAATTTCAATAGAGCTACTGAAATTATTTAAAAAATTAACTACTAACTATTAATATAATTAAATTTCACTATTAAAAAAAATTAGATGTGTATTAATTATCTAATAAACACTCGTATTTTTTTTTTCATGTTTATCTCGAAGTTTTAGAGAAAGCCTCAAACAATAGGATTTTTCTCTAAACAAATGAGGCGAATTTTTTTTTAATCATTTATATTTTCATATAGAGTTGAGCTAAAAAAATTGGACTACTAAAAATAATTTTGGAGTAAACGAATCGAATCAAATTGAATATTAAAAAAATTGAGATTGACTCGTTTATTTTCGAATCTACATACTATGTATTTTTCGAACTTATTAAAGTCTCACTAGTTTAATCAGTTTAATCTAATCGAATCGAGTCTCATTTTTATTTAATAAATTTAAATTAAAACTAGATTATCTAATAATTTAATAAAAATTTAAATAATATATTTTTATATATAAATAACTTTAAGTGATCCATAATATACCTATTTTTTTAATAAAACTAGAAATTAAATATTTAAAAATTAAAAATTAAAATTATAATGTATCAAATAGAGCATAAATATATGGACGAGTTTATCGCGAAATTATGATCAATTATCACTAAGATATGACTCATTTACTAAACTAGAGCTAGCCATGAACCGGGTCATCCCATAAATCCGTCCAAAATTGGACCAAAACCTTAGAAAGACCGGTTCCGGGCGGATTTTAATGGTTGAACCCGTCAACAAAGCGTTATTTAGTTTTAATATATATATATTATTGCAATAAGATATATTTTATATTTTGTTTTAGTTAATTTTTCAATTAACATAATATTTAAAAAATTGTTTTAGTCTATTATTTTCTTACAATATTATCTTTGCGTGTTATTTTCTTTTTAAATTATAATTTTTGGTAATTATATTTTAATTTTAATTTCAATTTTTTTCTAAACCGCCCGAAACCGGACGGTCATTGGAACCATTCGGTTCCCAATCGTCCGGTTCCAACCCTCCGTCATGGAACCGTCACTTAGACGGTTTCAGGACGGTTTCAATTTTTTTTAAAGCACGACTCAATGGTTCTGATTCGAAACCGTCAGATTATGAACCGTGGCCACCTACGTCTATACTAAATAAATTTGAAAATTTAATTTTTAGTAAACTTTATTTAATTGAGTGAAATTGACTCACTTACACCAATAGAATTTTAGTTTATGATGGAAATACTATTGATATTGTGAGGGTTAATGTAGATGAAAAGAAGAGGGTAACCGCGTGTTTGATTTAATTTAAAAAAATTCACATGCATTGTGGTGATTGGCGCAACAACATCCGTGATTACGGACGAGACACACGGATGTTCCATGTGGGACATTTAGCTAATCAACTTTTATGGAATCACACGGCGGAGATCGTTTTTTATAGTGGACCCACAGTTGAAATCAACGGCTATGATGTGATGAACTTTTGAAATTCTTTTTCTATAATTGACGCGTAAATTGTAATTGAATTCTGCTATAATGGGCAGTCCAGCAATGATAAAAGTGGCAGAGAAGAAAGAGTTGTTAATATGATTGGGTTTTTGTATTCACATTTCTGTCTTAAAAACGTGTATTCTCTTAAATTAGAAATACTTTATACGTCTTAAAATTAATACACGGTTTAAAAATAAATACAAAATATTAAGAAATTAAATTATTTGAAAAATAAATAAATTAATTTAAATATTTAAATATTTAACAACTGTCTTTAATTTAAAATAAAAAATAATATCTATTAATTTGGAATTAAAAAATATTACTAATATAAGGAGGTGCATAATTCTCATATATGGATGAGATTGCGGGCTGACTTATTGTAAAACACAAACTAAAAAGGCTTCTTTAGATATATACTTAAAAAAGATAAAATATTCTCAAGAATACTACCTCAATTTTTTTTTTGAGAAATACAATTTGTACTTTTTTTTTTTCAAAAATAATTTTTGTTATTCTCAAAAATATTTTTTTTAATCTCAGAAATACGATTTTGGTCACCCAGCGGTATACTAACACCATTGGTTAACCAAAAAACAAAAATATTACAAATTTAAACCTCCATTACAATTAAACTAGTTGAAAATTCTATTACAAACCCCTCCGCATTCATCACTGCAAGAGCAACCGTCAAATAAAATCTAAATCGTCTTTTTTTAAATTTAAAATTATTGATTAATCATTAGTTAACCATTTGTTAACCAACGGTGTATTAAAAACAAAGGTCATTGGTGTACTTTTAGTACACCATTGGTTAAAGTAGCAATAAAAATAAAATTTAACAATAGTTAACTAACAATTTTATTAATAATATATTCAAAATAACATTTATTACAAGTTACCCAACAATTTACCTAATGTTAACCATTGGTTACCCAACACCCAAAAAAATTACAATTCTCATAACTCAAACAACAAAAAAATAAGCAAATTCATAAACATTTTACATTTTCGCGGCGCCGATGTCCCCTTCTCCAAGCGGATCTCCTTGGCTAATTCACTTAATGACATCAGCCTTATCTTCTCTACAAGTTACCCAACGGTTTACCTAATATTAGCCATTGGTTACCCAAACACCCAAAAACATTACAATTCTCATAAGCATTTCCTCAAACACTTAGAGTGCAGGTTGTGCAACAACAAAAATCAAAAACTGCTGTTGACGGTGGATGAAGGTGGCGGGAAGAACGGTGGTGTTTCGACGGCTTGATGGGAGCGGAAGCAAAAACAGGGCGGTTATGGCTAATCTCCTCCCTCTTCTTATTTCTAAATCTGAAACCATTTTAACAAGATCTGTAATTTTTTCACTTTCTTTCATTTTTTCCTTTTTCTCCAACCACACCACTCAGATTCATCCAAACAATTCCAAATTTAAAAAACAAACACCAAATCTTATTTGTACTGGAACAACCAAACGATTTACGATGGCAGAGGATTTGCGACAGCAACAGCGGCAGCGGCAGCTTGAGGTTGGCGGTGACGACCTGGGAATTGAAGGCCTTTACGATTTGGTGATGATAGAACGGAAGAGAGGAGAATTGAGATATGAAATTAGGGTTAAAAGTGGCTGTGATTTTAATCATATAATAGAACATGATAGAAACCTAAAAATCAAAAGTAGAAAACCTAAAAATCAAAAAAGAAAGATGGAAATTGTATTATTCAAAAAGGAAAATATCAAACGTATTAATGAGAATATTTTAGGTAAAGACCGTTTTTTGTTTAATTAACTCAACTAAAAAAGACTTGACAGGTTGTGATCTAATTGTACTTAATGTTTTGTGGATGCATACACCATTTAGGCTGCGGTATTTGTGTTTTTTATATAAGAGTTAATTGCACCTCTTACTTAGGAGTGTAAATGAACCGAGCCGACCCGAATTTTAAAGTGTTCATGTTCGGTTCGTTTAGATTTTATATTGTTCATATTCGGTTCGTGTTTAGCTCGTATTCGTTCATTTATCCGCTAAACGAACAAATTCGCGAACGAGCTCGATAAGCACTAAACGAGCTCGTTTCTGAACAACCTCTTACTCTCTTTTATTTTTTCTTTGCAATATTATCTAGTTCAAAGTTCAATTTATGAGCATACGCTTTTTTCGAGTTTTGTTTTCAAATCTACTCCTTTTCCATGCTATCATATATATATGTTTTTGTTTTTCATATGTTTTTTTTTTTCAAAATTAGAATCATTAATGAAGATTAAATTACAACAAGTGAAAGTCATATAACAAAAGTCATGTATATGATCTTTCTAATTTTAAAATAATAAATAATAAGTAACAATTCAAATACAAGCTATAAAAAATCGAAAAAATAGAGAAAAATCTAAACTTGAGTCCCGAAATTTAAACACAACGATTCGTTGAGCGGGTGTTAGATGATTCCTTTTCCGATTTGCCCGTCAATCCGCTTGATCCGTTGAAGTCTACTATTTCCGATCTCCATCTTCATTTAGATCCTAAAGAGATAGATCCACAACCTCACCATTTTTTAGATCTACAAGAATTTGGATATAAAGCTCAACCAAACACTAAATATTCTTGAGGATCTAAAAAATATTAACAAATGAGGATATAAAAGACTTTATTATTTCTTCAAAGATGAACAAAATAAAGACCTAAACCCAAACTAAAACTAAAATTTTAATAAGGATTTATTGAAAGTAATAATAGATCTATAAGAATAAGTGTTATGGGCGGAGAGAAAATGATTTTTTCTGGCTAGTCGGAAATATTATTTTCTCCCACTCTTAAACAAGTGAAGAAGATGAGAGTTTTTTTAGAGAGAAGGGAGAGAAATTTTTTAAAGAGAGAAGATGTCATATTGTATAAGAAATTGTAGATGTCATATTTATGCACCCACTGAGTTTATTTTCTCTAATTCATTTCAGTTTTATTGAACCAATATGTTCAGCTGGTGTTACTATTTGGTTTTTATATGTACTAATGTCTATAATTTTTAATTACTCCCACCGTCCTATAAAAACAGGTAAAATAAATTTTGTATATAAATTAAGAAATGATGGTTTATATTTTATTAACTTCCAATAATAATTTTATTTTAATTATTTAAATATTATTAATCTATATAATGAAAAAAGTAATTATTGTGTTGGAATTATAATTAAATTTTGAATAGATATTAATTTTTGTATTGTATAAAGTGATAATTAATGATGATTTGTATAATATAACAAAATTGTTTGAAATTGATGAAGGTTAATATTGGTATAATTCAAATTAATATAGTAATTTTATTTATATTTTAAAATGCTCAAAAATAGTCATTTTGTCAATTTTTGTGGGATGGAGGAAGTATTATTTTTGTCAATCAATAATTTTATTCACTACATTCTTATATATCTATATTTTTATGATTTTGTCGGTAAGTAACTTTTTGTTTTTTTTTTATTTTTATTATTCAATCATATACATTTAAATTGCAAATCATATACAATAAATCGTATATCTATACATACAACAAAAAAAATTCTAAATCTATACATACAAATTTGATTTCATAACATTTTAAATCTAAAATCAAAAAATAAAATTGAACTTGGCGTGAGGGAGATAAGCAACGGTGGCGGAAACGGAGGGAGCGGCGGCGGTGTGAACGACGACAACGGCATGAGGGGGACGAGCGGCGACGGTAGAAAGAATAGTGGTAGTGTGGTTTGGAAGATGAAGTTTGATAATGGTGGTGGCCATTAATGAAAAAAGTAAAAAAAAAAAGAAATTAGGGTTTTAAAGAATAAAGAGAAAAAGAAAATAAATAAAAAAAGAGAAAATGATATTTGTATAAATATAAGAAAAAGTTAGTATTTTTATAAAAATAAAAAGATAAATTATAAAGATAAAATTTATATAGCACTTCTATAATTATTTTACCCTTTTGTTGTATAGGGCGTAAATTTCCCATTATATTATACAAAGCTTGATCTTTTATATATAGAACTTTTAGAGAAAATTAGAGAAAATACTCCAATTTATAAAATAATTATAATTTTTACTTCAAGAAAAAAAATTAAAATACATCACCTATTTATTTTTTACTTCAAGACGTATCTTTATTTATTATAATACCTACTTTTTATTATTTTTTACTCCAAACATCTTTTTTTTACTCCCAACCACCACTTGTCACTTTCACATGTCACTTTCACATGCTCTCTCTCTTTTCATTTTTTTGACCTGAATATTTTTTCTTCATTTTTGATTTGTTCTCCATCTTCTTCTTCTTCTTCTTCTTTATTTCTCTGCCGCATCTCTGCCGTTGCTCCGCCATCTCTCTATCATCGCTCCTCCGTCGTTCCGCCATCGTTTCGCCGCTTTTTGATATTTAATTTAAGTGATTTTTTTCTTAATTTGTGGTAATAAATACGATTTATGTTAATTTCAGATCTAAATAAATTTTTCTTGAATTTTTCAACTTTAGATCTAAAAATCTGCATAAAATCGATTTTATGATGAAAAAAAAAACGATTTTTTGCAAAAAACAACAACATCTGATTATCATATGAGTATCACTTCATTATCATAACATTTGCAGAGAAAAATGTTTTTCTATAAAAAATAGTTTCTGATTATCATATGAGTATCATTGTATTATCATGTAGTTATCATAACATTGCAGAAAAAAAAAGATTGTTTACAGAAAATAATGTTTGATTATCATATTGTTATCATAACATTATCATATGATACCGAGATGATAATATTTATGGTACCTATATGATAATGTTATGATAATATTTATGATACTATTATGATGAAACAATGTCTGATTATCGTATCAGTATCACTATATTATCATGTCATTATCATAACATTGTCGTGATAACGATATGATAATGTAACTGTTGCTTTTATAAAAATAAATTATGATAATAGTATGACAGAGTTAATGATAATAGTAGGATAACGTATGAAAACTATTTTTTACAAAAAACTTATGATACCGAGATGATAATGTAACTGCTGCTTTTATGATAATGGAGTAAAATTATAATTATTTTAATTCCGAAAGTAAAAACATAAATATGGAAAAAATGTGAGGTATTTATTTATAACTTTTCCTTGTTGAGGTAAAAAGTGCAAATTTTGTTTTTTAGGTAAATACCTAAATTTCCCGAACTTTTATTGCTTCACTAAGATATATCGCACATATGTTTTATTAGAAATATTCAAAATTTTTATGATTATGCGATTGGATATTTTAAATTTTTAGTTAAAAAGTCTAAATATTAAATTTTAAAAATAACAAAAAACTATTTTGATATATTATTAAACTTTTCTATTTTTAAGTCTTTTGTTTTAAAATTGTTAATTTTTAAAGATAGATTATTAATTATAATCTTACAATTTATTTTCTTATAAAACAAATATTTTTCAATTTATATTTAATTTTCACTATGAGAATTAATTATCTCTTCTACTTATCATAAATATTTTTTATATTAATAAGAATATTTTTATTTATGTTTCATGAATTTTTTGTATTATTTAATATTTTAAATTTAGCATAATTAATCTAAATTTTTATGTATTTTACTTAAATAAATTGACGTAATCATTATAAATTTAATTATAAAAGATCCAAATGGATTTAAATAAAATTAAGGCAAAACAATATTTTTTTCATTTGATACTGTTACTGGCGTTTTGCGTTTTTGTGAAAACCGTAACAAGTGTGAATGCGGGCGTGCCAGGAAGTAGATTCCAGATTGTGAACTTAACTTCTGAAAAAGCGATTGGAATTTGGTTAATCTTATTACAAGTACTCCAAAAAAGTAATGCTGAGAACTTGAATGAAAATAAAAGAAATTCAATCGTAAAGTTCTTTACTGATTGAAAATAGAGAATACAAAGTGTTTGTGAGTTTTTGCCTTTGAGCTGGTTTTTGTTGGATTTGATCGGAGGTTTTTCTCTTCCTGCTCTTGTTTTATTTATAGACTTTGTCACTTGAAAACTGCTGCTTCATTTTTCAACTGCACACGTTCTTTTCCACCTTCAAGAACTGCCAATCGTGTCTTGTTGCTTCTGCTCGTGCTTTTTGACTTCTAATCTTCTGAAAATAACCTTCTTAGACTTATGGGCCATTTAAAATATAATTTAATGGCCATTTAAAACATGGGCTTAACCTTCTGAAAATGGACTTAGGCCTTCTGAAACTCCTAGAAATAACTCGTCAACTTCTGAAATCAACCTCTGAAATCAATCATCTAAAATCAACCTCTGAAATAGATTGAGGCAACCTTTGGAATTAAGTTCTGGAAATTAACTTCTAGAGTCAACCTCTGAAATTAACTTCTGGAGTAGTCAACCTCTGAAAATCAACTTCTAGAAATTAACTCCTGGAGTCGACCTCTGGAAATCAACCTTTGGAAATTAACCTCTAGAAATTAACCTCTGCAAATCAACTTCTGGAGTCAAACTAATCAACCTCTGAAAATAAATCTTTGAAATTATCTTTGGTCAAATCTTAGCCAAAACCTCTGAAATCAACCTCTGAAATTATCTTTGGTTAAAACCTTTGAAATAAACCTCTGAAATTATCTTTCGTCAAATATTGGTCAAAACCTCTGAAATAAATCTCTGAAATTATCTTTGGTCAAATCTTAGCCAATTATTCACGGTAGCTTTTTCCTATCTTTTAAAAGAATATGTGCTTTAATGGCCTTTTGGCCATATTTTTAATTTTGGTGCAAACAGATACAAATTGAAAGAATCTACATGACCAAAAGACATATCGCTTGATGAATTTTTTTTAGTTCTAATAATCTATATTAGGTTAATTATTTTAAAAAAAATTCTCCACATCAACGTGACGCCGTTTTGATGTGAAGATTTTAACAATATTAACCTAATTCGAAGTGGCGGAACCAAAAATTTTATTGAGCGATAGACGTTGCTTCGATTGCAATGGGTTCGACAATTAATTTTATTTTATGTTTGAAGAGCCAATTGACAACTTTGGTAGATTGAATAATATTTTAATCTCAAATTTTATTCAATCATCCACGAAAGTAAAGAATGAAAATATAGAGATGCAAATTTGATAAACTAAAATAAATAAATAAAAAGTTTAAAAGTTAGACTTGAATCGATGATGCCTATTTATCCAACTTTGGAATTTGAAAAACTTGATTTTCAACATTTAAATAAAATAAAATTTCCGCGAAGTTGATTTTGAGTAAAAAAAAACACAAAAAATCTAATGTTTTATCACCACACCCTATACACCTTTTAATGGCATTTTATTAGTATCATTAGTATAAATTTCACTAAAAAACTTGGCATGTCAATAATTCTAAATCAACGCTGGCATTTATATTAAATACCATTAAAATGCTACAATTAATGGCATTTTAAATAAATACTATAATAAAATTAAAGGTTAATTACACATAATATCATGATCTTTTGCACCAAATTTAAAAAATAACATGATCTTTTAAACGTGACAATTACAGATACCATCCTTTATTTCTTTTCAAAAATAATATCGGCGATTTTTAGTGGCATTGTTGCTGACATGGCATGACACGTGGTAGAACCATCGAGTATCCAAGTTAGTAAAATTTTGCCGAAAAATATGCTCATGATGAAATTGAAAAGAATTAAAAGATGGTGTCTATGATTGATATGTTTTAAAAATCGTGTTATTTTTTAAACTTGATGCAAAAATCATGATTTTATATGTAATTAACCCTAAAATTAATTAAAAGCTGGTGATTCATTTTCTGTCTTTTTAGTTTCCCTCAATTTTTTGGCTCCAAGATTTTCATTCCCACCACTTCTAGTTTCTGATATTTTTAGCCAGAAGAATTTTGTAAACACTTATCACGTCTTCAATTAGGTATTACATGCTTACTATTTCTTCAATTAGGTATTACATGCTTACTATTTCTTCAATTCGGTATTGTATTCTTTGCACTTATGAATCTGTCTGCACCTTTGTTTCTTAGCTTCATATATCAATTATTTTGTTTTTAAGTCCAAATTTATTCATTTCAGTGTTTGTTCGTGGTATGAATTGATGTTCTTCTCACCCATTCATCATTTTAAAGCTGCATGTCAATTTCATCAGAGAAATTATCCAACACATTTATTCGGCAAACACCCAAAGGTAAGAAAGAAAATTCTGATGTAATTTTTTAATTAGTTACCTCTTAGTTTTTGGAAAAGTAGTGTAGAGAATTTGTGAGTATGTGATAGTTCTTAATCTTGGTTTCTTTTGCAGGACAACTTGGTATGCTATACTAGCCATGATTTTCAGGGGTGATGCTAGGCCCTTATCAATCTACTTAGTCTGAAATTGAGGCTATTAACCATCCATGGGTTCTGATCTTCTGGGGTCCCGTGCACAAAACCCCATAATATTTAAAAACGGCCACAAAATTTTCTGATTTTTGTGGTGGCGGGATTCACAACCCTTATGGATGAAAACACCCTTATATTTTAACGACTATAATTCTAAAAAAAAAAGAAAGTTTGACGGTGCCAGGTGTCAGCTGACACATCATCAAATATTAAAAAGACCCAAAATACCTCTGAGAGACTTAATCGAACCAAAATCCAACCACATTTAATTAAACACAACCCATCTGATCAACCTATCCACTGCCGCCCGTCGACCCAAACCATTCGTCGCTGCCACCGCCACTCTCAGGTCGTCCTCTTCGAGAACGAAAATTATGTTCTTTGAAAAACAGAATATGTTCTTCAAAAAACAGATATGTTCTTCAAGGAACATATATCTTCAAAGAACAAATTCTCTATTCTTCAAAGAACATAATACGACCTAGCTGGGTTATTTTCTCGCCTGAAGTTGTGAATGGTTTGGTCCCTCATTTTTAATTTTATTGAACGATTTGGTACCTTACTTTTAAACGATTTGGTCCCTCATCAATTTTAGTTCTGCTAAAACGATTTAGTCTCTCAAATTAACGAAAGAGTCTCTCAGTTAGGAGTGAGCATCGGTCGGTTCGGTTAGAATTTTTTCGGTTTTTTCGGTTTGGGAAAATTCCAATCCAAAGCGTTATTTATTTAACCAAACCCAAAGTTTTATTAACCGGAAAATTTCAGTCGATTCGGTGCGGTCTCCATATTTATATAGGTTTGGGTTTTTAAAAGCCCATATAAAAAATTAAAGTAAAGTCCATATTTTTCAATACAAAATTGTTCCCATTATTTGTGTTTGTTTTGTTAAATTATATTAAAAAATGAAAATGTGATTACCCGTTTAATGGGAATCACCCATTTCTCCCTTACCCCATGCAAATGGACTTTTGGAAATGAGAATTAAAATTTAACAAAATATTTTAATAATAAATATATAATTATTAAAAAACTATTTTTAAATATTTATTTTAAAAAATATACTTAAAATAATAAAAAAATATTTTTTTAATATTTTTTAGTTTTAAAAAAAAATTATTTTTTTTTAATTTTTTTTATATAAAAATTATTTAAAAAATAAAAAAAAGTATTTTTAATAAATAATAAATACTTTTTTTTAATTAAATTTTACTCATTCCCATTCCTACACTAACTTTGAACCAAACAAAAAATAAAAACAATTTTTTCCATTTATTCTCATTCCGATTACCACTCAGATTCTAATTCACAACCTTAAACCAAACGCCCCTAAATAAAAACTAACAAACATGTAAGTGGAAATGAAAAGTTCGAGTAAAAAATGAAAGAAGAATCTATATATTTGTGATTACTTCAAAATTTGTTGGAATTCAGATATTACTAAGAACCAACATTTGTGTAGATTCAATACTTACACTTCATTTTGTTACAATTGACAACAAATTATTATTAATATTTATTGAGCTTTTAAATTTAATATTTCATACTATTTTTTTGCAGGTTATATATTATAAATTGAATGAAGCTTTGGAGGAGCATATCTTCATCCTTCCATAGAATTTATTGGAGGAGCATATTTTTTTTCCACTTTGTTTGTGTTAATATTTAGTTTTTGTACATAAGTAACAGGCAATACCATTAGAATATTAGCTATGTAGCTCTGTTTATTTAAATATTTTATACCTTTATTTTTTCTCATAAATGACTGTTTATTATTAGATTGGTAACAAATTCATCACAAATGTTGTTTTGTGACGGATTTGTTTGTCACAAATTCTAGGTTTGTAATGATACTCGACGAGTATTGTATCATACCTTGAGTTTGGGCTTCGCCGAGATGAACAAACTCAAAGAAAGGAACAAACACGTCAAATGTGAAGCTCTACATTGAATTTGTACGAATCACTTGGAATTTTAAAGTATTAATAATTCATCCTATGGAGTTATTTGATCTTCCAAACACTAGTCAATTGAAAAAGATAAGCATTAAAAAAGTTAAATTTGCAATTCATCCTTCATTAATCAATTTCTAATCTTTTTTCTAAAATAAAAATGAATACATGAAAAATTAAGCAGTGACAGAAGCACAGAAACACAGCAACGATGAAAGTGCGGTGGCGGCATAAGTACAACGATGGAATTGATGCGGCAATGTGATGTCAATATTCAGCAAAAATAATTTTGCCCTATCTTGATTTTTCTTTTAAAGAATAAAAAATATTTTAATAAAATAAGAAGCTAAGCTAATTTGAACTTTAATCTTAATTGTTACATACTTTATTTTATCATAATACAATACATAATCATAATTCATTTAATCTTGTTGTCATTAATATTTTTTAATTATATAGTGATAAAATAACTTTTGATAAGATCAATTTTATCATAATTAAAAATTACTTTTTAATAAAATATCAATTTATTATAATATCATTTAATTTTACTTAATTGCCGTAAAAAATTTTTGTCACAATTGTTTTAAAATTATGATAAAATTAATTTTATTATCATGATTATATTTTTAATATATATTGATAAAGCATTTTTTTGGCAAAATACTTGATCACAAAAATTAATATTACTTTTTATAATGATAAAATATTTGACAAAAAATTAATTTATCATTATATCATTTGATTATACTTAATTCTGCAAAAAAAATTATCCCAACATTTTTAAATATTATGGTAAAATTTATTTTAATTCATAACTATATTTCTAAAATACAGTGACAAAATGTTTGTTTTGGCAAAATATTTTCACAAAAGACATAATTATTTTTAATAGTGACAAAATATTTGATAAAATATTAATTTATCATAATATTATTTAATTTCATGTAAGTGCTGCAAAAGAAAATTTATCACAATAATTTTAAATATTATGATAAAATTTATTTTATCATCATAGCTATATTTTTAATATACAATGTCAATATACTATTTTGGCAAAATATTTTGTCACAAAAAACATAGTTACGTTTTTATAATGATAAGAGTATTTGATAAAATATTAATTTATCGTAATATCATTTAATTTTACTCTAATAATGACAAAAACAATGTTGGCAATATAATTTTAAATATTATAATAGAATTTATTTTGTCGTCATAACTATATTTTTAATATAGAGTGATAAAATAATTTTTCTCACAAAAAACATAAATACTTTTTACAGTGATAAAAATATTTGACAAAATATTAATTTATCATAATATCATTTAAATCTACTCTAAATGTGATAATATATGTGTTTTTTTTCAAATTAATCTGTTTATTATGAAAAAATTTAGTTTGTTGAATATTTTTTTAGCACAACAAAAGAATTTTTTTATAGTGGCCGCCGTCACTTGTAAAAGTGAACATGAAAATGAAATTCTAAGGGCATCTCCAATCCAAAACTCAAAAATGTTTGAATAATATTAAATTAAAAATTAATTTTTTATAAATATTATTTGATATTCAATTAAAAAAATTAAACCAATAATAATTAAAATTGAAACGATAAAATTAACATTAAAATAACACATTACATTCAAATGTTAATAAAAAATTACAATTTAAATAATATTCTTCATGCCTCTGCATCAATATATTTCTCCCATAAATTTTATTTTTACCAACAAAAATAATTTGGATTAAATTATTAAAAATTTAATTAGTATTCAACGAAAAGTTGGACCAAAATGAATATTTACAAAATTAACTATATAAATTGTAATTAAAAAGTAAACATTCAACTAACAAAAAAATAAATTTATGTGAGTAATGTATACTAAAAAATAGGTTTATTATTTATAAATTAAGAAATAGTGTTCAAATTTGAATATGGATTGAAGATGTCTGAAACATTATCAATTATGGTTGATATAGTGAAAAGAGCTTAAACATAATACGAAGTCCATCATATTCATCGAAAAGCCCAATACACAAAATCTTCTTGATTTCATATTCATCTAAAAGCCCAAAACAAATTTTTTTTTTATATAAAAACATAATTTCTATAACTATTTAAAAGGTTGAACAACTGGTTAAACCGGTTGAATCATAAATCGATAGCCATACCGTTTTCTCATCCATCTGGATTTTAAAATATTGTTGAATAGTATGGTCAAGACTCTAATAATTAATATTCAATAAATTAATAATTTTAATAATTAATCAAATTTTAAGGAACTAATTTCAACATTGCGTGTTATAATATATTTAATAAATTAATAAAATATTTAATAAATATTTAATTCATTATATATATTAATTATTGTAGGATCGACTGTAATACCATGTTCGGTTTTTGATGGCATTAGTTTGAACCCGCCGGTTCCATTCTTCAAAAACTACTAGCGTTCAACAGTGGGAACGCAGTGCTTTTTCCTTTATTATTATTAGCATTACTCCCATTTACCAACTTTAGCAAACGTCAGTCAGACATTTTATTGTAAAACTAAAAATTTCGATTTTCCAGAAAAGTAAACAAATCAAAACCGGATAAAAATCACAGTCCAGTCCCCTATTCAGATTTCAGCGTCTCCTAATTCAAAAACCTCTCACTCACTCTCTCCCATACTCACCAATCCAAAAAATGCATGCCAAAACAGACTCCGAAGGAACAAGCGTAGACACCACATGGCCGCCGCGGTCACCGCCGCGACGACCGATATACTACGTCCAAAGCCCATCAAATCACGACGTAGAAAAAATGTCATACGGCTCCAGCCCAACCGGTTCACCGCCGCACCATTACTACCACTGCTCTCCCATTCATCACTCCCGTGAGTCGTCCACTTCTCGATTCTCTGCCTCTCTCAAGAACCCTAAAAACGTTGCTGCTTGGAAACATATACAGCTTAATCCCCATCGTCACGGTGGTCAAAATGACGGCGACGGCGACGATGATGAAGAGATGGTGGGGCATTATTACAGCCATGGGTCTGGTCATAATGTTAGACTGTATGTTTGTGGGTTCTTGTTCTTTGTTTTGCTGTTTGGTCTGTTTTGTTTGATTCTTTGGGGTGCCAGCAAAGCTTATGAACCTCAAGTTTTGGTTAAGGTATGTTTTGATTTTTCTCATCTTTTTAAATATTTTGATTCTTTGTTATTTCCATTTTAAGGAAGGAGCATATATGGTATTAAACGATTAGAGTTTTCTGTTGTTCTACGTATGGATTAGAAATTAAACTAAAAAAAGTCTCAGTAGCACGGACACGGATATGAAAAAACGGAAAATTTTGGACATAAACACGGCGAAATGATGTTATTTTAAGATTAAATGGGAACATGGATCGAATAGAATTTTCTTTTGTCGGATTAATTAATATGTTTAAAGCAGATAAAAGTGTGATTAATTTTTTTAATATGTTTAAGCAGAACATTATATTCGAGAGCTTCAATGTACAAGCGGGAAATGATGAGACAGGAGTACCAACAGACATGCTTTCCTTGAATTCGACGGTGAAGATTCATTACAGAAACCCAGCAACATTCTTCGCCGTCCACGTCACCTCAACCCCAATAGAACTTCACTATTACCAACTCAGAATCGCCTCAGGACAGGTAAGACTAAGCTAAACTCTTCTTAAATAAAATCCCCAAAAGGTCTTTTTGATACCTTAATTTTAAAATGAAGTAACGGTCAGAACAAGGGTAAATTGGTCATTTGGATATGTAGGTCCAGATTTTTGGTAGTTATCTATGAATAGTTTAAGCAAATTTTGGGTCAAAACTGAAAAAGGGCCTTTTATTTTTTAACTTTAGATAGATAATATGATTACACATTGGGAGGTGGATTTTATAGAGAAAGAAAAATAAATAGAATTGGGTAGCTTTATGGGAATGCCTGCAAAAGACTGCACCAATGTATTGTCTCTTTTGTTGGGAATAGAAATTTAAATGAGCCCCACAAGTTTTGAATTTTGTTTATTTTGAGTAAATGTTATGACTTTTGCCATTTTGACATGGTCAAGGTTCTGATTCATATTGAAATCTTAATCGAACCGGCGATTCTGATTTATTTTAATAACCTTTTGTGCTTATAGAAGGGATGTTTTTTTCTTCCAAATAGTATTTATTTAATTTGTTACATTTTTTCAACTCTTCTTTTCAAACATTCTATACACCATCAATGAGGCAATTGATAGAGATAACTGCATTATTTATTGCAACATTTTATTTATTTGTGTGGACCTACAATTGCAGCCTTTGACTTCACATAATTTATCGATCCAAACAATCAAATTTTAGAAAATCTTACACATTTTTTCTAATTGCTCGTTTTCTAATTTCTGAGTAAGAAATGGTTTTATATTTCTATTCATTATTTATATTTATATTCTTGTACATTTTTTCTTTTTTATATAATTGAAGAAGTGGAAGCGCTTATAAAAAAAATTGAACTCACGATCCAATAATTTGTTGGTCAACGCTTATTCCTATACATTTAAAAATGGCTATGACATTAGTTAATAAGAGTTCATAAGTGATAAAATTAATTAATTAACTAATTCTAGTAGTTTTAGATTTTTAACAAGGATGTTGGGGCATTTCATGATGGTGTAATTGATGAGTAAATGTGTTTGGTTAATTGGCGTATGAAAAGAAACCGACTGGTTAGACTTTTTGGGATTTTTATATGGCAGGCATGAATATATGTATGTTGCTATTAGTTGTGCAATGGGAATGCATAGAAACTGCACTCCTCAATTAAGTTATTAAAAATTGAAGCACACCATTCTCTAATTCAAATTCTTTACCAAATTGTCTTACATTCACCAAATTTTTGCATATAGGAACTTTTTAAAAAAAGATTGCCCTCTAACTGATGACCGAACTCGAATTCTCCCAACGTTGAAAATGGTTTCGGTTTCAATTAATTGCATAAAGAATTTGTTGGCAATATTTAAGTATTGTATTCGCGAAATTAACTGTTTTTGATGAATTTAAATAGATGAAGAAGTTTACTCAATCAAGGAAGAGTGAGAGGAAAGTGACGATGGTAGTGCATTCTTCTCAAATTCCCTTGTATGGTGGCATACCGCTTCTTGCTACCGCGCAAAAACACATCGAGAAAGTAGCGGTTCCTCTGAACCTAACATTTGTTATGAGGTCTAGAGCCTATATTCTGGGCAGATTGGTTAAGTCCAAATTCTATACGCGAGTTAGATGTCCGGTTACCCTCCATGGAAACGGACTAGGGAAACCTCATAATTTGACGCATTCATGTGTTTACCATTGACTAATTGAATATTTTTATGATCCGTACGATAATGAATTCTGATACCAAATTTTGTTGTACAGTTTAGATTATCCTCCGGTTTCTTTATTTTTTATTTTTGATATGTTGAAATGATTCATGTAGCTAAATGCAGCGGTGGATATATTGTTTCTTGTTTACAATGTAAATTTTGATTGTTGTATAAGCTCTTGAAAGAAACACATATTTTGGTTGTTCTTTATAGCAAGTTTGATGTTAGCAATCTTGACACTTGCTTTTGAGAAGTGGCTTTGTAGCTTTCAATGATAATTAATTAATGACTTCATACATATTGATCCCTGAACTTATATTCATTTATTTATTTGATTTTTAAATTTTTCATTTAATCTATTACTTTCCAAACTTGTTAAATTATTCTTTTTAATCTCTTGAAACAGAAATTGAATCTCAGATGCATTGACGTGACGAAAAAACTTTAGTTGGGCTGCCAGCTCGTTTACCACATCACCAAATATATAAGATTTAATACATTGTTTGACCCCTAAATTTTTACTAATTTATCTATTGGATCCTTGAACTTTTCGTTTAACGCATCACATCTTTAAACATGTTAAATTAACCTTATCCCTTAAACTTGAGGTTTTAAATTTATTTAAATTTATATTTTATTTTTAATACATATTTTATTTTCTTTACAAGTTTATTGGCCAAATGCCTTGAATTTTTAGAGTGCTCGCTTTTTTTTTTTGTGCGTAAAAACAAAAATAGTTATGCACCAAAAAGAATTACATTATGTTATATAAAAAATAGGATTAGTAGCACACAAGTTGCGCAAATTGATTTTCCATTCAATTAAAAATAAATTTATTAAAATTAATTGATTCCAAAAAAACTAAAATTAAACTCAATCGAAAATGTAAAATTTGATTACCTATAATTTTAAATTTTATCAAAACAGAAGATTTTTAAAAATTTAAAGCAAATAAAATGAAATTTATTATCAAATGTAAACAAAATAAAAGTATATTATAACTTTTACAATATATAAATATTAATTTAATTCAAAACAATTAGGTAATTTATACAGGGAGTAAAATTAAGAATTAAATGGAATAAAAATTATTAAATTTATAACAAATCGAGTCAATTCTTTTCAATTAAATTTAAGTTTTTGATAAGTCTTGTTTTAATTAAACTCCCATAATGACAAATACTTAAATTGACATAATAGAATAAGCTATATAAAATAATTTCTCACCAAAATATAGAATTTTTTTATTTAGATGTGTTCGTATTTTATTAATGAATCTAACCAATGAGATAGTAGAAAATGAGATAATCATTTAAAATAGACAAAACCTATCCTAAAGTTTTTATATTTTTCATTGTTTTCTTTTTAGACATTTTTGTTTCTTTAATATTTTTGAAAATAATTTTATAAATTTTTTTTATTAATAAAAATACTGATGTGTGAGGGGTTAAACAAAACTGTTTTTAAAAGTACATGGTCTAAGTAAAAAGAAATTATAAAATTATTTTCGCAAGCTTAAAGATAAAGTAAAGAAACAAAAACATTTAAATACGAAAAAAAATAGAGAGTACATATCCTTAGGATAAGTTGATCCTTTAAAATAGCCAAAAGAAAACCCACTTTATAAAACATCACATTGACTTGCAACTACATACATGTTCGAATTTATTTGAAACTTAATGAACTGAATATAAAGTACTAGTCTTTTCAAAGTAACTCATAATATAACCCCAACACATAGATGATTTGGTAAAACACTCTTCTAACTTAAGTGAGGTCACGAGTTCGAACTATACTCATGTATGCAACCGTTTAAAATTTAAGGGTAGAATTTGCCTCCCGCAAAAGACCTATACGACTCGAGTAGAGATTAATCTAAATTTAAAAGGTTTAAAGGTATCGTCTCATAGTTGATACCCGATCAGAAAATCTCATGGATCCTGTATAAAAAAAATAACTCATCATATCACGTAAGAATATAGCTGTACCTGTATTTTTATATATAAGGCCTTTTTGATGTTTTTACCAAAAAAAAAAAAAGAATATAGCTGTACCTGTATTTTTATATATAATGTAATTATTAGTAACTAAAGTACAACAAATAAAAGAAAGATGAAAGGAAATATGTATTTTGTATCTCTAATGATCCTTTATGTTTTAAGCGCAAAAGCTCAAGAAGAATACTATAGCGAAAAAATGTGATGTTCCTATGAAGCAGAAAATAACCAAAGTTAGTTTCTATTAGATCTGTTCATAAATTTGGGTATCCGGTTCGCCCGTCTAGACACGTTCTCTTAAGGTCGGGTTTGGACACCAACTTTTAGTCCCAAGTTTGGTCCGGCCCGAGTCCGAAAAAAGTCTGATTTTTATGGGCGGGCGGGTTTCTAACATTGTAAAAAAACAAGATAAGCCCGCTCAAATTCGGCCCGAACCCGTAAACATAATATATTAGAGCCGGGTTTGGTTAGTAGATTAAAAGCCCGAACCGGGTTTGGGCGGGCTTAGACTTGCCTTTAAAAAAGTCAAGCCCGCCTAAATCTGGCCTGAGCCGCCCAAACCCGTTCATGAACATGTCTAGTTTCCATCACCATGAAATATAGGGTGGAAAAAATTATACTCCTTCCATTCTAATAGAGTTATCCACTTTGAGAAATTATTTTGTCTCATAATTCTTATCCACTTTCAAAAAATAACATTTTTTACACTCAATTTTCTTATATTACCCTATTTAAAATCCACTAATAAATAAATTTGCAAGTGTACTCTTTATTAAATAAGGGTAAGCTAAGAAAAGTATATTTTTTTACAAGATCCATAAATAATAATTTTTTTTTAAACTGTGTGATAAAAGTAAAGTGGACGATTCTATTGGGACGGAGGAAATAACAGTATTTGAATAGCTCAAACCAATGCAACTAGAATTGCCAATCAAGATTTATTTGGTGATCTTTATGCTGCTAATAGTGCCTTAAGAGTAGGCATTAGTCTACTCCAACCTCACGAATTATAGGGAATGCTAAAAGGCTTGAAGTATTAACCAGTCAAACAAATGAACCTGGTAGAATGGTTCTTTACTTGGATTACGGATTCAACAAAGGAAAATTCAAAGGAAATTCGTTTGTCCTTTGTTCAAGATATAATTATTTTCCAGTAGTTTCAAGACATGAGCTTGCAGTTATTGGTGGAAGAGAAAAGTTTCGAATGGTTACAGGTAATGCTAAGGTTCGAACTGTCTTTTTCAATGCTAATGCGACATATAACATTGATAAATATGATGTTTTCTTGTATCATTACTAAAGGTATGGTCGGGTTTGCATAAATATTTAAATGAATATGAATGTAATTCAAATATGTGACGTCATATTTTAAGTTTTCCTTTAAATTATAATAATAAAATAAAATGTTATGATAAATTTCTATAACTATTTTATTAAATATGTTGTTTTTTTCTTTTTATTGTTATTAATTAATCTTTGTAATAATAATAGACTTGTTTGCTGCTAGAAATAATAAAATAAAACTTGAAACTTCAGCTAAAAGGTTGGATTTTTTTAATGGATAAGTTAATTGTTAAGGTATGAGAACTTTTATGTTTAAAATATCCAGAACCGTACCATTAATCGATTCGGTTTGGTTTGAGAATTTTTTATTTTCGGTACAGTTTGGTTCGGAGAATCGATTCTAACCGTTTGATACAATTTGGTTCAGATATAACTAGAACCACCAGTATTATTTTAAAATAATAGTATTAATTTTTTTAAAGATGCATAACTAAACAGTAAAATTATAAAAATATAATATTAAAATAAAAAATAGATAGATACATTTAAAATTTTCACATTCCCGCTTTTAAAATAAAAATAAAAATAAACATTGACATTTGATAGTAAAAAAATATAAAATTCAACTATAATGATTGAATGAGTAAGAACCGCTAAACTTATAATTCATCATCATATCTTATTTAAAAAAAACGCAAAAATAACCAAATAGTAACTATTAAAAGAGCAAATTACTATGAGCGTCCCCACATATATCATAATTAACAGTTTGATATCCCCTATTTGAAAATCCTAATTAATGGTCTCTCATTTTCAATTCTATTAACTATTAGGCCCTTATGTTAATTTTAGATACCAAATTGTTTATGGAATTGAAAAGGAGGTACCAAATCGTTTGAATGTGAGGTATCAAATTGTTAACAAAATTAAAAATGAGGGACCAAATCATTAACAAAATTGAAAGTGGAATACCAAATCGGTCAAAACTAATTGCCAATGTGGTGAATATAAAGAATACCAATGGATTGTGCATGGACTACCGACCTAAATAAAACTTGCCCGAAAGATAGCTATCTGCTACCCTATATAGATCAACTGGTGGATTTTACAGCTGGACAAGCCATGTACAGTTTAGCCGATGCATCGCAAGGCTTCCATCATATTCCAACAAAACAAGAAGATCAAGAGAATACATTGTTCATCACCGACAACGAAACATATTGTTATAATGCGATGGCGTTCGAATTGAAAAATGATAGGGCAACGTACTAGAGGCTAATGAACTTTGTATTTAAAGACGAAATCGGCAAAAGAGTCCAAGTATACGTGGATTACCTAATAATAAAAAGCGAAAAAGCTAAAAATCATGCCAAAGATTTTGAGGAAATTTTCAAAATCCTAAACAAATTCGGGTTGAAGCTAAACCGAGATAAATGCGCATTCGGAGTAGAAGGAGGAAAATTAATGAGGTTCATAATATCCTAGAGAGCAATTGAGGCGAACCTCGAGAAAAGCAAGTTAATAATGGAATGAAGCCGCCAACAAACATAAACGAAATCCGAAAATTCAACGGGCTAATCACAGCCCTCCAAAGGTTCATGTCTTACTCGGCGAAAAAATATTTGCCATTTTTTAATGCCCTCAAAGACTCTCAAAAGTTCAAATGGAACGAAGAATGCTAGAGCCATATTGTGGTGATAAGAAAAAATCAGCTAGAGATTTTTTTTAAGGAATACATAAATTAAGACAAATTTCTTTAAGAAAAGGCTCGAGAGAAAATCTTAAGCCAATATTAAAATGTTCCTAAAAAAGGAAAGTTTAGAGGTCGAACTGGGGATATGGTTCGCCCTAAACTTTGTAGCAAGTTTTAAAATTTCAAAGACCTCGGAAAAATCATATTCACAGGCTATCTCTATAATCCTAACAGACGGAAGGGAGCTCGAAGTATTGCTCCACGTCATTACAAGCACCCCAAATCTTTTCAACTTCGCCATACATTCTAAATTTTTGCTTCTAGGGGGGGGGGGGGGAATCAGAAGAGAATGAAGATTTGAAATAAAAAAGATCAAAACAACAATTTTTGATGAAAAATGAAGAACAAATCAAGAACATAGAAAATTCAAATTCACAAATTGAAGAAAAACCAAAAGAGGATTGAAATATCTGGAGATTAAGTACACAGGGTCGAAAGAGAGATACAAAGCAACTTGAAAACGAAGAATTTTGAAGAAACATAAACAAGAAAGCTTGTAGAATCAAAACTTGAAGAAAGCAAATTTCAGAAGGAAAATAAGAATGAGGAGGAAGAAAGATGAAATATATGAGCATGTATGCATTCCAAAAAATAGTAATGATGTTGGTTGAGAAATCAAAGGGTTGAAACGTTACGCATCACGATAGATAAGCACCGTGTATCAAACAAAGTGATACATGGCTCAAATCCAAAGACTTTGGCAAACACATGTCAAAATATCAAAAAACAAAAAAATTCAAAAAGGTTCGTATATCAAGTGAATCGACTAGCGATAAAGAAAACAACTCGTCAAAAAGAAAAGCTAAAATCGAACAAGGCATAAATACCAGGACATTAGCTCACTTGCGGGGAGAGTAATGATGAAAACGGGACTCTAAAATAATACAACGAACAAAGTTGCATAGGATCCGTTCGTCAGAGCGAATTCAAGGACTCGCCCAGAGCTAACAATGTCCGAGTCATAGAGGCCCCGCCATGACTAAAGACAATTCAAGAGAGTTCACCTGAATCCCTAAAAAGGCCGAATCCCGTAGGATTCAATGTAACCCGGAATCACATCTGAAGCGCGTCGCCAGAGATCTGATTACGTGAGTAACTCAAATGCTATAAAGATTCTAGAAGGCCAGATCTTGCATAATCACTTTCTTATTTGGAAACATATTTTTATATGGAAGACTAATCTTATTTAGGAAGACATTTATAAATAGGACTCTTGCTAAATAGAAATATTTTTCCTATTTAGATTTATAGAAATGAATATATATTCATTTTCAATTCCAAATTTTAAAAGATATTCATCATGCTCACTATATAAAGGACTTGAGGTGTGTCTATAACACACAATTACATTCAATATGACTCCTTTAAATTCAAAAACTGACTTAAGCATCAGAGCACTAATTTGATAACCACCTTTTGATAAGCCATCTATTCTGTTTTGCAGGTTCAAATTCCGTTGTGAAGGTAGACACTATTAATTATGTTTAAAAATATTATGCTAATTATTTATTTATTAGATTTCTAGAAATTATTTGATTTTTTTTAATTTTAGACTAATTTAGACTAAATATAAGTTGAGGGGCTAAATTGAGATTATGCCAATTAGTTCCTTGTGGGTTTAATATGGCATAATTGTAAAATTGATATATCGAAGGGGTGAATTGATAAAAAAGTTAAATTTTTGCTAGTTGTACATTGTTTGTAAGTTGAAGGAAACTCGATATTCAAGTGTTTAATTTTTTGGCTTAATGGCAAAAAAAACCCAAATCTTTACGACTTGTTGCAATTATATCCAAACCTTTTAATTTTTGTAATAATATCCAAATTGCATTATTTTGTTGCAATAATATCCAAATTGCATTATTTTGTTGCAATAATATCCAAATTGCACTTTTTATATGAATTTTTTTGAGTTTTTTGTCATTTTTTGGGACTTTTACTGTATTATTATACATCAAAACATAATAATAGCCTAATATCTTAATTGAAAACAACAATTTTAGCCATCAATTTGACTATTATTGCCACAAAAAATGCAATTTGGATATTATTGCAACAACAAAAATGCAATTTGGATATTATTGCAAAAATTAAAAGGTTTGGATATAATTGCAACAAATCGTAAAAGTTTGGGTTTTTTTTACCATTAGGCTTAATTTTTTTGATAACTAACAGATAATTTAAATTGCTTTGCCATATTTCTTGCTGATTTATTTTATATTTTAAAAACATAAAACAAATATACTTTTTTAGAAAGAATTGCAGAATTTTAAAAATCATTATTCACAATAGAAATTACTGAAATAATTATATATAACTATATGACTTAGACGCAAAGTAATTCAGATTGAGTTACACATTAGATAATTGTTTTTTCAGAATTAATTTAGATAGTAAAAATAATTTAATTAAAGGAAAAACTAATTTAAAAGAATAGTCAAGTCTTTCTTTATGGTCAAAAGATAGGGCTCGCAAAATTGTAATTAATTTCTCAGTCAAATTATGTTTCTAAGTTTATATTGACAATTTTCATATATACATTGTCAACGTTTTTCTTTTTAATTTACTCTCAAATAGCGGGAAAGTGAAAGAAGCATAACAATATTTGGTACAAAATGGAATAATGATTTATGTTTTAAGTCAATAAATTGTTTTCTTTTTTATCAATTGGAGAGGAAAATATTTGTTAAAAGATTTGATATCAAGACCTAAATAGAATTCCGGCGAGAGCATATATCATTTAATTTATATATCATTTAACTTAGTTTATAACTGACGTGATACACTAAATTTATATAATAATTTTTCCAAAAAATAGACACTAATGAATTATACAAGAGTTAAAAAAACAATCGCGGTTTTATTACATTTCATTCCTTTTAAAGAACAACAGATTTAACAGTTAAACTCAAAAGGAAAAATAATAATACAAAAATATAAGAATAACCTTTTCTTTTCTTAATTAACTATTAAATAAATTTAAGACTATCTTGGGTTGAAGAAGCTAACTTTGGTACCAGTATTAATAACAACATAAATTCCAGCTGCAACTTGAGCTCCACTAAGAGCCATTCCAAAAATCCCTAATCCCCAATTTAGGAACCAAATTGGACTATGCACCTTTGGTTTCTTCATCTTAAGCCACATAAAGCATGGATAAGCTAATGTTACTGGCAATGCTATGCCTCCAATTAGTCCAGCCACCCTTCCTAGGAATGGGATTGCTACAGCCACAAAGAAGCATAAGAATCCGAATATTGTCCGAATTATTGCCCGTAGCCACCACGGACACGGCTTCTTCATCCTCGTAGTGTATAATGATTCCAAGTCGTCGAACATTGGCATCCCGTAGATTTGGAATGAACTTAGCGCATTGATTATGACGAATAAACTCGTTAATCCTAGAACAAACCGGGATGTGTCTCTTCCGTGGAATGCGAATAAAGCTGTTAGC
Source organism: Mercurialis annua (assembly GCF_937616625.2). Classification (NCBI taxonomy): domain Eukaryota; kingdom Viridiplantae; phylum Streptophyta; class Magnoliopsida; order Malpighiales; family Euphorbiaceae; genus Mercurialis; species Mercurialis annua. The sequence goes on from NC_065574.1 coordinate 12,720,540, forward strand.
ATGCCGCCTTCCGGTATCTGTAAATCAATCATAAAATTCCTTAGAATGAAATATTCTAATAAATTTTTTGGAGTAAATTTATTTGAATTAATTGGAAATTTAATGTTGTACCAGTGATCCATATGCCCAATAGCCTCCAATTGCAAGGGGAAAAAGGCACATAGCAATTACTACATAAGCCACCTTCACACCTTTCCACATAGGTACTGTGGATGGATGTTTTTCACTTGAGGGCATTGTAGCCTGCAATAAAATAATTAAATGAACATTTTATTTTGATAAATATGCAGCATAAAATAAGCATTTAATTATTCATAACAAAAAATAATTAGGCAGGATTTTAATTATAGTTCTACTATCTCAAATATATTTTCTCATGCAATTTTTTATATAACTATTGAATGGTCAATTTAATTAAAAATTCAAGCTATTAGATAAGACTTCAATAATGACTAAAAGTTGTCACATATTTAACAAGATTTACATGTGACAATATTTATATAATTGAAGATTTTTCTTTATCATAGTAGAAAAATGAGCATCAATTTATATTAATTAATGTTCGAGATTATATAAACATGATATTTCGTGTTCCACCTAACTTGTTAATGATATACATTTACTAAGAAAATGTAGAAGTCACCGATCATATAGTGTACAAATTAAAATCAATTAGTCAAAATACACATATTATCCAATATTTAAAGAGGTTTTTCAGTTGAATTTTTTTATCTTAAATTAGTATTTAAAAAAAGTCACATGGTAGGTAACGTGTGTATGGACAGGTTGTTTGTTTTGCAAGTAATCTCCATGTCACACTATGCCAGAAAAGCTACAGCAAAGAATGTTCAAACCCCGGAAAAAGAATTAAAGTACGTATTATACTTAATAATTTTAAATACGACACGATTAAAAGAGACATACTACACAAAGTTAAAACGGATTTAGTTTAGTTTTAATATAAACATGTCCGTGACCACCACTTTAAGACAAGATTAATTTTGTGGGTAAACAGAGAAAAAGACGCTCAATCTGTTTAAGCACGATAAAATATGCCGTGTTTGAGTTTTAAAATTCGGTTTATTTTCTTAAATAAAGTATCAATTGATTAGAGAACTTCCGTACCTGAATTTCAAGTACGAGATTATGACCTCGAAACGCAAAAGCAATGATACCAAGTGCATTCAGGATATCAAAAACTCTTTCAATGTCACTAGACGCAGGAACAGGATTATACGAAACACCCGGCATTTTTCCTTCAGCAACAGAAACTGCCCAAATAAGTGTACAATATCCAACTGCTGTAATAGATCCGATTAGTGAAATTCCAGCGATGGAGTTTAAATTTGGCAGCTGAGACAGAAGAACTGCACCACATGTAAACACCAAGTACCATTCCACGGTTGTTAGTGTCGTGGCGTTACATGTCGCTCCGCATACTGTCTGAAAGAACAGCTTTGATGTCGATCCTCCGATGATTATTAGGGCTATACATGTTCCGGCGGATAGATACATGATCGGGAACGAGGCTAGCCACTTCGATAATCTCTCGCCTGAATTTCATTATTTATATTCAAATCACACAGTTAGTTATGTATATTTTCACCATGTTGCACGGAAATTTATCGAATTTTACAGGTTTAATCATTTTACAATTGCAACTGAAAACTGGAAAATAGATTAAAATTGATGGTTTTAAAAATTTGTGACATAAATGAAAAAATATCAAAAAGGTGGGGCATTTTTCAATGATTAAGTCAATTCTATATGTTTCGTTTCTATATTCAAAAGAAATCTGAAACATCAAACTATTCTATTTATAACTTATGTTCATGAAATACTCGGACTCATATCTAAAATATCAAATTTCACGTAAATAAAAATTTAAAAGGGCGGTTTCCAAGAAGAAAGCAGAGTTTATTGAGAAACTTATTTTGTACTCATATAGCTGAAATTCTAGAAAAACTTATTTCTAATATATGTTTAATATTAGATAAATAATTTTTAAATTTTTATGATTGTTTTCTTATTATTGACTAATTTATAAATATAAATTAATAAAATATAATACAATTTGTTTTTACCTAATAAATTCTTCATCTTTTTGTAGGCTATTTGAATATAAATTTGACAAAAATTATAACAAGTTGACCAAACTGTCTATTTTTTTTTTAATGAAGGCCAATAGGATAAATTCTCCAACAACTACAAGGTTAAATATTGTAACTACACATCAAACACTTACCAAAAGTAGCATTAGCGAGCTGCATATATCTGCTGTAACGAATGCCTTGTTCAGAATTTTCATGAAGCTCAACCAACAAATAAAGAGTATATAGTTGCCATATAAATGTCAAAGTCAAGACTATGATTCCCCATGCCCTGTTACCAAAACATTAAAAACAACATTAACACTTAATTCATACCATTAAATCAGCAATTAATTAATTAAAACTAAGTAATTTACTACTTACCAGCCAAGAACGGTGAAGGCCACAGGAAGAATTAGAGCTTGAATACCAATCCCGGAGCAAAGACTGTGAAAAGCTGCATAATACTTATTTCCATTTCTTGATTCTGTGATCGGAAGCCAAGCGTCTTGCGGGTCAAGTTTCGTAAGATGAAGTGCCCGTCTAATTGGACTACCAAGCGGGGTAATAAATCGAGGTGTTCGAATTCTCGGAGTTGAGATCTTTGGAGTCGACGATCTTGGAGTTCTGTTTGCGCTAGCGGGCTGGATATGGTCACCCGTGGATAACAAAGGTGACCTAGACAGAGAAGGAGAATGAAACTGCGACGGAGGAGCGGATATCGGAGGAGTTTGCGTGGCGGATTCCGATTTTGGTGTGGTAGGGAGAGAGCCAAGTTCAAGAACATCAGCCATTTTTGTTCTCAATATGGTATTTCCCCACCGTACCAAGTTTGTTATTGCTCCCTAATTGAAAATGTGTTTTGCTCCAAAGTAAACTTGTAAACATTTGACTATATATATAGGCAAATTTGCTTTGAAATTTTTTTGGCACTATTACTTGTACGTACGTAGTATGTTAATATTAAAAGATTCTTGCATAATTCTATAAATATCCAAAATAAAACACCTATTTTTAAATAATAAAAATTAGAAGTTTGTATTCTTATGTAACAACTACTATATAGTAATATATAATAGGAAAAAATGTTGTATGTATTCATAATTTTGACTAAAATAACAAATATGTCCTTAAAACTAATTTATAAAAGTCTCATCCTTCAACTTTATAATTGATGATAAATATATACACCTCTAATTTTAAACCTATTTTTTATTTTTGTAATTGATTATTTAATTTTAATTTTATAAATGATTATTTTATATAAATAAATTTCAAAAAGCTTATGTGAATTAAAATGAGGGTCATGTGCCTCAAAGTTGATTTAAAATGAGGTTGAGTATTTTTATTCTTATTAAAATTTATTTACTGATGTCAGTCTGACAAAGGGTGTAAATGGAATAAAAGATTTAGATAGAAGCCATGTTATTTTAGAGAAATTTTTAGGTAGACTCGGTCTATCACGTCATCCGTAGATCAAACCTATCATATTATGACACATCACTAAAATGATGGCAATCTGGTAATATTACTATTTAAAGGTGTAAATAAGTAAAAAACGAATTTATAAAATTGTCATCATTTTAATGATGTGTCATAGTGTGATAGGTTAGTCTACGGATAACGTGGTAGACCGAGTCTACATAAGAATTTGTCGTTATTTTAATGAGATGAGATGAGGCATGTTGAATGTAGAAAATGGTACAAAAGATTCTACTTTGTAATAAAGACATGGAAAAGGATAGAAGCAGCCAACCAAATTGGTCAAATTATGGCCTTTGTAGCAGATGTTATTTTCTGTGATCGGCGGTCATAAGCAGTTGCCTCAAAAAAATTTGGTCAATAATGCAATGCCCAATTTACTAATTATCGCAGTCTTTATCCTTATAAAATTTGGACTTGGAACCAGTCCCAAAGCTAATATAAGCCATATTCTAATCAGCCAAAACTCATCCAAAAATTGGTATACTTTATTTTTTTATTTAATTAATTTCTGACAATTATATTTAATTTTATTACTCCCACTATATATCTTTTCTTACATAAATGTAGAGTTGAAAGTATAATATTAATATTATTATCATACAGACCACCGTACGCGAATATCTATTAAGTTTGAAGCGTGAAATATAAATATATTTATTTTAGAGCCAAACTCATATGGAGATCCCTCTACTCTTCACTTATAAACACTCTTACAATTAACATTTAATAATAGAAATTTTAACTTTCTATGTATAAACAATTATCATTATTAAATTGTATGTTATACTTATTAATAATAATATCTTTAAACAAATAGTTAGCAAAACCATGTATTCTTGTCACGACCTAAATTTATGGATCGTGACCGACGCTAGGAATGGGAGTGATTGCTCCGAAACCCGTAGCAAGCTTAAAAACCATTATAAATTTTTCGCAATTCAAGACCATACATCACATATATATATACAATAGACAGCTTTTCACTCATATACATATACAATAGTTCAAATCAGAGTATATCAAAATAAGTTGAACTGCTGTAAATTAAAAGACAGTCTTCCCAGTACCCGACTACTTGCAACTCTAGAGGTATGACTGACGACTTCCGGAATTATTGTGGAAGTCCGACCTCGTACTTGATTACCTGAAAGGTAAACATTGGGAAGGGTCAGAAATATAAATATTTATGAGTGAGTTCACATATTTACAATTGAATATTTAAATCGCATATATGTAAAGTATTTGTACATATCAAAAATATTACCAATTACTTGATTCAGATGAAACCCTACAAGGTACACAATTATATGGGTCTCAACCTACACAACATGAGCATTAGACCGTGAACTGAATCACTGCCGTCTAAATCGGGTGTCTGGACCGTAACCGTGAAACTGCCATCACAATATTTTCTGTGATCGTAACCGTTACTGCCGTCTTAGACTGTTAAGTCAGGGTCGCTAGCACTTCCAACGCCCAATGACATTAATTGATCTCTATGTCAGACACAGTCTCGTTTCTAACGTACTACTGGTGATCACACAGTCCTATTAAAAATCAATAGGAGGTTTGTTCCAATGGATCTTTCATGGCATAGTTATACTAGTGCGATTAGTTATTTAAAAACAGTTTAAATATAAATATTCAAAAGTAAAAACCACAAAATAAAACTCACAGTACTGTCGTCCCCATTTTTTTACAAAACGTAAGCTCCAAGCAAGCTCGTCAGTCAAACACGTTGGTGTTTGACTCGCTAGATCGACTACTCGTCGGATCTAATTAAAATTCAAATGTCAAAATAATGTTAGACATTGAATTTCTAACTCTAATCCTATCGTATAAACGATAGACTCAATAAACAAACTCTAACACTATAAACATCGCTTATAAACTAATCTCAATATTGAACTTCTCGTTCAATATAATACCATTCTTGATATAGACTTATAGTCCTTTTGACATTAATCACATTGATTAATTTAGGGTTTTATTAAAACATCACATCGTTTTAATAACCTGACTATCCTCAAATGTCTAGGTTCTTTTAAACCTATTAAACGTCCTAATTCATATTTTAATAGTCCACTTATATTCTTTTCGGATCGATTAGAACTAACCAAATCGAACCGAACTGAGTTAGGGCGAAAGCTCAAATCATTTCCCCCCACTAGCCTACTGTGCGTCAGCACAGTCTACTGTGCACCCGCACAGTTTCAATACTGTGCGCCCGCACAGTACGGAAAGCCCCGGAATCTTTGATTCCAGGTCGCACCAACTTATTTCCGACACTCTGAAGTATCAAGAAACATTAATTCAACACTCTATTACACAATCCAATCCAATTTTATAATTAAAACGTTGAATCGATACACACACGATCGATTCGATACGTTTACCGTTTAATATCGAATATATAATAATTATATATCAAAATAAACATCGTATACGAGATTAATACCTCGATTACTACTGGATTCGTTGAAGAATCGGAGTCGGAATCGCCAAATGGATCGCGTCGAGCCGGCCCGCTTGCTATAACTAGCAAGCACCTCAGTTATGAAACTGAGGTGAGCCTCTGAGCCTCCCCCTTAGAGAAATGATTTGGCTAAAGTACTATTTGGTACTAATTCAATCATGCACTTTAACTCTGATTTTAATTAGTCGTCCGTAGTCCAAACGGAAACTAATTCTAAATTTTACGGAACTTTACCCAAAAATCCAATAAAATATAAAACGAATAACAATATAATTTTTATTCGCATCCGACTTATATTTTATTTTAAATAAATCCCGGAAAATTTATTAGGTCCAAATCAGTCCCGCTTAATTAAAATTACTATGTCCAAATTCCATTAAAATTTGACGGTAGGTTCGTCAAATTATTTCACGAATATTAACACCAAAATTATTCGCTCGGGACTTATAAATTATTTTATTTCAATTTGAACTTACGATTAATACTTAATTAGTTAAATAACCGAAAACTAATTGAAGTAAAAGTTTAGAGATTGAATAATCCCTTTCTCCTTTACTTGCCGCCCACCTCACCTCCACCAATTTCTTTCTTCTTTTTTTCTTTTTCTATTTAATATATATATATATATATATATATATATATATATATATATATATATATATATATATATATATATATATATATATATATATATATATATATATATATATATATATATATATATATATATATATATTTTAACTTATATTCATTCATAACTCGTCGAGCTTTCCGAATTTCGACATTTTAATTTTGGGGTTTTGTCTGAAATCTTAAACTCTCCATTTAGAGTGGTACATTGATATATTAATTATCAATATATAAATTTATACGATGCTAAAGAGTATTCTCAAATTTATTACTCACGTCCACACTCGTTTATTAAAATTTAAATCCTGATTTAAATTCATATTATTACGATACTCTTTTACAGATTCGTATAAATTAAATTTACGTTTAAATTTAATTTACGTATTCCGAATCTATTAAATCACTTCCCGTGATTTAATAATCTTAAATAGTCAAAACTAACTATTATCTTTTGACTACTAAATTTAGTCTTTCTAAATATTTTTTTAATATTCGAACCCGCAAAATATTATTTTTAATATTTTGATTACTCCAATTTGACCTCGTGGCATATTCTAATTATTTAAAATTACGGGGTATTACAATTCTCCCTCCCTAAATTCCTATAAAAACCCTAATCCTCACCCCTCATCAAGCCACGCACCGATCAGAATCATTACCCCCCCTAGGATTATTCTGGCTATTATAGTAGTAGGTAATAGTCATGCAAATGAGAAATTTGCTAGGCCTAAGGTTATTGAGCAGCTGGATTTGATTTGCATTGGTAGGTTTCGCCTTCGTGCTTTTTTGTCCAAATATCCAGAGAAGAAGTCAGATTTTGTTCATGAGCAAAAACTTGTTTTACCGACTGCCAGGCCTATCTCCTCACCATCTTTGAAATACAAAAAGTCAAACAAGGACGTTGCATCTAAAGATAACAAGGTGAATATTACTTCTTCGAATAGAGTTGAGGAGTCTCAAGTGTCTCATGATTTGCGCGTTAATCTTTCCAATCAACTTATTTTGAGAGCTGCGGGTGATAAGGATTGGTTGGAGAAATCTTTTATGCTAGTGCAAATGGTATCAAATCAATTCTGCAAAAAAAATGTTTTTCTTTCAAAACAGAATATTGATGTGGAGAACATTGCGCTAATGGGAGGTAACATATTTCTTTTGACTTTTAATTTTGTTGTGGTTGCTGAAAATCTCATGTTGCACACAGGTCTAACTCTTATGGATTATTTTCAATCCTTTGCATGGGCAAATTTTTTTGATAATGCATTTAACCATTTAGTGTGAATTTTGATCTCGGGATTACCTCTTTCCCTTTGGTCTTTCGACATGTTCAAGGAGATTGGTAATTTGGTTGGAGAGATGGTGATGGTTTACCCAGATATGGAATTGAGGAATCGTATAGATATGGGCTTTGTCCTTATTTCGAGTACTTGTAATTTTAATAATAACTCGGTGGAGGTAAATTTTGGACAAAAATCTTGTCCAATCTTTGTTATGGAATTTGACAGACCAGTTGTGTTGGAGGATAGTTTGGATGGGGTGGTTTCTTCAGATTCTGTAGCTAATAATATTGAGGAGGTTGATGCCAAATCCATTAATATTTCAAAGGATGGAGTTAACCTACTTCATTCGTTTGACACTGTAGTTTTTGATTCTGTTAGTGGAAGAGAGGTTATTTTTGATGACCATCTCCTGGGAGAAGCTTTGATTGACCGTCTAATTTTGTTGGGGGGAAGATGATAGCTTTTTATTTTATATTGATTGTTCAATATCGAATCATGGTTTGAATAGTCTATCTACGGGTCTTGAGGATGTTGTTGTTGATGTTAATCCTTTAGCATCTACATGTGGGGTGGTTAATTTGGCAATTGATGCCTTAGACGGAGACTGTAATCAACAGTTCATAGTGGAGGATATCGCGCTGTCGGTTGTGAATGATGTTGAGGAACAACTTGTTTCAAATCAGTAGGTATTAATTGAGAATCATTTGGCGAAAGGATTAACAAAGATTCGCAATGATAGTGAAAATCATACGAAGAAGCAGATTGGTGAGAAAGTTGAAGGCTGTTCCCCAGCTCAGTAAACACCACCTTTTCGACGACAGATTAAGAAGATTGATTGCTTAGGGAAAATTTATTCATGTTCTACAGGGCAAGTGTTGATGGGTGATGAGTTGTCAGACGCAGATATTGCTAATATGAGTAGGTTAAACAACATTGAGGGGGAAGAATCATATGTTATAACTCCAGAGGATGAGGCAAGTAAGACATGACAAATTTGGCATGATTTTCATATTTTCCAAAGAGAAACCAGATCAGCCACACTGCGCAAATTAACATGGAACTCTATACAGCCAGAGTAACATGGTGAAGTATGATTTGTCGGGTTTGGTTTTTTCTCAAATCTCTGGTACACAAGCAGATTCGTTAGTTAGACCGTTTGAAGAGTCTGAGATATTCAATGCTTTTTGTTCTTGTGGTTAAAGAGAGGCACCGAGTCTTGATGGATTCAAATTCTATTTTTATCAGAGAAATTGGCCTTTTATGAAGCTACGATTGTTAAGTTCTTTTATGGGTTCCATGATAGGAGTAGAATACTCCTAGTATTTAGATAGTTTTTGCATCACTTTATTACGTTTTGACATGTGTTTCGATACCTTATTATGTGTGTTGGCGTTTCAGGTGATTTGGAGTGTTTGCGGAATTATTTGGGCTAAAAAGAGTGAAGAATTAAAGAAATATCAAAGTCAGAAGCTAAAGCAAAGAGTTAAAGAGAAATCAAGTTTTTAAAGCATGTCTTGGAAGAGAAGTTCATGAGCAAAAGAGAAGCTGAGAAGCAAAAGAGACATGTGTAATTTAACACATGTCTCGACCAAGACATGAGCTTCTCGACCAAGACATGAAGGACCATTTTGCACGAAGGTTCATCAAAGGAGCTTCTCGATCGAGAAGCTCAACTTAAATGAGCTTCTCGACCAAGACATGGGAAAAAAGCTGAAGACGAAATTTGTTTTGAAGAAAGAGCTTTAAGTGGCCCACCTCCCCTATTAGCCCAACACCTCTTGTACTAGGATGTTATTATTTACCTTTTTATCCATACTATATAAGACACTTTATATTTTAGGTCAAGAGGAGGATTCACTTTTGTAACAACAACTTGAAATCAATCAATTTTATTCCTTTTGCTCTCTACTTTTAGAATAGGATCTTCATAGTTCTTGATGTTCTTCATTTAATTTTTAGATTTTGCTATATTGGGAAACTTATTAAATACAAGTATTGGTCTTTTAATTCAAGCTTCATTATCTTGTTCATGTGTTTAAAGTTCATTTATTACTCCAAGGTATTTATTCTTTACTCTATGCCTAATCTTTACTATTGTTTAATTAGTTATGCCATGACGATGATTAGTAGCTAAACCCCTTGTTTGGGGGTTGTTATGATTGCCATGATTGATTAGATAGGTGATTAGGGTGAGGATTTATGGGTGATGTTGGTTGTTGTGCTTCTTGAGCTTAATGCTTAGAATAGGTTGGCCTCTTATTCTTTGCTATGTGGTTTAATTAGGAGGACGAGAGTTAACTAATTAGATTATACCTAGGGGAGTACATGCTTTAGACCTAGATGCATTAGCATGATCTAGGGCTATCTTGGTTGTGGAGTTTGCTTAATTAGTTGGCTTTATTAACTTTCTCGAAATCTATGAGCACGAGAGTGGATTAGATTTCGGGATTGTTAATCAAGTTTCGACTCTTTCACTTCCGGCTCGAGAGAGCGGAATTGGTTCCGTAGAATAGCTTGACCCGACCTAAGTTCCCATCACCTTAATCCAAACTACCTAGATATGACTTTGGCATGACTAGCAACCTCTAAAAGCTTTACCCTAATTGTTTAAATCGCGTGTTAATTAGTTGATTGTTGGTTAATTGTTTTAGTTAAGTAGCGTGTTTAATTAATAGTTGTTTGCAAGTTCTTTTATTTGAAACCAAAACCAATCTTTCTATTACTTTCTGAATTGAATTTCACAACCAATTTCGTTCACTTTAAACTTCTAATCCTTGTGGGTTCGACCTCGACTTGTCGAGTACTACGAGTTGGCTTTTTGCTAACATTCCACAGATTCAATATCTTGCCTAAAGGTATTAATTTTTTGTTTATTATTTTGGATCCGAATGTGGTGGGATTGTCCATATGAAGGACCATCGACCAATTAGTTTAGTTAATGGTATTTTAAAGCTGCTCTCTAAGGTTCTTTCTAGGAGATTAGGACCGTTGGTAACTAATGTGTTTTTAGATAGCCAACACGCATTTTTGAAAGACAAGCGCATCTTAGACTGTTCTATGATAGCTAATGAGTTAGTTCATTTAGCTACTGGGAGGAAGTAAAAATTTCTTGTTCTAAAGCTTGATTTTCAAAAGGTTTTTAAGAGCATTGACTGGGACTGCCTGTTTTTAGTAATGCTCTACATGAATTTTCCGACCAAGTTGATTGAGTGGATGTCTTGTTTCCTGTCCATGGCGAACATAATTGTTCTTGTTAATGGTAGTCTAGTTGCTCCTATTGGCCTTAAGAGAGGTGTTCGCCAGCGGATTCCGATCTCTCCTTATTTGTTTGTTATTTCTGAGGAGGGTTTAAAATGGATTCTTGGGTGCTTAGGGTTTCACGCAAGGGTATTGCTATTCTGCTTATCAAGATCTTATTTCTTTGCTTCAGTTTGCGGATGACATTATATTATACATTCCTTTTGATATTGAGAAGGTTAGAAATTTGACTTGTATCCTTCGTTGTTTTAAGTTGATCTCGGGATTGGCTATCAATTTTCATAAAAGCTCCATTATAGGAATTAATGTTAATTAGGTAGATTTATTGTTAGCTGCTCATACAGTTGGCTGTAAGATTGATTCTTTCCCAATGAAGTATTTGGGTCTCCCTCGCGCTAATAGAAAGCTCTCTGCTAATTCTTGGGACAATGTGGTGGAATGTTTCAATTCACGTTTGGATCTCTAAAAGGATTATCTACTTTCTCCTACAGGCAGGTTAGTGTTGATAAAATCTATCTTGTTCAATGTTCTGGTCAATTTCATGTCCATGTTTAGCATGCCTAGTTTGGTTCAGAAAAAACTCTATGTAAAATTTCATGAAACGTTATTTGCCTAGACTTTGTTAAAGGGCGTCTAGATATTTCTAAATTTTATGTTAGAAATCAAAGTCTTTTATTTAAGTGGATTTGAAAATTAAGAATTAGTAATGTTGGCTCTTTGTGGGTTAATTTTAAATCTAGTCGCTTGCTCATAGTTGATTGGAATTTTTTGATTCACGGAGATGTGAAAAAATGTCATTTATTTAGAGGGTATTAAAAAAACTTGTTGTTATGACATATAAGCTTGGGGAGATTTTATCGGCAAAACCATATGGAGGCCCCTTTACTTTACCGGTTTTGTTCGAGAGGCCCCTACCCCAAAGTTTTTCACGTTCGGGTCCCTGTACTTGGAAAATCCCGATTTTCATGTCCTTTTAAGGGACTAGAGGAACAAAAAAATTGTAAGTAGAGGGGCTGGAAAAAACTTAAAAAAGGACTTGAAAATCGAAAATTAAGTAAATAGAAGGACTGGAAGAAAAAAAAAATAGTATAAGGACTTCCTGAACAAAAATGGTATAGTACAAGGGCCTCTAGATGGGTTTAGGCGATTTTATCAATAATTTGAAATTTAACATTAGTGACGGGGCTGTTGTTTCTTTTTGACATGAAAATTGGATGGGTAATGGTTCAGCTTTAAAGTTGTTTCCCCGTCTCTACAATTTTTTGAACCAAAAGAGTGCAATTGTTTGTGATGTGGGTTGGCGTTGGAGGCATCGTGTAAGAGGTGCTGAACTGATGCTTCTATATGAATTGTAGTCGGGTTTTAATGACATTACTACTTGTGCGGGTCAACGTGATGTGGTCATCTGGAACTTGCACTCTAGGGTCTTTACTTCAACATCGTTTTGCCATTTTTGGCTGATTTTTATGGGCTTGTGATAAGCGGTTTAGTTGTTGGGAATTCAGCTCGTATTATTGGTGTGAATATTGTGAATGTTGTTCGTCAAGCCAGTCCTAATCGTGGTGCCTTGGGTCGTCGAGCTATTTTGCAAGACCTGGAACGACATGTTGGTCTACAGATTAAGGAATATACTAATGGCAGTTTGGCTCAGAAGATTCTGCTCAATTGTCAACTCGTCCCTCTCATTGAGTTTATGACCAATATAGGGGCGGTACAGTTGTTTCTCATGCCGTTGATTAGATGGGCGTTGATTTAGGTTCTAATGATTTACGGTTGATTGGGTAGAATGATGGGGATTTGGCTGTTCATAGAGCTGGCCAAGGGGTACTTCCGTTCAGTAGTGTTTGGAAGTCGTTAGCGCTGCCTCAAGTTAAGTTTTTTATTTGACTCGCTCGGCATAATAGGGTTCCATCTCTTGATTTTTTGGCTGCTTGTTCTATTGTCTTAGTTGAAAATTCTTTGTGCTCTGTTTGCGGTGTGATGGAGACGCACACTCACATTCTTATTCAGTGTAACTTCGTAAGAAGTATTTAGTGTAGTGTTCTTCAGAAGTTAGATGTTGCTTGGACTTTTCCTAGTTTATATGTAATACCCCAAAATATTTTAAGGTAATTACGTCGTGCCACGTGTCGTGATTTCAGATGAATTAAATTAAGGAGAATTTAACTTAAATTATATCGGAAATTCAAGAATAAAATTTAATGAGTCAATTAGCGGGATTAAAGGAATTAATTTTGAAAATTTGGATGTGGATACATTTTGGGGCTAAATTGTAAATTTTGAAAAGTTTAGGGGCTAAAGTGCAAATTAGCCAATTAAGCCCGAAAAAATAGAAATTGGAGGATTTTCGATGAAAATCTATATTTTAAGTTAGTATTATTTATTCGGAGATAAATAATACGTATTTGAATTAATAGAAAGATTAATCGAATAGGTTTTGGACTAAATTGAAACTTTTGAAAAGATTCAAGGACCAAAGTGCAAATTAGCCAGGTTATATATATTATAACCTTCAGATGAAGGAATGAAGAATCCAGAGTCTTCATCCTTCTCCTTTCTCATTTCTTCGCTTCGTTCTCGACGGTTCGTCGCGCGGTTTCCGTTTCTCGTCCGTTTCTGACGTTTTATAACTCCAAACGATCGTATTTCGACGGGTAACCACGGTAAGCTTGACGTTTCACCATTTCGTCGAATATATTTTAAGTTATATCGATTCAAAGTTTTAGACCACGAAACGATTTTATCGTTTTATCGAGTTTAAGATTGATATATAGTGTTTTGAGCTCAGAATACGCGTTTTGGTTGAGTTTGGAGCGTTTTTACGTATATAGCAGGTCGGAAACCCCGGAAATCGATTCCGGGGGATCGTGCACGACAGTACACGATCGTGTACTTGTGGTACACGAACGTGTACCATCAATGGTACACGAACGTGTACCAAGGTACACGAACGTGTACCAACATGTGGTACACGACCGTGTACCAAGGTACACGAACGTGTACCATCAAGATACACGAACGTGTACCTCCCTGCACGAACGTGCACCATCCCGAATCTTCGTACCTCGATTGACTTAATGGAATTTACGTATTGAATCGGAAATCGAATAGTAGTTAACCTAATGAGGATATAAGAAGATTGAATTGGAAGTAATTTACGATCCGTAAACGAGTTTGATATCGTTTAATGGGATATGCGTGAGAAGCACGACGATTAATGAAAGTAAAATGTGTCGAATCTTGAGTCTAGAGTCAATCTTAGAATAGGATTCTGATGTGAGTCAAATGTTTTGAAATTGTTTTAGATCCGGCGAGGCAAGAAGCAGCTGGACCAGTAGTTCGGGAAGCTTGACGTTCTAAAGCCCCGACGTATTTTTGGATAAGCGTTTTCTGTGAGTTTATATGATTTGCTTTTAAAGTATTTATGAAGCAATTATTTTATATTGCTTATTAATTGAACCGCATGTTTTATATGTGAAACTTTTATACGAATTGCATATGCTACCTATTGGGCGACAATAGGACTGTGTGATCACCAGTTTTTGATATAACTCAGTTGGGAGCTGATGATGAATATGAAACTTACGATTGGGTTATGATTTCGATACGAGAGTGAACTCGGCTACGGTGTAGCCTGGAAGTCCCCGTATCTAGTGGCTGGGCCACCAGCGAGTTGGACTCGCAATTGATATTTATGATTGGGTTGATCGATTGATTGTTAGTATGTTTGAGGATTAAGTTTTCAATCGGATCATGTACTTGGCTGCATATGATTGATTACGATTTTATATTTTATTTGAATACTTATTAGTAAATGTATGAACTCACTCAGTATATCCCAATATACTGACCCCTCACAGATTTCCTTTCAGGATAAAGACGCTTTGAAGCAACGGACTTCTATTCTACTTCCAGAAGTCTGTATTTTTGAGTATGTAAAGAAACAGTATTTTACTCTTAGAGCTGCAGTAGATAAGTATTTTGTAAGTCAGCTTGTATGTGTAATTTCTGTAAATATAACTCTAACGTTTTAAGGTTTTAAACGTTTTACGCTTGCCGCGTTATATATGTTGTGTCTGCCAGAGGATATGTATGCCTGGTATGTATGCTTCTGCATGACACGTGTTTATGTATGTCATGCATGACGTTTATGGTTCGCGAATAATTATTTTACGTTTTTAGGCTTGCTACGGGTTTCGGAGCAACCACTCCCATTCCCTAGCGCCGGTCTCGGCCCATGAGATTGGGTCGTGACAATTTGTGGAGTCTATGACACAATGGTAGGATATTTTTTCTAGAGGGCCTTATTGGAAGTGCATGACACATTGGTAGGATAGTTTGGCAAGTTTTTTAGTTTCTTATGGTGTGAGAAATTTGAAAGTGCATGAACAACATAGTTTTTCAGAATGAAATTTCAAGCCAAGAGGTAATGATCTTTAGTCATTTCTCGAAGACAGTTTTTCTATATAAGAGTTATAATATGAATTTCTCTTATTCAAGTATGGATTTCCCTAGAAATTCTTATTATATTATGTCTTCAGGATTTGACATTTTTTTTATCTTTTCTCATATTCGTAACTTTTATTGTATCACCTTGAGTGCGTAATTTCTTATGTGAAAATTTTGAGTTAAAACTTTTTGCCAGAACTTGTGGCGATTTATATACATATTATTCATATAAAAAAGATAATATTTTTTCGGCTAAACCCATCTAGAGGCCCTTTGTACTATATCATTTTTTTTTAAAAAGCCCTTATACTATTTTTTTATTTTTCAGGTTCTTCTACTTACATAATTTTTGATTTTCAGGTCCTTTTTTAGTTTTCTCTAGTCTCTCTACTTACAATTTTTTTATTCCTCCAGTCCCTCAAAAGAATCTAAAAATCAGAATTTTGCCAAGTACAGGGACCTGAAGAATAAAAAATAGTACAAGGGCTTTTTGAACAAAAACGATATAGTACAAGGGTCTCTAGATATGTTTAGCCTATTTTTTCAAAGAAAGTGATCACATTGCTATCAATTTAATGGAAAAAATCTTTTTTTTTTCTTTTAAAATATCGATTTAAATTTTTGTTTTTTTTGTTTTTTTCTTAATAAATCAAATGTTTGGTTTACTTTTTATTTTAAATAATATATACTGTTCTTTAATATTTATCTCAGTAGTATATCTCTCATACAAAAAGAAAAACACATTTGAAATGAAGTTTATAAATGAGATAGAAATTCAAATTCCTTCTGCTTAAAATGTTTAGAAAATAAGAAGACAGAAAAGACACATATAAGACAGCTTATTAGTGAAAGGATTCTTGGAGAGGGGATAACGAGGAGACTCATGAAATTTAAAATAAATCTCCATAATTCAACTGGATTACTAAACACCACCCCTTTATACTACTAACGGCGCCCACACATTACTTTTTTTCTCTTTTCTTAAAAAAAACAAATCATCTGAATTCATTCAAACCTATCAAACGAAAACCATATTTTAGGGTATAAATATTGAAATCCGGGGGGATAGAGGTCGGAAATCGTCACTAAGCATTTAATTTTAAGTTTTTTTTATCGTATTAATATTTTTTTAATTTTATTTAAAAAACTCTCCGGGGGAACGTCCCTGGTTCGCGTCAGCCCGGAGGACGGACGTCCCTAATCGGCATCCGTCCTCCGGGCTGATGCGAACCGGGGACGTTCCCCCGGAAAATGAAACGTGAAAATGGGAGACGTCCTAATGGGGCGTCTCTCTTCTGGGAAGACGTCCCATAAGGACGTCTACCCATATGGGCCGACGCCAGATGACAGACGCCAACCCAGGGCATCTATCATCTATGCCGACGCCAACTGGGGGCATCGGCCCCATATGGGAGTTAGTAAAAAAAAAATTAAAAAACAGATTTTACGTCGGAAAAGCTGGAAGAAAATGTTGCGAAATGTCGATACTCGTTATCCGACGAATTGTAATCGTTATCCGTTATTTTAATCGACGTATTCGAATGTGATTGAGAATTCTTTTTTAAAGAAGGGCAAAAATGTAATTTTAGGGGCAGTGTCAAGTAATTAGGGGCGGAGAATAGTAAAACCCTAAGTCAACATGGTCATGGCTTAACCTTACATTTTCATCATATAAAACATCCTTATTTTATTCCATGTCTTATACATTACTCCTTTCATTTTTCTAATAACTATTCTATTATACTAAACTACTTTGCATTTTTATATTTCAGAACTTTATTAAATACTTTTTCTTTAGTATTAATGTAATTTAATAATCTTAAAATTCTCTATAATGACAATTTATAATCTAAATTGTGTTATAAGTTAGACTATGAATTTGTTGATATGTATGCACAAATTTAAAATGTCTCTTAAAAATAAAGAACATTGATAAATACATAATACGTAATAAATAATTTATAATAAAATAAAAAATTAAATGCAAATTAATTAAATTATGGATTTTATAGTGATTTGCAAATAAATTTTGAGCTCTTAAATTTAGTAAAATCAGTTTCCAACTGCCATATTTTTACAAAAGAATACCGAACTATTTTTATTGCAAAATATGCTAATGTAGACAGCAAAATATACAATATTCTGGCAGTTACATAAGAATTTTTAAGATTGTGCTTAAATAAAAAAAATACGAAAGATGATGATATATGTAACATAAATCTATTAAAAATTCATCAAAAAAAAATAACTCTATTAAAAATTTATTTTATTATATATCAATTCTTATAGTTTCATACAATTTTAAGTATTTTATTTTTTTATTCATAAATGATATTGGAATTTTTTTAAATTAATGATATGTCATGAAAAATAGAATAAAAAAATTTAATTCTAACAATGTATAGAAAAAAAGATAAATATTTGGTACATCTGAAGGGAATATGTTTTTGGAATTAATAAAGGAAATATTCATTTTAGTCTGCTGTTTTCTTTTGTTGGTAAAAGGACATAAAACAAGAGAAAGATGTTCAATTTTGATTTTGCAAAGTTGAATTCAAATAAGGTCTACTCATAAATAAAAATTATGAATAAAATTCAATTAAGGTATGCTTCTTTCGTTAAATTTAGATTAATGAGTAAATGTTTGTGGCCTTGGCTCCTTTTTCAACATTCGTCGAGTTTTAATGAATTCACATTTAAAAGTTATTTTTTTCTTCATATAATTTATATAACTATATGTTACGAATAGACTAGAGAAGAGAGCATCGAAAATGTCAATATTTGTGGAAAATGGCTTATTTTTGGCTTGTCCAATATTGATAAGAAGTGGGAAGAACAATTTTTTGATTTAGAAGACTATACTTTTTATTAATAATAATTAGAATTACATGTATGGTTTATTAACGGCTTAATTACTTAAAAAACCCTCACCTTTAATTTTGTTTTCGTTTATACCCTGACCTAGGAAAATTGTCACAAATACTCATGACCTTTTCTTTATGTTTCACCTCTACTCCAAATTTTTAAAAAAAGATGATTTATTGAAAATAACTAAATATAAGGGTTATTTTATACCTTTTTCTAATAAAAAAATTACAAACAAATACTTCATCTATAAAAACGCTCAAATAAGTCCTAAAATTAATTAATTTTTTAATTTAAATAAAATAAAATAAAATAAATATTTTTTATTAATTACAACCTACATTTATACTCCAATTTAAAAAACTGCTAATATTATTATTTTCAAAAAAAATTTCGATTTTTGTATAATTAATAACATTGACGTGTAATTAGAATATATACTCAAGATGAAGGACTATTTTAAATTTTTTTTCAGATGAAAAGAGGTAAATTTAATATCTCAAGGGTAGAGGTGAAACATAAAGACAAGGTCATGAGTATATGTGACAATTTTCCTAGGTCAGGGTATAAACGAAAAATAAGTTAAAGGTGAGGGTTTTTTAAGTAATTAAGCCGTTTATTAACACATTCAATAAATTATTCTAGAGAAAATAAAAGAGCTCATCGAATAGGACTAACCTAACCAATAAGAATCATCCAAATACATTTAAACAAAAATAACTAGATCTAAACAAGTAAATATAGTTAAAACACAATAATAAATTATAAATTTAAATAATTGTAATAAAAAACCGTATATCTAAAATTTAAGGAACAATAATCAAATCGACAAAATTTACATTTATAAATTAATTTTACAAGTAAACGAAGAAGAGAAAATTTACATTTATAAATTAATTTTAAGTGTGAAGTGATGGGAGTCGTGAAAAAGAAGAAGAGAAAATTGAAAGAGAAAGGCTCAAGAGAGATATGTGGCTGGAAGAACATCTAAAATGTCAATAATTATTGAAAATGGTGTATTTTTGGCGTGTCCTAAATTCATAAGAAGTGGAATTTATAGATGTTGAAATTTTAAAGACTTAATTTCCTTCTCTTTTCATCTCGTTATACATATACAGTCATTTAAAAGGGTTTATTTAACCACTAAGTATTTTTCCAGAATAATTCATAAGTATTTTTTTTAACAAAGTTGAGTGAGCTAATTTATAATGACACTGTA
The DNA here is from genome assembly GCF_937616625.2 of Mercurialis annua. Classification (NCBI taxonomy): domain Eukaryota; kingdom Viridiplantae; phylum Streptophyta; class Magnoliopsida; order Malpighiales; family Euphorbiaceae; genus Mercurialis; species Mercurialis annua. The sequence goes on from NC_065574.1 coordinate 12,740,289, forward strand.
AAAACAGTCATTTAAAAAGGTTTATTTAACCACTAATAGCCACCCAATTATAATAATAACGTATTAACAAAAATTATCACCCAATTAAATCTATCATCATTAAAAGAAAAACTTATGATTTCATGAAATGATGATAGTCTGTGCATAACAGCTCCTCTTTTTGAAATTTCAATGTTTCGGCCACAATTAAAAAAACCAAAATCCTACCAAAATAAAATTATTCTGGCAACTTGCCAATATTACACACATAACTCTCCTGTTTTTGTGGAGTCTTCTCTCTCTACCCTAGGGCTCTAGGGTTAGGGTTTTTTCTTCATACTTGGAGTTTTTTCATCGGTTTTCGATCTATCCACGCCTGTATATGTGCGTTTTTGTTTCTCTGTGATATACGACTACCTCTAGGGTTTTGAATATGGAGGAAGGGCTTGTTGCGGCGTGTTCCCAACTGCGATTGACAGAAGATGAGCAGGAGACGATAACGCTGGAGGATGTTATTAATGATAACGCAAAGGAGAAGGCTGAGCTGAGCCTTGTGGGGAAATTATTAACTCAGAAACCCTATAACCTAATCCATATGAAGAACGCGTTGATTAGTGCCTGGAAATTGGCAATAGGGTTTACCATACGCGACATCGGAGATGACTTGTTTATTTGTGAATTCTTCTCAAAGCTTGATAAGAACAGAATCTTGCATGATGGCCCTTGGAATTTTGACAAACAATTGATCCTCTTCGAACTATGTCGGGAAACATGCAGCCTAATAATATGGTTCTAAATCATTGCCCAGTCTGGGTTAGAATCTATAATCTACCGATGAATTGTAGAGGTAGGGCAACAGTTAGCAAGATTGGTTCAAAACTTGGGAAAATTGTGGAGGTGGATGGTAATAGTGGGGAATGCAACAGATATGGTAGAGTGAGGGTCAATTTGGATGTTTCAAAATCAATGATAAGAGGAACTAAGGTAATCAATCCTCTTGGAGAGCAATGCTGGATTCCGTTCAAGTACGAAAGGCTCCAAAATTTTTGCTATTGGTGCGGGATGTTGGACCACCTTGTTGCGGATTGTGAAGAAAAACCGGAGGAGACTGAGGTGTCTGATTGGCCATATGGTCCAGGGCTATGAGCAACTCCATGAAAAAGGAGTTTGATGGGTAATAGACAATACACCAAACCTGTTTTCAGGGATTTGGCTGGCCAGACAATGTCAGGATCCTATTCTGATAACGGGGAGGGCGAAAGGGCAGTTAGAAGGAGTTTAAACCTAAACAATAATACGGTTGTTGATAGTGTTGTTAGGGTTAATATCTTACCACATCAGCAGGTTGTTAACCACGTGCATGGGGAAGGTGATGACAGTATCCAAGCTGTTTTGAATCAAGATGGGGGAGGTATAGCAGATGGTCTTGTGGAAGTTTGTGTTCAACAAATACAATCTGGGGAAGGTAGCAGGTGTAACGTGAAGAAAGGTGCTGCTGGTGTGCAACTCAATGATGAAAAGAAACATGGGAAGGAGGGCTCGTGGACCCGAAGTAAAGTTATCAAGAATGCAGGTCCATCAGAGAAGGAAGGAACAAAGAAGAAACTGCCAACCAAAAGAGATCGAAGCATGACAGTGGGGGAGGATTCAATAGACCTTTTCTCAAAGAAATTCAGAGATGGGTTATCAGACCAGTTTGAAAATATTGAGATATCGGCGGAGACTGGCGAACAGTCTCGCCGGACGCAATGAAACTCTTTAGTTGGAACCTCCAAGGATTGGGGAATCCTTGGACGGTACGTGCGCTGGAATTGTTTATTCGCAATAATTCCCCATACATTTTTTTCTTAACGGAAACGAAGTTAGTTTATGATGAGTTCAGTAGTATTAGTAAAAGTTTCAATTCTTTTAATTTTTTTGTTGTCAATTCTGAAGGTCGAAGAGGAGGTCTCGCTTTGTTTTGGCGAAAATATGTCGATGTCAAGATCGATAACTCATCCACCAATCACATTGATTTTTGTAATACCCCGTAAGTTCAGGTGCCGTTTAGTACAACGTGTCCGGTAGAGAAGGACCGGAGTTACAGAAATAAAGATATTGGATATTAAAGAAAAGGATAATATGGAGTAAGACGTATATGTTTGAGGATTAGAATAAGAAAATAAGGAAAAATATCAAGAAAAGTCACAAACTTTAGATCAGGGACTAAAGTGGTAATTTAACCAGTTAAGTCCGAAATTGGAATTATTTCGCCAAGGTCCGCGAAATGTTTTATAGAATTGGTGGTAAAAGTTTCAGGTCAATCGGAGACCTTTTAAAATTTGGACGCGGATACGTGTTGGGCTAAATTGCAACTTTTGAAAAGTTCAAGGGCCAAAACGTAAATTAGCCCATTAAGCTTCGAGATTAGTAATCAAAGAATTTTGACGGAAAATAATAATATTGAATTAGTATTATTTATACAAATATAAATAATACGTATGTAATCGAGTTAAAAGAATAATTTAACCGTTTGGTTAAATTAGAAAGTTTAAAGGAGAATTGGTTAAAGTTAAAGAAATGAAGGACTAAAGTGGCTAATTAGCCAATCTATATAAAGAAAAGAAAGAGATCAGATAGAGGAAGAAGAAGGAGCGTACAGAAGGTTTTAAGCGATCGATTCGATCCGTCGCGGTTTCGCCGTTTCTCGTCCAAATCGAGTGATTCTCGCGCCGATGGATTAAGAATTCAATTCCCTATCATCTTTAAGCTTCAAATCGAGGTAAGCTTGACGTTTTGGTTTAGGGTTTCGAGCGGTTTTACCGTTTTAATGATTTTGAGTTTGAATTCGACGTTTTAAGCTTGAATCTTGAGTTTTTGATGTTATTAAGCGTTACGGATCAATTTAGCATGTCGTAGCACGTCGGAAATGGCCCGGGGAATGAACCCCGGGGCTGCACATCGGCAGTCGTTTGCTGCACGAACGTGCAGCACACGTTCGTGTAGCAGACTGCACGAACGTGCAGTACACGTTCGTGTAGTACACTACACGAACGTGGAGCACACGAACGTGCAGCGTACTGCACGAACGTGCAGTACCCTGCTGCACGAACGTGCAGTACACTGCTGCACGAACGTGCAGTCCCTCGTTAGTAGGAATCGATGATTTTGGCTTCCAGAGCCCTGACGCGACGCGGAAACTTGATTACAGACAGTTTCAAGTCGCATAATCAATCACGATTCGATTGAATATCAAAACATAAATTAGGACGTTTAAAAGAGAAGTGTGAATGAGAGATTATCAAAGTTAAGAATCGTATTAGAGATACGATTGTGTTAACCTAAGTTTATAACTTAGGAGTTTGAATATTAAGCCTACGCTTATGAATTAAACGTACGTATGATTTGAATAGAAAGTGGATACATCGACGAGGTACGAGATCGACGAGCTGGAATAGTTAAAAGAGTGAATGACGTGTGGAGCTTACGTTTGGATATAAGGAATAGCGATCGTTGTGAGTTAAACTTTACTTTGAGTATTATTACGCAATAGGTAGTTTTTATATTATAAATATAATATTAAACTACATCGCATGCTATAGTATTTTATCGATAGAAATGAATTTGTGCATCGTATTATCAAAAATATATAGATTGTGAAAACTAGTATATGATCCGGGGGAAACAAGCTACCTATTGGGTGTCAATAGGCTGTGTGATCACCAGCGTCCGGGTAAGTCATAGATAGAGATTTCATGGGTCGTATATCATACTTGTTTGTGCATGCGATACAGAGCCTATCTGGTTGAACTATCCCGGGGCCTGTATCTGCGAGTCGGCTGGTTGAACTATCCCGGACTCATATCGATCGATCGTTAGATGTTGTGATAATGTTCATTATGCATACTAAGATATTAGGGTTTCGATCGGATCAAATGCTTGAAGTATAATATGTTTGTATATATGTGTTTTGTTTTAAATGCGATGTTATTTTCTATAATACCCTAGTAATGTGTTTTCTCACTCAGTATTTCCCCAAATACTGACCCCTCACATTGATGTTTTCAGGTGTTTAGAGTCGGATCAGACAGACCGTCTTTGGTGTGCTGAGTACGAGTCCCCTTGGTGCTGCAGTAGTATACGTATGACGAGTCTTAGCATAGAATAGTCAGGTCTTATAGGTTGTGTACATATTTAATGTTTGTTTGATGTGACGTCTTTTGGTTGTCAGTTTTGTATTGATCGATAGACGGGCTAGTACGTACAAGTTACGGAAGTGAGATGCCCACTATGGTTGTATCGATGATGTGATATATATGATGTACGTTATGATTGTAAACGTGTCTTCTTATTACATGTTTATAGGATAGTTGTGTTTGCGTTTCCGCGAAAAAGTTAGAGTGGTTTTAGGCTTGCTACGGGTTTCGGAGCTACCACTCCCATTCCCTAGCGCCGGTCTCGGCTCAATAATTTGGGTCATGACAAAGTTGGTCTCAGAGCAGTTGGTCCAGTTACCTCTGCTAATATGTGATTTGAGTGCAGTTGGTCCATGATACCACTGCGAGTCTGTGATTGGTGTTTGTTTGTTCCTAGGTATTATGTCATTAGACTAAGCTAGGAACTACTGCAGCTATAGAATTGAGCCATGTCTGATCCAAGTCGTTTGTATTATTTGTTTTAAGATCGAGCTGATTGATTGTGAATTTTTGATTGATTGAGAATTCTTGTTTGTTTCATTATGATAAGTATGATCGATGGATTGTGAAATTCTTGTTTGTTTCTTTGCGAAATACGTATATGACGTATAGATGGTATCGAAATCGAATTATCGAAATGTCGAGATGTGCATGAAGAAGAAGTATGAAGTTACAGAAGTGGAAGAACCTACCGTGTACAGAGTTTAAAGGTCTAGAGAACTTACAAAACTCGAAGTTTAAAACTTTTTGAAAGATGTTTGTGTAAACGATTTTGAAAACATAGTTGTGCCTAGACCCGCGATAGTCATCGATAAGTGCCACGACATTGATAGAAGTGCATCACTACATATATCTGTACATACATCAATAGGACATGCATCATATGCATTATGTTCAGACAAAGAGGTGAGATGTGGCAACTCTTTGGGGATGAGAGACGTCATCACCCTAGTGCACAATTTTGTTAAAATGAAAATGAAGTTTGATTTAAAGTTCAAGATGAATTGTTTTATCGAAAGAGTTTTGAAAGAGTTTTGTTTTCATGTAAGTATACCTAGACCAGAACTCTGTAACGGAAGTGAAGTGCTCGCGAGCAAGCTGCGGTCAAGACCAAGAGGCGAATGAATACGTATAGTTGCGAAAACATAGACGTTATGCTTCTAGGATATGAACTTAGTTTCGAAACAACGCGCTAGAATATAGCTAAGACCGTGAATACGTTGGACAGTGATATGTATCCGATTAGTGGTAAGTTAGAAAGTAAGTATCTCTTTGACGGGATGTCAAAGATCTTAGATGACGATATAAGAGAAGAAGTGGATATGAAAGATGAAGTTTATATACGAGAAGTGAATAATAGATGTGCGTGAATAGCGGAATGAAAATGATTGGACGATAAACTAGGACGTTCATACTGTATGATATAAGTATAAAAATAGGATAGTCGAGTATAGGAATCAACTTATAGTTATGCTTTGAAGATAGAAGATTACCCTTATGATAAGATGATGTGAATATTGCATGATATTAGAAAATCGTCAATGATGGAATGACGATACGATTATACATTTTGGAGCCAAAGATGTTAACAATTTAAGATAAATTAAAAGGTGGTATGAAAATTCGAGGACGAATTTTTATAAGTGGGGAAGAATGTAATACCCCGTAAGTTCAGGTGCCGTTTAGTACAACGTGTCCGGTAGAGAAGGACCGGAGTTACAGAAATAAAGATATTGGATATTAAAGAAAAGGATAATATGGAGTAAGACGTATATGTTTGAGGATTAGAATAAGAAAATAAGGAAAAATATCAAGAAAAGTCACAAACTTTAGATCAGGGACTAAAGTGGTAATTTAACCAGTTAAGTCCGAAATTGGAATTATTTCGCCAAGGTCCGCGAAATGTTTTATAGAATTGGTGGTAAAAGTTTCAGGTCAATCGGAGACCTTTTAAAATTTGGACGCGGATACGTGTTGGGCTAAATTGCAACTTTTGAAAAGTTCAAGGGCCAAAACGTAAATTAGCCCATTAAGCTTCGAGATTAGTAATCAAAGAATTTTGACGGAAAATAATAATATTGAATTAGTATTATTTATACAAATATAAATAATACGTATGTAATCGAGTTAAAAGAATAATTTAACCGTTTGGTTAAATTAGAAAGTTTAAAGGAGAATTGGTTAAAGTTAAAGAAATGAAGGACTAAAGTGGCTAATTAGCCAATCTATATAAAGAAAAGAAAGAGATCAGATAGAGGAAGAAGAAGGAGCGTACAGAAGGTTTTAAGCGATCGATTCGATCCGTCGCGGTTTCGCCGTTTCTCGTCCAAATCGAGTGATTCTCGCGCCGATGGATTAAGAATTCAATTCCCTATCATCTTTAAGCTTCAAATCGAGGTAAGCTTGACGTTTATGTTTAGGGTTTCGAGCGGTTTTACCGTTTTAATGATTTTGAGTTTGAATTCGACGTTTTAAGCTTGAATCTTGAGTTTTTGATGTTATTAAGTGTTACGGATCAATTTAGCATGTCGTAGCACGTCGGAAATGGCCCGGGGAATGAACCCCGGGGCTGCACATCGGCAGTCGTTTGCTGCACGAACGTGCAGCACACGTTCGTGTAGCAGACTGCACGAACGTGCAGTACACGTTCGTGTAGTACACTACACGAACGTGGAGCACACGAACGTGCAGCGTACTGCACGAACGTGCAGTACCCTGCTGCACGAACGTGCAGTACACTGCTGCACGAACGTGCAGTCCCTCGTTAGTAGGAATCGATGATTTTGGCTTCCAGAGCCCTGACGCGACGCGGAAACTTGATTACAGACAGTTTCAAGTCGCATAATCAATCACGATTCGATTGAATATCAAAACATAAACTAGGACGTTTAAAAGAGAAGTGTGAATGAGAGATTATCAAAGTTAAGAATCGTATTAGAGATACGATTGTGTTAACCTAAGTTTATAACTTAGGAGTTTGAATATTAAGCCTACGCTTATGAATTAAACGTACGTATGATTTGAATAGGAAGTGGATACATCGACGAGGTACGAGATCGACGAGCTGGAATAGTTAAAAGAGTGAATGACGTGTGGAGCTTACGTTTGGATATAAGGAATAGCGATCGTTGTGAGTTAAACTTTACTTTGAGTATTATTACGCAATAGGTAGTTTTTATATTATAAATATAATATTAAACTACATCGCATGCTATAGTATTTTATCGATAGAAATGAATTTGTGCATCGTATTATCAAAAATATATAGATTGTGAAAACTAGTATATGATCCGGGGGAAACAAGCTACCTATTGGGTGTCAATAGGCTGTGTGATCACCAGCGTCCGGGTAAGTCATAGATAGAGATTTCATGGGTCGTATATCATACTTGTTTGTGCATGCGATACAGAGCCTATCTGGTTGAACTATCCCGGGGCCTGTATCTGCGAGTCGGCTGGTTGAACTATCCCGGACTCATATCGATCGATCGTTAGATGTTGTGATAATGTTCATTATGCATACTAAGATATTAGGGTTTTGATCGGATCAAATGCTTGAAGTATAATATGTTTGTATATATGTGTTTTGTTTTAAATGCGATGTTATTTTCTATAATACCCTAGTAATGTGTTTTCTCACTCAGTATTTCCCCAAATACTGACCCCTCACATTGATGTTTTCAGGTGTTTAGAGTCGGATCAGACAGACCGTCTTTGGTGTGCTGAGTACGAGTCCCCTTGGTGCTGCAGTAGTATACGTATGACGAGTCTTAGCATAGAATAGTCAGGTCTTATAGGTTGTGTACATATTTAATGTTTGTTTGATGTGACGTCTTTTGGTTGTCAGTTTTGTATTGATCGATAGACGGGCTAGTACGTACAAGTTACGGAAGTGAGATGCCCACTATGGTTGTATCGATGATGTGATATATATGATGTACGTTATGATTGTAAACGTGTCTTCTTATTACATGTTTATAGGATAGTTGTGTTTGCGTTTCCGCGAAAAAGTTAGAGTGGTTTTAGGCTTGCTACGGGTTTCGGAGCTACCACTCCCATTCCCTAGCGCCGGTCTCGGCTCAATAATTTGGGTCGTGACAATTTTGTTGTGAATGATATTGCAGTAAATGCCGTGTGGAGAGGGGTGGGTATCTACGGTTGGTCAGAGGCACATAATAAGGCTCGGACATGTGAGCTTATTAAAAATACTGGTTGCAATTCTGGACAGGCTCTTTTGCTGTTTGGAGACTTCAACCTCCATCTGTTTCACACTGAAAAAGAAGGAGGCAGAGGGAGCGATCAGAGGGAGCTGGATAGCTTTAAGGAAGCCCTTAATTTTTGTGGAGTTGAGGACTTGGGACACTCAGGTTGTACGTTTACTTGGTCTAACAGGAGGAGTGGTGATAATCTGGTTCAGGTTAGACTCGATCGTTTTGTGGCGAATAGGTGTTGGCAAGACTGTTATCCGGAATGGCAGGTGGTTCACCTCTCACGCTATAAATCTGATCACTGTCCGCTCATTCTCAGCTCTACCAGACCGAATCCTTCTCACGGCAGTGGTAAAATTGAAAGGGTGTTCCGCTTCGAACAAATGTGGATGACTCATGAAATTTTTGACGAAGTAGTCTTCTCGGCTTGGAATGATAATTGCAGGGGTACCTCAGAGTTTATGACCAGAATGGAGTCTTGTGGTGAAAATTTGAAATCATGGGCATATTCAAATTTCGGAAACCTTAATAAACAGATGAAGGAAAAGTTAGCGGAGCTTCACATGTTACAGAATGGTACTGATCACTACTCTGATGGAAACCAGGTTGCTGTGGTTTCAAATGAGTTAGATGACCTCCTCTCTAAGGAAGAAATCATGTGGAAACAACGCTCCAGGGCGGATTGGCTGAGCGAGGGAGATCGAAACACCAAGTTTTTTCACTCTAAGGCGTCAAACCGTAAAAGAAACAATTTCATTCAGCGCATTAAAGACGATAATGGTGAATGGAGGTATGGAAAAGAGGTTCATTATGTCATTGAATCATACTAAAAATCTTTATTCTCTACCTCAGGGCCTTCAAACCAAGAACGGGTCATTGACTGTATTGACTCAACAATCACTCCGGAGCAAGCTGCTGCCCTACAACGGCCTTTTCATGAGGAAGAAGTCACAAACGCTCTTAAACAGATGGGATTGCTCAAGGCACCGGGTCCTGACGGTATGTATGTCCTATTCTACAACGCTTATTGGCATGTAGTTGGAAGAGACGTTCTTCGTTGCGTGCTTGATTTTTTGGCTTCTGGTGTAATGCCCAATAGAGCTAATCATATGTTTCTCACTCTGATTCCAAAGATAAATGCCCCAGAGTCGATGAAAGATTTACGCCCAATAAGCCTATGTAATGTTGTCTACAAGATTATGGCCAAAGTTATCGCTAACAGGCTGAAACGTGTTCTTTCCGGTGTTATTGATGAAGCTCAGAGCGCCTTTGTTCCAGGTAGAATGATTACAGATAATGCCATGATTGCTTTTGAAATGTTTCACTCTATGGATAGGCGATCTCAAGGAAAGACGGTTTCTGTTGCATTAAAACTGGATATGAGCAAAGCGTATGACAGAGTTGAGTGGAGTTTTCTCGAGTTGATAATGAAAAAAATGGGGTTTCCTGCCCATTTTATCAAGCTTATCATGGTGTGTATTTCGTCAGTGTCTTTCACTTTTCTCATCAATGGATCTCCAGTCGGCATGTTACACCCACAGCGTGGTCTCCGGCAGGGCGACCCCCTCTCCCTGTATCTATTTCTCCTCTATTTCGAAGGTTTCTCCGCTCTTATCAGAAGCAGTGTCCGAAACAAATCCATCTATGGAGGGAGAGTTTGCCGAGGTGGACCAAGTATTAATCATCTCCTTTTCGCGGATGATAGTATTTTGTTCATAAAAGCTATAGCGCGTGAAGGGCAGGCCTTAAAAACTATTTTGAGCTCCTATGAATAGGCCTCGGGCCAGATTGTCAATTCAGACAAGTCTGAATTATTTTTTAGTGCAGGTGTACAGCAAGATAGTAAGGAGACTTTGCAGAATCTCTTGGGTTTCAGAGTTGTTGGTCGCTTTAAAAAATATCTTGGTATGCCTACCTTGATTGGTCGCTCGAAGAAGCCAATCTTTGCTTTCCTGCGTGATAGGCTGCACAAGCGTGTTCTTGGTTGGAAAGAAAGATTTCTGTCAAAAGCGGGCCGAGAAGTTTTAATAAAGTCTATAGCTCAGTCCATTCCGACCTATATCATGAGTTGCTTCGCCCTTCCGATATCGTTTTGCAACGAGATGCGTAACATCATCTCAAAATTTTGGTGGAGTGGAACGGACGATAAGAAGAAAATTGTGTGGGTTATTTGGAGTTCCATCTGTCGACCGAAGAAAGATGGAGGCTTAGGTTTTCGTAATCTTAGAGCCTTTCACCTCGCAATGCTTGCTAAACAAGCGTGGAAGCTTGTCCAAGATCCCCACTCGTTATGCTCTCGGGTCTTTAAGGCCAAGTACTTCCCTAGGACTGATTTTGACAAATCTGGTTCCCGCCAAGGTTCAAGTTACATATGGCAGAGTATAATGGAGGGCAAGCGGGTTCTGGATTCCGGGTTGGCATGGAGGATTGGGAATGGCGAATCTATCGATGTGCTGAACGACAAGTGGATAACCACTGTTAACTACATGAAACCCATTGCCAGCGTAGATGTTCCAGCGGGTTGCAAGGTGAGCTATTTTTTGAACAGTCAAGGTGAATGGGATAGGGAAAAGCTTGCTAGCAAATTATCTCAAGATGAGGTTGTGAACATTCTGAAAATTCCACTGAGTAGGAATTCACCGCCAGGTAAGCTTTTTTGGACTTTTAATAAATGTGGGGTTTACTCAGTCAAAACTGGATACTACCAAGCGTGTAAGATCGTCGGAAGGATTCAGGCCTCGTCTTCCTCAAATGCTCCGAGCAGTGATCTCTGTCCCAAAATCTGGAAATGTCCTATACAGCCTAAAATCCGCCATTTTTTATGGAGGATTATCCATGACTCTTTGCCAGTTAACGCGAAGCTTTCCCATATAGTTCCTGAGTTATCCAGTTTGTGCCCTAGATGTGGGATCGCAGATGAATCTCAGCTTCATGCGCTGAAAAATTGTGAGGTTGTGAGAGGTCTTTGGCTCTTATCTCCGCTGAGTCTTCGTGTGGATAGATTCCATTGTGAGAATATGGAAAGCTGGTTAAGGCAGATATTTGCAGAGTTAAACGATGAAGAAATGCAGATATTCATCTTGAGTATGTGGACCTTATGGACTGACCGTAATACCTTGTTTTTGGCAACACCAGACTGCCACCCACATCGTTGTTCAGCCAGGTTGCTTAATCGAAAAAAATCTCCTCAGACTCGAACCGTATTTCGAAGACCCTCAGGCCAGCAGCTGCCCCAAATTGGTTTCCCCCACCTGTTGGTTCTCTTAAGGTCAACACAGATGCAGCCATCTCTACCAGAAGTAATCTATCAGTGGCTAGTGCCGTATGTAGAAACGCTAATGGAGTTGTCGTTAGATGGGGAGTTTCTGTTTTGTATGGAATTACGGATGTTGAAACAGGAGAAGCGCGAGCTGTCTTTCCAGCTGAGTTCAGGTCTGCATGGTGATACCATTTTGTGCGAGTCCGATGCAGCTAACGTTGTTAGCAGACTCCTCACCCTAAACTGTGCTATCGACCCAATTCAGCTCATCATTGATGATTGCCTCGCTATAATACAAGATCGCATTGTTCTTTTCAACCATGTTCGAAGACAATGTAACCAATTAGCACATGCTCTTGCTAAATGGAGAATTTTTATAGGAAAAGATTGTATTTCTGACGGTGAAGTTCCATTTCCGGTCAACAAACTTGTTAACTTTCATGTTTGATTAATAAAGTTCAATCTTTCCTCTCAAAAAAAATTAGCCATAATTTATCAAATCTATTAAAATAGTTCGTCAAATCTATTAACTAAATGTTAATCATGTAATAAAAATTTGAGTGATAAAATAAGAAAAAAAATATATAATATGCAAAAATAAAAATAAAACAAAGTCTAAATCAGTTTCAGGGTGTTCTTGTCAATTTAAATTAAATACAAAATAAAACCATAATCAAGGTAAAATTAAATTTAATAATTACCATCTTGAATAATCTATATAACCACTAATTACATCTTCGACTTAAACCTAATTGATACTCAGTGAAATAATTTTAGTTACATGTCGATTTTTTAAACACTAACTAAATTAATTGATTTAAATAAAAAGTAACCATGCATCGATTTTCACTATATCACGTGTTACATATTTATAATTTGGAACAAACATAAATAATAATATTATAAACAAAATATAAAATTAAATTAACCGCGCTGCCGAAATTGCTAAGAACAGTAACTGTACTACTGCAAATGGAATAGGGATCAGCATCGAGATCGAAACTGAATGGACGACTGAGGCGAAGCGGACCTGTTGGATCAATAGAAAATGGTGTCATCAATATCGACGAAAGTGTCGTCGTAGTTAGCAACGTTGAAGTCGTCACTAACGGTGCCGAGTTATGTTGTCGTCATTTGATGATGGCTGGTGCGTGGAGACAGTAATTCAAATTTTTAAAAATACAGAAAACACCCGAAAATATACAAAAATGCAGATTAAATTTAGTATACATACAAAAGTAATATACAAACAATAAAAATTAAATCAAGAGTTAATTATATTAAAAATTATGATCTTTACACATTTTCACAAAAATAATACGACTTTTCAAACGTGGCAAATAAATAAACCTTTTATTCATGTTTACATTCTACATTGGCACATTTTTCAATGTTAAGTTACGGTAAAAATTGCAACGATACAGAATGTAAAGATAATAAAACAAATAATCAAAATAATAAAAAAGGTATTAGCAATTTCCTTTAATTTGTTGTTTTATACCCTTAAATTGGCACTGTATTCCCCGTCTTAACGAATGTGATTTTGTATTCCCCGTCTTAACGAATGTGATTTTCTTATTCTTTATTTTGAGCAGAGAGTTGAAAAACTCAATAAAAAGAGAAGTTTAGAGATATTATGTATTTTTATGTTTGAGACTGACAATACAAAGAATGTATTCTATGTAGAAATCAAAATATTTTACCTTTATTTTTTCTTTCAGAAATTATCTCAGTTTTTTTTAAAGATCCTTTCATCTCTTTAATAAATGTACGTATATATTATATCAAACTAAAAAGATAGAGTTCGTTATAACAAATTTTTTTTTAAATTCCAAAAATAAATACAGGATATAGCAAATTTTGTATCTTTAACTAATAAAATCATTTAATTGAATAATTACACAATTAAACAATTTATTTAATTAATTAAAAAATATAATCTTTGATGCTTTTATATTGATAATTCAATTTTGACCCGTTCATATTTAGAATTCTTTGCAATTACTCCATAAAATTAAGATTTGACCCCGACTTTAAATAAGTTTGCAGGTAGTAGGTGTATAAAATTGCAATTTTACCCCTAAATTTTTATAGAATATTGAAATCAAATTTTACAGTTATTAATTGATTGTAAAATTTTAAAAACGTTCAATTGGATTCAAATTGAAATAATCTTTAGAAAATCATTCATTTTAAATTAGACGATTTCTCTCTAACTATCATCACTGGATATTATTGCATCCTTAAAAATCTATATCAAAATTATAGTATTTACATGTATTGTAAAGGCTTAATCACTCAAAAACCCACACTTTTAACCTCTTTTGCAAATATACACCGACGTTAGAATCTCTCGAATTCTACCCTAATTTGATTTTTATGTTTCAATTGTACCACAATTTTAAAAATCCTGACAATTTTATTATTTTAAGGGTGAAAAAATTTAAAATAATTAAATTGAAGAATAATATCATAATCTTTTCTATTTTAAAAAATACAAATAAATTCTTAATCTTTAAAAACTTTTAATTAAGTCTTAATTGAATTATTAATTAATTTTTATTAAAATATTATTAAACTAATTAAAAAACAAAAAGAAGCCAACCGGCCAGAGTTCTTTCTCTGACGAGAAGGATCTGCTGCTCCTCCTCAAATGTGAGAAGGAGTAAGCAGCTTCTTCTCAGAAAGAAGGAGCTGGTTGCTCCTTCTACAGAGTAGCAGCAACAACTCCTTATCCGGAGAGCTCCGGCGGATCGCCGTCATTTTCTTTTAGCTCCATTTCGTCCGACGGGATATATTTTTTATTGGCTATATGTTTTTAATTGTTTTTATAAATTGACTTCTTTTTGTGTAAAGAAATTTTTTTACGGTTTTAATTTTAAAAAATTATTTATAATTAATATAAATTAAATATGAAAATAATAATTCTTTAATATTTAGTGAAGAAGAAGGATTTTTTATACTATTAGTAACATTAGTATTTAATTAAAATATAAGCTAAAAATATGAGATTATTTTAAAAAAAAATTCAAATGAAAAGAGATTAATTTAGTTCTTTAGGGTACAATTGATATAAAACCTCAAATTAGGGTAAAATTGGAGAAATTCAATCGTCAGGATATATCTGCAAAAGGAGCTAAAGGTGGAAGGCCTTGAGTGATTAAGCTTATTGTAAAATATATGCGCTTTAAGACGATAGTTGTTTCTATCCAAGCAGTTTTTTCTCAATAGCTGACCTGACGGTGGTAGTTCTCATGCACAAACTCTGATATGGCTTGAGGTTGTTAAGAGTAACAAAAAGAAAAAATATTATGGTGCGGGCTCCTTTGCATCATCTTACTACACTAGAACTTCTCGATCGTGAGTTACACCTATTCCTGATGTTGTTTTCTTAAGGTCTGATTACTTAACAAAATCTTCACCTTATAACATTTATTCGTTTATACCCTGATTTAGGAAAAAGTTCATTTGTACACTTTTTTTAATTTTTCATTTTCGTCTCTATTCTAAAGAGCTAATTTAATCTCTTTTCATTTGGAGAAATATTTAAAATGATCCTTTATATTTAGCTTATTTTCTAATTAAACATTAATATTATTAGTCATTTGTAATGTTTTCATCCTTTAATTAATTTAATTGTCAAAAATTTAAATTTTAAGGTAGAGATAAAAAAAGAAAAATTAAAAAAAGAGTACAAATGAATTTTTTCCTACGTGAGGTATAAACGAAAAAATATTACAGATGTATTTTTTTAAAGTAATTAAACCTTTTCTTAATGTGTTATACAAGTTATTTTCAATTGTAATGGACCAGTTTTGAGAAAATTACACTTGTCACTATCTACTCTAACACCTTCAGATCATGTATGTTATGTTATTGATTAAGGTAATGGTAGTTTTGACTAGTTGGGGAAATTTATAATAGTGGCGGCATTGAATTATATTTTGTAGTATTGAAATATTTTAAATTTATACATGACTGAATTTAATCTATATTTATGAATTTGTTTCTCGATTTGATTTTAATATTTTTTAATTATTATTTTTAGAAAATTATTTGTCGATATATAGTTTATCAATATTTTTTTTCCTTAAAGACCAATCACAAATGGATTGGTGTCAGAGACAATTGGTTACATATGATGGTCGAATTTGTCGATATTCTCTTGATGGATTAGTGACAGAAATCCGTGTGTAATTACCGACATATTTTTAATGTTTATAACCATCGGTAGATGACTATCAATGAAATGGACCATCGGTAAACAAAAACAGGTTACCAACGGAACGTATTTGTGGGTGCATATTGTCGGTAAGCCGTCGGTAAAATTAACGACAATATATTTACCGACGGTGATCTTCGTTGGCAAACAAAATTATTGGCAGATTTATATAAATTACTGATAGATTTTTCTGTCAATACTTATCATAAGTAAGCCGTCAGTAAATCATACCGACGATATATTTACCAACAACGATTTCGTCAGTGAACAGTCTTATCGACATATTTATATAAGTTGCTGATGTATATTTTTTGTAGCACATATCGTCAGTATGCCGTCGGTAAAATAAGAATCATATTTCATAATTTGTAACTAACCTAAAAAATATACTAGTATTTAATATAATTATAAAATAATTATATTAATAAAATTAATGCGCAAATAAACTACAAAAAATAATTTATTCAAATAAAAAAATTAATTTTAAGAAAGAAAATAATTAGTAAATTTAGAATTAGAAATTAGTGAGTAATTGAAAAATTGTAAAACTGAAAAAAATTAAAAGTTCGTGAATTTGAGGATTTAGTTTAAAATTTTACCAAATTTAGGTAAAAAGGGATTACTTTGATTTAACAGACCCGTTTTTCAGCTTATCTATACTATATAGATAAAAGTACGAATTGATTTGTGTGTGGTGGGGGGAGGGGGGTGGGTTGAGAACATGCACATTTACGTTTAATATCCTTTTAACTTTATAAATATAATAATGACTAAAAAAAACTATTAAAATAAGTGCTAATTTCCCTAAATACATGTTTCGCCAAAATAATTACAACTTTACATTACAAGTTTTGAGTTTTATTTTTTGACTTTTTGCCCTAACTTTATTTACCTGTTTTGTTTTTTTATTTACCAAAATACTTTTTTCGGTTTTTCAATTTCGGTTTTCAGTTTTTTTGGTTCGGTCAACCAAAGCGACCAAACCGACCGTCAGTTTTTTTTATATAGTGTAAGATTAGTGTATATATAGTGTTAATTTTTATTTTTTATTGATTTTTTTCTGGAATTTTTTATTTTATTTTTTATAGTGTAACAATAGTGTATATATAGTGTTTTTATGGTGTTTATATAGTGTAAAATTAGTGTATATATAGTGTATAAGTAGTGTATAAGTAGTGTATTTATAGCATTTTGTAGTGTTTTTTTGTGGTTTAACCATGAAACATTGCAAATACACCATAAACACTGCAAATACACCATAAACACTGTAAATGCACCATAAATATACTAAAAACGGCAGAAATACACCATTAATACATCAAAAATACACTAAAACGTAAAGATATTATAAAATTATTACAAATACACCATAAATCAATATTTTTTTTACAAAATCAGTAGCAATAAACAAATATATGAATAAGAGAAGACAAAATAAATAATTATATGAACAATAGAACAATTTTATAAACAAAAAATTATAGATCTACAATAATTTATATACAAAATATTTAAATCATTAAAAAAAACCTAAAAAATTACACAAATCTAAAAACGAGTCGAAAATCCATAGCGCGAACTGAAAAGACGAACGGACTAGCACGAACGGAAAAGACAAACGGAAAAACGACCGGAAACGACGAGAAATCCATCAGAAGTAGACGAACGGAAGCGCGACCGGAAAGACGAACGGAAAAGATGAACGGAAAAGTAATCGAAGGAGATAAACTGAAAATCAAATGAAAAAGAAGAAAAGAAGAGAGAAGAAGAGAGAGAAGAGAGAGAAGAAAAAAGGTGGTTATGTAAAAATTTAACCTAAAATGAGATAAGACTTTTTTATATAGTGGGTATTTTTGGTAAATAAGTTAGCTTATTAGGTAATGTAGGATAAGAGAAAAAGATGAGTCAAAATGGTGTAAATACTTTATCCAAAACAGGTATTTGGAAAATAATTCCTTAAAATAATTGTTAGAATTGGAGTACTAATTAAAATATACTACTTATAATATTATATTAAAATGATTGTTTAGAGTATTAAATAAAATAAACTACTTTTAATATTTAGTTATACTATTTTATCATTATTTGATAAGATAAAGAGAAATCAATCAACAATATTAATTCCAAATGTCAATAATGAAATAGAGAGTAGGGTTTGTTATTCAATGTTAACTAAATATCCTTATTTGACCCGTTAATTACAATTCTTTGTTTGATCCCCTTAGTTAACTCTTAATAACTGTATTAGGTATTTTTGTTTATACTCTTTTACTAAAAATAAACTCCAACTCTCTGTTAAAAAAAAAACTCCTACTAACTTTGTGTTTTCTAATAGAAATTAAATTCACGAGTCACGTTATATTAAATTAGTATTATTTTTATCAAATTTTGATCCTAATTTAATTATTTAAAATTTTAATTAAGATAAATAAATTCTAAATAAATTATTGTTTTAATTATTATTTGATATTTTCTATTTATATTCTCCATAAATTAAAATAAAGTATTCCTAATTAACTAATATTTTAATAGTAATTATTTGATATTTTATATTTAAACACAGTTTGTAATTATAAAAATAATTATTAATTAAATATAAATATATTTTATCTAATTTTCAATAAATATAATTAGTTGACGAGTCACACTAAGAGTCACGTGTGAAATACGTAAAACTATAATAATATGAAAAAGGCCAATTTGGTTTAATAGACCCACCATTTTACTTTCTAAACCCTACGTCTGCTGCTGCACAAAGCAACAACATCGGTTGAGCAAGGACATTGTCCTTGCTCGGGGTAGCCAGTTACTAGGCCACCACCACTTCACGTCGGCTAGCCAGAGCAGGACGGCGGTCGCCTGAGTTTGACTCCCACGGCTCCGCCCTTAGAAATTGTAATCTGTCGGTAAATAAAATTATCGACAGATTTATACAAATTATCGATAAATTTTGTATCGATTAATCGTTCTCAAAATTTTAAGTCATTGATATCATATACTTATGTTTTTTCCCCTTTTCCATAAAATCTAGCCCCATAAAAATAAAAACCTTGATTTATTGCTAGAAAAGAAGTCTAAGTCAAATATGGCCCACTCTATAATTATATAGAAGATGATGAACAAAAAGCTCCACACTTGAAGCATGACATTTTCATAGCTATCTAATGATACACAATGTTGTATGTGGAAAACGATACACGTGGCAACCAAAAAGTTTGTGAATGCTTTCATAAGGATGACACAATGCTTACAACATAGTAATAAAAAACAGGAATATATGTTTGTTTGGAATTGTGATACAAGACAATTACCAAATTCCATCAAACTATCTACACATACAAAAGCTAAACCAACAAAATCAAAAAGAACGAACGATCAACACGCCCTCTAAACTTGTGTCACAGATCATATAATTCAATTTATACTTTTTTAAACAAATACTCCAAAACTCTTCATTTTCGGGTCAAGTAATCCCATAATTGTATTTTTAAAACGCGTACAAATCGGAGGTGAGGGATGTAAAAAAATAATTAGATATTTCCCTAATTGTTATGATAAAATTATCCTAAATCTGTTTTTTAAAATAAAAATATAAATTATGAGATTGTTGATTCAAATATGAAGAGTTTTAAAGTTAATTGCTCAAAAAAATATAAATTAAATTAGATGGTCCTTTTATAAATTCGGAGGACGCGTTGACCCTTTGTTCAAATCAGAAAGGTTACATAACAAGGCACACACGGAAGAATGCTTGAGCATAGTTTACAGTGCTTGTTGGGCTCCACTTCTATCTCACGTTTTTGCCATCTAAAACTCCCACCACTTATCCTTGCACGTGACCATCTCTTTTCTTTATTTTATTTCAAATCTTTTTATATGTATTTTGTAAATTAATTAAAATATAAAATAAAACTAATTTTTTAAGACTACTCATTTTTTAATTTAATTTTGAAGGTTGATACTGATTTTAATCTAATTTCAATTTTTTTATTGAGATAGCATGATATATGAAAATTTGAATGTGCAAAATCATTAAACCAATGTAAAATTTGAGTGTAAAAAAAAAGTGAATATCCCGAGATATTAAAAAGAATATTTATAAAAATATTGTATTAATAAATTTAAAAGTAATTTAAAATTAAATCGGTTAATTTTATATTTATTTCCGGTTTACTTTTGGTTTATTTATGAGTAGTAATATGTCGAAAGTACGACAAAATCCACAAGAATTAAGAAAAAAGAACCAAAAAAATACTTAAATTACACCTGATAAATACTTAAAAAACAACTATATATAATTGAATTTTTGTAAATAATTTTTTAAAAAAGGTAAATGATGCACTTTTCTCATAAAATTTTAGCATATGTAATTTTTCATTGATAATTTTTATTGATATAATATTTTATTTTGTATTAGATTTTTCTTTTAACTTTTAATATAACCTTTTTAATAAATTTGAACTATTTTAATGAGATAGAATGATATGAAATTAAAAGCAAACTCTATTTAATGAACTATCGATGTATAAAAAGACTTTTAACAATTATAATGGGACCTAAAGGGTATTAAACCGTTCGGGCTCTTTTCACTTGTGTTACACTTACAGTTGATGCTGACTAAATTAAGTAAATTAAAACACATAAAAAACTTACAACCCTACACTTGGATAGGATCACTACGACATTACATCTTGAATAGAGATTCTAATTTGGCAAGCTAATCTCATCAAGATCATCTAATGATAAAAAAACTTCATCCAAACATGAGAGTTCTGTCGACCCATCATCTTCATCATCACTATTTCTTTCGTATACTTTACAAATAACCCACTTACTACGATCCTGCACAAGTTGATTAAATATTAATATGCATCAACTTCACATATTATTCATGAATTGCACTAAGTTGACAATGAAATTTTATTGTTAGTCCCATTTTATTATTATGCTATGTATGTTGTGAATTATGCTAAAAAGATTAGGTCAAATGCCATAATTGTTTTCGTTTAAAGTCTAAATGGATATAGCTCAATGCACTAAATGACATGTAAGTTTAAATATAACAAATTTTTATCTTTCATTGTTCATTGTATATGAAAGATGGAAGAAAAAATAGGTGCAAACAGTTTCACATGTAAGATTATGATTAATTCAATTACATCATATATTATATTATCAATGAAAAAAGTTGATAATCCCATATAGTTAATTGAGTGCACTTTAACGGCAATCGATATTTAATTTGTTATATTTTGATAATCTAACATTTCTTTTCAAAAGTGTTCTAACCAATTTTTGTCTATATGGTAATGAGTGGGACATGTGGCACATGCACAATTCATTTCCTGAATTAGTAAAATTTGATCTGAATTGATCGAATAACTTTCTGTTTTATAAAGAACGAGTGTTGGTTATCAAAAATTTAATGTCGATAATTATATATTATGTAGGGTAACCACAAATATATTCAATCGGACTTACTAATTTTGTCTGTCCTCTTCTTTTGGATGATCTACTACTCGAAGCAGAATCCGATGACGAAAGACGGTACTCTTCCATTATCCATTGTGTTGGCTCTTCTCCAACGTAAAATACTGAATATTTTTTGATGCCAACTCTCTTGTTGGCATTGGTAAGAACAGGTTCTTCAATGCCTATTGTCTTCCAATATCCATTTTCAGTTATCCTATTTTGTGTCCTACGGCTATAGTAGTACCATTGCTTTCCCTCCGCTAATGCCTTACCTATCACGTCCCAAATAAAAGATCAATCATATCATTAATAATATAAGAATATGTATAGCACGGAATTTTTTACTGCTAAATATTTTAAAAAAAAAATAAACTTTATATTTATATAATATTTTTATAGAAAAAATTAAAGTTTGATTATTTTTTTGTTTGCATATGATATAGTGCATGACGCATAATTTATATCATACTATGCCAAGTAAGGAGTTCGATGGTAACTGCAAAAAAATACTATAAAGTTAGTTTCAACTATACTATTTCTACATAATAATTACCTATAATTAATTTGTTATGTTTAAGTAATTTATTTAAAAAAAAAAATTGGAGGCCACCCTAGCAATCAAGAATAAATTTTGACTATATAACCGATAAATTATTAATATGTCACTTGATAGATAGATTCCCGCATAGAAAAATTCGGTCTAAATCAACCGGATAACTTTCCGTTATTTGAAAAATGAATATCGATTATCAAAATAGAAGAAGATGATATTGAAAAGTATTATAGCTGACTAATGGCAGAAAAAGATTTAACCCACAAAATATACGTATATTCTTGTGCTTTTAAAAGGATTAATTAGAGATTAAAGAAAGAAAAGAAAGGAAAAAATGAATACCATCAAGTTCCCATGGATCATAAGGATAAAGATCAAGATCAGGGATGACATCGGGATGACAAGGTAGAAGCGCGGCCTTACGCTGAAGAAAATGAACGACGAGCTCTTCCTCAGTCGGATAAAATCGAAACCCGGGTGGGAGATTAACATGATTATCGCCGCTCATCTTGAATTATTATGCAAATAATTAAAATATTTTAAAGAAGAAGAAGAAGAATAAACAGTGATGAAGAAGGTTTTAGGAGATGTGTGAGATTTATAGGGCAAGAAAAAGAGAGAGAAGGATTAGAATTAAGTGACGTGAAAAAGAAGGAAGGGTTGAATATATACAAGTGATGATCATCATCAAAAACACAAGGGGTGGATATATATAGGAAGATGAAGAGGAAGAGTAATAATATATTATAGTGTTAAATCTAATTCTCCAAGGCGGCGGGATACTTCTAAGTAACGGTATCTGTTATTACTGTTGGAGCCAGCTTAATTGCTGATATAATATGAGGGAGATGAGTGTCCTAATGCTCATATTCTCTCTTATTTTATTGGGATCTTTTAATAATAACTATCTGAAAGAAAAAAATCATTTACAAAAATGCTCATACGAAATTGAATATTTAGGCTAATATTACCGATGGCACTCCAATTTAGATCCCCTTATTACTAAACTTCTGAACTAATGAAAACGTTCATATGCGAGTTTAGGCTTTGTGCATGTAAATTGCTCCAGACCATTCATTACTCGATTACTTGATAGAAATCTCCATGTTTAGATGTATGCTTAGGGGTAAGCATCATTTGCCTCAAATACTAGTTTAGATTCAGTCATATGCGAGTTTGGTGTTTACACGCTTTCATACTTATTTATATTCCAGTATTATAACCTGTGTACTGCTTTTTTTATGTTGAGATGAGATAACCAGATATGTCATGCAAATATTTGATGTATTTGATAAGTCAAATTTAAGAATTTTGGTAATGTCCAACGAACTCAGCATTTTGATCCGGCGTACGATAATCTTACCCATAAGCGAGTGAGGTTATCCAGTCGGTATAAAAGGCATTCCTAGCTGAATTAGGTAGTGACTCCATATTTTTACAAATCTTTCCAGAATAGAGTTCTGCCATAAGTCTGGACAAGCGGCTCTCGAATCCCGCTCCGCTCACATATATATTTCCTCTGATAAACTAGTAAGAGAATAATTTATTTTTTTTAAAATAATGTAGTTTTTTCTATTTTATTTTTAAAAATAAATTTTTGCTCTTTTAAAAAATAATGTAATTTTTTCTATTTTAATTTAAATAATAAGGAAATTTATTTAAAGACTAAATAACATAATAGAAATTACTCAGTTCATAAATTTTGTAAATTTTTATAGTATTGCCTAAGTTTGAATAAACAAAAAATGAAATATTTTATTAATAAAAATATAAATAGTTTTAATGTCTTAATTTATTTTTATAATAAATTAGTCTACCATTAAAGGAGTAATTATAAAATTATAAAAAAATCATATAAATCTAATTATATATATATATATATATATATATATATATATATATATACATATTGTTATTTTTTAAAATATGAACTAAACATCATACAAATAACTTTACATATAAAATTAAGTCTTATTTTAATTAATCAAACTCTCTTTTTTATTTGTCCTGATGAATAAAATTGATGAATCAAATTGTTAGCATTACTTTTAATGGTATTTTTATCAGTTTAGTCATAGTAGTGGATGACTAAGTTAATTTGTTTATTGAAAATACATATTTTGTTAATTTCTTATTTTATATTAATTTTATATATTATTTAGAATATATGTGCCATACCGATAACATTTCATCAAAAAATAGTTACATGATTTAATTTGATAAATTGACCACCAATATTTAAAAAAATACTATTGTTTGAATAATAACAAAAAAGGAGCTTTCCCTAATTTTATCCAATAGAAAAAGAAAAAAGAAAAAAAAAACAATGGTGACAATCTCACTTCATGCTTATATCATGCACCTGCTGTAATGCACGCGCCAAACACAAATATGGGTTTGGTCGTGAACCATATGAAAAGTTTAGGGTACCCCACTTCCAAGAGTAGTGTGCCTATAACCAACAATTATAATATTTTTCTCTTAATCTACACTACTATGTGAGTATGTGTGAATTGCGTTGCCTTTTGTTTTTATTTATTAGGCATGCATTCTTTTATCATTTATTATTATTATTTCCTATTATTGAATTCTAATTACCATTTAAAAAAAAATTGAATAGGACAGACCGGTTCAATAAGTTAGATAAAAATATCGGAGGCCAATTCAATTAAATCTCTCTTTAAAATGTAAAATAAGATTCTAACATTTTTCCAAAAAAAAAACCACAATAATTGAATTGTTATTAAAAAATAAACCGTTATTTTTTACGATTTTTAAATAATATAAATTTAATATAATTAATGCGGACTCATTAATTAGCTCTTTCAATTGTAGCCGGAGACATGACTATGTGATAGAGACATGATACTTCGACCTTCGAATTTCGTATTAAATTTTTCTCTCCTTATTGCAATAAAAATATATATATTAAAAAAATACTCTCAACTTTATATTATAATGTTAAATAATTTCATCACTTAATTTAGCTTCCATTTGTAAATCTACCCGTCCCTACCATAATTATTTATGTCAACTCAAATAAATATATTACATAATCAATTATCCAAAACGAAATATATCAATATTGCATGCTTACCAAACAATTGATTCTTTAATGTACATTCAAATTTCTTTATTTTTTTATTTCTTTTGTACAATATGCATCTCCCCTAAAGGGTGTAATGAATGGTTAGCACGACAGAGATGGATGTAAAAATATTAAATAATATTACCAAAATGTAAAATGCAATCAACCAGCTTTCTTAAGTTTGGGAGTTCAACTGAAATTCTTGGGTCACACACTGGACCTCCTCAACAGATGTCCCTTATGAAATACTAAATTATTATTCAATAATTAATTCTTAGGGAAGAGAACAAAATGAAAGCAATAATCAAAGCTAGCTACTGAATTTTAACGTAACAGTGAAGTTATGCTATATTTCTGTGCTTATTGTGCATACTTCTATTATAACCTGTTACCTAGGTACATACAATTTTGACACATCAGCTTTTCATTTTTTTTTTATTTGTGAATAATTTTGTTTGGTATTGGGGTTGCAATCGCAATCTCACGTCAAAAATTAGTTAAAAAGTAACATTTTGGTAATATATTAAAGTTTCTTTTAAATGATCATGTTGACACTGAGGTTACTTACTGTATGTAATTTTCAAATAAACAAGACTTTGTATATATACACTAGCCAAAAAAAATGGATAGTGACTAGGTGTGTGTAAAAATCGAAGCAAATCAAAAAATTGAATCGATACGGACTAAAAAATGGAATGGTTAAAACGACTAAAATAGTTTGGTTTGATTTAGAATTTTAAAAAAATTATGGTTTTCGGTTATGATTTTGTTTTAAGCTTCGGTTAACCGAACTGAACCGAAAAACCGAAATTCCATTTTGTTTTTTGAAATTTTATAAAAATATATATAAATTATTTGAATTAACATACGAACTTTATTAGTTATTAGGACTTCTATTGCAAATTAATATTAAATCATCACTAATCATTATATTTAGTAAAAATATTAACTATGTATATAATTTAAATGATAATTAATTAAAAATTTAAGTTTTTTTGGTTTAAACCAAAGCAAACCAAAATTTTCAGTTCACCAAACCGAAAAAAACCGACAACCGAACTAAGAATTTTGATTTCAAATTTTAGAGGTGCGATTCGATTTGGTTTAGGGAGTGTGCACACCGAACCGAACCGTGTACACCCCTAATAGTGACAAGAAAACATATATGAATGTAGTGTTTTGTTTAGTTTTAGAGGAAAATTTATTTTATTTATAAATAAATAATATCTTTGTGAGAATTAATAATAGAGAATTACTTTGGTATAATATTGTTTCAAGTTGCTTTAACATTATTGATTGGAACTCTACATCTATGTTGAATGGTGATATTAATTAAAATGTCCTTTATTTGAAGGCATTAAAAAAGCTTGTTCTAGTGATAAACATGCTTGGGGTGTCTTTATTAGCAATTTGAAATACAATGTTGGCGAGGGTTGTTCTATTTCTCTTTGAAATGACAATTGGAGTGGATTTGGATCAGTTTGCTTTTTGTTTCCTCGGTTCTTTAATCTTTCGAATCAAAAGCAAGTTACCATTATTGTTATTTGGAACAATGGGTGGTGATGGAGGCGTCATTTGAGAGGGGGTGAGTTGCGTTGTATAACAATTTGTTGTCCATTTTCTCAATGTTTTGGTTAAGTTGACAGAATATGGTGGAATTCGAGTTCAAAAATGTACACAACTACTGTCGGTTTTTAACTACTTCCAGCAGCTTGGTTTTAAACGTGTCTCTGCCTTCATAAGCGGGTCCACGCACTTCTGGTACAGGTATGGTGGTGACGGCTTCTTGCAGTTGGCAACCTGGAGCTGTTCCGGCAGATTCTGGCCGCACTTTAATAACAACACGTGTTGCTGTTTATGGCCAAACACATGCTGTTCCTAAGCATGAAATTAATAATCGTAATTCTTCAGCTATTGGCGGACCTTGAGTAGTTATTAATGAGGAGATTTTGGGTGTGTCAGGCACGGAGAATTTGGCTCTGTTCATGACAGTTTGGAAGTCTAAAGCTCTGCCACAAGTTAAATTTTTTATTTGGCAGCATTGCATAATAGAGTTACTTCGCTTGACTTTTTGGCACGACGTTCAATTATATCTATGGATAATTATTTATGCATTCTCTATAGTGTGGTGGAGACGCAAGACCACATTTTTATTCATTATGACTATGATAGAGATGTTTGGTGTAAAATTTTGCAGAAGCTCAATATATTTTGGATCTTCCCTTCTTCGTTTGTAGATTTTATGCTTCAATGGAAAAATATTATACCAAGAGATACCTATTGTCATCTGTGGAGGGTTTTATGGTTTTTAGTTATTTGGGAAATTTGTAAATGCAGGAATGCAAAAGTTTATCATAATAAATTACAGGACAAGAAGAGTGTTATTTTTAACTGTTTTACTAAGGCACTTTTTCTGTTTAAACTTTGTAATAGGGAGTTTACATGTTCGAGTTTGGATTTCTATCGGAATTCTTTTTGTATTTATTTTCTTCGAGAACTTGATTTTTTGCATTTTTCTTGGACACAGCTTCTAGTGTGCCACCCTGAATGTGCCACTTTTTATGCCCAATATACATATTATTCGTTAGAAATTTAAAAATATATATATATATACACACACACCTATATATATATTATATGAAAAACAGTGGTTTTTGTGTTTAAATTCGATGCTAGACACTTTGATCAATTACAGAATGTATTTTTTGCATTCTTTGTATTGTTTTATGCGTTTTTGAGTATTTTTGCATGAAAAACCGAACTAAACGATAAAACGACAAACTGTTGAATTTGATGTTCAGAACCGATGGCGCCGCTAGAATGAACCGGCACTGCCACCACCCTAAACTGCCGGTGCCGGTAGTCACACCGACACCGTATTCTTCCCTCCCCTTCCTCTAGAACCAGCCTCACAGATCTTCCAGACTTTGATTCAGACTTCCAAACGTGTTTTCGGGCTCGTTCGGACTCGGAATCAGGCCCGGTATGAGTCCAGCCATAGATAATCCTATTTACTTTATTTTCATGCATCTTAATGGGCCAGAACCAATATAAATCAGTCCCATTATCCCAAAAATATAACATAAAGTATAAACCGGGTCCAAGAGCCCGAAGCGAATAAACCTAGAAACTTCTAGACCGAGTTCAGGGACCACCCAAATTCAAAATTGATCCTGGTTCAAACCGATGGAACCATATCGACGAGACGGATAACTTCCATGTTTCGATCGTGAACCAGTTCTGACCACATCAATAGTCAAACGTCGTGCGAGTGCTAGGCACTCAGAAAGTTAACGAGGTTTAAAGTATTCCTCACCTTGTATGCGTACCAACTGTACATGGGCTCGTTTGCAATGTTTATCGCTTTTCAAAAGCATGCCAAATCCAGTATTAACAGGCTAAAGGACTAATCACGTTAAATTAGCTAATCAAATCAATTCCAAACAGTCACTTAGACATCTTGTGACTATCATGAAAATGTAGTAATGGTTGTATAGGGCATTCAAGATCACCAAATAAAATCAATCAAACTTAAACTCCCGGTTTAGGCTATGCATGTAATCAATCCAGACCAGCCAAAATTTTGCTATTTGTTAGAAAACCGCCAAGTTTAGATGTATGCTTAGAAGTACCTACTACTTGCTTTGCATGACCAGTCCACATCGAGTCATATGCGCGTTAAACGTGTTTACTGTTTTCAAACTTGTTTATTTCCAGTTATATATCTTGTGGACTGCTAAATCGAATGTTGAGATGAGATAAAACGAATATGTCCGATAAATAAAGTCAGTAACAGATAAGTTAAGCACACGAGTCTCGGGGAGGTCCATGAACCCGGTCTTTTGTTCCGATGCACGATAATCTTATCCATAAGCGAGTAAGGTTATCTAGTCGGTATAAAAAGCATTTTCTAGTTAAATTAGGTGGTAACTTCATTTTCAAACCATTTCTAGATGAAGAAGTCAGCCATAAACCTGGGCGAGCGGCCCTCGAACCCCGCTCCGCTCATAGTCGCAAATGAGTTCAATTAACAAACCATACACATTTATTATATGAATTTTAAATGTATTCCTTAAAAAATATATTAATAAATAAAAAATAATCTCATTTTAGATACATCTAACAAAATAGAGTTGATTGAATATATTTTTAATTGTAGTTTGTTATTATTTTCAAAAATAACATTTTTAACAAATATTCCAATATCTGGTTGGAATGCACGTAAATAATTAGACATTTTCATATATATGCAAATATATCTTGAATTTTTGGTCTACGTACAAAAGACAAAACACTTTTTGAACACATATATTATATAGTGATTTGAGATTTGAGCAGATCGAGCACAACAAGAATCTTAATTCCCAAGACAGCCAGTGATTAACGTGAACACCAATTTTGAAATTTAGTACTATTCCTTACTATTATTATAACCCTGAAACACACTCCTTGTAGCCTGATTTATATGTTTTTTTTTTGACAAATAAATTATATGTTTTGAGGTTCTGATACTATAATGATTTAATTCTGCAAACTTGGCTTTCAATTCTCAATTCTTAAGTGTTTTCTTAGGTATAATGTTTGCTTATTGAATTAAATTATTCCAACATGGGATTGATATGTACAAAAAATGAAAGGAAACCTTAGTATACTAATCATGAATCACGTTGAGCAATAATATCTTATTACTTGCCTAACTTAGCTCACGTTCCCACATCAAGGTCTTCATGGATGCCATGTCATACACTTGTTTTATTCAGCTGGTAATGTTCCTGCACTTTGAGCAAGAGTCGGATAAATCTTTTTAAAAATATTAGTAACTTAGTTTTATGTTCAAAATGTAATTTCTGTTTAATTTAATATAAAACTGTATAGTATCTAGGGAAAAGGTATAAACCTCAAGAACAAATTTTAACAAGTTAAGATAATTTATTTTAAATTTTCTAAAAAAATTGAAATTTTTTAAAAAAAAATTGAAATTTCTGAAATTTTTTTAAATAAATATTTGATAATATTTTTTCTAATTAAATTTTATTTTCGTTATTAATATATTGAATTAAATTTCATTTTCTAGTATATAAATATATATCACTTTATGATTAAAAACATAAGATTTAACCTATCCTAAAATTTCTATACTTTCTATTTTTTTTATTTCGTTCGCTAAGCATTTTTATTACTTTATTTGATTTATGTATTTTCAAAAACAGTTTTACTTTATCCTCATATTTTTGTAATTTTGTTAACAAAAACAATTTATGAAATTGTTTCAAAAATACATGTACAAACACATAAAAAAATATTTAAAAAATACATTAGGATAGATTTTTCCAAAACTTAATAATCCCCACTATATACGTTGAATCAATTGCCGAAGAAAACTTTAAATAGAAAGAGCGGCCGGAAGTTTCCAAGTAGTCACTCATGTGAGAATTTAGCACACAACCCATTGTCATAAATAACAAATACCAAACATTCTTTAGCTTCCTATAGTTAGGCAAAGAAAGTAAAGGAAGTTGCCTAGAAAAGGACTTGAATTTGGCTTTATCCTAAGCTTCACTATATTTAAAAATAACGCTAAATTCTTCTTTATTTTTAAAAATAAATATTTTTTTTAGTGTCTGTGGACTATGGCTATAGTGGCGAAGATGACATTGGTTATGATATTAGTGAGTGTAGGAATTGGTGGGCAAAGGGTTGTGGCTGAGGATGAGGATTATAAGGCTATGCACCATGTTGTTGGAGGAGATCGTGGCTGGGATCCTTCCACTGATGTGGGTTCTTGGTCCGCCGGTACAACTTTTAGAGTTGGTGATAAAATTTGTGAGCCTCTCTTGTGTTAATTTTTTTATCGAGTTAAATAATTTTACGGTTGTTTAGACAATACTACTTTTATAAAATTTTAAAGATGTTTAATATGTTACAATTTGATAATTCAATTTTATTTTTTGGAATTAGTCAATCATTTGCTAGTTTCATCCATATATTTCTTCATTATCAAATATCTTGCGATATGTTCTTCTTCCACTTTTTGTTTTATTAGTTTTTTTTTCCAAACTGGGGTTCAGTAGTTGCCAGAATTCAAATATATTACATGTCAATTTAGAATTAATTGCAATTTTTTTATTCTTCTTCTTCCACATTTTTTTCAATAGTTTTTTTTTTTGGTTTCCAAAACGGGGTTCTATTATAGTAGCTTAGTATTCAAATATCTTGCATGCATTTTTAGAATTAATTAAATTAAAAAAAAGGAGGATCAAGTTTTTTTTTTTTTAAATAATTGGAGGAGGGGAAGCGTTTGTGAGAGAAATTGAACCCATAACCTTACCAATTTACTGGCCAGCGTTCTTATACCATTTAAGCCAGTGACGGAGTCAGGTTTTTAACTTTAAAGGGGCCAAATTATAATGTGTATTACATAAAGAGATAATTTGTAAAATTAAGAAAGGCCAAATTGTAAAATTTAAAAACTTTAAATATTAATCTTTACATTTTTCAAAAGTTGGAGGGGGCTATGGCTATTATATCCACCCTTCCCTCCATCATTGATTTAAGCTACAGCTTGTTGGTAATTAAAATGTTTGATCAAATCATAGTTCATATTTCATTGATTGAGGGAATGTGGTAGTGAATTTTAGTAAATATTGGGAATTTTTTGAATTCTGAAAAAATTACAAGAAATTTAGTTGGTTTAAGTTTAACTTAATCTTAGAGAATTTTTATTAACTAGTTAATTTTATGTTGTAATGACATTATCATCTAATGAAATATTTGATCTTTTCTTGTTGCCTGCCTTGTGGGTAGGGTTCACATACTCCAGAGTGCACGGAAAGATAGCTGAGCTCAAAACCAAAGAAGAATACGAGTCTTGCGATGTCAGCAATCCAATCAGAATGTATACCGACGGCTTAGATAGCGTCTCGCTAGAAGAGGAAGGGATCCGCTATTTCGCGAGTAGCAACTCAAAAAGCTGCAAGAGTGGCTTGAAGCTACACGTGGAGATAATGCCATCGGATTCACCAAAAATAATAACATCGGAGGGTTCTGCTTTGGCTCTTGCTGCTGGGCCCATCTCATCTGGCTCAACTCAATTGGCTGCAAACTGTGTATTCCTGATAATTGGATTATTGATATCCAATCTCATATGAATACTAGTACTATGTTTTCTGATAATGTCAACTTAATGTTGGGATTTTGTTTTTGTTTTGTTTGATTTATTTGATTTTTAGCTTTTTTATTCCTATTGGAATTATGGAAATTTTGTTTAAATGTCTACCAATTTAATATGCTGTGGAGTTTTGGGCATATTGTTTTTTGACATATTTAAATGGTAAACATTTCCTGTGAACTATCAAATTAATGACTAAAGTAATATCGCCTTTTTCTAAAGAAAAATATAACATTTTTGTATAAATGAATATAAAAAATTTATTGCAATCTTGAAATTATTTTAGATAGCCGGTCATAATTGATTTAATTTTTGATAAAATTAATAAATTTATAATTAAATATTTCTTATGTTTTCTTATATTTGTCCATTTTTAAATTCTTTTTGTTTCAAAATGGTTCAAATTTTAAAAATATTTTTATTGTTGTCTTTTAAGTTAATTAGTGGAGTACAAAAAAATCATTAATACATTGACTTACATTATTTAGTCATTTGAATGAAATACTAATAACATTTTTAATATGTATATTGTTAAAAAATGACATTTAAAAAAAAATAGAAAGAGTAATAGGTTTGGATATTTTTTATAATGATAAAATTTCTAAACTGTTTAAAAATGATTAATATAAATATTTTTGCAAAAAATGAATTAAAGTTAGATTTACTCTTATTAGAAAATTCTTATGTCAAAGAGGATTAAAGAATTTCAATTAATGTGAGTCAATAAAACATAATTTAGGATATTAAACACAAAAAATAAAATTTGGGTACAACATATGGTTGTTACCTTTTTTTTTCCTTTCTTGAGATTCTCACGTAACGTCGTAAACACGAAATTTTAGAAAAAGTACACCATTTATTATTGTAAAAGGATGAGGGGTCCAGTCGGAGACTCTGGTTTGCTCAGTCTTATGATGATCTGTCGAGTTTAATTAGAAATAGAGTCGTCATCTATCTAGTTATGAAAACATATGACATTTTTTAAAATGTTTAATCGAATATATTACGTACAGTATGATTAAAAAACGAGATCACAAACTATTAAATAGCCAAAATACATTATAGAATCGTTAATTCATAATAAATCAAAAATTATAAAGTTTAACCTACGAAATCTTTAAAATTTCAAGAAATATTTTTAGTTTTAAATACATCAATTTATAAAAATTCACAAAAAAACAACAACATCGTCTTGAATATATCTTCTTCGGTGACAAAATTATAATTAAACGACAAACACAAAAATAAAAAAGCAAACTTAAAGATCGAAGCAACAAACTAAAAAACATGACGAACTAAGCAGAGAGAGAGAGCTTGTGAAAGACTGAATGTATAATATGAACTCTCATGTTTAGCTCGGTTTTTAATTTGGACATTAATATTTTTTTATTTGATAGTGGTACATAACATTATCAAACACCGATATAATGAACCTCCATTAGCAAACTTTTTTGCCGTCGTTACTCATTCTGATGTGGACAATGTGTAACATACATGTGGCATTGACAGAGGGTCTACTTTGTAATTTTTTTTATAACATTAAGCTTCAAATTGAAAAAAAAAACATTCATGTTTAAATTGAAGTAAATCCTTTCCATATGCCATATGTCGTCCACGTTGGCGGAAATAATGGCGAAAAACAATTTGTTAAGTGAAGGTCCCATTTTGTTAGTTTTAATAACATTAGGTACCATTTTCAAACAAAAAAAATCATTAAAGTCCAAGTTAAAAACCGAAGCTCACATAAAAGTCAAAATTGTACATTAAGAAAATATTAAAGTAAGAAAGAGACGTGGAGGTTAGAAATCGCTAATATAATATAATTAAGAGTTATTAACTCCATGACTTTAGGTCTGAAATACTCTTTTTTCCTTTGCTTTTGCAAAATAACTATTTTCCTCCTCACTTTTATGTTTTAGTCAACTAAATCCCGTTTATAAACGGAGATTTTAGTTAAAGAAGCCCCAAATATGACGACGAAAGTAATATGTTTTTTAAAACTCATAGGTTGAGCAGAAAAACCGGCCGACCGAATCAATCGATCGAACCGATAAATTTCGGTAGATTCAGTTTGGTTAAAATGGTTAAGTCGATCAATTCGGTTTTTGTTTGTATATCAAAATTAATTATCCAAATTAATCGAACCGACCAAATTAACCAAAATCTTAATTTTTTTGATTTCTTAATTTTGCCTCATAATTTTATTGGTATTAACCGAATCGACTGAATTAACTTATCTATTTGGCCAGTTTGATTTTGATATTATTTTTTTATTTTATTCGTTCGTTTCGGTTTTCGATTAAAAAATATTATTCGGTCGATTCAGTTTAACTATTTGGTTGAATAATTAATTCAGTTAGGGAGATGTCGGTTTGATTTTGAACGAACCAACCGAGTGCTCACATTCCTAGTGAACACATTATTTCAAACAAAATTTTATGAAGATAATAGTAATCAACCATTTAATTATAATTGACTTCTTTATTACGGTTAAGCCCAAAAATTAATAATGATTATAAAAAATAAATATTTAAACATTTAAATTAACTAAAAAGAATTAGAATTATAAATCTTTAAGGAACCTATATATTTGTTTTTTGTTTTTGAGGAATTAAGGCACCTATATGGCTTAAGTTTGGGATAAGATGTAAAACTGATCCTAATATTTATCCAAAATATCACTTGTTCCCTTTATATTTTTTGAATCTCAATTAGGACTTTATGTGGCCATTAAAGTACAAAAATAACCCTGATATCTTGAAAACTAAAATTTACGCCCACGTTAGACGGACTTAAATTTCACCATTAAATTGAGTTCATTTTTGCACCTTTCAAATTATTAGGGCCATTCATGCGCATCAGTAGCAACATTAGGATCATTTATATACCTTTCTGCTGATTTATGTCAAAATTTATTTATTTTAACACTTTTTATAAATTTAACATGTAAATATTCTGATTAAATAACTTTCTTTAAATTTTTCACCTTTATTGTGTTTACTCCATTTAGTATTCATGGAATTAAGGGTGAGAAAACACCGAACCAAACCAAAAAACCAAATCAAATCTAACTGAAATTGAGAGTGAATTGGTTAAAATAGTTAATATGGTTTGATTTGGTATATGATTTGTAAAATTTCAGTTTTCGATTTTGATTTGGTTTTAGGGTTCGGGTCACCGAATTAAACCCAAAAAAATAAACTTTCATACACTTCACTTTTATATATATATATATATATATATATATATATATATATATATATATATATATATATATATATATATATATATATATATATATATATATAAAATACTAAATTTATTATTTGTTGTCACTTTTATTAACAAATTAAGTGAAAATTATCATTAACAATCACTATATTTAGTAAAACATTAATTACAAACTTAAATTTAATGATGATGGATTGAAAATTTATGTTATTTTTTTATAAAGGGTGAACTAACCGAATTAAAATTTTGGTTCACCGAGTTAAAATAATCATAAATCAAACTATTAAAGTTTGGTTTTGATTTTTCTAGTGACGGTTCAGTTTGGTTTTGGTTATTTGCAAACTTAACCGAACTAAACGGTGCTCGCTCCTATATGGAATCCTTTCTATTTTCGATACACATAAATGATCCTAATGTTACCACCGGGGCGATCTGTTTTTGATACACATAAATGAGCCTAATGTTGCCACTGAGGCACTCTATTATTGATACACATAAATGACCCTAATGTTGCCACTGAGGCGCAAAAATATCCCTAATGATTTAAAAGATGCGAAAATGACCCTAATGATTTGAAATATGCAAAAATGACCCTCAATGAAACGTAACCCCGTTTGACAGAGGGGTGTAAATTTTAGAATTTCAAGATCTTAGGATCATTTTTGCACTTCGGTGACAGTTTGAGAGTCCTAACTGAGATTCGAGAAAACATAAAAATGTCAAGTGAGTAAACATTAGGGGTCATTTTTATACCTTATCCGGTTTAAGTTTTGGCAAAAGAAAAAGAAATTATGTGGACGCCTCAAGAAAGCTTATCTTTCCAACATATAAAACCAACAATTTGAATAGAAGTGTTAGTACCTAGTAGCCAGTGGTAAATGGTAAGCAAGTTTTCATACAAAAATTGAGAGGGGAAATTAAACTATGGGCGGTCTGCAACTGCCACTACACAGCATCCATGCTTTATTTCCCAAACCCAATTCCTACATGTCTTCTCTATCCACTGGTAATTTTATTTTTCACATAATTCAACTTATTTTATACTTTTAAAGTTCATTATTCACAGTTTTTTGTAGAGAAGGTTCATATTCTCTGTATATCTAACTCGGAAATTAGTATTATTAATTCCGAATATCTGTCTCCTAACCTCCATAGGACTAGTGATGGAGCCAGGATTTTAATTTTAGAATAGGCGGGCCAAATCGTAAAATGTAAAAATTTTATGTACCAATTTTAACACTTTTAGAAAGTTGGAGGGGGCCTTGGCCCCCCATGCCCCCCTTTTCGCTTCGTTACTGCGTAGGACGGAAATAAAAAGGTGAACTGGAAAATGTTGAATTTGAAACAAATAAATAATCTTCCTTTTATTAGAATAAGTTACAAATATTGGGTTTTCGATTTTAGACGTATTTCCGGAAATGGAAACAAACTCCGGAATGTAGGACTCGGGAAGTTTTTGTGCAACATAGGGCCCACATTAAGCGCAATTCGAAGAAGCCTACATTCGGAATTGTTTTAATTTGGCTAGTTACTTGAGTTGGGGGGTTTTGCAGGTTGTGTTACAAGGAC
The DNA here is from genome assembly GCF_937616625.2 of Mercurialis annua. Taxonomy (NCBI): domain Eukaryota; kingdom Viridiplantae; phylum Streptophyta; class Magnoliopsida; order Malpighiales; family Euphorbiaceae; genus Mercurialis; species Mercurialis annua. The sequence continues at coordinate 12,777,212 of NC_065574.1, forward strand.
CATAGCACTGCTTTATCCTAGTGGAAACTATGCTTTTAGAGGAGCACAAGGAAGGTTTTTTCACTATACTACCAGAAGTACTCCAGGTTACTATTGTTAACTTTGTGGAATTTGAGATAGTTTATTGGTTGAATTCTAAGATTTTGTCTTCCAAGTGTATGTATTATTTATGATGTTTAGTTTCAGCGTCAGTACAGCCCGTGACAGAGGAATTGATGGAGGAGGATTATAAAACTGAAGATAATCCTGTTAGTGGGAATTCCATACGTCGCAGATTTCTTGAATTCTATGCTTCCCGAGGCCATAAGGTTCTTCCGAGTTCTTCTCTTGTGCCGGATGATCCCACTGTGCTTTTGACAATTGCAGGAATGCTTCAATTCAAGCCTATATTCCTCGGGAAGGTAAATGATAAATATATGATTTTTTATGATCTTAGCATGATATTCTATTCATATATTTAAACAGTTGAAGATTTATAAAGTTGGGATTGATTTGTTTTGGCTTTATTAGATACGGATTTGGATTTATTTATAGTGCTATAGTGTTTTTGTTTAGGCTTCCAGACAAGTACCTCGAGCTACAACTTCTCAGAAGTGCATTCGCACAAATGATGTGGAGAATGTCGGACGAACATCCCGGCATCATACATTTTTTGAGATGCTTGGAAATTTCAGTTTCGGTGATTACTTCAAGAAAGAAGCAATTAAATGGGCATGGGAGCTTTCAACTAAAGAGTATGTTTCTGTGTTAACATATTATTCTCTTGTCATATGTATTTATCATTCTATTTTCAATTTAAAAAGACAATTTCATAGCTCTATTTGGTTGTCCTTATAGATTTGGGCTACCAGCTGACCGACTATGGATCAGCATATATGAGGATGATGATGAATCCTATGAAATATGGCATAACGAGGTAAGTTAGACTAGAATTCAACCAACTGTTTCAAATAAGATTCAACCAAATATAGCCAGCTTCGCCATGTTATGCTGCATTATCTCTTCTTGCATGTAAAGATCCATTCCCGCATGCATCAGAACTTCAAATTTGTATCTTTTATTTTGTCTACATTGACAATAAAATATGCTTATAAATTCTACATTCCTTCTTTTCTCTTTAAAGTTCAGCTAGGAATCTAGATCTTAACTTAATAGTATGCATGTTCTTCTTCTATACATTAGATGTCACTTATATCTTCTATATGAATCTAGATTTTCACAAAAAAGTGTGGTTATATCTTTTATCCTTTTTGTTTTCAAATTGTATTGCAAATTCAGAGTTCTTGTCCTCAACTTTAAATATTTTTCTTTCTTTTGTTGAGCCATAACACTAGAGGGATCCCTGTTTTTTGAAGTTTAAGACTAGCTCCTTAAATTCTAGTTCAGCGTCCACATTTGAAATTTGCTTGGTTCCTTTGTATAACCTTATTAATGTAATTACAACTTTCTGGATGATTTTGTACTAAAACTTTGCATCAGGTGGGTGTTCCCTCTGAGCGTATTAAGAGGATGGGTGAAGATGACAACTTCTGGACCAGCGGAATAACTGGTCCTTGCGGTCCATGCTCGGAGCTCTATTATGACTTTCATCCTGAAAGAGGATTAATGGATGTGGTATGCGTTTCTTGAGTTTATGTAATTATAGGTCACTTGTTTTCTGATGGTGTAGGGTCATGTTGTATGGTATCAAATTTCTTTATGTTAATAGTTGACTTATATTTACTTTTGTTATGGTTAATTCACAGGATCTTGGAGATGATACGAGGTTTATTGAATTCTATAATCTAGTTTTCATGCAGTACAATAAAATGGACGATGGATCACTGGAACCCTTAAAACAAAAGAATATAGATACTGGTCTTGGCCTGGAGCGTCTGGCTCGTATCCTTCAAAAGGTATTTGTCTTCATCATCATAAATTGGTCAATGATTTTCTTTTTCATGTGAAAGGAAACATGATTGTCCTATGGAGTTATCTCTTAGTGGTTAATTTTGTTTTTGCCTATGTTGATTCAAAGTTAAAGTTCTAAACTTTTCCTGCAGGTTCCAAACAATTATGAGACTGACCTGATTTATCCCATTATTGAAAAGGCTTCCGAGTTGGCAAATATATCATATGCTCAAGCTGATGATCAAACAAAAATGAAACTCAAAGTATGCCAATGCTTAAGTACTTGCTACTTCAAAACATAAGTTGCTTCAACCAAATTATTAATTTTTTCTACCTTTCATGAACCTAAAATTTTCCATAATTCTTAGATAATAGGAGACCATTTGCGTGCGGTCGTGTTTCTTATATCGGATGGAGTACCCCCATCAAATATTGGTAGAGGCTATGTGGTTCGCCGGCTTATTAGAAGGGCTGTTCGTACTGGTAGATTACTTGGTATAGAGGGTGATGGTAAAGGTAACCTAGATGGAGCTTTCTTACCGACCATTGCTGAGAAAGTAATGGAGTTGAGCACCCATATTGATTCAGATGTAAAGGCTAGAGCATCCCGCATCCTTGAAGAGTTACAAAGAGAAGAACTTCGCTTTGTGCAGACGCTTGCGAGAGGAGAGAAGTTGCTTGACCAAATGCTTGAAGATGCATCATCAAGTGGTCAAAAAGATAGAGCTGTACCTTGCTTATCTGGGAAAGATGTATTTCTTTTGTACGACACATTTGGATTTCCAGTTGAGATAACAGCAGAGGTTGCTGAAGAATGTGGTGTTAAAATAGATATGGATGGTTTTGATTCTGAGATGGAAAAACAAAGGCGCCAATCTCAGGCTGCCCATAATGTTGTTAAACTTACAGTTGACAATGATGATCTTTCTGAAAATATTTCTGACACTGAGTTTCTAGGATATGACACCCTTTCTTCCAGAGCAATCATTGAAAGTCTCTTGGTAAACGGGAAGCCAGTAATTCAGGTTCCTGAAGGAAGTGAAGTAGAAGTTTTGCTGAACAGAACGCCGTTTTATGCTGAATCTGGTGGTCAAATTGGGGATCACGGTAAATTGTATGTTACTGAAGGCGAAAGCAAATGTAAAGCTGTTGTGGAAATAAAAGATGTTCAAAAATCTCTAGGCAATGTGTTTATTCATAAGGGCACTGTAATAGAGGGAGTCCTAGAGGTTGGCAGAGAAGTAGAAGCTGCAGTTGATCCAAAACTGAGACAGCAAGCTCAGGTTCAAATTAATTCAAGTAAATTTTTTATTCCTCTTTTTCCCCTTAAATGGTTAGCTCTCAACTACTGGTGGCTTTTGGCAGGTTCATCATACTGCTACTCATTTGTTACAATCCGCACTCAAAAAAATTATTGGCCAAGAAGCATCACAAGCAGGTTCACTGGTGGCTTTTGACCGTCTTAGGTTCGACTTCAACTTTCATCGAGCACTTTTTGATAATGAGCTGGAGGACATTGAAGAATTGATAAATGGATGGATTGGGGACGCAGCCCTTCTGCAAAGCAAGGTGATGCCCCTCTCCGAGGCTAAAAATGCTGGGGCTATTGCAATGTTTGGAGAAAAATATGGAGAGCAGGTACTTGTTCATTTTCATCACAGAATAAAATTGATTAGAGATTTTGATGTTTACCCTATTAATTTTCATTAGCTCTTTTAATGACTAAACAATAAAGGCCTCAAATTTGTATTTCCTTATGTGCGGTCCTCAATAATGTTTCATCTTCTACTCATATCTACATGTATGATACAACTTGCAACAAGATGGTTCCCAAAATGATACTGAAGAAACCATCTTAAAGAACTTTATTCAATCAAACTTTCCAAATTATTAATATGATAGACATTTCTCTTAATCTTGCATCTTAAGGCATCGCATGTCATTATAACATAGTACTAGTATTACTAAAGCTATTAAGATCCTTAAATCAATCATGATGAACGGTTTCCAAGACAAAACATTTATGTGAGCATTCAATGACATTGGATGTCTGAGAATTTCAAACATTCAATAAGAATCAAATTGGCCAATGTATTTTTTATTTGTAATGTGTTGTAGGTACGGGTTGTAGAGGTTCCAGGTGTATCAATGGAACTTTGTGGTGGAACTCACGTTAGCAACACTTCTGAGATACGCGCCTTCAAAATAATCTCAGAGCAGGGAATTGCTTCTGGAATTAGGCGTATAGAAGCTGTGGCTGGTGAAGCTTATATTGAATATATGAATGCAAGAGATTCCCAGATGACACGTCTTTGCTCCACTCTCAAAGTTTGTTTTCCTTTCAATTTTCTAACTAGATATGCTTTTTGGCCCGTAAAAATTTGTGTTTCCAAAATATTGTAGGGAAGCATCATAGAATTTATCTTAGTCCATATGCCTGTGTTTGTTTAACTTGAGTTGGCTTGTATTGCTTCCATTTCCTAGGCATGATTAAGGTGGTTTTCTTTCTTCCATTAGAGACCTTATCTTCAAAGTGACAAATCTTGGGAAGAAAAGCACTTGACATATCAGCGTAGAATCCAAGTTTTATAAAGTTTATTTTCATGTTCATCCCTAGTTTCACCAGCAAGGCCATTTAATCAATCTTAACTACTGTTTTTTATTAGATAGTTTCAAAGTTTGAATGTTCAGCCAAGAAACACATGTTAGATTTTATTTATTTATATGGCGCAACAGAAAATACAGTAGATTTTTTATTTGGTTCTCAAACTTGTATTTTTAAAATAATCTCATGTATTCTTTCTCAAAAAAAGAGATAATCTCATAATAGCAGCGTACTTGTTGAAGTGTTGCGAAGCTGACACGATATTTGCTGTTAATGCTACCTTTTGAAGGTGAAAGCTGAAGAAGTGACAACAAGGGTAGAAAGTCTCTTAGAGGAGTTACGAATTGTAAGAAATGAAGTTTCAGCCGTACGTTCAAAAGCAGCAGTATATAAAGCATCAATCATCGCAAACAAGGCACTTTCAGTGGGAACGTCAAAAACCATTCGGTATATTCTTACCTCTAGAGTATATTCCTGAGCTCGTAGTTGCAAATTTATGGGGCTAAAGTCTTCAAAGAATTTTTGGCTAGTTGTTTTCATATTATTGCCTCCTAGCTGGAAAATGCTACAATGTGTTTTCCCTAAAAAAACTTATAGGATTTACTATAGACATTAGACATAGTTGCTCTTACTATGTGAAAGAGATCTTTCAAAGAATTAACCAGAATCAGGTGTTATTGGAATATCTGAACCTGATATGCCATGGAATTTAACCTGTTTCATCCATGTTTTATGGTTTCTATACAAGCTCTTTTATTTGCCAATACTTGGTTCCACCTCGGCCTATGTCGCACAGAAACAAAAACACTGAAACGAGAAATACCGAAATTGAAACAGTGAAACAACTTTTCCTACACGAACATATTATAAACATAAAGTTTTAGAAACAGAATTGCTTTAAAAACCTAAGACTCAATAAGTTTCCATACAACATACATGTCAGACCTCAACAATATCCCATCTCTTGTTGAAAGGTTCTTACTGAAATTCTATTGGCAGGGTACTAGTTGAGTCCATGGATGATATAGATGCGGATTCACTTAAAAGTGCAGCCGAATACTTGATTGCTGAGCTAGGAGATCCGGCAGCCATAGTTTTGGGGTCTTGTCCAGATGATGGAAAGGTGAGCTTAGTTGCTGCATTCAGTCCAGGGGTTGTCAAATTTGGTGTTCAGGCAGGAAAATTCATAGGGCCTATAGCAAAATTTTGTGGTGGTGGAGGCGGTGGCAGACCGAACTTTGCTCAAGCAGGCGGACGGAAACCTGAAAATTTATCAACTGCTTTGGAGAAAGCTCGAGAAGATCTATTGACGATTCTAACTGAAAAGGCAAGCTGAAATAGTTCTCATAATCTCATTAAACGTCCCATCACATTGCATATATAAGACATGCTGTAATTTAACCAATGAGTTATAACTCAAATGGTATATGCGTTAGTCAACATTTTGCCAAGGTCGTGAGATTTTTTTATTTTTTTTTACAAAGCCAAGGTCGTGAGATTAAATTCTCCCACAAGTGCCAAAAATTATCCCCAAATGAAACAAAAGAAAAAACATACTGTAATTTGTTGATATGTATAAATCACAATAGAATAGCTTATAAAGAAAACAGCAACAACTAATGATTGACATAGTACACTTATTTCTTCTTTATCATGAATAAACATTTTAACTCTTGATATATGTAATAATCTGAAACTCGAACTTCTTTTATTTTCAATAGCTGCCTATTGGGAAAAAAATCAGACAAATAATAAAGAGAAAACAACAAAAATATTACTATTTAAATATGAGTTTACATAAATACACACTAAATCAAAAATTTACATTCATGACAAAATAAGGAGAAACTTTACATTTTCTATCCAACCACTAAATAAGAGACACATGGCACACTCAAAATCAAGAAAAAAGGGTCAAAAACGTGTTAAAAATAGTCAAAAACGCGTCAAAAACGCGTCTGACGTGCGTCTGATGTGCGTCTGCCACGCGTCTGACACGCGCGTCAGTCGCACGTCAATGCCTCAGCATTTAAAAAATATAAAAAATGTATCATCTATGTATCTGATATGTATCGGAAATTATCGGTAATAAATTTAATTATATTTTTTCACATGTATCAGCTATGTATTAGCTATGTATTATCAAAAATTATCGGCAATATATTTAATTATATTTAATAATTTAAACATGTATCTGTTATGTATCTAGAATGTGTCACTGATTGATTTTCTCATATTTTTATAAATAAATATATATATATATAGACATATATTATTTTATGTACTATTTATGTGTATATGTATATTAAATTTAAAAATATGTATCACATGCTTTAAAATTACGTTACAAAGAGTGTGTATATATATATATATATATTATATTATAAATTAAAAATTAAAAATATACGTTTCTATCATATATAAATTATATATATATATATATATATATATATATATATATATATATAATTGCTTTTAATATGTATTCGATATATGTATTTAAAAACCGTGTCTTCCTATTAAATCTTTGATACTTGCTCCGTCCTTTTATTTTTCCATGTTCACGGAGTTTTGCCTTTTAACTCAATTTATTCTTTATAAATAATGTATCTATGATGTATCGGCTATGTATTTACAGTGTATTGCAAGATATAATGATACATCGGTAATGTATTAAAATTTTATTGTTAATTTTTCTCCTCTATATCTATGATGTATCGGTAATGTATTAGACGTATCGATAATGTATCGGTCATTTTAAAATTTATTTTGTTAAAATAATCCAAAAAATTTAAATATGTATCATTAATGTATCTGTTATGTATTGGAAATGTATCATCTATATATCACTAATACACACATGTATCGATCATTTTGACATTTATTTTGTTGAAAATAATCATTCTGAGTTGGAGATGGATTCTAAAAATTGCAATCAATGATTTATCTACGAAATTCATTTCGTTGAAATAATAATAAAAAAAGAACATGTATCTACAATGTATTAATGGTGTATTTTATAATGTGTCGACGATTTATCAACAATGTATCGGTAGTATATATATATGATATATACATCATGAATATATCTAATATGTATAATAATGTATACACAATAAATTAAACCGATAACTATCTTTCACTAAATTGATCACCAGTTTAAATTAATCTAAAAAACAGTCTAGATACGTTTCAAAACACCAGCAGCCGACATGAAATATATTAAAAATTCAAAATATAGATATATCTACGAAATACAGTTCCTTAAAATAATAATAAAAAAGAATCTATATCTATAATGTATCAATGATGTATCTATGATATATCGAGATTTATCTATAATATATCGGTGGTGTATATACGATATATAATGTCTTTTATAAATTTATCACCCGTTGAAGTTAAACTTAACATATGAATTTATGTCAAAAATATAAATAATTACAATTTTATACTTTATATAAGAAATAAATCTCAAAAATATTGCGAATACATCTAAAAAATCAAACCATATACATTTTAAAAATATTTCAGGACGTTTAGCGCAATTGCATAATTGTCTGAAAACATCAATTCTGTAAATTAAGATGGCAAACAAAGCTCCTTAATTAATTTTAAACACACAAATCATAAAACAAGTCTTCATCACTAGTTTGGGAAACCACAAATGCAAAAATATCAAATTCTACTAAGTTGATTCTAACGTTATGGAAGTCTATGGTCTCTGAGATTTTCAAAGCAATCAAACATGATAAATAAAACTAATAAGTGACATAATTTCAACAAAATTTAAACATAAATTCCATTCATTTACATAGAAAAATAAAATCCCAACAAACAAAACCAAAAAGAGGAATCAAGACCTACATAAAAACTTCCACTGAGATTATTAAGAGCATTAGCAGCATGATCTTCTTCTCGGATTGAACATAAACATTCCCAACCTAAACTAATTAAAGAACACACCTTTAATAAAATCAAAACTAAATCAAAACAAACCCACTTACAAAAACTAAAAAATAGCCATATAATCAGCAAGATTATCATAAATATTCAACGACTCAAGATCTCCATAATTACTAAGCTCTACAAAAAGATCATGATAAAAATCTTCAAAGTGGTCTTCGGTCAAGTGATTGGGACTGAGACTGAGGAAGAAGGTCGGGTGTGGTAAGCATATCAGGACGTTATGCAGTCTTGAACGGACCGCAGTGGCGTCGTTGAGAACGGACTGTGGCGGCGTCGTTTCTCTTTTTTTTAATATCTTCTGTTGAAGAGAAATGGCATCGTGCGTTAATGGAAGAAGACTGTATCTTCAGAATATCAAGTCATCACGTGGCAGTTAGGAAATAAACGGGTATAGAATGTAATAATTAAGCCACTTAAGCTAATTAATGTAAAAGACACTTGGTAGAGGAGAAAACTTGACAGAATGTTGGTATTAGAGTAAAATTTTGCCGCATAAGTAATTATTGAGTAATTTTCTCAATAATAAAATACATTTATTTTTCATTTGACTATTGTATTAAAAAATAAATTAACAAAAAAGTTTAACAAAAAAGAAAGTAAAAGGTTAGATAAACCTATTTTGACGTCCCTTAACTTTATATTTTTTCTTTATCTATTTCCTAAACTTCCATAGATCTTATCTAGTCTTTGTATTTTGATATTTGATCTTATTTAATTTCTGAATTTTGATTTTTTGGTTCCTCGAGCTCTCAAACAAATATCCACCCATTTCAAAAACACAATATGGTCCCCTATTAAGACTAAATAAATTTTCAAAAATGAGGGACGAAATCGTTGAAATAAATAAAAATGGGAGACCATCGTTGGAATTTTTTCTTTATTTTTAGTCCTTTAACTTGGTTGACTAACACCAGAAAAGGACGGAAGAACTAAATTGTTGACAGAAATAAAAATGAGGAAGCATATCGTTTGACTTTCAAACAGGAGGGACGAAGTGTGAATTATAACATATATGGAGACTCTCATATTAATTTTCTCTTATTTTTAATATATTCTATTTTGTTATTCATTTTAAATACTAACAATTAATTTTATCTTCCTTTTATAATAATTAGTATATTTATTATTTATAAATAATTAATTACCGAAATCTATGATAAATTAAATAAATTTTTATAATTCTAAATATTATTTATCACTTGCATTAAGTTTAATTGTAACTTTGAGTGTTTAAATTTAATTTTGATGAAACATTTATATATCATGCACGAACTCTACTTGTGATTGTGCCAACAAGAAATATCTTTTTTTTAATCCCTTAATACATGCAGGGGATGCACTGAATCAACATGTAGATTTGGTGCGCTAGCCTAAGGGAGATATCATAGTGCTGCTTATCAAAAATTTAAGATTATTAGTGTGTTGTCAAGATCTTATAGTTGTATTAGTTTAAGGACGTTAACATTTATGAAATATATGTATTTATTATGTTGGAAAAAGTGACTACCATTTTTTATTGATAATGATTAGGTAATTAATAATTATACAATTAGCGAGTCTTGATTTTGCAAAATTATCTTCTTTCTTATGAGCTTATTAGGAATTGGGTTAATCCTAATAAAATAAAAAAACGTTTGCGATTTTTATTAGTTATAACTAAATTTAATCGGTTAATTTAATCCATTTTGAAATCTTTAAAATCTATTTTAGTCATTCGTGAACCAAACTGAAAAATTTCTTATTCAAAAACGGACTAAATAACCGATTAAATAATGAGATATTTAAAATTTTTCTAGTCAAATCAATCTAAATCGGCTAGTTTAATCCATTCACGAATGACATGTTTTTTGGTTTAATTTTCAAATGGCTAGAAAATATTTAAAATATTTCAAAATGGGCTAAACTAGCCGATTATGAAAAATTTGATTATAACTAACAAAAAACGCAAACGTTTGCTATTTTAGTGGAATTAACCTTAGGAATTTCAACTTATTAATCACGTTTTCTTAGTTTTTGTTATCGTTATTTATTATTCTTTCCGTTTTAAATTAATAAATAATATAAGAGAATACATAGCATTAAATTTTTTTAGCTATCATTAATATGGTTGGTCAAATCCGAACCGGATCGAACAGTTCTTTCGGAAAACCTACGAATCGGTCAGATTAACGGTTCGGGTTGCACCAAAAACCCTTACAATTATAAACCCGTAGTTTTTTCATCAAACCGGCTGGATAACCACTGAATTAGAACCATTAACGGCCATCTAACCGGTAAAGTCGGTCCGTTCGATCAACAACAATATAACCAGCATTGTCCTTATCAAAAAATAAAAAATTAAGTGGAATGTTTCGTTATTAAGAACACCCGACCGTAACAGAATGAGAATCATGATTGAGTTTGCACCAGCTTTATGAGACTTAAACCTAATTATGAAAATTGAATGGATGTGCACAAGACCACCAAGCTATTTTGAATTTTATGTCCACATCTTTTATTGTATTATATATATAAGGCTTAATTATTTAAAAAACCCTCACCTTTAACTTCTTTTTCGTTTATACCCTGACCTAGAAAAATTGTCACATATACTCATGAGCTTGTCTTTATGTTTCACCTCTACCCTCGAGGTATTAAATTTATCTCTTTTCATTTGAAAAAAAAATTAAAATAGTCCTTCATTTTTAGTAAAAAAAAAAAATTCCACTCACCGACACCATCCTCCTTCCGTGGAAGGAGGAACCGTCGTCCTCCTTCCATGGAGGAGCAGCTGTTCCTCCTTTCCCGGCGTCCGTTTCGAAAATCAATTTTTTTTATTTTATTTAAATTAAAAAAATTAATTAATTTTAGGATTTATTTGAACGTTTTTAAAGATGAAGTATTTGTTTGTAATTTTTTTATTATAAAAGGTATAAAATAACCTTTATATTTAGTTGTTTTTAATAAATCATCTTTTTTTTTTGAAATTTGGGGTAGAGGTGAAATATAAAGACAAGGTCATGAGTATTTGTGACAATTTTTCTAGATCAGGGTATAAACGAAAACAAAACTAAAGGAGAGAGTTTTTTTAAGTAATTAAGCCTATATATAATTATTAGTTTTTGTAATTTTTTGTTATATATTTATATTTTTTATAACACGGATTTTACTCCGGTTGAACTTTTATCCCTTATTCCTCTAGTGCTATTAATATTGTGACAGAGCCAGGTTTGATAAAATTGATCATTAATGAAGATAGTTATAGAAATTTATCATTCAAATAATAAATAGCTGACTATGATTTAGGATTGGAAAAAGGGACAATTCATAAAAATTCATTAACTTTACACGTTTTCTCATTTTAATCACGCCGTTTTAAATCGTCATTTTGATACACCAACTAATAATTTTTTTCAAACACATACACCGTTCAAAAATCCGGCGAAAATTGCCGACGTGTTACTATCCGATTCGTTATAACATGTCACTATCCGGTTGCTAACTCATCAATTTTCGCCGGATTTTTGAACGATATATGGATTTGAGAAAATTTAGTAGTTGGTGTATGAAAATGATAATTTTAAACGTCGAAATTAAAATGAAAAAATGTGTAAAGTTGATGAATTTTTTGAATTACCCCTTTTATATCACCACCATTCGCATATCTGGCTCCTTATATTTGACCTCAACCATTCATTTTTTTTTTTGGAGATATGTGATTTGTCAATTATGTTGGATGAAATGATTGTCAGTGAGAATGTAGAGATAATACATATGGGTAAAACAATGAGAGAAAAGTTTAATAAGTATTAGGGCGATCCTCTTAAGATAAACAAATTGATTTTCTTCTCTTACATACTTGACCCTACTTTTAAGTTCAATGATTTGCTATTTTTTCTTAATAATTTATTTGGCAAAGATCATGGTAAATTTTTATTTGACAGTGTTAAGCCTCAGTTAAATGTCTTATTTGATGAGTACCAAGATGCATATTTGATTGGTGTTAGTGAGTCTGGCTTTCACTTAGTTCTAGCCAGCCAATAGAGGGGCTTGTTTCTAATCAAATGCAAATTTTGCCTGTGCCCCCTCCTGCTAAGAGACATACATCTTTAATGAAAGTCAAATTTGTTGAGCACAATCAAGAGCATGCAGAAACTGGGCCAAAGAAATCTGAGTTGGAAACTTATTTGAATGAGGCCCTTGTTGAGAATGATGATGATTTTAATATCCTTAAGTGGTAGAAACTTAATCTTGCAAGGTTTCCAATCCTTTTGAGGATCTTACTGTCCCAATTTCTACAGTTGCCTCTGAACTTGCATTCATCACTTCTGGCAGAGTGCTTCACTATTTTAGGAGTTCATTAACTCCTAGTGTGTACACAGGATTGACTCAGAGTTAAAACCATCCCTCTTGGGGTTGAAGAATGTCTTGATGAGTTTGAGCCTTTTGGACAAGGTTATGAATTTAGACTCTTCCATTTATTTTGAATTTTTTTGATTTACTTAGTTTGGTTGCTAATTTGAAGTGTTTCTTTGACTTGCCAAAATGAAGTGTCTGTTCATTTTGTTTTTATGGTGGAAGCAAACTATTGCTGATTTGTGCCTGATTTTTTTGGTCCCTACACCGAGTTAATAATTTTCGCCCCTTCAAAAAGTACATTTTTGGTCCTTACTGAAGCACATTTTTAGTCCCTTTTTGAGGTTGAGGGCTTAATGCATTCTGAAAAAGGTGGAACCCCTAAACTTATTTTTTTCCATAATTTTTTTATTATGTTTATAAATTGTGTTTATTATGTTTATAAACTAATTTTTCAAGCCTTTGATTTACAAACTTTTTCAAGTGTTCTTAATAAGTTATACTTTCTTGTTTTTAATACATCATTAAAAACTTTGTCTATTAAATTTTGAACTTATAAATCTGTGTTTGAAGTTTGAACTGATAAATATAGTTTTGAGTTTGAATTTATGATTTTGTTTAAAGTTTAAACTAATGAATCTGTCACGACCCAAATCCGTGAGTCGAAACCGGCGCTAGGAAATGGGAGTGTTAGCCCCGAAACTAGTAGCAAGCCTAAAACTACTATAAACGTTTTGCGATACAGTACATACAAAACACAATTTCAGAAAACATCATTCAATGACATAACAATAAACGTTAAAATTGTTTTTTAAGAATCACTGCTTAACACTTTAAAGATCAGGCTCTTACCAAACATTGCATATTTTATGCATTACGCTGATTCAACATACATCTCATATCATTAAACCTAGTATATGTTTAAATGGTTGTCAAAACAAAGGAAATTTTATTCAAATATAGACAATATATCAGAGTTAAACATAATATAAAACCGCTTAATACAGACTAGGTCTATCACTACTGACTACTATAGATCTAGATAAGAATAGAAGCTTTCCATATATACTTTAAACCGAGACTTCTGGAACAAAGAAGAAAAGCTCGACCACTTTGAATCAATATAAACCTGAAAGAGAAACACTTTGGGGCCGGGGGGCTGGGGAGTCAGTCGGCACTGAGTGTTTTAACAATTACAAAAGGTATTAAAAATGTAAATCGCATATACAGAAAACATACATCAAAACAAACCAAATATCTGATCCGATCTAAACCTTAATCCTAAATCGTATCACAACTAGTTATACTATATATAATTTATCATATTCTATTCGTATCGTATCAAATTAAATTAGTCCATGTGCTACGGTCCTGAGATAATTCCACCGAGTTAACCGATACCATCGCTTAATCCCAAGTTGTGAATCCCGAGATAATTCCACCGAACTAACTCACTTGATACAGGTCTGATGGGAGTAAAATACTCCTATGTATAGAGTTGTATTTCCGCATGCTTTTACTATGTTTCACCATGTTTTTGTAGTATTTTGTATACCTTATTGCATGTGTGAGTCTTTTAGGTGTTTGAGAGCATTACTGAGCATTTTGGCGTTAAAGATGGGAAGATTCAATGGAAGTACGAAAGAAGCAAAGCCGAGAAGAGAAAAGAGCGTGGATTCGGGGCAAAATGACTTGTCTCGGATCGAGACACCCCATTTATGCAAGTGTCTCGATCAGAGACATAAGGAAAGTGAGGGCAGATTGCCCATAAAGAAGAGTCTCGGATCAAGACACACCCCCAAGCTAGATATCTCGATCCGAGACATGCATGAAGAGGAGATTTCAGCTCTTTTCAAAAGACCAAAGGCTTGAGGCCCACTTCCCTATTTGGCTAGATACAGCTTGTACTAGAGTGTTTTTATTTCCTCATTTGTAACACCTATAAATACAACATTATATCACTTTTAGGTTATGCGACATTTTACATCATTTTATTCTCTTAGTTTTTGCCTCTCTTAGAATAGCTAGAATCAACATAGGTTTTTGTGCTCCACCATTTCCACCATTGTTGTGGGTGTTGAAGCTTTTATTGGTTGTAAGAACAAGATCTTTGTTGTTGAATGCAAGCTTATTAATTAGTCTTCATTATCCTATTTATGGTTCATTGCTTCACATATCTTTTTAAGGTGACTCTTCATTACTCTTTAATGGCTTTTATTTCTTTAATTATTATTATTGTTGCTTTAGTCATGATTGGCTAAACCCCCATGTTTAGGGGTTGGCCTAATGTTTGTATGATTGGTTGGTTTGTGTTGATTTTAGAAGCATATTTTAGTCATTTTTCTTAATGCTTGTTTAGGCTTAGCTAACCTAAGCATGTTTATGTTTTGATTCACTCATTGTGAGATGGTTGATCAGACTATTAGGACTAGAAACCAAGATTAGGGTACCACGAGAGCGGGTTTGAGTCTAGGTGACCTTGAGTTGGATGATTAATCATTGTTGATTTTCTTAATAATGCTTAGTGTCACAAGAGTGACTTAGGTTGTAGTTGAGTGATTAATTAGTGGTTTTGTTGTTCTTTGAGGCTCGAGAGAGCGGGAATGATGCATTAGGCTTGACTCGGCCCTTGTAGTTAATCAATATAATGAACCATGAATGCATGACCTAGGATTGATTACTGACCCCTAAACGTTTTCCTTTATTGTTGAAATCCATATTTACTTACGCTTTTAATCATTTAGGTTGTTGAATTGTTAATTGCTTAGTTGGATTCCGTAGTTGTTAATTGAAAAACCAATTACTCGTTTGCTAAACGAATTGGAGTTCAAAATCATATTTCACTCACTTTAAACCTCTCATCCTTGTGGGTTCGAAAACCCAGAGTTGAAGTCCACTTATTACAAGTTGGTAATTTTATCAACAAGGTCCCCACATAGTTCCACCGAGTTAAACTCCTATCTATCATGCATAATCCTCCTTCGTATTTCACAGCCAAAATCATAACGAACTCAAATTGAAACATAATCGAACATATAGATATTTACGACTCATATCGATACCAGTGATCGCACAGTTCTATTGACGCTCAATAGGTAGCACGTTTCCTTGGATCGTTACATCAAAATTACACTTTACAAACGAACTATTATATACAAACATATCACAAAATCACAGAATATGAAATGCGTTTAATATGCTAATAACACAAAAAAAAACAACATATCATAATAATACGCAAAAGTAAATTGCAAACTAACAAACACCAATATTTCAAATTTACTACGTATATTAAAATCGTCAAGCTCCTGATCCAATAGCTGGATGGCCCATCAAATCCTTACAATTCAATTCTCTAAACTTTGGAAACTTTAACCAAAGAATTTTAGAAATTAGAACGGCGAGAAAATTGGTCAGAGCACGACGAACCATACATGTCGTTTTGGACTGAAAATTAAGTCGTGGGTTTGATTTGTTTTTGCCCGAATTTTGCAAAACAAAATCGGTAGAGTTGAAGAGTACGTCGTTAGCTTTTATTTGACATAAAGAATGTCCAATTTCGATATCGGAAGTAGAGAGATATCGACCAAACAGACTCGACGTATCAAAAGTGCTTTTTTAGATAATGTATCGATTAGAGAAGAAAAATGTACTATAAACGTTTTCTATATATAGACATATACATCATCACGTGTTGCTATGCATGCGCGCCACGTGTCGTCACGTGTCGTTGTGCATGCACGCCATGTGTCACTATGCATGTGCGTCATGTGTCGTTGTGCATGCGCGCCATGCGTTGATGCGCATGCACGTCGTGTGTCTCCGCTCTTGCATCGCCACGTGTCTCCGCTCTTGCATCGCCACGTGTCTCCGCTCATACATCGCCACGTGTTGCCACTCCTATATCGCCATGTGTCCGTAATCGTTATCTTCTATATCCTTTAATTTTTACGTCCTAAATTCCGTATTTTGACGTTTTAATTTTGGGATTTTCTCCGAAATTTTAAGCTCTCCATTTAAAAATGCATATTGATATATTAATTATTTAGGTTTTTCTTAATCCTACTCACACCCGTTCTAATGAATGATAATTTTCCAATTATTGTTATTTCGCGATAAGTAAATTAGACCCACTTCGATTTATATCCTTAATACCTTAACTTATATTATACCTCCTCGACTTTAATTATCGTAATTTTAAACACGTGGTATAATTTTAATACCTTATAAATACATGGTATGGCATAATCTAGTTTTTAGTTTGAACTTGTGATATGTTTGAAGTTTAAACTAAAGAATCTGATTTTGAGTTTGAACTTGAGATTTTGTTTGAACTTAGAACTTATTTAAACTGTAAACCAGTAAATATGTTTAAATTTGAACTTGAACTTCATAGTTAGATTGAACTGTAACCTATCAAACTTGTTTGAACTTGAAACTAATGAGTCTGTTTAAGTTTAATCTTGAATGGAATATTCAGATTGAGTTTTGAACTAATGAAACATGCTTGAACGTTTAATGTTTGAATTAGCTTGAGCTTATTTTTGGGCAATGATAATGCTTCCACCTTATTGTCACATAAGGTCTTTTAATTTGCATGATGAGACTTATTGCAATCTTGCAAATCAAATCACCTTATATTAGTTTAAAAACCCTATTTTTGAACTTCATTTTAGTTAATCTTTTAAGTTTTTAGCTTTGATTTACTCTTTTGCTAATATTATTAACTTAATAAGTCAATAGAACTTGAAAAATAAACTTGTTTAAATTTCAATTGTTGTTGCTAGTTACCTAATGTTGATGCCTTAATCTATACATATTTGGATGCTTAATTTTACAAGCAGTGAAAGTATGAAACTGATGATACTTTTATAGTTTTTTGCATATAAGTTAACTACTAACTTATATTAAATCAAGACACAATTCTTTTTTCTAATAGTTAGACCTATTATTTTTACATATAAGTTAACTATTAACTTCTATTGAATCATGACACAATTCGTTTTTTAATAGTCTGGCCTATTATTTTTACATATAACTTTAAGGTTTTATTTGTAAACTTATATTAAAACATGGTCTAATTCAGGATACAAAGTGTATCCATATAATATATAATTTTACTTGTATAATTTTATTTAAACAGGGTTATATTTGTAATAGCATAGGGCGATTGATTCTGTTTTCCAATCATTTGATATACTAGTTTCGCATTACGTGCTATGCACGTGGCTCGTAACGTAACTCCTCAATGAACATATTAGTAAATTTATTATAGTTATATCGATTTTTTTATTTATAATTAATATTAAATTAGTTAAGATTTTTTTGTAAAAGTAAATACAATATATTCAGTTTAAATTTTTTATTCCATACTGAATTTATTTTTCTTTTGGTTTTATAATAACTATAATTAAATAATTAACTTAATTTTATTAATAATATCTTTAAAAATAATAAGATAGAAATTTAAATAATAATATATTAACCAAATACAGTATTTTAATTTTGTAATTCAATCAAACTAAAAGATAGGTATTCCTATACTAATTTGGAGACAATTAGTTTTGGAGATAATTTAGCTAGCTATTCTAATTAGGACTTTAATTATAATAGTGATTAATTAAATAACTAATTAGTTAATGACTATAAAACCTTTATTTAGTAGTGAACTGAAAAGGATTATTCAGTAAATTTGCCTGTCCCCCCCCCATCCGTGCTTTTATATATAGTATAGATAACATAATAGGGCTATTTCTTGTTGGCTTAATTATTTAAAAAACCTTCACCTTGTAATATTTTTTCGTTTATACCATAACCTAGAAAAAAGTTCATTTATACCCTTTTTTTGATTTTTTGTTTTCAATTCTACCCTAAAGCACTAAATTGAACTTTTTTTATCTAAAAAAAGCTTAAAATAATCCTTCATTTTTTAACTTATTTGTATTTTTACAAATAGAAAAAAGATGATATAACCCTTCTATTTAATTATTTTTAATATTTTCAACCTATAATTAATTAAATTGTCAAAAAATAAAATTTTGGGGTACAATTGAAAATGAAAAATCAAAAAAAGTACAAATGAACTTTTTCCTAGGTCAGGGTATAAACGAAAAATTGTTTCAAGGTGGGTGTTTTTTAAGTAATTAGGCCTTTCTTGTTTTATATTTGTATATATTTTAGAATTTTCATGGGTATATTTTTTGTTAGTGTAAATTTGTATTTTGATTTTAATTTTAGTAGTTTAAAAAAGGCTTTTTATAAAAATTAGATGAAGCCCAAACCGTTATATAAAACCGAAACGAACCGAAGTTAATTTTCGGTAAAAATTAACTTTGGTATTTGATTAAAACTATTACGGTTCGGTCCCAAATATTAACAACTATGACACCATTACAAGTTTTCAAAACTGAACCGAATCGAATCAACCGATGCTCTATCCTAGTCGAATGGACTTTAATCTACTATAAAAATGTATTTTATTTGCAAATAAATAAATTAAATTTATATAATAGACTCATTCAAATGTGTTATATATATAATTTGTAGATATGTATAATATATTTTAATCGTATTATTTGAATAGATGGATGCGATACATACAAACGCGATATCCATTAATCCGTTTTGAAACTGGGTAATCTACACAAATCCCTCAAAATAGGTGCTACCTATTATTTTTACCTCAAGATTTTGGTTTTGACAGTAATCACTCAAAATAATAAAAAAGTTTACATTAATCTCTCATAACCCAAAACTAGGAGATTTTATAATAAAATAGGACACATTTGCCCCTCATTTGTCATCAGTTTTTTCCCCGTTCAACACTGTGCAATATAAACAACTCCACCACTCTGAAGAGATAGAGGTCCACCGCCGGTGACAACCAAAGAGAAACGTTTATGCAATTGACTAGATCGTGGCTTTTGTTCAGTGCATAGTTGTCCTATAAATTCCCGCAATATCTAATGGCTCTACCACAAGCTTAATGAACTGGAATGGGTTTTAATTAGAAATTCGTAATTCAAGTGGGTTGTAGAATTGGAAACTGGGAAATGAGCTTATAGAACTAGAACTTCATCGTTTTCAAGTGGTTTTAGAAATTAGTTCATAATTCTTACTCTGAAAAATGGATTCTCAACCTTGATGTTGGTTGGGTGTCTAATTTTGATCCATGATTTTGATAATTTCTTTCAAAGTTGTTATTTTCTTTCAATGCATTGTGACAATACAGTTTTGGTGAAAAGCGATCTATTATCTATTGATACTATTGTTGAATTGAAAAAAAAATTCATATTTGTAACTTGAAGATTATGAGTGGTTTTAGGAAAAATTGTGTGAAGATTTGAAAATGGTAAGGGAAAAAAAAGTGTTTTCAGACTTAGAAGGAAGAAAAAGAAAATAGAAGAGAAGAAACAAAAGAAAAAAAGAAATAGTGGTTAATAAAGAAAAAGGTAAAAGAGATCTGATGGTAAAAGAAAGTGAATTATAATGAGAGTAATGAAAGTAAACGAGAATAAAAAGGACTTACTGTTATGGATTGAGTAGAGAAAGATACAAAATTATGCTTTAATTTTGGCAATTCATGCTTTGTTGCAGAAAGAGTGGAATATATATTGAAGTAGCTTATGTGTTTAAAGAATACAATCTTACACCAGATGCATTAGCAAATTATGTTTATGATCTTCCTTTGGGTATTTTTCGATTTCATTCTCCGCCTCATGCGAGGGTGGCTTGTGAATGACAGAGTAGGTGTAGCTTATTTAATTTTTGTTTCCTTTTTCATTGTGTACCAAAACCATAAAAATTGAAATGTTGCATTTTACTTTAAGTACAAATTATTATTTTTTATGTTAGATTTAACTGTCGAGAAAACCGAAAATCTACCTGATGTGAACCAGATGTAAACTTATATCAACTGAACTATCTTAATTTAAGTTTTAATAAAATTTGTCTTACTTCTCTTTACAATTTTGAATACATTTTATATAGAGGATCTTGAGATTTTGTGTAATATACAAATTGAATATCTCTTTTAAATGAAATGTATTTGACAGTCTACAAAACCGAAAATCAACCTAATGTGAACCAGATGTGAATCTATCTATATCAACTAAACTAAACTAATAATTCAATTTTTAATAAAAATTTTTTTACTGCTCTTTACAATCGTAAACACATTTTATATAAAGAAAATTTTGAGATTTAGTGTAATTGACATTGAATATCTTTTTTAAATAAAATATTTTTGATAGTTTATAAAACCTATATCAACTGAACTATCTTAACTTAATTTTTAATAAAATTTATCTTGCTGCTCATTACATTCTTAAATGTATTTTATATAGATAAAATATTGAAATTTAGTGTAATATACAAATTGAATATCTCTTTTAAGTAAAATGTATTTAACGGTTTATGAAATTAAAAATCAACCTGATGTGAACCAGATGTGAACCTATATCAACTGAACTATCTTAATTCAATTTTTAATAAAATTTATTTTACTGCTTTTTACAATCTTAAATACATTTTATATAGATAGAATTTTGAGATTTAATGTAATATACAAATTGAATATCTCTTTTAAGTAAAATGTATTTAACAGTTTATAAAATTAAAATCAACCTAATGTGAACCAGATGTGAACCTATATCAACTGAACTACCTTAAGTCAATTTTTAATAAAATTTATTTTACTGCTTTTCACAATTTTAAATATATTTTATATAGAGAGATTTTGAGATTAGTGTAATAACAAATTGAATGTCCCTTTTAAGTGAAATGTATTTGAATGTTTATAAAACTGAAAATCAACCTGATGTGAACCAGATATGAACCTATATCAACTGAACTACCTTAATTCAATTTTTAATTTTTTTTTAAATTAATAAAAAAAAATTAGTTCAATTATTTACATTAAATTGAAATCAAGTATATATTGAATTTATACTGATTACAGCGGATCCGACCACCATGTACCTGGCTAGAGATAATTTTAATTTACATAATGTATATTTTATTTAATACAAAATTTATAAATTTATTACTATATATTAAAATAGATAATATTATAATTATATATAATGTAAAAATAAATTTATTTTAATTGATAAATAAAAGAAAGGAAAATTAAATTGACTCCTTCATTATATACAGCTTATAACACTTTTAACAACATGAACAATATTAAATAAGAAATTAAAAATTTTAATATTGTTTAAACTTTAAAGCTCCATCATTCCAATTGCAACAAATCATGACCTCAATGCAAACAAACTAGTTTCTGTATTATCTGCCATTGCTTAATTAAACAATTGCACTTAAGACAGAGTAGTCATATACTTAAGGCATTATATACAATCAAATTCAAAGTACTCAACAAAATGTTGAAAAGGTTGGATTACAACGCAAACCAATCAACCAACTTCAATATTACCCGTATCATCTGTAGTTGGAAGTCCTACTGTTGTTTCATGAATCCAAATTAGCCCCATCTCTATAATGCCATCTATAACACCAAAAAATAGACCAACAAACATTTCAAATAGTTTAGCATTTGTTTAATGTTAAATCTGAACCAAAAAATTAATATTAAAAACCAATCAAATTAACCTTTTCAAATAATTTCATGGTGGGAGTCTCAACAGCATGATTTAAACCATTTTATTCCTTTTCCTTAATATCCAAGGTTAGCAATTTGAATTCTATCCCTAAAATAATTTAAACCATTTTCAAACTATTCTTTTGATTTAAGATTAACTTAATTAATCAATAGAGCGTGAAGAATTAAAACATCACCTGATACTGTTCATGGTTATTCTTATTTTTGTCATCATCCAAATTCAATTTCAACACAATTTTCCGCAACAATATTTGTCTTTTACAGTTAGATCCATTCCATATGACATTAACATAATCAAATTATTCACAAGAAATTTAATAACAGAATAAGCAAAATTGTTACCTGCATATTTATTGTTCAAAGAGCAGTCATTAACAAACCACAGTATCTATGCCTAATCGGAAGTAAAGAACGACGGGAATAATAAAGAAAAAGAGAAGATGAGTAATTGAAGCTATTTATACAGTGAGCACTTCCATCATTCGAATCGTTCTCTCCCTCTGATTTTCCAGGCCGACCAACCGCTGTTGATATTGACGGAAACATTAGAAGTAGCGAGGAAGGGAGCAGCCATGTGTTGGAGAAATAAGAGGAAGGGTAAAATAGGACTAGAAATATAAAGAGGTATAACATATAAACATGTTTTAAAAAATGAGAGATTTTTGCAAAAAATTATTTTATGGGTCACTAACATAAAGTTTTTAGATTTTGGGTGATTTGGTGTAATTTTCTCTTTGAAACTCCCTACAAGCAAGCAAGCTGTACATAGTGGTGTACACCCATTGTCCAAGTGATACTTATATGATGATGCTGTGTGCCTATCTTTGAGATGGATGTTTTTGAACACAGCTACTCTTGCCCATTAGTTAAGAAAAATCCACCAAAAGTGTCGAAGAATGAGTTATGAGTATGTCACTTTC
Source organism: Mercurialis annua (assembly GCF_937616625.2). Taxonomy (NCBI): domain Eukaryota; kingdom Viridiplantae; phylum Streptophyta; class Magnoliopsida; order Malpighiales; family Euphorbiaceae; genus Mercurialis; species Mercurialis annua. Next base: position 12,800,553 of record NC_065574.1, read on the forward strand.
GTTTTTCTTAAGGCTTAATTACTTAAAAACCACTCATCTTAATTTTTTTTTTCGTTTATACCCTGACCTAGGAAAAAAATTCATTTATACCCTAACATATGTATTTATGTTTCACCTCTACCCCGAGACACTAAATTAACCTCTTTTCATTTAAAAAAAAGTTTAAATAGTTCTTCATTTTTAACCTAAACTAATTAGAGTTTAATTAAAAATGATTTTTTCTCTAAACGAAGGACAGTTTTAAACTTTTTTCTAAATAAAAAGAGGTTAATTTAGTGCCTCGGGGTAGAGGTGAAACATAAATACATACGTCAGGGTATAAATGAATTTTTTCCTAGGTCAGGGTATAAACGAAAACAAAATTCAAGGTGGGTGATTTTTAAGTAATTAAGCCTTTTCTTAAAGACTAAAACAGCATTGGTGATAATGAAAATAAATTTGATCGGTTTCAATTCTAAACTTAAATTTTTTCGATTTGAACTGTTTGAGAATTTTGATTTAATTTTAACCGAAACGACCCATTTGATCACATCTCATTACTAGAGAAAAACTACATCAGTTGTGGGTAGAGATTTTAATCCCTCATTTAGTTCTCAATTATTTTATAATAGGCTAATGGTCCAAAAAAATCTACACCTTTTAATCCCTTTTTATTTGCATCCTGACGTTTTAAAATCACACCTAACAAAAGGTGTGGATTTGGGTATAATCGGTATCTTTACAACGTCAGGGTGTAAATGAAAAATAGCTAAAAAATAGAGATTTCATACCTCTATATTAGTCAAATTTTAATTTTCATATTTTTTTATGTGGACTGTTTGAACAAAGTGTCAATAGAAAAAGAGACTAGAAAGACAAGATTTTCAATATAAAGATATAAACAATCAAAACTTAATAACTATAAAAATTGGAAAGGTATGTTGTTCGTAATAGGATTTTCTGAATAAAAATGATAAAGTATAAAGACCTCGAAATTGGTTTAGCTATTACCATATCTGCCACCTTTTCTAATTCTTGCTATATTTAAAACCAACAATTTTTTTTTTTAGGAAAAAGCCAACAATTTAAAGGTTTGAAAGAAAAAAGTATTTCCAATTAAAATTTTAAGTCTAATTTTAAAAAATCTTTTTTTAATAGTGGTTAATATAGTTTTGATTATATATTTTAAATTTTTGAAAGTGTGAATTATTTATCTTAATACATAGGGTTAATATCATAAAAATTCACCAATTTTATATATTTTTTCATTTTAATAACGTCGTAAAAATTGGTGAAAAGTACCGAGTTGACAACTGAATACTAATCATGGCATGCAATGACAAATTAGATAGTGACATGTCAGTAATTTTCGCCGGAGATCTGAACGGTGTATGGATTTGAGAAAAATAGATAGTTGGTGTATGAAAATTACGATTTTTAAACGACATGATTAAAATGAAAAAATGTATAAAATTGGTGAATTTTTATGACATTGATCTTAATATAATTATCTGAATTTGTAATCAATAGGATTACAAGATTTTTTTTAATTATATAATTATAGATGTGTCCACCACAGATTAAAACAAGATTTGGTAATATAGATCAGCATGACTGCGTAATTTTTGGAAATATGCTTTCTTGCTGAATTGGGAATTATATATAGCATTTGTTCTTATCTTCTCACTCATTAAGAAGCAATAATGAATTTTACCAAACTGCATTATTTTCAAGTATTCTTTTCTTTTGTCATTGTGATTGAATAAGTTAGTGATTTTAATGACACTCAAAACTAATCTTAAGGTCAAGATTCTTGTTAAAATGTCGAATTAGGAAGTAGTAATCATTAATTAACTTCCCTTTCATCATGAAAGTTTCATGCATTATCCATTTTTCATCTAAATATCTGGTTGTAAGTGCCTTGAGGACGCTTGTTAAGCCATAATTAATATCCTATTAAATATAGAGGAATTTGTACAAAACACTCGTTTTTTTTAACTTATTTGTTCTAAATACCTCAATTTCAAAAATTTACTTTTTTACTCTATTTTTCTATTATTTTTAGTTATACCTCAATTAGCAAAATAACTTATTTGTATTTTTACTCTCCTTTTAAACACATGTATATCTCATTTTCCTTTTTTGTCTCTCTCCTTTTTCTCTTTCCTCTTTCTTTTTTCTTTTCTCTCTCCTTTTTCTCTTTCTTCCTTCTCATTTTTCTTTTTTTCTCTCTCTTCTTTTTCTTCTTCTTCTTCTTCTTCTTTTCTTTTAAACAACTTTTTTTTTCTTTGTTTTTCTTAAATCTGCTTTTTCTATTCTCCACATTATACAAATGAATTCCAAGACAAAGAAATTTGAATAAAAAAAGAGTTTAAGAGATAATATGATGGTGATAGATGAGAAAATTATTCTTCTTCTTCTTCTTCTTTCTTTCTTTCTTTCTTTCTATGTTGTTTTAAATTATTTTAACATCGTATTTTTGGAAATTTTTACAACTTTTTTTGAAAAAATCGTAATGTTCTTCATTAATGATATTTTGACCTGATTTTCAAATGTTTTAAATTAATTTTAGAAATCGTTTGAAAATGTTTTCTCGAAACTGTTTTATACTGTTCGAAACCTTTGTAAACGGTTTGAAACTGTTTTATACTGTTTGAAACCGTTATTTTTTAAACTGTTTGAAAGTGTTTTTTAGAAACTGTTCTAGACTGCTTGAGATCTTTGGAAACGGTTTGCAACTGTTTTATACTGTTTGAAACTTTTGTAAACGGTTTGAAACTGTTTTTTTGAAACTGCTATTTTTTATGTAAACTGTTTGATACTATTTGAAACTGTTATTTTATAAACTATTGAAAAGTATTTTTTTAGAATCTGTTTTAGACAGTTTGAGACCTTTGTAAACAGTTTGAAACTGTTTTATACTGTTCGAAACTGTTTAAAACTGTTATTTTTTAGACTGTTTAAAAGCATTTTTTAGAAACTGTTTTAGACTGTTTGAAACCTTTGTAAACGGTTTGAAACCGTAATTGAAACTGTACTTGAAACCATTTGAAACCGTTTTTAATAGATTTTTAATAAAAACAAATAAATTAATAATTTACAGTTTTCTTTGTTTTTGGAGAAAGTTATGATCGTTGGATTTGAATTTCAAGTGAAATTTGAAGTAATTTGATTATGAATTAAAAATTCGAGCGGATCGGAAACTATATTTGAAATTAGCAATAAAATTGTAAGAAATAATAATAAAATCGTAGGATTTAATTTCTTGAAATGTTGTAAGCTGGAGATTACAATTAATTTGTTGATTTGTTGATTGTTTTTGAAAATAAATCGAAAAAGATAAAAAAAGAAGAAGATGAAGAAAAAGGAGAAGGAACTGTGATGTAGAGTAAATATGGGGTATAAAAAAAACAAAAGAGTAAAAAAATAAATATACAACACGCTGAGGTAGACAAATAAATATGGACAATTAGTGTTAACAAATGCTAATATTTCTATTTTTTAGGTATTTTGCTAATTCTCTCTTAAATATATCTCATTTGACATAATTAATTCTCTATACAGTATACACGGTGACGAAGACAGACCGTTATTTTAGATAGAGCACAATTTAATTAGAAAATTTAAATATAATACTATAAAATATACACTAATAAATAAGTCGTAATGCCTGAAAAATCCCCACCTTTTAATATCTTTTCGATCCTATCCCGACGTTGATAAGTCACCAATTTTTCCATATTTCGCATTTTCGTGTTTCAATTGTGCTCTAAATTTTCAGTTTGAGCCAATTTTTATACTTTGACGATAAAATCATTCAAATAATTAAATTTATAAAATTAAATTCTTTTCTATTCAAAAAATTACAATTATTCATCTTTAAAAACTAACTAAAAACCATAATTAAATTAAACTAATATAAATTTTAATTAATAGAGTTAAATTTAAATAAATTTAAAACATGCATAATTAATGGAGTATATGCTAGACATGAAGAAATTTTTTATTTTTTTCTTCAAATGAAAAAACGTCAATTTAATATTTTAGAGTGCAATTGAAACATGAAAATATAAAATAAGATAATATTGGTGATTTTTTAACGCCGAGTAGGATCGAAAAAAATTAAAACATCAAACATCTTTAGAATATTACGCCAAAATATAATAATTAAAAGTTTAAAATAGGTCACTTTAGATATTAATTTTTTAAAAGATTGTTTTTTATTTTTTTTAGGTAGGGCCCCCTACCTTGGCTCCGTTAATGAGTATACACATTATTTTCAAAAACTAAATAGTTACAATATAATTTTACTATTATATTTGCATACTATTATTCATCATTTGTAAAAAAAAAATCTTTTTAATGAATAATATGTATATAAAAGGCACGAGAAGTGGCAAAAGACCTTAACTCTTAAGTTTTCACACAAGAAGTGACACACTCAAAGTGGCGCACTAGATGTTACGACTCAGAGAAAGGCCAAAGAACAAAGTCAATTGTCTGAAAAGAGAATACAAAACAGATTCCTAATAAAATCGAAATCCAAATAACTGAACTCTTGTAAGAACCCAGAAATTTAAAGGATAAAATATAACCACGTGTCTAAAATTTTATTAGACGAGATTAGATAAATTAAATTTAAAAATAAATTTAATTTACAAGTGTCTCTAAATTTATATTGTGGATATAGGATTGCAAATTTAAAATTTTAAAATTTAAATTTGGTTAACTATATAGTTAATGGAGACAATAAATTGGGTGCAGAATAATTCATATGTCCTTGGCGAATATTTTTGGTGCTAATATTCGCAAAATATTTTAAAAAGGTTATCGTGAAAATTTGATAAAATTTGGAAGCATAAATTTTATCAAACGCAGTCGATGCAGACTTAATAAATCGAAAATAATTTATTAAGAATAAAATATAAGTCGGATGGAAATAAAAATTTTATTTTTATTCTTATTATATTTTATTTAATTTTTGGTAAAATTTTCACGAAATTCGGAAGTCGTATCTATTTGGGCTATGGACGACTAGTTTAGAAATTGGTTTAATGTGCATGATTAAATTAGTACTAAACAACACTTTAGCCACTTACTATATATATGTTCATTTGTTACCAAAATGAAGCAAAAACTTCATTTCTTCATCTGAAGTAAGAAAAAGGAGTTGCTTGCTCTCCGTAACATTTCGGTGATTACGGTTTCGCGCCGCTTCGTCCGTTTTTCAAACCAAGAAATAACCCTCACGTGCAAAATTATAGAAGACCCCCTTTAAATTCAAACAATTCTATCGAATTCCAACTCCGTTTTTTCAACGATTACTCAAGTAATCGAGGTAGTATATCCGTATTAAACGTTTATTTTGATATATTTCGAATATATATTCGTTTATAAACAGTTACCATATCGAACCGAACGTATGCGTATTGTTTTTATGTTTCAAACGTGAATATGGATGGATTGGATTGTGTATATGTGTTAGGGGCGAAAAAACGAGGTTAAAGCATGTAGGAAAATCCGAAAAATCAACTTTCCCGGGGCTGTGCACGCGGGTGCACGAACGTGCGCAATTTGGTGCACGAACGTGCCGCATTTGGAGGTGCACGAACATGCACCAAGGTGCACGAACGTGCACCATCCAGGGTGCCCGACCGTGCACTCAAGGTGCACGAACGTGCACCAATGTGGGGTGCACGAATGTGCACCAATGGGGCACGATCGTGCACTACCCTGGGGTGCACGATCATGCACCCAAGGTGCACGATCGTGCACCATGTCGAGATGCCGATGAGAGGGGACTTTTCGGGGTCTTTTGCCCTATGAACTTGACGTATTTTTGTCGAACTAAAACGTTTAAAAATGATAACTTCTTTTGGAAGAATGTGAAAAGAGTTTTGAACCTAAACCTAAAGACTTTCAAACTGAGATTTAAAAGTGAAGTTAAACGTTTATAACGAACTTTGAAAGAGTTAAAGCCCAAGTTTAAACGGTTTTAAAGATTTAGCAATCGGTTTGCTAAATTCTTAGTATATGACTGAGAATTGTTTTGACATTTAAGTCTATACTATAAATGGTTTTCTTTAGGTATTGTGATACCTAAAATAACTTTTAGAGAAAAGTTTGAATGTTTTGTCAAAACGAGAATTTATAATATGGTTTTAAAAGAAAAGAGACCATAAGTGTTACGTGTTTATATGATTATATGTTTGACCTAAACCTGGGTTTATGGACCTAGAAATTTTATAAGAAACATATATTGATCTGTTTTATCCTGTTTGCTTTGTGTGTTTAGTCCTACCAGCTAGCCAGCAGTCTGACCTCAACCATAGGATTAAGTTCTAGACCTAGCAGTTAATGTAAGTTTATTTGTTTACTTTTAAATATTAGTATTCAATTATTTTTAAATCCATAAATTGCACTAAGTATGAAACTTAGCCAAGGAAGATCCACTGAAACGAGCTATCTATTGGGCAACAATAGGACTGTATGATCACCGACGTTAATGAACTAGATGAGATGTAAACCTTATAAGCATATACGTTGTGATTAGGTTTTAAAGCCAGATGCTTGCAAAGCGGCTTAAACCTAACGTGTAGTCCTGAGGTGGCAGTGACTTAGGTTCCGGACCAGCAACCCTATATAGAGTTAAGATGGCTATGATACTTAGGTATACAGCTCATCCTGTATTAAACAAGATATGAGCATATGCATTCTATAAGATATCACTATGACATAACAGGACTATGGTTTCATTTGGATCGAGAACTGATAATATTTTTATATATACTGATATTTTGTCTATATGCGATTTTGGTATTTAATTGTAAACCTATTGTAATACCCCGTAAAATTTTAAAATTTATTTTATTAATTTTGCCCGCTTGTGAGTTTTGCTTACAAGGAAAAACAACTAAAAGACCTTTTGGAAAGGATAAATGAGCTGAATTTCCTTTGCAACTTATACATTCAGACATTTGCGGACCAATGAATGTTAGAGCAAGACATGGTGCTTCATATTTCATTATCTTTATAGATGACTTAACTCGATATGGTCATGTCTATTTGATCTCCTATAAATCGAAATCATTTGATTGTTTTAAAAATATTTAAATGAGGCCGAGAATCAATTAGATAAAACAGTAAAAGCCTTAAGGACTGATCGAGGTCGGGAGTATCTATCAGACCAACTTAAAGAATTGTGTGAAGGAAAAGTTATAACGAGGCAATTAACTACCCATAGAACTCCGCAATAAATTTGTGTTGTCGAACGTAGGAATAGAACTTTACTCGAAATGGTTAGGTCTATGATGGCTCAAGTTAATCTCCCAGTTCATTTTTGGGGTGATGCATTATTAACAGCAGCCTATGTACTTAACTGAGTACCTTCAAAATACATATCTTCAAAACCTTATGAGTTATGGGCTGAAAGAAAACCCAATTTGAGTGAGTTGCGTCCTTGGGGATCTGCAATATACATTCTTGATACTTCCCACAAATTTGGTAAATTAGGACCAAGAGGGAAGAAATGTATCTTTATTCGATACTCTGAAAACTCAAAAGGTTATGTTTTTATTGGTGAGGATAATGATGGAAGGAAAACTAAAGTTGAGTCCAGAAATGTCACTTTCATTGAAGATAATTTTCCTACAAAAGAAAATTTGGACAGAGATTATCATCTTTACGAGATTCAAGAATAAGGAGAAGTTGATTTAAATCAACAAATAGTTGAACCTCAAAGTGAGGTACCTAATTCTATTTTTGATAGTGGGAGCACACAAGGGTTGCTTCACCCATCTCAATTGAGTGGGAGCGTTGAGGAATCTGAACCAATTTCAATTGGTGAAGACGATAGTTCTCACTTACGAAGGAGTATACGTTCGAAAACTTCGAAAAGACGTTTTGCTATAGAAAATGAAGCCTATATTGTTACTCCTACAGATGATAATGAACCCAAAACAATTAAAGAGGCACTTGAATGCCCCGCAAAGGAAGAATGGAAAGTTGCATTAGAAGAAGAAATGAAATCTATTAAAGTAAATCGAGTTTGGAACTTGGTTGAGTTACCGCATGGACGCAAAACCATTGGAAACAAATGTATTTTTAAAATAAAGCGCAAAGCGGATGGTTCCATTGATATATATAAGGCTCGCTTATTAGCAAAATGTTAAACTCAACAAGAGGGAATAGATTATGAGGAAACGTTTTCACCAGTAGTTAGATTTCCTTTAATTCACCTTATTTTGGTAATCGTGGCAAATTTAGATTTAGAATTGCATCCAATGGATGTTAAAACATCTTTCCTCAATGGAGAATAGATGAAGAAATCTACATGGAGCAGCCTATAGATTTTGTTGTTAAAGGTCAAGAGCGCAAAGTATGCAAGCTCCAAAGATCAATTTATGGCCTGAAACAGTCATCGAGGCAGTGGTATCTTAAATTTCACAAGGCTATTTTAACTTGTGATTTTAAGATGATTGAAGAAGACTATTTTAACTTGTGATTTTAAGATGATTGAAGAAGACCACTGTGTTTACATCAAAAGATCTGAAGATAAATTTGCAATTTTATCTCTTTATGTTGATGATATTTTGATTGTTGGAAATAACAAAGAGTATGTCATAACCATTGAAAAATGGTTATCCACAAACTTTGACATGAAAGATATGGGCGAGGCAGACTACATATTGAGAGTTAAAATAAAAAGAGATCGCTTTAAGAAACTTTTGGCTCTGTCACGAGAGGATTATATCAAAATGGTTCTTGAGCGCTTCAATATGACTACTTGCAAGCCAGTGGATACTCTGGTATCAAAATGTGATGCTTTAAATATAACAATGTGCTCTAACAATCCACAAGAACAAAAAGAGATGTCCACTGTACCATATGCTAGTCTTGTAGCAAGTCTAATGTATGCTACGATGTGCACTCGCCCAGACATATGTTTTGCTGTTAGGCTAGTCAGCCCGTATCAATCCAATCCTGGACGTGAGCATTGGAAAGCGGTAAAAAGGATATTCAGATATCTTAAAGGCACCAAGAATTACTGTTTATGTTATCAAGGATCTGAAATGCGTCTCGTTGGATACTCAGACGCTGATTGGGGAGGAGATATTGATCAACGTAAATCAACTTCTGGTTTTGTTTTCTTACTCAACAAAGGCGCCATCTCTTGGTGTAGTAAGAATCAAACGAGCATAGCTTTATCAACTATGGAAGCTGAATTCATAGCATGTTCTATAGCTGTGCCAGAAGCTGGTTAGTTAAGAAGGCTTTTTGAAATTTGGGTTTTAAAAATGAGAATGAAGGTGCTATTACACTTCATTGTGATAATCAAGCAGAAATTGCTTACATAAAATATCCAAAATTTCATAGTAAAACCAAACACATTGATACCAAGTATAACTATGTTAGAGACATAATTGCCAAAAAAGAAGTGGTAGTACAATATATTTCTACGCATCAAATGGTAGCTGATTCCCTTACTAAACCGATCCCAAGAGATGTATTCCTTGCACATGTTAAATCTCTTGGATTGCGTAGAATTTAGATAACTGTATTTATCTATGAATATTTCGTTGAGCTTGTATTGTACTTATAAGACGTTTGCAAAAATGAGTATTATGTTTTGTCATTAATTTTTGTTATATCATACACATCACATACGTTATTTGTTAAAAGTTTAACAAGGATGTCACACATATTTTAGATTGACTCACTCACACGAGAGGTCGCCTCTAGCGATGGATGAGCGAGTGGAGATGAGATCTAATGTTAGGATTATCGCCTCAGGAAAATGAGATGAGGTTATATACTCTATTTAAACCGATTTTGATCGCCCGAATCCAAGTAATCTGTGATAGCTGGCCGTGATTTCTCACTATTACCTGCTAAGGGTAAGAGTTATGAGAATTCAAGTTAGACGTTAAGAAATGATTGAACTAAGATCCGTACAATATTTTTTTTGACATCAAAGATGTAAAGAATATTGTAGCGCATGATTCATACCATGTGTGTTTGGACGACCAAGAAGGTAGTGGAAGAATGATTCCCTACTTCTTCACTGTGTAAACCATATAAGGATAAATATTTTCCTTATGACTCTACCCTTATATTTTTTACTACTATTTACGTTTTATTCGTGGTATTTGCTATCTTACCTTATTGCCTATGGTTATGGATGATTCGGCTTTTGGAACATATCTAAAAAAGCAACTCGTGTTTTTTTTTTAAAATGTAACTTGATAATGATTACGCAAGTATATATGTTTTTTTAACATACTATGTGAGAGAGTAGAATTTACATTTCAAGAAGAATAATTATAGGATACTGCGAGAATAGTTATAATTTATTTTTTTCAATGGTAGAAGCTGCTATTTTATTCCTAACTATGCATTAGTTATAAATTCCCAAATATAGATTTACTCGCTAGGTCGTACGACCTATGTACTAGTATGAAATTGCTATTACATTTTTTTTTTTGAGAAAACCATTACATTTTGTTAACAATAGAAAATTTTATAATGAGATTTAACCCGTCATGTGCGAGTGAGAGAATTTTGATATAAAAATGTGAAATTAAAGTAAGTATCTCAATATAATATGAACTGAAATGGATTGGAAAAGATAGTTAAAAATAACAAAATCTCATTTTCTAATTACTTTGAGAACTATTGTTTTTGACTTATTAATTTACACTTTCTAGCTCTCGAAGTAAAAAATGTGAACATATGGGAAATATAAATGAGAAAGAAACTTCCTCTAAAGTGCTATATTGCGGTTACCATATCCATCAAATAACACGTATAAGTCTCATATAGTGCTATCCAGTGTGGTAAACAAGTCGGGCAGGATCGAATTTTGAAATGCTTGAGATTCATTCATTTATTTTCGAGTTGATTATTTTAACATTCATTTAAAATAAAATTTCTGAGTCAAATAATAGTCACTCAGTTTTTGTCAAAAAATTTAATTTAAAAACTAACTTTTCAACAATTTATTAAAAAGTAAAATATTATCTACTGCTATTCATATGAATAGCTTTAAATGATCAAGAAATATTCGTTCATCAATGAAAAATATTTAAAATATTAATTAATATGTAAATCTTCAAAAAGGAATATTGTCGAGTTGTTAAATTAAATTTTTATTAAAATTGACACTAGCTTATTTATTTAAATGAACATTAAGAAAATCAAATTCGAACAAATTTTATCGAATTGGATTTAGCATACGAGTAAAATAAGTTCATTTATGTTCCTGTACTTTTTATTTTTTGTCTGATTTTTGATATTTTCTATAATTATACATTTTAATATATAATAAAGTTTAACACATTTAATTTTTAATTAACAAAATCTGAATCTAAAATTTAATTTTAAAAGAAATTAAAATTGTTACTATGGTGTCACCACTTTTAACACAGCTGTAAGTGCGTAGGCAAATAGTCGGTGCTAACGCCAATATAACCCATCATTGTCTCAGCCGCGTTTGCGCAAATGCCTGTCCCTTTCCCTTCTTTTCCCATTTATGCATTGCATATATTCAACTATAACCAATTTCTTTTAAAGGAACTATAGTATAAATTAAATGTTTCAAGTTTAAAAATATTCAACAAATTTTAACTGCCAAATAAATTAAAATAATAATAAATTAGTTATGTTATATTATAATTAATAAATAAACATATAGTATTTTTTATAATTTAATCGATTAATAATTTTTTTAATTTTATATTTTTTCGGCATAATTAAATTGAAAAGTTAGCTACATATAAAATTACGATTTTTATAATAAATTGCAATTCTAACACGATTTTTAAAATTTGCAAATTTCATTTACCATCTTTTAAATTTTTCTATTATTTTTGTAATAATATCAATTATTTATGTTATTTAATTTATGGTGCTAAGATGATCTCCGGTCGCCACGTCAGCTACAAATTTCCAGATTTTCAAATAGTAATATAGTTATTAAAAAATAAAAATGATGAATGAAATTGAAAATTTTAAAAGTTGTGCTAAATATGGTGATTTTATATATGATTCGTCCTAGATTGAATAGTAACTATGTATGTAGAGAAAAATCAAATCAATTTGTTATATTTTCTGATTGAATTAGTTGAATCGGTCGATCGAGTTAGGTGTTTTTTTTTATAATTGAAAAAAGAGAGCGCTAATAAAAAGACATGATCTTCAGAGTTTATTATCTAACTATTATATTATTTGAGGTATAGCTGGTTAACAATACAAATATATCTTTTGTGTATGCAAATATTGTATACACATTAGAAACTAGAAATTGGTGACCTGTAGTCCACATTTTCATACACTATTATTCATCCCAGCAAAATATATATAAATACCCCATTTAGCTTCATTTCTTGTCTCATCTCATTTCTCTCTGTTTCTAGTTTTACCAATACAACATTCCTTTGATCAAAATGACTGTTTTTCTTTCAATTCTTTTCATTTTAATCTCATCAGCAACTGCCTGTGATCGATGTTTGCACCAATCCAAAGCCGCTTATTTCTCTAAGGCCTCTCAACTTTCCTGTAAGTCTCAGTTTCTAATATTTTTTTTCTTATTTTTATGATTGAAAAAACAAAACTTGCAAATCCCCAGATGATAAATTTGTAAGATTTTTAGTTGGTAATATTTGTTTTATTGATTTGGTGCAGCTGGAGCTTGTGGGTATGGTTCTATGGCCATTGGTTTTAACAGTGGATACCTTGCTGCTGCTGTTCCTACTCTCTTTAAAAATGGAGCTGGCTGTGGTGCCTGTTTTCAGGTTTGGATCTTTTTATTTTATTTCCCCCGAATTTTTAAAAATACAATACTTTTTCGACTTTTTTTATTTATCTCTTAAATTTTTAAAATCGTCAATTTTATTTTAATTTATTAATCCTCATTTTTAATTGTAATTTTAAACTTTTAAAATATATCCTTCATATTTGATACGTGTTTTAAATAAGATTTTTTTAAAAAATAGCTTACATAAACTTTAGTAATTTAAAACATAATAAAAATTGACATTTATAAACATTTAGAATTTAACAAAAATTAACATTTGTACTAAATATGAAAGACATATATATGAGCCTTTTTTAAGGCTAAAAAACTCTAATTTGAAAAAATAGATACAAATTAAACTAAAAATTATAAAATATAGTACAATTGACAATTTCAAAATATAAATGAAATATGTCAAAAGTTAGAGCTTCTTTATATATACTAGTGTCGCTTTACGTGTTTCACACGTGACTCGTAGTGTGACTCGTCAATTTTATATTTTATTATTCATTTATATTTATTATAAACAAAACAAAAAAGAAAATATTTAAATAATAATTTATTAGAAATAGTTTATTTTAATTGTAATTTAAATGATTAAAAAATAATTAAATATTAAAATTAGTCTATTTTATAATATTAGTTACTTTTATTAGGAACGTTTATTGTATTAATTATGGATTCGGAATTCATATACTAAATTATAATAGTACAAATTTTATTAGTATATTTCTTTGTATTAGGAATACTGTAATATATAAACTCTTCATCAAGTAAAGGATTATTCGGTAAATTTGTCCGTCCCTCCCCCATCCGTGCTTTTATATATAGTATAGAAGATATGCTTAATCTCTTGTATTTTTATTTTCTATTTTTTTTTTCAACTTTCTGATTTATTAATTTATTTTGGTTACTATTTGGTTGGTAGATAAGATGCAAAGACAAAAAAGTATGCAGCAGCAAAGGCACTACAGTGATTGTAACTGATCTCAATCACAACAACCAAACAGAGTTTGTTCTTAGTAGCGGAGCTTTCATGGCCATGGCTAATAAGGGTATGGGCCAAAACATTTTGAAACTTGGGATTGTTGATGTTGAATATAAAAGGTAATTAAGCATCATATCTTAATAATCTTCAATTATTATTATTATAATTGATTCAAATTATATGATTGATTGCATTTTATAATTAAATCATTTTCATCAAACTTTTAAAATAATGGATTTGTTCCACCTACCACATAAAGAAATCATTTTGATGTGGGTCAACCTTTTGGACCAAAAAATTGGCAGCAGAACTGACCATATTAATTACTACTAACGGTCATATATGTAAAACATTGTCCTTAAAATCAGAAGGAAAAGGAAGCATGATAGTTGAGGAATGAAATTGTTAATTATGTTACTTAGCTAATGCCATTAGCATGAAGCATAAAAATATTTCATTTTTACTTCAAGTATATAATAGCAGAGGCGGATTTCGAATTTTTTCAGTCCGAATTTAGTTTCTAGTTCACCCCTAACCTACCATCAATCCGGATAATTTACCTCTAACTCTGAATTCAATATAAATCATATTTTTTTTTTAGAAAAAAATATTATCCCAACTCGGGTTAGAGCCTATCCTAGCCTAAAAGTAGTTCCGTTTTATTAGTTCGAGCGAAAATCCAAGAGTCTTTTTTATAGCATGACTGAACTGAAATTTTATAATACATTACGTTTACTTGGGTTATTTTTTTATTCATATTTTGGTCTTTAAATGAATTTTAACACATACTAATGATACCATTTATGTATACACCTAAAAGAATGAATAATTTTTCGAAAATAATTATGTAATTGATTCTGCTACTTACATAAATGTTATAAGCAAGTAGGTAATTATATAGTAGTTAAATTACAGTGTTACTTTTCTAATTGTTATATTCTATTTGAATCAGGGTGCCATGTGACTACAAAAACAAGAATTTGGCAGTGAGAGTTGAAGAATCAAGCCATAAACCAAATTACTTGTCTATCAAAGTTTTATATCAAGGTGGTCAAACTGAGATAGTAGCAATGGATGTGGCCCAGGTAGGCTAAACATCTCAAATTACATTAATTAACATCTATATCGAACGGAAACGAAAATGCTGAAATAAAAAACGACGAAATATCAAAATATAAGACTCGATAAGTTCCCGAGATGTACTGTTTAAATAAACGTGTTTTGGTATATATGATTTTAGGTTGGTTCATCCAATTGGGGTTACATGAGCCGAAATTACGGAGCAGTATGGGACACAGACAGAGTTCCGGAAGGGGCGTTGCAATTCCGGTTTGTGGTGACCGGAGGATATGATGGAAAATGGATCTGGGCAAAGAGTGTTCTTCCTGCAGACTGGAAGGCAGGAGTTGTGTATGACTCGGGAGTTCAAATTACTGATATTGCTCAAGAGGGTTGTTCTCCATGTGATGATAGTATTTGGAAATGATCTTAATTTCTGTCATTAACATACACTGATTACTCTTCTTTTAGATCCCTGGATGTCACAAAATATATATGTAGGATAGAGGCTTTGGTTGATCACTGACGAATATAATAAAATTGAAATTGAAAGTTCTATATACAAATTGTTCTCTGTTATCAATGTTAGGATATATATATATATATAGGGGCGGAGCCATAGATTATATTTGAACAAAGGGTCAACGCGCCCCCTAAACTTGTGTCACGGAGTCGTCTAACCAATTTATACTTTTTTGAGCAAATAACTCCAAAACTCTTCATTTTCGTGTCAAGTAATCCCATAATTGTATTTTTAAATGCGTAAAATACAAATCGGAGGTGAGGGATGCAAAAAACTAATTAGATACTTCCCTAATTGTTGCGATAAAATTATCCTAAATCTGTTTTTTAAAATAAAAATATAAATTATGGGGTTATTTGACCAAAAAATGAAGAGTTTTGAGGTTAGTTGCTCAAAAAAGTAAAAATTGGGCTAGATGACCCCGCGTCACAAGTTCAGGGGGCACGTTGTTCGATTATATTTAGATCAGATAACATATTTTCTTATGATTAAATATTTTAAAATACTATAACATTACATTCAATAAAAACTAAAATTGAGAACACCTCTCTTAAAATCTGATTTAAGAAAAGAAGTAAAAGTTAAAAGGGAAGTGGTTTCTTCTTAGGCCCAATCATTTTTCAAATCTAAACTTTTGCATCTCTTATCAATGAGTAAATGACAAAACTATACAAAAAGAGGAAGAAAATAACAAAAATGCTAAATTTGCTGAAATATTACATCAGCACCTAAAAAAATTGAAACTTTACATTAAATACATTTCCAATGAGAATGCAACACATGTCACACTCAAAACAAATGAAAAAAGTCAAAAACGTGTCAAAATTGGTCAAAAACGCGTCAGAAACGCGTCAGATGTGCGCCTGACGCGCGCTCAGACATGTGCCTGACGCGCCTGTCAAGAAAATGCATCAGTCTTACGTTAAATATTCAAACATGTATCATTTATGTATCTGTTATGTATCCGCAATGTATCAGAAACATATTTGATTATCATTTTCCCTTATTTTTAAAACAATTATAAATATATAAATATACACACACATATATATTATTTATATTCATTATTTATATGCCTCTAAGGTGTATGTATAATATATTTTAAATTAAAAGATACATGTATTATATCTTTTAAAAATATATAAATTATGTTACAAAAAGGTATCTATATAAAAATGTGTCTTTCTATTACATTTTTGATGCTTGCATTGTTCTTTTGTTAATTACTTTTTAACTTTTGAAATACACAATTCTTTTATTTAAATTCATTTGAGTTGTATTTTATTTGTATATTTAACGCATTGAATATATAATTTACGGATAGTTGAAATGTATCAATAACATATTAAAATAAAAATATGTCACATGCTCTGTAAATTGTATAAAATATTTATCAATGATACGTATTAAGGATATATTGATCATGTTTTAATTTTATATGAAAGATGTATCTAACAAGTACACTATTGAGCCATCAATTGTATATGAAAGGTGTATCTAACAAATACATCCAAAATACATTTCAGATACGTCATATATACATCTCATTTTTTCAAGGTGTGGCTGAGTAAACTTAGTTTTCAAGTTCATAAAATGGCCAAGAAAAAAGTGATGCTAAAAAGTTCTAACTATCGCTCAGATTAACATGTCCTTATATCTTCAATTATTGTAAACCATGAGACCAACATTTACTCTACAACTATAGATTCACTAGTTTAAAAATTGATCAATATATCTACGATGTATCTGTAATGTATTGAGGTACCACCATTAACGAGAAGACGCATATCAAGAATATATTTATCATGTATAAATTATATATTAAAAATTTATCTAATAAATATATTTAAGTAACATGTCAAACACGTTTGATGAATTAATATATATTTAAAAATAAATGTATTTGAGCTGTTTCTGACATGTATCTGATATGTATAACATATGTATCTGAGATGTATTAAAGATGTATCTCGAAGACATTCACATACTATTAATGAAGCCTATTGAAAAAATATATCTCAAATACATCTATATAACACGTTTGATACATAATCTTATAATTATTTAAAGTAACAATATAAAAAAAATGATATATTCACATAAAAATATATAACTGATACATCTTCAATATATAAACAATGTATGTCAAATATAATTTTAATAATTCATGTATAATGGCCAATTTAGACTAAAAATCTCCAAAATTATCCCCCTTTTGTTTGACTACAGCTCTTATAATTTTCAATTAGCCTTTAATTTTCAACTAAATATTTTACAATTTAGATATATTTTTAAAAATTTAATCTACCCAACTTTACATACAATACAATTTAAGTTCAATAATTTCTACACAATGATCTCTTTTTTCATATTTTCTAAAATAAATAATCATTTGATATTTATTATTATAATTTATTATTTATATTCAATTCAAATAATTAAAGTTTTATTTATAATTTTTTGAATTTAGTAAAATTCATACATTTCAATTTTTTCTTAATACAATTCATACATTTTAAAAATTCTTATTACACATGTTGATATTTTTTATTCTTTTCTTTTTCAACAAAAAGTGGTCATCTTTATTTTATAATACATTAGACATTATACCAAAAAAAGAGAACAGTCACAGTTAGGTTATACATTAACTATAGATCAAAAACATTTTAAAGAAACAATCACCACTATTATTAGTGTTACAAGAAAAAGATCCTAAGTTGAGAAAATGACACGTTCCTTTTATTTATACTTGAACTCATCAATTTCAATTCCTTCTTCAGTAACACGTTCTCCACCAGATTTCTGTTGAGTCCGCCTTTGCGTCTCATCTTTTAATACCTTTTACTCCCTACCTGCTCCTTTCTGGTCTGCCCTTCCCGGCTTCGGCGTTCAGCAAGGTGCTCTTAGGTTTCAAGACTCCAACCACCAATTATAGCCCCAAATAACGAAAATAATATTGGCATTAAACATCACACCGGAGCCTAAAACAATAAAATTATTCAAAACAAAAACCCAACAATTCTAAAAAAATTCTCTCGGATCTCAGAAAAATCAATAATCTCATCTCATTCCCTAACATCAGCTGCCCCTTCTTCTTTTGCACTCCACTAATAATTGCACGCCATCCTTCATAAAGTTAGAGAGAGATGGAACGAGAGAATAAAAACGAGAAAGGAGAAACGGAAGAGTGAGAAGGACAGAGATGAGAAGAGGAATGGGAGGAGAGAGTAGAGTGAATAGAATAAAAAGAGGAGAAAAAATAGAAATAAAAGTGACAGGTGTAGGTTAGGGATGATCCACGTAAAACATGTAATATTTTGCCGCTTTTAGCTCATAAAAGTAAAAGAAAAAATAGCATTGATGAAAGAATATAAAAGCCTTAGCATTTTTGAAAGAAAAGCCCGCATTTGGCCCAGTTATGTAATTTTCTCTTTATTAATCACGGCCAAAACTTTTAATTTTTACGATTAAGTCCAATTTAATTTTTTTTTGCAATTGTAACCGAAAATTTGAGTGTTTCTTTTTAAATCCAAAATTTTGTATTTTTTTTTATCATTGACGGCCAAATTTTATAAAAATGGCAAACATCTAAAATGACATAGTATAAACGTTTTGGTCGCAATCGATAAAAAAATTGAAATGTGCGGATTTAAAAAATAAAGGTGAAAGTTTTGGTTATGATTGCTAAAAAAAGATTTCAAATTGAATATAATGATAAAAATTTGAAGTTTTGATTATAATTGGTAAAAAATGTAAAAATTTGAATTTAAAAAATGGTTTGGTTTCTTCTTTTTAACCTAATATACATGGATTTTTAATTTTCAATTATAAAAAAAAGAGAAAAATTGATAACTACCCACTATTAGCACAAATAATCCCAAAAATATGGGTCTAAGTTTCCAAATTGAAAATTACGATTCTCTTTTTATTTATTGCAAAAATATACTTTCTAAATTATAATAATATGCTAACCATAAAAATAAGGAAAAGAATCAGCTCATAATCCAAACATTCCTAAAATTGCTCTCAATTCTTAAAATTCAAAATCAAATTTAGAAATAATAAACAGAATTGCATCAGACAATAAAGAGAAAATCGAATTGATCAAAGATTCAGCGGGGACGTGGAAGTCGAGATGGTGGAGGCCGCGGTGGTGAGTTTGGGTTCCATGATGAAGGTCGTTCTTGTTTTCAGCAATGTCCTCTTCTCCATCTCGTCTTTGTATCATCTACACCAGCAGTGATGTCATTTTACCAGCTGCGTCGCTCCTCAAAAATGAAATCGTCGCCGTTCTTCCCACCATCAGCAATGGCACCACCAGTGAAGAAAAATTGACATGCTTTAATATTCCTCTAGTTTTCTTATTTAATTTCTTTGTGATTTGAAGAAATTGTCTAATTTGATGGTTGTGGATGATGATGGTTGTCAGTAGCGGTCTGATTTTAATGTTGCACTCTAAGTGTTTGAATAAATGCTTATAAGTATCTATATTGTTTCAGGTGTTGGTTAACCAATGGTTAATCTTTGGTAAATAGTTGGTTAACTTGTAATAAATTTTATTTTGAATACATCGTTGGTAATTTTTTAGTAATTAATTGTTGGTAAACTTGAAATATGTATTTTAAATAAACTGTACCTTTAAAAAAATTATATACAACAGGGACATAATAAAAAAATTTGCCGCGTTCTACTAAAATAGTAATAGATATGATGTAATTCAATTTTTTGGTCTGAGTAGTATGCTATTGGTTGTTGCTTGGTATACCGTTATAACCATTGCTTAATTGTTTAGCGGTTGTTTTATTCAACCATTTTTTGACATATAAAAAATAATAAAACAAAAATTTAGCAAAACTTTATGTGTGTTTTTAATTAAAAATACATGCGGGGTGTTTATAATTTTTTAACCAAATTGTTAATTAGGTACCCAGTTATGAACCAAACGATTACCATGTATTTACTAACTAACAACTTCACCAGTATGTAATAGGTTAAAAAAATCAAGTATAGTCTAATTCTGGTAAAACAAAAGTGATATATATTGTTTGAATCACAATGCAATACAAATTATAAATTAGATTGTATAACAAGAAAAAATTATGCAATAAAAAAATACAAAATATTAGATAACTAAATAGGAACCAACTGTGTATCAAATGTTATCCAAAATAGAAACCAAATATGTACCAAAAACTGGAGTGTACCAACTAGTACCCAAATGTGTTCCACAAACTATCCAAGTGTGTTTGAAACACAAACAAAAATATCAAAAACATCTAAAGTAACAACTATATTACAATCTATTCAAAGTTTTTCTTCAATCTACCAGTCTTAAATTTTGGTTTTGGTTCAAACTCCTCGTCGCTGTCAATGTTTATATCAATCTTCATCTGTCCATAATTATTACAAGTTAACCAACGGTTTACCCAATATTAACTATTGGTTAACCAACACCTAAAACATTACATACATAATCGTTTTATTCTCATAAGCATTTCTTCAAACACCAAGAGTGCAGATTGTGCGTACTAAAAAATCGAACTAGCAGTTGCAAATCAATTTCGACCATAGTCACTGCAAATCAATTTCCATGTTAATTAACAAAATCAAAGAGCGAGAAAAAAATGAAAGGGATCGAGAGAGATTGAATCACCAGTAATCAACAGACATTATCATAAGCATTTTTATTCTCATAAACACACATTAACGTTCTATTCTCATAAGCATTTATATTCTCATAAGCATTTCTTCATCTTGTTATTGGTTAACCATTAGTTAACCATTGATTAACCAACAGAATACCTGATCATAATAATTACAAATCAAAAATTTCCTTCATCACCAAACAATTTGAATTTGTGGCTCACTAACAGCTGCAGCGGTAAACAAAAGCCACCACCACCACACCAGAAGCTCTTCCTCTTTCGCCTTTTTTTCTCCGTCGAACTCACTCCGTTCAATAACATAGCGCCGTCTCCGCCTCCATAGCAACAACGCGCCAACTTCACCTCCATTGCAGAGCAGCGACTGATCGGAAAATAGAAGAGAGCAGCAATTGATTTTGGTCGATGGCGATGATGATCCATGTCGCTGCTGCTTCTCGATGATCCACGTCGCCGAGCAGCAACTGATTTTGGTCGATGGCGATGATGATCCACGCCGCCGCATCATCTATGATCCATGGAGAATTTTTTCTCTTTTTGCTTCATAATCATCAACAACAACCGCTGCATCATCTACAACAACCGCCGCAATTTCCAATTCCGATTCCGATGACTCCATTACACCACCAACAACAAAAACAAACTGTGAATGAATTCAAATTCTGAAAACATATTGAAATATGAAATTTGAAAGAAAAGAAAACCATAATTTGAATGGAGAAAAGAAAGCTGAGAATCTCGTCAAATCTCTTAGAGATTACAATCGTATTTTTCTATTTTTAAAAGTATAAAAATTGAAATTAGAAAGGTTAGAAATAGAATAATTGAAGATGAAAAGACAAATATCAATTTTGAAACTTAAGGCCGTAATTCTCTTATTACTTTGTGCTAAGACCGTGTTTCCTCTAAATAAGTCTAAAAAAAAACACCATGGAATTTGTATTACAGTGACCCGCAGGTCTGCACTATTTATCACACTAGACTTAAATTTTGGGCTTAAAAATTTAGGGCTTTTTATATAAAAATACAGGAAATCAGCCACTATTTTCTTTTATACGGCCCAATCTAAATTTTTAATTTACCTACCTCATTTTCTTACTTTGATAACTTCTATTTTATATTTCTTTCTTTTATACGATTTTTCTTATTTCTCTCGATCATTCTTTTTCTCCACAATTTCTTTTGAGTTGTGAAAGAAAATTTACACGATTTCTGCTCCTTCGCTTCTACCTCTGCCGTTCCGCCGCCTCCGCCGTTCCGCCGCCCCCGCCTTCACCGTTCCGCCGCCCCCGCCTTCACCGTTCCGCCTCCGCTGTTTCGCCTCCATCGTTCCGCCTTTGTCTCGCCGCGCCATCTTTCTTTTATCTTTTTAATTTTAGATCTGAAATTTTTTGTTCTTTTTTTATTTTCAGATCTGTAATTTGTTTATCTTTTACTGTTTATTCACCAGTAAACATGTATAAAGAGTATGTTTAAAGAATCTAATACTTATTTCATGTTATGTGGAATAATTTTGTGATTTTATGTAATAAAATTCTGTTATTTCTGCATCTTTTTGTGTTTTGTTGTATTTCTGCGTTTTTTTATTCTGCAGAACGATTTGTTGATGATTATTGATTGCTAAATTATTGTAATGTTACAGTGTTGTTGATTTTATGTTGAGTTTATGTTGATATTATGTTGATATCAACTGATTCTTTTTATTTCAACATTGACAAATAAGATAATATTGTCTGTGAAATAAACCTTTCGTTGTTGATGATGTTGATGTTGTATATTGCATTTTCAAGCTTGTGTTTATCTTTTTTTTGTATGTTTTATTTATAGTAATATATGTTTTAAATTAATTTTTAAATTTGTATATTTTTTATTTTGAAATGGTTTGATTTTATATGCAGGTTACTGATTTTGAAAGACTTACTAATCTTTATCTTTTCACTTGTTGACATGTTGTTGATATTATGTTGACTGTAACAGTCACTTAAGGCTAGGTCAACTCCTAGTTTTTCGAAAAAGAAACCTTATAGTAAAACTGAAAAAGATTTGGATGATGTATTTATTAAGGTATTTCATCTTTTCTATTTTGTGAAATGGAATTGTATCGTATCCGAATTTGTCAAAATTTGGTTAAGTATGAGAGATGGAAGACGAAAAACAATTACACAAGTGAAGTTGAAGAAACTGTTCAGCTGTAAAGAATTGAGGAAGCAAAATATTTTGAAATAGATTTTTTTAATTTACAAACTATTGTGTTGGTTGTATGTATATTATTGTTTTATTTTTATGTATAAGGATGATTTTAATTTTTTATTTGAATTATTGTTGTTGTTTTTTCATATTGTTTTGAGTAATTACTCTGATAATTTTGGTTCATTTATTTTGAACTTTTTGTACTTTTATTCTTCTTTAATAAAATTACTATTATCATATTAACAAGTTATCAACATAATGTCAACATGATATCAACAATTAATACTAATTTAGTCAAGATGTTAGTAAAATGAGAATATTGATTGATTTAAGTCAAAAACAATCAACATTTTATCAAAAACATGTCAATAGCTCATTAATACAACAATTTAAGACTAACTTTATTTTTCGATTTAAAAATCAACATGTTATCAACAGTATATCAACATGTCAACATAAAATTAAAAATCAAGAAAAGTTGAAATACATATCAACATAATGTCAACAATAAATCAACAACGACTCAACATAAGGAATAAAAATAAAACATAATTTTTTTGAAAAACTGTGACAATCAACAATATCAACAAGAAATCAACAATATGTCAACATGATAATGCTAACATATAATTATCTAGTCTCGGTTAAATTTTATTTTATTTAGTTTATTTCGCGGACAAAGTTATCTAATTTGCAAAAAAAAAAAAATCCAATGTTAAAATCAAGAAAATACCAACTGATTATCAACACAAAATCAACAACAAATCAACAACTCTGTAACATTATAATAATTCAGCAATCAACCATCATAAAAAAAACGAGCTGCATAATAAATAAACACAGAAATACGACCAAAAACAAAAACAAAATGTAGAAATAACAAAAATTATTCCATATAACCATAAATTTATTTTACATAACATGAAATTAACATTATATTTTTTAAATATTATCTGTATACATATTTAATCGTGAAAAAACAGTAAAAAATTGTAGATTTGAAAATAAAAAAGAAGAAGAAGAATAATAAATAAATAAATTGTAGATCTGAAATCAAGTACATGACGACGATGAGTAGAGGAGATGATGGCGTTGGCAAAAATAACGACGGAGACGATGATGAGAACGATGACGGAGGAGCGGAGGAACAGAGAACGGCGCTGCGATAGACGGCGGAGTAGAAAAATGGAGAATGAAAGAAAAAAACATGAGTGAAGAGAGAGAAAATTGAGTTGAGAGGAAGAGAGAATTGATTGATGAGGAAAGAGAAAATAAATGAAATTATGATTTTTGTGCTATTAGGGTTGAATATAAACAATTCGTATAAAAGTAATAATTCACTCCGCACATGGTAGTTTAGGAAACTCAAACTTACACATGTATAAAAGTAAATAATTTGGCAATATAGGTTGTTTGTGTAAAAAGCCCAAAAATTTATGAAATTGTTAGAAGGGGCCATTTGTACAAAATCCAAATTTGTCAACTAAATTTATTTATAGAGAAAATTACAAGAATGGGCTGAATGTGGGCTTTTTTTACAAAAATGCTAAGGCTTCCATATTCTTTCATCAGTGCTAACTTTTTCTTTACATTTTGGAGCTAATGACGGTAAAATATTACAATCTATACCTAAATGATCCTTGCCTTACACTTGTCATCTTTGATTTAATTTTTCATAAATCTAACACATGTTGCTCTTCTTCTTCTTTTTTACTCTTTCTATTTTTGTATTTCTTCCATTAAGGTTGCCATTTTTTCATACACTGCATAATTAAACAGCTTTTTTTGCCATCACAATCACAGTAAATTTTCCATCTTTAACATAATTAGAGAAAATCAAATCTAAAAAAATTCGAAATTCACCATCACGACAATGAAATAGATAATTTAAGCTTTATATTTATTTCCGGCATTAGTCTAATAAATTTAAAAAGTTAACTAAAACGGTTTTATAACTTGTCAACTGTGTAACTAAATTTAGTTGAGCAGTAATCGTGATTCCATACCATTTTGTAAATTAGCACTAATGATTTGTTTATCATTTAAAACTGAAAAATCCTCGAAATAAGCAGCGAACAATAAAAACCTAACACTGTTGAAACTCAAACCTTATTAGAAAAGACGTTTTTTTCTTAATTTATGCAACTCTCTTTTTGGCATTTGCTTCTTGAATTGGGACTTTATTTCATGCTACAAGCCCTCCCCTTCCAACTTTTTGCATTCTATTTTGTTTTCCAGTTTTCTGGATAATGCATGGTGTATATGTGTTTCAATACATTTTTGTACTCAGGTAATTGTGTTACTGAATTGTCCTTTTATTTTGCCGAGAAACTTGTTTGGTTTGGTCCATCCTTATTGAGGTCAAAGCTTTTAGACTAAACAAATTTGTTCATATAACATCTGTAGTAGTGAACGATTGAGCCATTATTTTCATTTTGCTCTACATTTTGCCTATTTGAAAATTAGATGGTCAATTTTTATTTTTTATATTTTTGTGAATGTTAGTCATTAAACCACTAAACTTTAAAAACACTGAATTTCTATTATAATTATTAGAGTTGTATATTATACGTATAATTTAATAGAATTTAATTTAATTTATTTGTTTTTTTATTAAAATGACAGTGTATTTCTTTAGAAAATATGATAGCAATATGGATGAATGATGTATTATTTACGTAATTAAAATGTATCATATATTTAAATTATTTTTCTATTTTTTTATACATTATGTGATATAGATTAGTATATTATTATTTGGTAATTTCTTTTATGTGTTTTTTTGTTTGAAGTTTATGATTTTAACAATCTCTTTACTGAGAAATTTAGTATACTATTTTATTTTTAAAAAAATATATTTAAGTTGTCTCCAAGATATATACAAAATGCATTCAAGTTGTTTCTAAAATTTATTTTTATATGTAATAAGAGTTTATTATCTTTTTATGTTAATTTTATATATTTTGATTGATGATGTGTCATATGTAACCATCCAATAAAGGAGGTTCGCAATGTAATGCTTTTAGTACTAAATTAACTTGTTATTACGCTCGAGAGAGTGTTAGAAAATGAGACTATCGGTAAAACATTCCTTATTTATTTTAAATAATTCTAAGATTATGTTCAAATGCGTTTTATAAATATATACGAGATATATTTTTTCAATAATTTTATTAATAGTATATGACTGTCTTCGAGATACATCTTCAATACATATCAGATACATATGTTGTACATTAATATACATGTCAGAAACAACTCAAATACATTCATTTTTAAATATATATTAATTTATCAAGCGTATCTGACATGTTTCTTAGATGTAATTATTAGATAAATTTTTAAAAAATAATTTAGACATGATAGATATATTCTTGATATGCGTCTTCTAGTCAATGGTGGTACCTCAATGCCTTCGAGATACATTTTCGGTACATCTCCTATAGATTTTCGATACATCTCGGATACGTCATCAATACATATCAGAAACAACTCAAAGAATATTTAAATATATATTATATAAATATATATGTCTTTTAGATGTATTTTTAGATACATCTTTCATATACAATTAAAACATGATAAGTATATCCTTTATATGTATCCTTTATAAATATTTTATACAATTTACAGAGCATGTGGCATATTTTTATTTTAATATATGTTATAGATACATTTCAACTACCCGTAAGTTATATATTCAATGCGTTAAATATACAACTTAAATACAAATACTTTACTTATACGATACATCTGTTATACATATCAGAAATAGTTTACACGCATAATGAGAAATTGTTGCAAATAATAAACACATATATATTTTAATGTTAATGATGTTGATAATATTGTTATTAGTTCTTTTTTTTTGTATATATCATGTATACTAAAGATATTTATATCGAGTAACATATAAAGATGTTATTGATGCATGAATTTCAATTAAAGTATGTGATACTTGTATCTTTAATTTAAAATATATTATATATATATACCTCAAAGACAATAATATATCAAATAATATCAATAACATTTTGATATTATATATACACCTTATAATTTAATATTATTTTTATGCTTTAATTTATAGTGAATAATAACATTATCAAAATGTTATTAATATTATTTGATGTGTGAATTTTAATTAAAGCACGTGATACATATATCTTTTAATTTAAAATATATTATACGTACACCTTTGAGACACATAAATAATACATATAAATAATATATTTATTTATTTATTTATTTATTTATTTATTTTTGTTTTAGAAATATGAAAAAATAATAATCAGATATGTCCTCGATACATATCCGATACATAACAGATACATAAATGATACATGTTTGAATAGTTTGACGAACTGACGCACGGTTATGACGCGCGTGTCAGACGCATGTCAGACGCGTTTCTGACGCGTTTCTGACGCGTTTTTAACCTTTTTCTACCCATCTCTCCTTGCAACGTGTCATCTTCTTGTGGAGTATGTATTTAATATAATTTTTTAGATTTTGTATGTGCTGATGTAATTATTTTGCTGATTGTGTAATGTTGTTATTTGCTTCCTTTTTTTGTATAGTTTTGTCATTTTCTCTTATATATACATATAATCCAAATGCTAGCTATCCATTTACAATTAAATGATTATCCCAATTAATCCCTAACCTAACTAGGAGTGAAATAAAAACAGAAAAACTGAACCGGGCCGAATCAAAGATACAGATTTGGTTCAATTTCTAAGATGTTTGATTCGGTTTGATTTCTGAAATGGAAAAATCAAAATAATCGAACCTTCCGACATTAATATGCACAACATATTTTGTAACATTTTTAGCAAATAATCAATTTGGCCTAGTGGTGGAGTGTCTGTCGCTCATCCTTAGAGGTACAAATTTCTTGTTTAGTTCTAAAAAACAAAGGGATCCAACTCGTAACCAAAGCTAACCGGGAGAGTAACTACCGCTATGCTACAGCCCATCTTGGTCATGAACTACATTAATAACATATTGGTTATGGAAAAAGCTGAACCAAAATTATCCTCAATTTAGGTTCGGTTTTTCGTTTCCTTAAAAGAAAAAAACTAACAGGTTTGGTGAATACACCTATTTTCCGAACTGATAAAATGTGATAAGAGACTGAAGTGTTCAATGATAATTTCCACAGAAATCTCTTCGGATGACAAACTATCGATTTACTTGCTGAAATCTAAACAAGCATAATCTTTTGCATAGTTGTAAACTTGGAGAATTAAAATGTAACTGGCCGCAAATAGCCTATAAAAATCCGAAGAGATTGTAGTCTAAGTTCAAAAATTTGACTAATTGGAATATTTTGGATGTTTATATGCCAATTTATAAGTTTTACGGAATAAAATTGACCAATACCAAATTCATAGTGTCCGAAAAGTCCCTTTTAATAATTTCAGGCACCAAAACTGACCTTTAGGCATGTTTTTCTTAGCCATCAAGTATTAATACATATTTGCTCTCTTTAGAGTAGTTTACACTAATCCAAACACCTTAATTACTTATCTCAAATGCATTAATTAAAATTAGAAAATGACGTAAAAATAATTTGGCAAAATCATAACCCTACTTAACTCTAAATCTAATCAACCCCCTATAAATAGCACTGTTAGTCAGCTTAGCTAAAGGTCAGACCAGAAACACAAAGACACTAGCTAAAATTCGACCCCCCCTAAAAACCCTAGGTTTGGCCGAATCTCACACACATACACACACTAAATCGCACTCAATTCTAGCCCCCAAAAACACTAAACACGCCTTAATTGTTTAAGAACGCATCCCTACAAAGTTTCGAAGATGGATTTCGCATCCACTTCGCCAATAAACGAGCTAAGAACTCAGACCGGTAGTTCTGGAACTGGAGTTATTTAACTGCTCACAGACTTGTCTAGCTAGTTGAGTAGGCGTAAGCGGGCTTTCTGGCACTTTGGTAGGGCTTCCTAGTCTGGTGAGTTTTCCGGCTTGTCTTTGCCAGAGAGCAGTCGGACGAGTTTCTTTAATGTCTGCATTCACAAGGGGTTAGTACTTGATTTCTATGATGCACGAGATGCATATGCATGAAATGCAGGGTTAGTTCGAACACTTAGCACATAGCAAGTAGCAGGTAGCAATTAGAAAAGTTGATATCACGAACTCAAATTGTTCCTTCCAACCTTATTTCTCCCACACACGTGTTGCAGGCGATGTTTATCTCTAGGAGTTCTAGTTCGGACTTTCACATTCTAGATACTATAGTCGGCGTTCACCTTCAAGCTCTCTTTTAACAGTTTCAAAGCAGATAGACAACATTTTTTCAATGTAACGATTACTTATCCCTTTTTGGAAGGAGTGTAAATATGTAAATATGGATCTGGCGATCCGTTTTGAACTCTAGAGAATAATTTAGCCTGGCGGCTGACTCTAGTGAAAGGAGTTTCCGCTAGACTGGTTATTGGAGTTTAGATCAAGTAAAGGAGTTTTGCTTGATCGAATTTGTTCTTTTAGGTCTAGCCTAACAAGATATTTTAAAAATTTGGTTTTGAAAACTGAAAAACGTTGTTCGGCCTGACCTAAGACTGAGATTGAAATAATAGTTTTTTGAAAACTTGGATTTAAAATCATTACATTGACAACATGCCTCAAATACAATCATTATAGTGGGTATGTTCCTAAAAAGCAGTGTCTAACCTTGAATGCATATGGGCTGAGTCATGGGTTTAGATAGTGACCGACTAAGGCTCCCACAGACTGATATACCTTTGATAGGTTTCCTCAATCACGAGTGAAAACAACCGAGGTACTCGGCTGTGAGTGATACTACTCCGCATAAGACGTCCTGGACGTTGGAGTGCAACGTCAGAGCGTGAGAGCAGCTATGAGCATCGGGACTGGATAGAGAGTACTATAAAATATGTGAGAAGAGAAAGTTCTAATGCAATCCAGCAGGTGCGAATGCGTATAGTAAATAAAACTGGTGATTGATAAGGCGCAAGCCGTGCGGCTTAGGTCCATCCCAACTATTTTAAAAAAAATTATGAAAACGTTTTTATGTTTTATATTTTAAAACAGTTGATTTTAATCCTAGTGGAGTCGCCACTGTGAGTGGAGCGGGGTCCGGGGGCCGCTCGCCCAGGATTATGGCTGACTTCTTGATCTGGAAAGGGTTTGAAAATGGAGCCGCCACGTAATTCAATTAGAAAATGCCTTTTATATCAACTAGATAACCTGACTCGCTTATGGGTAAGATTATTGTGCATTGGAACAAAAGAGCGAATTTGTGGACCTCCTTATGACTCGTTTGCTTGTTTTATCGGTTACTAGTTTTATTTACCAAATATATTCGTTTTATTCTCATTTTAACATACAATTAGCAGTCCATATTATAAAGTACTGGAAATGTAAACAAGTCTGAAAGTGTATAAACGCGTAGACTCACATAAGACTCGATCTAGACTAGTCATGCAAAGCAAGTAGCAGGTACTCCTAAGCATACATCTAAGCCTGGCGGTTTCTAGCAAATAGCAAAAGTCTAGCTGGTCTGTATTGATTACATGCACAAAATCTAAACCGGAAATCTAAGTTTGATTGAATTTATTAGGTGATCTTGAATGTCATATACAACTATTTACTACATTTTTCATAGCAGTCTTAAGATGTCTAGGTGATTGGCTAAAATTGATTTGATTTAGCTAATTTAACATGGTCAGTCCTTTAGCCCGTTAATGCTGGATTTGACATGATTTCGGAAAGCGATAAACATTTTAAACATGCTCACGGGCAATTGGTATGCATACAAGGTGAGACTTTTAAACCTCGTTTACGTTTTGAGTATTTTGCACTCGTGCAGGTTTGACCGTCGGTGTGGTCAGAAATGATTCTCAGTCAAAACACGGAAGTTGTCCGTGTTGTCGGTACGGTTTTATTGGTTTAAACTAGGGTCGATTACAGATTTGGATGGTCCCTGAACTCGGCCTCAATGTGGCTAGGTTCGCCGGTTATGGGCTCATGGTCCCGGTTTATACTTTATGTTACATCAGTGGACTTCAAGGTCTAGATTACATCAATTCTAGCCCGTTACAGTGCATAAAATTAAAGTACATGAAATTCCCTTTGTCTGGGTTTAATCTGGGCCTAATTTTGAGCCCAAACGAGCCCGGAAGTCTAAATTGAAGTTTTGGATCGAAGTTTGGAATTTTGGTAAAAAGTTAGGGGGAGAGGAGGAAGAACATGCGGTGCCGCAACCTTTAGTGCCAGCGCATGCACCATATATGATAGGAGTAGAATTACTCCTATAATACCGTTGTTTTACGTGTTATTTACGTGTGTTTAGAGATCATTTTTATGCATATTGGGTCTCATTTCTTATTTGAGCGTTTCAGGTACTACCGCGTAGATTTCACGGAGTTTCGGACTAAATTAGAGCAATATGGTGAAGTTTAGGCAAGACTGGAGTCGGATAGGTTTTTCGAGTGATTTCAGAGCTGTTTGAGAGAATTGGCCTAAGGGAAAATGGAAGGCGCGATGGAAGCATAGTGCCTCGCATCGCGCCTCAGTAGAAGATCAGAATTTTGTTGCAAGGCGCGATGGGTCCAACGCGCCTCCCATCGCGCCTAGCTGCTGAATTGTTTGGAATTACTTTTTTGACCCCGATCTTTCATTCCGATGCTAAAATTATGAAGGGGCAACTTCGGGACTTCACCAAATACGGATCTAAGACTGACAGCGGGTATATATAGTAGTTTTTTACAACCAAATTAGGGTTCTCTTAGTTAGTTTACCATTGTATTAGACTAAAAACACTAGATTAGCTTTATTTTCAGTATTAGCTCATCGTTCTTCGATTTGATTACTCTTTGAGCTGGATTTTATTATTCGATATTATATTGGGATTTTTATGCAAATAAGGTACGATAATTCAGAGAGATCTTTTTCATTGTTTATCTTATCAATTATGAATTCCATATATTATGTTGTTGGTTTATCTTTGATCATGAGTAACTAAACCCATCGTGGGGATTATTAATGGGATTTATGTCTGTTTAAATAAATTGGATTTATGGGTTGTTGTTATTACTATGTTTTAATTATTGTTCTTAACGCTTGAATTTATTTAGCTAATTTATTCATTGTCCTGTGTTCTGGTTTTAGCTTGAGAGAGTAAAACTGAAATAGACCAATATAATTAAGAACGTAGGAGTTAATTGCACGAGAGTGAATTGACAAATACATGTTCTTAGGGTTTGCTTCACAAACATCAATCAATTAATTATTTAGGTTAATTATAACACGAGAGTGAGTAGTTACCTATTGATTATTTAATTGACTGTTTTTGCGTGCAATTGCTCGAGAGAGAATTTTTAGGTGCTTACGATTAGCCTGAACCTTAGTAAAACAGCCAAATCCATATTCCAATCTGATTGAACAGCATAATGAAAGTTAAAAATCCCTGCTTTACCTATTATTGTTTAACATCAATTTAATTTCAGCTTTAGTTTATTAATTTACACTAGTTTAATTTTGTCTTTAATTTATACAACAAAACAAAAATATCTTTTCAACTATCCAAATCGAGTCTCCTAACTGGTTGTATTTAGAAGCTTTCTCTGTGGGTACGATATCTGGACTTCGCAGTCTATATTACAAGTTGGCATACGTACGCTTGCGTATTTTTACCAACAAGTTTTTGGCGCCGTTGCCGGGGAAAGCATATCTTTAACATCTAAGTTAGGATAGCTTGACTTGTTTTAGTTGTTATTTTTTTCTTCTTGTTTTACGCGTGGTATTTTGTTGTTTGTGTTGTTTTAGGTACCCTTCTCATAGTGTATGCATAATACACGACGTAAAGGACTACCACTAGAACCTTTTCAACAAGATCTCACTACCTTTGAGCGAAGTGTCCGAAAATCAGCTCAAAGGAATTAGAATATGGCAGACGAAGATGGTATCCCACCTGGTTTCAATCCTGTGGTGGATAATAGAGTTCCCCCACAAAATCAGCAAAATCCGCAGGATGTGCAGGGAGAGAATAATGGCGGACAGAGAGTACGAATATTGATGGAGTTCTTTCAGCCAACTGTGGGCAACACTACTCATGGTTATTTTGCACATCCTGTACTAGCAAACCACTATGAGATCAAGACAAGTGTCATTCAGCTGATAGAAGCGCGCTGTCAATTTTATGGGCTACCTAGTGAAGATCTGAATCAGCACATCGCCGATTTTTTGGAGGTGTGTAGTACGTTCAAGCTCAGCAACATGACAGACGATGAAGTTTGGCTGCTCTTATTCCCATTTTCTCTGAGGGATAGAGCGAAGCAGTGGATCCATGCATTGCCTAGAGCGGGGATAAACAATTGGCCAGATTTGGCAAAAGCTTTCATGAGCAAGTACTTCTCCATGGCAAAGACTGCAAAGCTGACTAGGGATATTATGCTCTATCAGCAAAACGATGGAGAATTGATACATGAAGCGTGGGAGCGATACAAGGAGATGTAGAGGAAAGTTCCTCATCATCACATCAATAGAGAGAATCTGATCCAGAATTTCTACAATGGGTCAACTGAGTTGGGGAGAAGCGCTATAGATGTAGCTGCAGGAGGGTCACTAATGAGGAAGACGACCGATGAAGCATTTGCCCTATTAGATGAGATGGCCATAAATGGATGTACTTGGCCAAACGAGAGGGCAAAAGTACCTGCGCAGAGAGGAGTAATGGCAGTCAGTGTTGATCCAGATGTGGAGAGTCTGAAAGCGAAGAATGCCTCACTGCAAGCTCAGGTTGATATTCTTATGAGGCAAGCTGCATGGATGACTATGGGAAATGTTGCTGCAGTTCAGAGTAGCTGTGAAGTATGTGGAGATCCTACCCACGTGGCAAATGACTGCTATGTGATGGGACAGGCTTTCAATGAGCAGGTCAATTTTGTGGGAGGACAGAGACAGGGCAATGATCCGTATGCTGCTACTTACAATCCAGGATGGAGGAATCACCCGAATTTCTCATGGAAGGATACTGGGGGTAATGCCAACAATCAGGCGGGTCCAAATTTTCAAGGAGTACAAGGGCCACAACAGAATCAGGGCAACTTCCAGAATCATGGAAACTTCCAACATCAGAACAATAGGCCTCAGCATCCACCTGGCTTTCAGCAGAGAGAGCAAGGAGAGTCTCTTTATAGTAAGGTGGACAAGATGATGGAGTTAATGTTGAAGAATGAAGCAGAGACACAGAAAACATTGAGGAATCATGCTGCCACTATCCACAATCTTGAGTTGCAGAATCAACAGATGGCCCAAGCACTTCAGAATCGAAATCAAGGGGGTTTACCATCCACTACTGAGGCAAATCCGAGAGAGCAAGTCAAGGCGATAACACTGAGAAGTTCAAAAGTGTTGCCTGAACCTCATGTAGAGAAGGTTGTAGTAGAGGCAGAGAAGGAGCAGTGTGAGGGTGGTGCTACTGAGTCACAAGTTTCAAAACCATATACTCCACCTCCACCATATGTTCCTAAGGTTCCTTTTCCACACAGACGGAAGAAGCCACAAGACACTTGGAAGTTTCACAAGTTCTTAGAAACTTTCAAGAAGCTGCAAATCAATATCAGCCTGGCGGATGCACTCAGAGAGATGTCGCATTATGCCAAATTCTTGAAAGACATTCTGATGAAAAAGCGGAGCTGGGATGAGAGTACGGTTCCATTTACAGAGAATTGCAGTTCAATCAGTTTGAGCAAGCTGCCTACAAAGCTTGAAGACCCAGGGAGTTTTTCTGTTCCCTGTACTATTGGTGATTTAGAAACTGCTAATTGTCTTTGTGATTTGTGTGCCAGCATAAATTTGATGCCCCTTTCTTTGTTTAGACAGCTGTTTAGTGATCAACAGGTTAAGACCACTCCCATGATGTTGCAGCTTGCTGACAACTCTATCAAAAAGCCATATGGAATTGTGGAGGATGTTCTAGTTAAGATCGACAAATTCATATTTCCTGTGGATTTTGTCGTTCTTGACTATGAGATCGATATGGAGTGCCCTCTAATTCTCGGACGACCGTTCATGAACACCAGCAGAGCTCTCATTGATGTGAATGCAGGCAAGTTGACTCTGCGATTAGAGGATGAAAGTGTAGAGTTTGAGATGACCAAAAGGGTGCGAAGCGTGAGTAGTGAGGAAAAGTGCATGAGAATTGACTGTGTGGAGGAGAGTGAACATGATAGCATGAGGGATGCGTTGTACTTGGATTTTCCTACGACATCTCAAGAATTCAACCCATCAAGGAAAGAAAAACCACTGCATAAGACTTTGTGTGGTGTGCCTGCACAGTCAGTAAAAAAGAGAGCACCTTCGAAACTTCCACTCTCAGCCAAACCGCGAAAGGGTAAACCCAAACAATGGGCAGGGTGGAGGTTGAAATTTTGCTCTAAGGCGAGTAGCATCGATCCAGTGCAACCCAGAAACACCAATGTAAGTAAGCTTGTCATCCCGAATACTTCTCAAGTGCGTTCATGTGCAGGCAAGTTCATATCACAGTGGAATGGACCATTCAAACTCCGGCGTGACATTGGACCTGACTTGGTAGAATTGGAGGGCGCAAATGGAGAAGTCTTCAAAGTCCTTGCACACTGGTGCAAACCATATTCGGAGTTGTCAACTGACAACGGAGGGGAGTATGACACTCCCGATACTCCGAACTGAGTCAGGTGTTATACGGTCAACGCTAGTGACCTTAACAAGCGATTTTTGGAAGCAATTCTAAAAATCTATCTTTATTTTTGCTTTCTAGTTTATTTTGTTGATTCTTCTTAAAGTTTTGGTTTTATATTAGTTTTATTAGTTTTGCATCGTTTTATTTTCATTTTAGTTAGTTCAGATTGATTCCAGGGTGTTCGTGGTTTGTGATGTGCAGGTTCGAGTCTTTCGCGTTCAAAAACGCATTTTTCGGCAGTTGTAGCAGCAGGGCGCGTTGGAAGGCGCGATGGAAGCAACACGCCCGTAAAAAAAAGGAGGAGCAGGGCGCGATGCCTTCAACGCGCCTCGCAACGCGCAAGTCATCGCGCCTCACCGCCAAGATGTGAAACAAGGAGAAGCGAGGCGCGATGGGTTCAACGCGCCTCGCGTCGCTCCTTCCATCGCGCCTCTTTGAAAAAAAAATGACACATCCGGAGGGTGATTATCCATCACCAGTCCATGAGCCATCGCCACCTCCGGAGGACATCTAGAGTTTTTCTCTTTTTCACTCTTTTTCACTTTTTGAGCTTTATTTTATTTTTATCTTTATTTTGGTGCATTGGGGACAATGCATGATTTAGTGTGAGGGTGGGAGAAAACATTCTGTTTTTCTGTTGTGTCTTGTGTTGTGTCGTATTAATTTTTTTTTTTGTCATGTCTTTACTTTATGTCTTTACTTTATGTTTATGTCTGTAGTAGTCTATGGTTGTGAACCTTATTATCTACTCATGTTTGATGTTTGTTTAATCCTAAATAGCCTAAGGATAATTGTTATGTCATGATTTCAGAATTATTAGCATTTTTCTTTCCCCTACGTGATGAATAAGTTAGATGTGCTTTTAATTGTTGACAACAATTGGAGAATATAGTTAAGTGTTTCTTACTTGATTTTGACGACATGGGTCATTGCGACTAGGGTGAAAATTCGAGTTTAATGAAATGCTTGTAATTTGATAATTGTTGTGGAATCTGGCATGTGAATTAGGATTGAGTAACGGTGCAAATTGTTGAAAACTTGAGTAAATAATGGCAATATTTGATAAAGTGAATTACATGGTGAACACACGACTAATTTTGTGAGATTTTGAGCCTATGGAAGCATATATTTTTTGTGCTTATTTTTCTTGTTGTGTGGTTTGAAGCATGTCTATATTCTCTAGAACTTGCCTGTTTTCCGTTGTCATATTGCAAAGTTAAGTTAAAAAACATGAAGATGATAAATGGCATTTAGGATTCACCTTTTCTTTAGACCACTTAAACAGCCTACCTTTTTACCTTTAGTTTACCCAAGTTGAGCCTTAGCCTTATTTTTGTTTATTTACACACTTTACACACATTTTACCTTTTCTCATCTTCCCACTTTCTACCTTGATTGATTTGGCAAATTGATTGACATTGCAGGAAACTAGTGTGAGGATGTAGTAACATCCTAGCTCGTGATTATTTGTTTGACGATCTCTTGGTTTTTGTGATTATTAATACCTCTTGGAGTTCAGAAAAAAAAATACAGGAAGCAAAAGCTTAGAAAAAAATGTATAAAAAGAAAAAAAATCAGAATATTGAGCTTAAAAGAAAAAAAAATGTTAAAAAAAATTGAGAACTCGAGGAAATAAAGAAAAAGAGAATGAGAGATTGTATTTTTCGAGAGCTAATGTGATTAATTTTCTGGTTTCTTTTGATCTATGTTGGTTTGTCAAGTCATGTTTACCCTTTCTTTTACCTTGTCCTACCTTATCCTAAACCCCATTACAACCCGAACAAAGTCCATTTTGATTTGTGTTATTGACTCGACTGAGTAGTGGAATGATGGATTGCAGGCAAGCTTATGGTAGGATTATAATGTTTTAATTTTGAGTGCTGAATTTTGAACCCTTAAACACATGAGTGTTAGAGTGTACCTTGTGAGTTATTTTGCCATGTGATTTCACGATTCAAGCATTGTTGTTTTTGCTCATAGGACTAAAACTTTTGTTACCTTTGTTTTTGGTGAGTTTGCATGCTTTGATTTAACAATACGTATTAGGTTCGAGTATGAGTGAATTTGTTTGAGTATTCTTGGTGGCATTGATTCATGTCGTGATTTTAAGTAAGTTGACTTGGTTTATATTCTCTTTGTGTTGTCGGTTTTAAAAGCACGATTTAATTGATTCATCACTTTAGAGGTTTGAAAATTTTTAACTTTTTGTTGATTATTGACATCCGATTTGATTTGGGCTATAGCACGATTCTTTCTTGCTTGAGGACAAGCAAAGATTAAGTGTGAGGATGTTCGATAGGAGTAGAATTTTACTCCTATAATACCGTTGTTTTACGTGTGTTTAGAGATCATTTTTATGCATATTGGGTCTCATTTCTTATTTGAGCGTTTCAGGTACTACCGCGTAGATTTCACGGAGTTTCGGACTAAATTAGAGCAATATGGTGAAGTTTAGGCAAGACTGGAGTCGGATAGGTTTTTCGAGTGATTTCGGAGCTGTTTGAGAGAATTGGCCTAAGGGAAAATGGAAGGCGCGATGGAAGCATAGTGCCTCGCATCGCGCCTTAGTTAATTTTGCTCCTACAGGTGCTAGGGAAGATGGCAGGCGCGATGGAAGCATAGTGCCTCGCATCGCGCCTCAGTAGAAGATCAGAATTTTGTTGCAAGGCGCGATGGGTCCAACGCGCCTCCCATCGTGCCTAGCTGTTGAATTGTTTGGAGTTACGTTTTTGACCCCAATCTTTCATTCCGATGCTAAAATTATGAAGGGGCAACTTCGGGACTTCACCAAATACGAATCTAAGACTGACAGCGGGTATATATAATAGTTTTTTACAACCAAATTAGGGTTCGGTTAGTTAGTTTACCATTGTATTAGACTAAAAACACTAGATTAGCTTTATTTTCAGTATTAGCTCATCGTTCTTCGATTTGATTACTCTTTGAGCTGGATTTTATTCTTCGATATTATATTGGGATTTTTATGCAAATAAGGTACGATAATTCAGAGAGATCTTTTTCATTGTTTATCTTATCAATTATGAATTCCATATATTATGTTGTTGGTTTATCTTTGATCATGAGTAACTAAACCCATCATGGGGATTATTAATGTGATTTATGTCTGTTTAAATAAATTGGATTTATGGGTTGTTGTTATTACTATGTTTTAATTATTGTTCTTAACGCTTGAATTTATTTAGCTAATTTATTCATTGTCCTGTGTTCTGGTTTTAGCTTGAGAGAGTAAAACTGAAATAGACCAATATAATTAAGAACGTAGGAGTTAATTGCACGAGAGTGAATTGACAAATACGTGTTCTTAGGGTTTGCTTCACAAACATCAATCAATTAATTATTTAGGTTAATTATAACACGAGAGTGAGTAGTTACCTATTGATTGTTTAATTGACTGTTTTTGCCTGCAATTGCTCGAGAGAGAATTTTTAGGTGCTTACGATTAGCCTGAACCTTAGTAAAACAACCAAATCCATATTCCAATCTGATTGAACAGCATAATGAAAGTTAAAAATCCCTGCTTTACCTATTATTGTTTAACATCAATTTAATTTCAGCTTTAGTTTATTAATTTACACTAGTTTAATTTTGTCTTTAATTTATACAACAAAACAAAAATATCTTTTCAACTATCCAAATCGAGTCTCCTAACTGGTTGTATTTAGAAGCTTTCTCTGTGGGTACGATATCTGGACTTCGCAGTCTATATTACAAGTTGGCATACGTACGCTTGCGTATTTTTACCAACAATATACTGCCGGCGCCGGCAGTTTATCGTGGCGGCGACAGCATCTGGGGCAGCATGGACAACAGTTCGTAGTTTCAACTCGGTTTTTCATGCAAACACACTAAAAACACATCAAAAAACACACAGAATGCAATAAATACATACTGGGATTAATTTAAATTGTCTAACATCGAATTTAAACACAAAACAGCTGATTTCGTGGTATATTTAGCCAATACAATTTGAGATAAACAAGCTTAAAAACACCCTAACATGCATTCTAAGCTCTCTAATTGAAATAAGTCCGGATTATTAACATACGAAACACCTAAAAAGAGCCTCATAACATGCTTTTTCAATTTATATAGCAATTTGTTTTTATCAAGAACACTTAATTTGGCAATTATGGAAAAAACAATGAAAATAACCTAACATGCATCCTATTTGACAAAATTCAGCAATTTACAAATAAAACCTTGCATAAAGTTATAGCGACATAATAGAGGGTCCTCAGAAGTACCGTTCTGAATCCTTGACTCGTTTGCTGGCGAAGAGGATGCAAAATCCGACTTCGAATCTATGTAAGGTTGTGTTCTTAGAGAATTAGAGCGTTATTTAGGTGTATTAGGGACCGAAATTGAATGTTATTGTGTGTGTTGTATAAAATTCGGCAGGGCTAGGGTTTCATTAGGGGGGGTCGAATTTCAGCTCCAGAATTTTTTGTATTTCTGGTCCGATCTCTGGCTAAGTTGTCCTAAGGTTGTTTATATAGAGGTGATTATGGTTTAGGGTTTACTTAAAGTTGTCTAGGGTAATGAAAATGTTAAATGATAAGTCATAAGGTATTATAATTAGCTAAAAACTCTAAATTTTTAATTAAATTTGTATCTCAGCTTGATGGCTAAGCAGAACAACATTAAAAGCTTATTTCGGCTCGGTTTTGATATGGTCAATTTTAGTCTCTCAAACTTGTAAATTGGCTCATAAACTTCTAAGATATTGCAATTAGTTCAATTTCTGAACTTAAACTACAATATATTAGGATTTTTATAGGCTATTTGCAACTAATTACGTTTTAATCCTCTAAATTCGCAGCTATTCACTGATTATGTCCGCTTAGATTCCAGCAAGTAAATTGATAGCTCGTCACCTACACAGATTTCTCTGGAAATCATCATTGGACTCTTCAGTGTCTTATCACTTTTTATCTGTCCGGAAATTAGGTGTCTACAACATCATTCGAGTTTAGATTACGTCATTCAAAACTTGTTTACCTCATCCGAAATCAAACCAATTAAAACATCAATATCATAATAATACCCGATAATAAATTTTAAAGTTCGAGCGTCGGTAAAAATCTCTCAAACAGATATACAAATACAATTGAATTTTATTTAACAAGTATTTTTTAAATACTGTATAATTTCTTTTAACAACTAGAAATGGACCAAAAGTGGTAATTTATTAAGAGAATTGAATTCAATGAAAACGATACTTGCCACAAATTTTCAATGCTTGAAACCTAAATAATGAAATCGCAGCAAAACCACTTAATAATATTAAGATGACCAATTCAATAAAGCTTATTAGTCATTATGACTGGTGATGGCCACAAACGCGACCAGCTGACTAGTGACTACATATGCAATATGTTGAAACTTGTCACTCATTTTAACTGAATTATTCTTTTTTTCTTTTGAACTTAAAACTATGTGATAAATAGAATTATTATTTAGAATCGGCCGAAAATCAATCCAATTATTATTTATTAAATATCCCAATCGAACTAAATAGAAGTATAACTCAAACTAAAACAAAATTAAACTGATGTTTTCTGTTGATTCGGTTAAATAAGTTTCGAATTTTATCTTTTGTTTTTAAATAACTTTTTCTATTTTATATTAATTTAACTCTTAAACAATCAAAATCTAAAAAATAAAATATAAATAGAATCATATTTTTCGGTCAAGTATAATTTATTAGCTATGTGTTGGCTATTATCAATGGTGTTTAATAAGAAAAATATAAATATGGTCGAATAGATTATATGAAAGACATTCATTCATATCTCATAAATTTATAATTCTATATCTATAATCAAAAAATCAAATATTGCATGTGCTATACTAAAAAATCAATAAAATATACATGCATGTATTTATAATAAAATTTCAATTCTTTTTAGTTATTTTTTTACTCTATTTTTTTTAATTTTATTTTATTTTTATTTTTAAATTGTCCAAACCGAACAAAAAATAAAAAAACATAAATTTTATAACCGGGCTAACTATATATATATTTTCTCAATGGTCTAACTATTTTTATAATTTCAATTTGATTTTGTATTCCAATTTGATTTTTGCATACCCTACAGAGAGCTAGATAGAAACTTTTCTTAGAAAAATCCTTCATATCTGTGTGAAGTTTCCAAGTAAAATTCCAAAATCAATAGAAAAAGAGGTCAAGCAAATATACCAAACGACCTGTCAATTTCTACAATGCATATTTTTTAGTCTGCTTTTTGCTAGACTTTATAACAAACCGTGTGGGTTCCATACTACTTATTGATAAATAACATCATATTTCTCCAGTTCTCTTCAAAACAAATTTTCCACCATATAGTTTGATGGCCCCAAACGACCAAGTCTTCTCTTAATTTAATTGTTCTTATTGTGAATTATAAGTTTAAGTGATATTAAACTTTTATCCTATATTTCAATTTGGTACTAACACTTTATTTTGTATCAAAATGACTTCAAGAATATATTTTTTATTTCATATGATTTTATTTTATAACTTATAATTTTATTTCAAAGGCCTAATGCCTTAAAAACCCCCGACCTTTTAACTCCTTTTCAATCCTATCATGACGTTGAAAATTTGTCAATTTTACCCTATTTTGTATTTTGATGTTTCAATTGTACCTTGAAATATTAAATTAACGTCTTTTTCATTTGGAAAAAATTTAAAAACATTTCTCCACGTCTTGCATATATTAATTGTATGTTTTTAAAATTTATTTAAATTTAGTTAAATTAATTAAAAATTTAAAGTAGTGTTAATTTGATTATGGTTTTTAGTTAGTTTTTAAAAATAAAGGACTTGTTTGTACTTTTTTGAATTAAAAAGAATTTAATTTCATCTTTAGACTTAGTTAATTGAATGATTTCATCATTTAAATAAAAGCATTAACAAAAATATAAAAATTGGGGTACAATCGAAAACGGAAAATTCAAAAGTGGATAAAATTGACAACTTTTCAACGTCGGGGTGGAATTTGAAAAAAAAGTTTGAAGGTGATGGTTTTTTTAGTGATTAGGCCTATTTCAAATGATGATATTTTATGACTTATATATTCTGATGAATACTATGTATATTAATCGTCACAAGAAGTGGTAAAATCAAAACTCAATAGTTATCTCATAAGAAATGACACACTCAAGGTGACACACTGCTAGTGTGGGCATAGTCTAGATGGTTAACGTGTCTCCAAGTGCATCAAAAAGTCAGGGATTCAAATCATGCCTCTGTAACCAACAACTAACAATCCGAGACTCTAAAAATCATACTCTATCTTTGGCAAACAAAAATGGCACACTAAAAGTTACGATTATGAGAACTGACCAAAAATCAAGGTTCCACAAATAGGCTACAAAAAAGATTTCAGTAGAAATCTAAATTCGAGTATGATAATCCCAATTACAAATTTTAAAAAGAAAAATTCCCTTAAAAAACAGTTAAAAATGACATCGTCCTGTTTGAAGTTTTATTCTGAAAAACTCTGTCATTTCTGTATTTCGATATCCCAAACCAAAAGATATCACAATGTTTGCCATAACTTCAAGGACCTCTAGGATAATGCACTGCCATTGAACATAAATTCCACAAAATAGCACGGAAAACTCCAAACTATGTCCAACCTCTGCAGAACATCACACCAAATACTCCTTGCAAATTCATAATGAATGAATATATATGCCTCAATTTCCACAGCACCACAAAAAAAGCATAGAGAATTATTCGCAGTAATAATAGAGCGTTTCACCAGGAAGTCAAACGAGGGAACCCAACTGTGCAATGATAGCCAAATGAAAAACTTAACGGGAGGAGGAGCTAACAATTTTCAGATTTTTAAAAATGGAATTGTAGATTTAAATCTCCCTCTCTGCTCAACATCATCCACCGTGGCCGCCCCTCTCACTTCATGTGCCATCATCTGACCGGTTCCACTTCTGCCATTACCTGCCTGAACGTGATCTTCCATATAAACATCTCCATTTCCAACAGTTCGAGTTGTTGGTCGAGTCTTGTTATCATCTGGTCGAGATGATGTTTCAATCCCGTCTTCACCCAATGATGCTGGTACTGAAACAACCGACCTGTTGGTCTCAACACCCGCCACACAACCAGATATTCCAGTTAATAATTTGCAAAAAGAGGCCGACGTATAGACCCGATCACTAGAGTTCTAAAACACCTCATCCAAGCTAGCCAATCAAGGAGATAACATACTAAAAACTGATTGTAAATCATTAAATAATAATAATTCAGCTCTTCTCAAACAACGCCTCCATTGCCAACTCTCCACTCCAAATAACATTAATGTTAACTAAATATCCCACGCTTCTTTATCTTGGCAACAAGATTTTATTTATTTATTTATATATATATACAGTAATTAGTTGAAACAAATTCATAGAATAGGCTACCATTTCGCTCGTTATATTAGTTTTACCTAAGGAAATTTATTCAATATAACCGTTGTGCCATATCATTCATGCA
Organism: Mercurialis annua; assembly: GCF_937616625.2. Classification (NCBI taxonomy): domain Eukaryota; kingdom Viridiplantae; phylum Streptophyta; class Magnoliopsida; order Malpighiales; family Euphorbiaceae; genus Mercurialis; species Mercurialis annua. The sequence goes on from NC_065574.1 coordinate 12,844,981, forward strand.
ACAGCCCAATTATGTGTTAGTCATGTGGAAGTTCAATGATTAAAAAAGGCTTAAATTCATCAAAAATCACCAACTTTCGCGTGTTTTTGATATTTAAAGTAATCTTTTAATTTTGGTGTATTTAACATGAACATTTCAATTTTTTGCAATTAAGACTATGTGTATTTTTCTTTAAATAAAAATATCATTTTACATCCAAAACGGCGCAGTTTTAATTTAAAACGGCGTCGTTTTATATCCAAAACGGTGTCAGTGTCCTTAATTGCAAAATTTTGAAAGTTCATATATTGTTTTGTCAAGATTACAAGATTATGTTAAATATTAAAAACACGTGAAAGTTGGTGATATTTTGGTGCAATTAAGCCTTAAAAAATAAGTAATAATTAAAAGATTTTCTACCGCAAATACTTATTGACTCTTTATAAATATGACATGGCACAACTATTGCATGGATAAACACTCTTTGTCTAATATATTATTTTACACGAACCTAGTTCTTCACGTAGAATTATGAACCATTTACTAAATTAGTGACACATGTCATTTTATTAAATTAGATTAACCAATCAAAGAATTTCATATTAATTGGTAATATTTTAATTAGAAATAAAAAAAATGCTCTTTATTTATTGGTTATACCATTCAATAATGTCACATGTCATACATTTGGATAATTTATAGTCTTACGTGACAAACTAGGATCTATAAGAGTTTTCCTATCTTACATAACCGCATATTTTGACAAGTTAAGAGGTTCGATAGATGAGACATTAAGTGTAAAGGTTATATAGGTGAAAAGGTACAAGTTCAGGGATAAAATTATATATTAAGCCATTAGTTATCAAATCAGTTTATTTTTATATGAAAAATTTGAAATATTTTATCTTGAAATAAAAATTAAAGTTTGGATACCACTTTAAAAACTAACGAAACTTTTAGTACAAAATTGAAATATTGGATAAAAAATTGTCATCACTAAATCTTTTAGCCCTGAAAACATCACATATCTCCTGCTTATAAATACCCATACATAAAACAGTTTCTGATATTTTCCTAACGAACAACCTGAAACTAACACCAAGCCCACACTAAGCTAGTTAGTGAGTAACTAGTGTTCTGTCTAAGTTGTATGTATACTATGGATGAAACAGCACCAGAATTTGATCTTCCCGGATTCCGCTTCCATCCAACGGAAGAGGAACTGCTCGATTTCTACCTGAAGAACATTGTTTTTGGCAAAAAAATACGTTTCGATATAATCGGATATCTTAACATCTATCATCATGATCCTTGGGAGTTGCCTGGTACATATATCATTCTACTATTACATTTTTTTTTAAGTATGTTCATTGTCTATTTCCGAAATGCGAAATGCTTCTAAAAGTCCGGAATTTTATGTTTATAATTTATTCTCGTAATTATTGACATAGGAATGGCAAGAAATGGAGAAAGAGAATGGTATTTTTTCGTGCCGAGAGACCGGAGACATGGCAGTGGAGGCAGGCCTAATAGGACCACAGCAAATGGGTTTTGGAAAGCTACCGGTTCTGATCGGAAAATCGTGAGCTTATCGGACCCGAAAAGGGTTATTGGATTCAGAAAAACTCTTGTTTTCTATAAGGGAAGAGCACCGAGAGGTTGTAAGACTGATTGGATTATGAATGAATATCGTCTTCCTGATTCATGCCCTTTGCCTAAGGTACCATTTTTCTCTCTTGTTTTATCAAAGAAATTTATTAACTTTTATTTAATTCTTTACAAAAATTCATTAAAAAATATTACACTTACTTTTATTTAATTTTTATTTTTTAATATTATCTATTCTTTTAATGTATTTTATTATAACTAATGATGATGCAAACAATAAATAATTATCCATAATTTTGAGATAAAAATAAATATTGTCTATCGATTTAAGATGGAGTATATAATTTTTTAGAATATTTCCATCGATTCTAAAAACAATTAAATTCTCAATTACAGAATAAAATCATATAAATATTTTTGTATTATGATGGTAAATAAACAAAATTACATTTGATTTTTGCAATATTTTTATATTATGATAGTTAACATATAAATTCTTGGCATTTTTCGGCAAGTGATTATTCTAAAACGTTGATGTTATGTCATTCTTAAAACAAACTAATAAGTATTTGCGAGATTGGGATATTCAATTATATTTTATTTTTAACCGTTAAATATTCTAACATTGTATAAGTTTGGTGAAGAAAATATCTATTTTTAGAATTGCTGAATTTTGGTGGCAAACTATTGACCTTTACAAGTCAATTTTTACTGTATTAACTAAGAAACTACCAACCAATGAGCCGTAACTCAAATGGTATAAGCGCTGAGCATCAAACTGCTAGGTCGTAGGTTCAATTCCTTCCACACGCGCTTCCCCTTTTCCCAATTATCAAAAAAAAACTAAAAAACTACCCAAAAAAAAATTGAGTAGCATTATTAACATAAGAATATAAATTTGTGAATGTAGGACATAGTGTTAAGTAAGATATATAGGAAGGCAACTTCATTGAAAGTGCTAGAGCAAAGGGCAGCAATGGAAGAAGAAATGAAGACAATTCCATCATCATCACCATCCCCATTATCATCATCCTTTTGCAGTCAACAAGAGGACTCAGTTCCTCCAATCATTATGCAACACGTGGTTTGGAAAAAGGAAGCAGAAGATATGGTAAATTTGGGAGATGAAAACAATAAAAATGATGAAAAGTCAAAGAAGATCAATAAAGGGTCATCTTGTTTACAATTACCTGTGGGAAATGAGAAACTGCCTGAGCTTGAAGTGCCTAAATTTAGCATGGATTGGAGCCAAGACAACTTTTGGTTCAATAGTCCTTGGTTTCAAAACTTGACTCAGAATTTAACTCCTTATGCCAACATTTTAAATTTTTAGTTCATTTCTCTCACAATATGCAAGTAAGTTTTTATTATACGTAGTTTTGATTTTTTTAACTTGTTCATTAGGAAATATATATTATACTTCCTACAATGAGAAGTTATTATTTATCCATGTAACTCAAGAAGTATTTTTCGGCTAGGTGATTATAATTGTAAACGTCTAGAGTATTTATTATTTTTCTTAATTACCAACTCTATATATTTTTTATACATTATGTTCATAATTTGCAAGTATATAAATCGTAATCAAACATTAAAGGACAAAACGAGTATCAATCACAAGATATTATTTTCCGTGGACGCCTCTTTTTCAGATAGATGGAAAACTGATAAGAAATTAGAGTGTCAAATCAATCACAAGATATTACTAATGGTTTACTAACAGTTTACTAATGGTTTACAAACAAAAAAGTTACTGACGGTTTACTAACAGTGTACTAACGGTTTTTATTTATAAAAATACGGTAAATCTACTATCGGTTTACTAACAAAAAGTTTACTATCAATTTACTAACTGTTTGCTAACATTTTACTTAAAAATCAAATTTACTATTAATTTATTTTTTAACCTTATAGTTAATTCATTAATCGTTTACTATCAATTTAATAAAAAATAAGTTAATTTACCATCCGTTTACTAACAATTTACTAGTTTTACGAAAACTTATAACTAATTTATTAAATATAAGGTATCATTATATTTATTAACCATTTACTAACAGTTTACTATCGTTTTACTAAATAATAATTGAAATTCATAAATAGAAAATAATATAAATAATCTTACTTTCAGAGCTTAATTACCTCTATTACAATCCTAGATGTTTTAGCAACAATTAGCAAGAAGAAGAAAATTTTACTATCAGTTCAATAACGGTTTACTAGTATTAGTTTACTAAAAGTTTTATAAATTTACTTATAATTAATTTTTTGAATTATAAAATAAAAAAAATTATTGATTAATTTATTATTGGTTGACTAATAATTTTTTACTATTAGTTTACTAACAGTTCACTAACAATTAATAACAGTTTAATTAATTTACTTTTAGTTAAGCAAAAGAAGAAACGCCAAATCTACTGCTTCTTCTCTTCAATTTACAGTACAATGCAACAAACTTAGCATATGCTCGAATCCCAGAAATCCTAAAGCCTATTTGAACATACCAAGAAATTCAAAAAAATCACGGCACTCCAAGAAATAGAGTTTCTCTCAAGCATTTTATCGAACAGTCACCTTACAATCAAAATTTGACCAGATTTCACATACCCATTAATTAAAGCAGTCCAAATAATCACATCACGATCACTACAACTTATATCAAACACTTTACGAGCATAATCCACATGCCCATAAACTGCAAAATAAATGAACCAACCCATTTTGTACAAAATCATAAAACTCCCAACCCGATTTAATAACAACAAATTATAAGCAACCATCACGACACCTCACCATCAGAAAAAGAAATTACATCACCGCCGCAGAAATTCCATGTCTCGCCTATTAAGCCATCGCCGTTTTTGAACCGTTCATTTCTTTTTTTTTCTTCGAACAAAACAAAGAGGAGGAGGAGGAGCGTTGATGACGATGAATGGAAGATTCGAGGAACAGTAAAAATAATCGGCCACCGTAATCGCAGACTCGCCATATTAACGGTGTTGTTTTCGTTCGTGTTGTCTTCTTTATGATAGTCTTCCTCAGCAGCGGTCTCATCTTCGTCGGTCTCATTTTTATCGATGTCGTCTTTGTGACTAGGAGAAGCACCGTGTTAATAAAGTTAGTCAACAGTGATATTAAAAGGAAAATAAGTTAATTATCAAATAAACTCAGCTTATACAGTATTAATAGGGAAGGAAAGGTCGGGCCGCATATTTGGGATAAAATAGACATGAACAGTGCTGGGCCTGATTTTCTCAAATTATAGCCTGAGTGACCTTTAAAGTCAATGTTGACACATTTGGGGAAAAAAAAGAACATCTTTGCAATTATTTATTAGGTTAATGTCAAAAAAATGACGAACTTTACATGTTATCTCATTTTAATCACGCAGTTTAAATTTTCTCATTTTCATACACAAACTACCACTTTTTCTCAAATTCATGCACGGTACTGATGTAGCACTCATTAATTGGTGTAAAATGACATCCATCTCAGCGAATTACACCAATGGAGCCATGACACCTCAACACTGTGCATGAATTTAATAGAAAGTGATAGTTCGTGCATGAAAATAAGAAAGTTTAAACTGTGTGATTAAAATGAGACAACGTGTAAAGTTGGTGAATTTTTGTGATATTAATCCTAATTTTTAAAGTAATTAAATTTTACATTTATGATTAATTACTATCTAAATATTATATTTAAAATTTAAAATTTTGAAATTTAATTTATTCTTTTAAAATTTATGAATTTGAAATATGAGATTTAAATGTGTTTTTGAAATCTAAATTTATTTATCCAAAGAAAAACAAATTATATTTTGACAAAAAAATTGGCTTTGCAGTTTACTGTAATGCAATAAAATTGAAACTAACCGTTAATTTCTCTGCCCTGCCAATAACATCGCTTACTTAAGGTTGAGGTTTGTATTTTGACTTATTCTCCACCAATTTGTATCACTTAATTCAAAATCTCATTCAAATTCTTATTTTTCTTTTCCACTCATTTTTCTCAATTAATCTTTGGTTTGTCTCTCCGGGAAATTAAGTCCAATGTCCAAAGTTCAAGAATCAAACACAAATTCTCATGATCTTTTTATATTTTTGTTAGTGAAAAATTAACAAATATAAAGAGTAAGACATGAAATATTCATGCAAAAATCTTTCGTTTATGTTGTATTTATTTTATTTTTCATTTATTTCGGTTATAGCCCAAGAAAACGATGAAGGCGATCCGCTTCCACCAGCTGCACCAGCACCCGCAATAGAGAGTTGCAATGGCATTTTCGTGTCGTACCAGTTCCTTTCGAGAACGAAAGAATATCCTCGTCTAAAAAACGTGTCCGCGCAGCCATGGGCGTTCAAATCCGTAGCGACTATATTAAATACGGGTATAGTTGAGCTCGAAGCATGGAAATTATTTATTGGGTTTCAGAACCGTGAGATATTAGTGAGTGCAACGAATGCAGTTTTAATGGATAGTCAAGAATTCCCTGCGGATGTTAGTAATGGGACTTATCTGACCGCGTCGTCTTCGCCGGTTTTGAAAACGTCGATCGATACAGCGGGAGATATTAAGCAAATTCAGGCTCAGATTGAAATGACGGGTACTCAGTTTGGTGTAAAACCACCTGGGGTACCTTTGCCAGAGACTATAAAGCTTGTTAGTCCTGGTTACAAATGCCCTGATTTGAAGAAATTTAGTGAGTACTCATTTATTCTTTTTTTGTTATTTTGGGTGAATTAGTTTTGGCAAAATGATTTTTATACCCACAATTTTGATAATCTTGTCAAATTTATTTCTAAAATATAATTTGGACATCTGGTGAGTCAATTTTATCAATTGGGACAAATACATCCAAATTCAAAATTATATCTATTTTTGTGATTTATTTTTTGATTCCTTGAATCATTATTTTACACAGTTGATTTTAAATTTCAGTTTAGTGAGGGTTATTTTGATTTAAAATGTGAATTATGTGCCTGAAAAGAGATTTAATTAATGGTTGGATATATTTTTTCTACTTTGTACATTGGAGGATAAAAATGTCCAAAATATATTTCAAGGTATACTCAACAAAATGGTTAAATTTGTAGATATAAAAAAGACTAATCACCTGTAAAACTACCGACCTTTCATTTTTTTTTCAATAACACCCTCACCTTGTAAAAACTTCAATAGCACTCTATTTCGCATTTTTACGTTTCAATAGCACCCTAAATTTAAAAAAATAGATGATTTTATTATTATAAGGATTAAATTTAATAAAATAACTAAATGAAAGGATCATTTTATACCTTTTTCTAATTAAACAAATACAAACACATCCCTTAACTTAAAAAACATCCAAATAAGCCCTCTTCCCCACTAATTTAAATAAAAAATTAAAAAATAGTAATTTCTACCCTATATTTTTCCGGTCTCCTCCTCATCCCGCCACCCGCCACCCGCCGCTTCTCCACCATCATCCTCCATGGGAGGACGAGCTCGTCCTCCATGAGAGGACGAGCTGTTTTCGTCCTTCCATGGGAGGACGAACAGCAGCTCTGTTCGTCCTCCCATGGGAGGACGAGAACAGAGCTCGTGAACAGATCTCGTCCTCCCATGGGAGGACGAACAGATCTGTTCGTCCGATCTGTTCGTCCTCCATGGGAGGACGAGAACACCTTGCCCTCCATCCTCCCATGGAGGATGAGTTCTTGAGGAAGAACTTTGTTCTTCCTCAAGAACAAGGAAGAATTTTGTTCTTCCTCTACGGTGTTTTTAAAAAAAAAATAGCGAATTGCGGTGCGAAAGAGTCGATAACGGATTTGAGGAAGTGGCGATTGCTCGGATTTTAATTATTTTAATTAAATAATTTTTTTTATTATTATTCATCTTTAAATATGGAGAAGATAGTTTTTGTAGTATTTATAACATTCAATATTATTTAGAATATGTGGTAAATATAAAGGACTTATTTTGAATTTTATCCAACTGAAAATAGTTCAATTTAATACTTTAGGGTGCTATTGAAACGTAAAAATGCGAAATAGAGTGCTATTGAAGTTTTTACAAGGTGAGGGTGTTATTGAAAAAAAAAATGAAAGATCGGTAGTTTTACAGGTGATTAGCCTATAAAAAATTATATTAACATTAGTTTTCGAATTTTCTCAAGTTGTATGAAAATTTATTGAACTTTTCATTTCAGTTTCTGAAATACTTTAAAACTCAAAAATTTAGTATTCATAAACTGTTCTTTTAAAAAAGGGTTAATGTCAAAAAAATCACGAACTTTACATGTTCTCTCATTTTAATCACGTAGTTTAAATTTTTTCATTTTCATGCACGAACTATTACTTTTTTTCAAATTCATTCACAGTGATGAGGTGGACTCATTCATTGGTGTAAAATGACCTCCACCTCAGCTAATTACACCAATGGAATCGTGACATCTGATCATCGTGCATGAATTTGAGAAAAAATGGTAGTTCGTGTATGAAAATGAAAAATTTAAACTGTGTGATTAAAATGAAAAAACATGTAAAATTGGTGAATTTTTATGACATTAACCCTTTAAAAAATATATCATTCTCGCGTTTTTGTTTGTGTACCAATTTTAGGAGTTCGCTATATCAGAACTCTGGAGACAATGCAATTATTCAACCTTTGAAATAGGTGAATTGTATCGGTTGATCATGGTGGGATACATGGTCATGAAAAACTGGAAATGCTGAAACAAAAAATGCCAGAGAAATGAAATATCTTACAAAATAAAATTATAAATATAAAATTTTAGAGTTAGAAATGCGTTATTAAAAATAGAAATGAAATGTCGAAACATAAAATTGGACAAGTTTTCGTGCAAGATCCTTGGTATATACATTGTTCAATAGGGCTACCCTCATTCTTTAATTCAATTCAATTTTGTTTCCAATTTGATCTGCAGAGACATCTATATACGTATGTTGCATCAGGGACAAAAAGCTAAAATCAGTGGAACTAATTAAAACAAAGTTCCTGCCGAAGCAGAAAGGGGACCTTTCGATTATATACGATGTCACTCAAGCGTACGACAATAATTACATTGCCCTCGTAACAATGGAAAACAATAGTCCACTAGGCCGTCTTGATCATTGGAACCTGACATGGGAGTGGATGAGAGGGGAATTCATATCATCAATGAAAGGCGCTTATACGAGAATCATAGACTCCTCAGATTGCATATACGGTGCTGCTGGAGTACATTATAGCAGCATGGATTTCTCCAAAATCTTGAATTGTCAGAAGAAACCAATCATCAGTGACTTGCCGAGAGAGAGAGCAAACGATACAGAGATCGGAAGAATACCAAATTGCTGCAGAAATGGAACAATTTTACCAAGTATTATGGATCCAAGCCAGTCAAAAGCAGCATTTCAATTGCAAGTTTATAGATTGCCACCTGATGTGAACAGAACATCTCTGTACCCTCCTGAGAAATGGAAAATAGTTGGCATTCTAAATCCTGAATTCAAATGTGCAGCTCCCATCAGAATTTCTCCGACAGCATTTCCGGACCCGAGTGGTCTTAAAGCTTCGGTTATGGCAATTGCAACTTGGCAAATCGTTTGCAATATCACCAAGCCAAAAACAAGAAGCCCTAAATGCTGCGTATCCTTCTCTGCATACTACAACGAATCTGTTATCCCGTGCAATACATGCGCCTGTGGATGCGAAGACACGACGAATTGCGATTCTGATGCTTCAGCAATGTTCCTACCACCAGAATCACTTCTTGTTCCATTCACAAACCGATCAGCTAAGGCCATAGCATGGGCCAAGCTGAAGCGTTATCCAATTCCGAAGCCTTTGCCTTGCAAAGACAACTGTGGGGTAAGCATAAATTGGCACATATCTTCCGATTACAAGAACGGATGGTCAGCTCGAATCACTCTATTCAATTGGAAAGATTTCAGTTTCGAGAATTGGTTCACCGCTATTCAACTCAAGAAAGCTTCTCGTAGCTTCGAAAGAGCCTACTCCTTCAACGGAACGCTGCTTCCCGAGTATAACAACACAATATTCTTGCAGGGGGTACCGGGATTGAATTACTTAGTCGGCGAAATCAACGGAACGAATCCGAAAACCGATCCTCGCGTGCCTGGAAAGCAACAGACAGTTGTTTCATTTAAAAAGAAGTTGTCACCTGGAATTAACATAGCAAAAGGTGATGGATTTCCTTCTAAGGTTCTGTTCAATGGAGAAGAGTGCTCTCTTCCAAAAATAATTCCTATGGCAAATGCTAACAGATGTAGTATGAACCTTGTACAAGTAATATTCCCTGTTTTTGTATCCTTTTTGCTTGTGGGATGGAAAACTGATCACCACTAACAATATTATTGTGTATAAATATTTTTGCACTATTTATTAATTGGTTTCTAGACTAATTTTCACTCATTTTCTGGTTAAGAACTTGAGAGGTAGCAAACTTTTGTTCTATGTTTCAGTTTAGTATCAAATCTTAAATTTGTATCAAAATGGGATCGAAAGTTTAATTTTTATTCTAGATGATGTGAGCCTAGGGGTGTAAATGAACCGGGCCGTTCGCGAGCACCTCGGTGTTCGGCTCGATAAGAGCTCGGTTCATGTTCGTTCGTATTCTAAACGAACCGAGTTCGAACTTGATTTTAGGTTCGTTAATATAAACGAGTCGAACATGAACATAGCGGTGTTCGGCTCGTTTATGTTCGCGAACAGCTCGAATAAGAGTTCATGAATAAGCTCGTGAACGAGCTCGATTAAGAGTTCATAAACAAGTTCGTGAACGAGCTCGTATATAGTTCATGAACAAGCTTGTTTAGAAACTCGATTAGGTGTTCGCGAACTAATTCATATTTAAATTAATTTGAATAATTATATTTCTAATTTATTCAGCTCATATTCGTGAACGAGTTCGATTAGATTGTTTTTAATTTATTCGGCTCATATTCGTGTTTGTTCGTTTAAAAGTTTGTGTTCGTTCGTTTATCCGCTAAACGAGCGGGCTCACGAACGAGCTCGTTTAGTACTTATCGAGTTCGTTCGCGAGCTTGTTCATTCGCGAGCTCGTTTAGTACTTATCGACCTCGTTCGTGAGCTCGTTCAAGAACTTGTTCGTTTAGCGGCTAAACAAACGAATACGAGCTGAACACGAACCGAACATGAACATTACAAAATTTAAACGAACCGACCATGAACTCTGTTCAAAGCTCGATTGAACATGAACCGAACATGAACACCTTATTCTCTAAACGAACTGAACATGAACACTTCAAAGCTCGGCTCGGCTCGGTTCATTTACACCCTTATGTGAGCCTATTACATTCCGATCTGATACAATGATGTATCAATTTATGAACACATTCACAGTTTAGTCCCTCTTATTTGAAAATTGAACTATATTGCTCTTCACTTTTGTTTTTGTTAACGCTTTAGTCCTTCTGTCCATTTTGGATGTTAGTCAACAAAGTCAACGAAACTATATGATCCCCCACTTTTATTTTTCTCAACGATTTCACCCCTCACTTTTGTTTTTGTCAACGATTTAGTCCCTCAGTTTTGATAATTTACCCATAAGTCTTTTCACTTTGTTGACTAACACTAAAAATATATGGAGGGACTAAAATGTTGACGGAAGCAAAAGTGAGAGGCCACATAGTTTAGTTTTCAAACAGGAAGAATTAAAGTGTGAATTATATCAAATGTGAGGGGCTTCATAATAATTTGCTCATTTGTTTACTATGAAACATTTTTTAATTTCACTACTAGTAAACAGGCAATTTGCGACGACTTTTGCGACGGACTGAAAATTCGTCGCTAAAAGTGGAAATTGCGACGGATTTCGCGACAGACCAATAATCCGTCGCTAAACCGCGATAAAACTTGGCGGGAGAGTCCCCGCCAACTTAGCGACGGAATATCTGTCGCTAGTCCGTACCTAATTTTGCGGGGTTTTGGAGGGAATTGTTACCGCCTAGATAGTTAGCGACGGATATATAAATCCGTCGCTAACTGTTGAAATTAACGAAACGATGCGTTTAAAGCAGCATATTTGCGACGGAATTATAAATTTCGTCGCTAAATATGCTGCTTTAAACGCAGCGTTTCATTTAATTCGATTTTAGCGACGGAATTTATAGATCCGTCGCTAAAATCGAATTAAATGAAAACCGCGAACCCTTCTTCTTCCTTCTTCTTCCATTTTCTTATTTCCGCCGCAAAACCCTTCTTTTTCCTTCTTCTCTGATTTCTCTCTCCGCTGCCGAACCCTTCCTCTTCTTCTCCATTTCCCCGTTCCGTTGTTCGCTGCAGTGCCATTCGTCGCCGTTCGTCGCTGCTGTCGCCGTTCCACTGTTTGCTGCCGCCGTTCGCCGTTCGTGTTACGTTTCTCCGCCGTCCGCCGTTCAGGTAAGGGTTTTATTATTATTTTTATTATCAATTTACTGTTTTAGTATTTAATAAATGTATATAATTTTTTTTATTAAACAGTCCCGCCGCCGCCACTGTCTCCGGTGTCAGTCCGCTGTTGCCTCCGGTGAGACCCGCTGCTGGCTCCGATCAGTTCCGCTGCTGCTTGAGGTAACTTTTTGAATTTTTTAATTATTAATTATTGTATTAATTAGAGATTAGATTAGTTTATTTAAATTAGGTTAATTTAAATTAGAGTTAATTTTCTGTTTTTAAAAATATATTAAATTAGTTTAGGTTTAGGTTAATCAAATTGTAATTGTATAATTAGTTTAATTAATTTAGCTTAGGATTAGTTTTTTTAATTAATTAGGGTTATTTATCTATTTTTTTTAAATTATATAAATTTTTTTGGGTTAGGTTAATTAAATTATATTTGAATTAGTTTAATTTAATTAGTTTAGGTTAGTTTTATTTATTAGGGTTAATTATCTATTTTTGTAGTAAAATATATTAAATTTTTTTAGGGTCTAGGTTAATTAAATTATATTTGAATTTGTTTAATTTGTATTAATAATGTTGAATTAGTAAATTTATTTCTTATAATAATCATTTGTTTATAATTATTGTTTATTTGTTAATTAGTTGATTAAATTAGGCTAATTAGTGTAATTAACGTTATAAATATAATTTTCGATGTAATTGGATTGTATTGTTGGATTGTGGTATGAAATTTGCTTGCAGGACTTCCCTTAAAAATGGGTGATGCTCATTTTTAGGGGAAGTGCTGCCGAATTTTTATTAGATTTTTTTTATTATAATAATACGTGTTTTTTTTAATGTGATAAGTTTGTATTCTCTGACACTCGCTGCGCATAGTGGTTCCGACTTATCTGGGCTTTTCATCTTCTCTTTGCGGTTCTCCCCTTCAACAAGTAGGTTTTATTGCTTATTTTGGTTTATTTTAGTTGGAATATATTTTATTTACAACATTCAACCTATAAATAAATCTCGATTTTATTCCCACTGAATAAAATCGCAAACCTAGTCTTAGAGTTCCCGTCCCGTGTGTTCAAGAGATTGAACGTCACGGGATTGTACAGTTTGTACAGTTTGCAAAACTGGTCCTCCCGTAACTCGATCACGAAAACCATATATGTCTAGTAGCGGTAGAAAAATATTCGGTTGTTTTCCAGCGTTTGTTCTCCGGGTGGATGTATAGTATATGTTTTGTAACGCTTATTCCTTGCGGAATATATAATTAGCATTACAGCGCATATACTAAATATCGCACTGAAGGAGAACGACGCCGGAAGGCTGCCGAATATTTTTCTCCGTTATTAGGCATATATCGTGGCCGAGTTAAGGTGAGCCAGTTTTGCGAATGGGATAGGTCCATACCATTAAAGCACTCAATTACATTGACTTTGCTATTTTCGAGCGAAAACCCTCCCAATTATCCGTGCTACAGAAATAGATACAGACCGAAGTTGGATGTATAGGCGGCTCCAGGGCGGGTTGCTGTACCCTGGTTTTGACGAGCGCATCCAAGAGTTTGTTAATTTCGCTTTACGCCATCCAGCGTGTGTGAGCGGACGCGAGATTAAATGCCCCTGTCCTAGTGTGGGATGTAAAAATACGAGTTACCGAGATGTCGAAACAGTGAAGCTCCACATTTTGCAGAAAGGGTTTGTCAAATATTATCAAGTTTGGGTTTTTCATGGGGAGGGAAATGTTTTAAAACCCCGTCCTGTTACACAACTACCAGAGTATGACGTTGACATGGAATATGAGGGGGGTGACGAGTTTAGCTCAATTCAGAGAATGGTTATCGATGCTGCCGGTCTAGAAGTAGTGTTCACGGAGGAGGAACCGAATAATGAAGCTAAACATTTTTATGATATGATGCGTGCGGCCGAAGAACCTGTATGCGCCGGTAATAGCAAACACTCTCCCTTGTCTGCAGATGCTAAAATGTTGGACATCAAATGTCGACATATTGGGTCAGTAGCTTTAGTAGATGATGTGACCAAATTTATACAAGAGCTGCTCCCAAAAGACAACAAGATGCCGAAGAACTTTGCTGAAATTAAGAAAATGGTTAGAGGTCTTGGGTTGCCGGTTGAAGTTATCGATTGTTGTTTCCGCAACTGCATGATTTACTGGGGGTCAGACGCAGAGTTAACGCGATGCAAAATTTGCGATCACGGACGGTGGAAACCGCCTCCTAAAGGAAATTCTGTGAAAAGACGAGTTAACGTCCCTTATAGGAAAATGTTTTATTTTCCTATAACTCCGAGACTTCTGTGAAAAGACGAGTTAACCTCTCTTATAGGAAATTTTTTTATTTTCCTATAACTCCGAGACTGCAGAGGTTGTACGCTTCTAAAACCACCGCCAAGCATATGACGTGCCATGCAGAACACGAAATGGTTGATGGAAAGATGTGTCACCCGTCAGACTCCCCGGCGTGGAAACATTTCAGTGAATTGCATACAGAGTTTGCGAAAGAAGTTCGAAATATCAGACTGGGCCTGTTTACTGATGGGTTTCAACCATTTGGGGCCTTCGGGCAGAATTATTCATCATGGCCAGTAATTTTGACACCCTACAATCTCCCCCCAGGGATGTGTATGAAAGATGAGTTCATGTTTTTAATTATTATTGTCCCTGGGCCTCGAAATCCTAAACACCAAATGGATATTTTCCTACAGCCGTTGATAGTTGAGCTGAACCAACTGTGGGAATTCGGAGTCCAGACATTCGGCGTTCAAAGGCGACAGAATTTCCAAATGAAAGCGGCACTTATGTGGACAATTAATGATTTTCCTGCTTATTCGATGTTGTCTGGCTGGAGCACATCTGGGAGACTGGCTTGCCCACAGTGCATGGAAAATACGGAAGCTTTTACGCTTAAAGGGAGTAGAAAACAGTCGTGGTTTGACTGTCACAGAAAGTTCTTGCCTCGTGGTCACCTGTACCGTCGTAATACAACTCATTTCCGAAAAGGAAAAACCGTAAACAAAGAATTCGGACCGCCGAAAACGGGAGAAGAATTGTTGGCAGAGGTGGACAGTCTGGGGTTTATGAAGGCATATGAAATTGGGGCTGAGAAAAATAATACTGCGAAGTCGGAAAATTATGGTTGGAATAAAAAAAGTATATTATGGGATTTGCCGTATTGGAAAACGAATCTCATTCGTCACAATCTCGATGTCATGCATATTGAGAAAAACGTATTCGACAACATTTTCAATACTGTACTAAATATTCCCGGGAAAACAAAAGACCATGCAAAATCTAGAGAAGAGTTGAATGACATATGTTCTCGGCTTGAGTTAGCAAAAGATCCGGTTACTGGGAGATTTCCTAAGGCAATGTATGCTTTGGACAGGGACGGAAAAAAGGCTTTGCTCGAGTGGATAAAGTTAATAAAATTTCCAAATGGCTATGCGTCCAACTTGTCCAGATGTGTCGATACAATCGGTATGAAAATGCATGGAATGAAAAGTCACGACTGCCACATTTTTATGCAAAGACTTCTGCCAATCGCTCTCCGTGAGCTATTACCGAAGGAAATGTGGGAGCCTATAATAGAGTTGAGTATCTTCTTTCGTGAGTTAACCTCCACGTCTCTAACAGAGAAAGATCTAGATCGTATGAGCCTGGAAATCCTAAAGATATTGTGTAAGCTGGAACGTATTTTTCCTCCCAGCTTTTTTGACTCCATGGAACATCTACCCGTACATCTACCGTACGAAGCTATGATGGCAGGGCCGGTTCAGTATCGCTGGATGTACCCATTTGAAAGGTAATATTACTGAAGTTTCTTAATTCTGTGTATCAGTATATTAACATGTAATGTTTACTAACTGTGGCATATGTGGAATCAGATATTTGAGAAAACTGAAAAAAAAGTGAGCAATAAAGGGAGGGTGGAAGGAAGTATTAGTAGCGGATACTTAAATGAAGAAACCGCAAAATTTGCAGCTTATTGATTTTCAGAAGGTGACCCAATGATACCGGAGCGGCTACAAAGAAATGAAGTTTCTGACATTGAAGTCGACTACGATGTTGACGGACTATCTATTTTCAAGCCGCACAGGAAATCAGTGGGTGCTTGCCGCAAGAGATATCATGAAGATGCTGAGATTATTGCTGCCCGGACATATGTTCTGTTGAATTGTTCAGAAATTGAAAATTACAGAGAGTAAGCTTTAATGCAGCTGTCAATGTAACTAACAATGATTATTTAGCTTCTAATTATTGTTTTCTTCGTAACTAAAGGGTTTTCAAAGGCGAGTTGTGCAGAGGAAACCCTGAAATCAGCACCTCGCAAATTGAAGCAAAGTTCGAGAGTGACTTTGCCTACTGGTTTCAACAATATGTAAGTATTTTACAGAATATATTTCGATTCTTTTAGTTAAAAGTTCCGATTTATAATACACTTTTACGCTACAGGTGCAAGATCCAACTGTCTGTACCAATCCCTTCATTCTTAGTCTCGCTAAAGGACCTCTTAGATCAGTCAGAACATTTAAGGGGTACCGTGTAAACGGGTTCAAGTTTCAGACTCAAGCTTATGGGGAGGAACAACTTACAATGAATAGTGGAGTCTGCGTAAGGGGAACTCAATATGTCGATAGCGAAAATGACTTTTATGGATTTCTGACAGACATAATTGAGTTAGAGTATCCAGCACTTCCAATGAAAACGACTGTCTTATTAAATGCGAATGGTTCGACCCAGCGCAAAATTCAGGCACAATTAGTAACAAAAAATACAACATGGTGGATATTAATAACAGAAAGAGATACAACAAGTATGAACCGTTCATCTTAGCCGAACAGGCCGACCAAGTTCATTACCTGCCATATCCGAGTAAAAGAAGGGGTAAAATAAATTGGTGGGTGGTTTGCAGGATAAAGGCGCGATTAGAGCTTGACATGCCCGAGGGGATTATCCCGGCCTTTCAAGATGACATAGAAGAAAATCCTCTCGTTGTTGCAACGGAAGACAATCCGACATATTTGGCTGATTAAACTAGAGAAGCTGAAGAAGATGCGTTGTTCATGGCTCCTGAACAAGAAACAGAAGATGAGTTCATCGCATCCTCATCAGACGAAGATGAAAGCGAAGAACTTTAGTAGTTTAGTAAATTTTATGTATTAGATATTTTGCAACCATAATCAATTGTTAAAGATGTATTAACGCTGCTCGAAACTATGTTTTTTAATTATATTATTCAAGTGTATACTTGTTGAATTTGAATTTATATTTCTTAGTTTTATGTTTCACGAAGGAATGTATAATTTTATTAATATAATGTGTTGGTTGTTTGTCGAACATTTAAAATTGATGTATGTGCAGGTATGAGGGGTCGAGGTCGAGGATCAGGCACAGGCCGAGGATCAGCCTCAGGCCGAGGACGCGGACGGGGATCAGACCCTGTTCCTGGTGATGACGACGTTGCTGAGGAGCAGTAGCAGTTGGAGACTGGAGCACCTGTTCAGCCTCGGCAGCAGCGTGAGCCTGGCGAGCCCCCTGCTGTTCTAGACGACCGGGGTAGGGAGAGGGTTCACCCGGACCCTAGCAGGTATGTTTACAATTTAGTTATCCACATGTGAATTGTAATATGTATATATACTAAACTATGTTTAAAAAATCACAGGACGATGTTGATCGACTCTGGGCCTGTTTCACGGGCTATGCGGGAGATTTTTAAGAAGTGCTGGTTCGATAATGGAACAGCATAGCGCTTTCTAACAGCGGAGCAGAGAGAGTTCTACTTCCAGGAGTTCCAGGTAATTCAATTTACAGCTTCGTAACGTTTAAATTATGTTTTTTTTGAAAAAAACTAACTCATGCAACATTATGTTTGTATTGTTTGCAGAAAGAGTTCTGGTGGGATAGTGCGGCGTACAGCGAGGAGGTCATCAAACATTTCTTCATGGTCCACGCAGCCAACCTCTACAAAGACAACATCCACAGAATGAGGAGGACGCAACATAAGTATATTTCTGTGACCCAGGATATCTGGGATGCTTGGAACGCGTTCTGAAACTCAGAGAAAGAGAAGAAAAGGTCAGAAACCGCCCGAACAAATCGGATGAGCGACCCAGCGGGCGCCGGTTCTGGACCTGTTCGCCATACTGGTGGATCTCGCTCTGCTCTCAAGCATATGGATGTGATGGTTTGTTTTAAAATTCAGTAATTAAAATACTTAAATAACATATTTGTTTTATTTTGATACTAATTGAACTGTATTTTTTCTGTTAGGAAAGGGAGCTTGGCAGGAAACCGAGTGCGACGGAGTTGTACACTCGCCTTCACTCCACGAAGGCTGACAAGAAGCCGGTCGACAAACGGGCTCAGGATATGACTGTAAGTTTTTATTGAACTTCTCTAAGTTGAATTTAATAATTCGGAAATGATATATTAGATTGAAAATGCTTGTTGGTTAGCTGTTAAACATATTTATTGGTTGGATTATATACTGTAATTTGCTTGCAGGACTTCCCTGAAAAATGGGTGATGCTCATATTACAGAGGAAATGCTGTCGAAATTTCGTTAGAAATTAGGTTTACTTTTTAATATGTTATGCATTTTTGGTTGCTTTAAAACTAAACTAATATCTTTTTTATTGTTTTGTAGGACGCCATCACTAAGAGGCTTGCTGCTGCGACACAGCCTCAGACCGGAGAGGGTAGCTCCTCGAGCCCAGCTGCAGTGGACGAGACCCAGGTGTTTCTAGACATCGAGGGCATCAACAAGAAGAAACGTGTATACGGGTTGGGTTCTGCGAGCAGCAGGTACTCCGGGCCAAGCAGCAGGGTGCAGCGAGGCAGCTCTTATAGGACGTCGCAGCAGGCAGACGAGGAGGTCGAGCGCCGTGTGCAGGCCGGCATTCAGGAGGGTCTACGACTGGCTCGGGAACAGCAGGCTGCAAACATGGCCCAGATGATACGCGAGGAGATTGCCAGGATGATTCCTAACCTTCTGGCAGAGTATCGGCCACAGCCCCCACCTACCCCACCAGACGATGACGACACTCCAGCTTTGTAGTGTCGTGCTAGCTTATTTTATTACAAACATATAATACGGTTTTTTTTTATTTTTTGACGTTTATATGTATACTCTGATATTTCTATATATATATATATATATATATATATATATATATATATATATATATATTTATCAGTTTCAATTGATTGTAATTTATAAATGAATTGTTATTACTGTATTTAAAACAACAGGGGAAAACAGCAAAAAATAGCACAAAAGGGCAGAAAAGTGCCGAAAAATTAACAAATTTGCGACGGATCATTTAGGTTTTGTGACGGACATGCATCAGCTTTGGAGACAAAAGCTGATGACTTTGCGACGGATTATGTCCGTCGCTGATTAGCAACGGACGCATCCGTCGCAAAAGCCTATACTTCTGTCTCCAAGGCTGAGGCCTTTTGCGACGGACATGTCTGTCGCAAAACCTAAATTATCCGTCACAAGTTTTTCTCCAAATCAAATCGTTTGGAGACAAATTGGCGACGAAGTTTGTTAGGATTGGCGACAGACGTTAGCCACAGACAAGGTATTGGTCGCAACCAATCCGTCGCAAAAGCGGTTTTGCGACGGATTGGAGGGCTTTAGCGACAAATATCTCCGTCGCTAAAGCCCTGTTTTCTTGTAGTGTAATTTGAAACAAAAGTAAAAGTTGATTCTACTTTATTACAATTTAATTTTTGTTACCAAATTAAACATAAAATTCAGTAACACATTAGGTTAAATTATTTATTTATTTTCTTGTATTTTATTTTGATTATCCAACTTTAATTTAATTTATTTTGGACATTGAATTCTATTCCAATATCAAGGAGATCTTTTTAAGTAATTTTCCCAACTATGCTTATGTTGCATTCATTTTTTATTATTTACAATAAAATTTTACTATATATATTTTATTTAAAAATAAATATCAATTTGATATTCATGTGATTAATGACCAGAAATTCTCCTTACTTTAAATGAAACTAAAATCTAGTTACTAAATTGAAACAAAATCAAATTACCATAACCAAAATGAGATATAAGCAAAGTGGAGTGATGGACATAATATATTATCCTTTTTTTTTTTTTGATAATTAGGGAGGGGAGCGTTTTTGGGAGGATTTGAACACACGACCTTGACAATTTGCTGTCACGCTTATACCATTTGAGCTATATTTTATTGGTATTATCCAATTATATAGTATCTCTGACAATTCTCAATATATGATTATTGGGGCTTATTCAAATAGAAAATCAGGATAAAATAAGAGGAATTTGCACAAAACACTCCTTTTTTTAACTTATTTGTTCTGAATACCTCAATTTCAAAAATTTATTTTTGTACTCTATTTTTCTATTATTTTTAGTTGTACCTCAATTAGCAAAATAACTTATTTGTATTTTTACTCTCCTTCTTTTAAACATATGCATATTTCATTTTCCTTTTTTTTTCTCTCCTTTTTCTCTTTCCTCTTTCTTCTTTCTTTTTTCGTTTTTTTCTTTTCTCTCTCCTTTTTCTCTTTCTTCCTTCTCATTTTTTTTCTCTCACTTCTTTTTCTCTCTCTTCTTTTTCTTTTTCTTCTTCTTCTTCTTCTTCTTCTTTCCTCTACAACTTTTTTTTACTTCGTTTTTCTTAAATCTGCTTTTTCTATTTTCCACATTATACAAATGAACTCCAAGACAAAGAAATTTGAATAAAAAAAGCGTTTAACAGATAATATGATGGTGATAGATGAGAAAGTTCTTTTTCTTCTTCTTCTCTTCTTCTTCTTCTTCTTCTTCTTCTTCTCTTCTTCTTCTACTTTTTTCTTTCTATGTTGTTTCAAATTATTTTAGCATCGTTTTTTGGAATTTTTTACAACTTTTTTTGAAAAAATCGTAATGTTCTTCATTAATGATATTTTGACCTGGTTTTCAAATGTTTTAAATTAATTTTAGAAATCGTTTGAAACTGTTTTCTCGAAACTGTTTTATACTGTTCGAAACCTTTGTAGACGGTTTGAAACTGTTTTATACTGTTTGAAACTGTTATTTTTTAAACTGTTTGAAAGTGTTTTTTAGAAACTGTTTTAGACTGC
Organism: Mercurialis annua; assembly: GCF_937616625.2. Lineage (NCBI taxonomy): Eukaryota > Viridiplantae > Streptophyta > Magnoliopsida > Malpighiales > Euphorbiaceae > Mercurialis > Mercurialis annua. Next base: position 12,866,104 of record NC_065574.1, read on the forward strand.
TTGAGATCTTTGGAAACGGTTTGCAACTGTTTTATACTGTTTGAAACCTTTGTAAACGGTTTGAAACTGTTTTTTTAAAACTGTTATTTTTTATGTAAACGGTTTGAAACTGTTTGATACTATTTGAAACTGTTATTTTATAAACTATTGAAAAGTATTTTTTAGAATCTGTTTTAGACAATTTGAGACCTTTGTAAACGGTTTGAAACTGTTTTATACTGTTCGAAACTGTTTTTTGAAACTGTTTGAAACTGTTATTTTTTAGACTGTTTAAAAGCTTTTAGAAACTGTTTTAGACTGTTTGAAACCTTTGTAAACGGTTTGAAACCGTAATTGAAACTGTACTCGAAACCGTTTGAAACCTTTTTAATAGATTTTTAATGAGAACAAATAAATTAATAATTTACAGTTTTCTTTGTTTTTTAAGAAAGTTATGATCGTTAGATTTGAATTCGAAGTGAAATTTGAAACTATTTGATTAGGAATTAAAAATTCGAGCGGATCGAAATTAAATTTGAAAGTCACAATAATTTTTTAAAAAGTAATGATAGAATTAGAGAAATCAATTTGTTGAATTGTTATGAGCTGAAGATTTTAAATTGAATTGTTGATTTGTTGTTTTTTTTCTCTTTAAATGAGTTGAGAAGAGAAGAAGAAGAAGAAGAAGAACAAACTTTAAATAAAGTGTGTTAGGTATAAGTGGAGTATAAAAAATAAAGAGCAGAGTAAAAAAATAAATGGTTGACACGCTTGGGGTATGTAAATCAAGTTAGAATTTTAGGGTTACTAAATGCTAATATTTTTCTAATTTAGGTAATTAGCTAATTCTCTCATAAAATAATGCATATAAGCCCAATTATGTAGCATCTGTGAAAATTGTTAGGATATGATTGAACTTATTAAAATACAGAATAAAAATAAGATATGCATATAAGCTGCATTTTTTATTGAAACACCAGGCATACACTTTAACAGTGTGCCATTATTTGTTCTCTTCTCTTAGAGTCATAATCTTCAACAGTGTAAAATTACATGGAATCAACCAATTCCACAATTCCATTCCCAAATGATCTTTGATTATAGCAGTCCAGATTGTCACCATATCCAACTCCAAATAGGTCGCAGTAGCGCTTATAGAACCCGATGCGATCGTCAACCCTTGCGTCCCATCCCCGACCGCATTCAAGGGCACCGTTGATGATGTTTGTGAGCACCCCATAACCTGGAAGTCGGCCCGCGGACCTGTCGGCTCCAGACGGAGACCAACGACCAGTAATAACGTCATGGCACGATGGTTTTGGCGATTGCGGAGTCATCCAGAACCATATTGCTGCTTTAAATGAAATGACTGCATCAGTAGCAACAAGGTCCGGGTTGTTCAGAAGATCTACTCCTATGGCTTTTCCGCACTGCCCATAATTGTAGTTCCTGTATAATTTGAATTGAATCGTCGTGAAAATATTAAATGAAATCTAATAATTGCATTGCACCGATACAGAAAGCCAATTTCATTGAGTTAAAAGTATTTTAGAATTTTATAAATTAAATTCGGCTCCAATTTTTTTAAAATTGATGTTCGTTTTTTGTTGCCTATCTGGTTTCGATGGTCTCGCCCTAACTAATTTGAATCTGACCTGCGTCGCGCACCTGGCATAGTGGGTGAGTCTGCTAGCAGAGATTTTCTGCATTTACAAGACTCGAACCCAAGACCTTGTTTAAGCGATATCAAACCGCTTACCACTTGAACCAACCCCCGTTGGTTAAAATTGATGTTTTTATTATCAAACTGAATTGAATAACCGAATCGAATTGATACAAAATCTAGTTCAGCTTGATTTGGCATTATAAATTCACTCCTCCTCTTTACTAACCGAATCGAAAAACCTAACCGCCTAATTCGGTTCGATCCAGATTCATATATGTTGAATTCTTATAAATTTAGCTCACACTAGTTCACTTTTGAAAATCTAAATTTTAATTCAGTTTACTTTGATTTGGCTGTAACAAAATGCCATTCACTAGTTTGAACTTTTGCGTATATTGGCGTTTTAATGTACTGCGGTTTTTTCGATTGAAAGATCTACGGTTACATTATTTGCAAAAGATAAAATGAGGTCGTACTATTTTACGCTGCATATCGAATAAGTAATTTATAAATGGGAATGTTATATAGAAATTAAAATAATAATTTTTTTGAACAAATTGATATTTTGAGAAATTTGAGCACATACCATGTAAGTTGCATAGGACCTCTACCGTAATATTGCCTGTTAGGAGCGCATGGATAAGTAGAAGTGGGTGAACAATAAGTTGCAGGACTTCGCTCTCTATTAAAGCAATATCCCCAGGCGTATGGACCGTCAGGAGCGCTGGGCCACCCTCCTGTCATGTTAATTTGTTAATATGATATCAATGTATAGCTACCCTATTCAAATCAAAGAAATATCATATTATATGCTTCGAATATTCCAATATATTATAAAATAACAATAATGTAAAAATACTAATAAAACATTTGTCAAACTAATAATATCATTCAAACCTTTTTCATATTTTTTCACGTATTCGTTTCCCTCTTTTTAAATAGGTCTAGTGGTAAAAAAAAAAATCAAACATTTACAACTTGTTGTAATTTAAACCAAATTTTTTAATTTTTATAATAATAGACAAATTGTATTTTTTTTGTTGCAATAATAGCCAGATTGGTGATCAAACTTGTTGTTTTCAATTAAGATATTAGACTATTATTATTTTTTAATGTATAATAATATATTAAAAGTCACAAGAAGTGGCAAAAAAACTCAAAAAAATTCACATAAAAAGTGCGATTTAGTTATTATTGTAACAAAAAAATAAAATTTGGCTATTATTGCAAAAATTAAAATATTTAGTTTAAATTAAAACAAGTCATAAAAGTTTGGATTTATTTTGCCATTAAGCCATTTAAATAAACTATACATGACCCCTCATATTGCAATTATGAATAATGAACATTTAAATATTGGACATTTAATTTCTTTTTTTTGTGTCTATCATTAGATCCTCATAAATTATATCTCTAATCCGAATTCCTGTTTATAAAATATTATTCTTTTTAAATGAAATATATTTAATTATCAAAAAAAAAATGAAACATAAGTAAGATATTAGAGGTAGAAATAAACTCCTAAGGACCTTTTCAATATTTTGCACTGTCAAATTCTGCGACGATTTATTATATGTATACCTCATGATAATCTTTTACTATTTGATATAGCCTCTCTTTGGTTTAGAAATATAAACAAATAAAGATCGTACGGGTTTGATCTGCCATCTAGGCGCCATAATCACGGGTTTATACTCCGGCTATGTCATTTCTAATACATAGAGTGATTGGGACTACAGTGTTGGCCATTTTTGCCCAAAACTGTCCACGAAATTTGACATTAATCCTTAATTTCGGTTCGGAAGTCTCATGTTTATTTGAACATGAGGGAATCTCAATCCGATATATATATAATAAAAGAAGTAAAACAAACCGGTAGTTTCATGAGACGTCTGGCCGAAGAAAGCAGCAATCTCCTTTTTACGTGAGGCAGCATCACCGGTGGTTCCAAAACCAGGAAAAGACTTGGCTGCAGAAATAAAAGCATCATAACTGTAGAATCCCTTGGCAGGACAAGCATTATCATTTCGATGCTTCAGCAGTTGATCAAATGTGGACCGTGAGATGACACTACCAAGGTCTCCACCACCACCACCACCACCACCTCCGCCACCACCACACTGGCTTTGGCAGCCGGCACCACAGTATTGATCGGTGTTACCGCACCAACCAAATTGGCTGCAACATAAACCCCCTGGACAAAGGGCACCCCCAGCTTGTCTTCCGCATTGCTCACCTATGACTGCTCCAAAGAAAAGAGACAAAATAGTAAATGTCCAAATATTCATTTTTCTTCTGATTTTGTGGAAAATTTAGAAGCTAGATATGGCTATATAAAGAGATTTTTTTTTTGGATTTTCATTTATTGTTTTTGAGTTAATTATTGCTAGACTTTTTCAATCGCAGTGGCTGCTTTTGACTCTAAGCTTATCCACCTTCTTGATTTTCTTTGTTTCTCGAACGACAACGTCAAGTTTTATAGTACATGGCGGCTATTATATCCATTAAAATTACAGTCTAAATTCACTTAATATGGACACTACAATATCCACTGGGTTAGTGTAATTGATTCTCCTATCTACTATATATTTGATTTATTTTATTTTGATAATTAAAATTTAATAAAATTATTTTTGTTTAAATATAAAATAAAATAAAAATAATTCATTAACTGAGTTTTGGTGACATAATGTTAATTTTCTTTCATTTTATTGATTAATAGTTCTTCTTGATGAAATAAAAATAAAGTTTATTAAATAAAATAAAAAAAATTCCACAAATTTAATTATTAAAAAAAGATAAAATGATTTTTTAAATCCACAACTTTAACCATTATATCAAATATATATATCCCTAAATTATAATGCGGGCATTTAGGTCCGCCAGTTTTATAAATTGGATAAATAACTCCCGGTCTCAAACTATACCTATTGCTTAGATTAATATCTAATTTTATTTCATATTGGTTTGAAATGAGGATTATTTGTCCAAAAATAGATTTGAATCAATGCTTGGGTATATTTATTTCAATTTATAAAATTAATGGATCAAAATGTGCTAATTACTAAAAAGATGTATTTGATAAAATAATTAAAGTTGCGGATCTAAAAAAAGAATTTTTTTAAAATAAAATAATTTAAAAGTTTAATGGCTTTGAAAATTAATTAAAACTGCCCGCACGGGTTTTGGTCTAGTGGTATAAACTTCAGCCATCTAGGCGCTAAAGGTCGCGGGTTCGAATTTCGGCTACGTCCTTTCTTAATATGCAGTGGTTGACATTGGATTGTTGGCTATTATAGCCCGGAATTACCATATATGTAGGCTTGCGGGCGGTCCACATTCCGGGATTTGACAATAATATTAAATTTCGAATCAATAAAGTGACAAAAAAGAATCAATCAAAACTTTTTAGGGAGGCTGTTGTGAAATTTAGGCGCAACAAACAATTATAATATAAATTAGAAAAAAAAAGTTGATTAAAAAACATTATTTATGTGGTTCCTCAAGCGATTATATCCACAAGTGAAATGAATTTATTCACAAAATAATATCACGATTACATAAAAATGGTAATTTCTCACTAGAATTCTTAAATTCTTTAAAACACTGAATTGGTTTAAAAACAATTTAAAAATAAACTCAAATAATGTTTAAAGTTTAGTAATATGTATCACAGTTTTAAATTCTACATATTGTTTGTCTATTAATAAAGATCAAACTATTCTTTTCCTTAAAAAAACTTTTCTTTTCTCTTTAAAAGACGTTAGCCGCCAATGATTTTTTTTTCGGCTGTCTTAATGGTTTATTTTTACCATTAATGTAATGATTTTTTTTATGTTATTTTAATTTCATATAATATACTCCATCCATTTTAAAAAGAATGACGTTTTGAGTTATGCCACATATATTAAAAATGTCATCAATACATACAAACTTTCCAAAACTACCCTTAATAAATATAGGGACCGTTTGGTTCGTCATAAAAAGGGGGGAATGAGAATGGGAATGATTCCTATTGTTTTGTCAAATTGCACCAGAGAATGGGAATGTGATTACCCCCTCAATGGGAATCACCCATTCTCTCCTTACCCCATGGGAATGGACTTTTGGGAATGGAAATCAAAATTTTACAAAATATTTTAATAATAAATATTAAATATATAATTATTAAAAAAACTATTTTTAAATATTTATTTTAAAAAATATACTTAAAATAAAAAAAAATTAAATTTTTTTTTTTAAAATAATTTTTTATTTTTTTTATTTTTTTTATTTTTTCGAAAATATTTTTTAAATTTTTTCAAAAATATTTTTTTAGAATTTTTTTAAAATAATTTTTTAAATTTTTTTAAAATAATTTTATTATTTAATATAAAAAAAATATTTAAAAAAAATAAAAAAAATATTTTTAATAAATAAATAATTTTTTTATTAAACTTTATCCATTCCCATTCCTACACTAATTTTGAACAAAACAAAAAATGAAAACAATCATTTCCATTCTCATTCTGATTTTCATTTCCAACCTTGTACCAAACAGCCCATAGAATCTTCTTCATCTTCCCTACCTCTTTTATTTTTCATTTGGATCAAAATCTGCAAATCTCATACAAAATACCAAAAAAGAATCCATAGAGATTGAGATGTAAAACACTACAGTAATTTTTTTTTGGCAAAACAGCAATTGTATTAATTTAGGTAAATAGAAGTACATAATGTTTGTGAGAACTAGATAACAAATATTACAATAATAACTCCTAAAAAGGAGGCTTTAAGGATTTTTTAGCCACTTCATGGGCCATCCAAGTACACATTCGCTTAACATATGCAAAGTAAGCGAACGGTATAAAATTATGACTTCTATTATTGATGGAATATCTTTCTCGACTTATTCCAGTGTCTTCACAACTTCGGGTGATATTATTCCTGAAAGACAATAGAAACTACAATAAGTGAAACTCAAAATTTTCATACAAATCATACCAATAAGTGTTACTATATTATAATTGCATCAGAACTTATCTTGAACATTGCAGTAGAGGCCTTCATCAACGTACTTTAACCTCACACGGAGTACAATATCCTCACAAGGAGTACGAAACCTCACAAGAAGTATTTTAACCTCACAAGGAGTACTTTAACCTCACAATGAGTACTTTAACTTCACAAATTGATTTGACAAATTTTATATGTAATTAATGAAATCTAAATAGAGTAAAAAATAATATATAAGTATACACATATTTTTAAAAAATATATGGACAATTTGTTAATTTTCAAATTTTTTAAAAACAAAAAAACTGCCACCATTAGAAACTCTCATAAATTAATTACAATCAAATAGACCCATCGTAAAAAAATTCAATTATTAAACAAAAGATAAAATATCCCAAAAACCATGCATAGTAATATTATTTTCATGTAAAAATATTCAGTTAAAGAAGATAACTTGAACTTGAAGATAAAAAAGAACAGAAAAAATGAAGGAAAAAACGGTTACTAAAATAGCCATATCTAACAAGTTTCTCATTCTCGTTCTTAAGACTCATAAAAATGGTGTATTAAATTAACAAATAAATTAGAGATGAAAACCTGTACAATAATGGTGTATTAAATTAACAAATAAATTTACTCTTTCCAAAATCGAAATTTTGTTATTTTTAATTATCAATATAAAATCAAAATAAAAAAATTTTGTTTAACACATCCAGTTATTGAATTGAAGAAGTCTTAATTAACAAGGACGGTAATAAGCAATGAAATTCAAATTTTAAAAAGAGAGAAAAAATACTTATCTTTGTCACGTTTGTTGAAAGATTAGATGAACGCTGATGACTGTTCTGTCTGGTGGCGAAGATGGTCGGGTGCCTGGTGGCGGTGATTGAGAATTTTACCCTTTAGCGGTTGAGCCTTATGCCCTTTGTGAATGAAGAAACGGCGCCGGCAATTGATTAAGGAACGGCGGCAGGTCGGGAAGTGGCCGGAAATGATGGTAACAATCACATCAAAGTAAACAGAATATGTGTTGGTCACCCAAAAAAGAGAAAAAGGTGACGGTTTTTACATCCGAAGTTTTTTGCTTAATTCAATCTCTGCCAAAAATAATTCTTTTGAAAAATGGTTTTTATTAACCATTATACAATTTCCTCCTTTAAAGATTAGAATAATTTAGGGAGGAGCAAAGTAATTTCAAGACAAAAAAAGTTAGATAACTAGACACTTATGATGGATTATTAATATTAATAGAGATTGGTTTTGGACAGATCACATAAAACCAAATATATGTATATGAATTTAAAGAAAAAGAAGAAGAAGACTTGCTATGAGTACCACAACGGTAACAAGACCCTTATTTCTGAGTTGTTGGTGTTTTGACCCGCTTGTAATGACTTGATTTGATCATAACATGATGATTGCAGCAAATTAATTTAAAAGAGAAAACCAAAGAGTGGGAACAAAAAAACTTTCTTGAAAAATCATCGGCTATAAGAGGCATGCGATTTAACGGTTTACCATTGATACTTACCATATGGGCACAATTTTTAATTTTTAAAATGAGAATTTTAAATGTTAATGAGACTATATGATGCAGGAAAAGTTATCTTTAGAAAGTAAAAAGTGAAGAAATGAATGGGAAATGAAAATCTTATCATGATACTGTCGGCGAGCGGCAATGGATAATGAATGGCGGTCGGTATCGATGCCCTCGTCACAATTACTTTCTGCTTCTTCAAACATTCTAAGCGTTTTAGTTGAGAAATAGAAGTTTTGAGAAAATTTTGGAGGTGCACCATTGTACACTCATAGTGCACAATCGCACACCCATCCAAACACTACAGTAATTAATTTGCAGAGTTTTTGCTCTAAAGATAACTTTATGAGAAGAAAATATGGACGAACAAAAAGGAATAATAAAAAAACTAATCTAATAAAGAAATTGTGATGGTTACATTAGAATCATAGACCACTATCAAATCATCACTTTTATGCTTATTTTTCTGTCAACCTATTCTATTATCACAATGGGGTATATCAATGGGAATTTATGATATGAAACCCCAAAAAAAAATCAGATTATGTTCAATGAAAAAAAGATAAAAGAAAACCCCAGATAAATTTTTACTTCAGAAAAATAAAAAACGATTTTTCTCTTAGAAATGAGAAGAAATTTATGTATTTGTGTTATACCCAATTACTCAACAAGGTACTTCTTTCATTATGTTATAAAAATAGAGTTACGTGGTGTAAAAAGGAGAGATTTAAAAGAAACCTACATGTACAAATAATAATTTTTTTTGGAGTGTGGATGAAGATTACATATATGGAAGAAGATGAGATTTGAAAGGAAAACTCTTCATTTGGAAAGAGAAGACAACATTTAATACAAAGGTTATTTTAGGTAAAAACAAGTCCAAATGTTCACAACGTCATGTATTTAGGAATAAATTTCAAAGTTTAAAACGTCATTTTTTTTTTAAATGGAGGGAGTAATAGATAACCAACTTTTTTTCATTCTTTTTTGTTGAATTAAGGATTGATTCCATGTTCTAGTCGCAGGATCAATGAAATCCTTTACCAAAATGGAAGGCAAATGGGATGAGGACAAATTTAATGGCAAGAAAGAATAAACACCAGGGATTCAAAGGTTCTTAAAACATCAAACAGATTGCCCATTATAAATATTTTCCAACGCAGCCCTTGTTAAAGAAGTTGATAACCCCATAAAAGGCTATGCCACCCGCCAAGAAGGTTGATATCCTAATTTTACGGTGGAGAAGGAACTTATAGGAAAATATTTGCCTTTCTAAATCTAGAAAAAAGGGATTATGGATGCTGAAGAATCCTCCAAACTTGCTTTGTAAGTAATGCCTAATTAAAAGATTCAAGATCTTTAAACCCTAACCCTCCTTCCCACTTACTACGACACATCTTATCTGAAAAAATCCAACACATTTTCCTTTCATCCTTTTTTGACCCCCTTCAGAATTGTCAAACAATCTAATTAATGCTATGACACGGATATTTGGGAAGAATAAAGCACATCATCACATACATAGAAATAGTTGTGGCAATTGCTTTAATAAGAATTTCCTTCCTCGCAAAGGATTGTTTTCAACCATGAATTTGATAAACAATTTCAGCAAAAGTTTGAGTCCTTGAGCTCAAAATTTGAAAAGGTTATCCTAAATATTTACACTGAAAAGTATGTTCTAAAATCCCCAAGAAATTTAAAAATAAATTTCATTGATAATCATCTATATCATTACTAAAAATAACCGCATACTTAGTGAAATTGATCTTTTGTCCACTAATGATAGCATATGAGTGAAGCATTTGATGAATGGACTGGATAGCTGGAAGAGTAGCCTGAAAAAATATAACGGTATCATTTGCAAATAAAAGGTGGGTAACGGAAGGACAATGTCTATTTATACGAATACAAGATAGACTTTTTAGCTTGAGCAGCAGCTTGGATAATATGGGTAAGTACCTCTGAACATAAAACATATAAAAGAGGAGATAAAGGATCACCTTGGTGGAGTCCTCTTGAAGGCTTAAAATACCCTTGATTGAAACCATTGATACGAATGGAATAAGAGACCGTAGAGATACATTCCATAATCCACTTCATAAATTGGTCAGAAAAACCCCACTTATAAAGCATAGCTTCAATATAAAACCACTCTAACCGATCATAAGCTTTGCTAACATCTAATTTAAGCGCCATAAAATGACTATTAACATCTAATTTAAGTTGAAATCTTAGACATAATTATGTAATAAACAACACATAGACTGATTGGACTAAAATCAACAATAGATTGGAGATTATGTTTTTGAGGAATCAAAGAAACTTGGGTATGATTGATGTTCCTAAGTATATGACCTTCTCTAAAAATTGTTTAATAGAAGAGATTATATCATGACTAACTCTATGCTACTAATGTTGAAAAAACAATGAAGCGAATCCATCACTGTAAGCAAAATACTTTTAACCTAAATCAAATAATTGCAAGATCTATAACGCAATTTAATTCAGCCATATATTTACATACCTTAATCCATGCTTTCAAACCTTAGTGGATAGATCGAAGATAATCTTTGTTGCGGAAACCTTCTTCTTCGATCAATAAACGAATTTCTCGCCTCTCTTCCTTTAACCGTTCTTGTTTTCTTGATGATTAGAAAACTGCTGTAATTTTTTGTATTGTACGTATTGTTCTTTTCACTTTAAGGTGGCTTTATATAAGGGAGAGGTGAAGGGATTGAAACCCTAATTCTAACCCTTAAGCCCAACAACCATCACATTGGGCCCGTACTGTTAGAATTAGCCATAAGTCAGATGGGCCATAATTGGATTAATTAAATAAGTCCAACATTCTCCCACTTGACCCATGTAGACGACTTGATGATCCAACTACTTTAAGATGCGCACTTTACATTGAACATTTGAAGTCATCATCTTTACTTAAGTTAAACTGTTGGAATCATGGTGGTCATAAGTCATTTAATCGACATAATCCCTTCCATGTATTACGCAACAATCCAACTTAAAGAAAACCATAATTTGAGGAACATTGTAAGCCTCAACTATTATTGTCTTTTACAGACACCACCTGTCATTATGAAAACCATAATGTATACCATAATACAAACAACAAGTGAACAAAGCAAAAACACAACCATAATTGATATCATCAAAATGTCACTATAATATGAGCAAACAAAACCATAAAGTATATATACTACATAACTATCATGTTTACAAGGACTTGTCCTTAATACCCATACGTTTGACATGACCCATAAATATCTTAGGCGGCAAACATTTAGTTAACGGATCCGCTACCATCAGATCAGTACCTATATGCTCAATTGACACTTTCTGTTTTTTGCACTTCTTCTTTAACAGACAAGTACTTTAAATCCATATGATTAGCACCTTTAGAGTACTTGTCATTTTTAGAGAAGAAAACAGCTGCGGAATTATCACAATACATTCTCAGCGGTTTGCTTATACTGTCGACAATACCAAACCCTGAGATAAAGTTCCGCAACCACAATGCATGAACTGTGGCCTCAAAGCATGCCACAAATTCGGCCTCCATAGTGGAAGTAGCAATGACAGACTGCTTACCACTCTTCCATGAAACTGCTCCACCTGCAAGCAGAAACATGTAACCCAATTTAGATTTTCTAGAGTCTACACATCCGGCATAGTCTGAATCTGAGTAACCTATAACATCAAGACTGCTTGATCTCCTGTACGTGAGTATGTAATTCTTAGTGCCTTATAAATACCGAAGAACTTTCTTTGTAGCTTTTCAGTGTTCCATTCCTGGATTACTTTGATATCGGCCTAACATTCCAACAGCAAAACTGATATCTGGCCGAGTACATGTCTGAGCATACATCAGACTGCCAACTACTGATGCATAAGGAATATTTTCCATTTCCTTACGTTCCAAGTCATTCTTTGGACATTGCATTTCACTGAATTTGTCCTCTTTCTGAATTGGAACTATCCCTGCATAACACTTATCCATTCTGAATCTATCTAAAACTTTGCTGATGTAGCTTTTCTGAGACAGTCCCAACAGTCCTTGTGATCTTTCTCGGAATATTTCTATTCCAATCACATAGGATGCCTCACCCATATCTTTCATTTCAAAGTTTTTAGAGAGAAACTCCTTTACATCATGTAACAACTCAACATCATTTGCAGCAAGAAGAATATCATCAACATACAGGACTAGTATGATAAACTTACTCCCACTAACCTTCATGTAGATACACCGGTCAACAGTGTTTTCTATAAAACTATAAGACAATATGGTACTATTAAACTTAAGGTACCATTGTCTGGAAGCTTGCTTTAGTCCATATATTGACTTCTTTAATTTACACACCAACTTTTCCTTTTCTATGGTCACAAAACCCTCAGGTTGATCCATATTCACTTCTTCCTCTAAATCACCATTCAGAAAGGCGGTCTTTACATCCATTTGGTGAAGCTCCAAATCATACTGAGCTACCAAAGCCATAACAATTCTTAAAGAATCCTTTTTGGAAACTGGAGAAAAGGTTTCTTTATAGTCAATGCCATCCTTCTGAGTGTAACCTTTAGCAACAAGTCTGGCTTTATACCTTTCGATGTTGCCATTTGAATCGCGCTTGGTCTTAAAGACCCATTTGCAACCGACTCGTTTTGAACCTTCTGGCAACTCAATTAATTCCCAGACTTTATTATCACTCATTGATTTCAGTTCTTCCTTCATAGCATTGAACCATTTTTCAGAATTATTACTTTCCATGGCTTGTCTGAATGAGACTGGATTTTCATTAATACTTAAGTCACATTCATGTTCAAGTGCATAAATCACATAGTCATTTGAAATAGCAGGTCTTCTTTGCCTTTCAGACCTTCTCAATTCTATTCCATGTGGTTCCACATTCTCTTCTGCGACTTGCATATTGTCAATCGGTTCATTATTGATATTCTCATCATGTGGGTTTGAATAATTCATTTGTTGTTCTTGAATGTTGTGTGGCTGTGATACAACAATAGGAATAACAACTTGAGAAGAAACATTGGGTATTAATGATTCACCCATAGTTTCTTGAATATCCACCTTTCGTGGTTCTCCACTCCCACTGATTTGCCCATTCTCAATAAACCGAGCATTTCCAGACTCAACTATTCTCGTACTATGGTTAGGACAGTAAAATCTGTATCCTTTTGACTTTTCAGGATATCCTATAAAGTAACCACTAATTGTCCTTGCATCCAATTTCTTTTCATGTGGATTATAAAGCCGCACTTCTGCAGGGCAACCCCAAACATGTAGGTACCTTAAACTGGGTTTCCTTCCTGTCCACAGTTCAAAAGGAGTCTTAGGAACTGCCTTACTAGGAACCCTGTTAAGCAGATATGTAGCTGTTCTTAATGCGTACATCCACAAGGATAAAGGAACATTAGTGTTACTCAACATGCTTCTAACCATTTCCATAAGAGTACGATTACGCCTTTCAGATACACCATTCTGTTGTGGTGTACCAGGCATTGTATGCTATGCACAAATGCCTCGATTTTCAAGGAACTTTGCAAATGGACCTGGACATTGTCCATTCTCATTAAACTTTCCAAAGTATTCACCACCTCTATCAGACCTCACCACTTTTACCTTTCTATCTAGTTGCCTTTCCACCTCATTAATGAACACTTCTAGAGTGTTCACTGATTGAGATTTTTCATGCAGTAGATACACATAACAGTACCGTGAGAAGTCATCTATAAATGTGATGAAGTACTTTTCACCACCCCAAGATGGAGCATCAAAAGGACCACAAATATCAGTGTGTATCAATTCAAGCAGTTCACTACTTCTTATGGCTGAATTCTTTGATATGTGTTTGGTTTGCTTACCTTTAATGCAATCCACACACACTCCCCAGTCAACAAAATCCAACTGAGGTTGGATATCATTTTTCACCAACCTCATTAACCTTTCTTTGGATATATGACCTAATCTTTGATGCCATAAGAAAGCCGAAGATTCATTATGTGCACTACGTTTACTACCAATACTATGATCAACATGAAACAAGGATTCAACAAAATCAACATTAAGATTGAAACGATATAAACTGTCAATTAAAGTACCAGAAGCATAAAAGTACTTGTGTTTATATAAAGAAAAACAACCATTTTCAATCTTAAAGTTAAAATCTAAAACATCCAACTTTGCAACAGAAACTAAATTTCTAGCACATCTAGGAACATAGAGACACTTTTCAAGATCTAGGTGATAGCCAGAATCCAAGATCAATCTATACGTCCCAGTTCCTTCTATTCATGCCTTCATTCTGTTTCCCATATACAAGAACTTTTCAGTTCCGTCTATGGGCTGGATTGAAAGGAATCCCTGTGTAACATGAGATACATGAGTAGTTGCACCAGAATCTAACCACCAAGTATTACTAGGAATTTCAATAAAATTTGATTCGAAACATACTGAAATATAGTACATACCTTTCTTTTCGAACCATTCTTTTCTCTTTGGGCAATCCTTCTTGAAGTGTCCCTCCTTACTGTAGAAGTAGCACTTGGGAACCTTTTGGATCTGACCCTCATTAACAGTTGTTGGGGTCTTCACCTTCTTCTTAAATTTCTTTCCTGGTTTAGGCTTACTGCTGCTACCTTCATTATGGAATGTAAGGTGAACTGAGTTTCCTTTCACCTTCTTTAATCTCCCTTCCTCTTGAACCAGCATGGCCTTAATTTCTTGAAGGTTCCATTTTTCCTTAAGTGTGTTGTAATTCACATGGAACTGGCCAAAATCTGATGGAAGGGAGTTGATGATAAACTGTACTAGGAATGACTCACTCACATCCATACCCAAAGTCTTCAACTTTGCTGCTAGGTTCACCATACTTGTTACATGATCATGAATGGGATGTGACCAATCAAATTTCTTTGTTGTCAGCTCACTCATCAAAGTCCCAACAATTGACTTGTCAGTTATGTCAGATTGGGAGTACTCTTTGATCTTCATGATAAATTCCTTTGCATCCTCTGTTTTAGGCATTGATGGCTTGACATTTTCCGCCATCGTCATTCGCATCAAGTTCAAGCTCAACCTGGTGGATCTCTTCTAAGCCTCATAGTAGGATTTTTCATCCTCGGTACTGGCTTCCGTAATCATTGCAGGTTGTTCTTCAGCAACTAAGGCTAGGTCCAAATCCATAATGCCCAGCTGAAAAAGCACTTGTTCAGACCAGTCAGCATAGTTAAGTCCATTGAACTTGACTACTCCATTTCCCATAGCAAACAAATTAGTAGTAGCTGCAAAGACATTACACATGCTCACACTTTTAATACTTTGAGTTAACCATGATTCAGATTCAAACTATAATAAACTTTAATAATGTATTTAAGTTCACCTTTGGGTAATCCTTAAACACATAACCATAAACCATAATGATGCCAAATAAATAAACTTTAACAGATAATTCATCATACTTAACCAAAACACAATTTCTTTGGAAATTTAGTGTAAAACTTTCATGTGATAGAATCATGTAAATAAATACTTTTCAACAATATTTTCACATATTGAAACATGATCTCTATACAAAGTATGATGATTTATCTCTTTAATTTCATTAAGTATAAGCAAAGGTCTACCTTTGGGTCACCTCATAGCGTCATAGTTTATGAACTAAATTGTTCAATTTATCCTTAATGTCATATAACAGCATCAATTAATATAAACAATTGAGATATGCACATTTGAACGTTAAAGATTTTATAGCAAGGTCACTTTGGCTACTAACATGCCATACTATACACAAACATTCAATTTAGCAAATAACCTTTAATAATCAAACGTCTAAAAACTTTCAACACGGTCACTTTGGTGACTAACATGCTATTCAATATCTAGACATTCAATAAAATAAAATTTAACAATCAAATTTCTAAAACCTTTAACACGGCCACTTTGGTGACTAACATGTTATCCAATACATAGACATTTAATTTAGCAAATAATCTTTAAATATAAAATTATAAACCCTAATCTTTACTTGCTGTAAATAAGCAACTTTAATTGGTTTATAGAATTTTATAACGCCTTAATATGATTAGAGCATCAAAACATGTGCAAATCAAAACTTTTAATAAATCTGAAATTTTCAGTTTGCAGCAGTTTTACAAAACACTCGTTTTGATCTTTCAAATCAATTTTGTTTCGAGAACTGGAAAATATCCATCTAGAAAATTCAAATCCGTATTTAAAAATATATTATATCTCCCGTAACTCATTCGGAGCAAAGAGTTATGACTGTTTGAAGTCAGCTGATTTGCAGTGACGAAAACTGCGAATTTCACTTTAAAAAATCAATTCAAACAATTACTACCTACAAGCAATTATATCAAATCACAAAATCAATTCATGTAATTTGAATAATCAAAAGCTTTAATGTGTTTAGAAATTCAAAACCCTAAACACCTATTAATGGTAGTATACGAATAAAACTTTTCATGGCGAATCAAAAGCGTTATAACCGCTCCGATACCAAATGTAAGCAAAATACTTTTAACCTAAATCAAATAATTGCAAGATCTATAACGCAATTTAATTCAGCCATATATTTACATACCTTAATCCATGCTTTCAAGCCTTAGTGGATAGATCGAAGATAATCTTTGTTGCAGAAACCTTCTTCTTCGATCAATAAACGAATTTCTCGCCTCTCTTCCTTTAACCGTTCTTGTTTTCTTGATGATTAGAAAACTGCTGTAATTTTTTGTATTGTACGTATTGTTCTTTTCACTTTAAGGTGACTTTATATAAGGGAGAGGTGAAGGGATTGAAACCCTAATTCTAACCCTTAAGTCCAACAACCATCACATTGGGCCCGTACTGTTAGAATTAGCCATAAGTCAGATGGGCCATAATTGGATTAATTAAATAAGTCCAACAACCAGGAGCCTTAGCAAGATTAATCGAGAAAGTAGCATTATAGATGTCCTGTGAAGTAATAGGTTCGCATAAAGTGTTATTCATAGAAGAGGTAACTTTTAATTGGAAATTAGAAAATACCTCTAAAAGAGGCACGTGATTGGAAGAAGTGAATTGAGTCTCGAAATATTGGACTATGACGTTGCTAATAGCTGAAGGTTCAAAATGCCAGACAATATTAGAATCCAAGATCCCTTTAATAGTATTCTTACGTTGACGATTCATGGTTAATGCATGGAAGAACTTTGTGTTATTATCACCTAACTTAAGCAAAATTTGTCGTGATTTTTGGCGCCATAAATTTTCTTCCTGCATTTGTGCATAGCATAATTTGTATTCCAGGTTTCTGATTTCATTCTAATCTATAAGATGAGGTTGTTGAGTTTTTGCTTTGTTCAGAAGATAGGTAATTTGTTGGGTTGTTTTATAAGCATTACTTTTGGGTTGTTGGTGACGCTTCCATACTACAAGACTTTAACTTAGAAAAGACTTTATACAAGAGAGAGCCATTAATTTTTTTTTATGCCATGAGTCTGTGAAAATCATTGTTACTTGATCATTAGATATCCAGTTATTACCGAAGAAAACTCTTGAGGTGGTCTCTTAAAACGAGTATCCATGTTTAAGAGTAAAGCACAGTGATCTAATCCTATATTTTTAAAATGGAAGACATTTTCAATCGAAGCCTGATTAGCCAAACATCTATCAATTCGTTCTTGAATCATATAAGGATAACAACGCTGGTACACTAGGTAAATGACATACCAGTATAACCCAAGTCATAGAGAAGAATGTCATTAATAAAATCTTGAAAAGTTACATGCTGAGCAAAATCAAAAGAAGACCACTCGATTTTTTTGATTGGTGTACATAGTCATTAAAATATCCCACAAAAAGAATAGCATGAATAGAAGACTAATAAACAGATTTCAACAAGTGGAATTGACCCTTCCTAGAAGATTGTTTAGTGCTCAAATGATAGCAGCATACATCAAAAATAAACCCAGAACTATTATTGAGAGAAAAAGGCTACGTAATAACTATCAAAATGGTTAATAGTTAAACTCAAAGCAGCACTCCATAGAAGACAAAGTCCACCATCTGAACCTAAAGGCTCAATGCAAAAAATGTGTTTAAACAATAGTTTCTTAGTCAAACGAGTAGTTTTATTTACCTCGTTCTTAGTTTTCATTAGGAAAACTAAGTCTGGAACTAGTTGTTTGCACAGTTTATACAGTTGTTGGACCGTCAGGGGGTTCCATAGACCCTGTCAGTTCCAGGATAAAAACCTCATGGGACATCTGGAGACCTCTATGGGATGGTTTCCTCTGCCCTAAAGAACGAGTTCGTACTGAAATAAGGTTCTGTTGTCTCAGTTGTAGGAATATTGATGCCTGATGAAAACTAAAATTGTTGGAACCTTATCTCCTGCAAGTTCACAAGTAGGGACTCTGACTGTTCAAGAAAATGAGTTTTGAGCTGTTTGAAGTCGCCTTGAGGATCATCCGAGTCAGTGACTATTTTCCTCTTTGCAGCTTCAACATCAATAAAAGAGGAGGAAGCTTCTAGGTTAGACATTTCATGGTGTTATTGTTTCCAGTAAGTGGTGGTTACTAATGATTTTGAGACAGTAATGGGAACAAAACCAAGAGGAAGATTATAATCTGCCCTGCACACTTCTTGAAAGAGAGCGTCAATTTTTTCTTGAAAAAGAAATGTTTCTATATATGGATGCATTTGGCTTATGCGGATCATTCCTTTACAGCAAATCTAAGCAAAGCTCTACTTGTTCCATTTCTGTCAAAATGGGTGATGTAGTAGCAGTCTGGAATTTTCTCTAAGTCTCAAGCTTAGAATCTTAAAGAGGTGAGGGGTTAAATGGATGGGGCCCGGTTTATCGATATATTGTTTAGGGATAGTGGGAAATCTAGGTGGATTACCTTGAGGGGATGCTAACTCAAAAGAAAATAAGGGATTAAGAACTTTCCCTGAAGCAAAATCAAAGGTTGTCTTTTGAAGAAAAGGTTGCGGCTGTATCCCATGTGTCTGTATTTCATACATGAAGACATAATGAGTGTTACTTACAACCACTACTTTTCCTTTTGGACCCAGTTTTTCCCCTATGATTTTTGAAATTGACTTTCCCGCATCCATGTGTAAAGTTGTCAGAGAACACGTGTTATCCTCAACTTCTTAAATAAGGTTTGATACTATAGATCCTTGAGCACATTGTAACATGCAATCCTCTATGGCATTTTTGTTCATCGTCTCTCCCACTTGCTTCCTTTTAGATTTTAGGTTTTGAAACCAAATTTTTCTTTCCTTGGACAAGAGCCATTCTTAAAATTAGAAGCGTAGTCCATTTTATTCCTTACTAATGTACTATAAATAAGAGGTGTTGTACTTAACCATAGTCCAAATGGAAGAGAAGTATTAACTGGAAGATAGTGACCTCTCATTTCATCCTCTATTATGTGCTTACAAGCCCTAACCATGTGGTTCATCATACCACAAAAGAAACAGCAATCTTGTCACGACCCAATTTCATGGATTGCGGCCGGCGCTAGGGTATGGGTATGGTTGTACCGAAACCCGTAGCTAGCCTCGCGGATAAACATAATATCAAATAAACCTGCACGAAACCACTGCTCGGGGGCAACCGAGACTCCAACCTAAGTCTAACAATTTATATAAACAATTATATATATAAATGCTCGGCTCAACCCGAGACTCCAACAACATACTTATATAAAATCGAATCCAGAGTATGACATGCCAGCAGCATAAATAAATAGTCGGACCAATCCGACAAACCAAAGTATAATAATCATAAAGACTGACTAGTTCTACTGCGGTCTAAGAGGTTTAAATAAGTTTGACATCTTTATTTAAAACAAAAATGTAAACCTCCGAGGAAAATCAACAAAGATGGAGGTCACCAACACGCTCAAAATCATAAACCTGGAAGTGGGGAAAACAACGGGGTCAGATATACTGAGATGAGTTCATACAACTATTTACATTTATTAAGTGAAAACCTTTAAAACCTCAAAACACTTTTATACTAATATAATTAACATTATGGAAATACTGTATTGAAATGATCCCAGCGTAAGTGCGACGTATCACACTGAATCCCAGAGTGGACGGAACTAATCCTCGTCAATTCCCAGCGTAGGCAAGACATTAGTCTGCCGATCCCAGAGTACTTACCGGTGCACACAGTCTCGATACATGCCTATCAAGTAGCTCGTTCCAATCCAGATCCATAATGACTTAAAATAGTTCGCAAACATTTATATATATGAAAATACACAATTTACTTAATAAAGAGGTAAATAGCGATATAAACTCACTACTTGCTAATCCACGTGATAACCTGGCAAGCAACCTAAACCTGCTCTGACTTCGAAGCACGAACAGTCGACGGGTCTAGATACAAAGCTTAAGTTAAAATTCATTCAACCCCTAACTCTAAGAATACTAGACACCACATAGGACTAGAATCTCAAACACAACCAAAGAACAATATCCGGAACACAAGTAATTCCAAAGTCAAGGTACATATACATCCAACCAATTCAATAACCAGTTAAGTTTAGGTGAGTTTTTGATGAAAACAAACCAGAGTAATTATTAATTTATATATCATCTTTTGAAATCCAAAGGAAATCCCAGAGTGGTGTGTTAGCCATATATTCATTATATGCTTAACATAATATGTCGGGCGACACAAGTCTAACCCGACCCAAACTTAAACCAGAGTAAATATCTAGAGTTAAATCCTTAAAACAAAACATCGATTTGAAATTTGAGAACTCATCACAAGCTTAACCAAAACCACAAAACTACAAACGACAACATGTCAATAAATTGTCAATACTTGACAATTTTCACCCGGAATTCATACACCTCGAATAACACCTTATATGCCATTTCAAATATGCTACCAAGCACTTTAAAACAAGTAAACTCAGATATGAAAATATCCTTAAAATAGCCTTAAAAACCATCGCCACTTATATGTCATAACAACGATTTAAAACTAACAACTCAAAGCTTCTTAACATCTTTTATTAATTCAACATGGTTTTAAATAACACATTTCCAGTCCTTTGCTTTTGATAACAATCATCTTAAATAAACTTTAACATCTAGTAAAAATATTAGTTAAATCTTTAACCCAACAACACCCAAAGTAGTATCTCCCATTTCTTAAAACGCATTTTGAAAATAATTTCCAGCAAAGCTAATCAATTTAAAACAACGATTTAATATTAACAAAACCCTCTTAACATCTTAATTAAGCAATAGCCAATGATTGTAAAACCACCCTAAAAACAGCGATTTAATATGACCAAAAACATAATTTATAGCTAGAGAACATCGCTACTTGATACACCTTTCAATAAGAACGAACAATCCAATCCACTCAAAGTATAATTTACATTCATAAGCCAATTACAATACCAAATCCATATTTCCAGATTTAACATTAAAAGCAAGACAGAAAATAAATCACAACACCCTACATATAGATGTAACACAACAATCTAACAATACAACACATAGAACTATCATAAAACCAATGTAATAGGTGATACATACCTCTTGAATTATAAAAAGACGAGAACCCAGAAATTTATTGATTAGAACAAGCCTACAATCAATCAAACACCATAGCTAATGAAACCAAAACGAAAAGACCAAGGAACCAATGAATTAATCAATGAAAGGTAGATTATAAACACTTACCAAATGTTATGGACACCAATAATCAGAGGAAAATCGCCTAGGAATGACTTAGAATGAGTTTAGGGTTTTAAAAATTGAATAGGGGCTGTTTAAGTCGAGTAAAAGTCTATTTAAAGCCTCCAAAACGAACCTGACCGGTTCTATGGCCGGTTCTGCCCAGTAGAACCGGTTATAGAACCGGTTTACTCACTGAAACCCAAAATAACAAAGTGGACCGGACCTACGGCTTGATCTACCCAGCAGGTCCGGTTCACAGGTCTGGTTGACCCGAAAGAGGGTCGAACCGACGATCTGAACGGTCGAATGAAAGATAATCCTCTTAGGTACAACATATCCAAAATGCAGCCCGATCCGACGGTTCAATTGAGAGATACGGTCGTTTTACTACAGCATGGCAGATTTGGAAAACATGTAAATATTGTATCGATAACAACCCGAAAATAAATCAATTCAACATCAAATACTTAGAGGCTCAAGGGGTACACATAAGTCGCTTAACATGACACAACCAAGGTACCACATATGCTAATCCGAACATATATCAATTTGAAAACAAGTCGGAATCACAACGAGAAAATGACGAAGCGAAAACACAATCAAAGTCAATCACAATCAAGCTTTAAACGGACAACCAAACCACCAAAACAAGTCGGAAAATACAGGGTATTACATTCTCCACACCTTATAAAAATTCGTCCTCGAATTTAACTTAAAACAACTCAAATAAAACATCAAAGATAGTGTGCTCACAAAAATAATAAAAACACGTATGCAACAAACTCAACGAACATCGAGAGAAAAGAAGAAAAAATAGCGATTGTGCAAAATGGACTCTGTCTCCAAAGTATTCTTCTCAACTGAGTTATTTAGCCGCAAGTTTAACCATAATTATTTTTTTATTTTTGTTTTACTCAATAACTTATGCACTATCACACACTCACTATTGGTTTTTCCCTGAAAAGATAAACTAAATATCAAGACTCGATTACTCTTATCAATCTCATATGATTAAACCAGTCTTATAACTAAACTCCTGTGTAACACAAAATATCAACACCAAGACTAAGTGGGCACGGATGAACACACAAGCTTCCAACTAAAAATTAAAATCTTACATTCTAAATACTGAAAACTCTCATGCCAAATAAAAAGGTTCTGCATCTCCATTTGAACAAAGATACTCTCACCACCATCGAACTTAAATTTCAACTTAATTTATGCCCCGAAAGATCGAACACATAAACGTGCAAACATATATTCGATAAAACAACAATTTAATACTAAAAAAATACTATAGCTAAAGACTATTAAACACCATCTAATGGAGTGAAACCAAAAACAGCTCGAACCTGACCAACTTCCAAAACCACACTAACAAGGTGCAATAACAAGCCCGCGTCTCAAATTGTAGTTCTGACTATACCCAAGTCTACAGCTTCAAATTTGAAAATGATGAAATTCACAAACCAAAATAAATTCACCAACACTTACCACTCATTCACTAATGATCTCAAAACCAAGTAGACCTCATCAAAATACTCGCTATAATCATATACCAAAAGGTTATATAAAAAAAAAACCATAAATGAATCAGTCGAATTCTATACACTCGGTTAAACAACCAATAAATCAATAACAAAAATTTAACCTATAAAAACCTCAATCAAAAGTCTCGAGCAATTCCGATCAACAAACTCAAATATTTTAATTAAGATCAATTCTTCAAAATTATATCTTAATTATAACCTCATGTATAACTAAGGATCTCTCAGATCCAGATCACGAATTGTTAGGTCATTGGTTAGGCTCAAAACCAATCTTATAGTAAAATAATTTTCGTTTACCATATATTATATAGTAAAAAAAATCTACTTCTCTTTAAAGAACACAACAACATAAACTCCATTCTATTGTTAAAAACCAAAATAACAACCTTTGAAAAACTTCTCGCTTCTTATACACATAATATTTTAAAACTCCCGTAATTTCTGAATTCGCATTTAAATTTCGCTTTTGAATAAATTTGCAAATTTACAAAATCGTTCAACCGATGAAGTGTATCATTCGCTTTAAATCAAACTTGATAAAAAAGTCTAGCCATTTTCAAAAGATAGAATCTTGCAATGAAAATCTCTCTGTTTACAAAAAATATTTTTATATAAATAGATCAAAACATTGAAAAACAAAACATCCTTTAAAATCACACACACGCGTGGAGCATGACCAAATTCCTTAATTCAACACTACTTATGTCATAAATCGGAAATTTACACATAAGCCTTTAACTCCGATTCCAACATCTTATCATACTTATCAAAACAAAATCTCGAGTGCAACCTTAAATCGAATATCATATACTATGAAACATAATTATTCCAATTATACTACCCGGTCCTTTACAACATAATCGTCCTCAATTCACCACTATCATCACATAGTATTTGTCTAGCTACCTTTCGTTATAAATTTCAAAACCATTTGAAATTCTCCTCTTTATAAATATATTTATCACATAGTGACTCGCGAGTTCTTTCAAAACATCTTTCTCAAAATACTTTATTGATAAAATCAATTTTACATAATTGTGCGCCAGGGTGATGACACCTCTCATCCCCAAAGAGTTGCATCCAACTCTAATCATTTCAATGCACATGATGCATGTACTACTATGCATGTACCAATTATTTATTTTCTTTTTTATTTAGTGAACATACTCAGTGCTCAATGCAATTCCCTATTTGTGACATTCAAAATGCATGTTCATGCACAATTATGTGATATAAACATTTCAAATACTTTGATGAATTAACATTTGAAACCAATTTCTCAATAAAACATTTGCTAGACGTTACACTCTGTGAGATGTGCACTCGATAATCTCAGAATATTTCTCAAACTCCATACTTGCAATCCACTAAATCATAAAATACTATCATACCATATCAAATTGATAACTCCGCTAAATTCTCTTAGGCAAAAAAAAAAAAATATAACATCCAAATTGACCTCTATTCAAATTGAAATTATACTTAAAGGAAACCAATACATCACATACGTCTCAACAAAACTTACCATTAGTTTCAGCATCGCACTGTTCACCCTAATGTACACACCAATTTACTATTACACTAGTCTATCATCTCGGTTAAAATTCTAACATTTGTTTTCTAATATAATCAGAAATCACTAACTGTTCCAAAGAGTAACTCTCCTCGTCTTTCTCGGTATCATAACCCAAAAGACTTCGATCCATAAATCGATACACCAAACCCAACGTAATCCAAAACCGACATTAAAAGCAACACAGTGTCTAAACAAAGGTTCAACTCACAATCAAAACCAACATCAAGGTTAAAACTAAAAGAACCGCATGAAAGAAATAACCTCACGTGCTACTTCGCCCGACGAGACAAAATAAAAATTAACTAATCAACATACATGTATACAAACGCAAACAATACCAAAAATTTATAATTTCCGCAAACCATAAGTCACTCAAACATGTCATTGTCCACATTAACCTCAAAGGTATATCAAAAGACAAAATCAAAACGTGCTTTAACATCCTCCAAATTATTGTAACGAAATCAACAAGTAGTAAGTCATCGATTAAAATACGCATCGAAACTCATTTTGAAATATAGGTCAATCACAAAAGTTTCCAAGTTCTAGTTGAGCCTCACAGTTTTTTTAAAAAATTCATTTTCCGGAAAACCTTCTTTATAAATCAATTTCCTTAAAAGTTTTCAAAGTATCTCAATCAAAAAAAAAACCATCGAATTAGCCGAGTCATTACAAATACCAAGCTTAACTTTTATATTTGGGTGACCCAAGTCAAACCCAAAACAACTATTTATAAAACGTATTTTAAATATTTATAAATCCGGAAAAAATCTTTTAATTAAAAATCTTAATCCTTTCAAAATAAGAGCTCAACGCAACCCAAGTATCAAAAATTAACTCAATCACTCAATTGAAAAAAAATGTAATTCACAACAACCATTTGGTATACACCTAATCCAGCCAACACAAAATACTAAACATATGACCAACAATGCGTCAAACGTCGACATACCACAACACAGTAAAAATAACAAACAATGTTAAATTCTCAAAACAATGAATCATCTCATAAATAATATTAATTGGAAAATAATTGTTGGTCAATACCAAGTCAACGTAAGATTATGAAATACGAAAAATTCATTTTACTGGAGAAATAACCAAAAATCACATTTTTAAAGTATTATGAACAGACAACTCATCCGACTCTCATGTCAAAACACAAATCAAATCAAAATAATTTTCTTAATAATAACCATAAAACCAACGTGTGGTCGAACACCGTATATCCACAAAATATGCTTAAAGATTTATCACAAAAATTCTTTAAAAAAAAACACACACAAGGTCAACGCCCAACTTATCATAATACAACCTATTTAGCACCCAACAAACACAGTCAAAACCAAACTGTACTCACCAAAAAGGTGAAAGCAATCCAATTATAATCAAAATTATCCAAGGCGCAATAGCCAACAACTAATCACCCAAGGTAAACATTATATAAGGCACAACAGCCAACAAAGCATCACCCGAAGTAAACACCATATAAGGCACAACAGCCAACAAAAACGTCACCCGAAATAAACACCGTATAAGGTACAACAGCCACTAAAATATCACCCAATGTATATTTCCTATATGGCACAACAGCCAACAAATCATCCAATGTATAAGTAATAAACATTTCAAAGTAAAGCATCCGTAACACATAAGACCGACAAACAACACTCCTAAAGGTGAAGGTGGAAAGTTCGAAAATAAATGATGACGTTGCAAAAGACAGGACTTGAATCCTAATTCCGCAGTAGATCCTATGACACAACAACAACTTAACATTCCATAAAATAGTAAACACGTAACATGCAAAATGGCCTTAGTTTGAAACCAAAGCTCTGATACCAACTTTGTCACGACCCAATTTCATGGATTGCGACCGGCGCTAGGGTATGGGTATGGTTGTACCGAAACCCGTAGCTAGCCTCGCGGATAAACATAATATCAAATAAACCTGCATGAATCCACTGCTCGGGGGCAACCGAGACTCCAACCTAAGTCTAACAATTTATATAAACAATTATATATATAAATGCTCGGCTCAACCTGAGACTCCAACAACATACTTATATAAAATCGAATCCAGAGTATAACATGCCAGCAGCATAAATAAACAGTCGGACCAATCCGACAAACCAAAGTATAATAATCATAAAGACTGACTAGTTCTACTGCGGTCTAAGAGGTTTAAATAAGTTTTACATCTTTATTTAAAATAAAAATGTAAACCTCCGAGGAAAATCAACAAAGATGGAGGTCACCAACACGCTCAAAATCATAAACCTGGAAATGGGAAAAACAACGGGGTCAGATATAATGAGATGAGTTCATACAACTATTTACATTTATTAAGTGAAAATCTTTAAAACCTCAAAGCACTTTTATACTAATATAATTAACATTATGGAAATACTGTATTGAAATGATCCCAGCGTAAGTGCGACGTATCACACTGAATCCCAGAGTGGACGGAACTAATCCTCGTCAATTCCCATCGTAGGCAAGACATTAGTCTGCCGATCCCAGAGTACTTACCGGTGCACACAGTCTCGATACATGCCTATCAAGTAGCTCGTTCCAATCCAGATCCATAATGACTTAAAACAGTTCGCAAACATTTATATATATGAAAATACACAATTTACTTAATAAAGAGGTAAATAGCGATATAAACTCACTACTTGCTAATCCACGTGATAACCTGGAAAGCAACCTAAACCTGCTCTGACTTCGAAGCACGAACAGTCGACGGGTCTAGATACAAAGCTTAAGTTAAAATTCATTCAACCCCTAACTCTAAGAATACTAGACACCACATAGGACTAACATCTCAAACACAACCAAAGAACAATATCCGGAACACAAGTAATCCCAAAGTCAAGGTAAATATACATCCAACCAATTCAATAACCAGTTAAGCTTAGGTGAGTTTTCGATGAAAACAAACCAGAGTAATTATTAATTTATATATCATCTTTTGAAATCCAAAGGAAATCCCAGAGTAGTGTGTTAGCCATATATCCATTATATGCTTAACATAATATGTCGGGCGACACAAGTCTAACCCGACCCAAACTTAAACCAGAGTAAATATCAAGAGTTAAATCCTTAAAACAAAACATCGATTTGAAATTTGAGAACTCATCACAAGCTTAACCAAAACCACAATACTACAAACGACAACATGCCAATAAATTGTCAATACTTGACAATTTTCACCCGGAATTCATGCACCTCGAATAACACCTTATATGCCATTTCAAATATGCTACCAAGCACTTTAAAACAAGTAAACTCAGATATGAAAATATCCTTAAAATAGCCTTAAAAACCATCGCCACTTATATGTCATAACAACGATTTAAAACTAACAACTCAAAGCTTCTTAACATCTTTTATTAATTCAACATGGTTTTAAATAACACATTTCCAGTCCTTTGCTTTTGATAACAATCATCTTAAATAAACTTTAACATCTAGTAAAAATATTAGTTAAATCTTTAACCCAACAAACACCCAAAGTAGTATCTCCCATTTCTTAAAACGCATTTTGAAAATAATTTCCAGCAAAGCTAATCAATTTAAAACAGCGATTTAATATTAACAAAACCCTCTTAACACCTTAATTAAGCAATAGCCAATGATTGTAAAACCACCCTATGTATCGTTCTTTAACTAATCACCTATCATCCAATAGAGTTATATTTCCAGATTTTAATATGACCAAAAACATAATTTATAGCTAGAGAACATCGCTACTTGATACACCTTTCAATAAGAACGAACAATCCAATCCACTCAAAGTATAATTTACTTTCATAAGCCAATTACAATACCAAATCCATATTTCCAGATTTAACATTAAAAGCAAGACAGAAAATAAATCACAACACCCTACATATAGATGTAACACAACAATCTAACAATACAACACATAGAACTATCATAAAACCAATATAATAGGTGATACATACCTCTTGAATTATAAAAAGACGAGAACCCAGAAATTTATTGATTAGAACAAGCCTACAATCAATCAAACACCATAGCAAATGAAACCAAAACGAAAAGACCAAGGAACCAATGAATTAATCAATGAAAGGTAGATTATAAACACTTACCAAATGTTATGGACACCAATAATCAGAGAAAAATCGCCTAGGAATGACTTAGAATGAGTTTAGGGTTTTAAAAATTGAATAGGGGCTGTTTAAGTCGAGTAAAAGTCTATTTAAAGCCTCCAAAACGAACCTGACCGGTTCTATGGCCGGTTCTGCCCAGTAGAACCGGTTATAGAACCGGTTTACTCACTGAAACCCAAAATAACAAAGTGGACCGGACCTACGGCTTGATCTACCCAGCAGGTCCGGTTCACAGGTCCGGTTGACCCAAAAAAGGATCAAACTGACGATCCAAACGGTCGAATGAAAGATAATCCTCTTAGGTACAACATATCCAAAATGCAGCCCGATCCCACGGTTCAATTGAGAGATACGGTCGTTTTACTACAGCATGGCAGATTTGGAAAACATGTAAATATGGTATCGATAACAACCCGGAAATAAATCAATTCAACATCAAATACTTAGAGGCTCAAGGGGTACACATAAGTCGCTTAACATGACACAACCAAGGTACCACATATGCTAATCCGAACATATATCAATTCGAAAACAAGTTGGAATAACAACGAGAAAATGACGAAGCGAAAACACAATCAAAGTCAATCACAAACCAAGCTTTAAACGGACAACCAAACCACCAAAACAAGTCGGAAAATACGGGGTATTACAAATCTGGAATGTCTTCATACCTGCAATCACCCTGAAATGCCTCTGGAGTTCTTGGTTTGTTAAGAAGCCCTCTCATGAAAGTTCTATCTGTATGAATATCAACCCTGATACGAAGGAATTGCTGCCTCCAAATGGGATTGGAATTATTGTAAACAACCTCATACAATCTTGGGAATAATGCTCCAATATTCCTTGCATTATGTTCAGTTAGTTGATTACGTGGAAGGTTATGAACGTGCACCCAAAACGTTGAAGTTTTAAAACGGATGCTTTTTATTGTTCTATCAGATGGCCATTCTTTCATAGCTAAGTGCTGATTAAGAACACACTCGGGTTGTTCATGAAATACAGAGTCGTAGTCTGCTTTGTGCTCAAAGGCAAAAGAAAATATGCTTATTGAAGTACGTTCGATCTGGATCTCCCCAGTGAGTTTCCATTCAGCATGAACCATAGCTTTAACATCATTATCAGAATGGGTATCCTAATAAAGATCTTGCCAAGCATAATCCATTCATGCATACGTAGTAGAGAAGAAGGACATGGGTCTAAAGATACCACTGGATCAGAAACAGACATGTTTTAGTATTCTTAATGAGATCCAAGACTGAGTGTGAGGTGAGGTTATGAAGAGGAACAAAAGTGTTTCTTTGATAAGAATAAGAAGGGTTGGCCATTGCGGTGTCGTAGAGTAAAAGATGAGTGAAGATTAATAGTAATAAATTCAAAAACTTAAGGGAAAATCAAACGTGAGGAGAAAAAATTACAGAAAGATGTAAAGATTTCATATCAGAAAACAAACACGGCTCGAGATATTGGGAGCTCTCATCCATTTGGCGAAACCTGAAGTCCATTTGGCAAAAATTGCAGAAGGAACTAATAGCATTTCAACTCAATATTGAAGATGAAGAATTACGCGCGAAGCGCGTTCAAATAAAAGTTTTAGGATGGGTTTAGCCTCAACGGAAAAAGTGGCTCAACATGAACTTCATGTAATACTTCACCTATTGCTTCATAAAAATCTTGAAAATGAATTAGAAGATTTTTAAATTCAACTTGTTTTTGTTTTTTAAGGGATTATTTTTAAAATATTTTATTTTAATACTTATTCCCTTTTCATCCATCTTTTTAATATTACTGTCGCTGCCTTTTTAACTAATATATTTACAAAAATACCGTAATATATATAGAAGGCTTATACTAATTTTATGTCATTAGTAACACACATTCGCACTTCTCTCCGGCTCTACTTTTTTTCCCTCTTACAATTCTCTTTTCCTTTCTTCTTCTACTCCATTCTCTATTTCTCTAAACTTTCTCTTAAGTCCATCAATTTCCGCCGCACATCAATTTTTTCCATCTCGCCGTCGCGCGTCTTTTTGGGGATTTCTTGTCATGTTTTTCTCGTTTTCGCGTTTTTTCAGTGGATTTCACATCGTCGTGATTGTCCATTGATTTTCCCATTACCGTGTTTCTTCTGATGGATTTCTCGATATCATTTTTAAATATTTTGTAATTTTGTAAGTTTTTCGTGTTAATTTAGATTTTTTGCAAAGAGATTATTGTAGATATTATTTTTTTATTTATAAAATTTTTTTATTTTTCATATAATTCTTTTGTTTTCTATTGTTCATAGATTTGTTATTTTAATTTGATGCTACTGATTTTGAAAAAATGAATTGATTTGGATTTACAGTGTTTTTATAGTGTTTTTTATGTAATAGTGTATTTTCTTGTATATCTATAGTTAATTTCTGGTGTATCTATGTTTTTCTGGCGTATTTACAGTGTTTATGGTGTATTTGCAGTGTTTTTGTGGTATAAACTATAAAGAAACACTAAAAACTAATATAGATACAGTATATATGCACCATAGATACACTGTTACACGAAAAAAACACCATAGATAAACTATTAAAAAACATAGTTACACTAAAAATACGATAAAAGAACACCAAAAAAAATCTATAAATAAGTAAAAAGTGAAAAAAGTTATTTTTAAAATTAAGAAATATGAATATTTTTGGTAAAGAAAGAGTACAACTTATAAATATGTTTAAAAACAATGTAAAATTAAAATTAAAATATAAAATAATATACTGTAGGTTTTTTTTAACGGTGTTGAAATTTTCTGATAAATAGAAGGCCTAATACCTTAAAAAAAATTGATCTTATTATCCCTTTTCGATCCCATCCTGACGTTGAAAACTTGTCAATTTTACCCTATTTTGCATTTTATCATTTCAATTGTACTCTGAAATATTAAATTAACATCTTTTTCATTTAGAAAAATTCAAAAACGTTCTCCATGTATAGCATATATTAACTGTACATGTTTAAAATTTGTTTAGATTTAGTTAAATAAATTAAGAATTTAAATTATTTTTAATTGGGTTAATTCCATATAAAATCACCACCTTTACACGTTTTTTTATTTTAATCACGTCGTTTAAAAAGTGTCAAATAAAATCACCACCTTTCATTTATTTGCAAATCTATCACGAATGTGAAAATTCGGTGTATCTTTATTGACTCGACAACCGGAATTAACAAGAAAAGAGTAAGAAGAATGTATTTTGTGTGTTAATAGGCATTATTCGAATTAAAACATTTATTTTGGGAGAAAAAAGATATCAAATTTTACTCATCGATGATAAATTTGCAAAAAAATGAAAGCTCATGATTTTATTTGACACTTTTTAAAGGATGTGATTAAAATAAAAAAATGTGTAAAGGTGTTGATTTTATATGGAATTAACCCGTTTTAATTTGATTATGCTTTTTAGTTAGTTTTTAAAAATAAAGGATTTATTTGTATGTTTTAAATTGAAATGAATTTTATTTTTTTTATACATAATTAATTGAATGTTTTCATCATTTAAGTAAAAAAAATGATAAAAAAATAAAAAATCGGAATATAATTAAAACGATAAAATATGAAATATGATAATATTGACAAAATTTTAACGTCAGATATGATCGAAAAGGCGCTAAAAGGTCGGAGTTTTTAAAGCATTAGGCCAAAATAAGATGTGTTTTGAGACGTATTTTTTCTGTTAATGCCGAGCAAGGAATAGCCCGCGATTCTCATGTATTCGATCTTATGTCCTACATATGCTTTATAAGCCAGCAAGAACTTTATCCACCTTCCTCTATCCTCATACTCAGCTGATCTTCAATTGTTTTTCCATTATATTATATCATGAATAATTGTTATCATAATTTTTCTTTTTGGCTGTTTAATTACTTTATCCAAATAATGTAATACACTTTTTTATATTTAATTTTTAATTAAATGTTAAACAATTATCAAAATGAAAAAGCAAATTATTAAAGACATAAAGGCATATGTGTCCGAACTAGGTTGATGCAAGTATTTCTTGTTTACATGGATTGGGTAAAATTATTAATTGGTTTATTATAATTAAATAAAAAATGAATAAAGGATCACTTTATCCCCTCAATTTAGTACGAAGTATCAAAAACGTCAAAATTAAAAAATAATAATCACTTTTATCCTGAACTTGGCGAAATCGGAGCAAAAACACTCCTCTCCACTCTCACCCAAGAGAGTGGGTCGGACTCTCCGCTTTTGATGGTAGTTTTTTTCCACCCTGAGTGGTTTTTGATGGAAAAAATTTAAAATAATCCTAATTCTTTTAACATTTTAAATTGATACCTAATAATTTTTTCATAAAATTAATCCCTTTAATTGAAAATTTTATATAACAAATTAACCCATAAATTCTATATATATAAAAATTAACCTCCGAAATTACCTTTTTAACAAAAAAAAATCATTTTTCTAAAATTAGAACAGACCCGTGAGTCTAATCATCAATTGATGATCAGACCAATGGGTCTGTTCATCAAAAATTTGATGAACATACTCGTGGTCAGTCCATCTGCTCCTCGCTTGAAGAGCAAATCGCTCCTCGGACAAAGAGCAGCTCCGTATACATACATACATACATAGTTGCATACATATATGTGTGCATGCGCGCGCGCGCACACACATATATGTATGTATGTATATATGTATGTATGTATATATGTATATATGTATGCATGTATGTATGTATACATACATATATATATATATATATATATATATATATATATATATATATATAGATTTATGAAATTTGATGGTTTAATAAATTTAATTATTTAATTTTTATTTATCTTACTTTTAAAAATTTTGAAAATTTAGTTTTCGAATTTTTTTAATTTTTTTATTGTTTAAGACTAATAAATTTTAAAATAAAACGATATTTTTTTTAAATATTAAAAGTTAAATTAAAACCTTTAATCTCCATATCTACAACCAAGGGCTCCGAATCCACGCCCACCAACCGAGGGGTCACCAGCTCCGTCGCCAAAGGGCGCAAGATTAGCCTGCCGCAACCGGTTCTCCATATCCTCTATATGGAGCTACAAAAGCCCAAAGAGCAGTCAGAACTATAGTTGCATACAAGCATACATGCATACATGTTAGAATAAAGCATAAGCATATTGCATTTTTACCCTCATTTGTGTAGAGACGTTACGGCGTTACGCTGTTCCTGCCAAATCCAATAGTGAGCCATGTTCGTCTGCTGAGTAGCCTCAGACACCGTCACTTACAAACCATCAATAAGCACTCAGTCAAGGGGGCAATTAGTTTCCAGTGTAAACAAAAATAACGACTAGGCAAAACAGACTCACGTGAGTACAACAGGGACGCGCGAAAGAGCTCCCAACATATGCGGCAAGAACGAAATTCTGCGTATGAGTGTTCTAATAGCAAGCTATGCTCTTTGACATCTAGTATATAGAAGTAGGAACAAGTCCATTAGAGCTATCAGCCGCTAGCTCATCAGGCGGAACTCGTCTAGGAGACCTGACAATCGACATCTGATCACAACCAGCACATGATCCACGTCTAACTCCTCTCTAAGAAGACACCGGAAAGAGAAAACGGGCTAGAGAAGTGCACCCCCGGCACAAAGACCAAGAGAAATTATACATTTTTTGGCACAAAAATAACCTATTCGACTGGATCATCCGGAACTATTGACACCTGATATTTCATTATGCTTGCTAGAGGCAGCCTACCCGGAAGAAGAGGCCTAACCAGGTCATCCAAATAATTCCCCTGAGGAACATAACAAGGCTGTGATGTAGACTAGGCAGGGAAACGTTCCGACCCCGTAGCATGGAAAATGACGACGCCTTAGGCATCAAACGCTCATGGGGATCGACCCACCAATAAAGCACTGGCTCCCATGGAAACCAGGCCCGACAATCTGGGTCGTGCATCAAATAGCACATACCAAATCTCTCAATGGCGCCCCAATGCCAGTTAGGCATATGCCTCCTTGGAGGGGTATTCTAGGACGATCATACCTGCAAAATTACCCCAGGTAAGTATACATTTTAAATACAGTTTACACACTAAAACGTTTGTTTATGTTGTTTACATCAATCCAGGACAGGTCGTTCAACCAATATCTGCAAGCAGCTCCCTAATCCTCAAGGCAAGGTACGGGAAACGCCATAAAATCTCAACAAAGGAATACCCGGCGGCGTAAGATAACCGAATCTGATAAAGATACCGGCCTAGATAGCCCAAAACTAAAAAGGAAATATAGTAAGAAAATTGGCAAATGTATTATGCACATAAGACGAGGGTCAGAAAAGGCACTCACATGCACGACATGCCACATTCTATAGAGAAGGAATCCCCCGCGAACGAGCTAGTCCTTGCTGGTGTACAAATAAGCGAAAGCAACGGATCCCTAATCATAAGTCCCGATCAAATCTCGATCTTCCAGCATCGGTAAGACATAGAGGGGAGAGTCGACCCCGAGTTACAAAACAAGGTAGTCCCCAACAGATAGAATAAGAAATATTAGGTGATCATGTCGATATCAACTGGGGGTATTGTTCTGGTAGCGCGTACACAACTCGGTATACCGGAGAGTACGACCCTTGACCTGCGGCAGAAAGCCCAACATCTCAAAGATGTAGTCATCTTGCTGATTAGAAGTCCGTAAACCACTGTCGAAAATAATTTGATGACCACCAAACTCCATCCAGATTATAAGCGCAAAATCTAGAGGATTGACCGTTAGGGCCAGTAAGGTTAGGTTTTGGGCAATTTAGTCTGCCAAACCTACAAATTGGCCCAATAACTTCTAAGGCATTGTAATAAGTGTCAGTTCTTTGAATTTTGTCACAATCCCTTTGGATTTTTATTGGTTATTTACTACAAATACGCTTTAATCCTTTAAATTTGTCATTGTACGTCGATCTAGTCAACTTGAATTCCAACATACGAATTTGTCACGACCTGAATTCTCGAGTTGCGACCGTCACTAGGGAATGGGTGTGGTAGCACCAAAACCCGCAGCAAGTCTAACGATACAAAACTTTTATCTGTTAAAAATGGTTTTAGTAAAACCTTTAATAGTTTGTTTTCAAAAATCTGGCAATATAACGGCTTAAATCTGAACTATCCATGTCTGTTAAAAGTTTACAAACCATTTTTACAAACTTATCCATATGCATATACATCAGAGTATCATAAACCATATACACAACGGTCTGACATGTCAGTTTAAACATATACAACTAACATCTTATGTCAGCAAAACAAGGCCTAGCAAAACACAAATACAATAGCGGTTTTCAAGCGGAACATACATAAACCGCTAACAAGGCCTTGACAAAAAATAGAAACCTGAACTACTGCAGCGCTAAGGAGCTAAAACTGTACATGGAAAAAATACGACTTCCGGATTTACAAATTGAAGTCTGAGCTTAGACCTGTTCATGGGCTTGGGTACCCGGCCCGCCCGCCCAGGCCCGTCCTCTTAGGGCCGGGCTTGGACACCAATTTTTGGTCCCAAGCCCGGCCCGAGCCTGAGCCCGAAAAAAGCCCGATTTTCTATGGGCGGGCTCGGGCTTCTAATATTACAAAAAACCAGCGTAAGCCCGCCCAAGCCCGGTCTGAGCCCGTAAAAATAGTGTATTAGGGCGGGGTTTGGGTAGAATATTTAAAGCCCGAACCGGGCTTGGGCGGGCTTGGACTTGCCTTTAAAAAAGTCAAGCCCGCCTAAGCCCGGCCAGAGCCCGCCCAAGTCCGGCCCATGAACAGGTCTATCTGAGCGTGACCGCTAAGCTGTACACACCTAAACTTGTAAAAATTAACGGGCCAGACAACGCTGAGTGAGCTCACATATTACAATCGGTATTGTACTTAAAATAAGGTCGCGATAGCAATAAAACAAACCTTTGCTTTTACCCTTGTAATAAGCATAGCTTTCAAATTCATTTCAAAGGCAAACATACTTATTGATAAAAACCTCATACAACAATAAGTATTTAATAATCATTTCAAGTACTGGTTCGTGCAAAACCCTAGTCTTATTCCTGGAACACATTACTTATACCACTAATACTCATATCGTTCATATTCATTTCAAATCACATTGTTTGAGTGGTATAGTCCCGAGATGGCTCTATCGAGTTAATTGTACCATCTCTTGATCACAAATTATGGGTCCCGAGATGGCTCTACCGAGTTAAACTCATTAGAGCTAGGTCCCGAGATCACATCCACCGAGTTTAACCTATGGTCTTTCATGTTCATTTCCTCTTTTCACAATACGAGACTGTACCCGCTGATTCACATTTTTCATTTTATCCAACAACTATAGATGTCTTGACCGTAAAGACTCTGGTGATCACATAGCCTATTGACACCCAATAGGTAGTTTTTTTTCCCAGATCATGCATTAGGTATAACCCTAACATCTTAGGTTATACAACCGTGAATTCTGTATTTCAAGTACATATTCAATATTCGTAGAAATAATACGTACTTTATTAATCATTCATAGATTCTTTCATTCCAACAACATAATTATCCTGATATTTTAGAATAAGAATTGCCTCCTTACACAATATATTCTATTCAGGCAATATTATCGTCTATTTGACGATTTCATGAAGCAAGACTTCCTTAAATGATGCTTTACTAATCGAATAATAGTTACCGTCTAATTAATGGTTTCACAATATCACGCTTATGAATTATAACTCACTTACTCACTTGTCTTATGTGAGAGTATGTTATAATTCGAAGGCTAAACTCATTTAAAGGCCCTTG
Source organism: Mercurialis annua (assembly GCF_937616625.2). NCBI lineage: Eukaryota > Viridiplantae > Streptophyta > Magnoliopsida > Malpighiales > Euphorbiaceae > Mercurialis > Mercurialis annua. The sequence continues at coordinate 12,904,096 of NC_065574.1, forward strand.
TACTATATCATTTTTGTTTGAAAAGCCCTTGTACTATTTTTTTGTTCTTCAGGTCCCTGTACTTGGCGAATTTTCGATTTTTAGGTCCTTTTGAGGGACTGGAGGAACAAAAAAAAATTGTAAATAGAGGTATTGGAAAAAACTAAAAAAGGACCTAAAAATCAAATATTATGTAAGTGGAGGGACCTGAAAAACAAAAATATAGTACAGGGGCTTTTTGAACAAAAATGATATAGTACAAGGGCCTCTAGATGGATTTAGCCTAATTCGAATTCCATATACATTCTATCATTTTCCTTTTACTTCAAATCATATATGCGGCCTTTTAACAAATTATAGCTATCTTCATCAATTATAGCATAATTACATCTTTAATATCAAACTACTAGTTCCTAAAATATATTTTAGAAACTAGAACCTTCATAAATCATACAATTTAATATTAAAATATAAATACACGAAAGTAATACGGGAACTCACCTCGATAGCTTTCCAATTAAGCACAAAAGAAAATAAATGAACTCGCATGTTGTTTATGCGTTTAGTCCACTATTTTCTCAAATCCACAACTCGCATGATCTATACGAGTAAATATAGTGTTATCGAGTTCATATATGATTAATCATTTAGCAATTCTAGGCATTTTATTCAAGTATTCAAACTTAAATTCACACTATATCCTTTGATTTCATCATTGCCTTTCTAAACACATTTCAATCAATTTAACTTTTCGCACAACGATCTATTAAACGTGTTATCTATACTTTCATACTTCAAACACAACTAAACACAATTACTTAACTTCAAAACTTTTCAAACAAATCCTTAATTCCTTTTATATTTTATCAAAAACCTTAACTTTAATTTTCAGCTTTTACAAAGCATTTTCTCAAAAAAAAATTCTCAAAACACCAAAACCGCCAAAAATATCAAAAATACATCGAAATAAGGCTAACCCTGGCAAACCCATCGATCCCCCAAACAACCGGCTGGTCCGTCTCGCCAAGGCAGACCATGTCTACTCTTCGTTGAGCAGACTTGCGTCTGCTCAACGAGCAGACTCGTCAGGCCCACCGTGGCCTGACCGGTCTTCTTTTCCAGCCACCGGGCTCCCCTCTTCAACCTCCAAACACCCAATACTCTCAATCAATCAAAACTCCATTGATGAGCAAGAATATCGAGATTTTTAAATTCAATCAATTCCTTAACAATTCAGTTGGAAACTCATTAAAACTCATCAAAAACTTCATTTAAACACTTATAGACCATTTATCATCATCTAATTTGAATCAATTTGAGAAATTCAACAAAGCCCTAACTTACACAAATCAATTTCTAGCTTAGGGTTTAAAGTTTCTCACCTCCAATTCTTGTTTTCCTTTTATGTTAGATGATGAATTGATGATTTGCTAGGAGGAATTTTTGAGTTTCTTGAGTTTTGAGAACCACCATCTTCTTCTCCCAATTTTTTCTTGTTTTTGATCTTATATGTTTTTGAGAATGAAGAAAGAATTATTCTCTTATCTCTTTTAATCAAATGGATTGGACAAAGATCCATTTTAATCCTTCAATTCCTTTAGCTCTCTCAATTGGGTCCTTATGCTTTATATTTTTCATTTAAATCAATACTTATGGGTGGGCTTTTCAAATCTCATGGGTCTCAATCCAAATTGATATCATAAACTTATTCTTTTAATTGTGTTAATCCATAACAATTTATTTAACCACGTCGATTTAATACTGAGCTTAAATCCTATTTTAAACGACCTTTAAAATTTATTCAGAACCTCTTCTAGTGAACCCAACATATTAATCATGGCCTTTTCCGAACCCATTCTTAAATCCGTATTATAAAAATATTTGCCAAATTTTTTTCCCCTTAATTTTTCCAATTGGTATGGACTATGATCATTCAATAAATATCCTGCCTTAGAGGCCTTATTTTTATTTAACAGAATTTTTCTTTGAATTCACGTCATGCTTGCTATAATTATTTAAATATTAATTTCCAATTAATATTTTCCAGTAATAACCCATACTATAGCTTTGTGTAATATCCCGTGTTTTTTTTATCATGGTTTCGTTGTGTTTCTGACTTGGTTTCAGATTGTTAATGGCGGGCTTGGCAAGTGTGACACTTTGATTTGGGGTTGAGTTATATCTTGTATGTGTCACATGTGTCGTGTGAGTTTTCGATATATATTTGATTTGTATCCGTTTTATAATTGATGATGTGTTCGTGTGTCTTCTGAATCTGACATGTTTTGATAAAAATCTATATCTTCCAATGGCACCGTTGGATCGGGCTCATTTTTTGATATGCTATGCACGAGACAAAATTGACCGTCAGATCCAAATTGGAGGCACGTTGAAGGGCGCGTTTGGCCATCGCGCCTTGCAACGCGCCCCATGGTGTTTTGTGCCTTTTGAGAAGGCACGACTGCAGACGCGTTGGGCCATCGCGTCTTGCAACACGCATGTCATGTTAAACCCTATCCGACCTAAATACTATAGAACTCTCTGATTTAATTCGTTTTCCATCAAATCCTTCTTAAATAGTTTGTTTTCGGTAAGGAATTCTCACTCTCCGTTCATCCTTATTCTCTTGGCTATCGTTTTATTCGTTTTGTGACTTGTCATTCACCTTGCTCCAGTGATTCCTAAGGGATGTCTACGTACAAAAGCTTCAGTTTGATTCATCCTTCTTCCTAAGGGTGTGATATCTGATTCCTACGTTCTTGGTACGTAGTGATTCATTCGTTCTTCATTGTTTTGATTCGTTGTGTGTTTTTCTATGGATTTATATACTGTTTTAGTATGTTGATATCTGAGATATATGTTTTAGGTTAGTCTATCTTGTTGTGTGAGATTACACCTAGGTTGTTTGAATTGATAGTTTAATGCTAAATTAATGCGTATGTCCATTCTAGTAGTATTGCTACAGTTTTAGGGTGTTGCTAGTGGCTGTGAATTCTTGTTTAGGGCTGTTTTAACCTGAGTAATTCAATCCTTGTTTGTTCGGTTTATGGGTAGGATTTAAGGTTGAGTTTTGGTCCATATTGCATGAACACACTTTGGTTGATTCATATGATTTTAGTTGATGCCCATAAGTGAATTATAGGTAGTTTTGGACGTTTATAACATGTTGGCATTGTTTAAGGATCATTGACAATGTTCCGTGTTGTTTGTATTTAAGATTGGAAAATTGTGCCATGTAAATGGTTAAGTTAATTTCTCTATTTTCGGATCTAATTTTAGTTGTTGAAAAGAGATTGAAATCATGGTAAATTACATTCAAGGTGTTTTAATTGAGAGGTATGAACTCCGGGTGAAAATTGTTAAGTGTTGACAATCTGTTGGCATGTTATTGTTGCTTATGGTTTTTGTATTGGTTGGGTTAAGCTTATAATGAGTTCTATGTTTTCAAATACGTTGGTTTTGATTTAAGGATTTAACTTTGGATATTATTCTAGTTTAAGTTGGGTCGGGTTAGACTTGGGTCGCCCGACATGTTGTGTTGAGCATAAAGTTGATGTACGGCCAACACACTACTCTGGAATTTCTTTTGATTTCAAAAGGTGTTATCTAAATTAATATTACTCTGGATTGTTTTTAAAACAAGAACTCATCTAAATTTAACTGGTTATTGAATTGGTTGGATGTATCTGTACTTTGACTTTGGGATTACTTATGTTTCAGATATTGTTCTTTGGTTGTGTTTGAGATGCTAATCCTATGTGGTGTCTAGCATTCTTAGAGTTAGGGGTTGAATGAATTTTAACTTAAGCTTTGTTTCCAAACCCATTGACTGTTTGTGCTTACGAGTCAGAGAAGGTTTAAGTTGCTTGCCAGGTTATCACGTGGATTAGCAAGCAGTGAGTTTATATTGATATTTACCGTTTTATTAAGTAAATTGTGTATTTTGATACATAAATGTTTACAAACTGTTTTTAAGCCATTATGGATCTAGATTGGAACGAGCTACTCGATAGGCTTGTATCGAGACTGTGTGCACCGGCTAGTACTCTGGGATCGGCAGACCAATGTCTTGCTTACGCTGGAAATTGACGAGGATTTGTTCCCGTCCACTCTGGGATTCAGTGTGATACGTCACACTTACCCTGGGATCATTTCAATACAGTATTTCCATAATGTTAATTAAATTAGTATAAAAGTGCTTTGACGTTTTAAGAGTTTTCACTTAATAAATGTAAATAGTTGTATGAACTCATCTTAATATATCTGACCCCATTGTTTTCCCCATTTCCTGGTATATGATTTTGAGCGTGTTAGTGACCTCCATCTTTGTTGATTTTCCTCGGAGGTTTACAATTTTGTTTTAAATAAAGATATCCAACTTATTTAAACCTCTTAGACCGTAGTAGTATTAGTATGTATTTATGTTATATGATGTTGTTGTCATATTGGTTCGACTATTATTTATGCATGTTGGTATGATTAATACTTTGAATATTGGATTTACATATAAGGCAAGTTGTTGGAGTCTCGGAATTGTGCCTAGCATTTTATTTATATGTTGTTATATAAACTGCTAGATTTAAGGTTAGAGTCTCGGTTGCCCCGGAGCATTGGATTTAATGCAGGTTATGTTTGTTTGTATGTTATCCGCAAGGCTTGCTACGAGTTTTGGTACAACCATACCCATACCCTAGCGCCGATCGCGATCCACGAAATTGGATCATGACACTTTGCCAAATATTCTGATTATTACAGAATCGCTAGCTCGTGACCCGGACATGTGTCTCTGGAAATTGTTATTAGACGCTTTAGTCCCTTATCTTATTTCTACCTATCCAAAAAAGAGGTGTCTACTGTTTGCCCCATTTTTTATAAGAATTAACAAGTAGGCCAGTTCTTGTCAAACAACGAGACTCATTGTTCAACAAGAGACAAGAATATTGTCCACCTCTAGAGCTATTCGCTCACTGGTGGTTTGGTGATGCCCTAGTATGTGAATCACCACTTGAGATGCGCAGTGCTGTTTCCATGCCCCTTGTATTTTGTCTACTTTGCGTGTGAGTAGTACTTTTTAGCCATCTTGAAGGTCGTTCGCTAGATCTGAACTACCCAATATTTTCCCCATGAAATGGAGTTATATCCCTTGGCCGTCCTAAAGGATAATACTTCTCAGCCATCCTTAATATTGTTTGCTGAATTGGAACTGCCCGAAAGTTTTCCCACGAAATGGAGCTACATCCTCCAACCTTCCTAAAGGTGGTCCAATGGCTTGAAACCTATATGAAAAATATCATGTTTAGTGCCTCGTATGTTTTTAGAGGATACATCATCCCCTTGGTCGTCCCAAGAGCCATCCTATTTATTGGATGCTTGGGTTCTCTGATTATTCCACAATTATCAAAACAGTCTGAATTTTATTTAAACTGTTGCAAACAAAATTTATGACGTCTTCTTGACAATAAAATTCCTCCTTTGTCTGGAGTCTTATATTTAGGGTTAGACTATTGTTTTGTTACTTTTTCATGTTGTAATCTACAAATTCTAGATACCTCGGTGTTTCTCTACCGTTGGGCGCTTGAAGTATTATTTTTAAGGCACGTCCTCTGGGGTAAACATATGGTTCTATGGGGATAAAAAATATGTCCTCTAGATTTAATATGGTCCTTAAGGGGATAAAAATCTATCCTCGTGTAAAAACTTGGTCTTTTGGGTATAAATATTTATTCTGGAGTCTGGGGATCGGGTGGATTCTAAAGAGTAATATACTTGTAAAATTTGAGCGTTATGTACTCTCTTGGGCGTAAAGTTATTACTCTGGATAGTCTTCTCTTTTGAAGGCCTAGAGCCATAAATACCTTGAAAATTTTAATTCTTTATTCACTTGTCATTTTCATTTTCTCTTTCTCATTTGCTTTTCTCTCAACTTTGGAAGCATCCTACATTTCCCTTTTGTTTTACGCCATGGCGTGACTATAGGCATTCACAGAACCGTGCTTGGATCTTTCTAGATATGATGTGAAAAAGAATATGTCTCTTGATATGGTCGAGGAGGTCTGCTTCTCTTTTACTTGGAGCAACATATTTGCACCAAATGTATATCTGAGGTGAGTCTTGGTATGGGCGAGGAGGCCCCACTGTGTGATCACTAGTGTTGATATGTCTTAGATATCTATATGTCGAGTATGTTTTGATATGAATTTGTTATGATTTTGTTTGTGAAATATGAAGGAGGATTATGTATGTTAGATATGAGGTGAATCGATAAAAGCTATCGGGACTGGGATCTCAGTAGGAGTGGAACTCTCAGGACCTGTATCTAATGAATTAACTTAGTGGAATTATCTCGGGACTCACAACTTGGGATTAAGCGATGGTAACAGTTAACTCGGTGGAATTATCTCGGGACCATACCACATGGATTGTTTCGATATGAATGTGATACAGATATAGGGTGTTTGTTTTGTATTATGAGTTTAAGATTTTCGATCGAATCGAATGTTTGGCTTTTTTTATATTGGTTTAATGTTCATGCGATTTATTTTGTATAATACTTTTAGTAAATGCGAACTCGCTAAGCGTTAGCTGAACCCCCCCCCCCCCCCCCTTTCCCCCCCAAACTGTGTTTTTCCTTTCTGGTTACACTAATATGAAGTGGTCGATCTTCCATCTTCTATTCCGAAATTTTTATTGTAATATCCTGTATTTTTTTTGACCTTTTCATCGACCTTTTGGTAATTATTTGAGGCGTTTGTTGATTCAGTCGGAGTTTGATTTGTGTTCTATTTTGTTTTGGGTCAGTAACCCATGATTTGTTTAAATCCTTTGGGTTGAATTATATAAACCCATGCACAATCCATGCAAGTCCATAATTATGCATTGGCCCATACATTGTTACATTATCAAATTCATAAGCTCATTTACGCACAGGCCATTCAGTTGTTTTAAAATTTAGTTTGCATTGAGCAGGTCTTGCTCTAAAACAGATTAAGAAACAGTAGCATGCTTATGCGACAGTTTCTTCTTGTTCCCTTACGTATTAATCCTCTCCTTTTCTGCTGCAAATCGGTAAGCATTAATCACCTATTTTTTGTTTTAGTTTGATAATCGACACTTCTGTTCATTGACTCGTTATCTTTCGTTTTACACCGAATCGAGTTCCGTGTATTTTCCACTGTAGTTAACTTGATCCTCTACGATCCTAAAACTTCGAAATCGAATTAAGTACGTTAAATCTTTGTTATAATCACCATACGGTTCATCGTTTTTGGTTTATAGTTGCAGTTTTTGTTTAATAACGACTCTTCTGTATTTTATTTGTTCTCAATTTCTTAGCACGGAATCGAGATATGTTAATTTGTTGTCATAGGTAACTCAGTCCTCTTCGATTCTACGCTTGAAATTCATTATTTGGTTTGTTATTCTCTCGGTACTAAGAGCCGTCGTTTTACTATTTTTAATGGATTTTGTTAACTATTTTGGTTTGAAACTTCTGCCGATGGTTATTCTTCTTTCAGATATTAATTGGGTTATTTTGTTGATTGTTTTACGGTGTAATTGAGGTATTGAGTTGAGTCTTTGGCTCATTAAATTGAATTGTTTGTTTTCGAGATTGAATGTCTTCGTAAGTTCATCGTTCTTTTGAGAAGTATCATTACTGTAATGTTTTTTTTTTCTATTGTTTTGTCGATGGGTTTTAATATATGGATTGTCTATATGTGTTTTCTTTGTTGATTAGTTAGGTTTGGCTGATTTTGTTCTAAGGAAGATGATGGTCTTGGGCGGGCTCTCTTCATTTAAAATGATTGGCTTGTGTTTATGTGAGGGCTTAATTCCCTAAAAAACCCAACCTAGCACTTTTTCTTCGTTTATACCCTGATCTTATAAAAACACCATTTGTATCCAATTTTAGGTTTTTATGTTGCATCCCTACCCAAAAGTATTAAATTGTACTCTTTTCATTTGTAAAAGAGTTTAAAACATACTTTTATCTATTTTTAAAAATACAAATAAATCCTTAAACTTAAAAAATAACCAAATACATCCAAAAAATTAATTAATTTTTTTGTCGGAAATATTTAAAAAAAATTAAAACAAAATTAAAAACAAAATTCAGAAATATATTTTAAAAAAATTAAAAAAATTATTATTATTTTTAATTTTTTGAAGAAGATGGTATTTTTGTACTATTAATAACATTAATATCAAATTAGTATATAAGTTAAAAATGAAGGATTGTTTTAAACTCTTTTTCAAATAAAAAGAGTATAATTTAATGCTTTGGGTAGAGATAAAACATAAAAACTCAAAATTGGGTACAAATGGTGTTTTTATAAGATCAGGGTATAAATAAAAAAAAATGCAAGATGGGGTTTTTTTAAGTAATTAAGCCTTATGTGAGCTAGCTTAAAAATTAAATGTTTAATGAATTAGGTGGTTTTGGGCTTTGTAATTGGACGTTGATTTCAAAAGGTTTGGGCCAAGGTTGGCCCATTAAATTTTTAATTTCTTTTAGTTTGGGTTTCTTGATTAATCAAAGATTATTAAATTAATTGATTATCGATTTTGAACTCGGACCTTAAATTATCGTTTTCATTTTTAAAATTTTAATTGATAACATTATTTTAAATCTAAACAAATATTGTTAGTATCGATTCTAATTTAGATTGTTTTGATTATTTAAATTTGAAAACGATATTTAGGTAGTTATTAATTGTTTTTAATATTGGCTTGGCGTGCCACTTGGGCTAAACTCATAATTACGTTTACAGTATTTTCTTAAATTATTTGGGTATGTAATTGATTATGATATTGGTTATTTTTGTCGTAAGCTATTGAGTTCTGTTTTAACTGTGATTATCATTTTATCAAAATTATTATTTTTGTATAATTATCTATGGTGTATATTTTAATAAATTGGTTGGGTCGGGTTAGACATTGATCACCCGACATGTGAGAAGAAACTGAATGACATGATGACTCAGTTGACTCACTACGTTGGAATTATTAAATTGGATATAATGTTTTGATTTGGGTTAAACCTTTCCGGATTGTATAATTTAAGCGAAAACTCAATAGCCTTAACTTGTTGTTGACTTTATGATTATTTGAATATTGTTCTTTATCGTGCTTGATTTAATGTTGTGCTAGTCCTGTAAAACCCTGTACATTTGACGTTGCCAAAGTCGACAACTTGTGTCTTTTCAACAACTACAATGGTCAGAATAAAGATAATCGAAGTAATTAATTAACATAACACCCAAGTAAGTCGGTTTTGAATATTCTAATATGAAAAGTTTGATATTAAAACTTAATTAACGGATAGAAATTTGGACTAAAGGAAATGATAGGAAAAGTTATTAAAATAGAGTTTAAGTCCCAAATTGGTAAATAATATATTAATTCTCGGGAATTGTAATTAAAAGATTATCGAAGGAAAATATTAAATATGGATTAGTATTATTTATTTGGATAAAAATAATACGTGCGTATTTCAGTTAAATTGAATAATTGATCGTTGGACTAAAAAGATAAGTTAAAAGAAAAGATTGTTTAAGTTAAAGAAGTGATTTTCGTCCCGTTACTTCAAGAAAATTGAACTCCACCATCTCTGAGCTTCAAAACAAGGTAAGGATCAGTTTTTGATTTAGGATTTTAATAGAATTATGGCAGTTTTGGTTGTGTTGTGTTACTGTGAAATCGAACATGTTGGAATCATGTTGTTATTTTCGTTTTTGATGGTTTTCGAGATGGGTTTTATGTGAAATTAATGTAGAAGCATGTCGGAACTGTTTTGAACTTTTTTCGGAGGTCGGAGGCGCATCGTAACAGCCCTAGGGATTGTTCTCGACCGTCTCACGACGTGAGACTGGTGTCTCATGACGTGAGAAAGATTTGTGTTGTCTCACGACGCGAGACAAGGGTCTCACGGCGTGAGACCACCTCTCACGTTGTGAGAGGGCAGGGCGCATCGTGCCTAGCCAGTTTTAGCTTGGGTATGACGTGCCGAGGCCCGACACGACGTACCCTAGCTCGAAATCACTTATTGGACTCCAAAATCATGAATTTTGGATATAGAACTTAACGTTTAAGGTTAAAGGTTCCAGAATTAATTGATGAGCAATTGGTAATCGATTAGTAGAATATAACAAGTGTTTTTAACTAAGTATAGAAAGTCATCAAGAAATATCGAAGTTACAAACCGTATTAGGAACGAGATTGAATCAACCTAAGTTGTAACTTAGGGTTTTTAGGTATGTGAGGTTCACATTTATGTACTAAACGTGTATTTGATTTGAACATGTAACAGACACATCGGTAAGCTACGAGATCGACAAGTTTAGATTAGCAATGGTTTATTATGATATCGATAGCATTGTAGATTGGATAACAATCCATGTGAGTTACATTTACTTTCTTGTATTATTCGTAAAAGCTATTTGATATATTATAGTATTATTATCAATTACATCACATATTATATGACTTAGTTGTATAGTATATCGTTTTATTGCAGGTTTAATTGTAACGTTTGATGTTCCGCGAGGCTCGTTACGGGTTTCGGTACGACCATACCCATACCCTAGCGCCGGTCACAATCTCCGATTTTTGGTCGTGACACTTATCTTATGTATGCACGGAAAACTTTTGTTCGTATATAGAGCTGCAGTAGTTGATAGTAGTAGACCCAGTTTGAAACAATTTTATATGTTTTAACTTTGATTTGATGTTATGTTTGAATAAGAGTTTTTATATTATGTTCTTTTTATATGAGCTTCCGAAGTGTTTGCATTTTTTATTATATATATTTGATGTTTGAAAGGAAAATGTTTATAGTGGTTTAGACTTGCTACGGATTTCGGAGTTAACACTCCAATTCCCTGGCGCTTGTCGCGACTCATGGATTTGGGATATGACAATTGTTCTTGAGGGATCGATATTCCAACTTCCGAATTATATTACTTCCACGATACCCTACACTTCCGGTTTTTGATAACAAACGACGTGCCATTATTTTCTTATACCATCTTCTCTTTAATTCATAAGTTCAAGAGTGTAAAATTACATGAAATCAACCAATTCCAGAATTCCATCCCTAAATGATTTTTTACTATAGCAGTCAAGATTGCCACCATAACCAACTCCAAATAGGGCATAATATTTCTAATAGAACTCGATGTGATCACCAACCCTTGTGTCCCATCTCTGACCACATTCAAGGGCACCATCGATGATGTTTGTGAGCACCCCAGAACCTGTAAGTTGCCCACCGGAACAATCGGCTCCGTACGTTGCCCAACGACCAGTAATAATGTCATGACATGACGGCTTTGGTGATTGCGGAGTCATCCAGAACCGTATTGCTGCTTTAAAGGAATTGACAACATCAGTAGCATCAAGGGCCGGATTGTTCAGCAGATCTACTCCTATGGCTCTTCCACACTGCCCATAATTGTAGTTCCTGTTTAATTGAATAGAACCATCGTTCAAATATCAAACCAAATCCATCGAATTAAACTCATAAACATATTCAGTTTCGTTCAGCTTGGAATAAATATTTTACATTTTGGTAAATTAAATTCGACTCGATTTTTAAATCAACATGAACAAATAAAAATATTATCAAAAACATAATCAAAAAACCAAAACAGCTTATTTACTTCGATTTAGTTTTAAAAATTTAAGATCTCATAAATTTAGTTCATCTCACTTTTAAAAAATTATATTTTTATTTGGTTTGGTTTAGCTCGAGCCAAATACTGGTTCACGTATAGTTTGTACTTATTTATACTATTAAAATTATTTGAGTAAGAGTCAACTTGGTTCCTCAACTTGTGACCAATGGTCAAATAACATACTTTCAGCCATTTTGATCAATTAAGGACAATACTATCTATTTTTTGTTCAATTAAAAATAAAATTGTACAGTACGAACAAGTTAAGAGACCGGAATAATTTAATATTGTCCGAAGATTATATAAAAATACAAAGTATTATCTATTGACTCAAAAACTAAAGGGTTAATTCTTAAAAAAATCACGAACTTTACACGAAATTTCATTTTAATCATGAACTTTAAAAGTTGTCATTTAAAGGCACGAACTTTCATTTTGTTTCAAATCTATCGCCAAAGTAAAATCCGATGTATTTTATCGAACAGAAAATTCCTAATCCTATATACTATAACTAAAAAATAATAAGATTTAATGTCGATTTATAATTTTGGTCTTTCATTAATGGTTTATTTAAGAATTTAGTCAACAAAAATACACTGAAATGATTGATTTGAAACAAAATGAAAGTTCGTGCCTTTAAATGGCAACTTTTAAAGGTCATGATTAAAATGAAACTTCGTGTAAAGTTCGTGATTTTTTTAGGAATTAACCCAAAACTAAAAGTGTTGTCCTTAGTTAATCTTTAATGTAAAATAACAAAGACTGGATTGATTCTTTACTTAAAATTGTAATGGAGTTTAGATTACTTAGCAAGCTCTTACCATGTAAGTTGCATCGGACCTCTACCGTAATATTTCATGTTAGGAGCGCATGGATAAGTGGAACTGGGGGAGCAATATGTTGTTTGCTCTCTGTTGAAGCAGTATCCCCAAGTGTATGGACCGTCAGCAGCACTGGACCACCCTCCTGTCATTTTATTTTTTTCATTAATACTATTATATGATATTCAGAGTTTTAATATCCGAATAGGTGGCCGAACCGGTAAGATTACCGGATTCCGGTTTAACCAGTTCAACCGGTTGATAAAAATTATTAAAACGAAAGACTTGTGAGTCGTCATTTTCTTTTCCATGTGAGAGAGTGGGTTTTTTTTACTCACTGCGATATTGCAAAGTCTAATTGATTCAGTATTTAAATCTTTTCATTTTTTAAAGAATTATTATTACCATTTTTTCTTTAAGAAAATTGATTTGCATATTCATTAATTAAGTTCCCATAAGCTGCTCTCTTTCTTTTCTTTAGCCTTGTAAATTTCACTTCTATTTTTATTATCATACATTGTATCTTGTGCCTTTAGACCATTTATTATTTTAATAGTTTTTTCTTTGTTGAAAATTACTTTAATAGTTATCAATATGCAAAATCATATCATTTTTTTAATAGTAAAATACGGATAGTGAAATTGATAAACTAATAATAGTGTGATAGAAATATCACTACAACAAAAAGAGAAACGGGGGCGGTTTCATAGGGGCGGTTATATGAAAAGCCCCTATGATTTATAATTTAAAAACTGGACCATTCTGTTGGGGCGGAATTCGAATTCACCGCTATTGCTGTGTTCTATAGGGGCGGGTGTATAAATCTAGGGGCGGTTTGTAAAATAAGATCTAACCCAAACGAATCAAATGTTTTCCCCCTCTTCTTCTCGTCGGCCTCTCATCCTCTCAACTCAAACACGGTAGCAATGGTGACCTAGCAGCTGATTCACTTCACTCTAATGGCGAATCTATTCACTCACTTCACTCAAATGGCGAATCTGATTCACTTCACTCCATTAGCAGCTGAATTGCTCACTTCACTTAGGTTTTAGGTTTCTGATTTGTTCACTTCACTCCATTAGCAGCTGAATTGCTCTCTCTTAGGAATCTTCGGCTTCTCATCCTCGCGAACACTAGCAGCAGCGAATCTCATATCAATGAGAGGTCTGTATTAAATTAGTGTTTTAGTGATTTGGTTTTCAACTTTGTTTGCTGTTTATTCTAACTGCCGTTAGTGTTAGGGTTTTAGGTCATGATTATGACAAATTGTTTGCTGTTATTAGGGACTTAGGTTATTTTTATTGTTGTTACTAGGAATTTATGAATTTGAAAGTGTTTGTTATGTTTTAGGGATTTAGGGGTTTTATATGCACAATTTATTTCAATCTACTCAAATGAATTTAGTGATGATTTATGTGCATCTAGGATTTGGTATGTGCTTAATTCATTTTATCATGAATTTGTTGTGGTTTTATAGATGATAGCTCCTTTTATTAATATATTGCTAGGAGCCTGAGTATTTTTAGGAATTTTTCACATGGGTTAAGCTTAATGTTAGGAATGGAGTATAAATTTTAAATAATAAGTCTTTTGTAGTACTATAGGAATATATTATAGAAATTATTGTTTATGAATTATTGGTTATGAAGTAGTAGTTAACAGAGATTGCTGCCAAATACTTTTTGTAAATTTATTGCTGATACTTATCCAATGCTTTTTCAATATCTTAGGTAATCTTCATGCTTACTTGAAAGATACTCTTACTTAGCTTACTGGAATTATTTACATATAAGTTTCTTATTCTTTTATTCCAATGGCAATTGTATAAAACTGATTTAATGATCTTATCACATTTTAACCGTATTTATTCATTAATCTACTTATTACTACTGGTATATCTAGGTTTATTCTAACTGCTGTTACTTTAAGAGTAAGTAGATATATTCTTGTTGGGTGAGAAGCAAAAGCTATCCAACAAGCATACACTTCATTTCTCTGTGTATGTGTGCATCCATATTTTAATTTATTGAAAATTTGGTATTTATGGTATATATTTGCATTATCTAATAAGACTTAACTTTACAGGTTTTCAAGAGTGGGCCACTGTTCATACTCTTCAACTAGCTCCTTCCGTAGGTTAAGACATCTTGCAGGGTATTGCTTCTCTGATATGTAATTATGTACTTCATGTTTGAGATAATTTTGTATGATATACGGTGTATCAATTTATTGTCTATACCAATTTTTTTTTTTTTTTGTTGAATGGGAAAGTTGGATGCTTTTTGGTTCATTTTCTTTGGCTTATTATGACCAGATGTTTCTAATATTTTCTTAGAATCATTCTCACAATGATGCTCTTTGTAATATATCATAGTTACATAATTAATTTTCTATAATTTTTTGCTGCAGGACCAAATATTTTCAGACTCTCCTCTCTTTTTCTTAGTCGGTTTTCTCAACTAATTCAGAAATTAAATTTCACGGCTGCTAGTGTCACCACAATTGGATGTTCCCTTGGAGTATGTTTATTATTTTTGTTTATTTGGGTTGAATTGACTTGAGTTGGTGTTTTTTGGTTTTACCAGCTGTTTTTAATGTGTGAATTTTAGTACAGATCTGTAAATAAACTGCAAATTTTACTCTGTTTCTGTGTGAATTTAAGCATGTCTACTATTTGTAGAATTTTTTAATTGTGAGACTTTTATTGGATGGTTTTCAGGTCTATTGACTGTGCGCTAGTTGTATTTCACTGGTGTGACTTACTGTCTGTTTATTTTAGTGTGGACTATTCCCTGCTATTAGCTTCTAATTAATACTTTATCACCAAATAGTTGCGAATAAGTTCTGCTAGATTGTAATATCTTGTACATGTCCAATAGTGTTATTTTTCTAGTATAATTTGTTAATTGATAATACTAGCTAGTAACAGAATCACTAAATCAAACATCTAACTATGACTTGGTCAATTTTCATAATTGGATGCTTTTGCAATAGACATTTAATGAGATTTGAAAGAGAACCGGTAGAATGGTGACATTTGAATATTGTGTAGCCTGGAATATGACAGGTATGGGTAAGTATGAACGTTGTGAGAGACACATGAAGAGTAGCAGTTCAAACCATTGACTATTAGTTGTTATTTTTGTTTCTAAGCAGCCACTGTATGAATTTGATTGAATTGATACAAATTTGGTAATGCAATGACATTGGAATGGTCCAGATAATGAGTTTGTTAATTAGCAATTCATTGTCCTATATTACATGTTTTAGTTAGATTATGAAATTCTGTTTTGAATATTTTAGGATAAAGCTAAGCAGCTGCAGGCAGAACGCAGTGAAGGTTCTAGTACGAATTTAGCTAAAGTGAATGAAGAGATCTTTCAAGAGCTAATGGGTGCAGAGCATAATGGGAGAGTACGTGGTTTGGGTTCTGGAGTCACTCCTACAAGGTATTTTGGATCGACTAGGTATGATATTGGAGGAAGATGCCATAACACTACAAATGTATGTCAGTCAGAAGAGGTTAAAGATCTTAAGGAACAACTATATAGTATGTCTAAAACCGTGGATGCTTTAAAAGCGTTTATCAACAAGCAATTTCCAGGACAATGGACATCTACAGGAGTTGATAATCATCCGGTATTTTTTATATATTAATTGATTACATGTTAATGTTTGAGAGATTTAATGGATTCTGATTAGTATATTATTTTGTTTAATATCTGTAGGATGGTCATTCTTCAAGTTAATCAGTTTGGAATTCAACTCAGTTTAGCAACATTCAGCAGGCACACCATTGTTTGCAGTGTGATTATCTAGGACAATTTTTGTTGATTATCTTAATACTTTGTTATTAGTTGTGTTATTCAGATATTGATTATAAACACTTTTATTAGAATCAATTTTGGGTCTAAATAGAAATATTTGCAAATGGTTATGATCAGTAAAGAAATTGTTTTGGTACTGCATTTTTATCAGGTTTTATTTCAATTACAATGCATTTAGTTTGTTTAGGGAAGCAAATGAGTAATCAGGTTCTTTATATATAAAAAATGTAACAGATAAGCAGATAAACTGTGGAGGCGGTTATGTAGGGGCGGTTATAACCCCCCCTACATAAATACATACACATATATGTAGGGGCGGTTGTAACCCCCCTTACAAAAGCACATATACATAGGGGCGGTTATAACCGCCCCTATACTTCGCCCCAAGTGTTCAACGTTACCCCGGCAGTCGTTAAAACCGGCCCTACACTGTAGTGGCGCCCGAGAAAACGGCGGTTTAAGGGCGGAATGGAAAACGCTGCTATTACCTATAGGGGCGGTTATAACCGCCCCTAGAAGAGCAAAAAACTGCCCCTAAAAGTCAGACTTCTTGTAGTGTATCTTCATATTATTTTTCAAATATTTTCTCGTTCTTTAAGTAAATTAAGTTTAATTTTCATTTTGAAGAGAAGAAGATTATTAAGTATAAAATATACATGACCTGTAGTAATTATTTTTTGTGTGTCTATTATTCTATCTTCATAAATTATATTTTAATGTTGTATATTCTGCGATAATTTATTATATGTATGCCTTATATATTATAGTAGTTCAATATGTTGACTGTCAAATTCTGCGACAATTTCAACTCCAAAGTGCATTTAGGTTGGTAAGATGCTCTTCTAACTTAAATAAGATGGCGAATTTGAACCTATTTATGTATACAGCCGTTTAAAATTTAGGGTCGGAATTTTTCCTTCTGTAAGAGACCTAACTGACTCGAGTGAGGATTAATTTAAATATGAAAAATTCAAAAGTGTTGTCTCATAGTTGAGACCCGTTCGGAACACGTCATAGAATTACCAAAAAAAATTCTGCGACAACTTATTATATGCATACCTTAGATAATAATCTTTATTTAATTATCTTCTTTTTTTAAAATTAAAATAAAAGAAGTAAAACAAACCGATAGTTTCATGAGACGCCTGGCCGAAGAAAGCAGCAATCTCCATTTTGCGTGAGGCAGCATCCCCGGTTGTTCCAAAACCAGGGAAAGACCTGGCCGCAGAGATAAAAGCTTCGTAACTGTAGAATCCCTTCGCCGGGCAAGCACCGTCATTTCGATGCTTAAACAGTTGATAAAATGTGGACCGTGAGATGACACTACCGAGGTCTTCAACACCACCACCACCACCACCACCTCCTCCAACTCCGCCACCCCGACACTGGCTTTGGCAGCCGGCACCACAGTATTGACCGGTGTTACCACACCAACCAGATTGACTGCAACATAAACCCCCAGGACAAAGGGCGTTCCCAGCTTGTCTTCCGCATTGCTCACCTATGACTGCTCCGAAGAAAAGAGACCAAATAATAAATGTCCAAATATTCATTTTTCTTCTGATTTTTTGGAGAATTTAGAAGCTAGATATCGCTTTATAAAGAGACTTCTTGGATTGTTTATTTATCGTTTAGGAGTTAATTATTGCTAGACTTTTTCATTTACAGTGGCTGCTTTTGATTATAAGTTTATCCACCTTCTTTAATTAATTTGTTTCTCGAAGAGCAACAATCAAGTTTTATAGTACATGGGGGCTACCATATTTATCAAAATTATAACCAATATAAAAAAAATAAAAAAAAATTAGATTATTAAAATGTTACGACATTTTAATTAAACTATCGATTGATTACATCGAATAAATGAAAAAGGATTATTAGTTTATATTTAATGGAATTAGAATTTTAAAAAAGGTCGTTTATAGATGGGGATTGTTTAAAGTCTATACGTTTATACAATAAGATTAAAGTTAGAGATTCGATACTCGATTATGTTTTGACGGTTGAATCCCAATAAGATCTAACGAGTAGTCGATCTGTTAAGTCAAGATATCGAGGTGTTTGACAAACAGACTATTAGAAGCATACGCTTTGGGGGATCAAAATTGTCGTACAAAAAGTGGCTCACTCATGGTGACACAATAGAAACCACGACTTTAAAATTTGGCCAGAGAGTCTACAAGTCCGAGAAAAGAATATAATAAAGATTCCTGAAGAAATCCAAATTAAAATAAGAGAAGCTCCCATTACAACTTTTATAAATAAATGCCACCTTGGAAAAACAGTTTAAAATCACCTCCTCCTTCAAAACTGCTTTATCCTAAAAAAATTTGTTATTCCCACACTTCCAAAATTTCCACACAATCAAGAACTAAAATATCTGCCATAACATACAATAAGTTCCCCTTTGAGTAATTTCTTGTCAATGTACGAAAAAATCAACAAACGATCTTGGAAAAACCCACATAACATCTAACTTTTCACATTACACCAATATCCCCTCACAAAATCACAATGAATGAATAAATGATTTTGTGTTTCCACCAAATCACACAAAAAAACATTTATCATTGTCACGATCAATGATAGATCTTCAAGCCAAAAAATCAAGAGTTGTTACTCTATTATGAAAAGCAGCCCATATAAACAACTACGCATGTGGAGGCGCATTCGAGTTCCAAAGGAAGACCGAATTGACCCTCCGCAAATCTACCCGTTCTTACCTCTCCTTCCATAATCCGAGCATCTGCTGAATTTTTAATCCGGCCAGCCACTTGTAATACACGCTGAAAATTCCCTCTCTCTGAATCAAATAAAAGATGCATGTGTTCATGTTGTGGTGGGGCAATCGTTATATGGCGATTATCATCAGGGATGCCCATTTTATCTGGTGCTACTTTGTTGATCTTTTTTTAAAATACGAGTCCTCTCAATATAGCATAATGTTTTTTAACGAAAATTTTAGCATTATGTAAATCTTCTTATTTTGGAATTAGTGTTTATTATTCTAAATTTCCGACATGTAATAATGGCTAGAAAAACATGTAAATAAAAGGTTAAATCCATTACAAAATTTCTATATTATTAACTTTTATCTCACTTTCTCTTTAACCAATTCTTTTTGTATAGAAATAGTATTTTATATATTTATTTTAGGCTTATCCCCTTAAAATCCCCCCACCTTTTACCCCCAATTCATTTGCACCCTCACGTTGTAAAACCACCAAATATACCCAAATTACGACCTTTCACTTTCAATTGCACCCTCAAGCATTAAATTGATCTCTTTTCACTTAAAAAATGTTCAAATCAATACTTTAAATTTTAGCATATATTTAAAAATAAGACTTAATATTTTATTTAAAACAAAAATAAACCTATTTTTTCAAGTGAAAAGAGATCAATTTAATGCTTGAGGGTGCAATTGAAAGTGAAAGGTCGTAATTTGGGTATATTTGGTGGTTTTGCAACGTGAGGGTGCAAACGAATTGGGAGTAAAAGGTGAGGGGTTTTTAAGGGGATAAGCCTTTATTTTATACATATGTGGTCTTTTTACAGATTGAATTTCAAGAAGAAAAGATCATCGAATTCATGTCAATCCAAATGAAGTAATTCCATGCTAAAAAGGATCACATGTGTACAAAAAAATAGGTTTTTTAATACAAAATAAATAGATAAAAATTATTTAAATACAAAATATTTGTTAAGAACTAAATGAAACAATATTAATAGTACATAAACTTCAGGATGAGTTTAGCCTAAATAGCAAAGATGTCTCAACATGAAATTCTTGTAATACTTCACCTATTGCTTCATAAAAATCTTGAAAATGAATCAAAAGATTCTTAAATTCAACTTGTTTCTGTTTTTTTAACTATGCTGAAATTTTCATGGTAAATAAAATGTGTTGAGATGTATTTTTGCTGTAAATGCCAAGCAATGAATAGCCCGTGATTCTCATGTATATGATCTTATGTCCTACATATGCTTTATAAGCCAGCAAGAACTTTATCCACCTTCCTCTATCCTCATACTTTTAGCTCTTCAATTGTTTTTCCATTATATTATATTATATTATTGAATAATTGTTATCATAATTTTTCTTTTTGGTTGTCTAATTACTTTATCCAAATAATGTAATACAATTTTTATATATATTTTTAATTAAAAGCGAAAAAACTATTAAATTTTAAAAATATTATTAATAATATAGAGGCATATTTTTTTAGGTCATGGGTTCGGACAAAATTATTAATTGGTAGATTATTATTAAATAAAAAATAACAAAAGTTTTATCATTTATGATACTTTTAGAATGAATTATTACTCTTACTAAATGAAATTCAAATAGCTTTTTCAGTTAATATGCTTGCAAGAGAATATACTCCCTCCGTCCTATTTTGTTTGTCCACTTTTAATTTTACACATATTAAAAAAACATTAAATACTAACAATTCTTCCTTTTATACCTTTTTTAATTATTGAATTAATTTAGAATTACTACTATATTGGGGAAAAAAATTGTCAATGCAATAATAATAATAACATTAAATGCCAACACAAATATATTTATTTTACACATTATTTTATAAATTATATCCATTGATATTAAAGACAAAAGAGGAAAATATGTGTATATAATGCAATTGTAACTATCATTTTGTACATATAAATATAGTATAGTGGACACTTGCTTGAAGATGGGTAAATGAATCCATCAATGCCAATCATTGTAATGCACACATTTGAATAATGGCCTAATGTTAAAAAAAAAGCTAATTTTTTACAATTTATTGCAATTAAAATCAAACTTTTTAAATTTTATAATAGGCTTAATCACCAAAAAAAACCTTCACCTTTTAACCCCTTTTTCAGTTGCACTCTGACGTTGTAATTTTGTCAGTTGCACACTAATTCGCACCTTTGGGTTTCAATTCCACCCTCAAAATCAAATTTGACTTTTTTCACTCGGGAAAAATTCATAAAAACCCTTATAAAGTACTCGTTTGAACTCTTTTTCACATAAAAAGTTAAAAATGAATGACTTATTTTAACTTTTTTTCAAATGAAAAAGAGATCAATTTAGTACTTGAGGGTGGAATTGAAAACCAAAGGTGCGAATTAGGGTGCAACTGACAAAATTGCAACGTCAGGGTGCATTTGAAAAGGGGCTAAAAGGTGGGTTTTTTTTTTGTGATTAAGCCTTTATAATAATAGCGAAATTGTATTTTTTTTTGCAATAATAGCCAAATTGATGGTCATACTTGTTGTTTTCAATTAAAATATTAGGCTATTATTATTTTTTGATGTATAATAATATATTAAAAGTCACAAGAAGTGACAATAAATTCAAAAAATTATTATTGTAAAAAATAAAAAAGTTTTTATTTAAATTGTAAAAAGTTGTAAGGGTTAAGATTTTTTTTGTCATCAAACCTTGAATGATTGGTTCATCAGATTTGAGGTCATGAAAAAACAGAGTTTTCAGAATTTTGTGACCATTATGGTTATTTAATTGTGGTGGCCAAATTCTAAATTGCAATAATCAGAATATAGTAAGCAAAATATCCGAGAACTCGACAAAAAAAATCACAATGCTAAGAATTAACCTTAACTGAAAGAAAACAATTCCCATGATAACAAAACAGTATAAAAACAAACTTAATGAGCAAAACTGCTAGGAATCACAATGCTACAAATTATAACGGGAAAAGAAAATGAATGTTGCGGAGGTGTTTATATTGATAAATTAGGTGGTTGACTTAGATTCGGATGTTAAAAGTCATAATAAATTTAATTAAAATAAGTTTTTTATAAAAAAAATGGGAATAAAAAACGCTCGGTCTCATTTTCGTTGTTGTTGTGCGGTCGCACGTCAGAACCGTGTGCAAGGACGAAAACAGTTGGGGGCATGCAGTGGTGCTTCCCCGCCCATTAGCCTAGACCTAATTAGTTAAGTTGTATAATTTTCGGTAAAAACTAATAAATTAATACAACTTTATTTCAGACCTAATTAATAATGATTTTTGGTAACATGTAATGTAATTTTTATATTTATATATTAAGTTAATTAGTTAGTCATATTTTTATTTATATATAAGAGTTCTATTAGAATAAAATATTTCTTTTGTCAATTATTAAAATAAAATATTAAAATAGATAAATTTATAGTGTCATTTTATTTCATATTGCTTAGAGAGTAGAAAGTGGGATTTTATTGCCTATAAAATAAAGCTCACTGTCTTCTTTTTAAGCACCGCATTCAACACGAACTAGTCTATTAATTTTTAAAAGCTTTTGTTTGATTTTTTTTTCATAGTCTATAATTTTTTACAAATATTATTGGAATATCTGGGAATTGCTCGAAGAAATAAGTCGGTCTTAACTGGATTCTTGCATTTTCTTTATTGTATATTTTGGCTAATTAGAGTTATCTATATGTTAATTATATCGAGTTAAATTATGTTTATGAGGTTGGTATTTAAGTGATCCACTTGTGATCCATTAATTTATTTTTGTGAATATTTCCGATATAATTATATAGCACATCACATGATTCGCTAGCATAATTAAATAAAAAAATTGAAATTTCGCGTCTGACATTTAATTTTTTTTATGTTGAATTAGACTCAATTATTTTTATTAATAAAATTAAATTTAGCCTCCCCTCAGAAAAATCTTGGCTTCGTCCTGACTGTGTGCTCACACAATCTGGGAAGGACTACCTTTTTTTCTCTCTTGGGCGCTTAGGTTCATCCTCACCTTCGCCGAAAACAAATTTTTTAGTTTTGACCGGAAGCATTTTCAACAGTTGCTGACGCAATAGGCTCGTTATCTTTGTTAGAGCTTTAGGCAAAGGTGGCGGAATTTTTTTTATAGTTTTTACTTTTTTTTATTTCTCTTTTTTTTAGGTTTTAGGGGACAAGGATCAGCAAATACTGTTTAACTAATGTGACTATCTATTAGTCTTGAATTTTAAGAACTAAACAAATTTTAAGTAGTTTGTAAGAGTTGTAAACTACGATAAATCTCTATTTGGTGAGAATAAATAAGAGAATTCCTCTGATTCTTTCAATTATATAAATATATAAATAATTAGCCATTTCCACTTAAGCAACTTAACATTTCCTTTCTAACAAAGTTTAACGAAAAGGGTTAATTGTTCCATTGGAGAGCTTGAATAACCTAAAACATCCTTAAAAGTGAATATGTATATCTTTTGAAATACTTTAGGAGATTTTTTAATACCTTCTTTCAAAAATAAATATAAGTTGCTAGGTGAATCTTCAACTATAACCAAGTATATCATTATTACAAAGATTATTTAATTATAACAAGAAGAAAACCAAAAAAAACTACAATATCATAGTTTGTAAATATTATTGAAACATAATCTTAACATTTTGTTTTTACTATAATGTGAAGGAAAGGCTGGAATTTAAACTTATATATGTGAATTACCTTCATACTTATTTAAAGGCATAATTATTTTTAAAATCTAAATTTTTGCGTCTTTTATCAATTACGATTAAATTTTTATATCTTTACAATTATTTCTAATTTTTTTTTTTTTTACAATTGTGTCAAAAATATTGATTTTTTTCAATCTAAATTTTTGCATGTTTTATCAAATTCTCCAACATTTCAAAAGCGTTACTATGAAAGTTTTATCACAATGGATACAAAATGCAATGGTTTCACTTTAAGTAATGAATTTAAAATATTTGAACATATATAATTGGAAAAAAAAAACTCTTTCATATTGAATATAATTGTAAAAAATAAAATGTTGATTGATAAAAGACGCAAAAGTTTGGATTTAAAAAATAATTCGCCCTTCTTTATATAACTATTTAGATCCGACCACAGCTTCAGCAATGAAACAAGGTAACGTCATGCTTGGTAATAGCATATCTCTGAGTGGAACTGAAATAAGCAGTTCGAATCTTAGCAAAACCTGTAGCCATTCTAAATTTTTTTCGTCCACCGATAACTGCAAGCTCGCGTGTGGGCTCTGAAAATGAATTCGTTGAACATATGACGAAAGAACTTTCATTAAATTTTCCTTTATCGAACCCATAATCCGAGCAAACAAAGAATGTGGGACTTTCATATTCTTGGCTGGCTCCGACTTGGAGTCCTTTAGCACGCCCTATCATTCGTGAAGTCGGACTAATGCCTACTCTTAAAGCACTATTAAGAGCAAAAAGATTACCAAATTCAACTACACCATCGGTTCTGGTTGTATTGGCTTGAGCAATTAGAACTGTATTAGGATTTTTTCCACCAAAAATTGTATGCTGGAAGAAATTAAGTGTAGTCATTTTTTGCTGCATACAGATATCACATTCTGTTTCGCTATAGTAATCATCTTGAGCATTTGCACTCAAAAAATAAAGGATCATTACACATACAAAAAATATATTTCCTTTCATTTTCGTTTTTTTTTGTTGTAATTTTGGTATCCAATAAGTGCATTATATATAGAGATGTATAGGTGTAGTAACGTTATTATATGATATTATAAATTGCTTTGGAAAGACTATAAGAACGTTATTCTGTCAACTTCTATTTCAAGCATTTGGACAACCTTACATGTTATTCATCAATTAACTCTAATCAACTGAATCATGTATGTAGTTGCATGTTAAAGTTGCATGTTAACGTGGTGTTTTATAAAATGGGTTTTTTTGACTTAATAGTGCTAAAAGCCAAAAAAAACAATTAGCATTTTGATCAATTTAAGAAGCTTTCAAAGTTTAAAATTTATTCCAATTGCATTTTATGAAAAATATTTCTAATCAATTTAATTGTCTCAATTTTCATTTGAATTTATATAATAACATTTTAAATATTAAAATTCATTTTTTTCATAATTTCAAAATTTCACTCCTACCAAAAAAATTAAAATTAAAAATAAAATTTTATTTTAGATTCTTTAATTTTTTTGGTTGAAACAAAAAATAAACAAATTTGAAGTTAAAACTAATCACAAAATCAAAAGGACAAATATATATTTTATTGAGATGAAAAATTGACACAATTAAAAAATAACAGAATTAGACTTGATATATTTTTTTTAAATTTTTAAGTTTTACCATTTTATTTTCGACTTAAGTAGCAATTTGCCCCTTCAACTTGTAATCAATGGGCAATTAACACATAAATTAACTTTGTTTGCAAATCAATACACGAACTTGTTGATTATGGGCAATTAGCCCATTTTGGCAAATTAACTTACAAGTTTAGGGGGCAAATTGCCAATTTAGAATACAATTTAATTATAAATTAAAGGGGCAAATTGCCAAAATGGGGCATATTGCTCATAATCACCAAGTTCTTGTACTGATTTGCCCACAAATTTAATTTATGTGTTAATTGCCCATTGCTTACAAGTTTAGGGGGTATATTGCCACTTAAGTCTTTTATGTTCTGTGATGTATAAACTTTTTTTATTTTCTATTGAATCTATGACTTTTAATTTTTTTTCTATTTAACCATTCAAACTGTACATGAATGACACGCGCACTGATGTGGACAAATAAAATTTGGATTCTGTTCTACTTGACCCCTAAACTATAATATTTTTACCTACAACATCCATTAACAAAAAAAAATTTCTATTGGCAATCTAAACTACTATTTGATATCTATTTAACCTCTCAAACAGTGTATTAATTTTAGAAAAGATAAAACTTATTTTTTATAATTAAATTAAAGAGCGATGTATTTTATACATCATTTAAAAGTTCATGTAAAGTTTAATTGCTTTAAAAATTATTAACTTTAGCTTTTTATGGAAGTTAAGCGATTCAATAGGAAACGTAAGACGCTTATAGCTTACATGGAATAAAATGGTAAATTTTAAGGGTTTAAAATATATTAAACCAATAGAATTACAATGAAATTAACTAATTGAGATAGATTTGCAAATTGCAATTATCTGAAGTTTTGGTTAAATATGCAGAAAGTCGAAAAACATTATAGGTCACCGGAAATAAAGTGATAATGTTTAAGGGTTAAAAATTATATTAAACCAATAGAATTACAACAAAATTATCTAATTGAGATAGATTTGGAAATTTCAAATGTTTTAGTTAAATTTGCAAAAAGTCAAAAAAGTTTAACCGACCTGTTATCCGGTCCGATTGATTCTTTCAAATTGGAAATCCAATCCAACCGGATTGGACGGGATTGAACCGTTTGAAACGGTAGGAACCGGAGAACCGGAGAAACCATCCGGTTAACACAAGATTTTGCAGAAAAATAGAACAACGTGAGAAAAAGGGAGTAATTCATACGAGACTGTTTCTTCACTTTTAGATCCACTGTTTACATAGGTAACTGCAGTCTATAATACAGATCTTGGATCCTAAATATTAGACAAATTTTGATTTCAAAATCTACAAGCATGCCACTATTTTATAAGCAAAAAAGAAAAAAAACGAAAGGAAATTATGTGGGTGCCGTGAAAATGCGTGGACATTTTAATGGTTGACGGTGTCTTTAAAAATGAACCAAGGATCATTTTACCCCATAAACTTGGCACAAAGTATCAAAAACGTCAAAATTAGCAAAATGAGATCACTTTTACCCTGAATTTGTCGAAATCGGTATAAAAACCACCCTCCCAACTCTCACCCAATAGAGTGAGATACACTCTCCGGTATTAAGTGGTTTTTGGAAAAAAGGTTAAAATAATCCTAAATTTTATTTATTTTTTCAAATTAATCCATAA
Organism: Mercurialis annua; assembly: GCF_937616625.2. NCBI lineage: Eukaryota > Viridiplantae > Streptophyta > Magnoliopsida > Malpighiales > Euphorbiaceae > Mercurialis > Mercurialis annua. Next base: position 12,931,133 of record NC_065574.1, read on the forward strand.
TAATTAAAAAATCAAATTAATTTTAAAACTTTATATATCAATTTTTTATTAACTAAAAATATAAGGGATCTTTATGTATTTTTTACAAAAAATATTCAAATTTTTTAAAAAAACTGATGAGCAGCTGCCGGATTCTTCTCAGGCAGCTGCTCATCGCCGTCTCTGTAAGAGACAGCGAGATCCGTCTCTCACATAGACGACGAACTCGTCTCTCACAGAGACGAAGCTCGTCGTCTCCGTTGAGAGACGAACCATTCGTCTCTCAACGGAGACGACAGTTTGTCTCCGTTGAGAGACAAACCCATCTGGGTTTGTCTCTCAATAGAGACGATCCAACATTTTTTGGGGGTGCTTGGTCGGATTTGAGCGGTGGTTGGTCGTTTTGGGTGGTGGATAGTGGAGGAAGAGGGTGGTGGACAGTGGAGGAAGAGGGTGGAGGAAGGTGGAGGAAGAGGGTGCTATTGAAGAGAAAGAAAAAAATTGAGAATATTTGAAAAAGGTTTAAAAGGATACCTGAAAATTTAATTATAATTTTTATAAATCCCACTCTCCAATTATGTGCCACGTCAGTATACGGGGGGTTTTTGAGCCGATTTTGTCAAGTTCAGGGTAAAAGTGATCCGGTTTTCTCAATTTGGACGTTTTTGATACTTTGCGCCAAGTTCAGGGGGTAAAGTGATCCTTCGTTCCTTTAAAAATGAACAAAGGAGAACTTTACCCTCTCAACTTGACACAGATTATTAAAAAAGTCTCAAATTACAAAACCGGATCACTTTTACCCTGAACTTGACAAAACCGGCTCAAAACCCCCCTTATACTAACGTGGCATCTTAATTGGAGAGTGAGTTTCTAATTAATTATAATTTATTCTAATTAATAATGCCTAATTAAACCCTAATTAATCATAATTAACCTAAGAACTTTTTTACATCTTTTTCAAAAAAATTGTTTTTTTAACTTCGGCAAAGAGGAGAAGCCTCCTTGCCGGAGAACGGAACCGTTTCTCCTCTTCTCATAGAAGGAGCAACAGCTCCGCTTCTCGCTTAAGGAGCGATTTGCTCCTCAGACGAGGAGCTCGCCAAATGAACAGACCCCATGAGATTTGTTCATCACTTTCTTTATGAAAGTGATGAACAGTGGTCCGTTCATCACTTTCATTAAGAGATGAACAGACCCTGGGTCTGTTCATCAATTTTGTGATGAATAGACCCACCCGGTCTATTTCGAGAAGTAGAATTTTGGTTCCGCGGGGTAATTATTTGTCGTGTATAAAAGATATTTTTTTAAGATTTTTTATTTTATAAAATTTTAAATTTTTATATAAATTAAAGAAAAACAATAATTAATTTTGTTAAAAATTTAAAATTGGAGAGTTAATTTGATATATAAAATTTTAAATTAAAAGGATTAAATTATTATTTTTTAAATTATTAGGTATTAGTTTAAAATGTTAAAAAAAATTAGGAACATTTTAAACTTTTTTCTATCAAAAACCACCTTGAGAAAAAAAATCATCATGAAAACAGGAGAGTATATCTCACTCTTGATAGGAGTAGAAATACTCCTATTTTCTAGATACTTTCAGGTCTTTTTAATGCGTATTTAATGTCAAATTCATGTTATTTGTGGTTCTTATTGTTATGTCCAAGTTTTTCAGGTATATGCATGAAAACGGATGATTTCGGAGCTTATTAGAGTGATTTTGGACTTGCGGAGGACTCGGGAAGCATTTGAAGCAAGAATCGGAGGTTTGGAGCCAAAATCTGTAAGTGCACGTCGTGCACGTTGGGAGCACGTTGGGAGCACGTCAGGGTCCAGTGTCCAGAACTTTGGAGATGGGAGAGCACGTCGTTGAGCACGACGTGCTTGAAGAAAACTGGGACCGCACGACGTGCGGTCTTGCTGTGCACGTCGTGCGGTGTGGAATGAAGAAGGGCACGACGTGCCCTTGACTCCTGCACGTCGTGCCCCCTTCGATAGCAGCCGGCGAAATTGACGTTTTAGCCCGTATTTGACTATTAAAGACCTGGGTATTTTGGGAATTTCACATAGCTCGAAGATTACAAGAATACATAGTATAAATACCATTCTTAATCATTGTATTAGGGTTCGCGACTTTGTTTTTGAGATTATACCTTAGTTTATTACAATTTTAGTTTCGTTCTTCATTATTATCGCTGGATTTTCATTGTTCATTATTAGTTTACTTCAACCAAGGTACGATTGATATTAATTTCATACTTCAGTATTTATTTAATCGCAGAATGAATTCATTAATTATTGCTTTAAGTCTTTTTATTATTATGTCTAGCTAAACCCTTCATTGGGGATTATTAATCTAAATTATGTCTGTTTAATTGAATTGAAATTATGGGTTTTTGTTCTTGATGGGTTTTAATTATTGTGCTTAATTCTTAGCCTAAACTGATCACTTAGTCTATGCCGTTTGTTTTAGTTTTAGCTCGAGAGAGTAAACTTGGAATAGAACAATATAATTAAGAACGCAGGAGTTAATTGTGCGAGAGTGAATTAACGAGTGCGGGTTCATTGAATTTGCTTAACAACCATTAAATTGATTTATACATAGGTTAATCATTGTGCGAGAGTGAATAATTAATCTAGTATTAGTGAGTTTAATGCTTTTGCCTGTAATTGCTCGAGAGAGAATTTTAGGTGCTCTAGATTAGTTCGAACATCATCAGAACAATACAATCCATAACCCAAATCAAGTAAACAACATAACGAAGATTAATAATCCCTGCCTTTCCCATTATTGTTAAAACACCGTTTGAATTACAGCTTTAGTTACTTTAAATTACAATTGTTAATTTCTGTCTTTTAATTACAAAACAAACAAAAACTATCTTTTCGGCTATTCGAATCGAGTTCCTTAACTGGTTGTCTTTAGAAGCTTTCTCTGTGGGTACGATATCCGGACTTCACAGTCTGTATTACAAGTTGGCATACGTACGCTTGCGTATTTTTACCAACAAGTTTTTGGCGCCGTTGCCGGGGAAAGTTTTCTTTAACAACTAAGTTGAGATTGCTTGGCTTGTTTTAGTCTTTAATTTTTCTGTTTTACGCGTGTGGTTTGTTGATTGTGTTGTTTCAGGTTTTCTTCTTCTAGTGTATGCATAATACACGACGCAAAGGACTACCGCTAGAACCGTTTCAGCAGGACCTCACTACCTTTGAGCGCAGTGTCAGGAAATCAACACACTTGACTCAAAGGAATCTTAATATGGCTAACGATGATGATGTTCCTCCTGGATTCGTCAATGCGGGTGATAACAGAGTGATCCCGCAGAATCAGAACGCACAAGGCCAGAATAACAATGGGCAGAGGGCGCCGACTTTGATGGAATTCTTTCAGCCAAATGTGGGCAACACGACTCATGGCTACTTTGCTCATCCGGTGCATACGCCGCACTATGAAATCAAGACGAGTTTCATCCAGCTCTTGGAAGCTCGTTGTCAGTTCTATGGTCTGCCGACTGAAGACCCGAATGCACATCTAGCAAATTTTCTTGAGGTGTGCAGTACTTTCAAGATCAGTAACATGACTGATGATGAAGTATGGCTGCGCCTATTCCCATTTTCTCTGAGGGATAAGGCGAAGCAATGGATTCATGCTTTACCTAGAGCAGGGGTGAACACTTGGGCAGACTTGGCCAAAGCTTTCATGCACAAATATTTCTCCATGGCAAAGACTGCGAAGTTGACTAGGGATATTATGCTCTATCAGCAACATGATGGAGAGTCAATACATGAAGCTTGGGAGCGCTATAAGGAGATGCAGAGGAAAGTTCCCCATCATCACATCACCAGGGAAAATCTGATCCAGAATTTTTATAATGGGTCCACTGAGTTGGGCAGAAGCGCGATAGATGTAGCTGCAGGTGGATCACTGATGAGGAAGACAACTGATGAAGCATTTGCGTTATTAGATGAGATGGCTATGAATGGGTGTACTTGGCCGAATGAAAGGGCAAGAGTACCGGCGCAAAAAGGAGTTATGGCAGTCACAGCTGATCCGGCTGTAGAGAGTCTGAGAGCGAAGAATGCTGCTTTGCAGGCTCAGGTGGAAATTCTTATGAGGCAGACTGCAGGAATGAATATGGGTAATGTGGCAGCAATTCAAAGTAGCTGTGAAGTATGTGGAGATCCTACTCATGTGTCAAGTGAATGCTATGTGATGGGACAGGCTTTTAATGAGCAAGTCAATTTCGTGGGAGGACAGAGACAGGGTAATGACCCATATGCTGCTACTTACAACCCAGGCTGGAGGAATCACCCGAACTTCTCATGGAAGGATAATGGGAATAATGCCAACAATCAGGCTGGTCCAAGTTTCCAAGGAGGACAGAGGCCACAACATAATCAGGGCAACTTCCAGAATCATGGGAACTTCCAGAACCAAGGGAATTTCCAACATCAGAATGTGAGGCCACCACATCCACCTGGCTTCCAGCAGAGAGAGCAGGGCGAATCTCTCCATAGCAAGTTTGACAAGATGATGGAGATGATGATGAAGAAGGACGCCGAGACGCAGCAGACATTTAAAAATCATGCTGCCACCATCCATAATCTTGAGGTGCAGAATCAGCAAATGGCTAAAGCTCTGCAAAGCAGAAGTCAGGGGGGTTTACCATCCACTACTGAGGAAAACCCCAGAGAGCATATCAAGGCTATTGAGTTGAGAAGTGGGAAAGCGCTGGATGATCCATACGCAGGACGTGCGACAGTTGAGGCAGAAAAGGATCAGTGTGAGGGTGGCGAACCTGAAAAGGTAGTTGCTAAACCACCCCCACCACCTCCTTTTGTGCCAAAAGTGCCATTTCCACACAGAGTGAAGAAGCCGCAAGACACTTGGAAGTTTCACAAATTTCTTGAAACTTTCAAGAAGCTACAGATTAACATCAGTCTGGCAGACGCATTGAGAGAGATGCCGCACTATGCAAAGTTTCTCAAGGAGATCATCACCAACAAGCGGAGTTGGGATGCAGAGGGACCAGTACCGATGACAGAAAACTGCAGCTCAATCATATTGAGCAGTCTACCGACCAAGCTTAAGGATCCAGGAAGTTTCACTATCCCTTGTACTATCGGTAACATGCAGTCTGTTAATTGCCTTTGCGATTTAGGTGCTAGTATTAATTTGATGCCCTTATCCCTTTTTCGTAGTATGTTTGGTGATCAACAGGTACAGGCTACGCCGATGATGTTGCAGCTAGCGGATCACTCTCTGAAAAAGCCACATGGGATTGTGGAGGATGTCCTAGTGAAGGTCAACAAATTCATATTCCCTGTGGATTTTGTTGTCCTTGACTACGCAGCGGACAAGGAGTGCCCGATGATATTGGGGCGACCATTCATGAACACTGGCAGAGCTCTTATCGATGTTCATGATGGAAAGCTGACTCTGAGAATTGGGGATGAGAGAGTTGAGTTTGACATGAGAAAGATCACACGCCATCCCAATTCTGGAGGTGAATGCATGCGGGTAGACATGGTGGATGAGTTAGTGGAAGAACAACTGGCAGAAAACAATGCCATCCTGCAGTCTATGCCGAATGAAAGGGAGGAGTACTTAGAGGAACCAGTCCTCGAACCACTGTTGAAGAGCAAGCACATCACTCCCCCCTCCTCTGAGAAGCCACCAAAAGTGGAGCTCAAGACTTTGCCTGCACACTTACGATATGCCTTCTTGGGAGCGGATGGCACTTTGCCCATTATCGTCAGCAACAAGCTCACCAAGAAGCAAGAGCAGAGGGTCATTGATGTAGTCAAGGGACGTATCTTGGCTATTGGGTGGCAGATTTCAGATATCAGGGGGATCAGCCCTTCAGTAATGATGCATCGGATTCATTTGGAGGATGAGTCTAAGGCATCTGCGCAGAGACAGAGACGGCTGAACCCTAACATGAAAGAGGTGGTTCACAAGGAGATTGTGAAGCTACTTGATGCGGGCATCATCTATCCCATTTCTGATAGTTCATGGGTGAGCCCAATTCAATGTGTGCCGAAGAAAGGCGGGATGACAGTTGTAGAGAATGAGAAAGGGGAACAGATTTCTACTCGCACGGTTACTGGGTGGCGAGTGTGCATTGACTACAGGAAGCTGAATGCCGAAACTAGGAAGGATCACTTCCCGCTTCCTTTTATTGATCAGATGCTAGAGCGAGTGGCAGGACATGCATTTTACTGTTTTCTGGATGGTTACTCTGGGTACAATCAGATCATTATCTTCCCAGAGGACCAAGAGAAGACTACCTTTACTTGTCCATATGGCACTTTCGCCTACCGCCGCATGCCGTTCGGTCTTTGCAATGCGCCTGCTACGTTTCAGAGGTGCATGACTTCGATCTTTAATGATATGATCGAAGACATCATGGAAGTATTCATGGACGATTTTTCAGTCTTTGGAGACTCCTTCGAGTGTTGTCTTCGTAATTTAGACCGGGTCCTGCAGAGATGCGAGGAGACAAATCTAGTGCTGAACTGGGAAAAATGCCACTTCATGGTTGAGGAGGGCATTGTTTTGGGGCACAAGATATCCAGAGAGGGTATCGAGGTTGACAGGGCAAAGACAGAGGTGATTGAAAAGCTTCCACCTCCAATCACAGTGAAGGGAGTCCGTGCCTTCCTCGGGCACGCAGGTTTTTATCGCAGGTTCATCAAGGATTTTTCTTCCATAGCGCGTCCTTTGACTACCTTACTTGTCAAGGATGCGCCCTTTTTGTTTACTGATGCCTGTTTAGCTTCTTTTCTCAGGTTAAAGGAAGCACTGGTCACTGCCCCAGTCATCTCTAGTCCGGATTGGGATCTGCCCTTTGAGATCATGTGCGATGCGAGCGATCAGGCGCTGGGAAGCATTCTGGGGCAGAGGAAGGACAAGAAGCTGCATGTCATCTATTATGCGAGTCGCACTTTAACAGGAGCTCAGCTGAACTACACTACCACGGAGAAGGAAATGCTAGCGGTAGTGTTTTCACTGGATAAATTTAGGCAGTATCTACTTGGCTCAAAGGTTATCATTTATACTGATCATGCTGCGCTGCGATACCTTTTTGCCAAGCAAGATGCAAAGCCTAGGTTGATTCGGTGGGTCTTGCTCCTGCAAGAGTTTGATCTGGAGATCAGAGACAAGAAGGGCACGGAGAATGTGGTAGCAGACCACTTGTCGCGGTTGGAGGTTCCCGAGCCAGTGATAGAAGGCGAAGTCATCAACGAAAGGTTTCCTGATGAGGCTCTCATGCTCATTAAGGAGACGATGAATCCATGGTATGCAGACTTCGCCAACTATCTATCAGCTGACATTATGCCTCCTGACATGAGCAGTCACCAGCGCAAGAAGTTCCTCTCTGATGTTAAGCGCTATCTGTGGGATGAGCCATATCTATTTCGAGTGTGTGCAGATGAGATGATCCGGAGATGTGTTGCAGAGGAAGAAATGTTGGCCATTATGACTCAGTGCCATTCTTCAGATTATGGGGGTCACTATGCTTCGGGTAGGACAGCAGCACGAGTCCTAGAGAGTGGGTTCTACTGGCCTACACTGCACAGGGATGTGAGAGATTTTGTGCAGCACTGCGACAGATGCCAGCGCACTGGCAATATATCAAGGCGTGATGAGATGCCTCTTTCTTCTATTCAGGAGGTTGAGATTTTTAATGTCTGGGGTATAGACTTCATGGGACCATTCCCTGTGTCGTGTGGGAACCTATACATCTTGGTGTGCGTCGACTATGTGTCGAAATGGGTGGAAGCAGCTGCTTTGCCCACTAATGATGGAAAAGTGGTCCTGAAGTTCCTGAAGAAGTTGATCAATAGATTTGGTGTGCCACGGGCGATCATCAGTGATGGAGGGTCACACTTTTGTAATCAGCAATTTTCCGCCCTGATGAGGAAATACCATGTTTATCACAGAGTGGCGACTCCATACCACCCTCAGACTAGTGGACAGGTGGAAGTGTCCAATAGAGAGTTGAAGCGCATTCTTGAAAAGACAGTGAATAGCTCGCGCAAAGACTGGTCTCAGAAATTGGATGATGCGTTGTGGGCATATCGGACGGCATTCAAAACACCAACTGGTATGTCACCTTACAGACTGGTCTATGGGAAAGCTTGTCACTTACCCTTGGAGTTAGAGCATCGCGCATATTGGGCCATCAAAGAGTTAAATTTTGACCCTCGACTCTCGAAGCAGAAGCGCCTCCTGCAACTGAATGAACTTGATGAGTTTCGCTTGTCGGCATATGAGAATGCCAAGTTGTACAAGGAAAAGACCAAGAAATGGCACGATGCTCATATCGTGCCTAAGCAGTTTACAGAAGGCAGTCATGTGCTACTGTACAACTCTCGCTTGCGTCTATTCCCTGGCAAGCTTAAGTCGAGATGGAGCGGACCTTTCAAGGTGCGCCATGTAGCTGAGCATGGGGCAATTGAGCTCGAAAATGCAAGTGGAGAGACTTTCAAAGTAAATGGACAGCGGTGCAAGCCGTACTTAGGTCCGTTGACGGATGAAGGACGAGAGTGCTACACTCTCGACGCTCCAAACTGAGTCAGGTACTACACGGTCAACGCTAGCGACCTAAAACAAGCGTTATTTGGATGACAAGTCCGAATAATTTATGTTCTATTGCATTTTAGATTTATTTTGTGCATTAGTTAGATTTAATTTTTTTTAATTTTAGTCATGTTTATTTTGAGTCGTCTATTTTATGTTTTCGTGTTTGATTTGTGTTAGTTCAGATTGATCCCGGTATTGGTGTTTGTGATGTGCAGGTACAGGCACAAAGAAAAGACTGTGCAGGACAAATTAACAGGAGCACGACGTGCAAGAATAGGGTGCACGACGTGCCCCTGCACGTCGCGCGGTGGGATGGTGCACGACGTGCGGCCGCACGACGTGCAGGACACCAGCGCACGTCGTGCGCCGAACGTTCCTAGGATCGTTTTAAGGTCGTTTTCTCCATTCTTCCCCACACAAAATCAGAATTAAAAAGAAACCCTTTTCTCCCAACCCAATTCCGAAAATTCCCCACCATAAACCCTACCCTAATTCCCTCTTTTCTACATCAAATTCATCCTAAATTCCACATTCCCTATACCTAAACCATCTCCAAAACAGAATTCTCCTCCAAATTTTTGGCGATTTCAGTCCCAATTTCACCAGTCATGACATTTAGGTCGAAGAATCCTAATTTTGGGGAAGAAGACACTGATCCGGAGGATTCAAGCATAGTGAGGACTCATAGTTCTCCTGAACCACCAGTGGCACAACTTCGCAGGGGACGATCACGGACAGCAGCTGCGGAACGGATTCCTCCGCCAGTCACAGCACCGTCGAGCAGCAGACAGCGGCCAAGTATGGCTGCGAGGTATGATTGTCCCTTTCCTATTTATTATGTCGAGGAAGGTGAGCGATATGCTGTGATTAGTAAGAGGAGGTTGATAGGTTGTAAGATTGTAGATGCAGAAACTCTTGCCAAACTGAATATGCAGGAAGCTTTTGACAGTCACTTGCGGAGATGGGGTTTATTTGGGTTGAGCGAGGCATCCCACCACACTTACACAGAGCTGACTAGAGAGTTTTTCACCACGTTGAAGCGAAAGGGTGGGGTGGAATCCGAGTATAGTTTTCGTCTGCGAGGGGTACGGCACACTTTTGATATGAGGTGGTTGAGAACCACGTTTGGGATGCGTAGTGGCGGTATGCGTCTTACTCCTCCAGAGTATCAGAGAGATCAGATGTGGAGAGAATTGTCTGGCGAGCCTGCGTTTCAGAAGGATTCCAAGGCAAACTTGATCAAGGATGTGTCCATACTGCTAGCATTCAAGTGGTACAAGTACAATATTTGTGGAATCGAGGAGGCCAACAAAATTGGCCATAATGATTTGATTGTGATCTATGCTCTGTTATATCCCGACGATGATACTTTACGGATCAACATGGCATATCGCATTTTGGAGATGCTCCTGAAGATGCAGCAGCAGAAAGCTGCGAGTCCACTGGGTATGGGGTTGCTTGTGAGTGTTATGGCTGAGTGTTTCCAGGCTTATTCTACAGAGGAGGAATGGGAAGCACTACATCAGCCAAAGCTGAAACATATTGATATGGACTACCTGAAGAAGTGCAATGTGGTGGATAACAACAATGCGATTATCCCTTTTTATCAGAGGGCAGGATGGGTGAAGAAATATGGTGCAGTGCAGCAGCCAGAAGCTGCAGGTGATCAGGATGAGGATGCAGAGGGGCATCAGACAGAGCATGTTCAGGAGAGTGCACAGGGTACTGAGGCTACTGAGGGTCCTCCAGGTTTTGAGGAGCCGTTACAGCCATCTTCTGAGACTGATTGGAGACAGCAGATGGAGACCAGGCAGAGGCGCATGGAGAACAGACAGAGGCGGATGCTTCGAGAGCAGCGGGACCATCATCGCATGCAGCGGGCCCACATGCGGGCCACTCACCCGAGTGGTGACGACCCTTCTCCTGTCTACTCACCATCACCAGAGCCGGAGGATTACTAGAGCGTTTTGTCTTCTTTTCCATTTTATGTTATTTTTTATGTCTTGTTCTTTCTTATCGTACTTCTATGTTTATGTGTGCTTTGTTTAGTGTGATTGCATTGGGGTCAATGCATCGTTTAGTGTGAGGGTAGGGAGAAAACTGTATTTTTCCTTTCTTATTTATGTTTTTATTTTTATCCTTGGGTGTGTCTGTAGGATGTGTTAGGAGTGGTTGATCTTATGTGGTGAACCCGTGGGGTGTATTTATGCTATGTCATGTTGGATATTTTGCTACTTGTACTTACCGCTTGGTTGTGTCATTTTGTCGCCCATATGCCATGATTTTTTGTGATGTCAGAATTTCTGAGATTTTAGTGTTTTCGTTCCCCCTATTTAATGAGTTGGTTAATTTTTGCTTTTATGTTCGAACAACTGTGTAAGAATGATAGTTAAATAACATTTACCTAGTTAGCCAGCATGAATTAATAGGACGGAGGTGAAAATTTGCACTTCATGGAACATGTTCTTTCTTCTGAATATTGTGAATTTTGGCATGACGATCTTGGCAGGAGTACTTATGTATATTCTGAAATTTTGAGCAATTAAACATGTTTGTATTTAAATCACCTTGTGTTTACCCAGTTTTGTGAGATTTTTGAGCCTTATCGAGCATACTTTTTATGTCTCATTTTATTGTGGTGTGAGTCGATACATGTTAATTTTCTAGAACTTGCCTTGCGTCCATAGTAAAATTGCATTGTAGGTTGAATAATTTGAAAGTGATAAATGGCAATTAGGATAACCCATTCTTTAGACCACTTTAAATAGCCTACCCAGTGTCCCTTAGTTTAACCAATTTGAGCCTTAGCCATATTTTTGTTGTTTTACACACATTTTACACACTTTACCTTTTCTTATCTCCCTCTTTTCTACCTTATTGTGACTTGACAGATTGATGGATATGCAGGAAACTAGTGTGAGGATGTATAACATCCTCAGCTCATGATATTAGATTGATTATCTCTTGTTTGATATGATTAATGCTGCCTTTTGAAGTTCAGGAAAAAGAGCGGAAAATAAAAGAGAGCTTGAAAAAGAAAGCAAAGAAAAAAAAAAAAAACAAAAGAAGAAAAAAAAAAAAAAATCGAAAAGTTGAGCTTAAAAGATAAAATGCTAAAAAGTTGAACTCAAGGCAATAAAAAGAGAAGAAAACGAGATTAAATTAGTTGAAGAGCTGAATGTGATTAGTTGTGTAGTTCCAGTGATGTTTGTCGGTTTGTCAAGTCATTTATCACCATATTATTTACTTTTTTTTTTTCGTACCCTAACCCAGACCCCATTACAACCCTTTAAAGTCCATTTTGATTCTTTTTGTTTGACTTAACTCAGTAGTGGAATTGCGGACTATAGGCAAGCTTATGGCAAGATTACATGTATTGATGTGAGAGCTTAATTGTTTGTACCTATTACACGTGTGTGTGCGAGAGACTACCTTGTGAGGAGTACTCGGTGATTTCATTATGCAGACTTGTATTTTTGTTCATTTGCTCGAATGTCGTTTGTATTTTTGAATTGATTGGATTGCCATTTGTGATCAATGTAATTTTGAAGTCATGTTTTCATAAGAGTATCTGTGTAGTCTCGGTGTTATTAATTTATGATTTGGCACTAGGCATTGTTATTTGATGTTATTTTTGCAGTGCTGTTTGGCTTAAAGGTTTAGTGTTGATCGGTTCATTATTTAGGGGGTTGTGAAAGTGCTTTAATTTTGGGATTTCTGACAAAGTTTGATGAGTGGTAATGTGGCTTTGTTCTTTATTTGATTGAGGACAATCAAAAGGTAAGTGTGAGGATGTTTGATAGGAGTAGAAATACTCCTATTTTCTAGATACTTTCAGGTCTTTTTAATGCGTATTTAATGTCAAATTCATGTTATTTGTGGTTCTTATTGTTATGTCCAAGTTTTTCAGGTATATGCATGAAAACGGATGATTTCGGAGCTTATTAGAGTGATTTTGGACTTGCGGAGGACTCGGGAAGCATTTGAAGCAAGAATCGGAGGTTTGGAGCCAAAATCTGTAAGTGCACGTCGTGCACGTTGGGAGCACGTTGGGAGCACGTCAGGGTCCAGTGTCCAGAACTTTGGAGATGGGAGAGCACGTCGTTGAGCACGACGTGCTTGAAGAAAACTGGGACCGCACGACGTGCGGTCTTGCTGTGCACGTCGTGCGGTGTGGAATGAAGAAGGGCACGACGTGCCCTTGACTCCTGCACGTCGTGCCCCCTTCGATAGCAGCCGGCGAAACTGACGTTTTAGCCCGTATTTGACTATTAAAGACCTGGGTATTTTGGGAATTTCACATAGCTCGAAGATTACAAGAATACATAGTATAAATACCATTCTTAATCATTGTATTAGGGTTCGCGACTTTGTTTTTGAGATTATACCTTAGTTTATTACAATTTTAGTTTCGTTCTTCATTATTATCGCTGGATTTTCATTGTTCATTATTAGTTTACTTCAACCAAGGTACGATTGATATTAATTTCATACTTCAGTATTTATTTAATCGCAGAATGAATTCATTAATTATTGCTTTAAGTCTTTTTATTATTATGTCTAGCTAAACCCTTCATTGGGGATTATTAATCTAAATTATGTCTGTTTAATTGAATTGAAATTATGGGTTTTTGTTCTTGATGGGTTTTAATTATTGTGCTTAATGCTTAGCCTAAACTGATCACTTAGTCTATGCCGTTTGTTTTAGTTTTAGCTCGAGAGAGTAAACTTGGAATAGAACAATATAATTAAGAACGCAGGAGTTAATTGTGCGAGAGTGAATTAACGAGTGCGGGTTCATTGAATTTGCTTAACAACCATTAAATTGATTTATACATAGGTTAATCATTGTGCGAGAGTGAATAATTAATCTAGTATTAGTGAGTTTAATGCTTTTGCCTGTAATTGCTCGAGAGAGAATTTTAGGTGCTCTAGATTAGTTCGAACATCATCAGAACAATACAATCCATAACCCAAATCAAGTAAACAACATAACGAAGATTAATAATCCCTGCCTTTCCCATTATTGTTAAAACACCGTTTGAATTACAGCTTTAGTTACTTTAAATTACAATTGTTAATTTCTGTCTTTTAATTACAAAACAAACAAAAACTATCTTTTCGGCTATTCGAATCGAGTTCCTTAACTGGTTGTCTTTAGAAGCTTTCTCTGTGGGTACGATATCCGGACTTCACAGTCTGTATTACAAGTTGGCATACGTACGCTTGCGTATTTTTACCAACAACTCTCTTGGGTGAGAGTGGGAGGGGTGTTTTGACTCGATTTTTCCAAATGCAGGGTAAAGTGATATAGACGTTAAGGGAGAATAATTATATTCTTTTTACATTACGTATTTTAGGCATAACTCAACCTCCTTAGAGCATTTCCAATGGTGTTCTTTATTTTAAAGAACATATGTAGTAATAGTATTTTTAAAATAGAGAGTGATATTTTTATTTTTACTCCAATGAACACTCTAAATTTAATTTAAACTTTTTTTAGTTTTCATACATAATAATAAAAATATTGGCTTAATTCCTTAAAGAAAACCCCACCTTACATTTTTTTTCGTTTATACCCTGACCTTGTAAAAATACCATTTGTATCCAATTTTGAGTTTTTATGTTTCATCTCTACCCAAAAGCATTAAATTGTACTCTTTTTATTTGAAAAAGAGTAAACAATCCTTCATTTTTAACTTATATACTAATTAGATATTAATGTTATTAATAGTACAAAAATACCATCTTCTTCAAAAAATTAAAAATAATAATAATTTTTTTAATTCTTTTATTATTTTATAAAATTAAAAAAAAATTAATTAATTATTTGGATGTATTTGATTATTTTTTAAGTTTAAGGATTTATTTGTATTTTTAAAAATAGAAAAAAGTTTGTTTTAAACTCTTTTCCAAATGAAAAGAGTACAATTTAATGCTTTTGGGTAGGGATGAAACATAAAAACCCAAAATTGGGTATAAATGGTATTTTTATAAGGTCACGGTATAAATGAAGAAAAAGTGCAAGGTGGGAATTTTTTAAAGAATTAAGCCAAAAATATTAAACATTAATAACATTAATTTAATGAATTTTCTAATAAAGTTTTTTATTTAATTTAATTTTTTTTAAATAATACTGATAATATATATTAATAATATAAATTTATTTTCATTTTTAAATTGTTTATTTATTCCGTTTTAATATTAAAAACAATTAATAATATATTTCAAAATAAAACTAATTAACTTATTTTTTGAAATTTAAAATTTGATCTTTTAAGATTTTAAGTAGAGAGTGAAAATGGCTCTCTGCATATGGAGAGCCATTTTCACTCTCTTCTCTAAATTTTAAAAATAAAAAGTCTATTGCAGTTTTAATTTATTATCAAACTCTTTAAATGAAAGAGTTTGACAATTTTAAAGAGTCCTTTAGAGATGCTCTTATATAAGTAATAGTGGATGAATACCTTGCAGAGTCTAAATAGGAAAGAGAGTCCTATTTAGCATATGAATTCAAATAGAAAAAAAAATTCTATTCGACTTGTGAGCTTATTTAGGAGGAATCTCCTACATAAGATAAATAATATCTTTCTCGTATAGGAATATGACTCCGAATAGGAACATGTTTTCTATTCTTTTAGAAGATCTACATCTTTTAGAATCTTCTTTTATTATTGATATTGACTTATATTCAGATTTCTAGATCTTTAAATATTTATGTTCGGGTCTGATTACCGGATCTCATAGAATTCAGTCTTTTATTTATCAAGGTAAATCCGTATAGATTCTTTTTGAACTTGATTGTATTTGATTTATTATTTATCGGTGAGTCCTGTGAGAGTCCCGAGGTCCACCTCGATAGGCGAATTCCACAGGACTCGATTTATAATATTTTGGTTTTTATCCGTAACCAAGTATATTATAATTACAAAGATTAGTTAATTATAATACGAGGAAACATAAAATTTAGTAAAGTAGACATAGAAATATGATCATACCATTTTTTTTCATTATAATATGAGTATAAGTTTATTTAAAAATTCAAACTTTTAGGTGAGGTTTCGACTATTATTTAATTATTTCTTGGTAACCAAGTATATTATAACTACAAAGATTAATTAATTATAATAAGACGAAACACAAAATTTAGTAAAATAGACATAGAAATATGACCATGCCATTTTATTTTCATTATAATATGAAGGAAATGTTGAGACATAACCTCACATACTTATTTTCAAAATAATAAAAAAAAAACCTCACATACTTGAATTACATTCATATTTATTAAATATTTATACAAACCCGATGATAGCTTTAGCAATGAAATAAAGTAACGCCATACTCAAAAACTGCATATCTCTGAGTGTCATCGAAAAAAACCCTTCGAACATTAGCAAAACCTGTAGTCATCCTGAACTTTTCTCTTCCACCAACAACTGCAAGCTCCTGTTTCGGCTCCAAATACAAATTCTTTGAAATAATTACAAATGAACTTCTTTTAAATTTGCCTGTATCGAATCCTAAATCCAAGTAAGGAACGAATGTGGCAGTTTCATTTTCTTCGCTAGCTCCTAAATGGAGTCCCTTAGCACGCCCTATAATTCGTGACGTTGGATCAATGCCTACTCTCAAAGCATTATTTACAGCAAAAAGATTGCCAAACTCAATGAGGTCGTCTATTCTGGTTGAATTTGCTCGAGCTATTTCAATAATAGTACTATTTTTACCACCATAAACATGATGGTTGAAGAACTTAAGTTTGGTTATCTTCTGCTTCATACACATACTCGATTTTGTTTCACTATAGTATTCCTCTTGAGCATTTGCATTCAAGACATTAAAAATTGTCACTAGACATACAAAAAATATATCTCCTTTCATCTTTCTTCTATTTGTTCTATTTTGGTAACTAATAATTGAATTATATACAAAACAATTAAGCGTAATTACGTTATTAAATGATACTTCATATTTTATAACTTGCTTTGAAAAAAATGTAATACTTCATTTGGCCAACTTCTGTTTTAAGAATTTTGATAACCTTATATGATAGGTTCAATTCATTTTTTTTCTTAATCAACTAGAACACGTATGTGATTGGATGTCCAAGCGGTATTTTATATAGTGGGATGTTTTGAGAAAATATCATAACTTTCTTAAATTCCCTACAGATATAATCCAGCGGTAATAATATTATAAGGATAATAGATAGATACTACGAATATTCGAATTTAATTTTTTTTTATTTGATTATTTAATTTTAATTATTTACTAATTTGGTTATCAGATTTTAGTTTCTTTTTAATTTAATTATCAAATTCTAATTGCACCAAAAAAAACAATTCGCATAATTTGACCGAAAAAACTTCTTAACGAAGTAAAATTATACACAAGTGGTAATTTTTGTAAAAATATAAATAAAAAGAGGTTATTTTCTACAATATAATTTTTATTGTAGAAATTAACTTAGAAATATAGTTATAGGTTATTTTCACCAATTAATTATCATATGTTAAATCTGTTCAAATTTGATGTTAGAATCACATGCTTAGCCATAAATTGCCATGTTTGCCATTTTTCTGTTCTTGCCATGATTGTCATGATTCTAAATTTAGAAACATGTTTAAAATGTATTTTTGCTATTTTTGGATATATATTTTGTGTATATTTATGTCCAAACCCTTCCCTATGTTTTTTTTGCATGCTTTTATTCTTTTTTTACATGAAAATCGACCAAACGACAAATTACCGCGAACTAGCTACGACAGCGCCGCCGCTACATATCAAGGTGTCGCCGCCATCCCATAGTGGTGCTATTGTTCTTCAGCCAAGACCACTTCCAAATCTTTCAGATGCGTTATAGAACTTATTTTCGTGTTTCCAAGCTCGTTTGAGTTCATTGTTTGTTAGTTGTTAATTGTTGGGTTAGTTTACCTAATTGTTTAAATTTAGTCGTTAAACATTTTCATACTTTTTACTAAGCAAATGAAAGTTATAGAATGAAATGGTGTGCTTAGTTGAATTTTCCTTGTGGGATCGATATTCGTCTTACGGATTATACTACTAGTTGCGATATCATACTTGCGGTTTTGACCAACACTTATCTCTTGAAAAAAATAAGAAACATGATGTTGTATTTCGGTCTTCAATAGAGGTCGAATATCGTGCTATGACTTCTACTACTTGTGAAGTAGTTTGGTTGCAATGGTTGCTTGTTGATATGAGTGTTTTTTTGCAGCGACCAATATTCGGATTGCTAATAACTTGGAAAGAATCAAGCATATTGAGATTGGTTGTCATATTACTCGCTATCATTTTTAGAATGAGACATTGACATTTCTCTTAGTCTTTTCTTCCTTACAGCTTGCAGATTTGTTTACCGAATCATTGTTCTCCTTGCACTTTTATTTTTTGACTGACAAACTTTTGATACTAATTGCTATCACATCTTGAGTTTGAGGGGAGAATGTTAAAATAATTATTATGCTTATATAAGGATAGTATAGTCTTTTACTTATCAAATTAATTTAGCCTACGTAAAGGTCTCTTGCCTTGTTTTAGGGTATAAGTTTTTTTTTTTGTACATTAGGCTTCATCCTTTTATATCTTCTTCTTCTTTTATTTCTTTTCAATCAATGATATTTGAATTCTTCTATTATTGTGTTATGAATTCTTCTATTATTGTTAACACCTTACACTCTCAAAGTATAAAAGTGCAATGCTTCAAATTGGATCATCATGCTTAATATAGGGATTATAAACCTTCTCCTTCATGACATTTATAAGCATTGCAACAGTCCATTAGTCTCGTTTGCAATTCTTGGGTTTGCACATGTAAACAGTTTTGAGTTTAAGGTTAAATGTTTAGCCTTGCAATGGTCTGATTTCGTCAAGTTCTGCGGCCGCAACAAGAATAGTTTTGCCACACAAATTCCTATTATTTATCTTAAATTTTAAAATTCGATCTTTCATAAATTTGCTACTTTCAACCTTTCACATATATCTCGTATACTTATAGAAAAGATTTTTATATTTATTAATGATTGTCAAAATTAAAATAAAAAATATTAAAAGGACTAAAGTCTAACAATAAGAACTGATTAAAAAATTGATTGTTTCAATCATAAAAGATTATTGATTTTTAATCGTAGGAAGAAGAAGTCTTAAGTGATCAATTAGAAAGTTTTTCATGGAGTAAAAGCAAATCACAAGTGTTTTGCAAAATAATTTAAATCTATTTGCTATTATTCTTGGTCAAAACATCAAAGACTAAATCCCAAAATGTAGCTGAGTTGATAAGGCGCTCTCTTAACTTAGGTGAGGTTGCGGATTCGAACCGTACTCATAAATGCAACCGTTTAAAATTTAGGGCAATAGTTTTTTCTCTCGCAAGGCACCTACCTGGTTCGAGTGAGGGTTAGTCTGAATGTGAAAGACCTACAGGTGCCGTCTTATTGTTGGGATTCATTCAGAATACCTAAAGAAATTACAAAAAAAAACATTAAAAACTAAACTCATCATGAAATTTTTATACTATTAGCTTTGATTTGATTTGTTTCTTAACAAATAACTTGCATTTAAGTAGCTCTTTAACTATTTATTTTATATACATGTGGTTTTTCATGAATAGAATTTCAAAAAGCATCATCGTTTTAATTGGCATGAAATGACGATGTTCAATACCTAAAAGGATCCGCATATACAAATTAAATAGCTTAGAGATGACTTAAATGCAAGATATAATTGTTAAGAGGGAGTGAAATTAAAGCTAATAGGATAAGAATTTTAAGATAGATTTAACCAATACTAAATTGTAAATATAAAAGTCAATCTGTTTATTGATAATTATTTTCAGAACAGAATAACTTTTGAATAAGTTATAATAATTTTATTGATTAAAATTTATGGTAAATTTATTTTACATTTAAAGATTGAGCGAATTAAGCAATTACATGGGAGAAACAAATGCACATTGTACCTCTCCAACTATCATCATCCCAATCTGAGTTGTCTACTCCGTCACTATTTGTCCTCATACATGAAACTTTCCTTGTTCCATGTAGAACGTAACACACACAGACAAAAACAGAAATTTTATTTGTTGCATGGAACACCAAATTGAAAGTTCTAAGTTATTACAACACTTGAAGGAAACATAACATCACATGCCTTTCTGTTTTTTTAATAACACCCTCCTTCTTGGGATGTTCACTCTTTACAATACACAACTAGAATAAGGTTAAATATATGAATGCCACCAAATCTTTACTTTATATTTTAGTTTAGTCCAAAAACTTCAATTCCTATCAAAGCGATGACAAAAGTTTAAAATTTATTTCAAATAATGATCTCTCATTAGCTTTTCAATCTAATATGATGCGATGAAATATACTTATAGAATATGGTGTTGATTGTTGGATAGGGATTCCCTCAAGTTCATTTCAACTTGAGGAGTCATGTTCAATAAATCCGTACCATTCATTACCAAATGGATGATATATATCAAAAAAATACAATTTTAATCAAATTGATTTACGCCATTCATTTTATAATAAATGGTGTACATCGTAAACATGAACCCTATATGACCCCCTTAAGTTGAAATGAACTTGAGAGAATCCTAATCCGTTGATTGTCACATTAAGTGCTATATATATAGCGTGAAAATTGATTTTTTTTTTTTATGATGTGCAGCATTGGAATATAACAGAATGAATCTATTGAACCAAATTAAAATTTTAGTTTGGTTCGATTTATAATTAATATTGTTCGGTTATGGTAAATTTTATGAAATTGTTAATTTGGTTAGGTTAGTTTTCGGTATAAAATTTTTAAATTAAGAAAACCAACCAAATTATTCGAATTATTCATATGCACAATGTTTTGTTTCTAATATTTCAATTATTTAAGCTATATATTCTTGTATTTTTATATAGATCCTAAATATCGATTTGCTCCCTTAATTTACATGTAATGAGAAATTAAAATATAAATTTCTTTTCATTTTTATTTTCTATTAATTTAATAATTAATGTTTTTTGAAATCATCAAATCTCATTAAATCGAATATGAAACAGTTACATTTGTAAGAAATTCGGAATAATTCGAAAACTAAATCCGATGACCTGACATGGAACAGACAACATGCTGCCTGATTCGCAGATCTTACTTACGAAAATAAAAATAAATTATTAACTGTTTCGCTAAATAAGTGAAGTCTTCGATCACTCGTCGATCAAAACTTATCCAATCACCCACAAACTCAGAGCATTCCATTCAATCACCACTTGATAACTCCTTCATAAAAAAGAGACAGCAAACTCCTACATAAAAAGGAGACAACAAACCTTTCACAGAGAAAGGACAACAAACCTTTCATAATGAAAGGACAACATAAAACATTCAGAAAAAAAACAAACAATGAAAAACAAATAAAACTAATATAGCTCATAAACGATTCCATTTTATTGATGAAAGATCTTCGATCTATCTTCACTTCTTGGTAAATGAATTGCGCTTCGTTGATAGGTTTTAATCCATCAAAAAAATGAAAAAGAGTCGCTATTTATTATATTCTATCAAATTAAAATAACATAAATAAAGGGATGGCTACCGTCAACAACAAAAATCAAACCATTGACGGCAGCCGGAGAAGAAATAAGAAGAAAACTCTTGGCGGCTAGGGTTTTTTTAGAGAGAAAAAAGAGGTTTTTAGGTTTTTCTTATGGACCCTTGTCCAAATAGTAAAAAAGTAGGTTATTCAGTTTAATTAAAAAATATCCGATTTAATCAAACAATTGTATTTTCAGTTACAATTTGGTTTGTATATATTTTGTTTGCCGTTCAGTTAGTAAAAATTTGAGAAGATCGGTTTTGATTCATTCGATAACCAAAAGAACCAATGTACAACCCCGGCTTGACATAGCTAAACATATTTAGAATATATTTCTGATGACTATCAAATAAACTTATTTAGATCTGAGAAATTTGAACTATTTAACCTCGGAATAAAACTTAAATATTTGGAACTACTTAGATACGAATTAAAATATTTATATCAAATTGAGAAATAAGACAAAACTAGGTACCAAACTGTAATTTAACCCACGAGAAAGAAAGGGTAGCATATGAATTATTTTCAATTGCTTGCCACTCGTGCACTGCAATTATTTTGCCATTGAAATCCACACGATAACTAGGGTTATGAGTTGGACAAGTGTGGTGGGCGAGAGACATTGCGTAGACATTGCTGAGATTTTGTTAGATCTGAATCGTTCGAATCAAAATTATGCAGCAATCAAGTGGATCAGATTCCTTATGTCTCTCCCTTACTATAGATATAAATACAGCGAAATACGAGTAGAACGAACACAAATCAATAAACAAACTCAAAACATAATTCAAAATATTCAACTCCTTTTTTTCTCTCTAGCAATTACAAAATGGCTTCGGTCTTATTCCAGACTCGTTCCGATAGTTTACCGACTAAATCACACCCGCTCGTCTCCGAGTTGGATGATCAAATCTGCAGATTAAGGGCTTGTGAAGCTACTTCTACTTCATCAATGTCAATAACGCATAAACTAAGCGGCCTTCAAGATTTATACGACTGCGTCGACAAAATACTTCTTTTACCTCTAACTCAACAAGCATTAGCTCAGCATCAAAATCGGAAATGGGTGGACGAGCTTTTAGATGGATCGCTAAGGATTCTCGACGTGTGCAACTCCGCTAAGGATGCATTGTTGCAAACTAAAGAGTACACGCTTGAACTCGAGTCGACTATTCGAAGACGACAAGGAGGAAGCGAGAATAACATAGCAACCGAGGTTAAAAAGTACATAACCTCGCGAAAAATGGCGAAGAAATCGATCCAAAAGGCGATGAGTAATTTAAAGGGATTAGAGAGCAAATGCTGCGTTGAAACTGGAACTGAAATAGCTAATTTTGTTAGCATGTTGAGAGAGGTTCAAGTGGTGACTCTTGCTGTGTTGAAATCTTTTATGTCGTTTATTTCCGGGACGAAGACGGTGACGAAGACGAAGACAAAGACGAACAACTGGTTGTTAGTTTCGAAGATTATGCTGAACAAAAGAATCGCGTCGGAGGAAGAAGAGGAAGTTGTTAATGAATTTGCATTGGCGGATATTGCATTGGAGTCTCTTAAGTGTGATAATAATATGGAGAATGTGCAGAATCAGTTGAAGAATTTGGAGCAATGTATTGAAGATTTTGAAGAAGGTTCTCATAATCTTTTTAGACGAATGATCAAAACTAGGGTCACCCTTCTCAATATTTTGAGTTAGAAATTAGATAATTAAACATCTTTTTGTATATGAATCCAAATATTCTTGTATAAATTTTGTTTAATATTCTAACACATCTATTTATTCTCTAAATATTTCTCAACCTTTGTGTTTATTTAAAACTCTCAATGCTGAAAAATCTATAATATATGAAATTAAAGCTGATACATATATATCTACGTAAATTTTCCGATTTATCCATGACAAGTTGATTTTTTGATTCCAAATTTCTTCTTTTAAGGAACATTAATTTCCTGCTGTTAACATAAATATTTCTTCATTTAATCTAGTATTTTCTTATATATTTTGAATTTAAATCTGTTTTTCTCTTTTATTGTCGTTATAAGGTCAGCTTATAAAATTATTTTATTTAGTTAATTTGTATATTGAATAACATTTTAGTTCTTAAAGTATACTTTTACTTACTACTATCCCAGGTGAAACATAAAATCGAGTACGATGAAAAAATTAAAAAAAAATTGAAATGGGTTCATTTTTTTTTTTTTTGAGAAATGGGTTCATGAAAGGTGGATAATGCCATTTGCATTAATTTTGTTTGAATTATTAGTATAACAGAAAAATAATGGGCAACCAATGAATATATAGAAGAGCTGTAAAAGATTCACATTGTCTGAATATAAGTGGATATAATTTGAAACTCAAGTGGATGATTAATAAATGGAGCACATGATTAACTCAATTATGATAACGAAAAAAGAGCTGGTTGTCTCTTTGTTAGGGGATCAATGGAATCATCTTCATATGGCCAAGCTAACAAAATGGATCATGCCTTCTATTTATGGAAAAACCACATTAATAACTCCCATATTAGATTTAATTTATAATTTATTCTTTTTTATTTGAAAATTAAAGTAATTCCTCACTTTTATTTCTATTAATAATTTAGTCATTCCATCCATTTTTGGTGTTCGTCAACGAAGTTAACAAAATTATATGGTCCTCCAGTTTTATTTTCCTCAATAATTTGATCCCTCTCTTTTATTTTTATCAACGATTTCGCCTTTTATATTTAAAAATTAATTTACTCCTAAGTTTTTTAATTTTATTGACTAACATCAAAATATGAACAGAGGAACTAAACTGTTGACGAAAATAAAAATAAAAAATTATAATATTTAATTTTTAACCAGAAGAGATTAAAATATGAATTATGTTAAATGTGAAAAATCTCATAATAATTTGCTTTCTTTCTTTGATAAAATTCAAAAGCACTTTGACATTGAGTTGTTTTGCCAGATCGACAATCTGACCATTGACCAAACAACTCAATTTGCGATGAATCCAACAGTTACAAGAAGCCAATTGGCTAAACTCGTGTCTTAGGTGAATTGTTAATTCAAGCCAAAGAAATTATTATAATCATATATGAAAATTAAATTAAATATTCACAATTGAGAGAATCATATAGTATAAACTATTCACATTTGACATGGGAATCGTTAATTAATAGATTTTTCTAATTTGATGCTTTAATCGAATAACATCAGAAAAATAACGGAAATTGATTTGATTAAAATCAAACTAGCCAAAATTATATACTATGATTAATTTGGAGTCAAGAAAACTCAAGTTAGATTAATGAGTCTACTCCTAATAAAATTAATCACATGGATTATATATAATCTACTTTGGTTATGCTTTTGGTAAATGAGTTTATCAAATACGGGTGGAGATTTTCGCACTCCATCCATTTATAATAGCACTCCAAATTATAACAAATAGACAAATATATCCTGGGAAACGATTGTTACACTCCATGACTATATAATTGCAGTCCAAAAGTGTGTCAGTTGACTAATGTATCCCTAATGTCTTCCTCTTTTAATATCCTCTATGTACATGTATATTTTTACAATTCTTATTTATAGATAAAAGAAAAATTATGCTTTTCTTTATAATTTAATTTTATGTGTGCTATAATTTAAAATTTAGATTTTTCTAAGTCTTATAATTTTTTAACCCATAAACTCATTAGTGTTTTTAAATTTTCTACATATAAAATTAATACAGTTATCACAATTTATTCAAAAAAATAATTCATATTTATTGATTACTAAATTATATTACTTCAATAAGATATTATGAAGTCCATCAAATGTTAAAATTTATAAGTTACTAAGTAATAATAATTGTTTATTGCATTTAGTAGCTAAATGCTAAATATATTATTTTACTTTTAAAACAAATTATAATTATAATTTTTTAAAAAATTATTATATAATTATTAATGTTTATAATATTCGTGGGTCGAGTTTGTGAGGTTTAGACTTGTCTCTTTTAAATACTAATCAGAATTCAGCTCGGTGCTAATTTGAAACTAATACTTACTATTTAAGTTCGAATCGAATATTAAATTTATATTTTTTTATATCGAAACAATTCAGATATATTTTAAAATTTCATTAATTATAAAAATTTAAATTTCATATAAAAAGCAAATATAAACTGAAATTTATATTGATGTAAAAATATAAATACTCAATTATGATTCAAGTGGATATCAAATACAATGATTAGATTTATTTTTATTATATTAATATTAGAAATTTGAATATTTAGAGAGTAATTTAATTTGACAGTATTAGTAAGGCGGTTCAGTTTTATAAGGCTTTTAATCCTACCTTTTCTTATTCTAGCATGGATGTCCTTAGATGTTTGGATTTTTTTCTGTATCCAAACTTGATCGTATTAGTTTCTTTGCCTTCCACTTTTTGTGATTGAGCTAATACAAATATCTTTTATAAAAAAAAAGAGATATATCTTTTACTTATATACTTGTAATTTATATGTAATAAATTATTATATAGGATAATGAGAATTGTTGGCCACTAAAAACCAAAAATAACAGAAATAATCAAATTCTAGATGTTTTGCACGGTGGCTTGAGAACTATACATGTAATATGTCCTAGGGTGTATTTGTCAATATATAATTATTTTGGAGCGCAGTTATAGTGCTTGGAGCGCGAAAATCCCCTCCCATCAAATACAGCACTAGAGTTTAGTTATTTATAAATGACAAACCCCTAAAAGACATAATTTAATGAGATTTAATTTTTTGTTCAAACAAAAACTATAAAAATATCCTAGATAATTATTACATAAATTAAAATGATAAAAAATGGCTCGTGGGCCAAAATTCATATCATCCTATTGTCGATCTATTTGAACTGATATAAAAGAAATCAAAAATACTCATAAAATAGCAAAATAGTGTCAATAATACCAGTTGACTATGTTTATTGCAAAAATATGTTTTATCTGGTAAAAATTGATGGTTTTTATTTGTAAAAAATAAAGTTTTCAAAAAAATAAATTAATTTAAATTTACTATCGATTTACGAAAAATATAAATTTAGTATGTAATGTCAGTTTATTAAAAAGTAGTTTATCAATAGTTTATTTTTTGAATTGTAAAACTAAAGTAAATTATTACTTAGTTGATTATCAGTGCTATGAAATATGTACCAAAATTAGTTTTAATTTATTTACTTTTAGTTTACTCAAAAACAAATTTATTATTGGTTTGCTGTTAGTTTACAAAATTTAAAGTAAACAATTAAGGTTTATTATCGGTTTATAATGTCTATATTTTTTGTTAAAACCTGCAAATATGAATTAATGCATAAGTTAGCACTTTTATCAAATATCTTATATTTATTATCTTGGACGTCAAACATTTAAAGAATAAAAAATGTCAAAATCCATATTTGTCAGCAATTAGAAGAAATCAATATGTCAACAAATACCTATGATTTCAAAATTCATTAAGCCAAGAGCCTAGAACATCAAAAATTAAAAAATTGAAATGGGTATCTACTATTTTGCAAATTAACTGTTCTTAATCACATGGACATCATAAAAATGTGTTGGTCACGCCAGCGGCGAAAACAACCATGGTGACAACATCTCCAACAGCTTCTTGGCTGAGAAAGGCGGCGGTAATTAACAGAGCATTTGACATAGATTTACATTAAAAAAAGATATTGATAATAAAGTCGAAGGAGAAGATACAGGAAAAGATAATTGTGTAATTAGAAATCGTAGTCTTACAATCAATTTATCTTCTCTTGTAAAAGTGAGAAACAGAAAGTATATATGCAAACTTCTCAGCCACTTATATATATAAATATTTAGGTGTTTTCCATAGCTTAATTTCCTCTATAAATAATGCGCCGACAAGTTTGATGTAAAAATATTGAAGTTTGTTCTCCTCGGCCCAGTCTCCTAGTCTTCTTTTCAGCCCATTTAATTAATCAAAGCTCCACTTCTTCAATCAGGACATATAATTCGGACATAAATGTTTGATACTCGAAGCGGAGGACTTGTGATAGCAATATAGTTAGAATATATAGCTGCAAAAGCTCGAGACCAAAGCCCATATTTGAGACTAAAGCCCATGTATGAGACTAAAGTCCATATCTAATACAAAAGTCCACATCCAAAGCTAAAGCTCATATCGGAGACCAAAGCCAACATTCGAGACCAAAACCAGTACCCAGAGACTCGAGATCTAAAACAAACGTCCTCTATAAACCGAGACTAGACACTTACATTCAATCTTGGAACTACAATACCAGCAGTAAGCTAACCAAAATTCTCTATAGTATACAATTCTCAAACCAAGAGAAATTCTAACCTAGAGAACTGGTCACGGGACAGAGCATACTCATAGACCTTCTGATATAAAAGATCTTTCTTACATTAAGAACCTCTAACAGGGATATTCTAAGACAGTGCATGCATATCTCACAGAAAGAAAAAAGAATGATCGTATCAGCCACATCATCACAAGTAGAACAAACACGAACACATCACCATTCAATATAAATACCCCAAAATAGGTAAAGACAAGATTAATACTTTTTTCTCACTTTATTCTCACTCTTTCACTTCTCATTTCATTCTCCTACTCAAACTAATTTGACCGTCTAAGAGGCATTCCAGATTCCACTTCCGGCATCCTTCTAACGGTTGTTTTCTCTATTTCAGTTGGGCCTTGTTGAACTTCCTAGGCCCAAGACCTTCTCCGATGACTTGAAAGTTATCACAAACAATTCGCGTTTAAATGTGTTTAATATCTTTAAGTTAATTGTGTAGAAAACAACATTTTTAGTGAAATAACATAATTTACGATCATTCATTGTTCGCAACAATCGTCGGTGTTATCAATCTACAAATGTCAAGACAAAGTCCACTAAGGAGACACCAAAACCGTCTGAGAGCCCATTTAATTACTTACCACACTCATTCTATGAAAACAAGCTGAACTCGGGTACTTTGTAATCCTTAGAAAGGGGTAGGGCTTGTCGATCCAATCAAAATATAGATTCATATATGATGGCCTCGGGTATACTCCCAACTTCTAAAGATCCTCCAAAAGTTTTAACTGATCATAACCTCCACTTTGTCGCTAATCGACATATTCTTTACACATGTGGAAATCTCAGGCAAAGAGTTTTGTAAGTTTATACGAGGTTCAAGTACAACTTCCTTTCTTGGGTGCCGCATCATCATATCGCCCCCACTGATTGACTAGCATCCTACTGATTTGAAATCTTCACTAAACTATACTGCATGCCAAATCTGGTGGACGGATGGGTCTTATAGGCATTTCTGCTTAGCGCGCTAAATTTGTTCGAGTTTAGGGTGAGATCGGCCTCTCTATTGCGATTGTCAGCTATATGTTGTCTTGAGATAACCTTAGCCAACGTTTCTACCGCGCTTGACAAACTATTGAGGTCTGACTTAATGGGGTAATTGATTCTAGGGGTCACTGTACTTTTCAAGAATTGCAAAATGGTGACCGAACTTCAAAACGTCACAAAATGGTTACTAAACTTTTAAATATGTGATTTTTGGAGGTTTTTAAGTGTTTTACGGTCAAATTATACATATGTAGTAATCAAAATTTGATTATTTATGACAAATAATATCTTATATTTTATATATACACACAATCAACAAAAAATTGACTCGAAATATTTTTTTCAGTGACCAAAAATCCTTCTATCATAACAAAACCAAATAGCATAATAACTAAAATGTTATGTTTTGAAGTTTGGTCACCATTTTGTAATTTTGAAAAAGTATAGTGACCTCCAAAATCAATTACCCGACTTAATGACCTTCTAGATGATCATTGCCCCATCAAACATTAGCCAATTTTCATGTGTTATTTTGTTCCTTAAAATGGTGAAATCGGCATCTGATAGAGATGGTAGATTGGAAGGTAGGTCATGTTGTAATTGTTCATATCATCCTCATGAACCTGATTGGGGGTCATGCAGGTTCTCTTTAACAGCTGTTGGTTTGTCTTATCGCCCTTTGTCAGTATCGCCTCTAGATCTAAATCTAATTCTCTGATGATTCACTAATTTTGTGAATGGATGTACATGATACTTTTGTTAATGTTGAACATAACACGTCGATCCTTAGTAGAGTTGCAAAAAGATTTAGCGGTCAAAAATATATGACGCACGAATCTTTGAATTTGATTAATGGATTCAACTAGACTTGATGCCTAACCGAATATGACGAGAAAAATAATCAAATTGGTTTGAGTAAATTACACTAGCCTAAATTAAATTGTGATTAGTCATGAGTATACTCCTAAATTAAAATCAACTACAGAGATTAGAGATAAAAAAAGTCTAATCGATTGATTTTATTTTTGATAAATGGGTTGTACCAAATACAACACTAAAACTAATTATTTACAAGAGACAAATCCTAAAAACAAATATAGTCTAATGAGGTTCAACCTCTTATTCAGACCGGTGTAAACATACAATAATATTTATAATAATTAAAAATATTACATATGTTACTAAAAAGTAACTTTTATAAAAGCAAATATAAAAATAAAAAAGTGTTATAATAAATAGTCATTTTTAGTATCATTTACACAAATGTCAATTGAACATGTTTTCAGCATTTAAAATGAGATTTCTAAAATATGCTGTTATAACAATATTGTTAAAATAAGAATTTTTGTTGCATGTAGTGCCCATTGTTGTAAACTTGTATTGAAGCAAATTGCATAAATTATATCTAAGAATCTGAAAAGACTTGGTGATGGTTCCATATAGACTTTGCTTAGACTACATTGAAATATGTTTTTAAATCCAATTCTAAAATTATCTTAATCTCCACATATATTTGAAGATAATAAATATCCTAATTATAGTAATTATTTATCATAAATTTCTAAATCTGTTTTTTTTTAATTGGCTGTCTTAGTAATATGAGCTATACCGCCCGTGTGCTGCAACTACCGTCCCATTAAAATAACATTGGAATGAGTTGGAGAAAAGGTTGACAAGAAACATTGCGTAGACATTGCTGAGATTTTGTAAGATTTGAATTGATCCAGATATATCATGCATCAGATTCCTCTTGTCTCTTCCTCCCACGTTCATATATATAAATTCACAGTCTAAAAATCTGAGTTGGTTCAAAATATTATTCGTGTTATTGATTAGTAACGGTTACCAACTTCTAAATTTTTATTTTTTTAGTAATTAAACTTTGATATTATGGAAACTAACTAAATAAATTCAGGTGAAAATTGCCGACCGGCGAAAGACATATAACATCAGTAATAATTGGTATATATTTTCAATAAAATATATAATTTAATGGCCTTAGAGCAAAATTTTATGTTGGATGGAAAAAATGGACAATTTTTTTAATAAATAGAATTAAATATAGAGATATGTAATATAAGTAAAATTCTTATTCCAAAAAAAAAAAAAAAAATATAAGGCTGCCCACCTTTTTCATCCTGGATGAATATTATATCCTAGAAGTTCATATAAGAAGAAAATCAACGAAAATGACATCCATCTGGACGATGTTAAGGTTAGCAGCAAGTCTCGAAGATCGAGCAGATGAATGTAAAAATTGTCTTCCTTCATGGTGATTTGGAGGAAGAGATATACATGGAGCAGTCAGAGGATTTCAAAAAAGAGAGGAAAGAGCAGTACGTTTACGAATTGAAGAAAAGCCTATACGGCTTGAAACAGGCACCGAGACACTGGTACAGGATATTAAACTCCGTGGATCACTGAAGTCTCAAGATGTTACAGAAAGGTCACTAAATAAAAAAATCTTACAAAATTGTCACTCAACAGACCCATTTGTTACAACGGGAAGTCACTCCAACGAATCCGACTCTTTTTAATGTGAAACGCTGCGTTTCATGCACACTTGGCGCGCCGGAAGTGGGAAACAAATCTCTCTCTTCCATGTCAGCTCAATTGATTGCCACATCATCCATCACTCCATCAGTAATAAAAAATTGAAACGGTAATAATTTAAAACCCTAAATTAACTTCCCCTAAAATCAAAAGTCATAACCCATCGATTCGTTTCCCCCTTTGTAAACCCTAACCTGATTATCTCTTTCTTCTTCTTCCTCTCTGCAATTATTTCCTTTGTTCATTTGATCGATTAGAAACCCTAATTTATCTTCTGTCAGTTCCGTATTTGTGTCATCTAACCTTAATTATTTGTTATTGTAAACCTTAATCGCAAACTTTAAAGCAAAAAACGAAGAACGATGGAGCGCGATTGGAAACCTCGGTGGCTGGGAGATCCAGCTCCTATTTATGGTAAGCTCTCACTCATTTTCATGGTAAATGTCTGTCTTGTAGAAAGTTTAGATTAAAAGTGTTAATCTTTGTTAAATTTCATTGTTGTGTCAGCTTCTGGTTCTCCCTACTTCAGTATGTGAATGCACAAAATAGTTGTTGGACCTGTTGTAGGGTATGATCATCGCATAATGGGGTATATAGATTATTGTACTGCGTTGAATTTGTCAATGGCAGAGTTGGTTTGTATGGGTATCAGTTTGGGATTAGGTGTGGATGCAGATAGGTTTAAGTGGTATCAGGTTTGTGATGAGGAACGTGTTAGTTTAAGCAGACTCCGGAATGATAGAGATGTTTTCAAGATGGCCCTCGATGTGGATGCTGAAAAAATGATAGATATTCATGCTACTATGGAAGTGGGTGTCAGTTCCTTAGAGTTCAGTGATGTAGGTGAGAACCAGGTAGATGCTCCTGATACCAATGCTCTTGCTGAAGATTTTCTTCATGGCAATGCTCCTGATGCCAATGCTTCGAATGTTAATGCTCCTGGAGATGTTGATGGCTTGGATGTTGTTGATGGTGTGGATGCCACTGAAGATGTTGAGGGTGAAGAAGACAATCAATCCGAGGGCAGTCTGTTAGAAGATTCTGACTATAGTGATGACCATAGTATGGCTAATGATGGGGATGTGCAACAAGAGGACATTGATGTTGCTGACAGAGAACATGAAGCAAACACTGAGGGTGTAGTTAATGCAAGTAATGAGGGTGAAGATAATGCAAATACTGAAGGTGCAGCCAATGCAAATACTGAAGGTGGTGATTCCTTCATTGCAGACTCCAATGAGCTGCATTCAGCTTCAGAAGGAGATTCTGATGCTGAGTCAGGGAAACCACAGTTCTGTGAGTTCAATGGGGAGAATATGGATGACCCTGAATTTAGCATAGGGATGATGTTTAGAGACTTTGCCCAATTTAAGGAAGCTGTCAGAAACTATGGGATTAAGAATAGGTATGTGATGAAGTTTAAACCTAATGACAATTTAAGATGCAAAGCTTACTGTCAAAAAGGATGTCCCTTCAAGTTATGGGCATCTAAGATGAACAAGGACAACCTAACTGTCCAGATCAAGACTGGACACTTAACGCATGAGTGCAGTAGGGATCATAACATTCGACATGTGAATCCTAAGTGGATTGCACAAAAGTATTTGGAGCAATTCAAAGCTGATCCAAATTGGAGTTTAAGTGGAATTATGCAGGCTGTAAAATCCAATCAAAAATGCAGTATAGGGAGAGTAGCTGCTCTGAGGGCCAAACATTTAGCACTCCTTAAGCTAAATGGTGATGAGGCTGAACAAATGAAATTGTTGATGGACTACAGACTGGAACTAATTAGGACATATCCTAATTCAACTATAATGTTCAAAAGGAATCAGGGTGTGTTTCAGGGAATGTACGTGTGTCTGAGCCCTCTTAGGGATGGGTTTATGGCAGGTTGTAGGAGGGTCATATCAATTGATGGGTGCTGGCTGAAAGGGTTGTATGGAGGACAGTTGCTTGCGGCAGTAGGGATAGATGCAAATGATTGCACGTATCCGATAGCATGGTGTGTAGTTGATAGCGAGACCAAGGAGAATTGGTTGTGGTTCCTTAGCCTATTAGCAAATGATTTGCCTATCAACAATAGCCACGGCTGGTGCTTCATGAGCGACAGACAAAAGGTAAGTAATTTTATTCCACCTATCTCA
Source organism: Mercurialis annua (assembly GCF_937616625.2). NCBI lineage: Eukaryota > Viridiplantae > Streptophyta > Magnoliopsida > Malpighiales > Euphorbiaceae > Mercurialis > Mercurialis annua. The sequence continues at coordinate 12,964,379 of NC_065574.1, forward strand.
ACACATACAGCCATTTGCTAAGTCCAACAAATGGGAAAGACCTCTGGCCCAAAAGCAATGATCCACTAGTGAAACCCCCACCTCCTGTAAATTTCAGAAGAGGCAGAAAACAATTACTGCGAAGAAAGGAAGATGATGATTGGAGAGACCTAGAAATAGTGGTGTAGTCAATGGGAGAGTGACAAAAAAGGGCACCATATCAAAGTGTTCCCACTGTGGTAAAAGAGGCCACAACAAGAAATTCCATGAGAAGGAAACTGGTGCTGCCCCTGTAAGTATATTTCAATCATAAATATTGAGAATCAAAATATGTTGCAACTTTAATACTAACTACACTAACTTACATTTATGCAGGGCACTAGCAGGATGCCTCTTGGACCTAGAGCTTCTACCCTGCCTACACCTGCTGCTGCCCAGGAAGGAATGCCTCCATCTGCTACCACCCAGGAAGAGCAAGAATTTGACACTCAAGAAGAGATCCATCCACCTGCTGCTACCCAGGAAGAGCAAGAATATGACACTCTTCTTGAAGAGATCCCTCCACTTGCTGCTACCCAGAAAGAGCAACACTTTGACACTCTTTTTGAAGAGATCCCTCCACTTGCTGCTACCCAGGAAGAGATCCATCCACCTGCTGCAACTCAAGAGGACATACCTCCACCTGCAAGATCTACCCAAGACATATTAACAAGGTTTATGAGACCCACACCACTTGATAACTTGGTTGGTCAAAAGACAAAAAAACTTGTGGACATTATTAGGCCTGCAGATAAGGACATCCAGAAAGGGAAGAGCAAAGTTATTGCTAAGAGTCAGAAAGACAAGAAGATTCAGAAACAAAGGGCTAATATGAAAGCTATGAGTCAGAAAGCTCCAATTCGCACTGGAACTCCCAAATCTGCAGCAAGGAGGATGCCAATACCCGTGCAGCCACAACCAACTGGGCTCCCAAGACCTGTGAAGCTTCCTGTGAAAAGAAACTTAGATGCAGTGTACAATCTCTTCAAGGACCCACATCCAGATGTGAAGTTTAAGGATGCAGCATCATCTTGCAGCAAGGACCCTACAACCTTCAGTCAGCCAGATCTGTGCAGCAAGTTGAGTTCATTTAGAGCTCCAAGACCTTCTAAAGAGCCTCCTGCCCCAAAAGTTTCAAGTAACTCAAAATCGTTGGTGACTCCTCAAGCAAAAATGACCAAAGCATCATCTGTTATCCCCTCAACAACAAAGAAGAGAAAGATATGGGTTCCTCCGGGTCAACCTTCAAAGAAAGAGCTTTAAAATTATCAAATGGGACATTTTTTTGTGGAAGTGAGTTGGGACAGCACTCCTTTTAATTAACTATGTTATTTTGTTACAATGGGGGGGACCATTGTTAGGTTTTTGTATAGAGAATATTAAACTCTTTCTTTTGTCAAGTTGGTGGTGCATTATTGCACTGAACCTACCCCACCATTTCTCTTTTCCTATTTCTGCCAGGTTGGTGGGTTTGTTTATGTAGGCTGAATATTAACTATTGCTGTGCTGTGAGTCTCTGTATTTTTTGTTGAGTAAATTTCTTATCTATGAGATTGAGCTGTTATATTCCCCTCATTTTTCCAAATTTTTTCCAGTAAATCTTTTCTTATGGCATGTATGTAAATGCAAATGCATAATTTTTGCTGTGTTATATTTTCAATCAATCAGCAGATTTTAAACTAATGCAGCAGATTTTAAACTAATGCAATAGATTTTTAACCAAGCATTCTTACTCCTGCATAAAAAAACTTTCACAGTTCATTGATCAAACATATTTTTCATTCATTACTAACACAATTGAGTTACATTCAGAGTTCCAAGTGCATTCATCAAACATAACTTACAGCAACCTAGTACATCTAATCATTCAACCTAAACTACTTGCACTCCATCTTCCAAAATAAAATACAAACACTAGTAGAAGTATTAGCTTGACATAAGTCCATTTTGCTGTCTTCCTGTTATTCTCCATTTCATTCTTATCAACCTTTTCTAGCAGTTCAAGTAGAATAGATTTTGTTCTATTAGGCATAGCTTTGTCAAACCAGTCGAAGTAATCACATCCACCTCCTCCAGACTGTATATAAGAAAATGAGAGGTTTTAGTGGAAAACCACCATCATATTAATCTAACAAATTGAGTTCCATAAATAAACTTACCTGATGCCAATGCTGGCACCCAAAGAACCGCCTTCCTGGGTTCGCTTGAGTCCAAGCTGTCTTCAGCACAGCAGGCTGATTGCAATGGCAGAGAGGAATAAAACTTGGATGCTCCATTAGGGTTCTACGGCAAACCTAACAAATTAGGGTTATAGGTTAATCGAATAAATTACAAATCATGGGAGTTAAGAACACGGATTGAAAGGAAGAAATCGAAGAAATTAGAGAAGATAGACAGAAACTAGGGTTCTTCAATATTGGGGATTTTTTTTTTCAGAGGATAAGAAGTAAGAAGAAGAAGAATTTGATTAAAAGGAAAAAGAAAAGAATATTACCGTTGTAATCTTTTTTATCGTTGATATTTATTAACCCCAACAGTTGGAACTCATTAATTGATGTGGCAATCGATTGAGCTGACATGGAAGAGAGAGATTTGTTTCCCACTTCCGGCGCTCCAGGTGTGCATGAAACGCAGCGTTTCACGTTAAAAAGAGTCGGATTCGTTGGAGTGACTTCCCGTTGTAACAAATGGGTCTGTTGAGTGACAATTTTGTAAGATTTTTTTATTTAGTGACCTTTCTGTAACATCTTGAGACTTCAGTGATCCACGGAGTTTAATATCCCACTGGTACAAGAAGTTTGAGTCTGTTATGGAGGAGCGAGGCTACAAGAAGAATACACCAGACCATTATGTGTTCGTGCAAAATTTATGTGATGATGATTTCATTATACTTCTGCTCTATGTGGATGACATATTGATAATTGGTCAGAATATTTCAAGAATCAACAACTTGAAAAAGTAGTTGAGCGAGTCTTTTGCTATAAAAGACTTGGGCTCAACAAGGCAAATTTTAGGCATGAGAATAACTAAGAGATAGAAACTCCAAGAGACTATGGTTATCACAGGAGAAGTACATTAGAAAGTACTTCAAAGATTCAAGATGGATAAGGATAAAGCGGTTAGCTGTCCCCTTTCTAATGATTTTAGCCTGAGGATAAAGCGGTTAGCTGTCCCCTTTCTAATGATTTTAGCCTGAGTTCTGAACAGTGCCCTTCTATTGAGAAAGAAAAGGAGGAGATGACTAGAGTTCTGTATGCTTCAGTAGTTGGGAGTTTGATGTATGCCATGGTATGTACACTACCATATATTGCTCACTCGGTCGGAGTAGTGAGTCAGTTCCTTTCAATGGAAAAGAACATTAGCCTACAGTGAAATGGATTGTTAGGTACCTTTAAGGTACATCAAGAATGTGTCTATCTTTTGAAGATGGAAAACTTGTGTTAGTTGGATACACAAATGCAGATTTGGCTGTAGATGTTGACTCGAGAAAGTCTACATCGGATTATAGGATTTCATTTGCAGGGGGAGCTGTGTCATGGAAATCAAGACTATATAAATGTGTTGCGCTCTCAACAACAAAAGCAGAGTTTATTGCAGTAACTAAAGCTTATAAAGAGTTGTTATGGATTAAGAAGTTCTTAAGTGAACTTGGTTTCCACTAGACGAAATACGAGCTGTTTTGTGATAGTCAAAGTGCTTTTCATCTCGGGAATAATTCCTCTTTTCATTCAAGATCTAAACATATCAATGTGAGATATCACTAGATTCGAGATGTATTGGAGATGAAGCTGCTACAACTGGAAAAGATACATACCGATGAAAATGGATCTGATATGTTAACCAAAATTCTTCCACGAAGAAAGTTTGAATATTGTCGACAAACAGCAGGAATGGTGGTGTCTCATGTAGTCGGGAGGGGGAGATTGATTGTGGTGGGCCCCACATGTATTAATAAATAAAAAAATAAAAGATCATTTACTTGGAGTAACCTCCGAAGAAATTGCTTGGAGGTTACTCTAAGAAAATAACTATGGCCTCCAAATCAGATCTCCGTAGAACTGGAGAATTCACATCTGCTGGTGGTTGGATTGAACACCATAGTCATCAGCATTAGCTGGTTCAAAATCAATGGAAGCATCTTGACCACCTATCTGGGGTTGGTCGCCTTCTTCATCTCCAATACGTCTATGAACTATTGTTGGAGGAATCAATTCCGAGCCCTTTGAATCTCCATTGGATCCCTCAAAAATATTTTGAGCCTTTTTAACATCCTCAATGGTCTGACTTTCAACAAACACGGCATCAAAGCCTCTTATGGACTGGATCGTAAAATCTATAGCCAAATTGATAAAAAAAATTAGGAGTACTTTAATTAGATAGGAATGTTAAAAAATCGCAAGAATCACCATGAATCAAAGAAAAGTTCATTAAAATAAAATATGAAAGAATAGTGGAGCGATGGTGTAGCGATGAAGAAACGGTGAAGAAGAAAACAAAAAAAATGGAGAAGGAAAGAAGAAATAAAAAAAGAAGGAAAAAAATTGACAAAGGAAAGAAGAAGAATAGAGGCGAGAGAGAAGAAAAAAAGAAAAGGAGAAAAAATAACAGTTGTGACGTGATAAGAGTAAAAAAAAAAATTATAGTAAAAAATTAATAAAAAGTAGATATAATCATAATATAAACATGCTTTAGAATAAAAAAAAAAAAAAAACATTCAAATGGTTAGGTATTTAATCTATCTTTTTCTTGTTGATATAGAAAATCAAATTATTTTTAAAAATGAAGAATTTATCCTAATTTTTTCAATATAAAATGACACGCTTGTTAAATTATGTTTAAATTAAAAAATACACACGGAAAAGAGCGGAGATGCTATAAGCTATCACATTTTTGGGTCTAAAAGAAGCTCTCAGTTCACCAACTTAATAATCACCAGCCCACCTTAAGAATAATTATAGCCTGAGAATAAGCTCCTGTTCAGACCTTGCTCTAGTCAGATAAAAATGTGGACTACAATGACTTTGAACATGTTAATTTCACATGTAAAGATGAAAGATTGTAAGAACAGCAGCAATTGAAGAACATACAGACCATCACAAATGGTAGCTATCTCAACTAATTCCCATAAAACAGGGAAAATTACACGTGAACTAGAGCAGCAAGTATCCCTCTATATTACATTTTTTTTTGTCGTTAAAACAAATCAATTCCGAGCTCAAATTTTACATAGACATGGTGTGGCCTCAATCACAATGCATGATCTGTATAGGTTGTTGATCTCATGATCCTCTTCCGCCTCGTTGTTTCTTTTCTTCAAGCGCGGCGGCTTCGTTCAACATGTCGGCAGCATCATTATGCATGTCAAGTTTGGCAAGGGCAACTGACTGCATGTAGAAAGCTGTGGGCCACTCTGGATATACACACTGTGCTTGCATTGCATCTCGAAGGGCAGCATCCGGTTGATCGTTCATAAGATAACAAAGACTACGCCGTGCAAAAACTGTTGGGGATACCATGGTTCCCACATCTATGAACTACAAAAGTAAAAATAAACCAAGCTAAAAATCATATTCACCAGGTCCAGCTTCCGGTTTTGGTGTCTCCTTTATGTCACAGCGGAAGCTTTTTGACACTTACGTTTCTGTGAAATGAAAACACTCCTAAAACTCCGAAACTCTATAGTTATAACCTATTTTTGTAAAAGAGTGTTGTTAAGCTATTTGCATTTCAGCATATCCCCGTTTCAGCATTTCCGTTTCCGTGCTACATACTTATATTATATATTTACTATCCCATATGTGCATTAAAGCAAACCAGGCGTAAGTCTGCATAGGGAATAATCTACTGCATGAAAAGCTAAATGAATATGCGAGTAAGTTTCATAGGCATACCTGGGAGTAACAGTCGATGGCAGTTTTAGAATCTTTATCGCGGAATGCAAAGTCCCCTCGCTTCCTTGACTCCAGCATATCTCTCATTTGTTGTGTCCACTCTTGGAAAGATAACTACACCAAACAACATCAAGTGAATCTCAACCTGAGATCGAGAAAATACAAGAGATGAATCTATCTATTTCAATTACCTCATTTGTCCCCTCGTCATCTTTGTAGTGTGTCATGACCAAGATCTGATGAATTGCTGTGAGGTCCATCCTTGAACAAGCCTCACCCATTGGTGAGAGAGGGCGTTGAGGAGTTGGCGGGGCTTCCTCGTGTTTTGCAATTCCAAGCATTACATAAGATGGAACCTGCCACACTCACAAAAAAAAAACTAATTAGTTTCCATACCTCATTTATTTATCTATATCCAAAATAAAAGATTAAAGTCTGTTCTGTGTAATTTGACACTGAAGGAACATCTGAAATGCATAATCACAGACATTAGCCAACCTAAGGCCAGAACCTTTTAGATTAGCAAACGAGTAGATAAGAACCTAGAGAACAATCCTGTCCAGATATAACTTAAATTAGAAATAGTTTAGTATGTTCCAATATTTCAAAGGGAGGATACGTTTTCAATGATTTAGAATAGAGCAAAGAACCTTGTCATTAGCAACCATTTTTCAGTTGCACATTGACGGATTGCTCAACTCGCCTGACATAGTCATTTATCTCACAGAAAAATAGTTAAGAATACTGATTCAACCATCAGACTCGGCACACTTCATTTCCAAATTGAGCTCATAGTGCGCATTGCAATGTTTTTAAATTATCTACAGTTATGACCTCTGAACTAAGATCGACCATTGAATGCCCATTAGGCTTGAGGCGGGAACAAGCACAAGCCTACCTTGCCTTGAGCTAAAATATTTCATTAACTAAATGATGTTTCGATCATTGATAACTTTGATACCATGTCAAATAACAATCAATCTAAAATCTGAAACTTACAGATAAGACTCTCAACTATGATTTTATTGTATCTAACAGTTCATAAAGTGACTTGTGAATTCATCACAAAAGGCCATTCTAAGGCTTCTTAATTTATTTCAGTATTTGAGTATCAATATTTAAATTGGAAAAATGAAATCAGCATTATGTAGCATATTATTAAAAATAACAGCAAGAACCGAAGACAAGAAAACCAAATAGATAGCTAGAACTCGCTTACATCAGGTTTTGTTTGCAGTGGAGCAAGTGTGGCGACAAGGTCCTTTGTACTAGGCCGTTCTCTGGGTTCATATTGCAAACATCGAGAGCCAAGATCAACAACTGCAGTTGCTTCTTCTGTAGAAAACTTTCCCTCCAAATGCGAATCCATTAACATAATGATGTTTTTACCTCTTATCATATCCAGAGCCTGTGTAATTGCAGAGTTATCTAATGAGTACTGAGAATTCAACTAATAAAAAAAAAGGAAGGAGTATGAATTCTGCCCAAACTATTTGTTACAAGAACTACAACGTCAAGATGATTCTTTTGTAATGAACTATGTAAAATAAGATATGAGTTCAATGTTCATATAATTAACTTATATTGATTTTATTGGGCGCATTAGAAAAAAGAAAAAGATTGCCAACACATTGGAAAACACAACTTATTTGCAATGTTAACAATCAACAACTTGGATATTTTGGCCTTTTTTTTCTCAACTTAGTTTTCACTTATCTTCACTGTGACATCACGAAAACTTTGACATTTCAATGATACAACGATTATTTTCAACTCATCACATAAATTTTATATATGCCCATATTTTACTCGTCAATATTGATCGGCATTTTGAACTCATTACCAAAGTAACTCAATTTACTGAAAACCAGAAAAATATTAGTAAGTAGGAAAAAAGAGCTGAATCATTATTTTAAACCTATCATATATGAGCTAGAATTTAGAGCGAACTGTAAAGAAATAAATATTGCGGGGTTTTGCAACTACCATCACCTCATAATCTGTAATGATAACCACAGTTCAGTATCGCAGGTTTCTACTCTAAGAATTTGCATGCTTAAAGTTTAAGCTATAAATTACTAAATAAATACTACTTACATGACTTGGAGGAATATGCTTTCCACTTAGCAAGTCCAGAAGAACAGTACCAAAACTGTACATAACGCTTTCAGGGGTGACCCTTCCTATAGGGAAAAATAGCAACAAGCATATTGAGGAGAATAAAAATGAGAATCGCAGCAGATTTTCTAGAAAACAAACATTTCTTTCCACTTAAATATGGGTGCATTTTCAAAATATTACAAAAGAACAACTCATTTCATATCGGTAAACACCAAGAGTTAACCTCATACAATGTGTGGCCTTTAGAGAAACTTTATCTCCCCATCTTCAGCAAAACTAAGGCTAGATGGTTAAACAGATGTAACTTCAGCAGAAATGATTTGATGCAGAGTAGAAAACTTTTACAGATTAGTTACACCGAAACCAAAAGTGGATAAAGTTCTCAAACCATCAATCAAAAAATGGTTCTCAAACTTGTTAAAAAATTGAATGGCTTCATTTTCTTGTTTTCATGCATGCGAGCTATTCCAATACTTAGGCAACTGAAACATCTTGATCGAGCATGGAGATTAATAAGATGATCCAAATGTTGCTCTGTGCAGGTCTGTCTCAACTCTCCTGAGATTAAGCTGGGACTCAGCTCCACCTTTGATGAGCTCCAGCTTTTGGGTTTAAGCTTAGGTCAATTTTACTATAACCAATCTAATACGCTACTCTCGAATAAGCCCCCGAAAGTAACAGAAGTACTTTGTCATTGCATCTGGCCCTTTTTAATTGCAATAAAGATCAAAAGAAGCATGCTTGAAAAGTATAATAATAGTCAAACTCGACGAGATCTGTTTTCAATTCATTAATAAATAAGGTAAAGTTTTTGTACTATCTACTTGAGCTCAATAAATAAACATGAACGACTTTTGTCAAACCTGTTTACGAGCTGTTGACTAAGCGAATTTCTGCTCAAAATCGTCCAACTGTCTCAGTCTATATACACAAATAAGCTTTATCAAGCAATGGAGCTTGGAAGCCTTTCACTACAGTAAATTGCTTAGGCTCGTAGTATCATCTATAAAGTATCATATAATCATTCCATTTATATACAGCTGTAGAGGTAAAGGCTGCTAAGGCAGTCCAGAAAGCAGAACTGAATTCTTAATATTAATTAATTATTTCTTTCTACTTCGTTTAGTAGATGTCTAGTAATCACTGTCATTAATCCCTTGCCTGAGAGTAAAATGCTCACTTCCGGTTTTGGCTAATAGAGAACTACTAGCATAGACATAGTAACAATGATGTGCAGGAACCTAAGTTAGAAAAAAAGAAAAGGAAACAAGAGTATGTTCGAGTTACCCAATAAATCCAATCTTGATAAACAAATATACACAATCCAGTAGCAAAAGAGATATCAAAATGAATGTCATCCAGAGCTGTTGACTCTCTCTCTCTCTTTCTTCTGTCCCAAGTCCAACTTGGTTGAAGAATACAAGAGAAAGGATAAGGACACTATCTAATCATTAAAAAAATTGCCTTACATAAGTGCACTAAGAAAAAGTAGACACCAAATGAGTATGGTCACAACAAGTTGGGCACAATTTCCAAGGTAATTTATACATATAAGAATTTCAAAGTCAAGAATAGAGGATGAATGAGATTGCAATTGAAAAGAAAAGAAAAACAGTTACCATTTCTTAGATACTCAGGAGGCGTGTAAGCAAGATTTGTGCTATAACTTTTTCCATCTCTACTATTTTTCATCAAGCCAAAACAAGAAAGGCGTGGATCTCCATCCTACAAGGACCGTTAGTTAAAGTTGGTAATCAATAGAAAGAGACATAAAATGCTCGTGAAATAATGCAAAGAAGCACCAATAACAGATGAAGAAATCAAAGATACCTCATCAAAGAGAACCCTATATGCATTCAAGTCATGATATAATGGACGCCCTTGGGAGCTGCAATAATCTAAAGCTTCAGCAATGTAAAAAGCTACTCTTAGGCGCATTGCCCATTCAATTGTTTGATTTTCCCCTGTGAAGAGTTAGTTGAACTCAAATGAGACTAGATATCTTTGATTTCAGAAATCATAGAAAAGAATAAGGCAGACATAAGAATGTAAAGAACGTCTGTAGGAAAATTCTTAAGCGCTTGAACTACAAATTCTTTGCTAGATCAAGATAAACTTCTTCATTCTGCACAATAGCCCTAGATACTGCCAATGAGCGTTTCAAGCCAACATTTTCAGCATGCAATTGGCATATTTTTGGCATGAAATCAGCATCTTAGATGTCCTCTTCGTACTGACGATAAAATATCAATTGCACACGTAAGTTTCAAGAAAACATTTTCCCTAATGTATGAATTGAAGTTGACCATTAGTGAAGACTGAAGATCAAAGATGAATATGCTTCTGTAACTTCCCCATTTCAACTCGACTTAATGTCATGATGATAGTAGCATCAATAATAGGTAATGCCGCTACCAAATTTCAAATTTTGAGGTTCCCAAATAGAGAAAAGCTATTTAAAAGATAGAGCAATACAGTTTCGTGTTTTTTGTTGTTCTCAAGACATCAGTACATATCATCTTATTTCCATTCCGCCTCATCTTCATTTTTAACTACTGCAAATCTCTATTCTTCTAGTTATCCAGTTGTATAAAACCAGAATAGAAATTTAATAGGCATCAAATCAATATCAAAGAAAAATTCTGGAGAGTACATGAACATTTAAAAGATCCTATCTTTACAATGATACACAAGAGACCAGCTTGAAGATTAAAAAAATTAACGATCCGGAAGCTACCTAGGAGTTTTCGGGTAATTATTAAAGCAAGACAAGGAACTAAGAATGCAACCAGCTCAAACTATAAAACGATCATTAACAAAGCATATAAACAAATGAAGCCCAGCAGCAAAATAAGCACATAATAATACAACAACCACAACCTAGGTAGCTCGGACACTTCATTCAATCAAGTGTCCCGTTTCAGAAATGTTTGAGACACTTTCAGACACGGAACTTTATTCTTTAAAACCTTAAACTATTAATTTTTCACCCTTTCCGTGTCCAAATTTCCCGTTTCGCCGTGTCCGTGCTACCTAGACCACAACACTAGGCAAGAATAAACCGAAGTAAATAACAAAACCCAAAAACTTACAGTGAAATAAATGCTTAGCCAAAGTATCATTAGGCATGTACTCAGCAACAAGAAGCCTCTCATCACCATCACAGCAATACCCAATCAAATTAGCCAATCTTTTATGCCTCAACTTCCCAACACCCCAAGCCTCCTCCTGCAAACAAACCCACAAAAAACCAATCAAACCCCACTTCCTAAAACCACTCAAAACATCGAAAAAAATCAACTTTAACAAACAAACTTACAGCAAACTGCTTAGGATCAGGCCAAGCCATCTTAGTAAACTTTTTAACAGCGATCCACCGGCGGTTCTGAAGCCTCCCTTTGTAGACAAGATTAGGAGCCTTCTCACCACTCTCGGAGACAATATTGTCGGAGCTGAAGTTATTAGTGGCAGCTTTGAGGTCAGAGAAGGAGAATTCAGAGAAGGAAGGGATACCAGTAGATGGGTCTAAAAGTAAAGCTGAGGAAGATGGTGAAGATGGGTTGTTTGTGGTCTGGTTTTGAGAATTTGTGGAGTGTTTTTTGGTGGGTTGGTGTTTTTCTGGGTGGGTTTCTGCTGTTAGAAATGAAGATTCACAGCAGCCCATGATTGGATTTTTGGTTGGTTCTGTGGTGGTGGAGTTGATTTAAGGTTGAAGAAGCATAAAAGTGTTGTTTATGGTGTGAAAATGAATGGGTTTTGGTCTGAATGTTTTTTGTTTTGTTTTTGAGTTTAGTTTCGGTGATTCGTCGGCTGTTGTTGCTGTAATAAAAAGGCTTTCATTATTTCTTACAATAATGGAGACTCTTCCTTTACTATATACTTCACTTGACTGTTTTTACTTTTTTTACTTCTTGCTATTTTCATTCCTTTAATTACATGTAGGATGATGGGAAATATTTAAAGATTCTGCAATGATTTTTTATTATTATTTTTAAGCTTGATTTCTTAAAAAAAACTCCACCTTGTATTTTTATTTTATATCATGACTTGTAAAAATAAAATTTGTACCCAATTTTGGATTTTTAAATTTCTTCCCTGCCCAAAAATATTAAATTGTACTTTTTTTATTCCAAAAAAAAAATTAAAACAGTCTTTCATTTTAAATTTATATATTAATTAGATATTAATATTAAAAAATACAATTTTTTTAAAAAAATTTAAAATTATAATTTTGAAAAAAAAAAACAAAATTCTAAAACCGCCGCTCTTTTTCATCAGAGAAGGAGCAGCGGCCGCTCCTTCTCCGTGGTTCTCCAAATTGGAGAAGGAGCGAGCTGCTCCTTCTCCAATTTGGAGAAGTAGCGAGAGCTACACCTTCTAGCTCCTTTCTCCACTTCTAAAAAAGGAGCGAGCTGCTCCTTCTCTAAATTGGAAAAGGAGCGGCCGCTGCTCCTTCTCCTCGTTGGTTTCGGATTTTTTAAATATTTTTAATTTATTTTATTATTTTATAAAATTAAAAAAATTAATTAATTATTAGGATGTATATGAATATTTTTAAGTTGAAGGATTTGTTTATATTTTTAAAGTAGAAAAAAATACTATAAAATCTTTTCCAAATGAAAAGAATATAATTTAATAATTTTGAATAGGGATGAAACATAAAAACCCAAAATTAGGTATAAATAGTGTTTTTATAAGGTCATGGTATAAACGAAGAAAACGTGCAAGGTGAGGATTTTTTTAAAGAATTAAGTCTTATTTTTATTATCATTATTATTTAATGAACAAAGGGTCAGCGCGTCCTCTGAACTTGTAACACGGGGTCATCTAACTCAATTTATACTTTTTTGAGCAACTAACCCCAAAAATTTTCATTTTTGGATCAAATTATCCCATAATTTATACAATTATAGGGCTAATTGATTCAAAAATGAAGAGTTTTGGGGTTAGTTACTCAAAAAATATAAATTAGATTAGATGACCCCGTGTCATAAATTTAAGGACATATTGACCCTTTGTTCATTATTTAATAGGAACTTCTTAATTATATCAGAAAATTGCTTTACGTTATTGAATTTGTGAAATGTAGAAACGTAATAAAAAGGGTTAATATTATAAAAATTTATAAATCATGCATATTTTCTCAATTTAATCACGAATTTTAAAACATCTCAATTGTATGTATGAACTTTCATTTTTTTTTCAATTTCATACATGAGGTCATAATATAATGGCGTGTCTGTCAAAAATGATGTCCACTTCAGCAAAATTACACCAATAAATGAGTGTCACGTCAGTATATGCATTGAATTGAAAAAAATGGAACTTCCTGCATACTTTTGAGATATTTTAAAGTTCGTAATTAAATTGAGAAAACGGGTATAATTTATAAATTTATTTAAAATTACCCCTATAAAAAAAGACATGACAATTTTTATATAATTACTTTATATGGATATTAAATATTTGATATAATTAATTAGAGTCAAATAAAAAAATCGATTACTGGTTGAATTTAAAAGACAATTATTTGTAAATATAAATCAATCTGTGTATAGGTATAATATCCCAAAAACAATAGTTTGTTAATTAAGTCATGGGGAGTGTTTTTAGAACCGTGAATACGTAAATTAAATTTAAATATACATTTAATTTATAAGTGTTACTAAAAATATATTGTAGTTATATATTTTAGAATTTAAATTTTGAAATATAAATTTTAATAAGTGGAGTTGACCGGGACTAAAAAAACTTAAAAAATTAAAATAAAATAAATTATAAATTATAAATTTCGAGCGAATAATTTTAAGGTTAATATTTACAAAATAATTTTAGAAAGTTATCATTAAAGTTTTATGAAATTTGTGTTATTGGTATGCACTAAGTCAATTATATTTGACCATATGTTGACTTTATTCTTTTATTATTAATTAGTTGGCACTTTTATTATCATTTATATTATGATTAAATTTTTTCAATGGCTAATTCTTTTTAAGGTTATCAAATATGTGACTGTAAAGTAAAACTTTTAAGATTAATGTAAAATTATATCAATCTATCTCTATTTTTAATAGTACATTGAGACTAGTATCATGTTGATTGATGATTATATTTTACTAATCATAAGTCAAATTATAAGTGCCATTTATAAAATAAAGCATTGGATGACATCATAAAATACTACATAAGTAACTGTCATAAGTATTTTTTATTATAGTTATATTAAACCAATCTTCTGACCTTGAAATTATTATTGATTTTTATATAGCTATTTTATATTTTAATAAATTCTTACATTATCTTTAATAGGATAATGGAACAGATTGTCGTTGGATATGAAAGTAACTATGTTAGAAATATGAGTGACTAAAAAATAATTGTGCCTCATCTAATAATTGAGTAAAATATCTGTGAGCGGTGAGCCCCTTAAAAAGATAAACTGAAGAAAATATATGGTCATACTAAATAAATTGATAAAGAGTTCTTATCTTCAATCTACTTAAAATCATGAAACTAATGATTAAATTGTATCTGTATGACAGCACTATATCTTATATTCAATCAAAATATCATGACACAAATTGATCAAAATATTATTATATAAGGTGAAATCAGATAATCGATTTTCATACGACTTGTGTTGTCATAATGTCTTGTTAGAGACCACTAATGACTTGTGGGCTGAAATAGAAATTTCGGACTCATTACCAACGTTATATGAACCTAAAGGATCGCATACTAAGAACATGTCCAAAACAATTATGTGTTGTACAAGTCTAATATCTTTTGAATATAATATTAATATGGGTTAATTCCTAAAAAAATCACGAACTTTACACGAAGTTTCATTTTAATCATGACCTTTAAAAGTTGTCATTTAAAGGCATGAACTTTCATTTTATTTCAAATCTATCACCAAAGTAAAATTCGGTGTATTTTATCTGACTAAAAATTCCTAATCCTAGATACTCTAACTAAAAGATAATAAGATTTGATGTTAATAAATAACTTGGGTCTTTCATTAATGGTTTAGTGAACAATTTAGTAAATAAAAATACACTGAAATGATGAATTTGAAACAATATGAAAGTTCATGCCTTTAAATGGCAACTTTTAAAGGTCATGATTAAAATGAAACTTCGCGTAAAGTTCGTAATTTTTTTAGGAATTAACCCTATTAATATATATATGTAATTATCAAAAAGAATTTTTATATACTTGAACTTAAAAGAGTTATAAAAAACAAAGTGTTTGAATTTGATTCCAACACACGTTTAAACTCAAGACACACTCACGAAATATTAATCACTTAGTTCGAAATTTCTTTAAGAAGCAAAAGATGCTAGCACACAAGCACTCGTTTTTTTGGAAGAAATTGTTCATGTAAATACTCATAGAGGACGCGGTTTTTTGGAGGCGTTTCCGATCAGTGACAAGGTATCACCAGAGTGAACAGTCTCTCTTTCTTCCTATATTGCTATTGTGTTCAACATTCGGTTAGTTTCAATTATACAACTATGTCTATTTGTCAATTACATGGATCTTACTTTGGGCTTTATTAAAAAAATTGAAATTATGTTGCGTTATAAACCTATAAAATCCAACAATTTGGACATAGTTTAAATAATTAAGTGGGACTGATCAGGACCTAAGATTATTGTTGAAAATTAAAACAAAACAAAATATAAGTCCCGCGTAAATAAAAATTATACTTTTATTCGTTTTATATTTTTAAGGAGTCAGTAAAGTTTCATGAAATGCGGAATTAGTTATGCAATTGTTTACGGACAATAATTAAAAATTTGGGTTAAATTGACTCGTTAGTTACCAAGGACCAAGTTGGCTTTTAGCCGACATATATATAGATTTCATTTGAAATCAAATGAAGTAGTAGCTTCATTATATGCTTTTCCTTTCTATCTCTATTTTGTTCGACGGTGCGGTGATTTTACGGTTTCTAACCGATCGTCTGATTTCTCGATTGTAACTCAAATTTCTTCAATAATTCGCTAATACACGAGGTAATAATCATTAATTTGAATTCAATTATATATGTTTTGGTTTATATTTGGATATATAACGTTAATCATACCGAACCGATTACATTCGTATCGGTTTAACGTTTAAATTGCAGATTTGAATTGGATAGGATGTCGTTTTGGTATATGGAGCAAATTTTAAGGTCGGAAATATGTCGGGAAGGCATGAGGATCGTTCCCCGAGATTTTGCATGAGCACAATTGGCTGTGCGATCGCACAGCCAAAGTTGTACGGTCGCATAGTCCCCTTTGTGCAGACGCACACGACGGCATTTGAACGTTTTCGTCCCGGTTTTGAGTAGTGCACTCGATTTTTAATTTAACGGACTTCTAAACTAGAATTAGGACGTTCAAAAGTTTAAATATAGAAATATAACGATAGCCGGTTTATTAAAACGACGTGGCGTTTTAATTAAGCTATGATTAATCAAGTCGATTAATGATAAAAGTACTACAAGTTTATATCGAGAACAAGATGTTATATGTCGGCATTAGTTTGTATCTTACATGTTATGTTTTGTTTATAGAGTCTACTCTAGAGTTAGAATTCCTGATTTGAATTGTGCTTAAAAATTGAATTCTAACTATATATGACGGGCTAGTGAGCTACCAGACCTGTTAAGTAAAGAGTTTGTGGAGTTATCCAGTTTTGTTTATGGGGATAACAGTTTTAGTGAGTTTGCATTTTACTTTTCAAATATTAATGCTAAAAAAATTTATAACTAAAAATGTTATTTAAATCGTATTGCATTATATCGATTTGAAACCCGATATAGATCCATTGGAACATGCTACCTATTGAGCGGCAATAGGGCTGCGTGGTCACCAGTATTGATACCTTAGACTAATCATGTGATTATAATAGAATTAAGAATTGATTATGTTAAGTCTAAACGCAATGGTAATATAGTTTACGGTTTGGGCTTAACGGATAATTCTGAGGCAACGATAACATAGTTCACGGCCTAAATACCTAATACAGAATTGAGATGACGGGAACATAGTTCACGGTTTCTATTTTGTAATAAACTTTGGTATGTTATATTATGGTTCATGCACAATAATATATTTAATAAAGAAATTAAAGATTGGGGTTTCATCTGGATCAGTTGTCTCGATGCATTATGAATGTTTTACGTGTGATTTAGTTTTATTAATATTCTTAAGTAATTATATAGAGTCGCTCAATTTTGAATGGCCCCGCTGATATTTTCCCATTTCGGGTATATAATGATTTTGACGTGACCAGGCTTTCAATTCTTGCTTCGGAAGTCGTTTTTGTGTGATATCACAATAACCGCTTTTAAAATTCTAGAGTTGTGTAGTTCAGTACTTTGAATAGTCTATCCGACCGTAGTTCAATTTAACTAGTTTACCCTGATCGAACTATTGTTATTTGTATATTATTTTGAAGGTTGCGTGTTTTATATAAAATGATTTTACTAGTTGTTTGTTATGATAAAGTGGTTTAATGGTTTTGAATTGTATTTGAAACATGGCAGTTATGTTATATAAGATTTATGTTTACGCCCTAGTTTCTAGAAATATAATCATAGTTTTTGATAATGTTTCTTAAAGGATTTTGTTGTGTTTTTGAAACGAAGTTGAAAACCTTTTTGTTATTTCAAAACGCAAAACAATTATAGAGGTTTACAGGCTTGTTACAGGTTTCGGATCTAACACTCTCATTTCCTAATGCCGGCCTTATCTCGATATTTCGGTCGTGATAAAGTTGGTATCAGAGCAATGGTTTATAGTCTTACGCCATTATAGATATATGACGTGATAGAGTCTAAGGAACTACCGCAGCACGTAGGAATCGAGTCACGTCTTTGATACGTTTTCATTTATTTTGAAAACTTTCAGCTCTTGTTGGCGAATATGAGTATGTGTTATGTGTTAGTTGTGAACATGTGATATGTTCTTACTCTTAAATATGTTTATATCAGTGGTAACGTGATATGGTTTGGTCAGAATAACTAACCAACGATAGAACATATCTCGTGCTGCTATGACACAGAATGAGGAAGAGGGTTAGGATGAATCATCTGTTTAGGGAGAACACAATGTACCGGCCCAAGCGGCAGGTAGAGGTCGTGGAAGTGGTCGAGGTAGAGGAAGAGGTCAGGCTGCAGGGGTACATGCATAAGGAATGCCTCAACCATCTAATGCTCCAGGCTTTGACATGAATCCATTTTTAGATGGAATTATGGATATGTAGGCCAATCAAGTTGAGATCGGACTATGCCTAGAAAGCAGCAGTTACAACAACAACAGCGCATTGGCGTTACTGCTGATAGGGATATCATTCTGGCTTATATGAGGCTTAATCCAAAAAAAATTGATGGTGCTGGTGATGCTTTGGATTTCCTTGGGGAAGTTAAGCGTAATGCTAGACGTCTACAGGTTGACGAGAGACGATCAATTTTGTTAGTTGAGATGCCAATGAAAGGACCAGCAAATTCTTAGTTTCAACATAGAGTTCCGCCAACTATGGGACAAATGACTTGGGCAAAGTTTGCCCATCGATAAATAGAGTTCTTCCTCCCGTTTTTAGTGATAGAGAGCTATCGGCATAGACTTTTAACCTTGATAAAAGGTGATAAATTAGTGCAAGAGTATGTAACAGAGTTTACCAGGCTGAGTAGGTTTGCGCCTGATTTGATGTTGGACCTAGTAAGCGTCAATTCGAGGTTTATCAAGGGCTTAGGCCTCGAGTTTATTGGACTGTTGATAGAAGTGGGTAGGTATCCGATTCAAGTAATAAATAACGCTCGATAGATGGAGACTTCTTTAGTCTTGTTTTGGAGAAATCCAGATCCTAATGCACAGACATCAACAAGAGGTGACTATGTTAGTGTGGCGGTCAATACTCTGTTGTAGTTCAGTCCATGTAATTTTACAGGGCCACGTCGCAAAGGATTTAAGAAAGGGAAGCGTGACAAACGGTTTAATACCCCTAGAGCTGGTTCAAGAGTTCGAAGCTCAGGGAATGTAGGAATTTTAGCCCTAGTTTTATGGAAGGAGACGCTATGTAATATGTCATCGAACTTCAGGAGCGTGTTTTGTCTGTGGAAAAAAGTTCATTTTCTAGAGAGTGTTCAACGTCATGACCACTAGGGTCTACTGCTAGTGTGGTACAACCCTTTTATTAACAATAGAGACCTATGTATCCAGCGGTTCTTGGATAAGGACAGGCCGAAAGTACTTTTATCAGTTAGAGAGGTAGAGGTTTTAGTAATAAAGGTGGAGGAAGAAACGTCGGAGGGCGAGGAATTGGTCAGACTTCTCAAGCAGGAGGAAGTTAAGCTAGAGTGTTTGCACTAAATCCATAGGAAGCTCAAGCCTCCAATCAGTTGTGTAATGTATCTTTTCTATAGCTTCCATGGATGCAATAGTCATTTGATTCGGGCGCAACACATTCGTTTTTTTTTTTTTTGCCGAATTTTGCAATTAAGATGGGAAAGCATCCTGCTTATTTACAAAATCTGTTATTAGTAGCCACACAAATGGGTGTAAGTGTCGATGTTAGTATCATCTATCCATTTTTCTGGTGAATGTTCAAGGACGAGATCTATTCGCTGATTTAGTCTTGGTAGAGGTGCAACCATTTGACGTAATATTGGGACTGGATCAGTTAGCTCAACATTGTGCAAGTGTGGATTATAGGAAGAAGATGGTGACACTCAATACTCTTGGAATTGAATCAATTTCAATTCAAGGTGAGAAACCCAAATCCACTACAAGTATAATCTCAGCTATCAACGGATGATGAACAAAGGATGTCAAGGAGGCTTAACTATTGTAAGGGACGTGGAGAAGAATCAAGGTAGTGTACAAGATGTACCAGTAGAATTGGAATATTCTGATGTTTTTTCAGAGGAATTACTTGCATTACCACCACACATGGATATAGAGTTTTATATTGAATTAGCTCCTAGTACAAATTCAATATCAATGCCTCCTTATCAGATGGCTTCAACAAATTTGAAGGAACGGAAAGAGCAATTGGAGGATTCACCCTATCGTGGTTTCATCAAGCATATTGCGCTTCCTTCATCGATTGGAATTCTTTCCATATTCCAATTTTACATAATCATTGTCACCATTAGGGCATCTTTATGCGGGTTTTTTGCGTTTTCAAAATCTTTCGTGCTGAAAGTTATTGATGGTAATTTTATTAGTTCTAGTTTTTCTATTTTGCGTATCTTTTGGTTGTGATATTCACTTGATATCATGTTGATTATTCCCCCCACTAGTGATGTGATTATGATTAAATTTTTGGCCTTCGCCAGTTCATTCTTGAGGTCAGTTCCGTAGGCATTCATCCTTCAATTAATTTGTTTGAGTTCAGAAAAGCCTCTTCACTTTAAAGTGCTCTCAAGCTTTTCCCACAGACGGCCCAATTGATAGAGTCTGGTCTTTGCAACGGGAGTTTGACCTGCAAAACAATGTAGATGACTAATTTGACGGTGGTTGTCTAATTAGCTCTCTAATGCTGAAATCAGTAATGAGTTTAAGGGAGTATTATTCGTGAATTGTAATCATTTTGTGTGTAGGCATATGTCAAGTCCTTTTATAGTGAGCAAGCAGGAATACCTTATATAATCTAAATAAGGAAAGGATTCTTATTTGGTGGAAGATTCCAACTAGAAAAGAGATTCCTATTCAAGAAGAGTCCTATTTTGGGAACAATCCTAAATAGAATTAAACTCCTAAATACAAATGTGTTCCCAAGTAGAAAAATATTTTTGGATTCTAGGAGATCTGCACTACAAGAAATTCTGCTTTTAGTGACAGATTTTAGCGACGGATTTAGCGACGGATTTTGAATCCATTGCTAACCTCATCAAATTATTGGCGGGATAACTCCCGCCAACTTTAGCGAAGATTTTTCATCGTTAAAATTTGCGGAAATTTTCCCGCCAATTTTAGCGACGGATTTAGTGACGGATTCAAAATTCGTCACTAAAATTGGTAAAATAATTCTTGTTAATTTTAGAGACGAGTTTAGCGACGGATTTTATAATCCTTCGCTAAAATTTAATTAATCAAAAAACATTATTATTAATTATTTACTAAAAAATTAAAAAAAATATTTATTTATTTAAAAAATGATTATTAATTGTCTTTATATAAAAAATTATTAAAAAATTAATTAATTATTATGTTATAATAATTTTTATATAAAAAAATTATTATGAAAAATAGTCAATTTAGAATGCGGGAATAAAGTGGGGAGTAAATATTTTTTCTTTTTAGATATATTTAAATATAAAACACATAAATATATAATAAAAATATGAGTAGGGTAAAATGGAGCTACGCGCGGGGGAACTATATGGTTAAAGAGATAATGGTGGAGTAATGGGAGGATGGATGACCTATTGGAAAGTTTGAAAGTCTGCGAAAATTGCAGGTGTGTGACAGTGTGTGGTCTATCGCAGGTGGATTAGTGACGGTGAGCGACCGTTTAAATGATATTTTATTTTACGATTTTAATTAATTTTTTTAAAAAAAATAGTGACGAATTTAAATCCGTCGGTAAATTTTTAAAATCCGTCGCAAATTTTTTTGTTTCGTCGCAAATTTTGTTTGCGACCAAATATATAATGACGGACGTTGTCCGTCACTAATCCGTCGCTAAACACGTTTAGCGACGGAATTTGGCAATTTAGTGACGGAAAAATCTGTAGCTAAATGGATGTTTTCTAGTAGTGTTGGGTCTTCTAGAATCTCCTATTTTTTTGGTATTGTAGTTGAATTGTATTTAGAATTCAGATCTTTGACGAGTCATGTCAGATTTGATTACTAAATCTTGTGAATCCTATTGGATTTGGTTACTCATGTTTTAGCAAACCTTCTCAGTTGCTCTTAGTGAGCGAGCCTTGTAAGACTCATCCATAGCTTGTTTGGGCGAGCATTAGGATTCACTTTAGTGGGAGAATTCTATGTGATTCGGTTCATTGTATTATGCTGGAATTCGATTTTCATCGGTTCCTTTTCAAAGGCCATAGAATAAAAGTTGGCTTTTCCTCGCGTTGGCCATCACCCTTAGATTGAAAATCGCTCCCATGTGGTCACATAGCTCTTTTTTTCCTTGTGATATGGACATTTGGCGCCTCCTCAACATTTTGGTTTAATATGACCCAGGTTTCCACACTCATAATAAATCACGTTACTTGCGTCTTTCTTAGCATATAAATTGTAATTAATGGTTGTATTGGTCTTCAAGATGGTAAAGTTGATCTCACTATATAGTTATAGTTTAAACTTTGTGCATGTAAAATGGAATAAAATCAACACTTTATTTGTATTTCGCTAGAAACCTAGGTTCGATGATTGTTTAGGAATACATGTTTCATGCTTTCCGCACATGTTCAATTTTTTTTTCCAAAGATAGATTTATAGATGAGATTAAAATACAAGATGAAAGTCATAAACAACCAACTTATATGAAATTTCAAAACTCTAATCTACCAACAAAATATATATGGAGCTATAAGAAACAAGTAAAACATTAATCGAAAGGGAATAAAATTAGCCGAAATTCCGCAAAACTTAAACACGGCGCTTTGTCCAAGACGCGGGGTCTTAATTCTTTAGACACATTCGATTATACCGTGAAACCGCTTGTTCCTTAAACTATATCTGCATCTTCAATATGAATCAAACGAGATAGATCTAAAAATAACATTAGAAAGCACCAACACATAATTTAAATCAAAGAAAAACAATAAAAATACTTCTAATTAATACCTCAATTTTAAAGTTTGAAAAAACCACTAGTTGAAATTAAAAAGTAGTTTCCAACCCCTAAAAAACCACTTTCTCTAAAAAAATAGTTTCTTCAAAAGACTAAAATTAAGGATTTTATTTCTTCTTCTTTTTGAGTTGAAGATCTTAAAACTACTTAAGGAACCCAACAACCTTAATCGGGTTAAATATCTTTCCAACCATTTAAGAGGGGAAAAAATCATAAGTCTAAAATAATTAAAAAAAAACAAAAAAAGACTTGAAGGTGGTTTTCCATCTCCTAAAAAACCATCTCCTTTAAAAAAATTATTTTTTTAAATCACTAGAATATGAGAGAGATCTACAACTAAGAATTTTATTGCAAAAATAAACTAACTAAATTTTATTAAAAAATGAAGGAAAAAAAAAAGGAGTGAAGGAAGTGGTTTCCAGCCAGAAGGCCGAAATCACCTTCTTAAAATAATGATTTTTAGTTTTGTGTTTTTTTTGAGAGAAGAGAGAAGATTTTTTTTAGAGAGAGAAGCATGTCCGTCAACCTGTACATGTTCAAATTGAGCCCCATGCTAATGCATATTTTATATTAGTTCTAGTTATTTGTTTCTAGCATTTTATTTGCTAGTTATTTACTTTAATTGAGATACGATGTTTATTTTGTTATTGTATGTAGAATATGATTTTGTACATGAAGTATATTATTAAATAAATAAAATTAATAAATTTTAGATAGAAGGTATAAAAAAAACTCTCGATTTTTTTTCAAATGTACATATCAGTCTTTTTATTTTTTTTAGGCACAATTGAGCCCTCGTGTTAATTTTAAATTGAACAATTAAACCCTTATTGTTTTAAAATTGAACAGATAATCCCTTTTAATTTACTTTTGGGACACTTACCCCTTTGGATTGAGCCTTGATATGGAAACTTATTAAGTGATAACTTTCAAAGAGAAACCCTGGAATTAAAAATGGGCAATGGTAACATTAAAGCAGTCATTGTGGTTAATAATTTATTATCTTTTTCCGGAAAAAAAATGATTAGGGGGAAGCCGGATTTTGACATGTCGCTGCAGAATTTTTTTAGTTTTACTTGAAAAACTTATCACATATATAATTCCATTTTGAAAGGGAGTTTATAAGCCACATTATGCATATATGACAAGTTTTTTGGTTAAAAAAAATAAATTCCGGCTGACATCTAATCAGTTTTTGCTAGAAAAAATCAAAATGAAAAAATATTAAAATTTAGTGGCAAAAAATTAAAATTTAATAACTGAAATAAAAAATAAAAGTACAGTAACCTTCATGAGCAATTATCCAAAATTTATATATTTAAAAGTATTACCAAATTAATAAATAAGGGTAATTACAAATTGGTATCCAAATTTGTTTTTTTTTATCACAGGCTAAACATCATTGATAGAATCATTATAATTACAAAATACAAGGCTCCTCAACAAGCTGAGTTAGCCATCTAAAAATAGATGATGATACTGTAAAAACAGTGATCCAGAAGGGTTTTTTTAACCACCAATGGGTCATCCAAATAGTAATAATGTATCAAGAAAAGCAATCACTCAAATGATTCTATCATCATTAGCAGAAAAATTTCCGATATTTGAAAACCATTAAACATAGTGCAAGTTCCGCCATACTTGTATCTCTACTACTTCTGCTTTAAATCTTCCTTCTTCTTCTATTTTAAAAAATAATAAAAAGAGTTGAACTTGAAACGAGCTGATGCTTCAACTTGAGGAAGAAAATACGAAATTAAATCTAATTTTTTGGAACCAAAACCCGCCATAATCGCCTTTATCGCCGATCAACAAAACCAATGCCAACGTAGCCATTTTTTTTTACTAACAGTTTAATATCAGTTTACCAATGGTTCACTATCATAAGCCAATTTCCACAATTATGTCCTCTACTAACATGGCTTGAATTAAGATTAGCTCTTAAAACTATAATTATTGAATTTTCATGAATTAAGATTAGCTCTTAAAACTATAATTATTGAACTTTCAACTCGCCACTCTTTTAACATCCTCATCTTCTTCATCTTAAAACTAAATTATTGAATTGTATTATAAGTGTAAAATTAAATACATAACCAGTACAAAAATCTCTTTCAGACTTTTCTTCAAACATTATATGTGCAAAAGTTAAATATTAAAACTGGAGCTAACATCTCCTTCCTAACATAACACACATCTCTAAAATGGCTAAACCTTCTTCAAAATCATAATTATAACAAAAAAAATCCACTATAGAGCACTAATACAGAGAAACTCAGAGTTGTGGATTCAACAAGCGTTAGTATCGACGGCAACGATTCTAAGCTCAATCTCTTATCGTTGATCGTGACTCTCTACTTCAAATTCAAAGGCATAATTAAATTGGTAACTAGAACAGTGCCTCTCTGCTTTAGATTCAGAGACATATTTTGATAAGTTGAGCATATTCAGATGTCAATTTAGGACGATGGAGAAAATGCATGATGGCCCATATTTTTTAAAATCTTAATTAATTAAAAACGTAAACAAAAAGGGAGGAAGAAAAGTGATGTATTTTGGAAAGAGGACAAGCGTGTTCGTATAAGTGAGATTAAGTACGGGTTTGATCTAATTTCCTCTAAAAAAATCCGACCGTTTAGCCCTTTTTCAATTCTACCCTAACCATAAAAATTGTTTAATTTTACCTTGTTTCGCATTTTATCATTTCAATTATATCTCAATTTTTTAATTTTTGACAACTTTTGTACTTAAAGGATGAAATCATTCAATTAACTAAGTTTAAAGATAAAATTAGACTCATTTCTATTCAAAAAAGTACAAATAAATTCTTTATTTTTAAAAACTATTATAATCAAATTAAAACTAATTTAATTTTTTAATTAATTTAACTAAATTTAAATAAATTTACAACATATACCATTAGTATATGCTATACATGAAGAATGTTCTTGAATTTTTTTCAAATGAAAAAGATGTCAATTTAATATTTCAGAGTACACTTGAATAAGAAAATGTGAAATAAGATAAAATTGACCAGTTCTCAACGTCATGGTAGGATTGAAAAGATGATAAAAAAGTCGGGATTTTTTTGAGGAATTATAAAATGCAAATAAAAATATGTGTCGAACAATCATGGGCCAAAACCAGGGGAGAATCAGGAGGGTCGACTAACCCTTCTCGCCCGAAAAAATTAAGAAAAACATATATTAAAGGTATTTTTCTTGTAGGGGCATTATAGCCGCCTCCTACAAGTGTTAGGGGGGCGGTTAAAACTAGCCCTACAAGTACAAATTACCATATTTAAATGGTGTTTATTATCGTTTTATTTTTTTAAATAGCCGAAGGCGAAAATTTCGATCCTTTTAAATTTGAATTCTCGTTCCGCCATCACAAATACCGATTTTACGTATGCTCACTAGAAGCAAATGAATCAACTATGATGGACCACCAAATAATTAATAATTCTCATTCCCAAATAAAAACAGCTAATCAAGGATCACTCATATCTCATTATATTCATTTTATTAGAGTTTATGAAAGTCTTAATTTTGATATTTGCACACGATCATAGGAATCTATTTAGGTGTAAATTTATCACATTTATAATAGGTTTAATTATCCAAAGATAAACCACTTTTTTAACATTTTCCGCTTATGGCCTAAAGTTTAAAATCGTCAAATATAGCTCATTCTCAATTTTCAATTTTCAGTTTCATTATAGCCACTTGTTTAAATTAGTGAAAAAAGAAATCAAATATGTCTTTCGTATTACTTCATATTTTTCTAATCTGTCTTTTACTGTCAAGATTTTCGAACATAAAGAGCATATTCGAATTTGTTTTTTACAATTTAAACAAATGGCTACAACAAAAACTGAAATGTGAAAATAAATTAAAATTGATGATTTTAAAACTTCCAACCATAAATCAAAAAGATGAGGTTAAGCCTAATAAAAAAAGACGGTACAAAAAAAACTCTTTCAATTTTTAAGGGAAGTCCTTTTAATTACTTTCTTATCATTTGGACCCTCAAAGTTTTTAGACAGTGCAATTAAACACTTATATTTAAGAAAACCCACAAAATAACTAAAAATGTGAAAGGTTCAGTGATAAAAAAAATACACTGAAATGACTTATTTGCTCTTTCTAAAAAACTTAAAAAGTTTTTTACGCCATCTAAAAGTTTTTGAACCCACGAGGATATTTTTAATAACTTTAGCCTATAATAAATATATACTCCATAAAAGGAAATTATACGATACGACCATTATGCCCTAGAATCCTCAGATTTGAATCCAGCGAAAAGAATATAAAATCTTGAAAATACAAAAAGTAACAAAAAGAACTTCCCCACATCACCATATGTTCGACAGCACATTGAAGAGGAAAATATACTAAATGTCTTGCGACTCATAAAGTTATAGTAAAATATTAAAATACTTAAAGTTCAACACACTTATATACAAACTGGATAAAAAAAAAAAACACACTTATATACAACACTATGCAATTCTCATTGGGCACTTCAAACCATTCATAAATCATAGTAATTATTAAAAATAGAGGGGTAGAAATAAACTTATTTTGAAAATCATTATAAAAAATGAAAAAATTAAACTATATTATAAAATGAGAGTTCAAATAATTTGAGTTGAAATCATGCAATGATAATGAATCACATAATTCGGTTGTGCAGCAACAATTATCGCAAGCTTTTCTTACGGAACTAAAAGTGAAGTGATGATGCATAACAACCAAATTGTCCTAAAAAGTAGACCTCACATAATTTGATTTAAAAAAAAAATAGACCTCCATTATTCCATAGTACTGCTTTAATATCCACTAAAAATCATGTCCCTTGCTATTTTTCTGTTTTTTCTTCTTGTTTTTTTATTCATTTGATTTGTTGAACCAATAAAAATTCTATTAATAAGACTGCATTCAGCATGTGCAAGAATAAATAAGAAAATTTCACAACACAGAATAAAGTCAAGCAAAAAGGAATGAGTTATTTCAAAACTCTGGCTCCCTCTAATCTGAGTTCACTACAAACCTACATCTATTTCTAAAACATTGACCTCTGTGATCTGATTCCAGCTTGAGCTGAAGCCTACCATAGTCGGGTAGTTCCGCGCTTGGCCATACATTCGATTCAAGCCGAAGCAGAATTTCAAATCTTTTCAAAACTTACAAAACTATATATCATTTCACAGTGAACCACTCGATTTAAATTATCTGTTTCAATTTGGTTTTATTTTTTCGATTTGATGGAGCTTAAATTTTTTTTACTTTCAAGATCGAACCAAACCAAAGAAACCAAAACTTTATACTGCAACTGAAAAACAAGAATTTTATAATGTCAAACCACTCATAAATTGTTGACAGAATCTGGTCAGAATAGCTAGAAAACTAGGGAGTAACAAAAACACATGATGAGCCTATCAACATAGGAAAAAAAATTGTGAAAGATTGCACAGCTTGAGCAGCCTGAAATTGCAGAGTACTCTATGCCATCTATAGGCAACATCTCTTAAAAGTGGGCACATTTTCAGAAATACTCTTTATTGTAAGCCTTTTCAGTGAAAATGCCTGTACAAAATAATACAAATAAATAGTTGAAAAAAAAAAGAAACAAGTGAAGCTATTTTACCATACATCCGATCGTAGGGCATTTCTCCGACTTGCGTCACTCTACACAGCCCTTACGCCTACATCTGAACTCATCCTCATGCAAAATCGAAGAGAAATCTGCTTTACATAGAGTGACCAGATTGTATTGTTTGAATTGTCAATCCCATTCCTGCGATCCTTCCATGAAAGCTTGGTGCTTGAAGGCAAATCAATATCATTTGTCGATACGGCGTCAACAAGCACTGGACGATGTTGGCATCATCATTGTCGATCACTTGTGAGGTATCGATATTCTTATCAGTATGAGTTTATAGGCCCTTCATATGATTTCAATTGCTTGCAGTGTTTGGCTCAATGCGTTTACGGCCATTGATGGTTGATGACGCAAACGAGATGATATTATCACACCTCCTTGGCAACTCGTACCCTTTCCAAAAATCTAAGCAGGAAATATGAATCGGAACAGAACCAAGACCCGCCATCATCCCCGAGAGATGAAACCTTGAATCAACCAGAACACCATTCCAAGAGTGGGAACAGCATAACCTCATATAATAAGTTCTAGCAATTCCGTCATGCAATATATCAGGGGAATAAAAATTGCACGACAAGCAACATCAAAGAGATGTTCATTCTACTTGCTCCAAACTGTCCTAAGAGACTCTGTCATGCTCTCGGGCAAGCCTTTCTTCTTCAGTGCGTTGAATCAGCTCCTCATATGCCTTTGTCAACTCAGACATGAACTTCTCCATGGACTCAAAAATACGTTGTAGACTTCCTTGTAGGCTACTGTTACTAGTGTCGCTCTGATATACAATGTTTCCAGCCACTGAGAGACTATAAGCATCTCCAGCAACAAGAACAATTTTCTTGTCTAATGCTTGAATCTCCTTGTGTATCCTTTGATCTTGTCTATCTAAAGTCTTAACTTTTCTCTCCAAATCTTTGTTGGCCGTCATTCTCTGCCGCATTTCTAGTATATCCTGTTCCCAAAGCTTAAGCACATTTGAGGCAAAACTGCGCATAGCATCAATGACTTCCTTCTCAGAGATTGCATCCATAGCCTGTGCCCACTGATTACATATGACAAACACTGGAGGTGCACCTATCCTGCCGGGTGAAAAGGGAGCGATTCCATCTGGAGTTTCTTCTGGTTCATATAATAGACATTTACTGAGCCAATTGTTCAAGGCTCTCACATATCCCTTCTGGGTTCCTATCCAACTAGAAAAGCTAGAAGTCCAACAAAGAAGATCATGCTCAAGCTTCAACGTGGCTGTAAGATGCTCATCACCAGAATTTTTACTCAATCCGATAGAACCTAATCCTTTAGCTTCTTTAATAGCTTGACACTGATACTGATGGCATTCCAGCATACTTTTCCACATCCTGGTTAACCTGATGATTATAAAGGCCAAAATTGCCATCAAAACAGAAACATGATTTATCTACAAAATTAAATTTGAACATCAGATGCACATGAACCATTTTCTTCATCTTCATCTTCCTCCGAGTGTTATGTGTGTCACAAAATATAAGCATTTACGACAACAGGTAAAAGTACAACATAACTTTCCATTGTGTATAAATATGTGAACAAGAACCGGTAACCTTCAATGGAGTGGAATAAATTATTAAAGAAAATGTAAAGACATAGCCTTTACCTAGCTGAGGTGTTCTTTAGTTGTTAAAGCATATAGCTTACATTGTTTACTGACAGACACCCGCTCAAATAGCCATCCCACTATAGACCTAGTATCAGGGGCGGAGCCAGGGCATGCACTTTATTTTTATTTCAAACATAGTCCACAAGTTTAAATTTCTATTTAATTGGCCCCCTCAACTTCTTTTTCCTTTTAAAAATCCCTCCAACTTTTTTTAGTTGCAGTTTCATGCAAATTAAAGAATCTAGTGAACTGAATATGAAACAATCTTATGTTAAATGTATTGACTACACCATTTCAGACCCAACCATATAAACATTAAACATGCT
This sequence comes from Mercurialis annua, assembly GCF_937616625.2. Classification (NCBI taxonomy): domain Eukaryota; kingdom Viridiplantae; phylum Streptophyta; class Magnoliopsida; order Malpighiales; family Euphorbiaceae; genus Mercurialis; species Mercurialis annua. The sequence continues at coordinate 12,994,837 of NC_065574.1, forward strand.
GGTAACAGAAGAAAAGTACGTGAAAAAATTATTAACACAATTAAATGGACAGATACAGTTATTTAGACTAGACCCATCATAATGAAAATTAAAGGCATTGATAACAAATGAATTTTTGCTCAAAGCATAAAAAATAAATGACTTAAACAAGTTAAGAACAGAAGATAAAACAAAAAGGAGGCTGAAGAAATGCGAACATACCCCTGAATCAATAGATTTAGTTGCGGCCATAGCTCTTCATCCCTAATTTTGTTTATTGTGATAGATATCTTATCTACAACTTGAATTGCAATTTTTATTTTTGTAGACAGATCCCTAATCGAAATTCGAGTTGCATCAACTTTATGAGCCTCGGCACCTCTCTCATCCAAATGCTTCAGTTTACGAAGCTTCCTCTCATGGTCTACCCGCATTTTCTCCTCAGTCTGCACAAGTAAAGAATTATCCCGACTCTGATTAAGAAGCATAAAGACAACTATTTGACAAGAGAATGCAGAATCATTATTTTCCTGGGCTGTTTTGAACCCAGATTGCAGGAAGTTTAATACTACTAAAAGACCAAGAAACATTACCAATGAACATTGTGTATGCAAGAACAAGTTGTTAATATGTTTCTTTAAAGTCATGGCACTGAATAAACTGCAGCTTGTAAGTCTATTACAATTATTGTCTGACAAAGGCATTATAAAAAAGGAAAAAATCAAAAGATTAGGACAAACCAATCTTATATAGCAAATATCTGGAAGATAAACCAGCATAGATGAATGAGCAATAAGATTCTGAAAAGACTAAGATTTGAAAAAGAAGTCGGTGCTGATAGAAATGATGTCCCTGAATTGTGGACATATAAACAACAAAAAAGGCGTATGGCTTATAGTGATAAAAACCAGCAACACACAGCATACCTTAACTTCACTGTACAGTTTCTTCTCCCAGAGATGCAGCTTCTGCAAAGTGGAAGAAAGGTTTTTCGACCTTATTAACAAATCCTCGTCAATTGCAAATTGATCAGCCTTATCAGCGGAGGATGATGCCTCGGTACTTTTTGAAGTAGATGGCTGTGAGGATATTAGAGATAACGAAGGAGTGACTCCTTGCAACATCTTGGAAACTGTTCCACAAAGATCATAAATTTTCAAGTTAAAATGACCGATTAAATAAATTCATGTTCACTTAAATGCATTTGATACTCAAATTAAGACCAACAAAGCTGCACTCTCATGTAGTTAATTCAAGTTGGATAATTGAAATGTTGAGGACAATTAATTGACACCAAAACAACAAAAGCTGATAGAGATCAAACCAATTAAACTTACCATGCTTACGGTGATAAGGAAGCCTTCCAACTTCAAGCATCAATGCAATTTCTTGACCAGACTCAGAAGCTCTCTCAAATTGAATCTTGATTTCAAAAGCAACTTGAGAAACATCTCTTAGCCCACCTCCTCTTTTAAATCCAGCATTTTTATGCTCATCCGACCTCTCATTATCGACAACTTTCTTCTCCACTACATGCACCTCATACTCCAATCCTTCATTTTCCATAGACACACTAGGTCGAGTTTGATAAAGTGAAGCCTCAACACTATTACTACCACCACCACCCTTAGCATCACCGTCATCCATCATCACTGATTTCGACGAGTAAACACCGCCACTAGGACCACCCCCACCACCACCACCACCATCGACGTACTTCTCATGACCATGAACCTCCTTAACAACCTCATGTTGGTAATTCTCCTCTTCCAAATCAGGAATCCCTTCCTCTTCTCTCAACTCCTTTGAGTCCCGACTCGGAGTATAAGCAGGGTAATAACTCTCATTACTCTCAAACAAATTCAAGAAATCCCACGGTGAACTCGAAGGAGGGGGCGGTGGTGGCGGCGGTGGCCGCTTCGAAGATGAAGCCACAGCTGCCGCCGGCTGCATAGATCCATAAGGAGGAGGTTGAGAACCATAGTAACCACCTCCCCCTCCACCACCACCACCACCACCATCACCATAATAATTAGGATATCCAAAGTAATTCGCCTGATAAGGATTATTATTAGAATTATTATTATAATACTCGCCAAAACGAACAGTCTCAGGAGTCATAGGTCTCTGCTCATAAACAACCGAAGATGTTGCTTTATTCTTCATATAATTCATATGCAAATACCCACCTCCACCTCCTCCACCACCAGCACCACCTCCGCCGCCAGAATACATATCCTGCATACCCATATACTCAGAACCCATATACTGCATATGCCCACCACCACCACCCATATCATGCAAAGGAGAAGAATGATCAGAGTGATGAATATGCGAAACAGAATCGTCATCGTCATCCTCCTCAGAATCCGAATGAAAATGAAGATGGGAACCCGAACCCGAATTCGAGTGCGAGTGACGATTCTTCTTAGGTGAAGAGCCTCTACCTTCATCAATAACCGGATCCACCTTCTTATGCGTAAACGGTAAATTCAAACCCGACCCACCGCCGCCATAATCCTGCTGGATAAAAACATGCAAAGAATTCCCAACAGTTTTTAAACACTCAATATAAACTCTATGAGCATCAGCTAATAAAAACCTCTGGTTAATCGCTTCGTCAAGAAAACTACACCTCTCACGGCATAACGCCACTGCCGGAAGATCATCAACCTTGGAGCTAGCACAACCCATTGGGAATTAGGGGGTTAATTAGAGAGGTAAAGGGGCGTTTGGTTCTCGAGAAAATTGGGTTAGGGTTAGGGGGAGATAAGGGAGAAGGGAATCTTGACAGCGAGGAAAGCGTCGTCGTTTAGTAGCAGAAAAAGGAGAGAGAGAGAGCGGGGGAGGAAGATAGTGTTAGAGTGAGTGGGCATATTGAAATAAGTAGCGATAGTGTTAGTGGAGAGTGTACGTATACGTCGGTGTTTTATATATGGACTTCAAGTACAATCATTTTCTAAAGTTTTTACTTACTCATTATTCAAATATTATTATTTCTCAATCTTGGATGAATGAAATTTTATAAATCCTATGTCACTTGCAAATCACTAACAAATTATGGTTTGATGGTGTTGGCTTGATTGCCAAAATAATTCCGAATTTTTTTTTGATAATTAAATAATTCCGAATTTTAATGTGTTTTTTAATTTTAACATAAATTTTCATATTTAATGAATACTTTATTTTAATCAAATATTTTAAATAGAGAGTAACCAGTTAAAATAAATTTTAAAAAATTTAAATGATAAACGTACCAATATGGCCACTGGTTTTTTTTTCACCACTGATTAAACTACGTTAACAAAAATAAACATATTATAATTTTATCATATAAATAAATTTTATATTTTTTTCTTTTTTTTATCAAAGATAGCCTACTCTAACTGTTAGCGGGGATTAGCGGGAGTTAATATTAAATATATTTTAAATAGAGACACTGCCCGTGAGTGTTGAGGGTCGCACCCTCAACCTCATACACATATCATTAGAGATTGGCAACTGGGGCAAGCTTTCAAGTGTAATAACTTCTATATGTATTATATAAAAGTTGCTTTTAGAATAATAAAAAAATATAATTAGACTTATGCATGGGCTTTTGTAATTTTTTTTGAAAAAGATTAAGAGTTAATTACAAATTACACGGTGCTTAGCAAACTTAATGATATTTTTACGGTATGAGTATAATTCTTGATAAATATGGCTTGGACTCTTTTTTATTAGTTTTATTCTTTTGATTTTGATAAATACTAAAAGCTATTCCTTCGCCCTAATTTTATTTCTTTTCAAATCAAACTGCAATTGAAGGCAGAGGAGCAAACGCCGAACCGATCCGACAGTGACCGATCCTCCAAAAGACAACGACAATCCGCTCCTCCAGACGACAGTGATGGTGCTCCGGCTATAACCGAACCAATTTACAGAGCAGAAGAGTAAATTGTGACTAAGATTTCACCGGCGAAGAGATTTTACAGAGCAGAAGAGTGTCATCAGAAGTATCTCGAAAAAAGTGGTGGTCGAAGCTCAAAGCAGTCTGCTAAAAAGGGCTGCACTGATCCGGTTAGAAGTTACAGTTAGATTGCTAATTTTATTTTTTCCGATTCAAATCACTGATAGAAAATTCAATCAATTAATTGATGATTTGAATTGAAAAAAAAATACAATTTGGTTGAATTGCAAAAAATAAAAGTTTGTATTAGAAATTCTTCATCTCTCTATCTACATAATCTGCTCTAAATTGCTTCTTCATGGACAATTTTTTAATTGGAATTTGCACAGTTGGACTTTTTTTTTTCAAAATCTGTGTTTCAAAATTAAGTTTATTTAAAATTATTTTTAATGTTATTTTAAGGGACGAGTGTTGTCAGTTGTGTTCTAAATGAAAAGATGAAATTCATAATGTGAATTTGTATTCGATGTGTTCATTCTGCTTATCTTGGTGTCTACATGGTCGAACAGATCCACGTCCACCTTCACGTCCGACGGTGCTTCAATTTCATCTTCTTCGATCTTGAAAAAAGTAGCAGCAATATCATCATCGGCAGAATTAAAAAATCTCAATCTGAAGTTATTAATGGTTTGCCTAGTAGATGAATTTGTGTATTTTTTATAATGGTTATATTGTTGGTTAACCAATAGTTCACTAATGGTAAACCAATAATTTTATCGTTAGGTTAATCGTTTGTATACTTGTAATAACTTTTATTTGAATGTATCGTTAATAAATCATTAGTAACCAATAAATTTATTTTTAGTACACTGTTAGTAAACGATGTGTTAGCCGTTAGTATACTCGTAATGATTTTTATTTGATGTATCGTTAATAAATTATTAGCATACTGTTTGTAAATTCTGAATTGTGTATTTTAAACAAACTTTACTTTTTAAGAAAATTAATAAATTTAATTATAGTAATACCGTTAGTAAACCGTTAATAAATTTATAGTTAATTAATTTGTAGTTTAGCGTTAATAATTTTCTTAATAAACCTAAATTGTTCATTTAAAATATAAATTTTTTAAATATACCGTTAAAAATCTGTTAGTAACCAGTTGGTTAACCAAACTGTATTTTTTATAATAAAAAAATATTTTTGAAAAAAAAAGATATTTTTACAAGAAAAAAATGTACAAACAGTATTTTTCAAAAATAAACTTTGACACAGTATTTTGGAGAATATTTTACCCTATCATGGGTATTTATAACAAAAAAAACCCTATTTTAAATGGTGATTGGGTGCTATGGTTATAGTGTAATATAAAAAAGTAAATTTGCAGGTGATAAAGATCATTGGCTGCATTTTATTAGCGATATAATTAATTTTTTTTATATCTTCGTAAATATATCCACGAATCATACGTGGCTAATGTTGGTACAAAAATTGAAATTTAAGGATATAAAACCTATTTGTATAAAAATTGAAGGTGTTTGAGTACCTAATGTCTATTTTGGGTTCCTTCTATATTTTTAAATAAATGGGTCAAATTTACCGGTAAAAATTATCAACATATTTTTTTCCCTTTCAAATTATGTAGTCTGCCAATATTTTAATAATAAAATAAAAGAAATGCAATTGACCATAGTCTGATTAAAGAATCTCTGCGCCGCCATGGAGAATTACAGAGCTGCAATTTGTTGAATTCTTTCAATATTTTCTTGATTTGAATGCTTCAATCAATTCTACTAATGCAACATACGCGTGATTTTTCTTTTAGAAGTTATGTATGCTTTTCTTCTCATGTTAGGTCAAGGGGTGAGCACGATTTAGAGGAATCCGAAAATTGACAAATTTCCGGAACCAAATTAAAAATCGGGGATATTAAAAATTGGATCTTCAGATCCGTATCAATAATCGGTTCGGTACTTTAATTCAGTACCGTTTGATTGTCGGTACGGTTATTCATAAAAGATCCAGAACCGTATTAATAAAATTTCGGTACGGTTCGGTTCGGAAAAAGTCAATAGTTAACGGATATTTTTCGGTTCGATTTTCGGTTCGGTTTTAGAGATATATATTCAGAATCTGTGCACACTCCTACTTTGGTGCTTAACTCTATAATATTATTTTTATAAAATAAATTTTTAAGTAGTCTATTTATCATCATTAAATAACCTATATATCGCCATTAAATTTTAATTGTAAAGAGAAACCTCTCATGTTGGTTTGCTATTGTTCGGTTTGTTAGAGTTGTTTTGTTTTTAGCCTACTTTACTAATCTCACCATACATAAAAAATAAACAAACTAAATCTTATTTTTAAAAAAATTATTATAGACAACCTGTTTAAAGTTAAGTTGAGGATTAATTACTATATCTCCTACCGAATACTATTTTTTTCCTTAATTTTGAAACTTTACTATTTTTCCTTGAGTTAACTAAAACCTCTATGTAAAAAGGAGTTTTAGTTAAAGAAAACTTACACGTGAAGAAAAAAAAATAGTATTTTTTAAAATTTCGTGAGGAAAATAGTATTTTATACCGAACTTCATGGGATAATTAACCTTTAAATTTAATTGGCAGAAAAATCCAAAAATCATTTATAAATATTTGATAAATCATATTTTAATAAATAAACTAATTCAACTTTCATTTATTCAATAATAACATTAACACTCCTTCCTAAAAATTCAATCTCTAGTTTATAGTTAGTATATCTCAAATTTCTAAAACTTTGTCTGTACAAATATTATTTTTAGTAGTAAATGTTATGATGTACTTGAAAAAAAGTGTTCATAAATTTAAAAAATAATCCTACATTTCCTTTTTTGAAATTATATTACTTTTTCCTCTTTAAATGTCTTCATTTGATTTGGAATATTCAAAATCTAAACTTTCATATGCACGTGGGGAAAGTGTTGTTTAAACAAGAAAAGTAAAAGGAATAATGTTATTTGGGCATAAAATGAACTATTCTGCCATACATAAAATATAGGGCCATTCAAAAAGAGAAGGAGGCTGGGTGGTTTACTTGAGGGTTTAGTCTAATGGCTAAGTCTGACTAATTGATTCTGAAGATCACTGAAGTTTCGAATTTTTTCATTTCAGTCACTAATTTTTTTTTTTCATTTTGATCATTGAACTATCATTTTTTCCATTTTGGTATTTTCCAGCCAAAAATACTTAGGTGGCAGCCGGAATTAAATTTTTTTAACCCGAAAATTTTCCATATATGCATTATTTGATCCAAAAAGTCATTTTCAAAGTGAAATTATGTATGTGTGATTTTTAAAATAAAAATTGTAAAATCCGGTTGTCACATGTCAATTTCCGGCTGCCACCTAAGTAGGGGTGTAAATGAACCGAGCCGAGCCGAACTTTAGAGTGTTCATGTTCAGTTCGTTTAGCGAACACGATGTTCATGTTCGGTTCATGTTCAGTCGAGCTTTGAACAGAGTGTTCATGTTCGGTTCATTTAAATTTTATAGTGTTCATGTTCGGTTCGTGTTCAGCTCGTGTTCGTTCGTTTAGCCGCTAAATGAACAAGTTCGCGAACGAGCTCACGAACAAGCTCGATAAATACTAAACGAGCTCGTTCACGAACAAGCTCGCGAACGAACTCGATAAATACTAAACGAGCTCGTTCGCGAGCCCGCTCGTTTAGCGGATAAACGAACGAACACGAACTTCTAAACGAACAAACACGAATATGAGCTGAATAAATTAAAAACAATCTAATCGAACTCGTTCATGAATATGAGCTGAATAAATTAGAAACATAATTATACAAATTAATCTAAATATGAATTAGTCCGCGAACACCTAATCGAGTTTCTAAACGAGCTTGTTCGTGAACTATATACAAGCTCGTTCACGAACTTGTTTACGAACTCTTAATCGAGCTCGTTCACGAGTTTGTTCATGAACTCTTATTCGAGCTGTTCGCGAACATAAACGAGCCGAACACCACTATGTTCGTGTTCGGCTCGTTTATATTAACGAACATAAAATCAAGTTCGAGCTCGGTTCGTTTAGAATACGAACGAACATGAACCGAGCTCTTATCGAGCCGAACACCGACCTGCTCGCGAACGGCTCGGTTCATTTACACCCCTACACCTAAGCATTTTTGGCCTGAAATACCAAACGAAAAAAAATGAAAGTCAAGTGATTAAAATAAAAAAAAATAGTTTAATAACTGAAATGAAAAAAATTGAAAGTTCAGTGATCTTCAAGATTAATTGCCCGCTAAGTCTCTCACATGGACATCCCAAAATTAGGACTTAGAGTCTATTCGACTCTAATTATCGTATAGGCATTGTTTGCTTGATTTAAAGTTTGATTAATATTTTTGTTAACTTTGTTGACAACTAACTGATATATATATATAATACTTAAAGTTAAACAGATCAGTGGATTAAATCAATATCGGTTGACAGCTGGTAGTTTAAGCTCGCAAAATGCCCTATTTTGCAAATATTCTGCAATCAACGATCACATAGATTTCCTCTTCACATTTCATGTAATTGCTTTGGTTTGATAGCTAAAAAAATGCATATGCTGGGCCAGCCATGGGTTTCTAACATTGCGCAAGACTAATCAAGTTATCTAGATGTACTAGTTACAATCCATTCTTTTATAAAGTTCCCCTCATCTTCATATCTAATGACCCTCGTTGCCCATGCACCATATTAGTTAGATTGAGCAAGTATGTTACGAAAGAAAATCATGGAGCGAGATGGTGTTAGAAAGTGGGAGATAGTTCTGAAATTCATAGTAAGCCTGAAAATTCTCTATAAATTTTTTGCTTTTAACTTGAAATATAATTAAACATTTATTTTTAAAGATTGATCCTATTATATAAAACATCTGAGTTTAAGCGTTTAAAAATAGCCAAATGATTAAAAAATGTCAAACCTTTCAGAAAAATTTCACAAAAATTCAAATCTTTTAATTTTATCCAATTTGTCCTGAAATACATGGTTTCGTTTTAATTTTGTCCAACTAGACAATTTTTCTTATGTGACGCTGATGTGTGGCATGTCACATCAGCGCCACGCATGCACCACATGAGTAAAATTACATAATTGGACAAAATTGAAACGAAATCATGTGTTTTAGTTCAGATCGGATAAAATTGAAAGGTTTGAAGTTTTGTGAAACTTTCATAAAAGGTTTGGCATTTTTTGGTCATTGGTATTTAAATATGGTTATACATGAATAGTAAAACATTAGACTACTAGAAAGTTTAATGTCTTAAAAAATTCTAATGTTTTAGTCTATTTTTAATTATATTTTGACGTTAAAAACTGATCAATTTTATCCTATTCCTTTTGCTTTGAAGGTTTTTTTCTTTGCCCAGGTTGAATTAATGATCGATTTGGTGAACAACATGTGATATTAAGAGGAAATTTTACCATAAGGCAAGAGAAACTTATCAAAAGCTAAAGTTAGAGAATTATTAAGCAAGACTATTGAATTGTATTGGATGTTGTTTTACCATTTAACTAACTCTATACAATAATGAATGGGGAAAATAGAATAGTTGAGAAACCAGCCAATTAGTCAAATTTCATCTTGAAATTTCATGATTGATTATACTTTTAAAACCTAAAGTTATTGATCAATAACAATGTACCATATATTCTTATCATTATGGAGTCAAATTTTGAGTTGCTCTAATTAAAAAGGAAATTGAACTTTATTTTATTTTTTTTAAAATCATTAAATTTTAGTTTTTTTCCTTCTAAAAAGGTACTTTCAATCTAATTTTAATTTTATAATCGTTCAATTAAAAATATTTAGAGAATATTTTTCATGTCAACAATCTAGCTATACGTCATATAAGGCAATGATATTTTTTTAAAAATTAAATATATAATTTAGCAACATTTGTTAACATAATAAATATTTTTAAATTAGATGCCACATAAGGAAAATAAAATTGAAAGAGTCTTTTATAAAATTAAAATTTAGTGATATTAAATAAGAAATTGACATTAGATATTCTTTTTAAAATTATTTGAAAGTTTAGTTTTTTTTTGGATGGATATTTGAAAGTTGGCTAAACCCATCTAGAGGCCCTTGTACTATAGCATTTTTGTTCAAAAAGCCCCTGTACTATTTTTTTGTTATTCAAGTCCCTCTACTTACATAATTTTTGATTTTTAGGTCCTTTTTTGGTTTTTTCCAGTCCCTTTACTTACAATTTTTTTGTTCCTCCAGTCCCTCAAAAGGACCTAAAAATCGGAATTTTGCCAAGTACAGGGACCTGAAGAACAAAAAAATAGTACAAGAACTTTTTGAATAAAATGATATAGTACAAGGGCCTCTAGATGGATTTAACCTTGAAAGTTTAGTTATCCACAAAATCTGTGATCCTATCATCATGTATCAAACATTTTGGGTGCTCTTCATTATAATTGATTTTTTGTTCATATGATCTTAGACATTATTGATTTTATGTACATAGGGCGGTGGATTCATTTATATATTTTCCTTTACGTCAATATCATTCATGTACCTTTTTTTTGGTATATCCTAATAACTGTAGAACTTCTTTCTAAGGATTTTGATTTAAATTATAAAAAAGAATATTCTTTTAAATAACTATATTCTAAGTTATATTTTGGTTCAATTGATTTGAAATAAAATTTCTAAATTAATGTAAAGCTGAACACTATTTGAATTTGCAGTTAAAATAATATATAACTATAATGCAATAAAATAAAACAGAAAGAGGAAGGGAAAAAGAAAAATATTTCAAGAGTGGTTCAGCATAAAGGCAAAGGAATTCCATGTCCATCAATCGTACAAATTACGAGTTGTTCATCCACCTTGTCACTTTTTGAATTAAACCATTTCTCTTGTTGTCAAAGAATTTAAATACCGTTTTAACTGAGTTTTTTTAAATACTATAAATTTTATAAAATGCATAAATTTAAGCAAAATTTAATGTTTAATTGGATAAAAAGTTGTAAGAATTTATTGATTTTTAAAATCCACCATATTGTAAAATCCACCATTTAACACCCTACCTTTTAGATACTGAGGAAAGTACAAGACTTTCAACATTTTTATTGAATTTATAAAAGATGCTCCCTCACTCTGGTGTTAGTAATAGAATATGCTCTAGGGCCATATAATCAATATATATTTATATAAACTAATCTCCATTGCAACTATATATATATATTTTCACGGATGGGGGGAGGGATAAGCAAATTTACTGAATAATTTTTTTCAATTTACTACTACCTCCGTTCTTTTTTAGTTGTCCATTTAATCAATTTTATTTATCTATAAATAGTTGTCCATTTAGAAATCCCATGTGATATTAGCTACTTATCTTCCAAGTTTACCCATCCCTAATAAATGACTCTATGTTTTAATTTAAAAGGTATTTATTAACTAATAGGGCTATATTAATATATTTTTTTATAAATTAATACAAAATAAGCACTATCTTGATATGTGCAATATTGGCTAAATGGACAACTAAAAAAGAACGGAGGGAGTACTAAATAAAGGTTTTATAGTCATTAACTAATTAGTTATTTAATTAATCACTATTGTAATTAAAGTTCTAATTAGAATAGGTAGCTAAATTATCTCCAATTTAGTTTTTAGTATGCAAGAAATAACTAAATTGTCTCCAAATTAGCAGGAATACATATATTTTAGTTTGATTGAACTACAAAATTAAAATACTCTATTTGGTCAATATATTATTATTTAAATTTCTATCTTATTATTTTTAAGGATATTATTAATTAAATTAAGTTAACTATTTAATTACGGTTATTATAAAACCAAAAGAAGAATAAATTCAGTATGGAAAAAATTTAATAACCGAATATATTATATTTACTTTTACAAAAATTCTTAACTAATTTAATATTAATTATAAATAAAAAATTGATATAATTATAATAAATTTAATAATATGCTCATTGACGAGTTACGTTACGAGCCACGTGCATAGCACGTAATGCGAAACTAGTATATATATAAGTGTTCATTAATTTGACTAAGTGTTCATTTATTATATATTATCTTTGATCACATTATGATAGTTTATTATTAAACGTTAAGAATATGAGTGATATCTTTTTATACAAGTGATATAAATGACCGTTCGGGATCGATGGGGTCTTACTAGTAAAGGCATCACATCAGTGACGAAGCCAGCCTAAAAATTAAGATACTGGCACATTTAAAAAATTAAAATATCATAACATGAAAAAATACACCAAAATGTATAATTCTTAAATTTTTTAATCTAAAATAAAATAGAAAGTAAAAAATGCATCAAATTCGCTATGAGAAGGATTAATAAAATTAAGGGTATGTTTTTGAATAGAAAAATGTAGACAATTTTAAAATCAAAGCTTAATTTGGATAGAGACTGTACAATGTGAACTTTTTTTACACGGATTTATATAATGATTAGGTTTTGATATACACTTTCTAACCTTTAATACTTCCTCCGGTTCATAATATTTGTCGCATTTAAGAAATATTTTTTTAACCATAATATATATTTATCAATTAAAATATTAAAAGAGCATTAAACTATTTTTTTAAACTTATTCCCTATTAATTTATTTAAAAAATATAATTTATATAAATAAAAAAAGTTATAAATATCAACAAGTTTCAAAATAGAGTCAGTTTCATAAAAATATTCATTAATTAAGATATAGTAATTTTTTTAATTTTTCATGACTTTGACAAATATTATAAACCAAAAAAATGGTACTATTATAGGCTCATCCAAATTACATAGATTTTACTATAAAATAATGTTTTATGAAGTCGATGAATTTTCTTTATAAACTCCAAGTATCCAAGCAACGTATTAAGTGCAACTCTACAAAGTTAAATTTTACAATTAATCCAGAAATTTAGGTTAGTTTTAATTTAAGTAACTATTCTTTTTCCGATGTGAGGTAGGGCCCAGGCCCAACCTGGCCCTACCTTACATCCGTCTCTACATCACATTATCCCAGAAAGATCATTACCGCTGGTTATTATCCAAATTAGTATGAGATACTAATGGTTGAAAATAGTGAGTCTCATGTAAATATATAAACACTAATGGAGATCAAAATAAACATATAAACACTTAATGATAAATTGAGTTGGTCAAACACTGTCTCTAGATAACACATAGATAGTATTTCATATAATTCAATATATTGTCATCTAGTTCATGATTATATGTATAAGTCCTTCGACTTGTGATGACATGGTTATCTTGTATATAGGTGACTAGCGTTTGATACTTTTATCCCTAAATCTTTCTTGAGCCAGGATCGAGAGAACTGTTGGCTCTAGTTAGTTGTATATGGAGATAGGTGATCAGGAGATAGGAGATTCATTACTCCGGATGAAAAGGGAAAATATTTTATGCCATCTCGAATTGTTCTTGATAAATAAATTCCTGGCCAGGAGAATATGACTTGTTCAGAAGGAGTTTTAATACTAGAAAAGAGTTTCTAGTATATAAAGTCATATTTAATCAAGAATTAGAATTGAGAGATGAGGTCATATGGTCGAGACATTTAGTGTTTGACTGACCATGACAACAGTCGAGATCCGAATCTTATAATGAATAGTGTACAGTAATCATGGACATTAGTTCATTAGAATGCATTGTCATTCATTTCTATTTGAGTAGTTAGTCGTGATATGTAATGCTAGACATCATTCACGATTTATGGGAGTTAATAATTAAATGGGGATCTAATTATTAAGAAAATAAGAAAAGTGTTTCTTATGTCTGTTATTTCCAATTAGAAATGAACCTAGTTAGTCACACACAATAGAGTGTGCAACCGATTGTTTTATAAATGTTGAATTTGGATAAGAATCTAGCATGTCTTGAAATTCAGACTAAATTGAAAAATACGTTTAATGTAGGGACTGATATGTAAGAGTTATAAATTGGAAGAACCTAATTATACTTTAGTCAAATTTTATTGTTAATTGTTAAATTGAGTAATTAGTGAAGACATGCCTGTAAGGTTTTAAGGCTATTTTTGGTGGTTTATTCTTATTGGCTTTATTTAAGATTGGTTGGAAAGCTGGACTGGCATTTGAGGCAAGTAGCATGTACTTTTAAACATACATCTAACCTTAAAAGTTTCTAACAAGTAGCAAAGTCTGACTGGTCTGGATATATTACATGCACAAAACCTAAACCAGAAGTCTAAGTTTGATTGATTGATTTTATTAGGTGATCTTGAAAAACCTATACAACCGTTATTACTCATTTCATGGCAGTCCTACGACGTCTAAGTGATGGCATGTAATTGCATTAATTGGCTAATTTATGTGATTAGTCCTTTAACCGATTAATTTGATATGCTTTTGGAAAGCGGTAAACACTGTAGGCATGCTCAGGGGCAGTTTGGTATACATACAAGATTAGAGGTATTTTTTGACCTCGTTGACTTTGGGTATCTGGCACTCGCGCGGGTTTTGACCATCGGTCTTCTCGGAACGGGTTCTCGGTCAGATCACGAAGCTGTGCATCTCGTTGATCTGGTTCTACTGATTCGATCTAGAGTCTATTCCAAGTTGAGGTTAACCCGTAATCGGCTCTGAAATTTGCTGGTTTGCTGGGCCTCGGGTTCGTGGGCGCGGTTTATACACTATGTTATATTATCAGACCTCTGGGCCCGTTTTACATCAGCCTTTGCCTGTTACAAAAAAAAACATAAAATACATGGAAAACAGTAAATCTGGGTCTAAACGGAATCTAATTCCGAGATCAAACGAACCCGAAAAGATAAATTGAAGATCTAAGAGTCAATCTGAAAACATGATTCATCAAGAACACGAAGCCAAGAAGAGATGGCGGCGCTGGAAATTATAACTGGCAGCGTCGTCAGTTATAGTTGGCGGCAGCGTCGACAGTGATGGCGGTGACGCCATCTTGTCGGCAGGGGCATTAGTTTCGTTCCTCGCTCGTTTTTTCAGTCGTTTTTCGACATTTTTTCATGCAAACACGCTCGACAAGCATCAAACGCATAGGGAAATAACAAAAGTAAACTGGAAATCGATCTAAGACGATTAAACAAGCAGTGAACGTCCTAAATCATGCTTTCTAAAGCAGTTTTAATGGTAAAAAGACGACAAGCGCGCCAAGAACATAATACGAGGCAATTAATTCTAACATGCTTCCTAAGTGCAGAAAATTACATATTTTGAATCTAATCGAATATAAAAATTAGTGCAGACCTAAAACATGCCTTTATATTCCGGTTTCATGGCAAAGATATAAAATTTAATCATGACAATTCTACAATAAACCATGACAATTTGACTGCAGTTATCGCAAAATAAAAACTTTAAATCTAACATGCATCCTAATTAATTGATCATGGCATATTCATGGACATAAAAATCAAAGGAATTAATTAGAGGGTCCTCAAAATTATCGGTATGAATCCTTGGTTCTTTTTCTGGCGAAATGGGTGCGGAAGCCAACTTCGAGTTTGTGCTGGCTGCGTTCTTGGAGAATCAAAGCGTTCTTAGTGTTTTCAGGACTGGATTGAAGTGCAATTTGTGTGTGAAAATTTTGGCCAACTAGGGTTTCTTAGGGGAGGGGATCGAATTTCTATGTTAGGGTTTATGTATTTCTATTCCGACTAGGGGTGTGCATTCGTTTCAAACCGAACCAAACCGAACCAAATTTTGGTGTTTTTTAAAAACCGAACCGAACCAAAATAATAGAAAGTTATAAATTTTTAAATCAAACTGAACCGAACCAGTTGGTTCGGTCGATTATTTCAGTTCGGTTTACATGTAAAACAGTTAGAAAAGTTTTTACGCTCAAAACCGAATCGAACCGACCAACCAAAATTTCCCTACAATCTTAAACCGAACCGAACCGAATTTGTCGGTTCAGTTTTTTGGTTTTGGTTCGGTTTTGCACACCCATAGTTCCGACCCCTTACTCAGTGAGTTAACAATGCTATTTATAGAAGTTAATTAGGTTTAGGGTTAGTTAGAGTTAGAGTTTTATCATATACTAATCTTTATGCTCTTTTCTAATTTTAATTGATGTGTTTAAGATAAGTAATTAAGGTGTTTGAATTAGTGAAAACTACTCTAAAGGGAGCAAATCCCGTATTAAGACTTGATGGTTAAGAAAAACACGTATAAAGCCCGAAAGTATTAAAAACGACTCTTGGGACCCTATGGGTTTAATTATGGTCAATTTTAGTCCGTAAAACTTATATATTGGCCAATAAACTTCTAAGATATTGCAATTAGTCCAATTTATTAGACTTAGACTACAATCTCTTTGATTTTTTATAGGCTAATCCTGGCTAATTACATTTTGATCCTTCAAATTTACAGCTATGCACAGACTACATCTTCTTAGATTCCAGCAAGTAAATCGATAGCTCGTCACCCGGACAGATTTCTCTGGAAATCATCATTGGACATTTCAGTCCCTTATCACTTTTTACATGTCCGGAAAATAGGTGTTTACATCAACCGTGGATCTGCTCCTTACCGAAGCCTAAAGTCTGAAAGGATGTCTTTTATAGTTGAAGAACTAAATCGATATCAAGGTTGTTTTTAAAAGAAAACATGTGTTATTAATTGAAGCTTTTCACTAACCCTCAAAAGATTGCTTGTATTTTGGAGACATTATTCGGGACTCGAGGAACTTGTTTAATTAGTAAGTATTTTTATAGATTCGTAGTTTTTGTTAGACGTTCAACTATGTTTTAGAAAAATATTCAATTTTTTTAAGATGTTATTTTATGAAGTTTTCGGATTTTGGCCCCTCTTCTGCATTCCTGGTATTCAATTCCTAATATCTGATATAAAGTTTTCTTTTCAAAAAAACAAAATGGTAACATAAACGATTTATAATATTTAGATTTTAGATTTAAAAAATACACAGGATTTTAAAAATATTACAAATTAAAATAGTAGATCTTTTTTGGATGAAAAAAAAATTTTTGATCGATGTATTGTAGTAGGCAAAAGATATAAAAAGACTCTCAACTTTTTCTCAAAAGTACATATAAACCCTTTTATTTTTTGGGCACAATTAAGCCCTTGTGCTTTTAAAATTGAATAATTAAACCCTCGTTGTTTTAAAAGTGAACAAATAAACTCTTTTAACTTATTTTTTGGATATATATACTCCCTCAAATTTTCGATAAATATTTTAAACATTAAGATTATTTTTAAATTTTTTCCCATATGATCGTGAGAGACATGTATAAAGAGGTCTTAATCATATTCAGAAAAAGTAAAAGAGTTGATCCGTACTTTTGTCAAAACTAGGAAGATTTTTTATATTTTTTACCATTAACATAAAAAAAAACAGATTTGATCAATTTTAAGTGGTTGAACTGATCAGCCAAAATACCCATCCTCAGTTGTTTCAATCTTACAGCTTTGATTGGGTTATAAACAAGGGAAGAGGCAGCCTTTATTTAGTCACCTGATTTGATTTGGTGGCTCCCAAACTTTATCTTTCCCTTTGTCATTCGCGGCCACTGAATTTTTCGGTCCCCACTTCTGTTGAAGAAGGCATGATTGCTAAGATTACCAACCATGAATTTAATGCCATAATACTATGTCCTTTTCAACCTTTTATATTTCTCTCATGTTTTCTAATATGATTGCAATTCTTTTAATGTGCATTATACCAATGTCTTTATCATCTACACATCTATACAAGAGAATTATGAGCAAATAATTTTAAATTGTTTATATGATCATGGGTTGAGTTTGGAACGGTTCAAGCCCGATCCACTTTCTGATCAAAAGGTGTAAGTATATTTCAGTTTGATTAATTTATTAAAGATCTATCGAATTTTTTAAAATTGATGTAATATTTTTTAGAATTAATTTAGGAAAAACCCATTTTCAAATCCTTAAACTATACCTGTTTTGATTATTTAGTCTTTAAACTAAATTTTATCTTTTACTGGTCCCTTAACTCCACGGATTTGCAATTGTAAGTCCCTGAATGGAAGTCTGTTATGCGCGTAAAAGCCACACTCCGTTAATGAAGCCACATGTCCTACCCTAAAAAATAAATAAAGTCACGTAGGAATTTTTTTTTGTTGACCGGTTAAACCAGTTACCTCTCCACACTTTGTTCATCTTCTTCCCTAAACACAACCATTCACTTATTTTCATTTCTTTCATCCAATCCTTTTAAAACAAAAATCAAGAGAAACCCACAAAGCTTACTTCATTACCTGTAATGACATAATTATATACTTTGGTTCTTTCATCTTTTCTCTTCTTTTCTTTTAAATTCAATTTTGGCAAAAATAGAATTATTTGCAGAGAAATAAGTGATGCAAACTTCACTCACAAAGCAATGGAAGCAACAGCAACCTCATGAGAAAAATCAATCTCTTTTCGATTCGATTTGCTTCCATCGCAACAATTTCCGGCGGTGACTTTTTCTTTTCTAATTGCCTTTAATTTTAGTTACGTTATCAACGAAGCAACTGTCGGGACCACCGACGCCGCCACTCTTCGTCGTAGCAGCAGGGTATTCTTCTCCGGCGTCCACCCGTTCACCAGCGGCAACATATTATTCCTCTTCAGCTATGGTTGGGTTTTTGGGTTTTCCGGTAATTAATTATTTCTTTAATTTTTGTTTGTAATTAAACCCATTTAACTAGATTTTAGCTAATTTTGTTTACTTATAGGTCAAATTTGAGTTTGAGTTTCATCTCTTTTGTGGTTATGTAATTTCCAGATTATGTGTATATGATTTGGCTGGCTTCTAATATTTAATTTCTCTCACAACCTCAAAAATCTAAAACTAAAGGTAGTAGCGAAGACTACCTTGGCCATTGGATTCGAGAACAGAGAATTCCACTTGTTCATCTTGTCTTAGCAACCAAGGTTTTCAATTCAAATTCAAATCCTTTTTCTTTTTACTGATTCTGTTCCTTACAATTTACTTGTTCATTATTTGGTCGATTAATAATGAGGTCAATCATTGTGCGAATCATCAGTTCACCTAATTCTGGGTTGTTTGTTTAGTTTTCTCTTAGGCTCTGTTTTAAAGTATGGTAGAGAAAGTTTCATCTTTTGGTGTTCTTCATGTGCAGCGTTTCTCATTGTTTAAATGGGTTTGATGATTTGTTAGAAAAGAGTATTAATTTGAAATGTTTAATTAGTTTGAGTTTTTCTTCTTTTGCAGCAGGAGGTCGTTCTTCTCCGGCGTCCACCTGTTCACCAGCGGCAATAAATTATTCCTCTTGACAACGATCTCGGATTGATTTTTCTATGGTGGTTGAGTTTTGGAGTAATAGGATTGTTGAATGGGGACAAATAAAGAAGAAGCATAAAGATACGAATAGGCTGTTTGGTTGAGAAGAAGAAGAGAAAAATTAGCCATTTAGGTTCTTCTTGTTTGCAGCTTAGGTAAAAAAAATTGAAAATAAATAAATTCTCTTTCCTATGTGTAGATTATGTGGACCTTTTTAAAAATTAACGCGTTAAATTTGGAGCGTGATTTCACGCACTTAACAGACTTCCATTTAAGGACTTATAATTGCGAATCCGTGGAGTTAAAGGACCAGTAAAAGATAAAATTTAGTTTAAGGACTAGATAATCAAAACAGGTATAGTTTAAGGACCTGGAAATGGGTTTTTCCATTAATTTATACGAACCATGCATGTATCATTCTAGTTGACAATTTTTCTTTTTTTCTTTTTTTTTGATAAATTGAATACTCAATTGTCATGTATTGCTCAAGTAAATTAATTGAAAAAATTAGATATATTTCCAACAAATTTATAAAAATGGGATAAATTTAGAACATTTAAAAGGTTTGATAAGTTTTAATTTTTTTTTTGGCTTTTATAGGACCTTTGATATTTTTTTGAACCTTTTACCCTCTAATTTTATTTTATTTTTCAAAATAACCCTCTAATTAAACCCTCTTCATATTGGTGATTTTATTTATTTTGTTATCAAATTTACTTCTGCCTCTGTTCTCTTTTGTTTGTCTTTTTTTAAAGTTCTTTTGTTTCAAAATATTTGTCCACTACAAATTTCAATGATATATTTCAATTTTGTTTTTCATTGTTGCCCTTTACTTTAATTAGTGGAGTAGAGATAGCATTTATTAATATGTGAACTTTACTATATCAATGTAAGGTTATTTAGTCATTTATATGAAATTTTAATGACTTTCTTAATACGCGTGTTTTGTTAAATAAATTCATTTTAAGTTTTGGATCAGCTAGGTCCCAAATTTGCCTTTTGTATTCAAATAAGTCCATATTTTGAAGTGTATAATTTTATGGTTACTTGACCTAAATTGAGAGGGTGTTTGGCCTAATTGACCGAAAAGTTAACATGGACTAATTTGACCCCGAAAATACAAGTCTTAAATCTAATTGATCTATAAAATTAAAAT
Source organism: Mercurialis annua (assembly GCF_937616625.2). Lineage (NCBI taxonomy): Eukaryota > Viridiplantae > Streptophyta > Magnoliopsida > Malpighiales > Euphorbiaceae > Mercurialis > Mercurialis annua. The sequence continues at coordinate 13,015,182 of NC_065574.1, forward strand.
GGACGTATTTAATCCCAAAATATAAGTTCGAAGGCCGCGTTGACCCATTGCTCAATTAATTACTCCAAAATCTATAAAAAAACTCATTAATTATAATTGATATATTCAAATATTCTTATAATACCCTTTAAAGTTTTTAAGAGTGAAGCATTATGAAGGTACTGCATTTAATGCTCATGCAATAAAATTATAAGAGTAGTTTGATGAATTTATTCTAAATTATCAATAAATATAGTTACTATTTCTATTTTTATAAGACAAAAATGTACCTATTTTTTCTATATTTATGAGACGGATGGAGTATCATTGAATATAGGCTTTACATACCAAAAGTTTCATATAGGCTAAACTTTTATTTTTATCTAGAATCTCTTTAAAGTTTTATATTCATTACATCCATTTACCGTTTTCTATTTAATGGATTATTTATAGACGGAAATTGTAAGCGTGTAACTCAGCACTGTTAAGTCATTAATAAATTTTCACGTCAAAAATAATAAAAGAACCTCTTTACTTTCATTTATTTATCTAGTCCATTTATTTTAAGTTGTTCTTATTCTATAGGCCCTTAAATTTATTATTTGTATTATTTATCTAGTCACTTTCTAAGTTCGATGATATCTCATTAATGTGTCGAGTAATATGGACACCTAAATCGATCTCATGTTTATTTTACGGAGAGTATATATAATGCATGCTCATTTTCCATCAAAAAAAAATCTATAAATTAAAAATAAGTTAAAAATAGGGACTAATTAACAAAGACAGTTTCAAAAAAGGACCAAATTAATAAATTTTTGAAAGTATAGGGATCGAAAGATAGATTTAGCCTGAAATATATATCAAATTATCAAGTAACAGAAAGAGAATTAGGTAAGGGTTCATGGGCAGCGACTGTCGAAGTCAGCAACCTGCAATCATCTGATGACAAAAACTGAGACCCTTGCACTGAAACTGCACCAATAATCTCAAGCAGAACACGTTCAAACTCCTCGCCGTCGATCCATTCATGAATTTCTGCATTGATCTTCACAGAATTCCGACAGATTAATTCCCACACAGGAAATTTCTTCCTAGGCATCAGAAAATCATCCCTAGTAAGCTTCAAGCTAGGGCAATAATCACCATCTCCATCCCCGAGATATACGATTCTCTTCTTGTTATTGTCTTCCGAAGCTTGGATTCTTTCAACAATACGGCCCTTACACATATTCGCAGGGCAGAGAGCGCAGCAACCATGGTCATGGAATGGGAGGATATTTAATCTCCCTTGTTCATCAACAAATCCAGGGTTTGTGTTAATCGCATAGAAACAATCCCTCAAACCGACATGTTTCAATATTGTATCGATAAAGAATGTGTTTGAGTTGCTAATGATCCTCAACTCGCAACCAGAAGCATGCGCGGATTTAAGAGCATGAACGATACATGGATGGATAGGAATACGGTTTAGCACTTCGACAATCTGATGAATTGTTATCCCTCGCGAGTGAAGTTCTTTCGTAATTCTTGTCATTACGGAGTTCAATGGCATTGTGGGGAGTAATTGATTGAACAAATCTATAAGACCGAATTCTTCAACGACCCAATAATCGCTATCAACATCGATTATTGTCTTGTCGAAATCTAGAATCACCAAAATTTCAGCCATATTCGAAGAGAAATTGACTTTCATTAGTGCAGCAGTCATAGAACCCGACATTTATATGGGTTCCATGTAGCATTAGGAGAATAAAGAGGAGAATAAAGGGGAGAACCCTATAGTTATATCCTTGATCATTTTTGACATTAAATCATGGCCATCAAGGTGTGAAGCCAAAATAACATATTTTCATTTGATGTTCAATTCACTTAGAGGAGCATTTCAATGAATTTCTTAAAAGATTCGAACTATTTTTATTTATAGAATTTAATAACAATAGATTAAAAGAACTACCGAATATTTATTATACAAATTTAGGATGAAAAATAGATTTGACACTACATATGGAGAGAGCAAAATTTTACTCTATTGTATATCCTATTTACAATATTTCTCTTAAAATAAAATATCTATTTCTTTTCTACATACTTTATTTTTTTTTCTTTTATAAGATACAAAAATAAAAAAATACACTAAGGTCGAGTTTGCTTTAATTAATTCTAGTGCAGAATTCATTTTATTTCTAAATAAATTATATTTAGAATTTGAAAATTAATGTTTATGTTTGATATCACAAACATTAAGTATGGAATTCACTGTAAATGAAATTAAAAATTATATTTTGTGTAATTTCATATTTCATTAAATATATTTTATTCGTCAAAATTAACATTTTTGTATAGGGTTAATTACATAAAAAATCACGATTTTTACATGTAGTTTTGTTTTAATCACGACTTTTAAAAGTTGGCATTTATATACACGACCTTTCATTTTGTTTCAAATTTGTCACCAAAGTAAAATTTGGTGTATTTTTTATGACTAAAAATTCATAATCCTACATACTCTAACCGAAAGATAATAAAATTTGATTTTGATTTATAATTTGGATCTTTAATTAATGGTTTAGTGAAGAATTTAGTCAATCAAAATACATTGAAATGATGAATTTGAAAAATTGAAAGGTCGTGCCTTTAAATGCCACCTTTTAAAAAATCGTGATTAAAATGAAATTACATGTAAAAGTCGTGATTTTTTCATGTAATTAACCCTTTTGTATATATATTCTTATTTATATATTCCTTTTTAAATTTTCAATTAATTATATAAAAAGGTATTATCAATTAAAAACTTATTTTTTTTAAATATATGTAATTTATAGATTCTCTAAAATTATAAATTTTCTTTAATTAAAATACTATTTCGCTAACATTTGATCCAAGGAATTCTTCCTCTTAAATTAGTGATGAGAAAACAATTGAATACGACGACATGAACAAATACTTCGCTGAGAAAAGGGAAGTAGAGTTGGAACATAAGCTATTCTCTACAACAGCTCCCATGAATGAAATGTAAAAAAAATTGAGACTATGAGTTAATAAATTAAAATGAATGATACAAGTGATGCCAAGGCTAGATCTTGTGCTGCCATAAACATATATATATATATAGCTTCATTTACAATTACATAATGCAATTCTTTCATATGTAAAAATCACTTTGCTTCGACTGAGCCTTGATGTCTTTCAATTTCTTCAATATGTTTGCAAAGTAATCCTGCAAATATTTATCCAATGTCACTATATCTTTCTGCTCTACACCCAGTAACTTATACGTCTCATTCATAGGCGCCGAGAAAACAGTATCACTCGTCAGAACCTGCCAGCCAAGAAAAAGATTAGCAGTTCTATCAATGTCTATAAATACGTAAATTGTAGACATGCAATTTTGTTTCCAAAAATTATAACAAAGTAGAAAAAGTTACGAAAAATCAAGAATCAATTTAAGATTTTACAAGAAGAATATTCACCAGTAATAGATTCTGGTTCTACAACAAGATTATTAACGCCTATGTTCTTCAATAATTAATAGGTTTCCAATTTCCATGCGATAGTTTGCTCGACTAGGATAAGTAGAACGCTTGAAAGAGGTCAACTATTTAATTGATTTCAAAAGAATGGAAAAACAATATTTCTTATAAGAATAAGTTTATATATATAAAGTTTCAAAAGCATTTCCATTTCGAAACTGGAGAGGTTCACGTGCAACATTGATCACAAACAATTCTTGAAGGATACTCCCAAGTAAGTTCGCCAATCGCTAGCAAAGTTAAATTTTAGAAATTATGCTACTCATGTCTGACATCAAATCTTGTGAATTATGAATCGTTCCACCTTGTTATGTTGTATCGTTACTTTTGACTGAATCTAAAATTTAAAGCACCTAATTGTTCTAACAGGTGAAATCTTCCACAGTTAAAAAGGAGCAGACAGTTTAGTAAATCTTCTTTAGTCATTTCTTGTGCGCAGAAAGAAAATTTAGACAAAAACTTATCTATTTCAATCATTATGGCATGTTTTGAAGTAGATATAACATGGCAAGAAAGTGTAAAGAATCTTGAGCATTCGATACCTCTGAAAAAGCCAGTCTATCAGCAACGTCACTAGTCCACTCAAAACACCGTGTCAGTTGACGAGTAAATCCTAAAACTGAGACCGGAACAGTGGTTACATTGGCATCCTGCCCTGCCAGCCTTTCACACAATGTAATTACCTAAGACCAAAGACAACGGATTAGCATGCAAAAAACAGAACTGTAAAAAAGAAGTACTAGAGGGCAGAATAGTGCTCAACAAATACGCTTTGGGTTGCTACCAAATCAGTAGCAAGAAGACAAATCATTCGCATGAGATCACGGATATGAACAGCAAAACAAATAATTGGAAAAGGCAGTAATGTAGATTTTGTTCTATCACTTGTTTACCTCTTGTGTTGTCCATGCTCGAGGACCAGCAAAAGTTAGAAGCTTTCCATTAATACTCTCATTCCGTAATGCAATAAATGTCAACCGAGCTATATCCTGAACATAAAATTACAGCTATGGTTTTTAACAGGAGTAAAACTGATCAACTAAATAAAGGAAAGCATTTAGTTCATGTCCTCACAAAACCAAAAGCAATCACATTAATGTAACCTGGGTGTCCATATAAGCAACTCTCGTGGGGGCATCAGTTCCCCAAACAGATTTTTCTTCTAGTATAGGTACTGCATACTGCCCAATAAGGCCCTGATCAATTTGCCAAAAAGAGCATTAGACTTAACAGTTGAATGAACGATAGAAATGTTATAAATTTATCTAGAAACAAAAACAAAGTAGAAGTAAAGGAAATGAATGAACTTCAGAGAGACATTTACCTGCATGAAGCCACACAACCGTATAATGACGTGATTAAGGCCAGAGTCCTTCAGAAATTTCTCTGTGCAATACTTGATCTCCATAAGCGGAACTTCAGGATGCTTGTCACAGTTATGAATTGAATAAAACACATACTTCTGAATTCCCATTGCTTTTGCACATTGTATCAGAGCAACTTTTCCTTCCCAATCTACCTAAACAGAAGACATGGATTAGATTCAGACCAACAAATGAATCAGTCAAGTTAATTATTTCAGAAATCTCTAAAACCTTGTACGAAATAAATCATATGAAAATCATGTCAACCCAATTCTTGCAAATATATGTCAACTATATAAGCTTTAAAAAACATGAAATACATAAGGCTGTGCTCCAAATAGATGAACTCCGAAAAAATTCATGAATCTCATTTAGTTACTATCAAAAACTTGTCCATTCTGACATAAATGTAAACAAAAATTATGTCGAATTCTACAACATTAGTGCTGTGAAATTGAGTTATGAACATTTAAAAGTAGTGCTATAAAATTGAATTCTACTACATTACTGTTGCAAAAATATTAAGTGAACGAAGCTCACTAAGATGTGGCGTATTGAGTTAAAATCTTCAATCAATAAACAACAATTAATTCTAGGTAAAACGCTTGACTGGACATGTCATATGGATTGCAATTAACCCATAAAACCACCAAATGGTCGGATTTTATCCAATCACGCCACATATTACACTATCAATAAGACACTTATAGTCCTAGATAATGAATGGTTTCACTTTCACCTAAGGCCATGTTTGGTTCATGGAATAGAATAGTATGGGATAGAAAAGTTATTCCATAAGGAATGGAATAGCCATTCTTTAGTTTTTGAGAGGAGTGTTTATTCCACAAAATCATGGAATAGCAATTCTTTGGAATACCTATTCTATGAACCAAAGCAAAGAATTGCCATTCTATACGGAATAACTATTCCATTCCGCACCTATTCCATGAACCAAACATGGCCTAAGAAATTCTCTTGAACCGGTTCAAAACAACAATGTTCCACAGGGTTAATAGACTTTAAAAACTAACCGTTTTAATAGGCTCTTCAGGACGTCCAGTGGCACAGTCGATAACAGTATGAATCCCAACCAATGTAGCCGGTATGGTCTCCGGTTTACTAAGATCTGCCTGCTTATCAAACAAACACAGACTCACAATCAATCTAAACACAACGAATATCTATACCGTTGCGCCAAGTCATTCTTACAACAAATAAAAAAATGTTAGAATATTTAATGATAAAAAAATAAATAATAATTAAAGATACTCAACTGTTCATTGACATGTTGTAAAAATGACGTGGGACTAGTAAAATTATTCTAAATTTAAGAGAAAAAGACGAACATTAACAACAGTAGCACCCCAATCGCGAAGAAAATCAGCCGGAGCAGGACGAGGCCTAACAAGGCAGCGAACATCGTAGCCTTCATCAAGAGCCCGCCTCACAATCTGTCTACCCAAAGTTCCCGTCGGACCAACCACAAGTATGCTAGTCGCCCTAACCGGAGTCCCCGGCCCAAGATTCACCGCGCCAGTGGCCGCCTCCGCCGCGCTCGCATTGCAAATCATTGACGCCGCACTCCGCGCATTACATTTACCCGAGGGAAGAGAACTTAGAAGGGGGGGAGTTAAATTGCGGTGCCATGAGAGTGAATTGGCGTTGCTGTTGGTAGAATACATTTGGTGACGGGATTTTGCGGGCGTGGCTAATTGTGTTGGGAGTCTAAGGAGTGCCATTGTTAGTTGGGTTCTGTTTTTTTGCAGTGGTGACACTGAGTTAAGTGAAAGAGAAGAAGAAAATTATGGATAAGGAAACTGCCACGTATCTTCTACTTCTTTAATATGTGGATTAGGATTTTTTGCCACGTCGTTACTCATTTTTTAAGGCATAATGTATATCTGGGTCCCTGCAGTATCACACTTTTAATAATTGAGTCCCTGTATTAAATCACGTTCATATTTTGACCCTTTGAATTAAATTGGGTTAAATAACTTGGTTTTAAACACCAAACAAATATCAAATGCTACTATGCTTAATTACAGGGACTAAACCTCTAAATTTGCCAAGATTCATTGCGAGAAATATAAGGGCTCTCTAGCCAATGCTATGACGGCTAAAAACTTGCTTACCAAGAAACTAATCTCCTCGTGCTTTTCATCAAAAAAAGAAATATCTCCAAGTGCTAACAGAAAAGATTTGTTCACTCTCCTAGTCCTAACAGGAAAATATTTGTTCACTCCTAGACCTAACAGGAAAAAGATCTGTTCACTCTAGTCCTTATACCTATTTAAATAAACCCTAGATTAGGGTTTTACAACTACACCACTTAGTTCAGTAGTTCTAAATTTTACTCAATCAATTTCTTTTGCTTCTTTGAGTGTAAATTAGTGAACATGGCCGACATTTTAGTAATTCTCGATTTCGACAAAACAATTATCGACGTTGATAGCGATTACTGGATTGTCGACGAATTTGGCGTTACGAATTTGTTCGATGAACTTCTGCCCGCTATGACATTGAACTCTGTCATGACCAGGGTGATGGACAGCCTTCACAGGCAAGGAATCACGATCTATCAGATTGCTGAAGTGTTGAAGCGTATTCCGATCCATCCACGGATCGTTAATGCGCTTAAAATGGCGCATGCTTCGGGTTGTGAGTTGCGGATTATTAGCGATGCTAACACATTCTTTATCGATACAGTGTTGGAACATGTTGGTTTAAGGGATTGCTTCTCTGAGATTAACACAAACCCTGGATTTCTTGATGAACAAGGCAGGTTGAACATCGCTCCATTCCATGATCATGGGTGCTGCCATCTCTGCCCTGCCAATATGTGTAAGGGTCTTATCGTTGAGAGAATCAAAGCTTCAATGGAAGGAAAGAAGAAGAGAATTATATATCTTGGCGATGGGGAGGGTGATTACTGTCCGAGCATGAAGCTTACTAAGGGCGATTTTGTGATGCCGAGGAAGAACTTCCCTGTCTGGGATTTAATCTGTCAGAATCCTGCGATAATTCGCTCAGAAATTCATGAGTGGATAGATGGGGACGAGTTTGAATGTGTTCTACTCGAGATTATTGGTGCAATTTCAGTACAAGGGATCATTGGTGATTTCAGGTTGCTGCCTTCACTAGTTGCTGCCAGTGAGGCCTTGCCTAATAAGGCTCTATCTGTTACATAAATTTGTAATTCAACACTACTAACAGTGCTTTGAAATAGTTTTCTTGTTTATTCTTTGAAGTTTGTTAGTCAAAATAAGGTCTGATTTAGTGCCATTAATCTCTCTAGTTAGTTGAATTTTTTTAGTAGTAATGAGTTCCATTGTAAGCCTATAAATGGGCACTTTCATAATTCAATAACATACAGAAAACATTTGCAGTCAAATTCCAGTCTTTCATTGCTTTATACCCAACATTTTGAATGGATTTATGTTTGGCAAACATGTGCTAGATCTCTCTGATATGACATCATTTGTATGAATGAAAGGAAAGCAAACTTTTTCTCAAACACCTACATGTATTGCTTGCATTAAAACGAACAAAAGAGTCTTAAGTGCATTTTATTTTCTATATTTAGAGTACAAAAGAATGCAAAAATAATCAAAAGAAATATATGTCATGTTCCCTTTCTATACCCATCTCGCCTTACGGAAGAAGAATCAATAAATTTTGCAACTACTAGTAACTTTGTTACAGGAAGCTGTACTTCCATTCGCATCTAATTTCTATAAGCTATCATTTACAAATATATGACATCGAAACTGGCCTGCTTATTGTCCAAGTCCTTAATTATATACAAGGAGCACCTTCTCCTGATGAAAAAATGGTTTAGCTAAGAGCATTCGGTGGGTGAGAGAGCAGTCTCATTTATGAATCTCACCCCTGCCTGGCTTCACCTCATTGGCATCCCCCATGAATCTAATCTGATGCGTATGAGCTTTTTGAGGCAAAATCTTCCAGCGTCATGTTATGTCGGTTGAAGAACAATTTGTGTAGTTTTAGAATTTGGTCAAATTGTTGGCTTGTGCCTAAAATTTTAAAAATAGTTAACTCTGCATCTCAGGTTTTGTATATCCATGTCCAGCCGATTTAAGAGCCTGCCTGTAATCAAATCTCCTAAGTATAGCCTACAAAAGAAATATATCATACAAAAATTAGTCTTTACTGTGATAGGTGTCCCAACAAACATGGTGCAGCCATGAGAAAGCAACTATGTGCTCGCAATAAGGTTCGCCAATAATCTGAGTCATTTTGGTGTAAGAATACTGATCTTAAGCCTAATTGGTACTTCAAAATAAACAGGAACTAAAACAAAGGAAAATACTTCTGAATGAAAATAGGAGCAGTTTGATTAGTTCTGGAAAACATATCAGCCTAATCATGAGTTCGGGTGCATCTGTTAGATTGCCAATTCGGACAGTAGGGTTGCCTCATTTTTACTGCATGAACATAAATGAATCAATGGGACTGCGCTTAAAGAAGGATGTTTGTTGCTGCATTTACATCGTTTCTGTCGTGCACAAGTGATTGTCTAGCTGAGTTCAAAGTGGCAGTTGAGCCTTCTGGTGGCTATGCAGGAGGAGCAGGATAGGATCTCTGAAATCAAAGTCAGAATAAAATTTTGTGATGGATTAGATTAAATAGCATCATAAAAGATTGAAAGAATAGTTTGAGTCCATCTATATAGATGAAATGGCAGTGTGGAAAAATTGTAGAGTTGCTCAACTCTACATGGTGACTTGAGTAGGATGGTGAAGTTCCTGTGACGTTCCTAGTTGTCGCTCCACGTGGACTCTCCGTAGATGGCCAAGAAAGCCGTGAGAAGAATGAAGTTAAAAACTCCACTACCCAAGGAAGAGGATGGATGTTAAGTTGAAATACATGCATGGGCCATGCAATTGACGTGGGTAGTAATAGTTTCTTTTCCATAAAAATAGGTCAATTTGTTAGTATATTATATTTTATTGTTTGAGTGATTATCGGCTTAATTATTGCCACTAGTTAGTGAGGTCTTTAGTTAAGAGTTGTGTGCTTAAAAGTAGGAAAAGTTGTTAAGTCATTTATGTATTTAAACTCTGTCATTTAGCAGTAGAGGAGGAATGAAAAATATTAGAATTGTGGTTCAATCTCACCCTAAGAGATATTTGTGGTTTAATTCTCGCCCTAAGTAGAATTTCTATCTCAAAAATACAATTCAAATCTGATTGGGACCTATCAATTGGTATCAAGCATTGCAATGTCAAGTAATAAAGAAAAAATCGAAAATTTGGAGAAGGGGCTAGGAGAACTCCAAGACAACATGAGCCGAATGGAAGCGGGTTTTGCTGACAAACTCCACCAAATGGGGGAATCTATAAGAAAATTATCTGAAGCCTTACTTTCGGGCAGAGATATAACCGCCGGCCACTCCAATCATCACAATAATCGATCGCAGGAGGTTCAAGAACAACCAAGGGGAGAAAGACCTATGTTCTTCTCCAAATTAACAAAATTGGAGTTTCCTAAATATGCAGGAGACGATCCTACGGAATGGTTTACCCGAGTAGACCAATTCTTTGAATATCAAGAGACGCCTGTTGGTAAAAATACGCAAGCGTACGTATGCCAACTTGTAATACATACTGTGAAGTCCGGATATCGTACCCACAGAGAAAGCTTCTAAAGACAACCAGTTAGGAAACTCAATTTGAATAGCCAAAAAGATATTTGAATGTTGTTATTAAACTAAATAAACTGAAATAACAATTATGGATAAAATTAACTAAAGCTGTAATGAAAATAGGGTTTTAACAATGATGGGAAGAACAGGGATTATTAACTTTCATTATGCTGTTTAATCAGATTGGAATATGGATTTGGTTGTTCTACTAAGGTTCTGGCTAATCGTAAGCACCTAAAATTCTCTCTCGAGCAATTGCAGGCAAAAACAGATAACAAACTAGTAATAGGCTAATTACTCACTCTCGCACAATGATTAACCTAAATTACTAATCAATTAATGTTTATGAAGTAAACCCTAAGAACACGTACTCGTCAATTCACTCTCGCGCAATTAACTCCTACGTTCTTAATTATGTTGGTCTATTCCAGTTTTACTCTCTCGAGCTAAAACCAAAACACAGGACAATAAATAAATTGGCCGAATAAATTCAAGCGTTAAGAACAATAATTAAAACATAGTAATAACAACAACCCACAAATCCAATTCGTTTAAACAGACATAAATCTCATTAATAATCCCTAATGAAAGGTTTAGCTACACATATTCAAAGATAATTCAACAATAATGTAATAAGAATTCATGGCTGAATAAGAAACAATAATAATTAATCTCTTAATAGTTATCGTACCTTAATCGACAATAATCCCAAAACAATGATGAAGAAAATCCATAATACAAGCTAAAACGATGAACGATAATCGAAAGCTAAACTAAACTAATGTAAAACTAATGTCTAATGTGGCGAACTAAGCTAACTAAGCCAACCTTTGATTTGTTGTTTAGTGCGGTATTTATACTTCTTTCAGCTCAAAGAAGGGTTTTGACTCGTACCCATGTGTATTTTCGAAGTTGCCCTCAAGTTTAAGTGAATTCGGGTGATGTGGCAAGGTCAAAACGACCTTTTTTAACCCAAAAATAGTCGGGTGTGCGTTCGCACACTTGAGTGTGCGTTCGCACACTTTTTTGAGATTCTAGGGGTGTGCGTTCGCACACTATAGTGTGAGATCGCACACTCATGTACTTAGCCAAAATTTTGCTTCAAAACTCACTGGAAAGGCTGTTTCGCTCGCACACTCCTTTGCACTTTAGTGTGCGTTCGCACACTTCCAATCTGCTGCACACTGTCAACTTCAAAAGGTCATAACTTGGTGTAGAAATGTCGGAATGAGTCGATTCTTGATTCTATGGAAAGCTTAGGAGGTCTACTTTGTTTCTTATGAAGAACACAATGTCAATTGAAGTCTCTAAGTAATCCAAAATCGTCAATCAATGAAGAGGGGTCAATTTCACAAGTAGAAACTTGTGCTCTCGGCGCCTATTTTCATCGGATCTTCGAACAACTTTCCTTTAACCTTCAATTATGATCCAAATGGCTTCCAATTAGCTTGAATATCATGACAAACTCCCAATTATTCCTGAAATGCTCAAACACAAAAATGAGTACAAAGAAGCTCAAAACCAAACGTCAAATGCACATATATGACATATAAAACACATAAAATATAGGAGTATTTCTACTCCTATCAAAATCCTCACACTTACCTTTTGCTTGTCCTCAAGCAAATAAAGAACAATGCTCAAATGCCAATTACACAACCATGTCAGAATATAAGAAATTAAAGCATTTTCACCGCTCCTAAGTAATGAATCAATCAAATCATGCTTTAGAGAAGAACAACATAGAGAGAAAAACAACTAATAACAATGTCAAATGCTCACACATGAACCAATAACACCGAGACTACTCAAGTGTTCTCACTCCTACATAACTTATAAATCAATTCAATCTCTAGGGCAGTCTAAACAATCTCAAAACAAAGATGAAAATTATATTCTGAGCGGAAAAACAACATTTATAGCAAATAAGAAGTATGTATCTCACAAGGTACTCTCGCACACACAAGTGTTTAAGGGTAATCACTGAAACTCTCATGCCAAAACATGCAATTCTACCATAAGTTTGCCAATAGTCCACAATTCCACTACTAATTAAATCAAATAAAAAGAATCAAAATGGACTTTTCATGGGTTGTAACGGGGATTAGGTTAAGGTGTGATACGGATAAACAAACATGGGTAATGTGACTTCACAAACTAAACAAATATCAAAGCGAACTACATTGAAACGCTTAGCTCGAAAACAAACTTTAAATCTCTTTTTCTTTACTTTTCATGCCTCAAGCTTTACACTTTTTTTCTAAATTTTTTATCTTTTAAGCTCATTTTTCTTGTTCACCTTTTTTTTCGCTTTCTTTTTCTTAACTTCACGAGGCATACTAATCATATAGCACAAGAGATGATCAACTAACAGCACGAGCTTTGGATGTTTACCATCCTCACACTATTTCTTTTAATATTTATTCAATTTGACAAGTCAATGGGTAGAAAGAGATAAATGAGAAAAGGAAAATGTGTAAACATAGGTGTAACAAAAAATAAGGCTAAGGCTCAACTTGGGTTATCTAGGGGAAATTGGGTAGGCTATTTAAAGTGGTCTAAAGAAATGGGTAATCCTAGGTGCCATTTATCATTTTCAATTTATTCAACCAATCATGCGATTTTACTACGGACATATGGCAAATTTTAGAGAATTAACATGCATTGACTCACACCACAACAAATGAGACATAAAAATAATATGCTCGATACGGCTCAAAACCTCTCACAAATTGGGGTCATACTTTACGATTTGCTATACATCCTGTTCAAAAGCTTAGAAATCCAGTTTTTTCAACAATGTTCTTGTCAAGTTCATATGCCCTAAAAATGACTTTCAACATAAATTATGCATTTGTGAAGTACAAATTTTCACCTCAGTCCTATTAGATCATGTCGGCTAAAAGACACAGTTATTTGACTATCATTCTAAACATGTTGTTCAATCACATAGGCACAAATTAACTAACTCATTAAATAGGGGGGACATAAACACTAAAATTTCAAAATTATGACATTGGCAAGAAATACGGCATAGGCATGATATAGAGGACAAACCAAACAAGCAAGGCATGACATGCTAAGCAAAAGACATACAAAAACATCTATAAAGAGGTTCGCCACAAATCATCCTACATACCGAACATGAACAAAAAAAAAACGAAAACCAAAAACAAAAATTAAGCTAAAAACATAAAACATAATGTTTTTCCCACCCTCACACTAGTTCATGCATTGTCCCCAATGCAATGAAATAGAAAAAAAAATAAAGCATAACTCAAACATAAAAGTGTAAAGGGTGAAAGGAAAGATACCCTTGGGATTGCCTCCCAAGCGCGCTTTAGTTGGAGTCCAAAGCTAGACTCTCCGCGTAAGGTTGTTAATAATACAACCTAACATGAGGAAGCTGTCTTGGTAGCATCTTCTCACTCCTTTCATTTGTTGGCTCCTTTAAATATAGATCAGATAATACAGAGTAACCATTGTCCCTGTAATAAAGAACAGGAGGAGTGTTAAGCATATTCATATGTTTGATATTATTTCCATCATACTTGGAATCAAACCCTTCTAAGAATGGATCCTTGTAATCAAAGGTTTTGTCGATTTCCTCATAGAGTACTGTAATACCAAATTCCTCCCCACTTTTCTCATTGAAGCTCATGGAAAAAGTAAGTGGGTCAGGAACTGAAGCTTCAAGATTACTACCCTCACACTGTTCTTTCTCGCCCTCTGCAGACACCTTTATGGAATGACATTCCACTAATGCCTTGTCGCTTTCCAACTCCAACTCCATGTCCATGCATTGTTCTTTTGGAGTAGCTTCCATTGTTGTCAGTAACCCGTTTTGGTTTTCAACTTGTAAAGCACTAGAAAATTGAATACATTGTACCTCAAGATTGTGAATAGATTCGGACTGAATCTTAGACATCTTTTGGAACTCAACATCACTCTTTTCCATCATATCAAGTAGCATATCCATCTTGCGGGAAAGTGACTCTTCTAGAGCTCTCTGGTGTTGTTCAGTCTCATATGAATACTCCAGTTCATCGCTAAAGTTTAAATTAGAGTTACATTGGTCTTGATATGTATGGAAGTTCCCCCAATTGTTATTCCAACAAAACTTTTGATGGTTGTCCCACCCCAAATTGTACGTGTTGGAATAGGGATCATTAGCTTGACATTGACTGCCCACAAAGTTGACATCTTCATTTGAAGCTGGAAAAAGTATTGGACATTCGGCCTCAGTGTGATAGAAACTCCCACAAACAATGCAATTCTGATTCCAAGCCATTACACTTCTTTAAAAATAGTACACCATAGAAAAGGTACCTGAAGATAAATCGACAAATACCCACGGCGTAAAACAAGAAAATAAAAAAAATAAATCAAGCCGAGCTACCCCAACTTAGTTGTTAAAGATACGCTTTCCCCGGCAACGGCGCCAAAAACTTGTTGGTAAAAATATGCAAGCGTACGTATGCCAACTTGTAATACAGACTGCGAAGTTCGGATATCGTACCCACAGAGAAAGCTTCTAAAGACAACCAGTTAGGAAACTCAATTTGAATAGCCAAAAAGATATTTGAATGTTGTTATTAAACTAAATAAACTGAAATAACAATTATGGATAAAATTAACTAAAGCTGTAATGAAAATAGGGTTTTAACAATGATGGGAAGAACAGGGATTATTAACTTTCATTATGCTGTTTAATCAGATTGGAATATGGATTTGGTTGTTCTACTAAGGTTCTGGCTAATCGTAAGCACCTAAAATTCTCTCTCGAGCAATTGCAGGCAAAAACAGATAACAAACTAGTAATAGGCTAATTACTCACTCTCGCACAATGATTAACCTAAATTACTAATCAATTAATGTTTATGAAGTAAACCCTAAGAACACGTACTCGTCAATTCACTCTCGCGCAATTAACTCCTACGTTCTTAATTATGTTGGTCTATTCCAGTTTTACTCTCTCGAGCTAAAACCAAAACACAGGACAATGAATAAATTGGCCGAATAAATTCAAGCGTTAAGAACAATAATTAAAACATAGTAATAACAACAACCTACAAATCCAATTCGTTTAAACAGACATAAATCTCATTAATAATCCCTAATGAAAGGTTTAGCTACACATATTCAAAGATAATTCAACAATAATGTAATAAGAATTCATGGCTGAATAAGAAACAATAATAATTAATCTCTTAATAGTTATCGTACCTTAATCGACAATAATCCCAAAACAATGATGAAGAAAATCCATAATACAAGCTAAAACGATGAACGATAATCGAAAGCTAAACTAAACTAATGTAAAACTAATGTCTAATGTGGCGAACTAAGCTAACTAAGCCAACCCTTGATTTGTTGTTTAGTGCGGTATTTATACGTCTTTCAGCTCAAAGAAGGGTTTTAACTCGTACCCATGTGTATTTTCGAAGTTGCCCTCAAGTTTAAGTGAATTCGGGTGATGTGGCAAGGTCAAAACGACCTTTTTTAACCCAAAAATCGTCGGGTGTGCGTTCGCACACTTGAGTGTGCGTTCGCACACTTTTTTGAGATTCTAGGGGTGTGCGTTCGCACACTATAGTGTGAGATCGCACACTCATGTACTTAGCCAAAATTTTGCTTCAAAACTCACTGGAAAGGTGATAGGTGCATTTTACACCTATGTTTAGGAGTTGTTTTCGCTTGTTTTTAGTATACTTTGAAGCGCTTTTTCCCCGTATTGGTGTGCTTATTTTGTGTATTAGCGTTTCAGGTAAAATGAAGCAATGCGAAGTGTTTTGGGCTTAAAGAATGAAGAAATCAAGTATCGGAATAGGAGCGAGTTGAAAGAGCGAAGAAACGAGCAAGATATGGGCATTTAAAGGAGGGGCTCGATCGAGCCCTTCACTTATGAAGGAAGGCTCGATCGAGCCCTATGAACAAAGCTGTCCAGAAGTTTCTTCAAAGCATAAGGCTCGATCGAGCCCTCACTCTTAAGTGGATGGCTCGATCGAGCCCCTTAAAAAGAAGCTCAGAATTTGAATTTCGAGACAAGACAAAACTCAAGGGCTCAATTTCTATTTTAGGCCCAACACTCCTTAGAAGGGTGTCCTTTGTTTACCTCATTTGTAACCCATATAAATAGCACATTATCTTTTTTAGGGTACAAGAAGTTGTAGACATTTTGGGATTATTCTCTAGTTTTTACCTCTTTTAGATTAGCCATCTTCTCCTTGGAGATTCCTCCATTGTTGGAGCTTGATGCAAGTTTTATTTGCTTTATGATAACAAGATCTTCATTTTTATTACAAGCTACTTATTGTGAATCTTCATTATCTTTATGGTTGTCTATTCTATTTATTTAATCAAGGTAATTCTTCTTACTTTAATGTTCTACTTTGCTCATTCCTTGATTGTTTGTGTTAATCTAAATATGAGTAGCTAAATTTCCTTTGTTAGGGGGTTAGTATGATAATTTAGGGGTTTGCTTGATTGGTTGGTCTTTAGTGTTGTATGCTTTTGTTTCTTTCCTATTACTCATTGCTTGATTAGGATTAGCTACCTTAATCATTGCCATAGTTTGATTGACGCACCGAGAGGTGGTTGATTAGATCGACCTTTAGGTTAGAAAACCTAGATTTTAGAGCTCCACGAGAGTGGGTTTGAATCTAGGTGACCTTGGAGCGGATTGATTAATCGTTTGATATTGATTTAGTTTGCCTTGTAACACGAGAGTGAGCTTGGTGTGATTGAATGACTAGATAGCGGTTTTGGCATTCCTTGAGGCTCGAGAGAGCGGGAATGACGTTTTAGGCCTCGCTCGGTCCTTAGTAGTTTACACTTGACCAATCATGATTGCATAACCTAGGTTGGATTACTAACTCCTTGACATTCCCCTTTTATTGAATTAGATTCTTGATAATTAATTCTCTTACTTGTTAAATTGCAATTTCACGTTAGTTTAATTCTTAGTTAGTAATTGGATACTTGAACCTTCAATTGATCGTTGCTTTCCGAATTGAATTTCCATTTACGTGTTCGCTCACTTTAAACCTCTTGTCTTCGTGGGATCGATTCCGTATTTCCGGATTACTACAAGTTAGTATTTTTGCTAACAAGTTTTTGGCGCCGTTGCCGGGGACAAGGTTGCGTTTAATTGATTGAAAGTATTGTGAAATTCGGTCGAGTTAGCGTTATTTTCTGTTTTTGGTTTATTGTTATTAATTATCTTTCGTGGTTTACACTCGGTGTTCTTGTTGTTGTTTGTGTAGGGAATTTGATTTTTGTGTATGCACAATACGCGACGAGCAAATCTACCACTAGAACCGTTCCAAGATAACCTCGGTAACTACGAAAGAGGTGTAAGAAGAAGAGCCCGTATACCCGAAGTTATGAATAACGAGGGAAACAATTATGATGAAGAGGGGAGGTTCAATCCTCTAATGGATGGAGGGGAACAACAATATCCACCCGCTCCTCCATTAGGGAATGTGAACCGACCAAGGCAACAAGACCACCCAAGGGATGATCGGCCCCAAGCGCACGCACAAGTGCCAAACCAACAAAGACAAACTTTGGGTGAGTTTTTCTTGCCGGATGTGGACAATGCAACTTTTGGATGCTTCGCTATGCCGGTTCAAGCGGCAACTTTCGAGATCAAGCCGAGTACCATTCAACTTTTGGAAAATCGTTGTGCCTTCTTTGGGTTGAGTCATGAGGATCCTAATGAGCATATCGCCAAGTTTTTGGGTGTTCTAAACACATTCAAGCTTCATGGGATAACGGCGGACCAAATTAAGCTTCGGATGTTTCCTTTTTCCTTGAGGGACAAGGCTAGCATTTGGTTGCACTCTCTACCTAATGAGTCCATTCACAATTGGAGGGAGTTGGCTCAAGCCTTCCTTAACAAATATTTCCCTCATGGCAAGACTACAAAGTTGACTAAAGACATACTTGAGTTTGTCCAATTTGAAGGAGAGTCACTTCATGAGGCATGGGAGCGGTTCAAGGATTTACAACGAAGTGTACCCCATCATCGGCTCAATAAAGAGCATGTTATACAAATCTTCTATGATGGGACAAATGTCACTACCCGAGCTACTATCGATGCGGCTTCGGGGGGTTCACTTATGCAAAAGACCTATGAGGAAGCCCTTGAATTGGTGGAGAAATTGGCCGTGGTTAGTAGTACTTGGGGTCCTATGGAAAGAAGAGCGCCACCTACTCAAAAGTCACTCATGACTCTTGATCAAGTGAGGGAGATGGAGTCCATAAAAGCCGCAAATGCTTCGCTTCAAGCTCAAGTGGATGCTCTAAAGAAACAAGTCGCTCCTATGCAAAGAAACGCTCCGGTGGCTTATGTTCAAGTAGGTTGTGAATTTTGCGGTGATTTTGGCCATTCGGGAGGAGAATGCCTAGTTACGGGTCAAGCCTTGAGTGAGCAAGTCAACTACATCGGAGGACAAAGGCAAGCTAATGACCCCTACTCTAACACCTACAACCCCGGATGGAGGAATCATCCAAACTTCGGGTGGAGAAATCAAGAAGGGCAAGGCAATGCTCAAGGGCCTAATCAAGCGGGTCCAAGCTTCCAAGGTGGAAATAGACCTCCCCAACAACAAGGAAATTACCATCACAATCAAGGTCATGGCAACAATGCGGGTGCTAGACCTCAACATCCTCCCGGGTTTCAACCTCAAAGAAACATGGATGAAGGGAATATGCTTGCTAAGTTGATGGATGAGCTTAGAGAGATGAAGCAACTTCAAAAGAATCAAGCCACCACTAATCAAATGCTTGAGACTCAAATCTCTCAACTTGCTATCAATCTTCAAGGTAGACCACAAGGGGGATTGCCATCTACTACGGAGAACAACCCTAGAGAACATGTTAAGGCGGTAGAGCTCCGAAGCGGGAGAACTCTTGAGAAAGCCAACGGGAAGAGGCAAGTTGTTGAGGAGGATGAGCCTCAAGTGGTAATTGACATAGCTAGTTCAAGTCAAGAGTTGCCAAAGGATTGTGAGGAAGTGGTTGTCGAGGTTGAAGAGCCCTATGTGAGGCCGCCACCACCTCCACCGTTTGTACCACCGGTTCCATTCCCAAGCCGGTTGAGGAAAGCTCAAGGGAACGAAAAATTTCACAAGTTCCTTGAGATTTTCAAGAAATTACAAATCAATCTAAGTTTGGCGGATGCACTTCGGGAGATGCCCCAATATGCAAAATTCTTGAAAGATATAATTATGAACAAGCGTAGTTGGGAGCAAGGTGGGACAATACCGCTCACGGAAAATTGTAGTTCCATAATCCAAAGCACCCTACCAACAAAGCTTAAGGATCCAGGGAGTTTTTCTATACCTTGCACTATAGGAAATATGAATGCTATAAATTGCTTGTGTGATCTTGGGGCAAGTATTAACTTGATGCCATTGTTTCTTTTTAGGTCTTTGTTTGGTGATCAACCGGTAAAGCGCACCTCGATGGTATTGCAACTTGCCGATCACTCTCTCAAAAAGCCGTATGGGATAGTGGAAGACGTACTTGTTAAAGTGGATAAATTTATCTTTCCGGTGGATTTTGTGATCTTAGACTATGCGGTGGATAAAGAATGTCCTATGATCCTTGGTCGCCCTTTTATGAACACCGGGCGTGCTCTCATCGATGTTCATGCCGGCAAGCTCACCTTGAGAATTGATGAGGAAAGTGTAGAGTTTGATATGAAGAGAGTGATGCGGAATGCCATCGAGGAGGAGGATTGCATGAGGATAGACTTGATTGATGAGATTGTGCAAGAACAACTTCAAGAAAATGTGCAAGTGTTGAATCAAGCAAAGGAAAAAATCTCTGCTTCCTTTAACACTAAGGGCTCGATCGAGCCCTCCCTTTTAATGAAAGGCTCGATCGAGCCCCATGAGTTAAAGGGGGCAGAAATTTTTTCTCAACACATTTCTCAAGTCTCGTTCCATTCCGAGTCGGGGGATGATGAATATACTAGAGAGGATGAACCGAAGCCGGAAAGTTTAAACAAGAGCAATGGTGTGACTCCACCATCTTCGGAGTTGCCCCCGAAGGTTGAAATGAAGCCGCTTCCGCCACACCTCCGGTATGCTTTTGTTGGGGAAAATGAGACCTTGCCGATAATCATCTCAAATAAGCTCTCTAAGGATCAAGAAAGGAAGGTTGTGCAAGTGGTGAAAGAACACATGTTAGCAATGGGTTGGCAAATCTCCGACATTCGAGGGATAAGTCCTCAAATTATGATGCATAAGATTAATCTCGAGGACGAGTCAAAGAAGTCGGCTCAAAGGCAACGAAGATTGAATCCGAATATGAAGGAGGTAGTGCACAAAGAGATCGTCAAGCTCCTCGACGCCGGAATAATCTACCCAATTTCGGATAGTGAGTGGGTTAGTCCCATTCAATGTGTTCCTAAAAAGGGCGGTATGACGATGGTGGAGAGTGAAAAAGGAGAGCAAATCTCTACGAGGACGGTAACCGGTTGGCGTGTATGCATCGATTATCGGAAGCTCAATGAGGTAACCCGAAAAGATCACTTTCCGCTACCATTTATCGATCAAATGTTAGAAAGGGTAGCGGGACACAAGTTTTATTGTTTCCTTGATGGGTATTCGGGTTACAATCAAATCTTAATCCTCCCGGAAGATCAAGAGAAGACGACCTTCA
The DNA here is from genome assembly GCF_937616625.2 of Mercurialis annua. Classification (NCBI taxonomy): domain Eukaryota; kingdom Viridiplantae; phylum Streptophyta; class Magnoliopsida; order Malpighiales; family Euphorbiaceae; genus Mercurialis; species Mercurialis annua. Next base: position 13,036,397 of record NC_065574.1, read on the forward strand.
CATGCCCCTACGGTACCTTTGCATACCGGCGAATGCCTTTCGGACTATGCAACGCACCCGCCACATTTCAAAGGTGTATGACCTCAATCTTCAACGATATGATTGAAGATATTATGGAGGTGTTCATGGATGACTTCTCCGTGTTTGGCGATTCGTTCGATGGTTGTTTAGCGAATCTAAGGCGGGTTTTAGCACGATGTGTGGAGACAAATTTAGTGCTAAATTGGGAAAAGTGCCATTTCATGGTGGATGAAGGCATTGTACTCGGGCATAGGATATCGGAGGCGGGAATTGAAGTGGATAGGGCAAAAACAGCGGTTATTGAAAAATTAGTCGCTCCGACGACGGTCAAAGGAGTTCGGGCATTTTTGGGCCACGCAGGTTTTTACCGGCGCTTCATTAAAGATTTTTCGTCAATTGCTCGACCTTTGACAAGTTTGCTAGTAAAGGATGCGTCGTTTGACTTCACAAAGGATTGTCAAGATGCTTTTGAGAAGCTAAAGTCGGCACTTGTGACCGCCCCCATTATTTCATCTCCGGATTGGAGTTTGCCCTTTGAGCTAATGTGTGATGCTAGTGACCAAGCATTGGGTTGCGTGTTAGGGCAAAGAAAGGACAAGCGGGTGCATGTGATCTATTACGCTAGTAGAACTATGGCGGGAGCACAACTCAACTATACCACTACCGAAAAGGAGATGTTGGCGGTAGTGTTTGCCTTGGATAAATTTCGGCAATACTTGCTTGGATCAAAGTCCATCATTTACACCGACCATGCCGCTTTGAGATACCTTTTTACTAAGCAAGACGCCAAGCCAAGACTTATTCGCTGGATACTTTTAATGCAAGAGTTTGACATAGAAATCCGGGATAAAAAGGGCACGGAGAACGTGGTAGCGGACCACTTATCAAGATTCGAAAACCCGGAGCCGATTCCTATCGGTATGGAGATTAATGAGCGGTTTCCGGATGAAACACTTATGATGATTCGGGAAGTAGAAACGCCGTGGTATGCCGATTTCGCCAATTATCTCTCATCGGAAGTCATGCCTCCGGACTTGACATCGCATCAACGGAAGAAGTTCTTATCCGATGTTAAAAGGTACTTGTGGGATGAACCTTTCTTGTTTAAAATATGTGGGGACGGGATGTTGAGACGATGTGTGGCTTTGGGAGAAATGATGCCCATTTTGAGTTCATGTCATGAGACCGGACATTATGGTTCGGCAAGAACCGCCGCTAGAGTGCTTGAGAGCGGGTTCTTTTGGCCAACTCTGTTTCGTGATGCCAAGGAGTTTGTTGACCATTGTGATCGGTGCCAACGTGTAGGCAACATCTCGAAGAGAGATGAGATGCCTTTGACTTCGGTTCAAGAAGTGGAAATATTTGATGTATGGGGTATAGATTTCATGGGGCCCTTTCCGGTTTCATTCAAAAACCAATACATTTTGGTATGTGTGGATTATGTTTCGAAATGGGTAGAAGCGGAGGCTTTGCCCACTAATGATGCTAAAGTGGTGTTGAGTTTTCTTAAGCGGCCAGTGAATCAGTTTGGGACTCCTAGAGTGGTTATTAGTGACGGTGGTTCGCATTTTTGCAATCGGCAATTTCAAGCTCTTATGAGGAAGTATAATGTGCATCACCGGGTCGCCACACCTTATCACCCCCAAACGAGTGGCCAAGTTGAGGTTTCGAACCGTGAGTTGAAAAGAATTCTCGAGAAGACGGTGAATGGATCCCGGAAAGATTGGTCCTTGAAGTTGGATGACGCATTGTGGGCATATCGGACGGCCTACAAGACTCCACTCGGCATGTCACCATTCCGTATCGTTTATGGGAAGGCGTGTCATCTTCCTCTAGAGCTTGAGCATAAAGCGTATTGGGCTATTAAGAAGTTAAACTTTGACTTCAAGAAGGCGGGGGAAAAGAGATTGCTTCAATTGAATGAGTTGGATGAATTCCGATTCATGGCATATGAAAATGCCAAGCTTTACAAAGAAAAAACGAAGCAATGGCATGACGCCCATATTGCCCCCAAGGTGCTAGAGGTTGGTTCATTTGTCCTTCTCTATAACTCTCGTTTGCGGTTGTTTCCGGGAAAGCTTAAGTCCCGTTGGAGTGGCCCGTTTAAAATCCGAAACGTGGCAAATCACGGTGCGGTAGAATTGGAGAATTCTAAGGGTGAGACTTTCAAGGTCAACGGACAAAGATGCAAGCCATATCTTGGGCCATTGACCAATCGGGTGGAAGATGAAGTTTCTTTCACCACTCCTACTTGAATTCACCGCGAGATAGTCGAGCTTTCGACTTTAAACAAGCGCACTCGGGAGGCATTCCCGAGAGGTTCGATTTTCCCCTTTTATTTTATGTTCTTAGCTTTTAATCTTGTGTTTTTGTGTTAATCTTTTTTGTTATTTATGTTCGATTTGATGCCGGGTATGTTTCGTTTTTGGTGTGTAGGAATCAAGTGGAAAGGAAAAATTTTCTGCCCCCTTTTACACATAGGGCTCGATCGAGCCCTCCTTCTTAAGTGAAGGGCTCGATCGAGCCCCCTTTGTAAATGGAAGCAGGGAATTTTTCCCACATAAGGCTCGATCGAGCCCTTCACAAAAATTCAAGGGCTCGATTGAGCCAAGCCATTTAAAGAAGACATGGATTGTTTTAATTTGATTGGTTCAAAGGTGGAGGTTTGGATTGATGATGTGGCATGATCTCAAGCCATTAAAAGAAAACACAAATCACATGGATGGGTGAGGTAGCTTCATCTTAAGCTTTCAAATTCAAAATTCAAAATCAAAGGTGTTTCCCCCTCATTTTTGCCATAAATGTCCACATTCATTCATCTTCTTCCTCATTCTTTTTACCCCATTTAGAAAACTCCATAGCTTTCCTTACTCTTCTAATGGGAAAATCCGGGCAATCATCCAAGTCCGCTAAAAATCCACCACCTCAAGAACAAGCTCCACGCACCTCCACCATTCGTTCTCGCCGGAAAACTACCGCCTCCGGAGCAAGAGAAGTAGGGGTTAACACTCCGGCATCTCTCACAAGACGTTTCAACGCACCTTTTCAAATCCGTTCCGAAGAGGAAGGCTTGCTCTATGAGAAACTCAAAGCAAGAGGTATTACCAAGCCATTCCAAATTGATTGGGAAACCATGAAGAAATTAGGAATTGAAGCTATGGTGAAGAGCCTTCTTTGGCGCTTAGACTTGCTTGAATTGGCACAACTTCCTCATGACTATTGTGAAGCTCTCGTTTATGAGTTTTTCTCAACTTTGAAAACAAGTGGAGAATCGCTTACCGAGTTTGAGTTTCGATTGGGTGGAAGGCGAGCTCATTATGAATTGGATGAGTTGACATGAGATTTCAAAATGAGCAATGAAGGTTTGAAATGCATTCCGGGGGTGGGTTTTGATGAGCACGCCATTTGGAAGGAACTCTCCGGGTTGGATCATTACAACTCCAACACCTCCAAGACCAACGAAGTGATGGATACCGCACATGTGGTAGTCCTCAAATGGTACGGTCACACTTTTTGTGGTCGAAACGAATATAGCAAGTTGGCTAAGGAGGATCTTTTGGCTTTCAACGCCATGTTACACCCGGAGGTGGAAGCATACCGAGTTAATTCGGCGTATAGGCTCTTGCGCAATATTGGTGAAATACCCGAGCTAAGTACGAAGAAGATTGGTTTTGGGTGGTTTGTCACTATGCTAGCTAAGAGGGAGACGTTGGAATTCGGTGACTACAAATGGGAAAAGCCGAAAATGATCAACATGGAGCACTTGCGGGCGGCTTCATATGTCAAAAAAGGAGAAATTGTGCCTTACTATCGAAGAGCCGCTTATGTGAGTCGCCATGGTGCTAGACCTCCATCACCGAGTGATGAAGAAGAAGACACCGAGCAAGAACAAGAGCAAGAAGTTGAGGCGCCGAGGCAAAGGCCTCAAAAAGAACAAGTGCGGAGGAGAGACAAGGGTGTAGCGGAGACAAGCGCTCAAGGAGAAGAGCAAGGTGCCGAATGGGGAAATTGGCCCGAAACCGAGTTCCAAGGGGCCCAAGCTAGTCATCAACCAGCTCCGAGTGACTTTGAGGCGGAACAACGCCAATTCATGAAGGAACAAAGATATATGATGAAATACCTTCGGGCTAGGCAAAGAAGGCAAGAGGAGAAATTGAGGGATTATTTCAACGCCCAAGGCGGGCCACGCTACCCATCGCCCACACCATCTCCGGAACCCCCGACATTCGATTAGCAAGATTTGATTTCTCCAACTCTTTCTTATTCAATTTCACGCTTTATTTTTTTTTTTCTCTATTTCATGCTTCGGGACTAAGCTAGAAATAGTGTGAGGAGGGTTGGTTGTGAAATTGTATCTTGCTTTTATGTTTTTCTTATGTTTTATGCTTTCGTTTTTTTTTTTTTTTAGTTGTTTTTAGTGTTTGCGCTATTTATTTTGGGTTGTTTAGAGTCACCTTAAGCACGAAATCTTTGGCTTTAGTTTGTTGAAAGCATGATTAGTGGCCTTGGTGTATTTTTGGAATTTGTCAACTAATGTATTTCCCGATCAATGAAGTCATCAAGTGTGTTTTCTAGTTTAATCAATCAAATGTTGATGCTTGCTTAATGAAATGCAATGTGTATGACATGTTTCAATGAGATTAGGGTGAATTCAATTAGTTGGTTGTTGTGATTTTGGCAATTTTCGTGGTACTTAATGCGGATGCATGATATGTGCTTAAAATTGTAAAAATTGGTGCCATTTTGAAATTTGATAGCATGATTGGCATGTGTTCATAGGAATGAAGTATTTGGCATGACACCACCTTTATTTGAGTGTTTGATTGAGCCTAATTATTTTTGATGAGTGTCGTTTGCTTGCTAATTCCTAGAACTTGCTTGGTGTCCGTTCGAGACTATATGGTTGAGTGTCAATAGCTAAATGAGTATGGCATTAGGACTAACCCCATTTTCGGATAAGACCACTTTAAAAGCCTACCCTTCACCCTTAGAATTCACCATTTGAGCCTAACCCTTCCTTGATACACACCAATTATACACCATTATCCTTCAACATTTTACCTCTTAAACACCCAAATTTGATTTGAATAACTTAATTTTGAAAAAATTGTGACACTAGCTTGATGATTAGGAAGAAAATGTGAAAGTGCTCAAAGAATAAGAATTTGCCTCGAGAAAAAGAAAATCAAAAGAAAGAAAGAATAAAAACAATATCAAGAAGAAAAGAAAATAAAAAAAAATTAAATAAAAAAAAAATAGAGGAAAAATGAAGAAAAAGAAAAGAAAGAAAGAATAAACAAAGGCAATAGAAAAATAAAAAAATTAAAAAAAAAAATTCACAAGTGTTGAAAATCCGAGTTAGGTCAAAAAGTGCATAATAAGTTAGTTGTTCAAGTCAAGTTTTAGCCAATTATCCAAATTTTCCTACCCTTAACCCCTAGCCAAGCTACAACCCTTACACAAGTCCATATGATAGTTGTTGATTACCGAATCAAGTAGTGGAGTTCGGGACTAAGAGCAAGCTTATGGTGAATTTTCGCATGTAGTGAGCCTAATTGTTTACCCGAAACACTTGAGTGTTGGAGTGCCATCTTGAGAGAATTAAATTGCTTTTGCTTGATGTCTATGAACAATATGCCATGAATTGCCAATTCTTGTGGACCAATGTGTGCATGTCCCGTAGATGATTGTAACTTCGAGATTGCTTGACATGATGCCATATCGATAGTATTCTCAATGTCATTGGACTATGTCATTATAATTGCATTCCTCATTTGTTTGCATCGCTTGTGGTTGATAATACTAGATGATCGTACTTGTATCTTCATTGATTGGGAGTTCGGTTGTTGACATGAGTTCATAATCACCAAGGTTGTTAATGTTGTTTTGTTAGTAAGATTCATTTCTTGCTTGGGGACAAGCAAAGGGTAAGTGTGAGGAGGTTTGATAGGTGCATTTTACACCTATGTTTAGGAGTTGTTTTCGCTTGTTTTTAGTATACTTTGAAGCGCTTTTTCCCCGTATTGGTGTGCTTATTTTGTGTATTAGCGTTTCAGGTAAAATGAAGCAATGCGAAGTGTTTTGGGCTTAAAGAATGAAGAAATCAAGTATCGGAATAGGAGCGAGTTGAAAGAGCGAAGAAACGAGCAAGATATGGGCATTTAAAGGAGGGGCTCGATCGAGCCCTTCACTTATGAAGGAAGGCTCGATCGAGCCCTATGAACAAAGCTGTCCAGAAGTTTCTTCAAAGCATAAGGCTCGATCGAGCCCTCACTCTTAAGTGGATGGCTCGATCGAGCCCCTTAAAAAGAAGCTCAGAATTTGAATTTCGAGACAAGACAAAACTCAAGGGCTCAATTTCTATTTTAGGCCCAACACTCCTTAGAAGGGTGTCCTTTGTTTACCTCATTTGTAACCCATATAAATAGCACATTATCTTTTTTAGGGTACAAGAAGTTGTAGACATTTTGGGATTATTCTCTAGTTTTTACCTCTTTTAGATTAGCCATCTTCTCCTTGGAGATTCCTCCATTGTTGGAGCTTGATGCAAGTTTTATTTGCTTTATGATAACAAGATCTTCATTTTTATTACAAGCTACTTATTGTGAATCTTCATTATCTTTATGGTTGTCTATTCTATTTATTTAATCAAGGTAATTCTTCTTACTTTAATGTTCTACTTTGCTCATTCCTTGATTGTTTGTGTTAATCTAAATATGAGTAGCTAAATTTCCTTTGTTAGGGGGTTAGTATGATAATTTAGGGGTTTGCTTGATTGGTTGGTCTTTAGTGTTGTATGCTTTTGTTTCTTTCCTATTACTCATTGCTTGATTAGGATTAGCTACCTTAATCATTGCCATAGTTTGATTGACGCACCGAGAGGTGGTTGATTAGATCGACCTTTAGGTTAGAAAACCTAGATTTTAGAGCTCCACGAGAGTGGGTTTGAATCTAGGTGACCTTGGAGCGGATTGATTAATCGTTTGATATTGATTTAGTTTGCCTTGTAACACGAGAGTGAGCTTGGTGTGATTGAATGACTAGATAGCGGTTTTGGCATTCCTTGAGGCTCGAGAGAGCGGGAATGACGTTTTAGGCCTCGCTCGGTCCTTAGTAGTTTACACTTGACCAATCATGATTGCATAACCTAGGTTGGATTACTAACTCCTTGACATTCCCCTTTTATTGAATTAGATTCTTGATAATTAATTCTCTTACTTGTTAAATTGCAATTTCACGTTAGTTTAATTCTTAGTTAGTAATTGGATACTTGAACCTTCAATTGATCGTTGCTTTCCGAATTGAATTTCCATTTACGTGTTCGCTCACTTTAAACCTCTTGTCTTCGTGGGATCGATTCCGTATTTCCGGATTACTACAAGTTAGTATTTTTGCTAACAAAAGGCTGTTTCGCTCGCACACTCCTTTGCACTTTAGTGTGCGTTCGCACACTTCCAATCTGCTGCACACTGTCAACTTCAAAAGGTCATAACTTGGTGTAGAAATGTCGGAATGAGTCGATTCTTGATTCTATGGAAAGCTTAGGAGGTCTACTTTGTTTCTTATGAAGAACACAAAGTCAATTGAAGTCTCTAAGTAATCAAAAATCGTCAATCAATGAAGAAGGGTCAATTTCACAAGTAGAAACTTGTGCTCTCGGCGCCTATTTTCATCGGATCTTCGAACAACTTTCCTTTAACCTTCAATTATGATCCAAATGGCTTCCAATTAGCTTGAATATCATGACAAACTCCCAATTATTCCTGAAATGCTCAAACACAAAAATGAGTATAAAGAAGCTCAAAACCAAACGTCAAATGCACATATATGACATATAAAACACATAAATATAGGAGTATTTCTACTCCTATCAACGCCCAAAAATCAAAAGGTTTCGCTGGCTTCTTTTCACCTCGAGGGGGAAGCGAATCAGTGGTGGCAATGGCTTCGTAAGGCTTACAAAGAAGAAAGAAAGGAGGTGACATGGGCAATTTTTTATGAAGAATTGTGGGCTCGGTTTGGTCCAACAGATTGTGAAGACTTTGATGAGGCTTTGTCACGAGTAAAACAAAAAGGAAGTTTGCGTGATTATCAAAAGGAGTTTGAAAATCTTGGGAACAGGGTGCAAGGATGGACACAAAAGGCACTTATTGGGACATTTATGGGAGGTCTTCAACCTGAAATTGCATATGGAATTCGAATGTTTAAACCTAAATCCTTGAAGGAAGCTATCGCTTTGGCTAGAATGCAAGATGAACAACTAATTCGTCAGAAGAAAGTTGCAGGTCTATTTACCAACACAACTCCCGATTCTTCTCCAATTAAAAAACTTCCATGGAATGAAATGCAGAAGAGACGAGTTCAAGGCCTTTGTTTTAATTGTGACGAAAAATTTATACCTGGACATAAATGTAAAGGGCCTCAATTATTATTGCTTCAAGGAAATTATGATGATGATGCATGGGATGATGAAGAAAGCACATAATTATTTGATAACCTTGAGGACAAGGTTCTTTGAAGAGGAAGGTATTGTTAAGTTGAAATACATGCATGGGCCATGCAATTGACGTGGGTAGTAGTAGTTTCTTTTCCATAAAAATAGGTCAATTTGTTAGTATATTATATTTTATTGTTTGAGTGATTATCGGCTTAATTATTGCCACTAGTTAGTGAGGTCTTTAGTTAAGAGTTGTGTGCTTAAAAGTAGGAAAAGTTGTTAAGTCATTTATGTATTTAAACTCTGTCATTTAGCAGTAGAGGAGGAATGAAAAATATTAGAATTGTGGTTCAATCTCACCCTAAGAGATATTTGTGGTTTAATTCTCGCCCTAAGTAGAATTTCTATCTCAAAAATACAATTCAAATCTGATTGGGACCTATCAATGGACGTAGGGAAGACGAAGAAGAAGACAATGAACAAGGTGCTACTTGCGGGGCATCCATTTATAACAGAAAAAGCTGCGAGAGATGAGAACAAGTTTTTTCTGTGCTATTCAGTTTGTTGCAAAAGATAATTTTCTATCAAAAGAATGTGAAAATGCATTTTTTTTCTAAGTTCCATGTTCCCCTTCTATACAAATCTCCCCTTACAATCACTACAAGAAGTTGTGCTTCTCCTGAGCATCGCATTGAAGCAAATACAGAATGGTCATAGGTAAAATACAGCATAAAATGGTTTGGCTAAGAACATTTGGTCAGTGAAAGAGCAGTTTGATTTGTTAGGCAGAGATCAATTCCTCAGATTCTGGTTGGTCGGTTAGGTAAGGTACTTTTATGTACATATTACCCTTCTCCAGATAAATCCTGATCATGACAACCAACAAAGTTGATGAGATAGAGATTCAGCTTTTGCTGCAATAGTATTGGGGTTCCTGATCTGCTTGCTTGTGGAGTACTATAAAGATGTATGCATGTCTGATCCCAATTCCCTTGGTTTCTTCAAACACTTACCCATCATTATCTTGATCCTAGTTAGTCCCCAAGTCAGTTGTCTAGTAACATTCAATGATAAATAGCACATACAAACAGAGTTATAGTACCAAAACCAGATCATTCTCCACAGTGTAACTGGTAACTTAACTGGAGTTTGCATGTGCGCAACTAGTAAAAACAAACTACAAACCATGATGTACCTTTAACCATGTTGAGTATAAGGCCATCTCCAATAGTCCACTATTTTGCCAATATAGAGTAAAAATCCTCTCCAATAGTACTCTATATCCAACACTATTATTGTGTCCTTCATTTTTTACTCTATATGTAGAGTCACTTTATAATAATGTGCCTTAAAATGGAGTACTATTGGAGATGAAAATAGAGTAACTCTATTTTACTTTTGATTTCTTTTTTTATTATAAATTTCATTATTAAACATTTGTTAGTTTTTGCTACAATATAGTCCAAATAAGCTTTTCCGAGTCAAAAATGTAAATATATAATATTAAAAAAATATCGATATTAATAAATTCAACAATTTATAAGTGGAGTATATTTTAATAGTTTTATTATTTAATAAATTTTTAATTTTTTTAATAAATATAGTTATTATATAAATTTAAAATATATATATATATATATATATATATATATATATATATATATATATATATATAAACATATTTATATTAGATACATAAACATAAAATAGATTTGCATTTCAACAATTAAAAAGACACACAACAACGACATAGAAACTAAAGACACAAAATATAAATATAAATACATATAATTTAATAATCTGGTAAATGTGTGTTTGTGTTTTCAATTAAATTGTGATTGTAATAGACTACTTTAATTTTAAATTTAATGTGTGTTTGTGTTTTTTTTATAAAGGTGGCGATTGTAATAGACTACTTTAATTTAAATATATAATATTATGTTTTATAATAAATATGTTTTAATGTTTTTTAGTGTTGAATAAATTATTGGTGTTTTTTAATAAATAGAGTATATTTTAATGTCTTTAATTATTTTAAAAAATATGTTTTAAAATAAATATAGTAATTTTATATATTTAAAAATATATAAACATATTTAGAAAATAAATTATTAAAATAAATAATATATTTTATTATAATTAAATAAATGAACATAATTAAAAATAAAAATAAAAATATATAAATATATATTGTAAGTCTTAAATAATTCATGGGTGTAAGTGTAAAATGTTTGACTAATTTATTAGATAGGAATATGCTGAGAATATTCTTTTAGTTTAAAAAAATAGAGTCACTATTGGAAATGAAACACTGTAGTAATGAGATTTTAGTGTAAAATTTATACTATTTTGGCTCCCACTACTGGAGATGCCCAATAGACGGTTTTTTACAACAAATTTACTGATGATATTTTTCAACTAAAATTGCATTTCAAATTTTCTACACAAGCACTTTTCAATCACCAAGTCTTTTTCTCCTCTTTCACCCCCTCGTTTCATTATTATTTCTGCCATTTATTGTATTATCATTCGTGAAAATGTATGATTAGATTCTTGAAGAACTAAAGTGTTCATTGATGCAGGGTAATTATTTCGGAGTGTTATTGAAATCTCATTTTTTTTCATTTCAGTTATTAAACTTCTTTTTTTATCACTGAAATCAATTTTTTTTCCGGCGAAAAAAAATTACTTAAGTGGCAGTTGAATTTTTGTTACATGAAAACTTATTGTGTATGTATATCCTTTTAAAATGAAATTATATATGTGATAAATTTTTAAAATTAAACTAACCAAAACTTGTCAAAATATGACCACCACTAAAGTGTTTTTGGTCATAAAAACTTATTTCAAAACAAATTAAAAATCAATAATAAAAAGATAATTAATAACTGAAATAAAAAAAAATGATAGTTGACCCTCAAAATTAATTATCCTAATAACTTAAGAACCACTGCAATTCTGGAAAAGAAAAAGGAATAAATTTCAACATTTCCTACTATAACATGGTATAGTAAAAAGAATGTCAATCACATGAACAGAAAAAACCAACCAAAAAAATGAATTAGAAAAGCAAAATTGAAGGACATTACTTCATCAAGATCATCAAACTTTCTTTTTGGCATAGCTCTTCAAATAAAAATCAAGAAACAAGGCCAACAGAGAAGCATTAAATACAGCGTTAAAGCACCAACTCCAAATTCCAGAGCAACCTACTCCACTAAAATGGTAATAAACCATTAAACTTGAAATTAAAAAACTAATCACAAATTGGACAATTTGACAATCAGTCACCAATCTTTTCCATCTGGGCCGAATACCCATTGCACACAAAAAATAATACAAATACATCAAAACATGAACACCTGCATTAGTAACCAAAGCAATTGGAAACAAAGACTGAGATGTGGAGAGCCATAAGTAACACATAATCACCACCGTGGCATGATGGTACACGTGGAGAAATGTCAACCTTTGGATTGAATTACTAAGAATGATCAAAAGGGTATCCACAAATTCAAGAATTTTTGACAGGTAAAAAATATAGGCCCAGAAAAAAAGGGGCCCAGATGGTTTAGTGTAAGGAGGGAAGCAAATGATGTGGGTGAGATCATGATCATGGTCATGTGTGTGGTGGTGAATGATGCTTAGAGTGCAACCAAGGGCCATGATTAAAGATAGGAGGAGGAGGGTAAGGCTATGGATGGCTGTGATGGGTTTTAGGAGATTGGGTGCAATTATGGGTAATGAAATGGGATTATGAGAGAGGAGGAGAGTGAAGGTAAGGTAGGTTAGGACTGTGAGAATGAGAAATTGGGGAGTGGAGGCAAAGGTTAGGGCAGGGGTCCATGAAAAGTTGAGGATTTTGGGGTGGTTCACTAGCCAATGTTGGGCAGTGGAGAGGATTGGGTTCATTTTTTAGGGCTGAACCACCGCCTGAGGTGGTGGTGGGGTGGTGGGAGTTGGAGATGGGGGAGAGGGTTATACTGGATTGGAGTTTGGAGATGTTATATGGAAAAAATTCTGCATGTTTGAGTTCAAATACGGAGTCGTCCGCACGACTGGACAGAGTGTCCGTTTGCACATCCAGGTAAGTGTTTTGGCAAAGGCATATTAGAGTCGTCTTTTTATTGGATCCCTTTACTATTATATGTAACAGTGGAGAAATTCTTAAGCAGACTCAGTCCACCACGTCATCTATAGATTACCCTATTATATAATGACACGTTATTAAAATGATGACAATTTTATAAATTCGTTTGGCTTACAGTCTGAAAAACTATCGACCTTTTAATTTTTTTTTCAATTGCACCCTCACCTTATAATTTCTTCAATAACACCCTATTTCGTATTTTTAGCTTTCAATAGCACTCCGACCTTGTAAAACAATCAATTTTATCCTATTTTTAACTTTCAATAGCACCATAAATCATCAAATTAAATTCATTTTTCGAGGACTTATTTGAATTTTTTTAAGTTAAAGGACTTGTTTAAAAGTGTCCAAGTAGAAAAAAGTATGATTTCACCTTTAAATTTAGTTTTTTTGAAAATTTTCATCCTTATAGTAATCAAATCATCTAACTTTTTTAATTTAGAGTGCTATTCAAAGTCAAAAATATAAAATAGGGTGCTATTAAAAAAATTATAAGGTGAGGGTGCTATTGAATAAAAATTGAAAGGTCGGTAGTTTTTCAGACCTTAAGCCAATTCGTTTATTACTTATTTACACATTTGAATAGTAATATTATAAAATTACCATTATTTTAATGACGTGTCATTATGTGATAAGTTTAGTACATAGATGACGTGGCGGACTGAGTTTACCTAAAAAATTCTCCATTAAGTCCCTACACCATCAATTGCATACGGAAAACCGTTGTATCATGTTTTTGGTGCAATAAACCAATAGTGCGTTAGTTATGTGGAAAATTAAATGATAAACACTCATTACACACACATCAAATCCTTACGTGATTGTGAGTCGAACTGGATCTACTTAGATAATTTATTTTAGGTTAAATCTCAAAAAAAGGCCAAACATTTAAAGAAAGTTTCATAAAAATCTAAACCTTTCAACTTTATTCAATTTGCCTTGAAATGCATGATTTTGTTTCAATTTTTTCAAGTCTCAATTTTGAATTGATTTCGCATATGTGGCACATATGTGGCACATATGTGGCGCTGACCAGGCATGCCACACGTATGCCACCTTGACGAATGCAATGTAAAAAGTCCAAATAAATTTTTAGATTTTAAAAAAATAACATTTACACCCTCAAACTTTTAATCATTTCAACTTAAAGATTAAAATAATTATCAATTTTATGTTTATAATTTTTTTTAAATATTGTAACCCTCTTCTTCATTTATTTTATCTATAAATAAATAAAATATATAAATTAAAACTAATTAAATAATTATCCTGTCCCTCTTGCATACAACAATTTTTCCGACAATTTTTTTTTTAAAAAAAAAATTGTAAAAAAAATAATTTTTTTTTTCCGATGAGCCTCCTCCTCGTGGAGGAGCAGCAGCTTCTCGCCTGAGGAGCAACAACTCCTCATTTCGAAGCTGCAGCTCCTTAAAAGAGGAGGAGGAGCAACAGCCGCTCCTCCGATTCCGAAAAAAAAAATTATATAAAAAAATTAGTGTATAAAATTTTAATTTTTTGAATTAGTTCGTTTAATTTAATCGAAAAATAGTGTTAGATGTGGAACGATCAGAAAACACAAACGGATTTTAGTTATTTTAAAAATTAAAAATTAATATATATTTAAAAATTATTTTTAATTATAATATTGATTATTTAGAGTATTTTTTAAAATTTGAGAAAAAAAGTTGAAATGATTTAAAGTTTAAGGGTATTGATTTTTTTTTTAAATGTAAGAACTTAAATGAACATAATCTACTAATAGATATGGTGGCACATTATGTGGCACACCACATCAGCGCCACATAAGCATAATCATGTGCCAATTGAAACTTGGACAAAATTGAAATGAAACTATGCATTTCATGATAAATTGGATAAAATTGAAAAGTTTGGACTTTTATAAAACTTTCTTCAAAGGTTTGGTCTTTTTTGATTATTTGGCCTTTATCTCTAAAATTGATATATATTTAAGGCCTAATGACTTAAAAAAACCCTGACCTTTCATTCCCTTTTCAATCCTACCCTAACGTTGCAAATCAGTCAATTTTACCCTATTTTGTATTTTTTTTCATTTTAATTGTACTTTAAAACATAAAATTGACTTTTCTTTTTATTTGGCAAAAATTTTCTAAATTGACCATTTTTGCATTAGATTAACTTTTTATATTAAATTGACCATTTTTGAAGAACTCTTTTGAATTTTTATCAAATAAATAAAGGTCAATTTTATGCTTCAGGGTACAATTGAAATGAAAAAATATAAAATGGGGTATAATTGATAAAAATATCAAGGTAGAATTGAAAAAGAAATAAAAGGTTGGGTTTTTTTTAAGGCATTAAACCTATATTTAATTAGCTATTCTTTCCCATTCGCATACTAATGCATCTACATAAACTGATTGTGTATGCAATATTGCAATTGAAACATAACATAATACTATAGCGGAGGGATTCAAAATAAAATATTTTGCATATGATATTCCAAAGGCTTAATTATTTAAAAAAATCCCATCTTATAATATTTTTTCGTTTATATTATGACTTAGGAAAAAGTTTATTTGTACCCTTTTTTTGATTTTTCATTTTCAACTCTACCCTAAAGCACTAAATTGAATTTTTTTATTTAAAAAAAAGCTTAAAGTAATCCTTCATTTTTAACTTATTTGTATTTTTTCAAATAGAAAAAAGATGATATAACCCTTCTATTTAATTATTTTTAATGTTTTCATCCTTTAATTAATTAAATTGTCAAAAAATAAAATTTTGGGATATAGTTGAAAACGAAAAATCAAAAAAATGATATAAATGAACTTTTTTCTAGATCAGGGTATAAACAAAAAATTATTTCAAGATGGGAGTTTATTAAGTAATTAAGCCTATTCCGAAAGTACTCAGCATATTATTAATTTAGAGCTCACTACTTCCACGCCATGCACAAAGTCAAAAGAGCAAAGTAATAACTCTTAATTGAAATAAAAACTTCATCACACTAAACTATAATAGCATGTGTCATCACGACAGACCTAAAAAAATAAGTTATTATCCACTTCACAATTTTTTAAAAATTAATATAAAATTTTACTGTATAATTTTAAAAAAATTAAAATGTTATTCATATATAAAATTTAACAATATAATTATTTATATCATAATAGGGGATTTCTAATGAGATTTTTTATTATATTTTTATAAAGATATTTTATTCATTACATTTTAAAATTTGTTTTTTTTTCAATAGACTCTAAAAGAATCAAAATAAATAATTTGAGTCAACTTTTTTTTTCTTCAATAGACTCTCTAATTTATATCTACAAAAAATTCTCTAATTTATAAATTCTTTTTAATTTTATTTTAATAACTATTAGTTAATTTTATTTTATTTTTTTGTTTATTTTTATAGTAAAAAAATATTCATTTTAAAGAAAAAATAATTAATTTATTTTGAGAACTTAAATAAATAAGTAAGAGCATCTTTATTGTGGTGCTAAATCAATCTTATAATACTAAAATTTAATATTTAAAATGAAATGCACATCTACATTACAACACTATATCAGACGTTAAATTTGACATTTTGCTAAATTTGATGTCAAATTTGACATTTAATTTGACATATGCCAAATCCTTAGAGCATCTCCATATAGTCTATATTTTGTGCTATTTTTAGCATAAAATATAGCAAAATGCTACATATATCAAAAAAATTTAGATTTTAGCTACAATGCATAATGCTTTATTAAATAATGAATTTCTAATTTTATATTTATTTTAATTTTTAAAAAACGTAGAATATTTATCAATAATTTTAAGTTTAATTTAATTCCTAAATCTCGTTAATAATTATTAAATACATATCAAAACGTATATTTAAATTTTTAATAAAAATAATATAATTTTAAAATTTAGATATACTAAAATAAAATAAAATATTAAAAAATGTTATAAATTTAAATTATTTTAATATTCTTTATATAATATGATATTAATTAATTATTTTATAATTTATTTTTTTATAAATCTATTATATTAATACTATCTTTATTATTTATATTTAATGATTAAAATTAAATAAATAAATTTCTATAATTCATTAATTTAAATAAATTTTATGGGTACAATTATGCTAAATATAGTTGTTATTAATGACATTTCTATAATTAATCTAGATGGATAGATAAATTTAGCATATGCTAAATTTGATGTCAAATATAGTATAAAGTTTAGCATGTGTTAAATTTAGCACATGATATAACATTCCATATTTCATTGTAAATGCTACTATTAACATTGTGAGATTGTTTTAGACTATAGGAGTGAAAATGCTCTTATATGCATCTAAACTAATTCTAAATTGTCATTAATAGCAATCTTCGGCGTAATTATGCCAACACAATTTATTGTAAACACTGGCCTGTATTGTATTTTCGACTTATAATAACGCTATCTGTATTATTTAGTGTACAAGGTTTGTTACAAGAAATAATTTTCTATCAAAAGAATGTAAAAATTACATCAGTTATATCTTACTAAGTTTCACGTTCCCTTTCTATACCAATCTCGCCTTACGGAAACAAGAATCAATAAAATTTACATCTACTAATAGCTTTGCTACAGGAAGCTGTGCTTCCATGCGCATCTAATCTCTATCATTTACAAATATCTGTCATCGGAACCTGCTTATTCGCCAAGTCCTTAATTATATACAAGGAGCACCTTCTCCTGATGAAAAAAAAATGGTTTGGCTAAGAGCATTTGGTCAGTGAGAGAGCAGTCTCATTAGTTAGTCAGAGACCAACTCCTCTAGTTCTGGTTGGTCTGTCCTAGGTAAGGTACTTATGTACAAATCACCCTTCTCTAGAGCATCGCGTCCATTCTCCAAATAATCTGTATCAGACGAATCCTGCTCATGCTCATAATCTGTGGCGTGATCATCCACGGCATGAGTCAGAATGTTCGGATCTTCTCGAGCCTTTGCTTCGGAATCCTCACATAAGCAAGATGATGGGTTTTCATGGAACTCGCCCCTGCCTGGCTTCACCTCATTTGCCTCCCCCATGAAGCCAATCTGTTGTGTGCCAACTTTTGAAGCAAATTCATCCCATGTCATGTTTTGTCGATTCAAAAACAATTTGTAAAGCTTTTTAGAATTCGGCCGAATTGTTGGCTTGTGCCCAAAATATCTCCTGCAACATTTGAACAATTGGAATCACTATTTTCATCGAATAAGATTTTGGTTTCAACGCTGTAGGTCAAGGTCCTTGAATGTGCAATTCCATATACAATGAAATGAATGAGTAGCTTACCTTCGCCCGGCTAGTATTTTAGCCATGTTGCCGTTGTTGTTGGTGACGAAGACATCACTTTCATCACAAACAATAAAGTCTAGTGCAGCCATGCGAGAAGAAAATGATGAAAATGGTGCCAACTCATCATTGCTAGCTAACCTTTCTTTTGAATAAAAATTTGGAAATAGTGCCTTGAGCGGTGCTAGCGTCTCTTCACCTCCATAGACTTCACCTGATGCCACATACATGTTAACATCACTTCCATAACCCAATGCTCTCAGCATAAGACCAACTTCCTCAGGAGTCAGTGGGCATCTTCCTTGTTTTCGTTCTTTGTCGGGGTTTTTATCCTGTAATCAACCAAAAAGATTAAAGTCTCTACATGTAATGTGACATATACTGCTACGGATGGTAAATTACATTACAATAAGAGCTTGATCCTCACATGTAAAGTTTTCCACCTCTTCCGAATTTCACCGAGTTCTGTCCTTTCCTTTTCTCCACCTCCATAATTGCATCCAGAGAATGCAAGCATATCAGGTTCAAATCTGGAAAATAATAGTTAATCGCATTAAGAAGTTTCTCTCCTGCTATTAGTATTCTAACTCCACAAGTAAGGATTGCATTTTGTGCAATTAATTATCAAAATCACATCTAACGTGCAATAATAAATTAATGAATCGACCATGAGAAGGACCTTACCTCAAGTGCAGGGCGATAAAGTGCTTACTTTTCACTCGCATTCTTTCAACCAACTTTTTACCCATTTCATGAATGGGATCAGTAAATTTTAAAGCATGGTAGTTAACTCTGCATCTCAGCTTTTGTAAATCCACGTCCAGCCGATTTGAGAGCCTGTAATCAAATTTCCCAAGTTGTATAGCCTACAAAAGAAATAGATCGTGCAAAAATTAGTCTTTACTGAAATAGCATAAAACCTCAGTTAACATTTGCAGACATATTTACGAATACCTTGCAAATGCTATGGCATACTAAACCAATCTAACATTTACAAAACGAGATCAAATGAATATCCAAAAAAGTTGCTGAGATACAACACAACTAGACATTCATCTTTTCCAGCAATAGTAGTTGGGTTTTATAACCATACTGCCTCTGTCTGGCTGTGGATTACAAAGACTGCATGTCTAACACCAATTTCTTTGCTTTTATAACTTTCTAACACTTAAGCCACCAGATCATCTAGTTAGTCCCCAAGTAACATTCAACTAAAAATAGCACATACAATTACAAACAGACTTATAGTACCCGAGTCAGATCATTCTCCATTAATGCCTTGTTTATCTAAGGATTTCTAACAGACAGTATGACTGGTAACTTCACTTGAACTTCCAAACTTTGACCTTATCAAGTCCTAGCGTTTGCATATGTGATCTGTTTATGGATTTTCACAGCAGTAGTAAAAAGAAACTACTAATGTTCTGTTCATGGATTTACATACCGTTAAATTTGAACATGCACACAACAGAGCTGTAAAGCAAAAGCGCCACAGATTTTTTAGGAATATTGTTCTATGGTTTTGTGTGAAAGGGCGCACTTACTTGCTTCTTATTAAACAAAGGTAAAACACGATTCTGATAGCATTTTGGGGTACACTTCCTTGGGACACGCATGTGATAAGGCGCAATAACTTTCCCATTCGTCACCGGGAGCTGTTTGATGATTTTAACATCCTTTGTGAGGAAGGATATGAACCAGTCCACATCAAATATTTCACCAAAATCACTGCATCAAATACAGGATGCACATAATCACGTTGACAAGAAAACGAAATATAAAACCATAGCATAGCCATGTAAGTCAGAAGCATACCTAGAATCTTTCCAGAACGATTTCTGATCCAGTTTTGGAACAACAAGAGTAGCATTCAGAATATAAGCTGCAACAACAGCATCTGTTATCTGCAGCCATGATAGAAATCAGACAACTAGTACTGTTGACTTGATCTTTTATATCTGAAACCTCAAACATTAAATTAAAACTGATAGCACGAAAGGAGCAAGAAAGTTCAATCAACGTGCACATACAATCACAAACGAAACGTCAAGATTCTCACATGACCATGTTCCGTAAATGAGACACAAATACTCGATAAATGAAACGGAAACATAGAATTCTTTGGTAAAGAAACTCACCCCTGTTCTCTGTTGATTTAAGCCTCCGCTTGTAGCAATCAGCAAGTAGCGATCAGCGTGAGTTTTCACCCCAGCAGCTACAACATTAAAAGCTTCATTAAACTAGTCCTCTGACTATACTTATTGAAGAACCTTGCCCCCTACTCTGTTTTTTTCCTACACAAGTTCTATATAAGCCTACATTTCCACATATATAGTCTGTATTAACATGAAAATATACAATAATTTCGGTAAAAAACATAATTTGAAAATTCAAATCCAATTTCAATGTAGCTGGTAGTTTTACTGACTTGCAGT
The DNA here is from genome assembly GCF_937616625.2 of Mercurialis annua. Classification (NCBI taxonomy): domain Eukaryota; kingdom Viridiplantae; phylum Streptophyta; class Magnoliopsida; order Malpighiales; family Euphorbiaceae; genus Mercurialis; species Mercurialis annua. The sequence continues at coordinate 13,056,743 of NC_065574.1, forward strand.
TGCACCATACTCAAAAATTTAGAAAAATCTGTTACAAAATTACTTACACATAATATGAAGATTGTTGTAAGTAGAATTTAAAAACAGAATTAAATTTAAATTCCTCAATTCTCAATTATGTGAAAAAATAGAATTATAATAAGATTGATCATCTACAATTATGAACCAAGCTAACAACCTTAAAATAAGAAAAAACAAAACAAACGTGAGCTGCACTTACATCTATCTAACTATCAATATATAAATATGGAAATGACTAATTTAAGCATTTAATTTAAAATTCAAATATCTATATCTTATCTTTAAATAGATAACCAAATAACTAAAAAAGAAAAAGAATAATATATTACTTGAAAAGTTAAGGGTGGCATTGCTACAACCGAAGTAAAATTTAGATAATCTTGATTTCCATATATCACCTCCTTTATTCTCTCCATTTTCCTGTAATTCAAATTCAAATAACTAAATTAAATAAATAAATTTAATTTCATCACCATAACTAAAATATACTACTCACCGGAACAAGAAACGACGTCGTATGTACATCAGAACTCGAGCCAACTGTCACTGTGCTCACAATATTTTCAGACTAAAATCAAACATTAACAAAACTAAAGTTAAAGAACAGAAACAAAAAGTTAAAGAAGCAGAACAAAAACGATCAGAATATTAAAGAAAAGGTTACCAATGGCGAGGAGTGGTGGTCGGTGATCGGAGGAGGAGAAGCGAGAAGGGAGAAAGCAACGAAGAAAACAAGAAGGAAACAAGAAAAAGCGTAAAAGAACTGAAACAGCGGCTGGTGGAGGTGGGGGTGGGGGTGGTGGCGCCGCCGTAGGCTAATGCTGCTACTGATGGCGATGATAATATTCTTGCTTTTCTTTTTCTTCATTCTGATGTTTTATATTTTGAGTTTTTGAATTATGTTTTGGAAACAAGAAAATATGGGAGAGGAAGAGATTATGAAGTAGAAGAAAGAAAGGTAAAAATAACTGAAAAAAGGGTGTGTTTTTGTTGGGCTGGCTGGCTGGCTGCAAGCTACTACAACAAATATTAGATTTTTCTAATTTATATTTACTTTTTTCAAATCTGTTTTTCATTTTTTATACTTTCAGTTTTTTTTTTTAATTTTTATTCTGTATATTTTTAGATGTAGGTAAAATATAATATCTAAGACCCTCAATTTGTGATTTAAATGAATTTGTACCCATTAATTTTGACTTTATGCATCTAAGTTTAGCTCCTCTAACTTTTTATATTTTTATGAAAAAATATTCAATGCAAATGTTGCGCCATGCCATTCGTATAACAAACCAATTGTGTATTTGTCATTTGAAATTTTTAATTTTTTTATTGCAAGTGTGTATTAGCTTGTTGTGAATATGATATGACACAACCATTATATGGGATAAACACTCTATTTTTACACATCCAAATCCTCACACTTTACTTTTTCTTTTACGCCAAGATCCTTAAATAACAAATAATAAAAGAAAAATATTAATCTAAACTTATATGTACATCATAAGACAACATTCTTATTGTTTTTTCTTAATATAATTAACTTTCATCAAGCCATTATATGTCCTAAACAATTATAAATATCAGGAATACAGCAGTGGAATTAGAATTTCGTTTCAATTCGGACTTAATGTTTAGTCGACTTTTAATTTTCCAGCAGTCCGGATTTAATCTCTCTTTATTTCTATATTTGCTATAAAATTTATTTTATTTACCTAATTTTTTTTTGATTGCCAGCCCAGATTAGAGCCTGTCCTAAATCCTTATTGATTATGTCACCATATAAATATATTTATGATGAGCTAACATAGAATGTGATATTTAAATAAAAATGTGCACAATATAATTTGTAGATTGTCTGAAAAATTTAAAATTTAATTTGCATAAATATCTTCCTATAATACTCCCACCGTCCCAATAGAGTTATACACTTTGCCTTTATCACACAGTTTAAGAAAAGCAATTATTGTTTATGGGTTTTGTAAAATTTATCTTACTTTTCTTGTCATACCCCTATTTAATATGGGATCCACTTACAATTTACTCATTAGTAGACTTTTAATAGGGGTAATATAGAAATATTGAGTGTAAAAGTTAATTATTTTTTGAAAGTGGATAAGAGTTTTGGGACAAATTTTTTTCTCAAAGCGGACAACTCTATTGGGACGGAGGGAGTATCATATAAATATGTGAAATAAAATCAAAAATTATTATAACTCTTAAAAATCATTTAATTAGGGACTCCCATGTACAAAAATAAAGTTAGATGCATAAAATTGAATTTTAGGAATGTAAATTAATGATAAAAATTACTAATTTAAATATGATAATCTTTAGATATATGGATAAGTTCCACATAATAGAAAAAAAGGGGGAAATTAATCTTGTTTTTCTTCTTCACTGCCCGCCTAAGATTCACCGTTACCACCTCGACCAAATCGCGCCTAAATTCTATTTTTAGAGGTTGGCTTTTGTCTTCGGTGTTGACATTCATCTGACTCAGCTCTCATCTCTTTAATCCTCTACAGTTTTGCCATGTGTCATATTTTAACTGCTTGTGATTTCTTGTTTTATGTTTTTGCTAAATATGTTCATAATATTATATTGTTGTTTGACTTGTAAATTGAGGAAAATATGTGGGTATTTTTTTATTAGGTAATACAACTACCACATTTTAAAATGAAATGTTCAAATTGAATTGTGACTTTCCAATTCAAGTAATCAGCAAATTCTATTATAGGTTTGTATAACTTAACATAACTTCCATGCCATTAATTTTCAAAAAAAAAAAAAAAAAAACTTCCATGCCATTAGATCAATATTCATTTGATATTAGTGGCGGATCTAGGATTTTTCTCGGTCCGAGTTTAACTTTTAATTTTCTATCAATCTAATTGATTTTAATTTAATTTAAATTCACTATAAATTTATTTTTATTTTTAAAAAAAATATCTCTATTATAACAAAGTTACTTCACTCAGAACTGTAATTTATCCTATTTTAAAAATCGTTCCTTCCTTGTTTAATATAGTTACATTTTTATCTTGGATATGATTTAAAGGTCAAATCCATTTCCGGGGCCTTCTAAACTCTTTTGTACATGAGGTCATTCTATTTTAATATTCTGTTTATGTGTCCTTTTTTCTTTTTCTTTTTCTTTTTCATTGTTATTGTATTATTTTATGGATGGAATTTGGAGAGTGTACCACATTCTCCATTATTGAGTGTGTGAAAAAATATATATGACATTTTAACTATAAGATAAAATAAAATATATATTAAAACTCTTATATTTAATCTATAATACATTAAAATCATTGTACTTAATCTACAAAAAAAAATTCAAATCCACTTTTTAAATTAAATTGATTAATTATAATATTATAAATTCATATATTTATAAATAATTAATATTTTTAATTAATTATACTTAATTTAACAATTATAATTAATCTCGAGATATAATTATAATTAGTTCATTAATTTTTAATTTATCTCGAGACTTGATTTTTATTCCGAAATAAAAAAAATTCACAAATATATGAAATTAGAAAGAAAAAAAATCAAAACTAAACCGATATTAAATTTAAATTTTTTGGGTTTAATTATGGTTTATTTTTAGTAATTCAGTAAAGCAAAATTAAACCGAATTAAATTCAAAAAAAAACACTTAACATACACTTAATAAATAATTAAAATACATTCATCCATAACAATCAACAAAAATTAAAAAATATAAAAAACATTGAAAGCCACTAAGAAAACACACAAAAAACACTTAAGATACACTTAAAAACACTTAAAGTACTCATATATAAAGTTAGCAATCCATATAGCATCTGTCGAATGCGTTGTTGACCCCATTAACTGCCACTGGCTGGAAATATTTCCGACCAAAAACCGACATCCTGAAAAAATTTCAGCGAGTAGTATTTTTTTTGTTGTATTTTTCAGGTGTTATTATAAATGTAGTATTTTCATAAATAAAAATTAAAATGACGTTAAACGTGTACAATTTTAAAAGTATGTGTGTAGTTTTTCTAAAACTTTGCAGTATTTTTATATATAAATTTAAACGATAGCGAAGGGTGCACTTTATTTCCTTTTTTAATTGAAAAATAAAATTTATCTAAACATTCGTTGTACTATTTCAGTATTTAAAATAATTAACTACTTTAACTATTAAAAATGTATTTTTTTAATCAAATGTTATAAGTATTGGGCATCATTCTGTTAAACTGTGAGATCAATTTCTCCCACAAACGCATTCTGCTAACCGTTTTATATAATCTAACTATTAGTAAAAATGAACTAAATCTTATAAATGTATTAGTGATATTCATTTTTATACATTTTGTATTAACGTAATAATATAATTTAAACATATACGATATTTACTTTATCTAATTTAAGATATGGGTGATTGAAAATTAATTTAGAGACTTTTTTATTTTATTTTGAAATAAAAATAAAAATTTAATAATGGATTAGTAAATTTAATAAAAAAAAAATCAATCATGTTATTTACACCAACACCCTGCAGGGAAAACGAGGTGGGATAAAAAAAAACACCCAAACATTTTCCTCGTTATTCTTTACTTGCCTTGGCAAGATCTTTGTTTGCTTGCTTTCATGCACGTGCCCCTGCATGTGTTCACTGAACCCCTTTGGTTTTCTCTTCAAACTCAAGCCAGTAACTAGGACTCTGCATTCTGTCGATTGGATTAAAAAATTTATAAACCTAAATAAACCAACTTTTTTAAAAAATTAATTCGAATCATATTTTATAGTAATTATTACGGAACAGGTTTAAAATGTTAGATAGTATTAATTTAATTCAATTATTTGTTCTGAAATATTTTAGATTAAATATCGATAATTAAGAAAAATATATCAACATGCACCTAAATTATACTTTGGAAAACAATTAAGACTTTCTTTTAAAAAAGTTGATCCCAAATAAGTACACCTTTCAAATTTTAAACAGGGGGCAATTATTTTATTCTTTGAACAAAGGATTGTTTCACCCCTAGCCTGACATAAAAGATTAAAAAATACCATTTTTGAGTAGAACGGGATCAATTTCACCCTCCGGACAAAAGAAATATAGAATGAGATTTTTAATTAAATATAATTAATCATAATTAAATCTAGTTGGCCTTAATTAATTAATTTTTTATTAAACCTAACCAAAATCTAATTAAACATAAAAGCACAAATCAGTCTCAGTGTATATACCAAATTATTAACCTTAATCTAAGAAACTGAACGTCGACGCTCCTCAAACCGTTGCCGACGTTGATCCTTAACATCGACCCCGTCGTCTTCTCCAAACAAGTCTATTTAAACCTAGATGAATTGGAACCAAAGTGAGTTTGTCTGTTTGTGAATGATTTTGAAATGTTGTGTGAAAACTGGCGGCAACAAAAATAAGGTAGAAAATGAAAAAAAGGCGATTTTTTTTATTTAAAAATAAAATAATTTTTTAAACTTCTAAACCTATAAGTCTATAATTGAATTTTTTTTTGGTAAAAAAGCCCAAAAAAGCTTTACTTCTGATTGAAATAAAGAATACTACTTTGGCAAACTGCCAATACAACCAAACAAACAAGCTGGCTAAACAAGCACAACAAGGGCAAAAAAACCAAAATTACAGCTGGCTAAACAAGCACAGCCAAATCAGAAGCTAAGAACAACATAAATAATTACATAATGTGCAAATCATGGATGATACTTATCAGTCTCTGGTCTGGCTTCATAGTACTGATCTTGTCTGTTAAGATGGTTTTAATCTTCCTCATCACCATCTCAGCAGTTTGGGTCTCCTTAGCAAAAACTTTCTTGTTTCTAGCAGTCCAAATGTAGTAAACAATAGCAGAGAGAGCCAATCTTCTTACCTCAGCCATATTGTTTTTTCCAGCAGCTCTTCTACTGAACCAGCTTATCACGCTCCTCCAGCTTCTAATCTCAATGCTGCAATGACAAGCTTTCAGAACACTTCTCCAAATGCAAGTAGCAAACTCATAGTTAAAGAAATAATGGTTCACAAATTCAACCCCATCAGGGCAAAGAACACATATGTCATCTTCTGTAACCCCCCACTTCTTAAGCTTGTCTTTAGTCTTGACCCTGTCTCTCAAAATCAGCCATAAGATAAAACTGAATCTAGGCATATAACCTTTGTTCCAAACAATCTTGTGCCAACTGACTTCAGGGTATTTCTCTCTATACTCCTTCCAAGTCTGGTTAATAGAGAAGTTATTGTTCTTCACTACTTTCCACTTGACTTCATCATCTCTGTCAGAAACAGAACAATTCTGTTTGATATAGTTCCAGGCTGCAGCCATATCTTCATCACTAGGGTCAGGAAGCACCCATCTTCCATGTCTCAAAAGATTAGCTACAAGGGTGTTCCAAGGGATGTCAGAATCCTTCATCTTGACTCTAGGAAACTTCTCAAGGAGAGACAGACCCTGGAGCCAAGGATCATCCCAGAAGCTGGTTTTCCTCCCATTTCCCATATTAAAATCAACAATCTTCCTCAGCTCAGACTTGACATTCAATATCCCTCTCCAAATCCAGCTAGTAGTGTTGTTGAATTTCATACCCCAGAAGCTTTTGTTTTTTATCTTGTTGGCTCTAATCCACTTGACCCATATAGAGTCTTTGTTGTTGAAAATATGCCAAATGTGCTTGCTGAAGCAGCTCTATTCCAACAACTAATATCTTTTATGCTGAGGCCCCCTTCTTTCTTCAGTTTAGTCATCTCTTTCCAAGACACAAAAGCTTTATTCTTCCCTTCTATATTGCTTGTCCAAAGAAACTTAGAACAGATGCTTTGAATCTCCTTAGTAACTTGCTTGGGGAGGATCATAACTGATGCCCAAAACACATGCATACTCATTCGTACTGACTGAATGAGTTGGATTCTGCCTGCATAGGAGAGGAGCTTGCTAGTCCAAGCATGAATTCTGCTTGTGATCTTCATGATAATTCCCCTGCAATCATCTTTGTATAGCTTAGAGGAGATGAGGGGGATCCCCAGGTACCTTAGGGGAAGCTCTCCTTCTTTCAAACCCAACTTGCCAATAATTCTGCTCTTAATAATCTCTTCAACATTACAGAAGAAAATCTGGCTTTTTAAAGCATTAACTTGAAGCCCTGAAATTTCTTTGAACTCATTGAGTTTATCAATCAAAAAATTCAAAGACTTTTCATCACCATGGAAAAAGAGAAGGAGGTCATCAGCAAACATCAAATTATTGATTTTAAGCTCTTTGCAGCCCTGATGGAACTTAAAATCAACATTAATTCTCTTGAGGTCTCTAGTTAAATACTCCATACATATGAAAAAAATGAGGGGGGATATGGGATCCCCTTGTCTCAGGCCCTTCCCAGACCTAAACATCTCTAGTGACCCTTATTCCGACGTGTATGATCCAGGGTGGATATGGAAAGTTAGTGACCCTTATTCCAACGTGTATGATCCGGGGTGGCACAACCCTCCGAATTATGGTTGGAGCAAAAATTGGGAGAACTTCAATGAAAACTTGAACTTCGATTCAAGATATCACCCACATCAAAACCAATGGGACTTCAACTCAAATTTTGGCAATGAACCACAACAATCACATGAATTTCAGAAAGATGGAATGTTTGATGAGGGGAACATGCTTGCTAAGTTGTTGGAGGAGCTTAGAGAGATGAAGCTTGAAGCGAGGCAAAGAGAGCTTGATGCTAGGCAAAGAGAGAAAAACCAAGCCTCAACAATCCATCATTTGGAGACCCAAATCTCCCAACTTGGCCAAGCACTTCAAGGAAGGGCACAAGGCGGATTATCATCCACTACGGAAAACAATCCAAGGGAGCATCTTAAAGCGATAGAGCTTCAAAGTGGGAGGAACCTTGAGAAAGCCATTGGGAAGAAGCATGTTGTTAAGGAGGATGAGCCTCAAGTAGTGATTGATGTTGCTAGCTCTAGTCAAGAACTACCTAGTGCTAGTGAGGAAGTTGTAATTGAGATTGAAGCTCCTTATGCTAGACCACCACCTCCACCTCCTTATGTACCAAGAGTGCCCTTTTCGAGTCGACTCAACAGAGCGCCGGACAACCCAAGAGGATTACTAGCCGAAATTGACGCTACTCCAACACAACATTCTATGGCCATAGATTTGAAAGATGATGGTACTTTATTAGAACATCCTCACACAATGGTTCACATAGAGATCGAAAGAGAAAAGTGTGAGGATGTTGAACTTGAAGCTCCAATTTCCAAGCCACTTACTTGTCCCAAGAGCGTAAATGATGAAAGTGTGGAGAAATTTGGTATTACGGTACTCTACGAGGAATTCAACAAATCTTTTGACTATAAAGATCCATTCTTAGAGGGGTTTGATTCCGAGTATGACGGAAATAATATCAAATATATGAAGATGCTTCATACTCCTCATGTTCTTTGTTATGGAGTGCAAGCATACTCTATATTATTGGAGTTGTATTTGAAGGAGCCAACAAGGCAAAAGAGGGAGAAGATGCTACCAAGACGGCTTCCACATGTTAGGTTGTATTTTTAACAACCTTACGCGAAGAGTCTAGTTTTGGACTCCAACTAAAGCGCACTCGGGAGACAATCCCGAGAGGTTCGATTTCTTTTCTTGTCATTTATCTTTTGTTATTTATTTTTAGTGTTTCATTTATGTTATTTTGCATTTAATCGAAAACGATTTGATTCTCTAAACCAAACTCATGCAATTTTCAGGTTTATTTTATTTCTTAGCATTGAGGGCATTGCTTAGAAATAGTGTGAGGAGGGTTGGAAAATTGAATCTCGTTTGTGTTTAGATTATTTTAGGTTGTTTTTATGTGTTTATTTAGTTTAAATGTTTTAGGATGTTTGTGTTGTTTTAGGTTGGGATTTTGGTGCCTTTAGTGCATGAAGCCTTTGCTTAATTTTGTAAGCATGTTATCTAAGTTGAATGAAATGTTTGAACTGTATTAATTGTCGATTTTCCGGTTAATGAATGCTTAGAATGATGCTTCTCGAGTAAACAATTTTGGTGATGCTTGTCTAATGAAATGCCAATCGTATGACATGATTCGATAGGATTAGGGTGAACTCACTTGTGAGTAATTTTAACCCTCGACGCATGCTCGATTTAGCTTGATGCGGATTCATGATATGTATGTCATAAAATTGTGTAATTTTCAAAATTTGGGCATGCTTGGCATAGTTGATGTAGTTTCTAGCATTTGGCGAAAACACACATTTTTCATTGATTGAATATTTTGAGCCTACATTTCTTAATGTGTTTTGCATGCTTAGTCCTAGAACTTGCTCTGTGTCCGTTCAAGATTTCATCGTTGAGTTTTTGGCAATTAGATGAGTATGGCAATTAGGATTACACATTTCTTTAAACCACTTAAAAATCCTACCCTTTTACCCCTAGATAACATAAACTTGAGCCTAAAACCTTTCTTGTTTTTAAACCACATTTTCACACATTTAACCTTTCAAAATCTACCTCTTTAAACACTACATTTGACTTGATTAACTTTAATGTAGAAACACTTGATCCTAACTTGATGAAAAAAAAAGTGAACAAAATGCCCTAGTAGAAAAGAAAGAAAATCAAAACAAAGAAAGAATAAAGAAAGTTTAGAAGAAGAAAAAAAGAGAAAAAGAAAAAAAAAGGAGTTGAATGCAAAAGAATAAATAGAGGCATGAAAAAGAAGAAAATGTTCACATTGTGCAAAATTCCAAGTTAGATCGATTTGATATATTTTGTGAGTTAGTCATCAAGTTATTTGTTTAACCAAAAAATTTACCTTTCTACCTACCCTAACCCTTAGCCCCATTACAACCCAATAAAGTCCATATGATAATTGTCGGAAACCGAACTAAGTAGTGGATTCCGGACTATAAACAAGCCTATGGTGACTTTGCATGTGTTCTTTTACACCTTGATCTTTTGAGTGAGTGAAATCTAGAGAGGATTATTCCATTGCTTAATACTTAAAAACTATGCCATGTTTTGCCCAAGTTAACTTGTGATAGATTTGTGTACATGTCCCGCATATGATAACAACCTCGAGATGTAACTTGTTTTGTTAAAGTGCTTGCGTGATTGTAGTCTTAATGTCATCGGATCATGTCATTATAATTGCATTCCTCACTTGTTTGCATCACCCTTAGTTGTTAGGTCGGGAATCATTCATTAGGTTATTCATTAGTTGGAATATTGTGTGCGACATATATGCAGGTTTGAGGTTATTAGCTAGCATGCGTCCCCGAGTAAGATTCATTTCTTGCTTGAGGACAAGCAAGGGTTTGTGTGAGGAGGTTTGATAGGAGTATTTTACTCCTATTTAGAGTGTCGTTTTCGCATGCTTTTATTATGTTTTATCACGGTTTTATGGTATTCTGAATGCCTTATTACGTGTTTTAGTATTTCAGGTACTTAGGAGCATTGCGGAAGCATTTTGGTGCAAAAGTTGGAAAAGTCGACAAAAGAGATCCAAAAGCTCATTTACAAGTCTGAAAAGCCGACCCCTCTGCACTAATTGGAAAATTTGGAACCAGCTAGAAGCTTCAAATGAATTTGTGTTCTTCATGAAAGTTAAAGTAGACGTCCCAAGCTTTCTAATGGTTCAAGAATCGACTCAATCAGACATTTCTACACCGAGTTATGAAGGTTTGAAGATCGCAATCCAGAGCAGAAAAAGGCAGCTCGAATCGAGCTCCTCATTTAACCAAGGAAGCTCGATTCGAGCATGGGCTTGCTGGAAGGGAGATTTCTTATTTCAAAATGCAACAAGACTTGATTCTAATTGCTTCTTTGGGCCAAACACTCTTGTAGTTGATGTTTTTATTTCCTCTTTTGTCTAGTACTATATAAACAACAATATCTCCAAATTAGAGATAGAATTTATAGACAACATTTTTTACATCATTTAGTTCTCTTTGTAGTTGTCTCTTTTAGTTAGGATTGGAATATTTTTAGGGTTTTGTGCCTCCATCTTTTCCACCATTGTTGTGGTGTTGGAGCTTTATGATTTGTGTTGAACAAGAGTTATCTATTAATACAAGTCTTTATTGTTGATTCAATTTTTCCAATAAGTATTTATTCAATAAGATTTCCATTTGCTTAGTAGTTATTAGTGATGTTTAGCATGTTTGGGGGTTGATATGAACTCTTAAATGTTGCTTTGAATGGATTTGTATGTATGGCTTGAATAACATGTTTTAATCATTGTTCTTAATGCTTGTTTTAGATTGATCTCCTAAAGCATGATTAGTGTTTGTTTAATGTATTGAGAGATGGTTAAATAGATAGACATATGTGATTAAAAGTCTAAGTCATAACACCGTGAGAGCGGGTTAGGGATTAGGTAGCCGTTGAGTTGGATTAATCATTGCTTGTTGTTTAATTGATTAGGTTTAGTATCACGAGAGTGAGTTAAGCTTTAATTGGTTGCTCGATAGGTGGTTTTGTTGTTCTTTGAGGCTCGAGAGAGCGGGAACGATGCTTTAGAAACAACTCGGTTCTTGTTGAATGCCATGATGTTCATTTCCGTTTGTTGCAATGTTAATTAGCTAGTATCAACCCTCAAACACTTTAATCTTATTGTCTTCAATCCTCTTATCATTTAGTTGTTGATTGTTGTTTGTTTTTATAGTTGAATAGTTGATTGCTTAAGTTTAATTTTCGTAGTTGTTCATCGAAAAACCAATCACTCGTTTGCTATCCGAATTGGAGTTCAAAATCATATTTCATTCTCATTAAACCTCTCATTCCTGTGGGTTCGACAACCCGGACTTTTAGTCCACTCTATTATAAGTTGGTGAGTAAAATTACCAACAAGAAATATCTGCAATATCCTTCTAGAGCTTCTGCCTATCATTGACATGGTTAGACCCATAAATGACAGTCCAAAAGCAACTCACACTATCAACCTCCACTCTGCAATGAATCATTTGCTCAGTAGACACCACATGCTGCACTTTCACTCTATTAGGGTCATAAATCACCTAAACTTTACCAATATCAGAAAAATTATAGTTATCAATAATGCTCCACCTCCTAAGATTCAGGCTACCCCAAACCTTATCTTTATTACACTTTCTCACTCTAGTTTCTATAACACCAACAATACTAATATTAAAATTGGCAAGCAGCTTCTTAAGCTCAGCTTGCTTCAGGGAGTCATTTAGACCCCTGATGTTCCATGTAAGCAACTTCATCTGCCTCTATCCAGAGGCTTGATAAGCCTCTTGGTAGGACCTCTTTCGATAGGGGTTTTAAACATCATACCTTTATTTTTACTTGCAGCTTTTACTTCTTCTTCATTGTTCTTAGCCTGCTTTTTTTGCTTCTTACTGGTAACTAATTGGAACCCATCCTCTTGTAGATTAACTTTTGGAGTAGATTGCTTAGCAATTTACTTTTCTTTAAGAGGTGCAGGCTCACTCTCCTTTGCAGTATTCTCCTTCAATTCTCTAATAACTGGGGATTCTTTCACCTCCAGATCGTCAGCAGCTGGACCTTCTGTACTCACCTTTCCTTCTTCTTTACTAATATCAACAGCTTCCTTATCATTAGCTTTAGCCATCCATATCTGCTGTTTCTCATAGTTTCTATGACCCAGTTTATTACAGACTTCACACAAAATTGGCTTCCATTCATAATCTACCATTTGAGTATGCTAGTTCCCATATGCATCTTCAATCACCACTATCTCAGGAAAAATTCCTTTGATTTTCATGTCTATCAAAACCCTAGCAAAAGAGAGTCTGCTTCTTTCCCTTGTGCATCTATCAGCAAAGAGAGGTTTCCCTAAGGTGCTAGCAATAGCACTTAGAGAATTAGGGTTCCAGAACACCCAAGGTAACAGAGGGAATTTGACCCACACTGGAACAGAGGCTACCTGTATGATGTCAAATGACATGTTTCTCCGCCACTCTTGCAAGATGAGGGGGTGTCTATCAAAGGTGATTGGGCCATAAGCCATAGCTTGCTTTTTCCCTTCTTCTGAATCAAAAATGAAGGCATATAGGTTTGATTTGATCTGATGAAAATCAATCATCCCTATCTTGCCCCATCTGTTCTTGATGAAGTTCTGGAGTTTCAAAAACTTTGGGACCAACCCATAAACACTACATATAATGGCGTGTTTCCAACGTTCCTCTTCATCCAGGATATCCTCTTCACAAATTTTGGCAATACGAACTCCTCCACTTATCAGGGGAGGAATGAATTTCAGAGAGTTTCCAGAACCCTTGTTGCGATTCGTCTTGAGTAGATCTACCCATTTCTTATTTTCTTTGTTTTCCCCAGATCCCTCAGTATTGCTCTTAGTATCTCCATATACACCCTCATTTGAATCAATCGTATCCTTCAGATCTTTCATCCCAGTACCTCCTTCATTCGACACAAGTTCTGGGTTTACACTTTCATTCATGGCTTCTGTTTCAACTTCCTTCTGTAAAATTCCTATTACTTCATCATTGTTCATAACCTTATTGCTGCCTCCTTGCTGAGAATTTGGCTTCCTTCCCTGCTTCTTCGCCATGGAAATGGCGTACGTTAGCACGAGAGCTGGTAATTTGAAAAATGAACTAACCCCAAGGTCTATATGAGTTGGTAGGGCGCTCTTTTAAGTTAAGTGAGTTCGCGGATTCGAACTATACTCATGTATGCTGCCTGTTTAAAACTTGGGATCAGAGTTTTGCCTCCCGCAAGGGACCTATCCGACTCGAGTGGGGATTAGTTTGAATATGGAAGGTTTATAGGTGCCGTTTTATAGTTGGAATTCCTTCAGCACACCTCATGATCAGATAATTTTTTTTTTTTGAAAAATAAACTAAATATTAAGAGTTTTTTTGATTTTTTCTATTTTATAATGGAGAGTGTATTACGCGCAGGTGGGACTGAAAAAGAGCCTTTTTGATCCGGTTTGTTTGAAAATAATTGTTGATTATTCTTTTTGGCCAATTGGAGGGGGGTAAATTGGTTCTTTGTTGATTATTCTTTCAAGTGTGTCAACGTTTGTTTCACACGAAGTAAAGTTGAACTGTTTTAAAATTTTGAGAGCATATTTGAAATAAAAATGTAAAGATATATCTGTATTTCTGATACAAATGTTTTAGATTATTTCTACTTTTCTATAACTTGTTTAATGTAAGTATATTTTTAAAAGTTAATTACTTGGACTATTTAATAAAAATATTATTATATTTAACAATTAATAATATTTCCTAAAAAATCAATTTTGTGAAAAAATTAATAAAGAAAAATTGATTACTACTTTTAAATAGTAACTTTCTAAATAATTATTTTTTGGAATATTTTAATTTTTGGAAAATATACAATTATGAATGCATGATTTTAAATTCCTACTAGATGGATTTTGCAACTTTTAATTTTTTATATAGAAATTTATATATATCTAATAAGATCACCTATTTATTTTAAAATATAATTTGGGCACATATATAATATATTTTAATAATAGACTTTTATATTTTTAAATTTGAGTGACTTAAATTTATTCTGTTGTAAAAAAAATAAACAACCAAATGAAGTGGTTATCAAGTGATCTATTCTTATATAACCAAATGCCGGATTGAACACTTTGTTTATAGATTATTTGTTAGATTAGATTAGATAATTACAATTTAGTCAAAATTAAACAATATGATGTCAACTCATTACCTGCCACCTTAGAGGTGAGGTATGTTGTAACTGATAAACTAATTTCTTACAAATCTATCATTAATAATTAAAATTTATTTAGAAATATTATGTTGCATGGTTGTGGAGCCATTGTTGAACAAATGCACACCGAATAATAATAATAATAATAATCTAAAAATAAGAAAGTGATAGAGACAAAAGAATTTATTAAAAAAATGGTGTACATGTAATATTGGTGTGCATGTAATATTAGTTTAACCCTTGAATTTATATCTTTTTATTCATCTAATTCCTAAACTTAACGTCTCACCTATCGAATCTCTAAATTTATTGAATAATCCTATTTGACCCCTGAACTAGATAAATACGTAGACATTAAACTTCTATGTATCCAATTGGCACTTGAAACATTCTAAAAGAATTTATATATTGAGAGATTCAATGCTTACGTAGTTATCAAATTCATGGGTCAAATCGGATTATCTTAACCTCCATTCATCCAGAACCTCTCGGCAAGCTTCGCCTGTACGATTTTCATTTTTTTCTTTATCCTCTTATTTTTTCACTTGTTCAATTAGGCGTGATTTCCTGGACATTTCACCAGCGCTAACTGAGGCGGCTGGTGCCATTGTTGATGTGAGTTTTTTCTTTATTGTGGATTTTTGTTGTGTATTAGATCATAATTGATTTATTTTTGAGTTGTTTATAATCATTCGTAATCTTTTTAATTGAATTGAATTTGATAATATGAACTTACTGCTTATATTGCAATTTAATTGAATTATTTTGTTTTTGGAGTGTGATATTGTAGTGTGAATTCTCTGTTTTCATTAAACTAATAAAGACGGGCATATGTTTAACTCTATCTTTCTAATTTTCTACTTAATACTATAACGTGGAAACCTATTAATTATGGATGAGACAGGCATGAATAATCTTGTTGTAGAATCATATTATTGGTCCTCTGAAACGGGTAAGAAGAAGTTAGAAATGCTCGATTCATTTACATGCTGTCATTTAACTATTATATCGATCTTTAAGTACATTATTGGTTGCTCGCTAATTTTTAATTGCATATCAAATGTGATTGTGATAATTACTTGCACGTAGTGTGATTCGTACTTGTGGAGTTAAAATGTTGATAGGTAGAGAGAAACTTCTTAATGCATTTGATTATTATTTTCCAGATTTGAACCTGATATGCTTGCATTCTCCGGATGCAATTATGGAGGTGGACAAAAGGAAAGGACAGAACTTGGGGAAATTCGGAAGAGGTGGAAAACTTTACATGTGAGGATCAAACACTTATTGTAATTTAACTACCGTTCTGTAGCAGTAGTATATGTCGCATTACATGTAGAGATTTTAATCTTTTTGGTTGATTACAGGATAAAAACCCGGACAAAGAACGAAAGCAAGGAAGATGTCCACTGATTCCTGAGGAAGTTGGTCTTATGCTGAGAGCATTGGGTTTTGGAAGTGATCTGAACATGTATGTGGCATCAGGGGAAGTCTCTGGAGGTGAAGAGACTCTAGCACCACTCAAGGCGCGATTTCCAAATTTATTCGAAAGATAGGTTAGCCCGTAAAGATGAGTTGGTACCATTTTCATCATTTTCTTCTCACATTCTTATAAATTTTTTAAGTGTTGCAGGAGATATTTTGGGCAAAAGCCAACAATTCCACAAAACATGCATGGGAAGAATTTGCCTTAACAGATTATGAGCATGAACAAGAATACAGGATTCATCGGATATAGATTATATAGAGAATGAACATGATGCTCTGGAGAAGGGTGATTTATTCATAAGTAGCTTACCAAGGATAGACCAACTAGAACTGAAGGAGTTGGTCTCTGACAAACAAATGAGACTGCTCTCTCACTGACCAAATGCTCTTAGCCAAACCATTTTTTCATCACGAGAAGGAGCGCCTTGTATATAGTTAAGGACTCGGTGAATAAGCAGGTTTCGATAACAGATATTTGTAATGATTGCTTATAGAGAATAGGCTTGCATAGAAGTACAGCTTCTTGCAGCAAAGCCATTAGTAGCTGTAACATTTATTGACTCTTCTTTCCGTAAGGCGCGGTTGTTATAGAATGGGAACCTGAATCTTATAAAAAGATAACTGATGTACATTTTACATTCTTTTAATAGAAAATTCTCTTGTTAAATTACCTTGTACACTAAATAATACTGATTGCATTATTATAAGTTGAAAATACAAAAATTATAATGCACCTAAAATGATGTCATGTCAACACATGTTTGCTAAACATAAATCTGAAAGACTGAGATTTAACTACAAATGTGTTCTGTATATTATTTTATGGAATAATGAAAGTGCCCATTCATAGGCTTACAAGGAACTGATAACCTACTAAAAGAACTCAACTAAACAGAGATATCAATGGCACTAAATCAGACCTTATTTTGACTAATAAACGAGAAGACTATCCATGACTACTTCAAAGCACTTTTAGTAATGTTGAAAAATACAAATCTATGTAACAGATAGAGCCGTAATAGGCAAGGCCTCACTGGCAGCAACTGGTGAACACAGCAACCTGAAATCATCAATGATCCCTTGCACTGAAATTGTACCAATAATCTTGAGTAGAACGCGTTCGAACTCGTCCCCGTCTATCCACTCATAAATTTCTGAGCGAATCATCGCAGGATTCTGACATATTAAATCCCAGACTGGGAAGTTCTTCCTCGGCATCACAAAATCGCCCTTACTTAGCTTCATGCTAGGACAATAATCACCCTCACCATCGCCAAGATATATAATTCGCTTCTTGTTTCCTCCCATAGAAGCTTTGATTCTTTCAATGATAAGACCCTTACACATATTTGCAGGGCAGAGATGGCAGCACCCATGATCATGGAAAGGAGCGATGTTCAACCTGCCTTGTTCATCAAGAAATCCAGGGTTTGTGTTAATCTCAGAGAAGCAATCCCTTAAACCGACATGTTCCAACACCGTATCGATAAAGAATGTGTTAGCATCGCTAATCAACCCGAAGCATGAGCGGATTTAAGCGCATTAACGATACGCGGATGAATCCGAATACGCTTTAGCACTTCCGCAATCTGAAGAATGGTTATTCCTCGCGTGTGAAGATCTTTCATCACCCGCGTCATGACAGAATTCAATGTCATAGTGGGCAGCAGTTCATCGAACATATCTCGAACGCCAAATTCATCGACAATCCAGTAATCGCTATCAACGTCGATGATTGTTTTGTCGAAATCGAGAATCACCAAAATGTCAGCCATGTTCACTAACTCACTCTCAAAGAAACAAAAGAAATTTAGTGGTGGAGTGGTAAAACCCTACTCAGAGGACTGAGTTAAATAGGTATGGTATTTGTTCCTTTTCGTTTTAGGAGTAGGAGATTAGTTACTTGGTAAGCAAGTTAGTGTGGTAGTCGTAAAATACTACTCTAGGGTTGATTTAGATAGTTAGGGTATTTGTTCTTGTAATTATTCCCTTTTGAACCGTCTTTTCCTGTTAGGGCTAGGAGATTAGTTACTACTCGCTTAGAAGTTTTTAGCTGTCATTGGCGAGAGAGCCCTTCCACTGAATCATGGCAAATTTATAAGTTCACTCCCTGTACTTTTAATAGTTAGCTTAGTAGCATTTGACGTTAAATTAATTCGTATTCTTATTTGCTACTTATTTTTGCAAACTGTGATTTTTTTTAAAGAAAATGATTAAGAAGAAAAAAAAAGTATTTATATATAGTAGGTTATTTTTGTATGTTTATTATTAGTGTAGAGTGGGCAATTATGAAAATTTGGTGTAGAAAATGATAAATACTTTTCAAAATAATGTATTCGACTCTTTTATCATGCATTTTAGTGTCTTTAAATCTCTAAATTAATTATTAACTTTAAATATCTAAAAGGATATTTTATTAAGTAATTTAATTGCATATAAAAATCTACATACTTTAATTATTATTAATTTTCTTTGAAAAAAAATATTATTAATTTTTTCATCAAAAATATTTTATTTACAATATTTGTAAATATAATAATTATGTTAGTAAAAATTACTCGCGGCAAATATTTATTTTGTTTTTCATATTCTTTTCTTGATCTAAAATTGAAGAAATTTTTAGATATACTATATTTATTATCATGTCATTCATTTTTAATAGGATTTATATCTCTCAGTGTAAACAATATTTTTTTATCAATAAATATATAATATAAAAAGTCACAAGAAGTGGTAAAAAATTCCATACTTACGAATTTACGTACAAAAAATGGCACATACAAAGAGGAACAATGGAGATTACGACTCGGAGCATAAAATACAAAATCAAACCAGAATATAATATATAATTTTGTGAGAAACCAGAATATGATATGGATTCTATAAAAATCATAAACAAAAATATTAAGACAACATATTTTAAATTTCACTAAATTGTTTATTTGCAAGCACAGCAATCACTAAAAACATCTTTAGTATGTAAACTCCTAGACACTAAATAACCCCTTTCACTAAAAAAGCATTTGAACATAAGCAGAAGAAACAGAACCAAGTTTACATGGTTGGGTCCTTACCGAACCCCATCATAGCATGTGTTACAAGCATTGATCCCCGACGAACTATTTCCTTAAAGCGTCCTATTATCGCGATTTTACTCGTTTCTCGATTCCCAATCGGCTTCTTATCCCACCTACAAAACCATATTGAATGAGAATTAAGAGTGATTCCGAGTAAATTGCGTTAGATATCAATAAATGAAATGGTATCATAATGCGTACCAATCTTCATGACGAACAACTTTTCCATCCTCGACGTAGAGCTTGATAAGCGAAATCATATCTATACGTCTCCCCAAGAACACATAATGCTGCTTGTTGTCAATTAGTATCTGCATTTCACATTTCTTATATTAACATTCTAATCATCAAATTAAGCGGATGGAAGAAAGCGAAGAATAAGCACACCTCTCGCTTTCCTGCTGCCATTACGTTTTCCTTGACGCTATATTCCTCAATTTTTGATTTACTAAACACCTGAAAAGGTAGTTCAGTCTATTGTATTAGACATAAAACATTTGAATAAAATCTAAAACAACCAGAATAGTTTGCAGAGTAAGATACAAATCAAACAAAAAAGTACTACCTTGGGAAGTGAATAAAATGAAGATTTGATCTGCTTCACCCTGTGAAATCCAGCATGAGTGTTAGTAAAGTAAATGACTCAATCTCTAAATGTGATTCAATCAGCAGAACAACAACAAATGCTAACATCTCCATACCCATGCGCACACATGAGAGGATCTTCAAAGGAAGCATTTGGAGCATAGATTTCAAAGTCACGAGCTGTGGCGCGAGAGGCGTATCTGATACAAAAACAATTTCAACAACATTTTGGATATCTAAATAAAGAGTTTTGCAGAAATTAAACTCTGGATCACTCAGTTTACCTGAATTTATAGTAGGAGGTCAATGCATCCGGATCACTTAAAATTTAATTATAAAAACGATACAGAGCGAATTACAAAAAAGTATTAAGTTATACCTTATGTTAAAAAAGACATTGAATTATACTTCTTGTCATAATTGTCGCATGCCATTTAAGCAAAAACACTATGTTTTTAAGTTTTTTTTTTATTTTTTTTATCACAGTAATTATAATAAACCAATAAACCATAACTGAGTGACCATTTTTTAACAATTTGAAATATAACGTCATTTCTGTAATTTCGGATAAACTGAGCGACCGAGAGAGTTTAATATCTATAGTTTTGCAGTAAGAAGAAGGAAACTAACAAATTGAGAATATGAGGAATGATATTGTCAGCGACACCGAACTCGCGTGCTCCCCTCGTCTCTCCACTTTTTTCTTCATATAAATAAAATAAATCAACAATCTAAATCATTCATAAACCTTTGATATACAACTTTAATACTGAATCGCCATTCAACCAAAAACTCAACTACTATATTAAATCTGCTATATAATTGAGGAGAAGAGTTTTTGATGCTTACCGTGTTCCTTCATGACGAGTGCGGGAGAGAGATTTTCGTTGCTGCCAAACATGTCAGAAAGTGGCCAAGAGGGATGAAGAGGATGGATTAGTCAAAGTGAATTATGGCCAAGTAATAAGCCACTTGGCACAGTCCTGTCCATTTGTTTGTTTTTCAATAGTAAAATATTACGAACAAAGGATCAATTCACCCCTCAATTTGGCACAAAACATCAAAAATATCATTTCTAACAATTTTAAATCAAACAGACCTAAACATTAAAAAAATTAATACTTTAAAATTATTATTTTTTATTTTATTTTATAAGGAGCTCCTCGTCAAGAGAGGAGCACTGCTCCTCCAACGAGGAACAAGAGCTCCTCACCTAAGGAGGTGGTGCAACAACTCCCTAGGCGAGGAGCGGATCTGCTCCTCGTTGGAGGAGCACTGATCCTCTGGTGCATCCTCTGATTCTCTGGTGCTCTTCGTCGGTGGAGCACTGATCCTCTAGTGCTCCACAAGCGAGGTTTTATATATTTGTTGTAATTTAAACTAAATTTTTTAATTTTTATTATAATAGTCAAATTGTATTTTTTGTTTGTAATAATAGCCAAACTTGTATTTTGATGTTGCTATTTTGGCCATCAATTTGGTTATTATTGCAAAAAATGCAATTTGATTATTATTGCTAAAATTAAAAATTTGGTTTAACTTGCAACAAGTTATAAAAATTTGAATTTCTTTCACCATTAGGCCTTAATTAAATCAACTCCAATCAAATTTTATAAACTTACTGTATTTCATAGTTTTTATATTTTTACTTTGCATGTAAAGATTTACATTCATATTTTTATAACAAATTTTTTATAATTTTTCAATTCTATAAATTAATTGTTTCAGCCATCAATGTTAATTTATACAATTTTACTTTCGAATAAAATATTAATTGAAATATTAGTTTATAATTTTAAATTTTTATTATTGAATATATTGCATACGACTTTAATAAAATTAAATTAAAAATCAAAAAATATAGTATAAATTTTCATATTCCTTTATATTGGTATTATACTTTTTTTAATTTATGTATTTTTTTATATTATTAATTATTATTTTTATGTAAAAATCAAAATATGTTTTACATTCACTACAATTTTATCATATCGGCATTAGATGTGCATCTTAATCTGCACAAATCATTTGTTCATAGGTTTAATTGAAAAAAATAAAAGAGAATAATTTAGTTATATTATTACAATATTAATTATAATTATCTACCTTCTAATTTTTATGAAAGTGTTATTTTTTTATTTTGACTGAGACTGGTGGAGTATTATAACCATAATATAAAAAATAATATAATGATAATATATTTTTAAAATTAAAAATACAGTTTGTGGTTGAAGAAAAATATAGTCTATGTTTAAATAAAAACTAAGAGGCTGACGGAATCAAGGGATGGATACAGCCTACGCACCCTTTCATTTGTTTCGAAGCCGCTTTGGGGGAATAGAGCTATTTTAAAATAGAGATGAGTCGGAATTTCTGAATAATTTCATTTCTATTTTCTAATGACCGAAAAGAAGTATGTTTTCCATTTGAACATAGAACCCCCACTTATATAAATATTTTCCAAACCAACAAAGAAAATTATTCTCAATTAATAGTTTGAGACGAATATTGAATTTGTCAAAGTCTACTCTATAGACAAAAGTCTAAATTGCAATCAAACCAATAATATTCTAAACTAAAAAACACTCCTTTCCATTTTATTCATTTCCCAAGAAGCTTCTGTTTCTCAAAATAAATGTAGGTTTTTCCAAGTTTCTTCTCTACTCACTTAATTATCTACCATAGTTTTTTCTTTTAA
Organism: Mercurialis annua; assembly: GCF_937616625.2. NCBI lineage: Eukaryota > Viridiplantae > Streptophyta > Magnoliopsida > Malpighiales > Euphorbiaceae > Mercurialis > Mercurialis annua. The sequence goes on from NC_065574.1 coordinate 13,079,323, forward strand.
AATGGAAATTATGCCAATCAACTTTAATTAGCTTAATATCATAATTATGGAGTCATCTATGTGGAATAAACTTTCTTTTATTAGTGTTATTAGCCTCTCTGGTGCGCATGAAATTATCTAACTTGGAGCTTTAGTCAGAATCCAATTATAAAACAGATTGGTTTAGATACATGAGAAATTCTTAGATAGACTCGGTCCACCATATCATTTGTGGACTAAATCTATCACATAATGACACGTTATTAAAATGATGGCAATCTTATAATATCACTATTCAAATGTGTAAATAAGTAATAAACGAATTTACAAGATTGTCATCATTTTAATGACGTGTCATTATGTGATAAGCTTACTTCATAGATGACGTGGTGGATTAAATCTACCTAAAAATCTCTCTAGATCCATATATCTTCTTTGTGACAAATATTAAAATAGAATAAAACAAATTATTCAAGCCTTAGCCTTACTAGTGACCGCAAATGTCACATTCCAAACTCGTTCTCCCTTTCAAATCAAAACAACATTTTGCTGATTTATTATTTTTTTTAAAAATAGACAAAATGTTAAATAATAGATATTTTATCATTAATGTTTTAAAAAAAATAGGATGAACAAAATTAAATTCTAAGAAAAGAAGCTTACTTGAACATTTATTTTTCACTTAAATTATTGTTTTATTTTAAATATCCAGACGATAGAATTTCCGCTCCATCTGAGTCGGGATCCTTGTTTCGTCACTAGTCTACCAATACACATGTACATATATCTATGCACTAAAGTTTTAAGTAAAAAAATTAAATTAAACACGAAAATTCATTATTTTGAATAAGTTAAAAGGATGTTTGATCAGCAAAACAAAGAAGAAGAACACATAATAATTTTCGTTGATTAGAATTAATGGTTCTTGAACTGCCGGTCTGAGTTTGATCCAACCTACAAAAGAAAATAGGTTAGAAGGATTCGAGCCGGTGTTGGCTCGAATACCCTCCGATGCCTAAGTCAGATAGCTTGGAGTAGTGTTGAGAGTGAATATGAGTGAAATTAGGTTTACCTGACTTAGGGCTTGGTTTATATACACCATAGTCATTGTGATGTACTAGGAGTCTTCTCCTTTACTCTGATCTTTTCTTCTAGATATGATGAGACGTTCTTCGTCTTTATCCCTGATCTTCAGGGAAGCTTGACTTATCCGAGCTATCAGTTAGTTACTGTTGAGTTCTGGGTCAAGGACCTGCGACTGGTCCTATCTGTTCTGGATCTGCGTCATGTCATAGTCTTCTGGTACTGTTTCGGGTGTGATATCCATCATTAGTCCCTCCCTAAAGATTGTGTCTCTCAAGTATTTATGCTTGTTGGTCCGGGCCATTTGTTTGGGCCTGTTTCTCGTGGTACACCTTTTCTTTTTGCCCGTTGGGAGTAACTGCTTCCTCCCTTGTCTTTTCAATTTCGTTTTTCAAAATTTAAACTGCCATCATTTCGTGTTCCTGAATGTCCGCCACGTTTTTATCCTAGCAACTGCTGTCACGGTTACCTAGGTCTTCTTTAAATTTCCTTTCTTTTCTTTCCTTTTTCTTCTATCTTGTTCTTTGCTGATTGCTTCTGAAATTTTCTTGCTTTTCTTCGCTGCCATTATTACTTTTCGCCTTAGTCCTTCCTTGTGGTTTCCAGGTAAGGTTCGTCTACTTTCTTGATTTTCCATACTAGGTATGACTCGTACTAGGTCTTCTGTGTCTCTCCCTTCATCCGGCGCTGCCGTTGATTATCGTAATTCTTTAAGTTCGTTAGTCACTAATATTGATAGAGAGTCTTTGGGTGAAATTCGTGATGATTATGGGATTTCGGTGGCTTATTCTCTTTCAGTCTGTGGTGCTCGTATGAGTGCTAATGAGAATGTGGGAGATGGCAAGGTAATCGTTTATAAGGAGCAATTCCGTTGTGGGCTACGTTTCCCTTTAGATCCTTTGATTGAATCTTTTGTTATAGACTATGGGATTCCCTTAGGTCAAATCCATCCAAACGCCATTCGTGTCTTGTGTTGCTTTATTGAGTTAGTCTGTGACAAAGGTCTGTCTCCTTCTTTGGGTATGTTGAATGAGCTTTTCTTTATAACGCGTAGGAGTAATGAATTTTTTCATCGTTTGGCTGCTCATCGAGGCAAGCGTCTGATTGATGCTCTGCCAAAGATTACTAAGCGTTGGCAACGCTCTTTCTTTGTTGTGGGTCACGACAGTGCTTTTGCTAACTTCCCCTGTGATTGGGTGGATGATTCTGAGTCCCTATCTTTTTCTCCCCTTTGCGTTACTGACTCAGAAGCCCTAGATTCTTTAGTAGATGATGCCCAGTCTCAGTTATTTGATTGTTGTGACTTAGTGGATAGGTACTTGTACCGTAAGTTTCCTCATATTGAGTTACCTCCTCGTACTGTGATTGAGGGGCCTCTTGAAAGTGATGGTACCCTGTCCCAGTCTTGCCGTTCTCCCTCACCTCTATCTTTTGTAGATTTGACGTCTGCGTCTCAGGGTATGCTTCTTGTTAGTCTTTATTTTGCTTTTATCATATTTGGATGTTTATTTATGCGTGTTGCCTTTGCAGGAATGGGGGATGATTTTCTTGATGCCTTGACTCTGACTTTTGATGACGATTCTGCTGTCATTACTGGGTCCCGTCCTGCGTCCTTGCCTCCTCGTCCCTCTGTCAAGATTGAGAAGGGCGTTGAGCCTGGACTGCCGGCTTCTTCTAGCAAGAAAGGGCATGATATCCGTGAACGAACCAGACAGGGGCTTACGAAACGCCTTAAGAAGAATTTAGATGCCTGCCCCAATCCTAGAGAGTGGTTGGAGCAGAATGTTGAGGGGCTGTCAGCTTCTTCTTCTGAGGTGGGTGCTTTGTTTTCTCAATTTGTGCAATTTTCGAAGGATATGGAAGTTTGGGACAGTTGTACTGGGTCAGGTGCTTGTGACCGGATTGATTCTGCCTTGTTGCAGGTATTCATTTCTTATGGTTTCTTTTCTTTGTGACCTTTTAGTGTCTTCTCTTTCCTCATCCCTTATTTTCCTGTTTTCAGCTTATTCAAGGAAATGCCGTAGTCCGTCGCAAGGTGGAGGAGACTGCGTCGTTGGAGTTGAGGCATGAGAAAGAGATGGCTTCATTACGGGACTCTATGTCTGTGGAGAAGACGAAGCTGAACAAGCAACATCAAACAGCCCTGGATCGCGTCAAGATCCTAGAGAAGAAAGTTTCTGACCGTGAAGCTACTTTGTTGCAGCTTCAGGCTACGTGTGAGAGGTTGTCTCAAGAGCAGCAGAACAACAAAAGGGATGCAAATATTTATATGAGTGGGTGCTTGACTGACTTTTGTGCCACAGTGATCAAGATAGTACGTGAAGACTATCCAGATTATGACATCAACAAGTTTCTGTCGATTGACCTCCGGGCTTTGGGTCAACGTGTTGCGGCTAAGGTAGCTGCCAAGAAAGCTGGATTGCCTGTGTCACCGGTGCTTCCTTCTGATATTATCAGCGAAGGTGTGAAAGATGCTGTAGATCCTCCTGAGAAATTATCGGGTTCTGACCCAGATGCTAGTAGTGACAAGGGTCCTCTGGGTCAATCCTCTGTGTCAGAGACGACCTTGGTATTAGTCCCAGACTCTCATCTTTCTGATGCTCAGGATCAAGATCCCTTAGCTTCTGATGTAATCGAGGAAACTTTGGAGGACAAGATTCCGGAAGAAACGATTGGTCCAAAGGAGGGAGCGACCCGTCCAGAGGAAGAGTGTTGGCCGTTTGTTGGGCCATTTAGCTAGCTTTCTAATTTCTGTACTACTTTTGCTGTAGCACTTCTGTTCTTTTATTTCTTTTGCTTGGAGGGTTTCATGGGAAACTCTCCTTTTTCTGTCATTTCTGAACATTTTCGATACGTTATGAATGTTGTTTCTGTTTGCTTTTTGTTGCGTCTATTCACTGAGTCATGGTCATGCATGATAATTTAGAAGATATGTTAAAAAATGGAAAAAAATACGAGATGCAACTTTATTCATTATTCGTTTGTTACATCTTTCACTGGAAATATTTCTTCAAATTCTCGATATTCCAGGTTCTAGGCAACGGTGTGCCTTCTAACTGAGCTATTCTATACGCTCCTTTTCCTACGACTTCTGTGACTCGGTAAGGACCGTCCCAGTTGGGCTCGAGTTTTCCTACTCCTGCCGCTCCTTTCCCTATCTCTGCTTTTCGAAGGACTAAGTCTCCTTCTGACAGACTTCGTTCTTTGACTCTGGCATTGTGATACCTAGTCATTTGTCTGCGATAAGCTTCTGCGCGTATGGCTGCTTGGTGCCTTCTCTCTTCTAGTAGATCCAGGCACAGCTTCAATGTTTCTTCATTGCGCTCTTCGTCTATGACTTGTACCCTTAGTGTGGGCATTCCCATTTCTACGGGGAGGACAGCCTCTGTTCCGTAAGTGAGTCGGAAAGGTGTTTCCCCTGTGGCCCTCCTGGGAGTTGTTCTATAAGCCCATATGACATGGTATAGTTCGTCTATCCATCTCCCTTTCAAGTCTCCGAGTCTCTTCTTGATTCCAGATAGGATAGTGCGGTTAGTTACTTCTGTGAGTCTGTTGGTTTGCGGGTGTGCTACTGAAGTGAATTTCAAGTTGATCCCTAGCTCGGCGCAGTATTCCCTAAACTTTGCGCAATCGAACTGTTTCCCGTTGTCTGTGACTAGGGTGTGTGGTGTCCCAAACCTGTTACGTGTTAGTATTCTTTCATTTGAAAGGTCTTTATTTATATAACTTTGAAATTTTACCTGCTCATGACTTCGTTTGAAAGCCAATTGATGATCTTCTGTGACGTTATGGTGCTCATTGGTTGCACTTCCATCCACTTGGTGAAATGATCCACCACAACCACAATAAATTTGGCTTGTCCCCTGCCTGGGGTGAATGGTCCCAGTATGTCCACTCCCCATGTCATGAAAGGCCATGGACTTCCAATTGCTGATTGGTGGGCTGCTGGAGTTCTTATGATAGTGCCAAATCTTTGACACTTGTCGCATTTTTTCACCATTGTTTCTGCGTCTTTCTTCATGGTTGGCCAATAGTATCCCATGAGTAATGCTTTTCTGCTCAGAGAGGCTGCTCCCTCATGTGCTCCACAATCTCCTTCATGGATTTCCTTCAGTACATAGGCTCCCTCCTCTACTGAAATGCATTTGGACCATGGGTGTGTGACTGAGGTCCGGTACAAGGTACCTTCTATCATGGAGTAGGCGGCCGATATTCACACTAGTTTGGCTGCTTCTGCTCTCCCTTCTGGGACTGTTCCGTCATTCAAGTATGCAACTATGGGTTGCATCCAAGAATCCATCTCTGTGATCGGTAAAATTTCTTCCTCGTCTATTATGGGATTCATCCTCTCCTCTTTCATGTAGAGTGAGAGATACAGGGGGCTTTTTGCCGCAGCTGCCTTTGCCAGGGCGTCTGCCCGTGTGTTTCTTTCTCTGGGTATTGGGATTATCTCCCATTGCCCGCCATGCCTTTCTATTTCCTTTAGCATCCCCTTCGCTTTTTCCATGTATTTTGCCATGTTTGCGTCTTTCGTCTGGAATTGGCCCAAGATCTGACTTGTGACCAGCTGGGAGTCACTGTGGATCCTCAGCTTTTCTGCTTTTACTTCTCTTGCTAATGTGAGTCCTGTTAGAAAGGCCTCATATTCTGCCACATTGTTGGTAGCTCGAAACTTCAAATGCACTGCATGCTCAACAACTATCTTCTGAGGTCCGAGTAACACTATTCCTGCTCCCGCCTCTTGTTCACTGGAGGCTTCGTCTACGAACAGGTTCCAGGTTATGTCCTCTGAGACTGCGTCAGGTAGTTTCTCAGTCATTTCAGCGACGAAATCTGCCAGTGCTTGTGCCTTCAGCGTCTTTCTTGGCTCGTACCTTATATCGTGCTCTCCCAACTGTACCGACCAGCTTACTAGCCTTCCAGATGTTTCTGGACGATGGAGAGCTTTGCGTAAAGGTTGGTTTGTCCGGACGATGACTGTGTGCCCTTGGAAGTACGGTTTGAGCTTCTTTGTCGTAACCACTACTGCTAATGCCAACTTGTCGATGGCTGGGTAGTTGAGCTCTGCGCCTTTAAGTGTCCTGCTTACATAATAGATAGGTTGCTGTTCTTCCCCTTCTTCTCGGACTAGGACGGATGCGATTGTCTCCTTCCCTACTGAGAGGTATAGGTATAGCGTCTCTCCCGCGATGGGTCTGCTCAGTAGTGGTGGTTGGGTCAAGAAAGACTTCAGATTTTCAAATGCTCTCTGGCACTCTTCATCCCAAGTGAATTTTTTCATATTCCTTAGTTGCTTAAAAAATGGTAAACATTTTTTAGCCGATGAAGAGATGAAGCGTCCCAGCGCTGTGACACGGCCATTCAACTTTTGCACTTCTCTGATGCTCTGCGGAGCCTTCATGTTTGCTATAGCTTGGATTTTTTCAGGGTTAGCTTCTATGCCCCGTTGGCTGATCAGGTATCCTAGGAATTTACCTGCTCTGACCCCGAAGGCGCATTTGGCTGGGTTGAGCTTCATTCTGAATTTGTTTAAGACTGAGAAGGTTTCTTCTAGGTCTTGGACGTGTGTATCCTCCGTAAGGCTCTTCACAATTATGTCATCCACGTAGGCTTCTACATTCCTTCCTGATTGATCTTTGAACATGAAGTTGACCAATCTCTGGTACGTTGCTCCGGCATTCTTCAGTCCAAAGGGCATGACGTTGTAGCAGTACGTCCCCTGGTCTGTTACAAAGGAAGTCTTCTCCTGCTCTTCTTTGTCCATGGGTATCTGGTGGTACCCTTGCGCTGCGTCTACGAAACTGTACAAGAGGTAGCACGCGGTTGAGTCTACTAACTGGTCTATGCTTGGGAGCGGGTAACTGTCTTTTGGACAAGCCTTGTTCAAGTCAGTGAAATCCACGCACATTCGATATTTTCCATTTGACTTCTTGACTAGGACAACATTTGCTAACCAGTCTGGGTAAAACACTTCTCGGATGAAACCAACCGCTTCCAATGTCCTAACTTCGTCTGCGATGACCTTTTGTCTTTCTTCTGTGAATCGTCGTTTCTTCTGCACCACGGGTCTGCTCCCTGGTTTTATGTTTAGCTTGTGTGAAGCCACTTCTTGGTCGACTCCTTTGATTTCTGTTGGCTCTGTAGCGAATGACTCTGAGTTGTTCTTTAGGACGGACTGTATTTCTTCTTTTACTTCTTTTGGGACCTCTGTCCCTATCTTTACTACCTTGGTTGCAATTATTTTGAAGTCCTCCATGTCTCCGACTGGTTCTGCGCCTTCTACTTCTTCTTCGTCTACGACTATCCCTGGGAAAGTGGCAATTGGTAGGCTTTCTCTATCTTCCGTTGTTATCATGCAGCATTCCCTGGCCATTTCTTGGCTTCCCCTTACTACCACTGTTCCCTCTGGGGTAGGCATCTTTAAGGTCAGTAACCTAATACTGGTTACCGCGCTTGATTGGTACAAGAAAGGTCTGCCAAAGATTCCATTGTATGCTAGAGGTAGATCCACCACGTTGAACTGGGCATGTAGTTTCTTGAGTGGCCCTTCGGTCTTCTCCCCTAGCTCTACATACAGGTTCACAGTTCCTTCTGGCCGTATCGGCTTTCCTCCGAGTCCGATGAGTGGGACAGACGCTTTTCGTAAATCAGTAACTGATCCTTTCATCTCCTTAAAGGCCTCTAGGGTTAGTAAGTTCACCGAACTTCCTTCATCTATCAAGATACGTTTGACCATGTGGTTTCTTATGACCGCCTCTATCACCAATGCGTCATTATGAGGTCCTCGCACATGTCCGCCATCTTCTGGGCCGAATGAGACTTCTTGTGTTACTTCCCTTTCGATTGCGAAGATCGTCGCAGAGCCTCTTCGGTTCCTTTTCTTCTTTTGGGAGTTGCTATAAGGGTCTCCTCCATCGATGACATGTATTACTCCTGCGACTTCTTTGGCTTTCTTCGTCTGTTCTTCTTTTTCTATGGCGTCTCCTTTCCTTTTTTCTCCTGTCTTTTCATGGGCGAATTTTCTTAGCACACCGGATTGGATTAGCTGTTCTATTTCTCTTTTAAGGTCCCAGCAACGATCTGTGTCATGGCCGTAACCTTCATGAAAACGACAATACTTGCTCTTGTCCCGTTCTTTGTCTGGGTCCATTCTTCTGGGGGTATTGAACATTACTCGATTTTGTTTCATCCAATTGAGTATATAGACTGGGGCTCGGTTCAATGGCGTGAAATCGTAAGGTCTGCTCAGTCCCCCAAATCTCTGTGTCCGAGGTCTCTCCTCTTCCTTCTTTCCTCGATACCTGGAGCTGTCTTGCTTCGTTGTCTCCGACTGCTTTGTTAGGGTTCTCCTTGCTTCGTCTAGTTCCACATATTTGTGTGCTATCAGCATCAAGTCCTGGAAGGTCGTTGGCTTTTTCATCAGGATTTTGTCTCGGAGTTCTTCGAATCGGGTTCCCATCTTCATAGCCTCTATGGCTGTGTCGTGGTTGAGATTCTCGATCTGGACTGCCTCTTTATTGAATCTTTCGACGAAGTTCTTCAGTGTTTCTTGGTCTCCTTGTTTGCACTTTCGCAAGTCGCTGGAATTTTTCTGCAAGGGAATGTTAGTCCGGAAACGTGCTTTGAATCCTGTGGCTAAATCAGAGAAGCAACCGATTGAGCCAGCTTTGAGGTGTGAGTACCACTTCTGTGCCGAACCCTGCAGCGTTGCTGGGAACACTCTACAGAGCATTGGGTCTGTCACGTCTTGTAGCATCATAATTGTTTTGAACTTAGAGATGTGGCTCTTCGGGTCTCTTGTTCCATCAAAAGAGTCAAATGTTGGTAATTTAAATCTCGAAGGGAACCGTACCAGTTGAATATCAGATTTGAGGGGTGAGTCTTCGTCCTCCTTGTCTTCGTCTCCTCCCTTTCCTTCCTCTCGAAATTTTCTCATTGCATTATTGATCTTTTCCTCGATGTCTATTTGCTCCTCTGCTCCTCTTCTCTTGTTTGAGGAGTGGCTCTCTCTGTCTTTCTCTCCAACCTTCTTCTTTTTCTGCGCTGATACTGCCTCCTTGGACCCGCGATCATCGTCAAGGTGGATCCGGTTGCTCTTTGTTTTCTCTGCGGCTGCGTCCTTCTCTTTGTTCCCCAATTCTCCTTCTTTGTTTTGTGGGTGAGCATCCGCCTTATCCTTGCTGTTCCTCTCCTGGCTGTTCCTCTACCTTGCGTCTGAGCTTCAAGTCTGCGTCCCTCCACCTGGATCGTAGGTTGTGCTTCCTTCCTTGCATGTTGTTCTGCTGATTGGTTGGCTAGTCTCGCCATGTAATCCTGAAAATCATTAACACTTTTCATTACTGCTTCATGGTATAATGGAGGCAATGGTACGCCTTGCGGTACATATGGCGGAACAGCTGTAGTCGATGTCACCGTCCCTTCTGTGTCTAACGACGGGAACGGAATTGGTTGGACTGGTCTTTGGTATCCTTGGTAACTGGGATGATTCCAAGGGGGATATCCTGGGTACCATCCTGATTGCGGATACGTCAGGGGTGCTTGATACTGGGGGGTGTAGTAACCCCATGGGGACTGCGTCTGTCCCGGAATTCCCCTTCTTAGGGGCGGTGGAGTAATGTCGTACGGCACTCCTGTTGTTGGGGGAGCGAGGTTGATTCCTGGTGCAATTCCTCCTCCGGTGCTAGCTATAGGGGGAAGAATTGGCCCGCCGCTTATGGGAAGAGCTCCCGTCGTTACCACCACTCCTGGCGGTGGTGGTTCTTCCTCGTTGTTCATTCTCTCGTTATTCATTCTCTCGGCAAGAAACCAAAATTAAGAATTTTTAAGTACGTAGAAAACGAACTAATCGTTCCCACAGACGGCGCCAAATAATGGTTCTTGAACTGCCGGTCTGAGTTTGATCCAACCTACAAAAGAAAATAGGTTAGAAGGATTCGAGCCGGTGTTGGCTCGAATACCCTCCGATGCCTAAGTCAGATAGCTTGGAGTAGTGTTGAGAGTGAATATGAGTGAAATTAGGTTTACCTGACTTAGGGCTTGGTTTATATACACCATAGTCATTGTGATGTACTAGGAGTCTTCTCCTTTACTCTGATCTTTTCTTCTAGATATGATGAGACGTTCTTCGTCTTTATCCCTGATCTTCAGGGAAGCTTGACTTATCCGAGCTATCAGCTAGTTACTGTTGAGTTCTGGGTCAAGGACCTGCGACTGGTCCTATCTGTTCTGGATCTGCGTCATGTCATAGTCTTCTGGTACTGTTTCGGGTGTGATATCCATCAAGAATATTCAAAAGCTCTATAAAAATAGAGACTCGATCAAATATCCAGTGTTTTATTATTTTGTGAGATAAAAAATATAAATTCAGACCCTGCAAATTAATTTCAAATGCTCTAGTCAACCTAACTAGTATTAGACCGTTAATGTGAAATCTCTAAATATTCCACAAACAACATTAAAATGTGAAAGCATAATTCAATAACACCCTTAGCCAATCCCTGTAGAATAATTAACAAACAACACATATTATAGGCTATAACTGTTCACTGAGCTAAGTACCCGTCCAAACCTACCTGTTTGAATCGGGTTTTGATATTTAATTTTTTTTTATTAAGTTTCTATTTACACAAACGGATATATAGTAGTTATATTTAGTAAAAGTCTAAATTATCTGGAATATAAATTTAAATTTAAACGGGAATCAAGCCCGATTTAAACTTACATGTAAAACAGTCATATCAAATTATACTTGTTCATGGAGATCGTATCGGATTTGAACAGGTTGGAATTGCATTCAGCCGGACTTAAACCAAATTATCAGGTAATACATATAACTCAAAGCATCTAGTAGGGGCGAAACAACCTCGCCAGGAACGAACATCACTAAGTCAAGCATTTCACCGACCTGGTAACAATATCCGACTTTCTGGAAATCGCAGATCACATGACTTGGGGGGTCACCGGATCGACGGGCATTCAAACACCATCCGAGACATTCATGCCTAATAAGGTCGGACCAAGGATTCTGTCCGGGCTCCGAGTTATATTCAACCCAGAGTCAGGCCGAGCTCCGAGTTCATAAACCTTAAAGATCGGGTCGCCTGGCCCGAGCTTCAAGATATTCTCAAATACCGGAACCATGATAACTTGGTCCCCAAGTTATCCGGGCTTCAAGATTTGACCGGGCTCCGAGGTCCTGCTCATGAGCACACGCTCGTGTGCCAGATCCTGGGACCACAAAAGATCTTCTGACAGGTACACGAGGAATGTTCCCTCTGACACACCTAACAACCCGTGCCTCCCGCAAGGATATTCTGCCACGTCAGCATAACTGATTTCTGGGACCACTGGGCTCACAGCCTGCCAGCAAGGCAGGTTTGTCCTTAAACCCTAACTATAAATAGAGGGTTTAAGGACAAACCCTAGGTAATTTCTCTTTTCCACTCTAAGAATACTCTTTTTCTCTTCTTCTTCTTTCTCTACCTCAAAACCTTACTTGAGCGTCGGAGTGAACGTCCGGTGACCCCCACCGGAGTTTCTTCTGACCTCTGTCTGTTTGTGGTGTGCAGGTCGATAAAGCTCGGATCCAGTTTGGTGATTTATCAGTTATATTTAGTAAAAGTCTAAATTATCTGGAATATAAATTTAAATTTAAACGGGAATCAAGCCCGATTTAAACTTACATGTAAAACAGTCATATCAAATTATACTTGTTCATGGAGATCGTATCGGATTTGAACAGGTTGGAATTGCATTCAGCCAGACTTAAATCAAATTATCAGGTAATACATATAACTCAAATAGACTTGATCATTGGCCTGAGTATCTACCCAGTCCGCTTAGTTTCGTTTTCTTCGAACTCGAACATTTAACTTTTATCTTAAGTCCGGCACGAGTCCAATCCCGCAGTCAAACTTTTTATGAACGGACTCAAATTTCCATATATCCCACGGAGGGCCGTATAAAAAGCCCATCCCAAGCCCATATTAATTTAATGTTCAGGCCAGATTTGGATCGTAAGTATAAAATCTGCACCAATTTTAGTCTGAACTCGAACTTATATTAAAAAGAGGAAATTAGGCCCATCACTATTGAAATTCAAAATAATCTCACTTTTACTGTTCAGCATCTCCGGCTTCAGAAATACTGCTGAAGTTCAGCGTGTTTGAATTGTAGACTTTTTTCTTTTTGATTTTACAGTGGATTTGACAATGGCTGTGGATTTTTCTTCTTTCTTCTGATCTTCGTCTTCCTCGCGTAGCAGTCTTTCCTCTGATTTTGCGACTACAACGGCGATGAGTTGCCGATTCATAGGTTGCCGGCGATGGTGGCGGTGATGGGTTGTCGATTTAAATGTCTAAATCTACAACAACAACTCAATCTTATGAAAATGGAACAATCGTCGATTGATGAGTTGTTGATCGATGGTTGTGGCGGCTAAGGGTTTTCCAGATTTTGTGGATTTGTTGGAATTGATGGATTTGCGGTGATTTGGGAGTCAGTGAGCAATGTAAGTGGGTATGCAGTTCACTGACGGTTTATTAGTAGTTTACTAAAAGTTTTATAAATTTATTTTAGCGAAGCCATTAAGTAGAAAATAGAACCAGAGATAAAATCTCTTCTCTTCTGTTTAGTTTTTGATTAAAATATCCATATAATAGGCAATTTGGCTATTTTAAATTCATTGTTAAATTAAGGGCATGGTTTATTATGAATACTCTGTTCTGTGGGTTTAAATTAAGGGCATGGTTTATTTATAAATAAATAAACTGATAGTAAAATGATAGTAAAACGATAGTAAACTGTTAGTAAACGGTTGATAAATATAACTATACTTTATATTTAAGAAATTAGCTATATTTTTTAGTAAAACTAATAAACTGTTAGTAAACGTATGGTAAATTAACTTATTTTTTTAGTAAACTGATAGTAAACGATTAATGAATTAACTATACGGTTAACAAATAAATTAATAGTAAATTTGATTTTCAAGTAAACTGTTAGTAAACAGTTAGTAATTTGATAGTAAACTTTTTGTTAGTAAACTGATAGGAGATTTACCGTATTTTTATAAATAAAAACTGTTAGTAAACCATTAGTAAACGTTTTGTTTGTAAACCCTTGGTTAACTGTTAGTAACCCGATAGTAAACTTACTGATTTTTTAAAATAAAAAATCGTATTTTTCAACTTAAAAACGCAACTTTTAAAAGTCAAACCGTAGAAATCAACCCAAACTAGTCAAACTGTATTTTATTAAAATATTTATACACAGTATGAGTATTTTTAAAATACTCTCTATTAAAAATAATGAAGTCCGGCCGGGACCCACCCTAGCCCACCCGAGCCCGGCCCACGAATACATCCAAGTTACATAACCCAGCAAGAAAAAGAAAAGAAAAATCAAAAGTCTACTCAAAGTCTCCTCTTTCTCTCTCTGTCCAGCACTCCGGTCATTATCTCCCCTTGTCCACATACAACAACAATCCCCAGTCTCCCCTTCTACCTCCCAGTCTCCCACCCCTGTTTCAAATTCCACCAAAATCTCTCTAAACAAACACAAAACAAAATGACTCAACCGCCCCATCATGCCACGCTCCTCCTAACACTCCTCCTCCTCGCAATTTCCCTCACAAATTCCACCGCCAAGCCATTCAAATGCACAGCCTCAACCGCCCCATCATGCCAAGCTCTAATAGACTACACCCCCCCAAACTCCACAACACTCTCCTCCATCAAAACCCTCTTCTCCATCAAACACCTCCACACTCTCCTCGGCGCCAACAATCTCCCCGTCTCAACCTCGCCAAATCGCACCATCTCCGCCCAGCAAATCGTCAAAATCCCCTTCCCATGCATGTGCGCCAACGGGACCGGCATCTCCGACAAGACGCCGGTCTACGTGGTCAAACCAGGGGACGGGCTTGATTATATTGCTCGAACTATATTTTCTGCACTGGTTACGTACCAAGAAATTGCGGCGGTGAATGGCATACCGGACCCGGATAAAATAGACGTCGGACAGGAGGTGAAGATTCCGCTGCCGTGTAGCTGCGATGAGGTGGCGGGGGAGAGAGTGGTGCATTATGGGCATGTTGTTGCGAGTGGGAGTACGTTGGAGCTGATTGCGGCGGAGTATGGGACGAGTAAGAGTATAATTATGAGCGTTAATGAGGGTGTTAATGATACTTCTCTCTTAGCTGGTCAAGTTCTTGATGTTCCTCTTCAAGGTTTTTTTTCTTCTTTTTCCCTCGTTTTTTCCTTTTTTTTTGTTAATAATATGCTTCTTTTTTATTTTTAATTGAAAAATAGTTGTTAACTTTTAAAATCTCAATTAACCTTAAGTATTTTTCAAAAAAATTTGATAAATTCTGCATATTTCAATTTTTAATGTGTATAAATTTCATTTGAAAAATATGATTTTGAAAATGACATTAGTAGTCCAAACTCATTGTATAATACATATATGTGCCAATTCTTTTTGAAATTATGTTACAGTGATCAGTTGTTTTAGACTTTACATTTTAATTATTTAATTTTATAAAAAATAATTAATGTGATTGTGCTCATTAGATATATTTTTTCATTCTAATCATATTTCAATTTGTTATTATTCTCAGACCTAGAAGAACACTAGACTAATCAATATTATCCAATTGTTAAAATGATACTTTATTTTATTTCTACCTTTAATTATTGAGCAGTCCGTTAATTTGATTCTCAAATTTATTTTTCTGCTTTTCACACACACAAATTTTTTCTGTCTAAGCATAAAGGATACTTTATTTGTTTAATTCTTTTGAAGTTTATTGAAAATGCTAGAAAATGGCAAATCATTACCGGATTTGCTGGGCATTATTTATAGGACAAATATCAGGCATTACATGTGACTATAAGTAAACAAAAACAGGAGCTATTACTATTAATTTATTATAGGTTTAATTACCAAAAATACCCTCAAACTATCAAGACCTTTTCAAATATTGCCAATTTGTTAAAAAGTTCAAATATATCACTAATTTTTAATTCATTTATAGCAATTTAGCCAAACCTAACTCGATTTTTTAACGGAGCTAAATGATGTGGCGAGAATGTTATTTTTATTAAAAACTATTGAGTCAACTAAATGGTAATGATCCCAAAATAATTAATTGTTAATGTTGGTCCACCTAATGATGTTAATTAATGAGTGATTATTCAATATTACCTGCCGATAAGCTATTTGTAATGTTGAAATATTTAATATTTAATAGAATTTTTTTATTTTTATTATAATATATTTGAATATTATAAATATTTTATTGTAGAATTTTTTAATTTTTATTATTATATATTTGAATATTTTAAATATTTTATTGTGTTGTTGAACGAATAATGTGGTACATCCGGTTTACGGAATACTTATTCTATTTAAAATATAATTTTATGTTAAAGATTGTTGACCAATCTCATTTATATCTAGTTGTCTTCTGTGGAATTGTGTCCACTGATTCAATTCATGAAATGCTGCCTATACTTTGGTGGGTCCTTATCATGTTGCATTTATGATAGTTCTTGTTTGTCAGTCATATTGCCCCATTATGTAAGTTTGGAAATATTATAATGCATAATGCTTGTTTATCTAATTACTGGGATAAATTTTGACTTTAATAATGTTACAAATAGATGATGAACTTGTTGAAGATAAAGATACCATGTTGAAAGTTCAAAGGAAAGTTTAGTAATCATAGATAAAATTAGGTAAAATCCATCTTGAGGTACCTGTATTTTATTATTTTTGTTCAAAAAGTTCCTATTCCAAAAATGATATTTTCTCGGTCCCTACATTTGTTAAATTTTCGATTTTCATGCCTTTTTCCGTGACTAGAAGAAAAAAAAAATTAATTAGAGGGCATTAAAATCATGAAAATAACAAGTAGAAGGACCGGAAAGATTAATTTTTGAGATGGGAGTTTCATGAACAAAAATGTTAAAGTACAAAAGTTTCATAATGGGTTTAGCCATTAATTAAGGCAAAACACATATTTGGATCCCTGTTTAACAATATTATTTTAATTGAGTCCCTGTACTTCAATAAGAATCCAAAATTCATGAACATAAAAATATTTAGCAAGCTAGGAGTGAAACATTCATAATCAATCTGGCAACAGTTTCTTTCACAACCTTTTATACTAATAGCTAGGAATTGCATAGTGTTTTCTTGAAATGATGGTCTATTTTCTTTGAAAACCAATTAACAATGCTCCTGTGTTTAACTAACAGCTTGCAATTCATCGATAAACACCGACTCCATGGATTACCCTTTACTTGTTCCTAACGCTACTTACGTCTTCACTGCGAATAACTGCATTAGATGCCAATGTAACTCCGCGAACAACATGACGTAAGTGTCTTTGTTTATCATCGTTTTCTATTTCGGAGATTTCTTTAGTTGAATCAACTCAATTTCTTGAATCTTTCATTCTGCAGATTACAATGCGAGCCATCTGGGATGACACCATCCAATTCGACTTGGTCTACTTGTCCTTCCGCACAATGCGATAAATTATCCCTTACCAACACAACAACTGATGGCTGCAACACCACAACTTGTGCCTATTCTGGCTTCAATAGTCGAACTATCTTAACCACTCTTGCCACTGCATCAACTTGTCCCGTCAATGCTCCAGGTAGCTATAATCGTTTCTACCATTCCTAATTTTTCTGCTCGTGTTCCGATTAGTGGCTTGAATCTCACTATTGTTATTTGCCGGTATTTCATTAGAGAACTCTCATTGTAGTATACTGAAGAAGGGTGTAAACAAGTCGAGTCAACCATCTCATTTTCGAAAAAAATTCAAAATTGACTCGTTAATTAAGTTGTGGTCAAGTTCGAACCACCTGTTGAGTCGAATTTGAGTGTCAAGATACTCAGCGAGACTTATATTAATTTTTACATCAAAATTTAATTTTTAAAATGTTTATACTAATAATTGAGTTTGAGTTCTAGTCGATTTTATAGGTTTGAAATTTAGGGTCAATTAGAGTTTCAACTTAATAGTATTGCAACTCGACTCGATTAGATTTCATTTAAATGGGTGTTTTTATATATATCTAATCGTTCTTGGTTTTGGTTTAATGATAAAACAGGTCCTGGAAACTATGGTTCAAGCATTGGGTTGAGTTGGAAATTCCTATTCATGTGTCTGCACCTGATTTTTCTTTGTGTAAATCCTCTCTAGTAATTTATTTTACCTGTGAATCTTTGTGAGTGTTATTTTTTTGTTGGTATTATGAGCATGTAAAACGAACGATTTAATAGTCTCCATAGTTGAAGGATTTTGTTTTATTTCTTGTAATAATTTCTATTGTCTCTTTCTCGTTATATCAAATACACATTTGCCTCTTATATCGTGAAAGTTTGCTCAATCCCTCCTCGATTTTAAAATTAAAAAAAATATTGCTCTAGTTGTCACGTCATAAAAAAATGGCCGGAATTTGTAAAAAAAAAAAAACAATCTGTAACAAATGATAGAAAATTGGGTACTAAAAAAAGTACAAATTAAAAGTTTGGGTACTATATTAATACAAGGTTACAAGATTTGATAATATTTTCATCAATAATCCACAAAAACGACACTCATGTTTACTTTTTTTTTTCAAGATAGCTTATAAAGCAAGAAACTAAGGGAAAGGGTTAAAAAGACATTATATCGCCGGAACTTCGCTTTCTTTAGCTACACTAGACGATGAACTTCTTTATTGTTGGTCCGCTTGATTCAGTTGACTTGGTGATTATCAAAGGAGGTTAAATTTAGCCATATGTCTTGGCAAAGTCCCCAACAAGAGGCCAACATATAGTTGCCTCAGTTGATCGAGTTGGTTACTTGAACGACATCTCCAGCAAAAAAATCACCTTTCGCCATCCATGTCTTTTTGCCCATAACACAGCATCTCTAAGGGCTAAAAATTCTATTACCCCCGGGTCCTAGATACCTCTATAGAATTTAGCAAATTTGCCCAAAACCTCTCTGGATGGAGATCGAGCCAACCCTGCCACCGAACCAACTTTGAGATCATGGTTTACCCCTCTACCACACCACACAAAGATCAAGTCAGGCATATTGCCAAGATTTGAGCTGGCAATTTTCTTTCGATTTCTAAAGGATATCTCTATTGTTCTAACCTTATGAAGGTCCATTTTCTGCGCATCCATAAATTCTTTCCTGGTTTGCCCAGCGAACAGGATTGTCTCTTCTATAGTCCAAGGATCACTTTTGAAAATTTTAGAGTTCCTTACTTTCCAAAATCCCCAAAGGGTGAACACAAACAGAGACTGGAGGCTATCAACATTAGGTAATGAGGCGAAAAAAGGTTATTGCGTCCATGCTAGCAATTGATGCTGGCAATGAATGAGCTGGCAAAAATAGACGGAGGTTAGAATGGTGTTAAGAACGAGGACTTACATGATACAATTTACTAACGTTAGAAATTTAGTTGCACTTTTCAAATGTTAAGAGTCTACTTGTCAAATAGCCAAATTTTAGGGCGGGGCTTAACTGGCCCATTTCTTTCTAAAAAATAATTATTATTTTAAATGATCTACGGAGATATAAAAAATGATATTAAATAAAGTTAAAATGAATATTTTTTACGATTTAATTAAAAATATTTTTAAAAAAATTAAAAAATTTGTCACTAATTTTCGTCGGTGATCCGTCGCTAAATAATTGGAAATTATTGAAAAATCGGTATCTAGGATAAGTTACAAAATTCGTCGGTAATCCGTCGCTAAATTAGAGACGAATTATGTTTTTACGTAGCTAACTATTTAGCGACAATGAATTTACATCTGTCAATCCGCCGCTAAACTAGCGACGGATTTCATTTTCCGTCGGTAAAAGATTGGTTTTTAGTAGTGAATTAGTGATATAATTAGGATTTTAATTAGGACAAATTGGAGTTAATTATGATTGATTAATATTAATTTGGTGAAATTATAAATTTCACTCTTTATTTTTTGTCAGAACAGTGAAACCGATCCGATTTGACGTAGTTGTGGTTTAAATTGATTTTGTTTTGCCAATTTAAACTTTTTTGATATTTCATGCCAAGTTGATGAGGTGAATTGATCGTGTATTAAGTATTTGGTGCAATGACAATATCTTTGTTGCAAATTCATTGTTAATATGATTAATTAATTGATTATATGAACTTTAGTTCTAATTTTAAAATATTTAATGTATTTTTAATTTTTTTAAATGATCTTGCAGCCGGAATTAGCCAATTTTAAGGGGCGATTCAGGGGCGGTTCAAGTGTTTCTCGAACTGTAAACATGTAGTTCATGTCGAAACTGCAAAATTATGAACAGTGGCCATTTTACATGCAAGTGCTTGCTAACTATCAATAGTTAGATTAAATAAATTGTGATCTCATTATTGAATTTTTAAACTAAATATTTTTAGTATTTTTTGAACTTATTAGATAAAAATATTAATTGAAATATTGTGTTTTTTTAAAGATTTACTTTCAATAAAAGAAAAATAAGAAAACATCTTTTTGGTGTTTTTCAACCATTAATTATAAAATAAAAATTATGAAAATTGTTTTAGTTGTAAAATTAAAATATACTACAACACAACTAAACCCCAAATTTTATTTTTCAGTTTTTTTCAATAATTTTTTTTTAAAATAATATTATTTCCCACAATGCCTTACCAATTTAGTATTTATTGTTCGGCTCTCAGTCTCAGCATGAGACCAAATATATATATATATATAGCCCTATTAAATATTGTATTTATATTTTTTTTATGAATTGGTTCTCGACCTGATTCTCAAGTTTCATTCTCACCTATTTATATAACCTTTATAAGGTGAAGTCATTGACATTTCCAACTTAGTAAGCAAATCATACATATTCATAAAATTTAAAGAAACTAAACATCAAACTAAATACAAAGGTTTTTTAATTAAAATTATGAAACTGAAGCTTTGTACTTGATGTTATCGAGAATGTTTTTGAGCTTTGCAGGTGTCAAAGGCTTCTCCTGAAAATCATCTAAGCCTGCTTCCATAAATTCTTGCACTTCAGATGATGATGATCTTGTTGATACACCCGCAATTGTGCTGCGTATCCCCATGTCACGCAGCTGCTTCGTTGCCTATCATCCATTAGTAACAACATTTTAGCAAACATTATGATGATAATGCTGTAATAATGAAGGTTACAATTGTTTTTGGTTTTTGCAGTTTAGTTATCGAATTTTAAAACATTAGAAATTACTTATCGTATTATAATTTTAGTGATTTCGACATGTTCTTAAATGAAGTCCATACAGTTTATGCCTATTTGACTGCTGGATTTCAAATTTAGATAATGAAAAAATTACAAGATAAAGGCGTGTGAAGTGTTCCCTATTTACAAATAGACATATATTATTCGGATTTTTCTTTTGATGAATATATTATTCGTATTTTGTTAGAAATTTTCCGAAATCGCTGAAAGTACAACGATATTAACTAATATGTAAAAGTTCAATAACTAAATTGTAGAAAAAGAATAAGTACGTAACTTTCAGAATCTAACTACTTCATAATAATTCTTATGGCCATAGCTTATATAGCGTTGAGACAATAAACATTAAAACGATATTTTCTACAAAAATATATGTGAACTATTAAATTTAAAAAATTCAAAATAATTTAAAAAAGAAATTCGCCAAAACTTGAATATCAAAAAGTCTCAGTGAAACATAGGTTATTTGTTATATAACCTAAGTTGAAATGGAAAACAATAAGATAAGATTTTGTAAAAAAAATAATAAATATAAAATGTTTGAGTTCTAAAATGCATTTTGAAAATAGAAAAAAAATATGAAAACATAGGATTCAATAAATTTTCATAGCATATAAGCACAACTATAGTAAACACGGACGTTTTTATTCAAATCAAAAGTTTTATATTTAAAAATTTCTTTTACGTTAGTAAAAAATAAAAATAAAAAATGTATTGATCTAGTATATATGTATAATACCTCGATGCCATTCATGACAGGCATATCCCTGTCCATCAGAATAAGCTCAAACTTTCTGCCTGAACAAATAATCTCAATAGCTTCTTTCCCATTTCTCACCTCCTGATTTTCTATTCCATGATTTTCCAAGACCTTTCGATGAATTCTACGAATCATAGCATCATCATCGACGACGAGGGCCGACATTTTCGTTTGAAGCTTCTGATCATGATTTCCATTCTTAGAGCTTGTTGTTGTCACCATTTTCAAATTGCTTGTGTTCTTAACTTCAAACTCCATGAAAACTAACAAAACCTAGCTTGTAGTAATTAAAAAATACCCGAGCCAATAATCGTAAGAGATGAAATGAAAAGTAGAATAAGTATATAGCTAAATCAATGGATTTTTAAGTAAACAGCCTTACTCATAATCATTCTTTAACCTTACGATGCCTTCATTTAGTTCAAACTTGAATGAGAGGTTTTATATGTAAATTTGTTGCCTTTTGTGATTCTTTGTAATTGTAATGATATACCCACACTAGCTACAAAACACACATAATGTAGCATTATTTGCTCAAATTTGGCTAAAAAAGTCACATGATACTTAATACATCCCATTCCTACAGCTTATAGTAACATCTCCATAATTGTACTAATTCATCTGCATTACGAAATCTCTTTTAGATTCTAGGTATAATGTCTTTCATCAATACTTATTAGTACCTTTGAGATAATTAATTAGGTACAGCATATATAGTATATTTTTTCCTTGTACTCTTATCCTAATTTGAGAAACATTCCATTCATATTACCATTTATGGATGCCTTTTAGAACTATCCAATTTTAAAATTGAATCTAAAAAGGATTTAATCTACCATTTACAAAAAATGTAATCTACTTTGAATTCTCTTATGGGTATAAATGATTTTTTGGTTTCAAAATAAGTTGGTTAATGAACAAATAATACAACATGATGGTTAATGGACAAATGAAATTGCTTCTTGTGTGTGTATCTACTGTACCATTGAAGTTCATATACCACTTACTGTTTCCACCGCCTATAGCAAGTTACTAAAAATAACAGTCATCATCAGAGATGTTTAAGAAATACACTCTTCAAATTTTGCATGAGATTCATATAAGCCCCAAAACAAACTGTTTAGCTGAAATAAATACTAAAATAGTTGTACAATATTAATAAAATTAATAAAGTTCTTATTCATATTAAAATACAATAAAGAGGTCATTTATCTGGCTTTACCTCTCCAGGTAAAATTAAATTCTCATTTTTAAACCCAAAATTTATTGTTATACTAGTTGAATTATGTGTAAATGGGTTATAGATAAGCAATTTCAGATGTGGAGATATTAAACAATTTTAGAAAAAAAAGGGTATTAAACTTCCTGGGTCACTAAGATTACCTTAAGTTATAAAATGATCATTAAACTTTATTTTGTTACAAAATAGTTACTAAACTATACCTTTTGTTACAAGGGGGTGTCACCCATATAAAACGCACCGTTTTCAAGCTAAAATTGTTACAAAAAAAACACTAAACTTTTCATGAATTACAAAAAAAGTCATCAAGTTATACTTTTTATTACAAAAAGGTCATTAAACTATGTCCCTTTTTGTAATTTTTGCTTGCCATGTAAGAAAAAACGTTGCGTTTTATACGAGTGACACCCCTTTCTAACAAAAGGTATAGTTCGGTGACCATTTTGTAACAAAATAAAGTTCGGTGATAATTTTGTAATTTAAGGTAACCCTAATGACCTAGGGAGTTTAATATCTTACAAAAAAACCATCGAATTTTTTCAGTTGGTACAGATAGCCTATTGTACTTAAAAAAAAGTACATATAACCACCTGAACTCAATTTTTTGGTACAAATAACCCACTGCCATTAACAAAATCTTAACTCCGTTAAGTTTATAAATACGAGGTACAAAAAAACCATCATACTTTTTAAAACAGACAAATATAACCCTATAAAACATTAAACCTTATATTCATTTTTAGACAATTATATTATTACCTTAATAAAGGTATATATTCATTATAATTTTAGAAAATACCATGTAAATTATAGATATAGTATTTGAAACATAAAATTATTTTTCAATCAATAATAACATATATAAATTATTAATTCTTATTATATATTTTTTAAAATATCTATATATATACTGAAATATTATAAATATATAATAATATTATCATTACTAAGAATATAATAATAATAATAATAATAATAATAATAATAATAATAATAAACTACAGCTATTTTAATAAAAATATTATATAATAACCAACGAGTTGTTGCTCAAACGGTATAAGTATTGGACAACAAAACTGTCAAGATCGTGGATTCAATTCTTCTCACAAACGCTCCTCCTCCCTCAATTATAAATAAATATATCATATAATATTAAATTTACATATAATTATATATTATGATAATTATATTTAAATTTAAATTTAGAAATATTTTAGTATAAATATAAATATATTTTAAAATTTACATATGATTATTTTTTTAATAAACATCTCATATTATAATTTTTAAACTTTAGTATTTATACTTCCGTGTGCGCGCGCACGCGTGTGTGCATAAAAATATTTTTCAATCAATGTTAAATATAACTTATAAATTTTACATATTTTTAAAATACAAATATAAAATAATATATATATATATATACATATTATATTTTTAGAATTTATTATTATTATACATTTATAATATATTAGTATATAAATAGATATTTTAAAAATGTGTAAAAATTAACAATATATATAAGCCATTAGTGAATGAAAAATATTTTTATATTTCAAATACTATATATATAATTTACATGGTATTTTCTAAAATTATAATGAATACATACCTTTATTAAGGTAATAATATAATTGTCTAAAAAATTAAATATAAGGTTTAATGTTTTATAGGATTATATTTGTCCGTTTTAAAAAGTATGCTGTTTGTTTTGTACCTCATACTTATAAACTTAATGGAGTTAAGATTTTTTAACGGCAGCGGGTTTTTTGTACCAAAGAAATCGAGTTCAGGTGGTTATATGTACTTTTTTTAGTACAATGTGCTATTTGTACAAACTGAAAAATTTCAATGGTTTTTTATATCTTTTACCAAAAAAATATAAACAATTGGAAATTTGGTTCAGCTGAATTACACTGTCAATTAATCAATAGTTGAACCGGTTAAATCGCTGGTTTAACCAGCTGAACCAAACATAGAGATCATAAACAAATATATCAATCGGGTAAATATCCAAAATTTGTCGCCATTTTTATATTTTTATTTTATTTTATTAAAACCGTTAGAGCATCAATCGAACTGTAATGGCCAGGCATGGGCTTAGACTTAGGCCTTTAGAGCATCAAAATTATTATATAAAGCCCACATATCTAAGGGTTTTTTTTTATGAAAAAGCCCAATTTTATAGAATAAATATAAAAGACCAAATGTCAAGAAAAAGGCCAAAAGTTTACATAAACTTTCATTTATATCCAAACCTTTCAAAGATATTGATATCGTCCTTTAAACATGCATGAGTTTTATTTTAAAAATGTCTATATTATTCCAAAACATAGATTTTCGTTTTAAAATGTAAACGTTTGTCAAAAACTTTGATTTGCTATTAAATGAAAAACAAATATTTAAAAAATTAAATGCTAATTAATTAAGAAACAAATGTAAGTGATAAGCTCTAACTTAGGAAGACGTTTCTAAATAGGACTCATGTCTGAATAAGCAAAGATCACGCCAAATCAGGGTCAATCCCTATAAAATAGGATTCACTTTTCTACTACAACACTGCTAGGTATGCAATCATCTACTATAAAATGAGCATGAGATATGCCTAAAACCACAATTAAATTCATATACTCAAAACGCTCCTCAAAACTCTAAACTGACTTTAGCGTTGGAGAGTTAATCGGACAACCACCGTCCGATTAGCTTCTATCCTGTTTTGCAGGCCTCATTCACCAGTTCAGAAGGCAGACTCCATCAGTTATAAAATGAAAAATTATAAAAATTAATTTTTAATTTTTTAAAATAAATAATACCACAACTAAACACTAAATTTCATTTTTTTAGTTTTTTTTTAATTAACAAATATATTTCCCACAATTAAATAGGGTCTTACCACTTCAGTATTTACTATTTATTGTTCGGCTCTCAGCATGAGACCAACAAAATATATACGGCCCTATTAAATTTTGTATTTATATATTTTTTGCTGATACTTAGTTCTCAACCAGATTCTCCACTTTCAGTCTCACCTATTTATATAACCATTATAAAGTGAAGTCATCGGCATTTCTTAACTTAGTAAGCAATTCATACTGACATATTCTTAAAATTTAAAGAAAACTGAACATAAAACAAGTCTGTGATTTCTTAATTAAAATTATGAAACTGAAGCTTTGTACTTGATGTTATCGATAATGTTTTTAAGCTTTGCAGGTGTCAAAGGCTTCTCCTGAAAATCATCTAAGCCCGCTTCCATAAATTCTTCTACTTCTGATGATGATGATCTTGTGGATACACCCGCAATTGTGCTGCGTATCCCCATGCCACGTAGCTGCTTTGTTGCCTATCACCATTAGTACGTAACATTTTAGCAAAAACATAATCATAATATTGTTTTGTTGATAATATTTTTGTTGGTTACAACCTTTTCTTTCTGAAGTTTAGTTATAAAACTTAAAACCGTATTATGTTTTAGTGACTCCGGCATATTTTTAAATGAAGTCCATATACAATTTATGTCTACTTGACTGCCGGATTTCACTATAAAATTTCAAACTTTAAAAAATGAAAAGTTTACATTATAAAGACGTGTGAAGTGTCCCTGTTTACGCTTAGGCATAAATAATTTGAATTTTATTAGAATTTCTAATAATTACTGAAAGCATGGCAAGAACATTACCAATTTATAAAAGTTGAGTACCAAAATGCAGGAAAAGAAAAAGTACGATAACCTTCAGAATCAATTACTTCGTAATTCTTCCTGTGGCCATAGCTTATATTTTTTTTTGGTAAAAATCTCGGTATTATATTAAGCTCAAAAACTATTCACACACAATATCACAAAAAGATAAAAAGATGTACAAAGTATAAGAAACTCTACTCTGCTATTCAAATCGAAAAGTTTTATATTCAAAAAATAAAAAATGTGTTGAACTATATATGTATAATACCTCGATGCCATTCATGATAGGCATATCCCTGTCCATCAGAATGAGGTCAAACTTTCTGCCTGAACAAATAATCTCAATAGCTTCTTTCCCATTTCTCACCTCCTGATTTTCTATTCCAAGATTTTCCAAAATCTTTCGATGAATTTTACGATTTATAGCATCATCATCCACGACGAGGGCCGACATTTTCGTTTGAAACTTCTCATGATTTCCATTTTTGCAGCTTGTTGTTGTCACCATTTTCAAATTGCTTGTCTTCTTAAATTCAAACTCCATGAAAACTAACAAAACCTAGCAAGTGATAATGATGATGAGTTTAAGAATGAAATAAAAAATTTAGAGCCAATAATTGTAAAAGACGAAATGAAAAGTAGAATCAGTTGGATTGTGTTAGAAATCAGGAGAGATCTATAAGATATGATTTATTTCCTCATTTGAACATTTACATAATGAACAAGTTTCATGGAATCTTTCATTTTTTTGCATGAAAAATTAAATGATATACTGTTCACTTTGACGGCTACATGTGATCTTATTTTTCTTTTCTTTTTCACCTTTTTTTTATTTTATCATTGATGTTATTAATCATGTTATACAATATTGTCCTTAATTACTTTTAGGCAGGATTCAAGAGTGAACAAACCGTCGGTTAAATCAAACTAATCGGTAAACCGATTTATTTTAATTAAATTTGGTCAAAGTGTTGGTTAATTCATCTAGTTCAGTTGATTGGTAAAACATTTGGCTTGATTATGATTCATAATTTTTAAAAAATTTAATTAACTGAATTGATAAAAGAATTATATTTTTCATTTTTTCATCGGTTTCTGACTAATTCAGTTAGGTCAGTTTTGTATTTTTAAGATATTGATTAACTCGGGTTAAATTGAATACGCTAATAAGGTGTTAACCTAGATGAGATACGGATGCGTTTTCTAATTTCTCAACTTCAATCTATATTTTTAAAAAAAAGTTAAAATCGAAAATATGTTTATTTCAATTGTAAAAAATAAAATAATTTGATAAACTTGATTTTAGCTAAGAATATTTATCCTACACAACGGATGTGCCACATTATTTTTACAACAAGCTAATAAACATTTGCGATAGAAATTTTTTATTTATTGCTTATTCTTTTATTATTAGATATTTACACATACTAACGCCTTATTGATTTGTTACACGAATGACGTGACGCAACGGTTGCGTTGTATACTTATTGTTTAGCTAAATCAATGGAATCTTAACTAAATTAACAGCCCTACTCATAATCATTCTTACATTACGTTGCCTTCATTTAATTCAAAATTGAATTAGAGATTTTATGTAAATTTGTTGCCTTTTGTGATTCTTTGTAATTGTAATACACTAATACTAGCTACAAAACACACATTATGTAGCATTATTTGATGAATTTTGGCTAAAAAAAGTCACATGATACTTAATAAATCACATTCGTACCGCTTATAATAATATCTCCATAATTGTACTAATTCATCTGTATTACGAAATCTGTTTTAGATTCTAGGTATCCTGTCTTTCATCAATACTAATTACCTTTGAGATAATTAATTAGGTCCAACATATAGTATATTTTTTCCTTGAACTCTTATCCTAATTTCAGAAATATTCTATTCATATTATCATTTATGGATGCCTTTTAGAACTATCCAATTTCAAAATCGAATCTAAAAAGGATTTAATTTACCAAATATTTACAAACAATGTAATCTATTTTGAATTGACTTATGGGTATAAATGATTTTTTGGTTTCAAAATAAGTTAGTTAATGAACAAATAATACAACATGATGGTTAATTGACAAATGAAAATTGCTTTTTGTGTGTGTTAGCCAATACATATACCTTTTATTAGGTTAACAATTTTCGTAAGTTACCTATTTTAAATTAATTGGTTAGGGTTAAGATTATGTTGATGTTGGTTAATAGTCATATGTTACAATCACTGACTAAAGAACTGGCTTGAACCGTAAACCGGTCAGTCATCCAGTTAAAAAAATACAAACAATTGGAAATCTAGTGCAACTAGATTAAATCGGATTAAACTGTCAGTTGAACCAATAGTTGAACTGGTTAAATCGCTGATTTAACTAACTGAACCAAACATAGAGAATAGAAACGTATATATCAATTTGTCAATATCCAACATTTGTCACTATTTTTTTATTTTTATTTTATTTTAATAAAACTAATAGAACATCAATTGAACTAGTTAAACTGTAAATTGATGGTCAGGCATAGCCTTAGGCTTAGGTTGCGAAGACCTAGGGCATCAAAATTATGGGCTTTACATAAAGATACTTGAAAAAATGATCCGCATAACAATTATACGCCTGGACATAAACTTTTAGCATTTATATGCTTCTTTTATTTTTCAATTTACAAACGTACGCTGTTAATGTTTGTCTTTGACCCATCTGACCACGTGTTCTTTCTTTAATTATGTAACAAACATATTCCTATTCTCTTATACATCTTATATTAGCCTTTGAAAAAACTATTAATTGGATTTTGACATTTCCATTTTGATTGGCTACTTTTTGGATTTAATATGTAGAGAGTAACATCAAGAGAATAAAAAAATGATTTTTCATCTCAAACATAATTTTTTTCTATAAAAAATTTGGACAAATTAAAAGATAAAATTTATAAATTATATTTCAAAAGCAACAATTTATTAGATGTAAATAAAAAATAAAAAAGAAATTACCAGTTGCTTTTTGGTTGCTCTTTTTTATTATTGTTATTATTATAATACAAATATTTAATTTTTCTATTAAAAATTTATCATATTTTTTTTAATATTAAAACACTTAATTTATCTTTGGACATTTATTTTATTTTGATATGACCACTTGTCATATCCATTGTAATTTTATTTTTTTATTTTTCTCTATTAATATATTATCAAGTCACTCAATATTAATGTTTTTTTAATTTTACAATTATCAATAATATATCTTTTTTATCTTTTATTATATTTAAATATCATCTATTTTATTTTATTAAATATTTTTTTATCAAATAAAAAACATAACTAATATTTTTAAAATTTGTACTACTCATTTATATTATATATGTGCTATGCGAACATGAAAATAAAATTATATTGTTATTGATTTTTAAAGGGGGATAACTCCTCTTGATAATATTTTTAGCTTTTAATTTGTTGCTCTTTAATAGTTTTACGGCTGTTTGTGTCGTTTTTTCTTCATAAATTATTGTAGTCATGTTTTTATTGACAATTCACATAAAACAAGGCCTAGTTATGAACATCTTTTTAAAAATTGGAGCACAAGATGTTTTTATATCCCTTTACGACTTTTATCCTTTGTATATTTCAAAACAAAAATAGATAAGTTGTACGTGTGATTTTACCAAATATATTAATTATTACAAATTGTTGTAGTTAAGGGTATCCAAAATAATAACAAACTCGTGTTACATATTAATATGAGATTGTGACAATTTTATTTAGTATATTGTATGATAATAATTAAAAGATGAGTGTTTATCTCACTCAACCGTTGCACCACGTCAACAAACCAATAAGCATTTGCAATAGGGAATCTTTTAGTTATTACTTTTTTTATCATTCAATTTTCCACATTACCAACGCACTATAAGTTTGTTGTATGAATGACATGGCGCAACGGTCATGTTATATAATTTTTCTTAAGAGAACGGTGAGCGCAGACATGACTTCTAAACTAATATTATATAATTATCTACCTTATTTAATTTTAAATTAGTTTATTAGGTGTAGAGAAGTTAGAAGGATCATTTGTCATTCAAATGTTATGATGTCAGTTGGGAGTAGCAACCAATAAAATAGAGTAAACAAATATATTATACAATAAGCAACCAAAGAACAATAAAAAATAACCAATAAACAACCAAACTGCAACCAACGAGCAACGAAAAAGAAGCCAATAAGTAACAAAAGACCCACGAACAAGAAATCAAAATTAAAATTAAATCAAATTTAATTTACACAGATATCTCTTCTTATTCTTTTTTTAATGTACATATAATAAATTATTGCTTTTGAAATAACTTTGTAAATTTAATTTATTTAATTTGTCTAAACTTTTTTACTTATATAATTGGTATGGTGGTGGAGGAATAGAGAGCGATTCAATATATATTCGAATCATCATTGTAATTCATGTCACATCAGAGTTTAATATGTATCAAAGTAGGATCAATATACTCAAATCTTATAAAATTTCAGTTATTGAATCTGCAATATTCTTGATGTTGTCATCATTTATATAACAAGAAAAAAATGATAAAGAAAATGTCGCGTCGAATCATTAACATTTGCTATTGTATGGAGTTCTTGTTTTAAAAGAACCATTGCATGGAGTTAGCAATTAAAAATAGAATAACAAATAGCTTATATAAAAATATGGCACAATTTTTAAACAAAATAAATACATAAATTATTAAAAAAAAATAAAAAACAAAATCTTGCTAAGAAATGAAATAGTTAATAGTGATCTTCTAAAACACATAGATGAAAAAACAGAAAAATTATAAATGAAGAGTTTTGAATTGGAATTAAGAAAAACGAGGTTATATAGAATTAGTGGTGACACGCCAACTCAGAGAGATTCCATTAAAAATATGAGGCCAATAAATCAATTCCTTTAAAAATATCATATCTTACTCTTCTCCTTTGATGAAATAGAGTGAATAATTCTATTTAAATAAATGAGGTATATTTGCAAATATAACTTGAAAAAGAGGCACGCTTGAAATAACCTAAAATGTAAATAATTTGAAAAAGAAGGCAAAGAGTATAGTTTCTTCCAAACTTATTATATAGAACCCATATATCTAAGGGGGTTTTATGAAAAAGGTCCAATTTTATAGAAAGATAAAAAAAGGTCAAAAGTTTACTTAAACTTTCACTTATACCCAAACTTTTCAAGAATATTTGTATCGTCTTGAAACATGAATTTTTGTTTCAAAAATGTCCAAACCTTCTAAAAATGTCCATATCGTCATAAAACATTGATTTCTATTTCAAAAATGTAAGCGTTTGCGGATGGATAAGAAGAAGTCATATAAATATGTAAAAAATCAAAATCTTTTATTTGCTATTAAATGAAAAACAAATATTTAAAAATTAAATGCTAATTAATTAAGAAATAAATGTGTATCTTTTCAGCAAAAAAATGTAAGAAATACAAGATAAAATCAAAGTCTATAGAACAATATTGAACAATATTTAAACTCTATTTTACACCATTCATATTTTTAAACTCTTAAAGATATTTTTTATCAGAATATTATAATCTTTAGTAGACTTTTCAAATCACCAAACTGACCTCCTCATTAATACAACTGAGGTGGGGCGACATCCCCACCTCGCCTCATCCTGCTTTCGCCACTGATAATTTTTATAACAATGTTGAAAATATAAGATGGTTAATGACTGGATTTTTATATTGCATCATGGATTGTTAAGTTCTTTATTCGCCAAAAAATTTCGAGGCTTTTGCTGGATAAAATTACAGGAAATCTAAGAATCCCCATTTCATCGTACTATTATCATATTAGGGAGAATTTTTTTCTCCGTTTTATTAAAGACGAAATTGCTAATGGGTCAGCGTCTTCTGTAAAAAATCCTCGATTTACTCAAAATGATTGAAGATTTGTACACCGTAGAGTCAGCCCAAATTAAAAATTAAATGGAATCGGCCTATTAAGTTGTCGCTGTTGTTCGACAAAAAAAATGGCTTGTGAGGGATAACAATGAAGGTCATGAAACTGTAAAGAAAATTTGGAGTGACATAATTGAAAAATTAGGGCGACTGAAGAGTCAATTGTTGACTGGTGAACTGATGGAAAGTAAACAGGAAGCAGAGTCAGCTATTTGTAATTCAAATGCATTGTTGAGTGGGGAGAATGAGTTTTTGAGTCTCTCTGCTGTTTACCTGAGAGACACATTTAGTATATTGGGCCTTCCTTTTCTTTCATTAGCTGTTATGGAGATTGAGATGCATATATTCTTCAAGAAGATATGAAGGTGCATTGACATTTCCTTTTCTTGAATTAGCTGCTAGGGAGATTGCAGATGCAGACTTTTCTGCTAAAGAACCAGCTATGACTATGGAGTCTGAAATCCCTTCGTCACAAATCACTAGAGTAAGAAAAACACTTGAATTCAGCTGCTGAGAGTTGAAATTATTGTTGGATGATCATTTTCTTCATTCATTTAACTTGTCCAAAACTGTTAATCGTCCCCACTATATCCACAGAGAATGTAGATCTTGCTTTTGAGGCATTAAATGAGATATTACAGTCAATACTCTCCCTACTACTGCCACTTAGGATTTTAATTCTTGTACCTTTGAGTGGGATGATTCAGTAGATGACCCAACCTATGAAATAACTCAAATTCATTTTAAAACTTTTACTACAGATGAAGCGCCTTTATCGTGTTCTACTAACCACTTAGAATTTTAATTCTTCCACCAAATTAGTCAAAAAATAGGTCGCTTAAGAGGTGGACTACGGAAGAGAGGGGGCGTGGAAAAGTTTAGACACGAAAACTGAAAACTCATCTTGCGGTCTAAGCAAGACATTTTTTGGAATAGAACTGAGGTTGATTTGAAAGATAAATAGAGAAACATGACTCGGTGATGAAGCTTAAGGTATGAGGTGATACTGAGGTTGTAATCATCCAATAAATTTCATAAGAAAATTTTGGACTTTTTCACCTAAAAGATTACAATGGAAAGGACAAAAAGTAATTTATATGAGGCATCTCCAATCACAAGCTCAACAAACATGTAAAGCTGTGAAAAGGATTTATGCTTATGATGTACATGATTATTAACCAATATATACATATATATATCCACAAAAATTCCTAATAAGTGATTGTTAAGTCTTATTATAAATAAAAAATAGACGTGAAAATAGATATAATTTAATGGAATAAAAAAATTGGTAGTATTTCACATTATATGCACATTAATATTTTTAAGAATATATTTTATACGGTTATATGCTATGTAAAATCTTACAATTATGCAATGCGAGTTTATAGTCATTATTTTGATTTTATATAATAAAAAAGAGAGTTTTATGGTCTTATTGGAGGCTCGCCGATTCCAGCTATATCTGCACTACCACTCATAGCTGCACTATTAATCATAATAGCACTCTTTTTTTTTTAATTATCTTTGACATTTTTTTATTATGGCGTTTTATTTTGCTCAATCTTTTAGCTGCAATTTCAATATTTTCCACTGCAAAAAAAGATTTTTTTCATTTACATAAATTTTTATTTCAATATGTATATGCATAAATACATTAAACTACTTCCAATGTGAGAACATTTCTCAATCATTGTGACAATCTTATATTTGCAATTTTGCTCAAAAAAAAAAATTTAAGATCCGTATATAATGTTTCATGTCCATCCATAACATATATAACATATTTTTCTAAAAATAAATATTCTTACTTTATTATTTCAAAAATTTGGAACATAAAAAATTTATTTTTTGATTTGCTATTAAATAAAAAACAAATATTTATGAAATTAATACTAATTAAATAGAAAAATAAAATGTGTACCTCTTGAGTGAAAAATTTATAAAGTGCAAGATAACCTCCAAGTATTTAGAATAATATTAAAAGTTTAGGTTTGAAGTTATGGAAGTTGTGGAAGTATATTTGAAAGTTTAACAAGATGTTTTTTTTAATCAATACATGTGTTAAAATATTTAGTAGACTTTTCAAATTATTAAAAACTCCTTCATTCAACTAGTGTATGGGTAAATTTTCTCTCTCTGATATTTGTGTTCTCATTTCTCTTTAAAAAAAACTTTCATTCACTTATCTTCCTGAGTGTGGGAGAAAATGATATTTCCGGCTAGTCGGAAAATCATCTTCTGTCCGCCTAAACTACTAATTATTATAGATCTACTCCCTATTCAATAAATCTTTCTCAAAAATTTTAATTTTTAGTTGTGTTTTTTTTAATTTTATCATATTGAAATAAATCTTAAGGTCGTTGATACCTCTTTTGTTTTGATTTTTAGATCTACCAAGTATTTTTAGTGTTTGATCGTTTTTCAAAGTCATATCTTTTTAGATCTAATAATAGAGTGGTTTGTGACTTTTATCTTCATAGATATAGATGAAGATGATTGATTGTTTGGCAAAATACTACGCTTCAACGGTTCGAGCGGATTTTCCGGCTCATCGGAAGAAGAAGATCGAAATCCCCGTTCGACGGTCTATCTTTGTGTTAAGTTTGCGGGATTTATGATTAAACTTCTTTTTTAATCTTTGCTTGTATCACGTTTGTTGCCTTTTATTTACTGCTACAACCTTGAAAGATCATATAAAAAAAATATCATTGCTATATGGTTTTCATCCTTATATTATTATCTTTATTAATAGAACTATCGTTGGAAGAAAAAAAACTAGAGTGGGACGGCTGTCCCACCTCGCCTCATCCTGCTTTTACAACTAATAATTTTTATGACAATATTGAAAATATAAAATAGTCAATGAGTTGGGAATTCATCTTAAAATTGTAGAAAAAAATATATAAATATATACTATCTATAATGGTTTAATTAGAAAAATTAACTCTCTCTATTATATTGTTCATAAACTCATGATAATTTTAAGAACAAAGGATCACTTTACCCCCTGAACTTGGCACAAAGTATCAAAAATGTCCAAATTAGCAAAACGGGATCACTTTTACCCTGAACTTGTCAAATTTAGTACAAACCCCCCCCCCCCCCCCACTCTCACCCTAGAGAGTGTACCTCACTCTCCGGTTTTAATAGTGGTTTTGGTTTTCTAAGATGGTTTTTGATTGAAAAAGGTTTAAAATGGTCCTAATTTTTTTAAACATTTTAAATTAATACCTAATAATTTAAAAAAGAACATTTTCACCTTTTAATTTCAAATTTAATATTACAAATTAGTCCTTCAACTTTTACTTATATACGAAATTAATCCCTAAAATTTATAATTTTAATAAAAAAAATCAATTTTTTTAAAAAATTAAATCATACCCATGGGTCTTGAAGAACAGACACAGGTCTCTTCTTGATGAACAGACATGAGTCTGTTCTCTCAAGAAGAAAGCACAAATCTGCTCCTCGCCAATCTCACTCGTACACAAAGAAAAAGAAAACAAACCAAAATTAGGAAAAATAAAATAACATGAACAAAGCACAAAACTTTTAAATTGATCTTTATATATGAATAACAAGAACAAATCACAAACAAAAATTAGAAAAATAAAGCACAAAGCTAACAATAATTGGATCTTTTTCTCAGCAAACACCATGAAAAATCAAACAAAAAATGATAGCCACCAGCAGATCCTTGGACGGCAGCAGCTTCTCTTCGTTTTCGTCCATCTCCGGTAACGACGAAGGAGTAGAAAAGCAGCTACTGTCTTCGTCTTCGTCTTCCTCTTTTCATCTTCTTCTTCATTTTATCAGTCTTCGTCTTCCTCTTTTCCACCAGCAGATCCTTGGAAGTCACAAAAGAAACTTTCCTTCCTCTTTACGAACGACAGCCACCAGAAGATCTGGTACAACAGCGACGATGGTTCAACGAAGAAGAAAGGTGAGGATGGGTGGAGGCGATGGCCATGGGTGGAGGTTGGAGGATGAGCGGAGGCGGTGAATTTTTGTTTGTGAAATACTAATGGTTAGGGTTATAAGAAATGGTAATTAGATTAGGCTAATATAAATTTTAAAAAAAATAAATTTGTTTTTTTGAAAAAAATATACAAATAGATCCTTGACTTTATTAAAGTTTTATTAAAGTATTTGATTGTGATTAATTAAAATAAATTAAGATTTTTATAAAATCCACTCTCCAATTAAGGTGCCACGTCAGCATAGGGGTTTTTTTAGCTGGTTTGGACAAGTTCAGGGTAAAAGTGATCCGGTTTTGCTAATTTGGACGTTTTTGATACTTTGTGCCAAGTTCGGGGGGTAAAGTGATCCTTTGTTCATAATTTTAAACTGTTCATACAAATAACATGAGGCATAAAGTGATGATAGAAACTTTAATAAAAAAATATTCTAACAGTACACTTGCCTAGAGTCTTAGATAACCATAACTTATCATATGCAATTTTAGTGTCGAAAAACCTCTAATAAGCTATAAAAAATCATTTCCTTTTAAAGTTTACTTTTTTCATAGGTTAATTTTAATTTTTTTACAATGCATCTTTATTTTTTCTTAAACCAATAGTCAAATCACAAACTACAACGTCTCATCTTAAAACAAGGCTAAATAAGTTTGAAATAGTAAATAGAAGAGTAATAGAGTAAGAATAATCGGCAAATGCAAGCATTTAAACCAAATTTTCTGATATCTATATTAATAATAAAATATGAATGGATGGGTTAACATGCATATTTACATTATCAATATCCTTATCACTACTTTAATTATTTATATAACTAATTGATATAATTAATATTTATAATATAACTCATGAGATATTTTCTAATTCAACAAAAATTATACCTATTCTAATTTTGATTATCAATAAATAAAACGCACTGGTATAATTATAATAAATTGAATTCAGCTCATAAGATGTTTTTTAATCCAACAAAAATTCAAACTAATTCATTGTTAAAGAAAAAAATGATCATAAATGAAAAGACTTGTCGTGTTCCCCTAATTGTATGGACCATTTAACAACCCTTATGGACAGTTCAGGTTGTTGGAGCGCTTGTCTTGACGGTTGATCCGTTCGCACCATTATAGGATGTGCTTGGAAATATGGTTTCAATTTTTTGGTTGTTGAAGTTAATGCTAAGACCATCATTTTGATTTATGGGTATTTGTTCTTCGCATATTTCAAGATGCTCCTGACATAGTGACCGGGAGCTGCTGACCTTCTTCCTCTCTCACAAGTACTGTTGTTGTATATTTGCACACTGAGATGTACAGGTATAAGACTTCTTGTTCCGTCATTCTCCTTTGGAGCAGCGGTTTGAGTATAGACGCTTTGAGATCTTCAAATGCCTTTTCAAACTCCTTTCTCCACTTGAATGTTTTCAATTTTAATGCTTGATAAAATAGTAAGCCTCTTTTGGCTGAGGACGAGATGAACCGTCTTAATACATCTATTCTTCCATTTAATATTTGAGCTTCCTGTTGGTTCCTGGGTGATATCATTTCCTGGATTTTCCTTTATCCCCCTTTCGGATACCATGTACCATAGGAATTTTCCATCGTCCACCCCGAATGTACATTTATCGGGGTTCATCTTCATGCTGAATTTGTCGAGGACTTCCATCATTACTTGGAGATCCTTTGGGTGGTCTGCTTCCCTTCTACTTTTTCACTATTACATCATCCACGTATACTTTCATTGTCTTCCCGATTCGTTCTTTGAATATAAACTTCATTAGCCTTTGGAAGGCGGCTCACACATTTTTCAATCCGAACAAAATGTACCCTCATTTGTTGTAAATCTTTTTATGACTTGGGCTTCCTCCTTCATGGGGATTTGGTTGTATTCTAGCGCCATATCTACCAGACTATAGAGTTTGCAGCATGCGGTTGCATTTACTAGCTGGTCAATATTGGATAGTGGGAAATAATCTTTGGGGTAGGCTTTGTTGAGATCTGTGAAATCCAAACACATGCGAAACTTCCCGTTGGCTTTTGTTATCAAGACCACATTGATCAACAACTCCGCATATATGACCTCTTTGATGAATCCTGTGGCTTGTCGACTTCCTCAACGATTGCTTTTTTATCACTCTTCAGAGTGTTTTTCTTTTGCTTGACTGCTTTTTCCACAGGATCCGTGTTTAGCTCATGACAAGCAATTCTCGGGTCGATCCCTTTTATCTCTGATGCTTTGACGGTAAAAGTATACCTTCTTGATTTCCTCTCGTAGTTCCTCAAGAATATTGGTTTTGATTTTGACTGACTATCCTAGGTTGACTTCCACGCTTCCTTCTCTCATACTAGTTCAACAACGGGCGCTTCACAAAGTGGGCTTAGTATCTCTTCCATTGGTATCAGCTCTGTAGTGGCTACCATATGGCAGTGCTTTTCTTCCTTCAAGTCCCAAATATTGTGGTCGTGCCTTCGGATGTCTGGAACATCACCTTCTAGTTCCAAATGTTGATTACCGCTTTAGATTCATATAGGAACGGCCCCTCGAGTATTATATTGTGTGAGAGTTTCCTATCGACCACATGAAAGGAGGTCGCTACTACCTTCTTGAATCTGTTTGTGTTTTTCAGTTGAAGTTGAATGTTAGTTGTACCCATCGAATGTAGACTTGCTACCCCAATTCCTTTGATCAACATCGATTGTAGTTTTATCCTTACCATGCTTCCCCCTATGTTTTAATATGCGGTCCATGTTACCATGTTCATCGCACTTCTAGGATTTGTTGATACTATACGTACCCGCATTCCATATACTTCCGCCTCGATTACTAATGCTTCTTCTCCAGTTATCACTTAATTTCCAGCGCTCGTATGGTAGACGGTTACTAGTGTGGTTTGTTGTCTTTGCTTGTATCATTTTGTAGTCACCACACTACTTTTTTTCCTAGGTCGTTTGCTTCCGGTTATCCTCACTTTTATGGACGATTTCTAGGTTCGTGCTTCTGTTTCTCTCTCTGGTTTTGTATTGTCGGTGGTGTAGGCTTTTTGATATGTGGGTGGTTTGTTTTAGCTTTCGGGTTCACCAACCATTTCTCGGTTCGATCAGTAAAATTTAGCTATTACCTCAAGTGTAGACGAAGTTGCCTCTGAGCGACATGCTTTAATCTTCTCACGGACTTCATTGGAGATGGCTTCATCAACTTGAGACATGGTGCAAATCTAAGGAGGAAAATAAGTCAGAATCACTTATTAAAGATGTTGAAGATTTGCCGATACAAGGTTTGAATGAAGGTAACGTACTTGAGTTAAATCGGCAAGATGGAGAGAATTCAATATAGATTTTTGCAAAAGTCAAAGATTCAAGTAAATCCAAAAATGGTAAAAATAACTATTTATACTTGAAAAGTGACATTGAGGTGAATTTCAAAAGTCAGTAGTTATTGACCGAATGGGCCAAGGAGAAAAGAGGGGAAGTCCAATCAAATTCAAGGCTGAATATAACAAGCTCAAACCTTACACATTAGGCTTATTGGGGGCATTATTTGCATCGGCCTAGGAGGTGACTAGTGGACCTAAATGTGAAGAAGTTCATGATATGATGAGAAGAGTTAAATATGCTCAGGAGGGAATTTCAGCCCAAAAAGAAGCCATATATTTATCTTTAGTTTTTATTTGTTCTTAAATAAGAGATTAAATCTCCATAGGGTTATGACTCTTAATTAGGGTTTATTCCTTATAAATATTTAGTATTATTGTTTTTTTTATCAACACATTATTAATCAAAATAAAGCTCAAACTTTTTATCCCTCAATCTCCATATTAAATCTTAATTTTGGAGTAGAATTGATATTAATCTCGTCTGATCTCCGAATTCCCACATTGATACTCATAGTTATTTGAATAGTGGTTACGTCATTTAAATCCCTGTCATGTTTTCCCACGTTGAACTGGTTAAAGCATTAGAACCATATGTTACCTCTCTATAAATTCAATGGTTTGAGCGTATGCGTCTTTCCTTGCGAATAGAAGGCTAATTCATCTATTTAATGCTTCTATTGTAAGAAGATAGGGCATACAAATGGTATAGATGCTATGTAAGAAAAGGCCATTTTAACATAGTTCATTTGGATGGTTCCAAAACTAACCCCCAAGGGCCCAAGTATGTTTGGGTACCTAAATTTGTTTGAGCTTTTATGTTATAGAACAAGGGCCAGGGCATCAATAAAAATCAATCATGGCTTGTGGATAGTGGAAATTCAAGGCATATGATCGAAAATAGTAACCTATTCACCACACTTTAATCAAAGGATGGTTGCCATGTGACATTTGGAGATAATATAAAAGGAAAGATAGTTGGTATTGGTAAGTTGGTAAGATT
This sequence comes from Mercurialis annua, assembly GCF_937616625.2. Taxonomy (NCBI): domain Eukaryota; kingdom Viridiplantae; phylum Streptophyta; class Magnoliopsida; order Malpighiales; family Euphorbiaceae; genus Mercurialis; species Mercurialis annua. Next base: position 13,119,653 of record NC_065574.1, read on the forward strand.
TCAAGTTCAACTTCTTGTATTAGAAATGTTCTTTTAGTTGTTTATATTATAATTTGGTGAGTATGAGTCAATTGTGTGATAGTGCCTTAAGGGTCAATTTTAATTCTAAGACTTGTTATCTCATTTAAATGAGTGATAACAAGATAATCTTTAGAGTAAGGAATGAAAATATTTATATAATTGACATGAACTCAATCATTAACAAGAATCTCAAGTGTCTTATGTCTATAAAGAATGAGTCTTGACTATGGTATAAAAAGCTTGCCCTCGCAAACATGAAATTGATAGACAACTTAAGAAAATGAGAGTTTGTAGTTGGATTTCCATAAATCGAATATGAGAAAGACAAAGTTTGTGCTTCATGCTATATGGAAAAGCAATACAAGTCATCCTTCAAGTCTAATAAGTTTGTAAGTACATCCAAATCTCTTCAATTAATTCATATGGATTTACTTGGACTATCAAGAGTTGCTAGCTTAGATAGTAAGCAAATGCCTTAGTTGATGATTATTTTAGATATATATGGATTATATTCATGGCTCATAAGAATAATTCTTTTGAAGCTTTGAAAAGCTTTTTCAAACTTGTTCAGAATGATATAGGCTATTATATTAGGGTTAATTCTTAAAAAAATCACGAACTTTACACGAAGTTTCATTTTAATCATGACCTTTAAAAGTTGCCATTTAAAGGCACGAACTTTTATTTTGTTTCAAATCTATCATTTCAGTGTATTTTTGTTGACTAAATTCTTCAATAAACCATTAATGAAAGACCCAAATTATAAATCGACATTAAACCTTATTATCTTTTAGTTAGAGTATATAGGATTAGGAATTTTTGGTTCGATAAAATACATCGGATTTTACTTTGGCGATAGATTTGAAACAAAATGAAAGTTCGTGCCTTTAAATGACAACTTTTAATGTTCATGATTAAAATGAAACTTCGTGTAAAGTTCGTGATTTTTTTAGGAAAACCCATTATATTATGAACATAATAAGTGACAATAGTGGTGGATTTAAAAATGGTTAATTATATAAAAAAAATCACGATATTTACACCTAATTTCATTTTAATCACGACATTTAAAAGTCATCATATAAAAGCACGACCTTTTATTTTTTCCATATCCATCACAGAATGAAAATCTGGTATATCTTTTCTGACTGGGCTACTGGAATCCTACATGGAAGGACACGTCGGACTCTACAAGTTAAACTCATCGTTTCACATGTGGAATTATTTTTTTCAAAACATTGTCGTTCCATGTAGATGTTACCACTGAATTCTTCATCCATTCCTTCTTCTTTGTCTAATCATCACCAACAGCGGCCGTGCTAGTGAATACAATTGGAACTCCGACGACTGTAATGGCACCTGATGAAATGATTGACGTGTCGGTTTCTAAAAAAGCTCTGTCAGGTAGAGAGGTGAAACTAGAGATGTGGATTTTGTATTTTTTAATTATGATTTTCGTTTTAGAATTTGTTTTGATTTGTGTTTTTATGTTCTTTTGCAGCGTCTACAAAAAGGTCGTACGAATGGGCATCAAGCTGTGAAGTTGGTGGTAGTAGTGTTGAGAAAATTCACGGCCAATCTCCAGTGAGATCGAGTGGTTCTAGTGCTATGTTAGCTTCGACTTCTGCATCCCATGCTCCAGTTATTAAATAGTACATCAATTGATTATTTTATAATTATTATGAAAAACCATTTAATTATTGGTCACTTCCATTCAATAACGTCATGTGTCACGTGTTTAATGTAAAGTTCACAATCTACTTAGTGAACTAGATTCACTTAAGTTTTTTCCCGTTTTTATAAGGCTCTAAATTCAGTCCATCATTGCTTTCCACTTGATCTCCCAAAGACTAAAATGCCCAGACTCCAAGACCCCGCAACAAAAAATGCCTAGCTAGCCTCCAAGACCCCACAGCATCTTGTTGCACGTACCTTGATCCTTCAATAAGTATAATCATACTTGTTTTATGATAGAATGCATACAACAATATGGCCATCTGGCATGAGTTTTTCCAAAAGAGATTAAAGCGTATGTTTGCGAATATTGTATTTTTGTAAAAAGACCTATTTTTATTTGTTGTGTATTGCTTTTCTTGTTGTAGCTTGTTACTTCAGGTCGGTTTCTCTTATAGTCATGTCTGGATAGGGGCGAGCAAAAACCGTAAATTATTAATCTAATCCGAATCAATCCGAAATTTATTTTGATTTGGTTGAGATACATTTGGTTTGGTTTTGAATTATAAAAAAAATCTAATTTTTAATTTTGGTCTGGTATCTATCCTTAATTAATTAGCCCTTAAAGGTCCGATATCCATCAAGTGCATTAAAATATTTTAATGCGTTAATGTCTAAGATGATTGAGGTATCTACGACATTGAAATGAAAAAAAAAAGCCTCAACATTCATATTTGTAGTGATTAAGTACTATTTTCACAAAAAAGTTAAATCTTCTATCTTCTAACATAAATTTTTTTTTCTTCACGAAACAATATCATTTTTGACATTTTCAAGAAATAAAAACGACATCGGAAAACGACGTTGGCTGTAAAAAGCCAACAAATAAAAAGTTTGGCCTTTCAATGTCAAATTTTGAAAAATGTGTTTAAATTGCTGCAGACGTGAAATACGCGTTTCTTTTTATATATAGTCAATGTTTATAGTTCGAATATTAAAACAAGAGTTTTGCAATTAAAAATAGAAAAAAGGGTCATTTATACTCCTAAGGTTTGGCTTTTGGATCAAGGAAGCTCTCAACGTCCGAAAAGGTTCAAATATACCCCTAACATATTAAAATGTTGACAACCAAACCCCTAATTTTGACGCATAAAATATACGCTAGGGGCCTGGTTGTCCAAATCGGGGGTTTGGTTGTCAACATTTTAAAATGTTGGGGGCATATTTGAACCTTTTCAGACGTTTAGAGCTTACTTGATCATAAAGACAAACCTTAGCGGCTTTCCCTTAAAAATATTAAAAAAAAAATTAATAAAATATTTGAAATTTAAATAAAAAAACAATTGAATAATTATTCTAAAAGTGAATTAAAATTGGATAATTTCAAAGATAAAAATTAATATCTATATATTATATAGTTGAGAGGACCAACGGAGGCTTCTCATTGATTCTCACCAAATAGAGCATTTTTATGAGTTCCCACCTTTTCAAAAACACTTATGTTAATTATATTTTTTCATATAATTTAATTAAAAGAATTTTAATCCATTTAGACTTCTTATTTTAACTAAAAGAATTGTAATTGGTTTAGACTGCTATAAGTTCTCACTTTTTCAATCAATATCAATCTCTTTTTTTTTTCAGATTTCAATTTGTGTAGCCGATATCAGCATAATATTCATTCTTTGAAATTAAATTAATTTTTTTCTTATTTGCACTCACTTCTCTTTTTCAAAACCAATTCCAATTTTTTTTTTTTTTTTTGAGAAAATGTCCAGAGGAAGCAAATGAAAGGTAAGCTTAATTTTTCTTCCAATTTATTGATGCTCTAATATGCATTTGTGATTAACTTTTGTATATATATGTCAGCAAGGACATGTTTTTTGTATTTATTTCTTTGACCTGCCTTTGTTTAGATTTAGCAGTTTTTTGTATTTATTTCTTTGACCTGCCTTTGTTTAGATTTAGCAGTTACATGCATACGTGTTTCATATTTATTGTAGGACCGTTTTATTATCTTAATTGTTTTGTGTGTTGCACTGATTTATGTTTGATAATTATGCAAATAGATAATTTACTTTGCCGATTGAAAAAGTCACCAAAAGTATAAATGACAAACCAATTGCAGTATTAATCAAGTAGTTCAGAGCAGTTTGTATATCCATACTGCTTATATTGGTTAATTCTTTATTACTGCTTTTTTCTTTGTAGTATTAATTGAATAGATATTTTTCTCTGTGTTTTTTATTAATTTGATTTATGTTTTAAAGATTGTTTAAAACATAAAGCAATGCAAAATGTGGAATACACAATTGAAAATAACAAAAAAACCACAAGCGATCAAATATCGGATGAAGAATTTCATGAAAATTTGAGATATGGAGAAGAAAGATGATGGACGACAAATATAAACGGCATTGACCAAAACAGTCTTACGCTGTTATAGTTTGTTAATGATATTGATTTTAATTTTAATTTTATATCCATCTATGATAATCTCTTGCTTAATATCTTTATTAGTATTATTTTATTTTATTTTTAAACTTTCTTTATTACGAATGTTTTATCTTTATAAATTTAGTAAATTTTTGGAGTGTTAAGAATTTATATCAATATTAAAAAGTAATGTATGAAAATATGAATAGTCCAAAACTAATAGAAAAATAATAAATTTAAATTCTTATAGCTTTCCGCATTTGCTTATCACTAGAGTTCAAATGCAATCAAAATCTATTAATAAAAACACACCCTTATGCAGTATGATTATATATTACATAATTTTATTTTTTTTATTAAGTTGCAGTTTAACTAGAATTAGAGATGTCTTTTAATATTTGCATTAAATTTTAAATTGAAACACATACATTTCCATATAAAAATAAATAAATCAACCATGTCCATCTCTCCGGTAGAATTTTAATTTAAGTTATATGTAACTTTCTATGAATTCTACAATAAAAAAGAAAGTTATACTAATTTTATAATAAGATGTGGTCAGAGTCAAATCCAAATTTACCAATTTGTATAAATAAAATTTTGGTACAAAAACTATTTATATATATACATATATATTCATATAGTTGAGAGGACGAAAATAATATTTTTATGAATTTCCAATTTAGATAAAACACTCAGTATTTATTTGATTTTTAAAAGTTACTAATAACAATTCTAATTAGTTTTTCAATTTAAATAAAATACCTATATTAAATGAGCATGTTGTAAATTTAAATAAATCACTTACTTAATTTTTAAAAGTTATTAATTGCTATATTATTAGAAATTTAGAATATATTTTTATTAGTTTGTAAATTATAATTTTTTTGACATTTTGTTTTTGACATTTTTTGTATTAATGTTTAAAATTATATTATTATTTAAATAATTTCGCGCAATTGCGCGGGATTACGACTAGGTAGTACTATAATTTTTCCTACAAAAAACTTAACTGCTCCCTTGAATTGAGTACGCCACGCTTATCGCTTCACATATAAAAAACGACTTTCAAACTGCCTGCTCTCTTCTTTGTTACGAATAATCAAACATGGCGACGATTAACCTCTTCCATACTACCCTCTGTAGCCTGCTCTTCTAAAACCCTAAAATTCAGGTACTAATCTGTACATTTAGCCCTTGTTCGAATATTTTGTATTGTCTTTATATGTAATTGTGCTAGTAGTGCTGATCATTTCATTCTTATGCTCTGTTCTGTTCTGTTAATTTGTGAATGCCCTTATATCTGAATTCAAAAAAAAAAAAAAATTTTGTTTATCATTTTATGGGATTGATTATTGCAATTTCAATAACTGTTACTCTAGGTAGCAGGGACACCGTGAAACAGTGTTATTTCAAGGTTTTCTATGTAAGAAATGAAGTTTCGTATCTCTGTAACGGAACACGTTGATTGAATGAAGTGTCTGTGCTACCTAATGGTTAATTTACAGTTATCAGTATTTAACTTTAAAGTTTTCTAATTTGGTTTCTTTTTTAAATTTCAGCTTTTAGTCGAGTATTGTTAACTATGGCTACTAGATTATTTAGTGGAAGTGGAAGTTCACTTTGTGGGGGATTGAGTGGTAGCAGCAGAAGCGGCGAACATAAGGGAGGAGTAGTAAAAGGAAGTAGAAGGTTTTTGCTTCGGTGCCTGACTGATATTGTTCCCAAACGATTGGCTTGTAAAGATGGCATTGTATCTAATTCTTTCATGTATGCAAAGTGCATACATTCTTCATCCCCACTTGTGACTCGTCGCAGAAAGCCTCATTTCGAAGTAGTTTATAATCAGTCTAGTTCTGGATATGGTGTCGAATCTACTGATTTGCAGGAGAGATCAGTGCCTTCTGAAGATGAATCTGATATGGACAGTTTAATAGATGGGTAAGTGTTAGTTCAGAAACTCGCCATTACTTTTGTGAATGTACTCATCCATAGTGTTTGGTAAGTCTTAAAAATGCAAAAATATTTGTTCATTTATTTTGCAATCATTATCGTTTTTGGATAGGTTATAGTCGTGTAATTCGTACTTTTGATTTTAAAGTGAGGCATATGAAAACGCTCTCTTAAAAGAAATGCTTTCACAAGTTACATGATTTTGCAACATTTCAATCGAATTGAATGTTTTATTCCAGACAATGGATTCATGTACTGGATAACTGATGTCATCGGATTTAGTTAGTCCTTTTGACACGGCGTTTCTCTTCCGCCATTTTTGTTTAGAGGAACTGGTCCCTTTGCCAATGATTTTTATGTTCTCTTTTTTCTTGATTGCAGTGAATCATCAAGAGTAAAAATCGATGAACCACACTCTTCAGATCCTAAACATGAGCTTTTAATGCTTTCTTTGCCTGCACTTGCTGGACAGGCTATTGATCCTTTGGTGCAGCTTATGGAGACAGCTTATATCGGTAGATTAGGTATTTTGCATCTTAATACTATGGGCTTAGGGTTTTGCCTCCTTTAATATGTGAATGTATTTGGTAGTTTCTGTTTTAAATTCCATCAATGCATTTGTTTTCCTTTATCCCCTTATACTTTTCAGATTTCTTAAAGTTTCTCCAGTTATTAGTAGGATTACCACTTTGAATTGGATTTTATGTAAGTTGTACTCGTACTTTTTTGAAAATGGGCCTAGTTTATTTGTTGGATTATGCAAGTTTTTACGAGAGTGAATTTAGGATATCATACTTCTTTCATCTTCGAAGTCATACCTATTCCTTTTTGGTTCTTCGACGTTCTTTCTTTGATTGTTGCATCCTCCCCCATTTAATTTTTTATTAAAACTTACAGTCTATAGTATTACTGAAAATCAGGCGGTCTTCTCGTTTTTCTTTGTTATTTTGGTTAACAGAATGGTAAAACTAGCTAATTTTGATTTATGTGATTAAACAAGCTACTGAAGGATAAGATCTACATCTATTGAAATCTAGTTCATAGGCAAGCATGGGAGCTGTTGATGCTAATATACCCAGCACCATCATGTATTTTTTACACTAAAAATATCTGATCTATGATAATGTCAAACATGTTTCTTCTTTTTTCTTTGATTGCAGTGATTATGCATATCTTTTGTTCAAAGTCAAAAATTATTTTTTAGTTCATGGTTTTTTTTGGTAGTGAAGTTAATGGCCTGATGTGAATTCCAACTGAATTTATGTTCATGGTTCAATTTACAATGTGCTTAGAAATTTCATTATTTAGCGAAGGTTTACTAGTACTGGCGATTCTGTTTGTTTCTTTGTCCATAAGGATATACAGAAAGACTATAATAGATTATGGTTAGTTACCCAATTTTTTGAGCTTTTATCTTGCCTTTGTAGGTCCTGTGGAGCTTGGTTCAGCTGGCGTTTCAATTACAATATTTAACAATATATCAAAGTTGTTTAATATGCCTCTTCTTAGTGTTGCGACTTCTTTTGTTGCAGAAGACATTGCCAAGAATGCAAAACATTCACCTTTAGGTAAATTTAAACTTATGTTCTGTGGACATCAGATGCATATTCATGTATGACAAGGACTTGTTTAGTCTTTTCCTCCCTTTTTATTATTCTTATGCATGAAGGATCATAACTAAGTGCCCATTTCTTTTTTTAAGTGTTTGATATGTGTTTGGCATGGTTGAGTTGGGTTTATGTATGAGTCTAAGCAAGAGACTTTTAAACTGCTGAACATGGGTAATTAGACATGTGGTCGACATGTTTGGCTGCAAATCTAATGGTAAGCTTTTGATGCAGAAAAGGGTATTCAAAGAAACAACACAAATGGTAAACCTGCTGTTGTGGTGACTGAAAGAAAGCAATTATCATCTGTGTCTACAGCCTTAGTGTTAGCTATTGGCATTGGGATCTTTGAAGCAGTAGCCCTGTCTTTGGGATGTGGACCTTTTCTCAATTTGATGGGCATACCATTGGTGAGTTTTGCACGATTACTTTGTGACTCAGGGAATCGCACTCCCATGCATCTGTCCCTGCCCGAATAGAAAGTCAGTTCATTGCCTAATTCCGGAAGCTGTATATGGTTTACTGAATTATATCTTAAAATGCAAAAATACTGCTTCTGGATGGAATATCAAGATGCATACAGTATTTGGGCTAAGTGCAGCTTGTCAAACTTTTTAACAAAATTTTCTTGTTGATCAATTTCTGAACAGCATTCACCGATGCGCATACTTGCAGAACAATTTCTTTTACTAAGAGCTCTTGGTGCTCCTGCATTTGTAGTGTCTTTGGCTCTTCAAGGCGTTTTCAGAGGCTTCAAGGATACAAAAACTCCTGTGTATTGTCTAGGCAAGTCTTCTGTCTAATTTCTGAGTGTAAAAAGTTGCAAGTATTGGAACCTCATTTTTTTCTGTTATTAAAATTTTCCCAAAAGTTGTGTCACATGCTATATTATATGTACACTTTCCATTTATGCTATGTTCCAAATTTGGTATTTATTCTACCAGCAAAAACAGCTTTGTTTGTTTACATTGGGAATTATTACAATTAGAAGAAAAATTATTACGAACATATGTTAATAAGTGGGATATGGACTTCTGTCGTGATGAGCAAAATTTTACTAACCATATATTTGCACAGCAAAAGATGCTATACTTCAAGACTTGGGAGGTCTTGCTCTTTGATTCTCAGCTATGATTTAACCACTCTTTGAGTACCCTTATTCACAGTGACCCTGGTTTTAGCCATGTCTTCATGGAACTTTATTATCATGGAGTATTTGAAACTCTCTTTTGCATACAGGAAAGTCGCCATCTAGATTTTTTTTGGTTCTTAAATGAGCAAGCAGTTGACATTGAATCGGTTGCCTTGGTTGTTTAATCAATTAGAAAATTTCTTTTTTGAAGAATATGCAGACAAGAACTATTATTATATAGAATGTAGTTTCTCCCTTTGATTGTTGCTCCTCCTCTCTTCCCTCTTCAATTGCTTTTGTTAAAAGCTGCATTTATCTTCTCTTCTATTTTAATTTGAAAATGAATTCCTTCCTGTTAATCTTTTTTAGCTATCTTATTTTCCTTCCTCTGCATGCAGGTCTGGGTAATTTATCAGCCATCTTTTTATTTCCAATACTGATGTATACATTTAAATTGGGTGTAAATGGTGCTGCTATTTCCACTGTCATATCTCAGTATGTCCTCAAAATATTAGATCCCTTTCTAAAACATTTATTTTAACTTTTATATATCTGTACTAATTGTGCTAATAGTTTTATGTTGTAGATATTTAGTTGCCTTCTTAATGATTTGGCATTTAAATAAGAGGGCTATATTGCTGCCCCCAAAGCTGGGAGACCTGCAATTCGGCGTCTATATGAAATCGGGTGAGTTTTTTACTTTCAACTTTTATTATTCCCTTCTTTTAAAAGAATGATTCTTGTAACTATATGGGACAATGCAATACAATGTACAATTATAACCGTTGATTGGTTGGATCATTTTGAATATAGCTATTTGACTTTCAGGTGTATGTTCAGTACGTTATTGATATCTTCTGGTATTGAGATTCTGCCTGTTATCCTTACACTTATTGAGATCTTATAGGTGGTTTTCTCATTGGGAGAACTCTTGCTGTTTTAGTAACAACAACATTAGCTACTTCAATGGCTGCGCGCCAAGGTCCTGTAGCGATGGCTGCACATCAGATATGCATGCAAGTATGGTTGGCTGTATCTCTTCTTACAGATGCACTGGCTGCATCTGGGCAGGTAGGAGCTCTCTTCATTAATGATCATCAATAAATTATAGCTGCCTGTATCTTATCCTTAAATCCAATTTTGGTCGTTCATTTAATATCTATCTATCGTACGGAGGGCTTCGGAATCTTTCTGTTTTAAAAAATTCTAAGTATGATATTTTGAATTGTAGGGTACTCATGAAGAAAATATTCTCACACAGGAATTATCTTATGCTAATTTTTAATTTGGCCGATGTAATGAATCTTCCTATAAAATGCTGTGATTTACGGCTGACCTATGTATATTATGTGCTTCATCTTACACATGCTTACCTATCAATGTTGTCTTCACGATGTCTGACATGCTATCTGTTTTCTAGGCTCTAATAGCGAGTTTTTCGTCAAAAGGCGACTATAAAAATGTCAAAGACATTACGAACTTTGTGTTGAAGGTTTCATTTCTCTCCCTTTCATTTGATTTTTGAGTTTGACTGTTCAAATATTATAGCTTGTTAGATAATTATTTTGATATTATTAGATGCTATATTCTTGATTTTGCTTACAGCTTGCCTTTATGTTTTTGTTTAGATTGGTCTGCTGACTGGTGTTACCTTGGCTGCAATTCTTGGTGTATCTTTTGGTTCCATGGCCACATTGTTTACCAAGGATGCTGAAGTATTAGGAATTGTCAGAACTGGAATACTGGTCTGTGAAATTATTTCAATTTAAATGTATATAATTTCTGGAAAGGCTCTGCATTATACTGATTTGATCTAAAATATTCCAGTTCGTCAGTGCAAGCCAGCCTTTGAATGCTCTGGCTTTTATTTTTGATGGTCTTCACTATGGTATCTCTGACTTTGCATATGCAGCCCGCTCTATGGTGAGCTTGAACCTTGCGCTGTTTCCATGTCCTCTTCTGATTTTTAACTTCGTTTCTACTTTATGTCCCTGCTTTCAATTAATCTAACATCAATAATTATCTACAGATGTTGGTTGGAGCAATATCTTCAGGCTTTTTGCTTTATGCTCCATCAAAATTTGGCCTTTATGGGGTTTGGTCAGGTTTGGCTCTCTTTATGGGTTTGCGTACAGTGGCAGGGTATATCAGGTACATTAAAAGCACATTATAGAGGTTCTTCTTTAAAAATTAACTCTGAGATCTCTTATAATAATATAGCTCATTGTATGGTTTATATAGGCTTCTCTTCCTTTCTTTTATGAGATTTATTTGCAGGTTGAATTCGAACAAAATAAGCTTTACATTATGATTGTGTTTAGTTCTGAAATTTCAACCTTGAACTGGTACATTAATCATAAAAAGACCTATTCAAACATTTATTTATCTTTAAAAATTTATTGCTTGCCTTTTTAAATGATCAGGTCAATTCAAATCTTAACTAGGAAGTTTGAAAATTTAAATGAGAGAAAAAGATGCTTTTAGATTTTAATTAATATCAAGCTAGATCAATTTATGTATATAAGAGTTTTTCCCAGTTTGAGTCGATTGGTATGCTTTAATCCAGAATTTACTTCCTTTGAATTTCTCTCATATTCTTGGACAAGAAATTTAAAGACTGAACAAAATAAACTGATTAACTTAAAGACTTGATTAGTTTTAATCTGTCACAAATTCCATCTTGTAACCTATTTTTAGTTTTAATGTTGCTTGGATATGAAATAGACATGAAAGAATGCTACTTTATACAACTGATTACTGATGTATGATGCAATATCATACATAAATTAAGTCCATGGCCTATTACGGATTTACGGGCATAACTAACTTTTCTAGATTATGTTATTTTTTTGCCAATGACAGTCAAAAATGTGTACTTTGATTTTTTAATTTTATACCATGTGTGTTTTCCCATTTATGTTTATGTATTTGTCATTTCAGAATACTATCAAAATCTGGTCCATGGTGGTTCCTACATAAAGACTTGCATAGTATTCAGGTAGGTACATTTGAGTTATTATTATTTGAACATTGTAAATTCATGCAACTCATTCATTAAATATTCATTTCCATGTTTATTGGCAAAATGGCTGTATTGTATACTTGCTTTCTTTCAGAATCTTTTCATTACAAAAACAGTAGTTGCAAGGGAAGTATCTAATTAATTTGGGAATCTGAGATGCAAATAATAGAATCTAAGATCTTCGATTCAGTAATAACGTCCATAGTTAGAAAAAGCTGTTATTTTGTGTCCCAGTTTGCTAGCATAATTTTATTTGTATAAAAGGTTAAGGTTGGAACTTGGAAGCATGTCAGCTTCTCTTTTTAACTGACAAATGATCGTCTTTGGAACATGCTTGTATGAATTTATAGATTTAATTAGTTTTCTGCCTTTCATTTTGATGTTACGGTTTATAAAAATCGTCTTGTTCGTTGTTGGATAAGTTTTCACAAATGAAATAATAGTCGGGTTATATTTAGGTTCAGGACATCTACAGATAGATTTAATATATTCGCCTATTCGGAGTCGGGAGTTTGGTGCAGTAATTAGTTCTGTCCCTAACTTGACTTTTTATCGACATGGAGTCCACCATGATGAACAGTTTACATCAATTCGTTATACATACATTGATTTATTTTACATCTGTCGTGTAATTGTCTCTGAGTTATTTTTTTTCATTTCTGTGTTTTCCAGCTAGCCAGTTGAGATGTGAAGAAAACAGAACCTACTGCTGGAAGGTATAGTTTCGTTAGTATTTTTGTCGCTGGCTGGTTAAACACTCGCACTGGCAGATAAGTATTGGTGGCTAAGTTAATAATACGAATCAATTCCACATTAATTTTAGAAAGAATTTTATCATTAGAATTATGTCTTATAGGATATTTATTGAGTCGAATATATCGATTCAGCAGTAATATATTGAGTTTTTCATTGTCTTCCCCTTGTCACGTGAACTCGACTACCTTCTCCTTGTTCTCTTTACAGAAGTTATACCAACTTCTATAGTAATTGTCTTTATTGATAGAAAGGAAGAGTAAACATCTTTAATTTTTGGAAGTTGTCACTTCTTTTATAAATTAAATGTTAATTTGTTCTTCAGTTTGAACACTTTCATGTCGATTATTACATAAATAAACTTTATAATCAAGTCGGTCAGAACCGTGTGTATTATTATAAATTCAGTTCTCTTATCAATCTTGTATGACTAATGGTAACGAAAAAATCAAGATGAAATGTAGTCCATGGGACCGTAAGGCTGAAATAGTTCAGCAATAAATCCCTTCTTCCTCTTAGGATTCCAACCCATATCTTTGCAGAGCTGGTCGTTATACCATATATGAAGTGCTCCAATGCATGATTTTCTATAATGTTTTCCTGAGTATTCCTTCATGTAACCCTCCCATTTCTTTATGTCTTCCTCCATTTCTTTAATTCTCGGGAGCTTGAAGGTACCGTCAAGAAGCTCAGCTAGCCATCGGCATCTCATCTCCGAGGTGTACAAATTTGCAATGCTTTCTGCGAATCCTATTATTGCTAGTTGTGGGATTCGGGGTTGAATGCATTCCCTGTTGTCATATAATTTAAATGAGATAACTATTGTATATAACAGGACGCTCACTTAAAATATGGGTGTTATAATAAAGATAGTTGCATCATGTAATAACTAATATTCATACAAGAATCTAGAAAAATACAGAAAAATCTAAAAAACGGTAAAAGAAATTAAAACTATGCTCTTTCCATTTTTTTTAATTAGTACCTAATGAGTTTCACTAAGTATCTAAATTTTTTTTCTTTGTATATTCTCGTATGAGAGATGTACAAGAGACAAAAAAAATGTATAGATATTAAATATGTATAAAAAATAAGTATGTAAAGTATGAAAAAAAATCATTTTTTTGATAAATTAAAATGTTTTACTGGGAGCATATTTTTTAAAATTAAATTACTTTTTGTGGTTTCTCAAAAAAAAAATTACTTTTTGTGGTAATGTTGTGATTGACCTCCAACAATTTAGATGGTTTACTATGTTTTAAAAATTTATAATCGGTATTGATTTCCGATTCAATAATCTAATTGATATTCTTGAACTCAAATATATATGTAAGTAGCAATTTTCCCCCTAAATTTATAAACTAATTGCCTTCTCAATTGGCAATTTACCCTTCAATTTATAAGCTAATTTTTCAAAATAGAGTTAATTGACCATATAACCATCAACTATAATTTGCACATGAAGTTAATTTATGTGATAAGTTGAGGGGGCTTAAGTCCAAGGTCATATATTCCTCGCACTCTACTGAACCTCTAAAAATAGAAACAATTTGCTGCTATTGGTAGTTTGTCTAAATCTGTAGTTGATTAATTATTATAACAATAAGATACTAACCTGTACAAAGGAACTGTTGAATTGGGAGATCCTGTAATGAGATCTTGAAAGGTTGGTGATACAAAAACGTCTATGAGCTTTCCGTCCCCTTTGAATCCTGTTGCTAATATGACTAAGTCTATGTCCAGGGGTGCGACTTGACCATCGATTCGAACCCCGTTTTTGCAGAATCTAATGCTCTCTGATTTCTTCAAAATGATGCTTCCCTTTTCAACATTATCATAGAATTTTTCTGGCATAGTTGAGACCCTGCAAGAACTTATTTGCTGATGGAAACTATGGCTTGGTACCATCCCAAACTTTTCTAGACGAAGCTTCGACTTTATATAGCTTTCAACAAATTTGGAAAAAATCCATCTCTGTTGAGTGATTATAGAAAATTGATTTAGATTAGTTCCGCTTTGTTTTAATGTAGAGATGATTACTATCATCCTCAAAATTATGTCATAAATAGTTTTGTTTTGAATTTTAAAAACTCATTGTTTTCTTGATATTTTAGTTCTATCATTAGATTTCCTCATAAAATTTTAGCTGCCTAATACTTAAGAAGATATCAAGGAAGAAATAATAAATTCTTAAAATTTAGAAGAAAAAAAATATAGTTTTGACAGGATGAGAGTAATTATCCATTCAATTTATGTAATGCTTAAAAGATAAAAATATTAGTACCAAAGGTGAAAGAAATGTTGCCAATAGGTTATAGAGGAAATTTTCACCAGGCTTGTGAACCAGAAGCTCAGAGAAGCGATTCAGGTACAGATATGCCATAGGCACTCCCCATGGAAGATAATCGGGGACGGCCCACTCTTCGGTCTTGTATAAAACTGTGCAAGGAACTTCGACTCCTACAATTCAATGTCAGAATTCTTTACATCAGTCTATATAGTGCGAAAATGGAGGGTGATATGGAAAAGATAAAAATGAGAAACGGTGAAACGACATTAATTATACGAATAAATAGGTTATAAATATAGTTGCGAGCCATACGAAAGAGAGAGATGATTACCATTGGATGATGAGCACTCTATTGCAATGTCTATCGCAGATTTTTGGAGGCCGACGATCATCACCCGTTTTCCTTTGATATAATCGGATGCACTTTTGAAATCCATAGCTGCATAATCCATGGAATGTATTACATCGCCTTGAAATGCCTCAGGTCCTTCGCCTTGAGGAAATTCTGGAATGTTAGGCACATCGCTGAACCGTCCTAGGCACAAGACTAAAAAGTCTACTTGGTAAACCTGCATTCATAGACAACTTGGTCAGGAAAAAAAACAACTGATCAAGCCGGTTCAAACATTTAGTGTCTGAAAAAAGTACTCAAAATGAAGTCATTATATACTAATGTTTTCAGTCTATTCTCAACCCTCAACACTAATAGATAATTTAATGTTTTTAATTAATGAACCATATTTAATACTTAATTAAAATTAAAACATAATTTAGTGTAAAAGATGGTTTGTATGAAAGATTTGTTTTGAACTTTATCCAAATAAAAAGAGTTCAATTTGATATTTTAGGGTACTATTAAAACGTAAAAATATGAAATAGGGTGCAATTGACGAAATTATAAGGTCATGGTGTTATTGAAAACAAAAAAGTCGGTGGTTTTTGAGGGGGGTTAGCCATTATATGATGAAAAATTAGATTAAATTAAATATGTTTGAAATCGATGATATAAATAAAAGTTATAAATAAAATTACCAACAACAATGCATTCATCTGAACAAGATAAACCGCTAAGTAGAAATTATAGTTCTCTCTCTAATTAAAATAAATTTGTTTTTATCTCTTTTAGAAATACAAATTAAAATCGTAGTTTGGAGAAGATGGTATTGGTTTTTTGATCAAAAAACCACCTCCTCCACTCTTAAATCTTTGTTTTTTTTATTTTATGTCGTATTTAGATTGTTTTTCAAAAACTACATAGATGGAGGTCCATTTTACCTTAAAAATGTTTAAAGGACCTTATTTTTAAAGAGTCGGTTTTAATGGTCAGAAAACCACCTCCTAATATAACTAGTAGTTTTCTTTAAAATTTATAGTTGGAGATTTTTGTTTCTTTAGTTGATTTGATGGTTCTTTAACCCGATTAAGATAGTTAGAGGTTCTCTTAATTAAAATTAAGACCTTCAACTTAAAAAGTAGAAGTTTTAGAAGTTTTTATGATCAACTGTTATTTTAGATTCTTTTTTAATGCTTAAATTTGTTTTATTAGATCTAAATTTTTGAATTCGCATGGAAGATGGAATTTGAAAAGTATGAAGTTTCAAAGATTAAGCGGTTTTAGGTCTAATGGAACAATACTATAAATTAAGACTCCGCACTCATATAATTATATGTTCAACTTTGAGAGCCGATTTGGCTACCTTTCGTAAATATGCGGCTTGACTATTTCCAATTTGATTAATATTTTATTTGTATCATTATATTTTTAAATCTATTTTGTTTTATTTAATAGATTAGAGTTTTATTAGAGCGCTTGAAATAAATAAAAGAAAAGTTCAATCATAAAAATAAAAAACTAAATTTTTGCAAGTTTTGTTAATTATATTCAGACTTTTAAAAATCGATCCATTTAGTCCATTTTAACACATTTAGTATCTTTTGTAGCCCTTTTTTGAATTGAGCCGAATTTTTACCAAAATATCTGCCACGTCACCTCCAACTGAGCAAATTGCTGACGTGGCGACCCTCCTAATCCAATCAAAACATATAATAACCCAACCAAAATCAAATTTAATATTTAAATCAAATCAATTAATTATATAGTTATAAAACTCTCATGTATTTTTTTAAATTTAATATTTTCTATATTAACTAATTTAAATTAATTAAAATTTCACATCATGGTTTAGATTTTTTTTCAAGATAAATTATATAAATTTAATTTTTTAAATAAAAATGACGGTTTTGATTTATTTAATTTTTAATAAAATTTAAAATAATTATATATCTATCAAATATATTAAAAAATTATAATTAAAATAATTTATTAGTTAATTCAGAAAATATTATTTTTTTAAATTAATTTTTATAATACTATAATTAAATAATTTGATTTAAAAATTGGATTTGATTTTGGTTGGATTATTATGTGGCTTTATTGGATTAGGAGTGTTATCACGTCAGCAATTTGCTGAGTTGACAGGTATGTGGCGGATATGTTGTCAAAAATTCGATGTGATTAAAAAAAATGACTACAAGATGTACCAAATATGCTAAAACATGTTAAAATGGGCCGATTTTTAAAAATTTGTATATAACTGACAAAACTCGCAAATTTTTGACCAAATATACATTTAGATCCCTGTACTATTAGTTTTTTCAATGGGCCCTACACTCAAAAACATTAAAGATATGGCCTACACTATCAAAAACATCCATTGTAAGTTCCTATTGTTCCACGAGTTAAAAGAATATGGATGACGTTAACAATTAACAAAGGCAAAGTGCATATTTGGATCCCTACACTATAATATTATTATTTTTAAATTAAATTCCTGGACAAAGAAAACTTCAAAGATAAGTTTCTACACTATTAAAAACATTTATTTTAAGTCCTTCTGTCGTATTATTTAAATAATATAAATAAATTTTTTATTTAATTTTATTTTTAATGCTATTAATTGTTTTTTAGCGCTTTCAACATTAAAACCGTCTCCGACTATATTTTTTTTAAATCTAATTCAAAATCTTAATAATTTTAAATTTATTAATTTAATTAAATCAAAATAAATATTATTAAATATGTAATTATTATTTTTAAAATTAAATATATTAAAAATCATTCGTCTTACTCGAAATGTGATTTTAATTGATTTCGAGGAAGACGATCAGATCTGGTTCACACGAACCAGATGTGGTTCGTTTGTATTCCTCACATGGAAGATGAAGCAGAGCGTTCATCTTTGTCGAGACAAATCAAGATCGCTCTCGAGAAAGACGAATGATTCTAATAAATTTAATTTAAAAGAATTAAAAATTAATTTTATATTTAAAAATATTAATTTTGATTTAATTAAATGAATAAATTTTTATTTATTAAATTTTAAGTTAGATTTATAGTGCAGGGGTTCAATTGGTAAAAAATTATAGTGTAAGGATCTAATAGGTAAAATAATTATAGTGTAAATACAACCAGTATCAAGGATACCTATTTCTTCTTACTCTCTAACAAAATGAGACGGATTAAATTGGAGACTCTTGATAGTGTAGGACATATTTTTAATATTTTTGAGTGCAGAGACCCAAGTTGAAAAAAATAATAGTGGAAAGATCCAAATACGCGTTTGGCCCAAAGTTTGGTGTATTTTGATGATCAAGCCTATATTTTTATGAGATTTCAATAATTTAATGAATCCATATTAATTTTTTTATCGTGTTTGATAACCCAACTTATTACTTAGATTAATATATTAAGCACTTAATTGTTTTAAATTAGTTTGATAACTGTAAAAGGTTCAACTTAATTTATTGAGTTAAGTCAAAAACCATTTAAAATAATAAGTCAAAAATTTTAACTTATTTTTTTTGGGTTAATTGCAAATTAATACACGAACTTTACCCTAATTTGCAATTACAACACGAACTTCGAAACTTGGCAATTTAATACACCAACTTTCATTTTTTTGGCAAATTAGTACACCGACAAATCATACAACAACACGTGGCTGTATATGACAATGTCCACGTTAGTGTTTTTCCAGTTCGGTGTATCAATTCGCCAAAAATGAAAATCGGTGTACCAATTTGCCAAGTTTTAAAGTTCGTGTTGTAATTGCAAATTGGAGTAAAGTTTGTGTATTATTTTGCAATTAACCCTTTTTTTTTACTAAAAACGTTAAGTACTAAATATTAGTTTTATCATTGAATAAACTTTATATTCTTATTATTTTCAATTATTACTCACAAATAAAAATATTTTATCTCGCATATATTTTTTTTTTTTAATATCACAATGAGTGTATTATATTTAGATCAACACTTAAAATTGCAAAGTACTATATTTTTCATTAGAAATATTTTACTTTCTATCTTTATTTTTCTTTTTATAGTCTATATGTCATTTATTTAATATTTCCGCTTTTTAATATTATTTGTATTTATATTTGTAATTGATAGAAACCGAACTCCAGCATAACTATAATAGAACCAAGTTATACAAGATCTATCCTTATGGGAGAATCCTAACACTCGCCTAAAAGACGGAAGCCTGATGGTATCGACACCCGATTCTATGAGATTCGCCAAATTTGAAGAGTATCAGATTTAAACAATTTTCTAAAATCTTAAAAACTAGTATTTTATTTTAAGGGCTAATTTTCAAGTTAAAAAGGATCATAGTTATAATTTTTAAGGACTAATTATCAACATATGCAATTAAAATTTAATCATTTTATTTATGATATATGTATTATATATAATATTATTTTGATATATTATTTATTTATATTTAAAAATTTAAATAATATATAATTTATATTTAGTAATTTATTTTTAAAATAGGTAATCTTAAAAGGTCTAATATGTAAATATAATAATTTCAATAAATATTCAGTGATTTCAGACTTACAGTTATTAAACAGACTTATTTAGTTCAGTATTTAAAAAAAGAGCAATTATTATTTTCAGCATTTAAAATTCAACACTTAATTTTCAGCACTTAATTTCCAGTTTTACCAAACGCCACCTAAGATTATCAAATTAAAAAGAAAAGGTTAAATAAATAAAAATAATTTCAAGGCAAGTAGAAATTTCATGAATTACCTTAGTGGAAAGATTGTTAGTATCTTGTACATTCACAATCCATTTCCCTTTTGAACCAAAAGCTTCACCATTACCACCCCATAGTTCCCAAACTCCCATCTCTTCTTCAGAAGCTCCTTCAAGCTTTACACCAACCACTTTCGCATTGAACTGGATATATTGAATCAACCCGAAATGGCGAGCATACGACTCAACGTAGTCCAGCACCTGATCCTGGCCCGGAAAGTCTTCGACAACTGAAGACGGCCATGGAAAATCAGAGAACTGATAGAGTTGTTTTGGAGTTTGGAGCTTGGTGGTCTCCAATGTCTTTGTCCAGACACCTCCGATGCTGCTCCGCGATTCGAACACGATGGGACGGTAACCTTTTGACAACGCGTACTTACAGGCGAGCAGGCCACTGATGCCAGCTCCGACTATGGCGATTTGTTTTTCCATTGGTGAACACTTGGGTTGAGGAAGATGAATTTGATAATTGGTTTGTGGTGAGAGCTTTGCTGTCAGTGTGTCATTTTCTGGTAGGAGTTTTCTAAATTTTAGGAATACACTCCCTCCAATCCCACCCATATCTACATTTGTTTTATTAGAATTTTTTTAATGAAAAGTTAAATGATGTAACAGTTCAATAAATTTGATTTTTTTTTTTTCATTGAAGTGCCACATTTCCTATCCATCGTCGTCCATGTCTATGGTGATTTTTTTTTTCAAAAGAAAACGTATCTTCCATCTTTTTTAGCTTTATCCTACCTTAGAAGGATATTAAACACTCCAAGTTACTGAACTTATTTGTTAT
This sequence comes from Mercurialis annua, assembly GCF_937616625.2. Taxonomy (NCBI): domain Eukaryota; kingdom Viridiplantae; phylum Streptophyta; class Magnoliopsida; order Malpighiales; family Euphorbiaceae; genus Mercurialis; species Mercurialis annua. Next base: position 13,140,431 of record NC_065574.1, read on the forward strand.
TACAGAAAGAGTACTAAATTTCATTTTGTTACAAAAAAATCACTGAACTATATTTTTTGTTACAACGAGATGTCACTCATATAAAACGCACCGTTTTGACACTTAAACGCACCGTTTTTGCTTATGTGGCAAGCCGGAATTACAAATAGGAATATAACTCAGTGACCTTTTTGTAATTCACGATAAGTTTAGTGACTTTTTTGTAACAATATTTGACTGAATCCGCCGTAGTGACCTCCCGTTGTAATAAAAGGTATAACTCAGTGACCTTTTTGTAACAAAGTGAAGTTTAGTACCCTTTCTGTAATAACAGATAAGTTCAATGATCTAGGATGTTTAATATCCTACCTTGGAACTATGGAACGTCAACACCTGCATGAGTGTTGGAAAATGAACAAATCAAGGATAAAAAAAAAACTATCCGAACTTGGCACAAAAATTAAATAAATAGCTTAAGGTTACGAAAGTGGATCAAAAAAGTTCACATCTATGGAAAATCGGGTCAAACACACCCCTCACACATTTTCATCGACTTTCACATCGCGTCCTGATAAAAAATAAAATATAGTCCTTATAATTCTTTTAAAAAAATCAAATTACTATCTAAAATTTAAAAAACAATTTTTTAAAAAAAATTGGAGGAGTTCCGAGGAGTTGCTATTCCTCAGGTGAGGAGCAGATCTGCTTCTTGCCTGAGTTGTTGCTCCTCGTTAAGGAGCAGTACTCCTCGGAAAAGGAGGAGCAGCTCCTCCTCCTTTAGAATTAAAAAAAATATTGGCAGTACTTTTTAATCGGGTGCGACGGTTTCCGGTGAATTTGCGGCGGTCAATAGTCGGAATGTAGTAGTTTTCGTTGAATGGAGAGGTTATTTAATCAAGTTTTATATAGTTTAGGAGATAAGTTTCCCTACTCTTTTTGGATATTTTTGATCTATTTTTGTAACTATTGGATTTGTTTGATTCATTTTCACAACATTTGACGTGTTTCATTCTTCTTGCCAAGTTGAAGGGTCTTTTATCCTTTGTTCATATTTTTATATATAAATATTTATTTTTAGTTAAATTGTTTAACTAGTGGTTAAATTAGTTGAACTATGTTTTTAAGACACGGATTATAAGGGATAAACTAACAAAAACAAAAAATTATCGATGGATTATAGTTCAAATGGTATGTATGTTGGACAACATTCTACTAAAATTATGAAATCAATTTTCTACAAGCATTAAAAATCTCTTTTCCCCAAATGATAAAAAATAACTATAATTCAAAATTAAATTGAAAAGAATTATTTACAATATGAATGTGGTAGTTGCATAATATCTTCAATTAGCAATCCTATGTTGAGGTAAGAAGAGCCTCCTTCTTCTACCGCTGCTCTAGCCATACTTGCAATTTCTTCGGCTCTTTCTCTTCTTGCTCGTGCCTCATCATCTTCTTCATCCATCAGATTCTCCATTGCCTTCTTCACTTCTTCTTTCTTTACCACCACTCCATACTTATCTTCTTCTCCCCATATCACCGGACACTCCACCCCAACTCTCACTCCAGTTTTCGCCACTTCTACTACCACCTTTTCATTGCAGAACTGGTCTCCGAAGAGCGGCCACGTGATCATCGGCACGCCGGACGCCAGGCCTTCGAGCGTAGAGTTCCAACCGCAGTGTGTCAAGAATCCTCCGATTGCTGGATGAGATAGTATCAGAACTTGTGGAGCGAAACCATGAATCAGGAATCCATTTCTGTTATTATTCTTCTTGATTCGCTGGTCGAATCCGGTTTCTGAAATCCAATTCTCGAGTTCTTTTGATTTGTCATTTTGTCTTATAACCCAAAGAAACGGCCTGTTTGACTCTTCCAGGCCTAACCCTAATTCTATCATCTGCTCTGTCGGAAGATTACAGAGTGATCCCAAACAAACATACACTACAGATTTCGGTTCCTGCTCGTCGAGCCAGCTGAGACATTTGTGCTCCGAAATCGAAGAGTCATTACCTCTCTGTGCTTTATCCAAGATCTCCTTATTGCAGAGCGAAACAGGACCGACAGACCATGCTTTTCCTCCGCGAGTGTTCTTATATTCTTTGTAGTATTCGGGTTCTAGCTCCTCGAAACTATTGATAATCACGCCGTAAGAGGCTAAATCCGCTGCTATTACTTGATCGAAAAATTCTTTCGATCTTTTATCCGATAGAGGTAACTGATGTTTAGTGAATTCGATTTGATCAGGAAATCCAGGCAACGTAAAGCGATCGGAATCGGAAGTGATGCTTCCGATGATATCACGATTAATGCGAACGCAGTGAAGGCACAGAAGAAAAAAAGAAGCTGTGCCATGGAAACTAATCCTTGGAATGTTAAACTTAGAAGCAATTTGTAATGTATATGGCAAACACATATCTGAAATTATGCAACTTGGCCGCGGCGTTAGCTCCTCAAATAAAACTTCCACTTGCTCTTGCATCCTACCTATTACAATTGAAATTGAAATAAAATTCTTTAAATTAAAATATAATATTTGAAATATTAAACTCTGCAGATCACATGACTTTTTTCAAATTATAAAAAGATTACTAAATAATTTTTTTTTTATAAAATAGTCATTAAATTATATTTTTTGTTATAAAAATGTTTCTTTTGTTACAAAAAAAAAATTAAATTTTTTGCAAGTTACAAAAAGTCATTGGATTATACCTTTTATTATAAAAAGATTACTGAACTATGTCCCTTTTTGAAATTTCGATTCGTCAATTAAGTAAAAATGTTGTGTTTTAGTATGAATATGGTAAGTTTTATATAGATAAACCATTTGTATATAATTTATTGACCATTTTGTAAGAAAATTTTGTCTAATGACCTTTTTGTAATTTGAAAAGCTTGATGTCCTATAGAGTTTAATATCCAAATATTTGCTTAGCATTAATAGAAATGGAGTAATAGAAACTAAACGTACCAAACTATTGCTATAATTAATTTAGTGACCGAATTGTAATTATTTTTTTCATTTTGGTTACTAAACTTTAAAATTATTTCAATAGAGATTTTTAGTCTAAAAAAAGATGACGTGACAGCCGAATTTCTTAACCAAATTAAAAAAAAAAATTGGTAGCCAAATTGGAAAGAAAATAAATTTCAATAACCAAATTGAAAAGAATTTAAATTAGTAATGAACCAAAATGAAATATAGTGATAGTTTGGATACCTCTGATGTCTATTACCCATAAAAATGTAACCACATACTCTTTAAATTTTAAATTGGTAGGCAGTTTAAGACACACTAATATCAAAAAAATTAGACTGTTTAGATAAATTGAATTTTTTATTAAATAAATATCACATGTGTTCTTATTTAATGTAATATTAATTTTTGTCCAACTAAAATACCTGTTGCAGTGAAGAAATAAATGGATTTCGTGCCCGAAGAAGGTAACAAGTCGACATTTTCACACCCTTTTGGCAATCCTGATTCTTCACATGGAAACTGAAGCTCAACTATTCGGATAGCGAGTCCAGATTCCTGAGCCCGTGCTAGACTGGATTTGAATCGAGCAGCGTTTACAGGCGTAGTTATAACGGTAATAACTACACCGCGCTTGGCCAGTAGTTTCGCGATGTCCATCATCGGAATCATATGGCCTTGCGCCATGAAAGGAAACAGAACAAAATGAACCTGCTTGCTCTCCAAATTCTCCATTAATTGCCACTCTCCAAGTTTCAGATATTGTACATTGGAATAATAATTAACGATGATATATAATGATAATATTATTGTTTTACGGTGATGTAAGAGTGTATGTAAGCAAATTGGAGCATTAGGCTGGTGATGTACTTGTGGTTCAGAATGCATCAGTCTTCTAGATAATGATTTGAGTTCGAATGTTGTTTGTTTCTCAGGGAATGAATGGTCTATCAGTGTACTTGTAGAAGCAATGCTGCACCAATAATTGGAGCCAAAAAATTAAGTTAATCGAATCTTTTTAATCTATTAATTAATTTTTGATAATTATTCTTTATAGTTATATCCGTTTAAAGGAATTAACCAAATTAACCGACTATTCGTTCGGTTCGGTTTTTGTATTTTAAGATTTCTGTTAATTCAGTTAACTTAGTCGGTTCAGTTGAAGAATAAAATAATTCAATTTGCTCAGTTACGAGTAATTTTGTTCAACCTTAACCGAACAAACCGAACGCTCACTCCTCATATATCCACGGATAATATGAAATTAAGAAGTATATTCTCAATAAAAAAAATGGCAGTTTGACTTAATAGTTTTATTGACTTAATCTATTAGATGATTATATATACAAACATATAAATAAATAATATTATAAATTCTAAAACAAATTTCAAGAATGTAATTTATATATAAACCACAAATATTTATAAAATACCTAAATAATAAAAAAGTGTTAAATAACACAATGTAAAATGAATTTTAAATATAACTTTTTCATATTAAATTATAATTACTATCTTTTGTTCATGAATTTTCTGTTATAAATATACTAACTTAAGAAATTATAGGCAAAGCCAAAGAAAATTGCATTAAAACTAACTAGTGTAGTAATTATAAAAGTAATGTAAAAATTAAAAGATAAATGATTCTTTATGAAGAATAATTGTAATACCCCGTATTATTTGATAGTATTTATTTTCGCGCGTGTCTAATTTTTATTAAGTAGGACCTCGAAAATAGTTATTAAATTCACGAGATGAATTTATAAGTGTGAAAATGTGATTTTGTGTGTGTTTTGCCTTAACTTTAACTTTTGGCAATTTTATGTGTTAAATGTGAATTTTGCGATTTTACGCTAAAAATCGTCAAAATAATTATTTTAATTATTTTAAAGGCCCAAAAATATTTTAATTCAGCCCATATGTTATGATTTAATGTTTTTGAATATTTGAGAAACTTGAGTTTATTTTGCCCCTAGAGTTCAATTTATTTACAAAAATGCCATAATGGCAAACTTGTAAATAAATGAAACATGAAACTAATATCTAGATATTTCTCTAGACAAACTTGATGCCCAAGTTTCTTAATCTTCTTCTTCATTTTTGCTAGACATATTCATTCTCCATTGTTGTGTGGGTGCCAAAGCTCTCAAATAAAAAATAAAACACAAGTCCTAGATTTTTAACTTTACTCACAAAAGTTTCTTAACGAAAAACGTTGAGCATTTTCCGTAGATCGTTAATCTATCTTTGCATGTTGGATTAAGGTGAATTTCAAAGCTCAAATCTTAACTTTTATTTGCTGATGTTGAATGAACCATAGATACATGCTTAGGATGATTAAAACTTGTTGTTTAATGGTTGATTAGTTGGTTTTAATTGCTAGTTTGTTGGGTTTCGGTTTTAAAATAATTTTTCCGTGAAATTAAATTAATTATTTTAATTTTCTGGGCTGATCTAAATAGTGAGGTTAAAATATGCTTTAAAGTGTGATTTTTGTAGATTAAAAATGTTAAACATTTCGGATATTAATTTAATGGTTTGGAGTTCGATTTTTAATAGTTTTAAAGGCTTAAAATCACTTAAAAAGGGTAAATACATGGATTTTAAATTTCTGGAAATAAGTTTGTTCATGGTTGATCTAAATGTTGGATTGATGATGAATAAATGTTTAATGGTGAATTTTTAATGGTTTGTTAATCGGGTTTAATTTTTATAATAGTTTAATCGGTAAAAAATGTTTAAAAAGGGTATTTTTTGTCATTTTAATTTCTGGACAGAAATTATTCATGAAAAATGTATGAAATATATATGTTGATTATTTATGGAATTTAATTGATTTAGTTGAGGTGTTTTGACGGATTAATAATCGATTTTGATTATTAATTGTTTATGCGGTTTTAAATTGTTAAAATTGTTAAAATTATGAAAAATAATTTATTTTAATTTTGGGGCTGCTGTTTTAATATGGTAATTAAAATAAATATGTATTGGTAGATTTTTGGGTGATTAAAATTGTGTAAAAATGATTTTTGAACGTTTTAACGGTTTTTAAAGCTCATCGGAGCTTGACCGGAATCCGGTGACCAGAATTTGGTGACCGGAGTGATCAAAACATAAATGGGATTCTGAGTTTGAGAGTTGATGATTTATTGAATTTGGTTGGGTTTGGACTTGATTGTCAAAATTTAAAGTTTAGGGGTTAAAATGTAATTTTTGTAAAAATAAAGGACCAACCTGTAATTTAACCATATTTCCAGATTATTGATGTATATAATCTGATGTGAAATGATTTTTAGAATTATAAATGATTTTAATGATTTTTGAAAGATTTGAATGTTTTTGCCGAAAACTAGAGTTTTTGAGTTAAATTGTATTTTTTAAAAAAATTTGAAGGGCTACATGGTATGTTAGCCAAAGTTTCCAGATTATATTTGTTAATAATCTGAGGTAAAATTATTTTGGCTATTTTAAGTAATTTTGTCGATTTTAAAATCGATTGATTTACAAAAGGACCTAAATGGTCAATTTTGAAAAGTTTGAGGGTATTTTGGTATTTTGACCGAAAGTGGAATTTAGAACAATATGGGGCTGTTTTAATATATTTAAATAAATAACCTTGAAGTGGAAAGTATTATTCTATATAAAAAAATATATTTTATATGACAAAGTATATTTATGAAAAATGAAGTATTTAAATGAATATTTCTGAAAAATGGTTTTATGTGCAAAAAGAGATAGGTAAAGAAAAATTACACGAATAAAATAAGTTATGAACTTATTAAATAAGAAATTATTTGGAGGTTAGAATTAATTAATTGAATTAAATTAAGATGGTATAGAGTTAATTCCAGAGTAGGATTTTATTAATTAAGAGAATTAATATTTTGATCCTAACTAGATTCGACAAGTTGTCGAGCTATCGAGTCGGAGGACCAAGGAAATTAACGGAGTTGTTTAAAGGAGCATTGACGGAGTAATACCGTAGTTAAACGGTTTCTGTGAGTACATGTTTTTACATTTCGGTATTCGTAAAGTCTCCTATTTTAATATACTATGTGATATATGTGTTGCGGTGTTATATGTTTACATGCCTTGTATGGATGTATGTTTTATGCATATACTATGTGTATATATTATTTTGATATACAAAGGTACACACATAGTTTTTAAAATTATTATGCAATTGCTTATGCTTGAATGTGTGTTACATCGGTTGGCTGTGCTATCGATGTCAGGATTGTGTGTTACATCGGTTGGCTGTGCTATCGATGTCAGGATTGTGTGTGTGTGTTACATCGGTTGGCTGTGCTATCGATGTCAGGATTATGTGTGTGTGTTACATCGGTTGGCTGTGCTATCGATGTCAGGATTGTGTGTTACATCGGTTGGCTGTGCTATCGATGTCAGGATTGTGTGTGTGTGTTACATCGGTTGGCTGTGCTATCGATGTCAGGATTATGTGTGTGTGTTACATCGGTTGGCTGTGCTATCGATGTCAGGATTGTGTGTTACATCGGTTGGCTGTGCTATCGATGTCAGGATTGTGTGTGTGTGTTACATCGGTTGGCTGTGCTATCGATGTCAGGATTATGTGTGTGTGTTACATCGGTTGGCTGTGCTATCGATGTCAGGATTGTATGTTACATCGGTTGGCTGTGCTATCGATGTCAGGATTGTGTGTGTGTGTGTTACATCGGTTGGCTGTGCTATCGATGTCAGGATTATGTGTGTGTGTTACATCGGTTGGCTGTGCTATCGATGTCAGGATTGTGTGTATGTGTTACATCGGTTGGCTGTGCTATCGATGTCAGGATTGTGTGTGTGTATGTTAGATCGGTTGGCTGTGCTATCGGTCTCAGGTGAATATGGTTGATCGGTTGGCTGTGCTATCGGTCCCATAATATTGTGTGTGTGTGTTAGATCGGTTGGCTGTGCTATCGGTCTCAGGTGAATATGGTTGATCGGTTAGCTATGCTATCGACCCCATAGTAATATGTGTGTATATTACATTTGTTAGTTTTGCCATCAATGATAGATGGATGGAATTGAGAAATGTGTTTTCAATTTAAAAGTCAAGGTGAATGGTTGACTTTTATTGATATGGAATGACTTGTCAAAATATGTTATGTGTGAGCTCAGGCTTCAATTGTTTTAAAGACGTTTTTAAAGGATTTCGAAAATACATAAAGTTTTAAATATAAAACGGTTTTTAACTTTATGAAATATTTATTTGTAACGGCATGAACTCACCAGTATATCTGACCCACGTTGTGGAATTATTTTTCAGGAAAGCTGGTCCGATTTTGAAGAAGGCTTCCGAACGTTTATTTCTCGGAAGTCTACTTTGATAAAAGACTGTAAAGAAAGTTTTAAGTTCTAGTTGTCCGCAGTAGATTAGTATAGTCTTATTGTATTCAAATGTTTTAAAGCGCATTTAAACTCTGATGTTTTGTCCCATCAGTTATTTAATAAAAGTTTCATACGTTTCTTTTAAAAGCGAAAAATTTATAGTGTTTTTCAGGCTTGCTACGGGTTTCGGAGCAACCACTCCCATTCCCTAGCGCCGGTCTCGACTTGAGATTTCGGGTCGTGACAATAATATAGTCATTTATGATTAAAATTGGAGTGGTATAAATGGTGGAGTGCAAAAATCCCAATCGCAACTTCATATACGCCTCCCTAATTTGCTTCCAACATACTTTTAAATTAGCTTTCGCCTTTAACCCCGCAAGCACAACATTTTTCCTCTACATCTCCAAAAATAGACGCATACACTTTAACAACCTCCAAATTAAAACATCAAAATAACAAACAAATTTTACTCAACAAATAAACAACCCAATTAACAAAAAGCAACAACAAAAAACACAGCTTTCCTTAATAACTCAATAAACAAACAACAACCCACCAATTAAAATAAAAATTAACCGTAATTTATATTAACTTTCAAATATTAAATATCAATTACAATAGACTTTTTATTAATGAACAGTTTTAATAGACTTTTTATTAATGAACAGTTTTACTTAGGGGACGGATTTTCGTGCTCCTCACTTTATAATTGCGCTCCAAATGAGTTTTATATTGTCTAATGTACCCTGACTTATATTTATTCCCCAAACAACAATACAAGTCCTTGAATTTTGAAGTTATAACAATATACATTTATTCATTTAAATAAATTATATCTTTTTATTACTCTCAATATATAGTTGGCTTAATTATTGATTGTGATACTTGCTTGGACCGAATTTGTACATTTATATTTTACATGAAATTTGGCCCGACTCTGATATTAAACTTTTTTACATAGAATTTAGTCTATTATAGTCGGTTAAATTTTAATATACGCTAAAAAATACGATTTGAACTTGCATAAATTTGATATATGTGGCGGGTTTGGATATAAATATTAGCCCCGAGCCGGACAATAGCCGAGCTTGGACTTGTATTTAAAAGAATCAAGCTTATTTAGTTCCAATTCAAAATCATCCAATTCCGACACATGGATAAGTATAAACATAAATAATGATATAGTAATTAAAAAAATAATTTAATAAAATTTCTTTAGAAATAAATTAATTTTGTTTCAAAACGGGTACAAAATAATTCATTAATTTTATAAAAAAATTAATGATATAAATATAAAAAAATAATAAAACAGTATAGTACTACTTTAATTATCATTTAGTATCACATTAAATTTATTTAACATTATAAAATGTGAAAATATTTTGTAATCTATATTAAAAAGTTAATTTTATAAAAAGAATTAATGATATAAATATAAAAAAACAACACAACAGTGGTATAAAATTATGCTTTAAAATGAAGTCTATTTGTACTACATTACAGCAATTTTATAGTTCATGACTTACCAAATAAAAAGAACTTACTAAGAAAGAAATAATAAGGGTATATTAGTCTAACTAAATATTTTTGGAGTGTGAGTAGTAATAGTTGGAGCGGGAAAATCGGTACCCACTTACTTAGCTTCTTATTCAAATCAATTTCTAATTCTATTCTAAATCAAATACTTAAATATATATTTTAATTTAAAATTAATTAGTTAACAAATTACCATAAAACCTTCAATTACCTAATCGACTAGTAATAAATTTAAAAGGATTATTTAGTAAATTTGTATGTCCCCCATCCCACATTCGTGCTTTTATATATAGTATAGATGTAAATGTCCAATGATAATAGTCCGATAACATTGTCGAACTTAGAATAATTGATCTCCAAAAATAATTTTATCTGAATTTAATTGAACATTTTGAAAATCTTGCAATCAATAATTTTAAAAATTAATTTTGACCTTTCAAAAAGTATTTATAAATGTTTTTAATTGCATCACTTTATAATTTTATAAAGAGAAAAGTGCTATATTTACTATCTTTTTAAATTTATTTACAAAGATATTATAAAATTTTGAAAATTAAACTCATATTTTGAAAAATCACACTCAATTTTGAAGTTTTAATTTAATTTTAATTTTGTTTATATAAATATTGTTTTGAAAAACACACCTAAAGAATACCGCCAAGCTCTCTCTGGAAAATTTTGTAATGGTGGTGGTCAACACGTGCTATCTTAGGTGTTTTTCAGTATTATCAGTTTTTTAATTGTTTTTTAATGTATTTTAGGTGTTCAATTTGTTGTTTTTGGTGTTTTTTGGATTTTTTTTTTTATTATGGTGCATTGGGTCTTAACTTTTAAGAATGTTTACTTTCGTATTTTTATGAAAAAAAATCCAATAACCCTAAGACCATCTCCAAATGCACTCTCTAAATATATCAAACTCTTTAATTTACAGAGTTTCATGTAAAATTTAAAGTCCAACAAACTCTCCATAATTTAAATTTAAAGAAGAAAGTAAGTTTGGCTCTCCACATATGGAGAGTCAAATTCACTCTCTATTTCTTATTTTTTTAATAAAATTTCAAATTCAAAGTATTTAGACTATCCTTTTGTTTTTAAAAATATGTGTTTTGACTTTATTTTAATATAAAAAATTATAGAAATGAAAATTATAATAAAAAAGTAATTATAATAATTAAATAAATTAATACTTATTGAATAAAATGTTATATCTAACGAGTCTATTGGAGTAAAATTAAAAAATATACTCTTTATATGCAAGATGCTTTTTATTCTTATAAAATATGCTCTTTAAAATAGAGAGTACCATTCGAGATGCTCTAAAGACTCCTTTTTCACTGAATCTTTCAACATTAATATTTAAAAATAAAAAATAAGAAATTGTCTCATTCTCACAAAAAATAAAGCATCAGTTTGAAAATATAATCAAACAAGAGTTTAATATATATATCATTTGACTCTAAACTATATCTTTTTATTTTTTTTAAATCTTCTAAACTAATTTTATATTCTATTGTATCTTATAACTTTTTTTTATTCAATTTAACCCTTCAACTTCAACATTTTTACTGGTATGGTCCTTTTTATCCAGTGTGCCAAAAGTGTGTGTTTTCAAACGCTTTAAAGCGCTTAAAAGATAATTAAAATATATAAATTGTTCTATTTACCCCTTAAACTATACTATTTTATTATATTTGATCCTTGTACTATTTTATTTTCCTACTACACCTTCAAATTTTTAATTTTTACCCATTTAACCTCCTCAAAAACATAATTTTATAATTTTCAATCATTTTATGTCTAGCATGAATGATTAAAAACATATAAATTAATTTATTTACATTGATATATAATTTTTTTTAAATAAATATATTTTAATAATATTTTTATAAATTATTAACAACAATAAAAATAAGAAAATGTACAAAAATGAAATATATTAAAATTAAATCAAATAATTACATGATATAATTTTTTATACAAAAAAATATTTGTTTACATTTTAATAATAATAAAGGAAGTTCGTCTCTTTTTAATGATATTATAAAATATATAAATTTATTATACTGCGATGATAATAAATAAAGACTTAATTGTTTAGAAAAATATAATTTTTAGTGTATTTCATAAATTTTTAATTTTTAAAATTTTAATATACCTGCTTTTAATTTTTTGCAATTCAGACTTTTCAAATTAATCTGAATTTTTTAAATTTATGTTAAAATTAAAAAAACGCGCTAAATTTTATGATTTTTAAAGTAATCAAGTCTTACATGATTTTTTTTAAATAATATATATAATATATCACTTTTTATTTTAAATAAAAGAAATATATTTAGATTTAATATATTTTTTGACCTAAATTTTATCCTTTTATTTCATGTGACCTCTGAACTATTTTAGTGTTTCATTGGACCTCTTAACTATTTTTTTTCTATTTAATGCTATGTCAGCAAAGGCATGTCGACAATTTTATCCACATCAGCATGCGTTGTGTGCACGTTTCAAATGAGGGGTTAAATAAAACAAAAAAAAATTAAGAGGTCCGATACATAAAATTAAGTTAAAGATAGGAAAGAATAAAATAATATAATTTATGAGTCAAACAATATATTAAGCCATCAAATAAGCATAAGCATTCCAATTTCTGTTTTATCATTTATTTATATTAATTTATTTTGGTCGTCATTTTCTTTTTCTCCTTCCGTTCATTATTGTGTTTGTACCCCCAACATAAAAATTGATTAAAAGATCGTGTATATATGTAAATTGAACAAAGGGTCAACGCGCCCCCTGAACTTGTAACACGGGGTCATCTAATCCAATTTATACTTGTTTGAGCAATTAACCCCGAAACTCTTCATTTTTGGATCAAATAACCCCATCATTTATATTTTTATTTCAAAAAATAAATTTAGAATAATTATATCGCAACAATTAGGGAAGAATCTAATTATTTTTTTGTTGTGATAAATAGATAAACGGACCGAGAACAGCAAAGGCCAATCCACAGCACATCTCGGACCCACCGAGATAGGCCAATCCACAGCACATCTCGGACCCACCGATATAGGTCAAACATAACAAATAGAGCACACCAGGGGCGGCTCACAACACATCTCGGACTCACCGAAGTACACCAAACGCAACTAATAAGAATAAACCGGAATGTCACGACATCACAAACCGATCAGAGCGATAACCTAAAATAGAGCATATCCCTGTAGTCACCGAGCACAACCACTCCGAACACACGGGACAAATCTGTCAGAACGTACTCTGACATTCCAGACAAAACAGCTGCACAGACAAAGAGAATGAAGTCAGACCTGTCGGCCCAGACAAAGAGAAACAAAGAACTTAATATAAAAGGCAAAAGGAAAGTAGGTAAAAAGGTTAATTCTCTTTCTCTCTCTAAAACTCTTAGCCTCTTTTCACTTCTTATTCTTTCTCTCACTAAAGCAGTTACTAACTAGACCGTCGGAGTGGTTTGCCGGAATCCCCTTCCGGCACCCTTCTCACGGTTGTTTTGTACCTTGTAGGTACGGCCTAGAAGTGTTCATCAGAGATAGCTACGATTCAAGGTTACAAGTTATCATTTGGCGCCGTCTGTGGGAAAGAAAATAAGAAAGCTTCCCCTTTCTATCCTTTTGGAAACTAATAGGATGAGTAGAGTAGAAGGAGATGATCCTGCAATCGGAGACAATAATACGCAAAGCAGTAGAACGGGAGAGGGACTCAACGCTCCACCGAGAAGAGCTGGCGGCGAAAGCTCGTTTTGCCCGGTCACTACATCGATGGCGGGCGTTCACCCGAGCCCTATGTCAGGGATCACCACTTATTACCCGTGGGGAATGCCATCGTCGAGTAACGTTCCTCCAACATCATACTCCACCCCTACGCACCAAACCACTCAAACTTTCTTACGACCGGGCGTAACCCACATCAACCTCACATTCACCCCGAACACCACCCCCGCACCTGGACAAACCACCACAGAAGTCCAAAACCCTACGCCAGCACAAATCCAAGAATACATCGAATTTCATACTCGGCAGCTAGCTTTCCTTCAACAGGTACAACAGGTCCATACTCGACCAACAGCCCCAACTGCAACCCAGGATAACACTACCACTCCACCATACATACCGACCGCACCACCTTACCCACAGGAATTCTACCAAGGCCAAAAAACACCCGAGGAAGCAAACCGCGAGAAAAATCCACGAGAACAAAACCCAGAACCAGCACAGACCGGACATAAAGCTCCAGAGGGGCATAAAAAGACACCAAAACGGGTTGAGATCGAGGAGAGCGTACACAGCTCGGGCGCTAATTCACCAAAGAAAAAGAACCTGGAACAAGAAATCACCGAAAGAGTCAGAACCGAGATGGAAAAATGTAGAAGGAGAGAGCCGAGAAACACAAGCTTCCTAAACATCGGAAACCCATTGTCGGCAGAAATACGAGAAGAACCCTTCCCTTTAAACTACAAAACACCGCAGTTAGACGATTACAATGGAACAGGGGATCCGATCACGCACTTGAGTTGTTTCCAAGTAGTCATGATGGTACAATGTTTGTCCGAAGCGGCCGTCTGCAAACTTTTCCCGACTACCCTAAAAGGACCAGCTGCCATCTGGTATCAAAGCCTAAAAGAAGGCTCCATCCGAAGCTTCGACGAGCTGGCAAGAGCTTTCCGAACACATTTCGTTCCAAGCATACAACGAAAGAAAAAGTCCAGTGACTTAAAACTTTGCTACCAGAAACCAGGAGAAAGTCTGCAGAGTTACATCAGCCGATTCAACGCAGAAGCGGTCGAAGTGGGAAATTTGAATGATGATACTGTGATAGACGCAATGAAAGACAACACAACAATGATGGCCTTCCGGGATAACCTGATAACAAACCCAGTACAAACTTACTCCCAGCTGATGGACCGAGCCTGGAACTACATAAATTTAGACAAAGAACAGCGGCGAAAAGCCGCACAAACTACAACATCGTTCCGAACACCGAGGCCTAACTTCGATCAAAGTGCCAGGCACGACAGATTCGGACCAAGGAACCAACAACAAGCCGGCCCGCAGCGAGCAGACCCACACCGACCAGTAAAAGTAGAAGACCAAGCTTTCATTCCACTCAATACCCCGAGATCACACATCTTGATGTGGATACAAAATAACAATGAGCCAGTGAGATACCCACCCAAACTACAATATGAGGGAGACAGGAAAAAATATTGTCAGTTCCACGACGGTCACGGCCATGTTACCGACGAATGCGGAAGCTTGAAAAAAGAAATCGACCGTTTGGTACAAGTCGGTCGGTTAAAAGACTTTGTAGCACAGAGCAAAAGTTACAACTCAGGAGGAAGAAACCAAAGGGATAACAATGGAAAAAGAGAGGAAGCACCGCCACCAAAAAGACAAAACGTGTCAGGAATAATTAACACAATAGCAGGCGGAATGACGGACCCAGAATACAAACGAGGAAGACGGAAAAGGCAGAAGATGGTAATGAACATATCAATGGCGAAAACTATGCCAGAAGTAAGCTTCGGTCCAACTGACGGGGAAGGAATAGATTTTCCCCACCAGGACCCGCTGGTAATCTCGGGTTTGATAGAAAATTTCTGGGTAATGAGACAATTGGTAGACGAAGGAAGCTCAGTTAACCTAATCACGAAACAGGCATATCTCGGAATCGGCTGCTCAATACTGAATCTTAAATCAGTCAAAACCCCCTTAGTTGGCCTAGGGGGAACACCGGTACAAGCCGAAGGAGTGGCAGAATTAACGGTAGAGCTGGGGAAAGAAAACGGATCCACAGAAGGAGGCCTGGTCGGCATCACTAAGAAATTTAAAACACTGTTCATGGTTGTTGATATGCCGCTTGCTTACAACGTCATACTCGGCCGACCTATGTTGTATAGCACAGGAGCGGTCACATGCATTAAATACTTGTGCATGAAAATACCAACCGAGGAAGGAGTGGTAACAGTCAGGGGAAGGCAGGACATAGCCAAGCAGTGCTACCTGGTATCGATGGAAGCGGTATCAGAGACGCTAGCCATTGAAACAATGGAGATACCAGACTCGGATGAAGGAAAGCTCGAACCACACGGAAAGATAGAAAGAGTTAGTCTGGCAGGTATAACACCAAGATCGGTCCAGTTAGGCGCAGAACTACCTAAGCCAGTAAAACAGGAGATAACCGACATGCTGATCAGAAACGAAGTCGAATTCGTCAATACACCAGGAGAAATAGAGGGAGTCGACCCAGCCATAATATCACATAAACTCAATGTCGACCCAAAACACAAACCAGTCAAACAAAAGAAAAGAGCTTTCGCAATAGACAGACAGATCGCCATCAGAGCCGAGGTAGACAAACTGCTAGCAGCAGGCTTCATCAGAAGAGTATATTACCCTGAGTGGTTATCCAATGTCGTGCTCATAAAAAAGCCGAACGGAAAGTGGAGACTGTGCATAGATTTCACAGATCTAAACCGAGCATGCCCAAAAGACAGCTATCCCTTGCCAAACATCGACCAGTTGGTCGACTCAACCAGCGGCTACGAAGTCTACTCGTTCATAGACGCAGCCCAAGGATACCACCAAATCCCAATGCACAAAGATGATGAAGAAAAAACTAGCTTTGTTACCGACAACGGCACATACTGCTACAAACAAATGCCATTCGGACTAAAAAATGCAGGGGCAACATATCAACGTCTAATGAATTTCGTGTTCAAAGACCAGATCGGTCGCAATATGGAAGTTTATGTAGACGACATCATCGTCAAGTCCAAAAAAGTAGAAGATCATGCGAGAGACTTGGAAGAAGTCTTCACAAAGCTAAAAAAATACAAACTCAAGCTAAATCCAGACAAGTGCGCCTTCGGAGTCCCAGCAGGAAAATTCCTAGGATATCTCATCTCCCAGAAGGGTATCGAGGTAAATCCAGAAAAAACAAAAGCAATCCTAGATATGAAGGCGCCAAAATCAGCTAAAGAAGTTCAGAAGCTAAATGGAAAAATCACAGCCCTCGGTCGATTCGTGTCCAACTCGGCCAAAAGATGTCTCCCATTCTTTAAAACATTGAGAAATGCGAAAAAGTTCGAGTGGACCGATGAATGTCAACAATCTTTCGAAGAACTCAAGAAATTCCTGAGTTCACCACCATTGCTCGGAAGGCCGGAAACCGGAGAAGTATTATACCTATACTTAAGTGTCACTAATGAAACAGTGGCATCGGTACTGGTGAAGGAGGAATTGACCGAGCAAAAGCCGGTATATTACACAAGCAAGGTGTTGAAAGGTCCCGAGATCCGATACAGTAAAATTGAGAAGTTTGCACTCGCATTGGTCTTAACAGTGGAAAAGCTAAAAAGATACTTTCAAGCTCACACTGTTATTGTCCGAACAAACCAACCCCTACGAAAAGCGCTGGCAAGACCGGAAACATCAGGACGGCTAATCAACTGGTCAGTCATGATAGGATCATACGACATCAAATACGAGCCGCGAACAGCAATGAAAGCCCAGATCTTAGCCGACTTTGTAGCCGAAACAACAACACACGACCAACCCACCGAAGTAGACAAGGGTCTTACCAGCTGGGCACTGCAGGTCGATGGGGCATCAAATATAACCGGAGCCGGAGCAGGCATAATACTAAGAGGACCACACAAAATCAAAATGCAACACTCGATCCACCTAAATTTCCCAGCAACCAACAACGCAGCAGAGTATGAGGCTTTGATAAATGGACTAAGGATGGCTACAGTAGTCAAGACTGAATATGTCAAAATCCAGAGTGACTCTCAGCTAGTGGTTAATCAGGTGCTCGGGTCATACGAGGTGAAAGACCCGGAAATGAAAAAATACGTAGACCGAGTAAAAGAGCTACTTACAAAAATTACCGAAGAAGGCGGGAAATGGGAGTTGGAGCAAATCCCCAGAGAAGAAAACACCGAAGCAGACACACTAGCAAAGGCAGGAGCATCCAGAGAGATAATGCCGAGCATACCATGCTCAGTTCAAAACTTCAGCAGTATCCAAAATCCTGAAGTCACATTCCTCATAAACCCTTTAGATCAGTGGATGGAACACATCATTTCATACATCGAGAATGGGAATCTGCCCGAGGATAACAAAGCAGCAAAGAAAGTAAAACGCCGAGCACCACACTTCTCATACAGAGACGGGACTCTGTACAAAAAATCCTTCTCACACCCCTGGTCCAGATGCCTCACAGTAGAAGAAGGGAAATATGTATTGGCCGAGATACACAAAGGTATATGTGGGAGTCACATCTCGCATCTAGCTCTCTGCCGAAAAGCTGTTTTACAAGGTTACTACTGGCCGACACTGGCACAAGACGCAGCAAACCTGGTACAAAAATGCGAAAAATGTCAGTACCACCAAAACGTCCACCATCAGCCAACAGCGGAACAAAACCCAATAATAAGCCCTTGGCCATTTAGCATGTGGGGAATAGACATTGTCGGGCCTTTTCCAACGGCAAGTGGACAACAAAAATTCCTGATAGTAGCAGTTGACCACTTCTCAAAATGGGTAGAAGCCGAAGCTGTGTCCACCATAACAGAAGCGCGAGTTCGAAGCTTCGTCCGAAGAGAAATCATCTGTCGTTTTGGGATTCCAAAAACCATCATAACCGACAATGGGAAGCAATTCGACAACAAAAACTTCAGAGAATTCTGCAGGGAAAAAGGAATTGACCTAAGGTTCACTTCGGTCACCCACCCACAAAGCAACGGAATGACAGAAGTCACCAATCGGACCATTGTTAATGGCCTGAAAAAACGCCTCGACGAAGCTAAAGGTCGATGGGCCGACGAGCTACACAACGTACTATGGTCATACAGAACCACCCCAAAAGCTGGCACAGGAAGAACACCATACAGTTTGACCTATGGGTGCGAAGCAATGGTACCAGTCGAAATTGGCATGCCCACCATCAGAGTACAATACTTCGACGAACAACAAAACGAAGAAAATACCAAAATTTGCCTCGATCTGCTAGAAGAAAGAAGAGATCAAGCATTAATGCACATCGAAGCATACAAACAAAGGATGGCAACATATCATAACAAACGAGTCAAACCTTTGACATTCGAAGTAGGCGACCTAGTACTACGACGAGCCGATATAGCAAGAGGAAACGCAGGCATCTCCAAGCTCGGAGCTAATTGGGAAGGGCCTTACCAAGTAAAGAAAGTAGGAAAAGGTGGAGCCTACCACTTAACCTACATGTCCGGAAGAGACCTACCAAGAACCTGGAATGCCAGAGTTCTCAAAAGATTCTACCAGTAGACAACATTCAGTTAATCGAGTCTGTCAGGGGTTTTTTCACTTGCATTTAGGTCAAAGTCGGCTGTAGGCCCAAAATGCAAGTTTTTCCCCTATCAATAAAAGAAAAAGAAAAAAAAAAACGAAATGTGCAACACCATAGTTAGAAAAAAGCAAACGCTTTATCCGAACAAAGCAATCGCTTTATCCGAACAAAGCAATCGCTTTATCCGAACAAAGCAATAGCTTTAAACGACTTAAAGCAATCGCTTTATCCGCACAAAGCAATAGCTTTAAAAGACTTAAAACAATCGCTTTCTCCGCACAAAGCCTCTCCGCACAAAGCCATAGCTTTAAATGACTTACAACAATCGTTTTATCTGAACAAAGCAATAGCTTTAAGCGACCTAAAGCAATCGCTTTATCCAGACAAAGCAATAGCTTTAAAAGACTTAAAACAATCGCTTTCTCCGCACAAAGCCATAGCTTTAAATGACTTACAACAATCGTTTTATCTGAACAAAGCAATAGCTTTAAACGACCTAAAGCAATCGCTTTATCCAGACAAAGCAATAGCTTTAAAAGACTTAAAGCAATCGCTTTCTCCGAACAAACTCATAAGTTAAAACAACATAGAAACAAAGAAAAAACAAATAACCAAATAAAAACCGAGCACACAGATGAAACAAAAAAGGGAAACTATATATATAGATCACTTGGAACAATCCGAACAAAAAGTTGATTTATTACAAAAACTAATTTATTACAGCCCGAGAAATATCATCGGGCAACTGCGCACCGTTTCCAGACATGGAACCACCACCCTCACTCAGCCCGGCCTCTTCATAATGACTCACATCAAGATGGCCGAGCACCGAAGGAACAACAGTTGTCTGACCAGTCCTCTGGTCACTAGCCACTTGGGCATTCTCTTGATCTATCCGATCAAACTCTTTGCTCAGCTCGGCTATCATTTCGGTAGCTGCATCAGACACTTCGGCCTTCTTGCGCAGGAACACCTCGTACATAGCAGCTACGTCCAGATAAAGACATTCCGGATCAGCGTCAGGGAGCAACAGAGGCCCCACTCTATCTTTCAGATCATCCTCCAGAAGGTCAGTCAATTGACCGAACTCAGCTGTAACCTCGGTTCGAACAGCCTTTATAGCCTTCTCCAGCTCCTCCGAAGATAACCGCTTCTGCTCAGCCAAAATCGCATCATGCTGCTCTCTCTGCTTGATGAGCTCCAACTCATGTTTTCGTTTTAGCTTAACTCGAGCCTCGGTCAAACTAGCCACCTCTTTCTTCAGATCAGCAATCTGCGCATTATACTCATTGATATGATTATCAAGCACAGATTGAACATTGGCTCGAGCAATCTGCTCAGACTCCAAGGCAGCAGCAGCAGACTCGGCTTTCTCCCGATCAGCAGACGCCTGATTAACTAAGTCGTCCTGAACCGAACGGGCACCGAGCAGGTGGTTGATCAACTATCAAAAATAAAAATCAGGATCAGCACAAACCACATAAAAATACATATAAACAAAATCAAAAATTTCTACCTGAAAGGCAACCCCCATCAATAAAATCCCGAGGATGAACAATCTTCATACCATCTACATCCTTCGGAAGAGAATAGAGACGGGCCAGGGAAAGAGCGGTAGGATAATTCTCAACAGTATCCGCCGACGTCTTCCTCTTCAAATACCGAGCAATGACAGAAGAAGTCAAAACCGGATCAGCTGTATTCTCGGCTGGGACTTCAACGGTATCCACAGCCTTACCCTTCCCCTTCCGAGACAGACCTTTATCTGTCACCGGTAAATCGGCGTTAAAGACCGGGATAGACACGGACTCAACCCCCGGTCCAGCAGCAGCCATACCAGCATTCAAAGCCAACACAACAGGCTCATTCGGCCTCTCGTCACCCGACGCATCCTGAAAAGCGTCAATCTCAGCAGATAAAGGATCAACACCCTGATCAGAAGGCCTCTTGCCAACAGTTTTCCCCCTTTTCCGTTTCTTCTCAGCAAGAGGAGGCACCGCCTCCAAATTTATACCGGGACCACCAGCTTTAAGAACATCAGCCATCTTCGGCTGAGAAGCATCCACAGTCCGAGACGCCTGTCCCTTGGTCGGTCTAGGTCGCCTCCCAGCAGTAAAAGCAGCCATATCCATCGCTACAAAAGCAAAATAACAAAATAAATTAAAAACCACCGACGTACAACATAACGACACACTTATGCCAAAGCGAATACAACAGACAAACAAAAACTACAAAAATAAAAACCGAGAACAACCTTGGCGATTAGGGTTAAACTTTACAATCCTCAACCGAGGAATGAGCTCCTCAGTATTCACAGGGCCGATCTGCCCCAACAAAACCTGAAGACGAGCATGTGCTGTTTCTCGGATCTTATCCCTCCTAATGAAAGTATGCTCCGGAGATACACATGACCAGCAGCGAGGCAGTTCGGTAAAAGCCGAGGGATGCCTAAGTCTAAACCAGTCCACCCTAAAACGTTTAAGGGACGTGGTAACATTCTCAACTATTCGCCTAGGCTCCGACTTAAGAATTTTAAAATAAGCGAAGTCATACTCGCCATTAAAAACTAGACAATACATACTAGCAAAATTTTTTACCGAGAAAGGTATTTTATTTTTTAAACAAAGAGCCCGAACGGTAAAGAAATGCCTAATACCGTTCGGATGAAATTGACTCAAAGGCATCTGATACCACCGAAGCAGATCAACTAAGTCGGTCTGAAAGGGAATCCTAACACCAGAGTGAAGATGCTCCACACAAACAATTACATACCCCGGGTCTACAGGGGCATTTATGGTTATACCCGGGGGAGACAACTCTAAAGTGTAACCGTCCGGAATCCTAAGTTTCGATCCTAAATAGTCCAAATAATGTTGGTTAAGCTCGGCAAATGTGGTCTCCATCATCACCCTCCTAACAGCAGCAGTTTTGGACTTCCTAGGTCTAACACGCCTAGGCCGAGCATAAGAAGTCGCTTCCGAGCATACCAAATCATCTAACCTATTCTCACCAACAATACCATCTTCGGTATCTTCGACAGGATCACTATCACTACTACTAAGGTCCTCATCAATATTCATATCTAGGTCTCGCTCGGACAGGTTCTGAGAATCTTCTTCGCCCGACATTTATTCACTAAAGGCCAAAAAGAAAAACAGATAATCAACAGAAATAAACCCTAAGTATACAAGATCAACGAACAAACAAGCAAGAACAGAGACAAACAAAGGCAAAAATTAAAAACAGATCAAACGGAACAAAAACGGGAAAACTTACGATTAAATCTTGAAGATAAGGAAGAACAGTAAGAACAAGCAAGAACAGCAAGAACAGCAAGAAAAGCAAAAGAACAGTTGAGAGAGCAAAAGAAAATCAAGAGAAAAGAAAATGAGAAATTAAACAAAGAAAGGTTTTTATAGAAACCGAACAAGGGCAACTGAAGAGTCACTTCAAAAAACGCACCAAAACCAAAGGACACATCAATAAATGTGCTAGTGGGGGACAACATGTATGACACAAACAGCAAACAAAAGACACGTGTAACAAAAGCGCTGGCAATAAATACACACAATAAAAGCAAAACACACTCGGACATAAAATCCTTGGACATAAATATCCAACACGCCAGGGGGGGACTTGTGATAAACAGATAAACGGACCGAGAACAGCAAAGGCCAATCCACAGCACATCTCGGACCCACCGAGATAGGCCAATCCACAGCACATCTCGGACCCACCGATATAGGTCAAACATAACAAATAGAGCACACCAGGGGCGGCTCACAACACATCTCGGACTCACCGAAGTACACCAAACGCAACTAATAAGAATAAACCGGAATGTCACGACATCACAAACCGATCAGAGCGATAACCTAAAATAGAGCATATCCCTGTAGTCACCGAGCACAACCACTCCAAACACACGGGACAAATCTGTCAGAACGTACTCTGACATTCCAGACAAAACAGCTGCACAGACAAAGAGAATGAAGTCAGACCTGTCGGCCCAGACAAAGAGAAACAAAGAACTTAATATAAAAGGCAAAAGGAAAGTAGGTAAAAAGGTTAATTCTCTTTCTCTCTCTAAAACTCTTAGCCTCTTTTCACTTCTTATTCTTTCTCTCACTAAAGCAGTTACTAACTAGACCGTCGAAGTGGTTTGCCGGAATCCCCTTCCGGCACCCTTCTCACGGTTGTTTTGTACCTTGTAGGTACGGCCTAGAAGTGTTCATCAGAGATAGCTACGATTCAAGGTTACAAGTTATCACATCCCTTACCTCCGATTTGTATTTTACGCGTTTTAAAAATATAATTATGGGGTTATTTGACTCAAAAATGAAGAGTTTTGGGGTTAGTTGCTCAAACAAGTATAAATTGGGTTAGATGACCCCGTGTCACAAGTTTAGGGGGCGCGTTGACCCTTTGTTCTATGTAAATTTCCTTGCTAGCCATCATCATTAAAAAAATGCTATTTTCCAACTTTATTTGTAAAATTACTCTAGTTTTAAAACATAATTTATCTATTTTTTTAAGATTAATCCCAATAAAATTGCGGATTTTATCAGTTATAATCAAATCTTTTAAAACCGACTAATTTAACTCATTTTGAGATATAAAATCTTTTCTAAATATTCGTGAACCAAATCGAAATAATTATCATTTGTGAATGGACTAAATTAGGCGACTCGGGTTGATTTCGCTAAAAAAAGTTTCAAACATAATCATCAAAATCGGCAAGTTTAATCCATTCACGAATGACAAATTTTTCGGTTTGATTCACGAATAGATAGAAAATGTTTCAAATATTCTAAAAATTTATTTATGATTATTTAAAAAATAATTGAGTTATAGTTTTGTTAATAAAAACATATATATATATATATATATATATATATATATATATATATATATATATATATATATATATATATTAAAAAGTAATATATCCTAATAGGGGTAGTTTTGTTTAAATAATTAAAAATATTAAAAAAACTGTCAGCTGTTGGCAAAAAGCTATCAACTGTTAGCAAAAATATCCAAAATAAAGTTTTTCAAAAAGCTCCAAAATGAATTTTTTCAAAAACCATTTGTTAGAAGTCTAAAAAGCTTCAAAAAACTTTTAGAAAATTATCATCAAACACTTTAATGGAACTTTTTGAAAAGTAAAAGTTAAAAACTCCACCAAAAAGATAAACCAAAACACCCACTATATTTTGAGAAATTTACAAAAATATCTAAAAAATTAAGAATATTTATTAAAATTACTTCAAAAACCGAAAGTTTACAAATGTAACTAAAAATTTAAATATTTATTTTTTACTCCGCAGTTTCAAATAGTTGCAAATAGTTTCAAAAAACACAATTTGAAACTATTTTACAAAATTCAAATACAATTTATAATAGAGTTTCAAACGGTTTCAAAAAAAATTGAAACTGTTTTATAAACCGTTTCAAAGACAGTTTCTAATTGGGTTTCAAACGGTTTATAACGGTTTTTTAAAAAATAATTTGAAACCGTTTTAAAAAAAACAGTTTCTATTACAGTTTCAAAAGGTTTCAAAAAGTTTCTAAATTAACATTTTTGAAAACAGTTTATACACAGTTTCAAACAGTTCAAAAAAAAAACGGAGTATTTTTACAAATTTTCAGAGTAAAAAAATCAATTTTCGGAGTAAAAAAAATAAATTTTCAGAAAAAAGGTAAAAAAATAATATTTTACAAAATGGAGTATCTTTGTAAATATTTTATAAAAAAAAAAGTATTTTGTGCAAATTTCTCTTATATTTTCGGACAAATAAATGATTCTTCTTTTTTTTCATATATTATTGTCTTTTCTTCAAAGACGGTGAAATTGTTTTTATAACTTGATAAGAAGATTTTGTATACATCTTAACGGATTTGATGTGACTTATCATGTTGTTTAATGAGCTAATGTACTTATAAAAACATTATAGATAATTTATGTAAGAAATAGATAAATTAAGGATCATAAACAATTGCAAAGAAACGAAAAAATATATTTAAATTTAATGATAAATTAATATTTTTGTCATTTTTAAAAACATAAATGAGCAAATATTCTATATTAAAATTACAGTAGACATTTTCATATTTTCAATGTATCAAAAATCAATCGGAGCAGAGGTCTATTTTCCAATTTATGATGTTTTGAAGATTGACATCCGATTAAATTTGCTTACTTGTATATGTGACCCCTTTGCATTAAGTGAATAATTTAAAATATAGACTTTAAATAAGTTTATTCTTCACAAGATTTGAACTAGTTATTCTAAAAAATTTAGTAAATTAAAAATTAAGTCATTTGGAGATATCTAAAGAGAGATATTTTTTGCCCCACAAAAATAGATTAAATTGCTACTTTGGGCGTCCCTGAAGATGCTTATCGTATATTGGCATTGCCTTTACCTTATATTTGTTTACCAGATAGACTTATTTGGACACACACTAATTCTGGTAATATCATTCGAAATCTGGGTACTATATTGCTCATAAAGAAAAATATTCAGATCATATATATCCTATAATAGCCTTCTCAAAATCAGAATGGAAACAATTTTGAAACATTGATATACCTTCTGAGATTCGGATTTTTCTTTGGAGAGCTTTCTATCAAGCATTGCCTACTGGTTTTGGCTTATTAACTAGGTTAGGCAGAGATTTTCCTTGTGTTCATTGTGGCGATGAGGAAAATTTACATCATTTATTTTTTATGTGTCGTTTTGCTCAAAAAGTATGGTTTGCCTCTCCCCTTTCTCTGCGGTCTGATTCTCTTCTACTAATATCTTTTGATGTATAGTGGAAACAATTGCAAACTAGCTTTTCTTTAATTGATGATTCTAGTGCAAATATGGAATTGCTTTGTTTTCTCTTATGGTATATCTAGAAAGCTAGAAACTCCAGAATATTTAAGGATCAGATAATTTCAGAACTTCAAACAGTATCATTGGCATTTCAAGCTCAGATTGAATATGCATTACAAAAACAGGCTTTGAATGCAGGATCTACTGAGCAACTTCCATCAATTACTACTTCTCATACTTCGGTAATTCCTGAAGGTACTATCAAGCTCATTTTTGATGCTGCTACATCCGCTAAACATTCTTTTGTTGTTGTAGCTGTGATGGCTAAAGATAGTTCGGATGTAATCATTGCTCGATTTGATGCTTTGTTTTCGATATATATGGGATCCTGGAATTTTGGAGTTTATGACTTTAAGGGAAGCATTGAATTGGGTAATTTTTAAGGGTTTGAAGATTTTAATTCTTGAAGGTGATGCTCTCCAGGTAACTCAATCCTCCTAGAATTACTACTCTACTTAAAATTATATTACTTGAGTTGCCATATTATATATTTGCAACTTTGCACATCATGATTTCTCCAAACAAATTTGACTAGTTCATCTTATCTTAAAGTTAGATTTTCAAAATATCATTTTGAGACTTTTAGAAATATTTTCAAATAATTTAAAAAACTGTTTAAAACCATTTGAAATGATTTTAATACTTGTATTAGAAACAGTTTTTTTTAGCTTATATGGACTCAAAAATTCTGTTTTCTAATCCGCCATGCAGCCGGACCCTGAAGTGCAAGCCCGGCGGAGACCAGGATATTATAGAAACTTTTTCAGGTTCGTTTGAACTAGCTCGGATTCAACCCCGTTTCTAACTACTGGATTCGTACCAACAAGATGAAAAACTTCCGAGTGCAAGACACTCCGGGTCTATAAAGTTAAAAAGTATTACTAACCTTTTTCATGTATATATATATATATACTGCTCTTGTGTATGTTTGTATTGTTTTAACGTTTCTCAAAGCATTGTCCATATCCAAATTTTAACAAGTTAATGAACCTATCACGTTAACTTAGCTCTAAATCTAGCAAGTTCAGATCCAAATATTAACATGCTAATGAACCTAACCACGCTACCTTAACTCTAAATTCAGCAAGTTCAGAAAATCACTTAGAAGTCATAGTGCTGGTATGAAAATGTAATAGTGGTTGTATAGCCATTTAAGATGACCTAATAAAATCAATCTCGCTTATACATCATGTTTAGGTTTTGTGCATGTATGACAAATACCCACCTCTGTTTGCTACATGATGAAAACCACCATGATTAGATGATTGTGTTAGGAATACATGCTTCATGTCTCACATGTTAGTCCAGATCGAGTCATATGCACGTCTCACATACTTTACCGTTTTCCAAACTTGTTTACGTTTCCAGCACATTATCCTATAGACTGCATGTATGATTGCCATGAGATAACTGGATATGCCATGTACATACGATGCAACAATAAACAAGTATAAGAATTTTTATAGTGTACATCGAACCCAATCTTTTAGTCCGATGTAAGGTGCTCTCACCCATGCGAGAGCCAGTTGGTATAAAGAACATTCTCTAGTTAGCTACGTGACGACTCCATTTTTCAAAATCTTTTCAGATTCGAAGTCAGCCATAAGCGTGGGCGAGCGCCCGCTCACAATATTTTATTTTTCTCAAAAGAAAATCTATATACATTGATATTTGGTTTTAATTAACTCTGATAAATATAGTCAATTAATAGAATTCATTAGTTTTCCTTAAAAACTAATTTTAAAACTAAAAAACTTGTAAGTAAAATTGTAAACTTTATGAAATTTATATAGAATAAAGGATCAATTCACCCCCTCAACTTCCGCTTTTGGTACAAACAAACTCAAAACTTGCGTTTTTGTATCAAAAAGCCCCTTTTTTCACTCTCACCCAAGCAAATGAACTACACTCTCTATAGAAAAAGTGGAAAAAATTAAAAAAAAAACCTCAATATTTTATTCATCTTTTAAATTAATCCTTAATAATTTTTAATTTTCATTTATATCTTTATAATTTTAAAAGTTCAATAATTATTTTAATTTTTAATAAAAACTAAAGCACCTTTTTTCCCTTTCCGGCCACCATTCGTTCTTCACCCGCCATAGTCCTCCGCTCCCACCTACCCCTCCGCCATGAACGGATGAACTTATGTTCATCCCTTTTAGGGATGAATGATTTTTTTCATCCCTTTACGCCTAAAAGGGATGAAATAAACGGTTGAGGATTTCAGTCTCGCGGCGGTAGTCGGGAGGACGGAGGTGGCGGCGGTAGTTTCTGATGAGATTAGGTTTGATTTTAATTAAGTTAATTTATTTAGTGTTAAATAGGTTTTCAATTGTGTTAAATTAATGTTAAATTAAGACTAATTAAATTTAAAATTTGTAATTAGTTCATCCACTCTTTTTTTTGTCAGAGGGGTTCTTTTGATACGAAAATGCAAGTTGCGGGTTATTTTGATACGGAAATGCAAGTTTTGGGTCTGTTTGTACTAAAAGCGGCAAAATTGACTCATTTGATATTTTGTACCAAGTTGAGGGGGCGATTTGATCCTTTGTTCAATTTATATAATACCCAATGCACTTGTGGGGCATTTGAGTGACTATTGAGCAACTGCCACGTTTCATTCCAAATTCATATAGTACTTCACGGTTTTGCTGATCACTGGAAAACAAAAAGCAGCAGCAGCAGGAGGAGGAACGTACGAATGGAAATGGAAGAAAAAGAAGAAGCAAAATGTTCATCTGAAAACAGATATTGGATTTTGAGGCATGGCAAATCCATTCCTAACGAGACTGGTCTCATTGTTTCTTCTCTGGTTTGTCTCTGATTCTTTAGTTATTCAATTCCTTCTCGATTCCATTCACTGAGTTTATTGTTCAAATCAGGAAAATGGGATACGACCAGAATACCAATTAGCAGCTGATGGTGTCACTCAGGCGCAATTAGCCGGGCAATCGTTCCTCAAGGTAACCTATTTATCTCTCTGCCCTTATCAAATTTCATTTCTTTAGGTCTATTTTCACATGAGCTTACAGTTTGAGCACCAAAATTTGGATACGTGTTTAAACATTTAGGAACAAAAATACCCATGTCAAATTGGGCATCATATACATTGTAAGGTTTCACTCAATTAACGTGTCGGACACTTGGCATTTCAAACACGAACCTTCAATTTTAATATAGGAAGCCTTAAAAACGCTGTTTCGATATGTCCGTGTCCATGCTATTTGTAAGCTACTAATAGATTCTTAGCAGAACTACAAACTAAAGTAAATGTTACTGTTATATATAGTAATAGAACACCTTTATTGGACCCTAATTTTTGATTGGATGTTGCATGAGTGTAATTTATGTTAGCTCTTGGGATTACGTTAGTTGTTCAACTTCACAGCATTGAACTAAAGGTAATGCATTTACTAATTTGATACCGATTGATTAATCAAAAGGGCTTTACGATTCATAGTTGTCAAGCTTTTTTGAACCAATTGAGCTTTCAAGATTTAAGTAGAGTTAAGTATTGCATATTGGGGAAAGTATGAAAA
Source organism: Mercurialis annua (assembly GCF_937616625.2). Lineage (NCBI taxonomy): Eukaryota > Viridiplantae > Streptophyta > Magnoliopsida > Malpighiales > Euphorbiaceae > Mercurialis > Mercurialis annua. The sequence continues at coordinate 13,170,061 of NC_065574.1, forward strand.
TACTGGATAGAAAAAGAAAAAAATTGTAGAGATGTTTTGTAAGCTGACATTGTACAGTTCATGTTATTCTTTTCCTTACTAAAAGTCTCATATTTGATTATTGTCGCTTCTAATTAATATTGTTATTCATGTAATAACTCATTCATCTATGTTGCAATGATATGCACACTGACTGTATGTTTTATGCAGGATCTGAAGGAAAGAAAAATACCAGTTGAAAGTGTCCGCATCTGCTACTCTCCATTCGCCAGAACAAGTCACACTGCTAAAGTTGTTGCATCGGTCTTAAATATTCCATTTGACGGTCCTCAATGTAAGGTCAAGTTTCCTTCCTCCTTTTACCGTCACTTTTTAATTAAGCACGAGTGCAGGAAATGAGACTTCATCATTCCACTTGTCTGTTTACTAAATAAATATCCTTGTCGAGTCATTCACACGATATTGTGAGTTGAAAATGAACATATGCTGTATTGTTTAGGTGATGTGGAACCAGAATTGTAAAATTAGGATTGTAATTCTTAGGAGTAGTATTAGGTTCACTATCAAGTCCGTAAATATCTAAAATATGTATTAGTTATTTTTATGCTCTTTAGATGAGCCAGAATCGTATAGTCATTTTCTAAATTATCTAACGAGCTTCCGTTTTTCTTTTAAAATTTATTTTTCATGTCTTGACTATGAAATAAATGTTAATGGACAGGTGATTGAAGATCTTCGAGAACGTTACTTTGGTCCTTCATTTGAACTTATGTCACATGATAAGGTATGAAACCGTAAAGAGAGTTTTGGTTTAATTTAACGGAATGCATATTTCTGCACGACGGCCATTTGTTTTTTTTTATTTTTGACATTTTCATCGAGCTGGTCCTATATGAGGGAGTAGCTTTAGAAATTGAAGCTCAGATGTGTTGTTTCTTTTCTCCACAGTATCCAGAGATATGGGCACTTGATGAGAAAGATCCATTCATGCAACCAGAAGGTGGGGAAAGTGTTGATGATGTTGCTGCTAGACTTGCAAGAGCCGTGGCAATCACGGAGTCAGAGTTTCAAGGGTAACGATTTACATATTTAATAGTTTTATCAAATATTAACATGATTTAATGGATGAAATGAGACGTGTATTTTTCAATTACATTGCTGTCATGTCATGTGTTGTGATTTATATGAATGTTATGTTGATAGCATTGTAACAAACTTGTTTTTTTCATGGATTTATGTGCAGGTGTGCTGTATTGATTGTTAGCCACGGTGATCCCTTGCAAATTTTGCAAACATTAGTGGATGCTGCTAAGCAGCACACTGGTGATGACTTGGCGTCGAGAATTCAAGCAGTTAAAGTCCCTTCAGTACTGTCTCAGCACCGTAAGTTTGCATTGCTTACCGGAGAGCTTCGGCTTGTGATATAATCAATCAACACTTTGCACTCCTGGATATAGCTTACGGTTTTGGCAAATTACTGAATAGGTCGTTTGGTTTTGACCAATTATTGATTGCTTTGTCAAACAATAGAACTAGGGTGTGTATCCAGTTCAAACCGGACCAAATCAAACCAGAATTTTAATCTTTTCAAATTCAAACAGAACTAATAATTTTTTGAATAATTAGATATTTCAAATTGAATATGGTTCAGGTTATACGAAAAGTGTAAAGCTAATTAGAACTCTGCTATTTGTACTTCAAAAAGCAATTACATTTCGAAATATATGCCGGAACAGTACATTGAGAAGAGAAATACTTGTAAATCAATATATCACTACTAGCCATAAAAGAGGCAATACTATGTCTATGAACAAAAATTTCCCATGAAGCAATATTACAATTCAACAGCTATGGCATAGCATACAACAATTTGGTTATGAACATGTATGAAAGGAGTGAAACATCTCAATCTGCAAGCTTTGTGGTAACTCTATACAGCACTTGATCACAAACTCTTTCACAAGAAAATTCTGAACCAAAAATTTCAGTCTCCTTGTGAAGCAGTAAAATATTTATGCACATGCAACCAGCAGCCACCCACTTACCGCCCTTGCGAATTCAGTTTTTCTCCAATCAATCTGATAAATGTCTAATCTTTTGTGACCCATCTGCAGCCTCTAATCTGAATCCCGCTGTAGCTTTGGTCACTGCTGCTTTCTCCCCCACTCTCTCCACTGGTATAACCTGATTTCCGTCGACTCTTCTTTCCCCTAACCACCCCACTGTCACTAATACTACCATTTAAGAGGGGATCATCTATTCCACGAATTACCCTCCGTGTGGGTGAAGAAGTGGCAATGTAACTGTCGTCCTTTGTTCTTCTCCTATCTTTGTCATGTTTCTTTATGTTTTGAGAAATCCTATGCAATTTCTCATTAAACTTTGTGATACCCTTTTCCATAGGTACCACTGCTTGGTTTACAGTGAACTTCACATCTTTCATAATCTGCATAAATTTAAGAAAGCAGTTTCAATACTTAATAAAGAGAAAAGCAGTTTCACTTCTCAAGAGATTCCTCTACGCATATTATATTGAAGACAAGCATGCTGCCTGGATCATACCAGGTGTATCTAGATATGGAACCACTGACTAAACTGGTAAATTAAATTACTATTGCCATTATCTGGGTTTAACCACTTCAGGACGAAGCAATTACTACTTTTCCACTACCACCGGTTCTTTTGCACAGTAATAAACGACAAAAACATTAAGGCCATATAGTGAACCATGGAACAGGAAAGAGAGTGGGAATAGAAATGGGCGTCCAATTTTAAGAAATCTCTTCACAAATTTATTTCGAGATAAATAAATAAATTCCAGCGGCATTACAAGAAATTTAAATTAAAAATAATTTGCTTCTAATAAATTTATCCCTTTCAAAATAATGATATAACGAATAGTTTGGATTCGTTGTATATCAACCAAAAACATGAATCCCATTTCCAAGAATAAGATCTCATTCCCAATTCAAGAGCATAACATGGTCTAAAGACAATATTGTCACTGATTAAGGCGAAAAGCCATCTCTATCATCCTATTACTACCACTGGCAGCACCTTAATTTGCGAAAATGGGTAAATGAACAATTTGTTTCTTCAGAAACAGTTTTGCACACTAAATTTAGAAAAGGAAATCATTCTACTATAATAATCCTTCATTTACTATCAAATTTTTTCACTGAAAAGTAAGGTTAGTGAAGATATTTGTTTGCAACGACGCCATTAGGCACTGACCTCAATGGACATGTCATAATACCAAGTTACCAACCAATAAACAAAATAGCAAGAAAACTTTATCATTTTTCGTATTAAAATATGATTTCCCTCATCAATAACCGCATTATTCAAATGGGACAAATCAGAAAATTAATAATTTATTTATACGGTAAATGTTTTTCTCTTCCAAAATAAATTCTACTGAATGCAGTCTCTGAAAGTCATATGATCATGCACCAAAAACTGAATCAAATTTATGACAAGTTGGGTTTTCTTCATTTTAGACAGCAGCAAGCACTAGAATTAAGACCTAATGAAAACTAGAGAAAAGAATCATTTTGCTATGCTATAAAGTAAAAGTCGAAGGGAATTTCTTTTGGCTGATCAATTTCAGGGGGAGGAACTCAATACTATAGGAAGACAAGAGTGGCAAAAGAAGTGGAAACGCCAACATCCCAATAAATACAAATGATATTTCTGCAGTTGTTAATGTTGGTTAGTTTTGTTCTACGCTACACATATTCGCAAAAACAAAATATATACAAATGATGCAAGAAGACTGGCTCATGAATCAAATCTACACATGATGCCTCCCACTGATTCATTATACAATCAATTAGGACATTTCAAAAAACTAAATAGTTCATTTGTAGCAACCATAACTTTAAATTTTTTTTTCTAAAAATTCCTAATCAATGCGTGCCTATAGATAAAGGATTGAGCACCTAAAACTAATTCCTATAGCTGATAAATTAGGTTCTTTGTTGTAGTAAGATCAAGAAATCCAACCTGTGGAGGAATAGGTCATGTTTACTTCACTATAAAGTATACTGTCACAGGGAAAATTCAAGGTTCTTTTTTATGACAAGATTCCTTTATTTTAAGGAAAAACGTGGGGAGACTGACAGCAAATTGGAAGATAACAAACCTGAAATAAAATTCAATTAATTTTCAAAAACGAATTGGAAACAAGAATAGTACTGTATTTTCAAATAAAAATCCTAAAATCTTGAGAGAATGAACCAAAAAACAAATTTATTGCAATTACGGAAAAAGAAGTAAATGCAATTCCATCATAAGTATCCCTATAAAGTACTCATGAGTAGATCAAATGAGAGCATATTTGATCTTTTTTCGCTCAGGAAGCAACTAATAGCAACAGGAGAATAAGCTATAGTGAATCTCTTCCACACTCTCTCTTGTCTCGCATATAGCTATAGAAACAATATGCAATAACAGAACTGTAATCCCCACACACCACAGGCCCAAAGGAAACATTATGAAACTCCAAGAGAATAATATTAGTAAATGCAAGAAAACTTACATATCCGCCGCCTCCAACAACAACATCTCGAACACTTTCCTTGATGGTCATTCCACTCTTGACATCAATGTCGGGATGAGGGAGACGTAACTTTGTGGGTCTTTCACTGTCTCTAACCTCATCTGGATCTAGAGGACAATCAACAGATGCATAATCTCCAAGAACAGAAACACTTCCAGAAACACGGTCACCCATCAGCTCATAAGTTTTTGCGGGGAACACATATAGATGAACGACAGAAGCAATGCCCATCTGTGCTGGACAAATGAATAGACATGTTATACTTTAATTTTTGAATGAGAATTAGAGCAGTTGCAGATTTTATTGCAAAATCCATGATGAACACTTAATACATTTTCAAGACTATTTTTGCAACACACAACTGAACCAGGTATTAGGCAGTGTATTAAACATACATGACCCTAAATTTCAGAACTTTATAAGACATAACCTAAATGTTAGCGTAGTTATCATTAGTAACTTCCTCCCTAAGTCTGTCCTTGACCGCCAACCAAACAGATAACTGTAATGAAGCTTAATTAACTTAAGGAACAAATATAGGTTCTAAATTTGATCGCATCTTACCCGTGGCTCTATTTTTCACAAGATACAAGTATGACAATTTTATCATCTGGACTTAATAGACTTATTAAGAGTTCAATTTCCAAATAAACAGCAAGGAGAACAGTGGTATAAGTTTGGCCCAAATCTATTTGCTCTACATTTTCTAAAGATGTAGTCACAAATCAGTTTGGCCCCAGTAAACTTGGAATTAAGCTGAACTACTCTTAACAGTATTTATTCTGTATTTTTTAAGTCAAGATTACAGGACGGGTTCGTAGAACAACAGAACAAGCCAGGTAGCTTTATTATCATGTAGTCTAAAGTGCATTTAAACAGCCACAAATTATTTGAACATAAAAAATAAACCCCCCGCCCCTATAGAAAAAAGGTTTCAAGCTACATATCCAGGACTTCACTCTTGCTCGTCTCCTCTGGTAATGACTTCCTATCGAAATTTAGCCACTCAAAAAGCGTTTCTTTTATCAACAAGATTTAAAATGAACCCAATCCCAGTGCTTAACTTCAACTGCCACACCAACCCTATATCCACTGTACATTTGCTTCTTAATTGCTTGAGCCTGCCCCCTAATTTTATAACTTATCCAAGTGTTATGAGTTTCTTACAGTTACCAAAAATAAACAAATGCAGCAACTGAATCCAAACTCCGGTTTTAAATCTCCTTCACCCAGTAATCATCTTGTGGTAAAATGCTCATTCAATCATGAGATAGACTAGAAATTTTGTTGGATAAGAGTAGCTACAATCAGAATAATTAAACAATAATAAAATTCTTTGAAAAAAACAGAATAATGAAAAATTATAAAAAATTTCAAAAATCAAACAACATTTAAGACGCATAAATCACCAACATTAAAAACTTAAGTAAAATCAGTAATGGTTGTTGGAGAACTAGTTATAACATAAAAGATTAATTAGATAATTTGTGCTCATCATTTTGACTCAGTTGATACACAAAACTATCTACTAAATAATCAATTATTTAAGGCAGGATATGTATTCATTCTCTCAGTACCACATTCAGTAATCAAACTATGCCCAAAAAACAATGATGCACAATAGCAGTTATGGAAGTTAAGAATATCAACATGCTTTTCTGATAAAACACAAGCAGGAAACTATATTGAAAGACGTATACCTCTATACAGATGATGAAGTCCTGGACAGTTGATTTAGGCAAGCCTTCTGCCAGAGCACTTTTGAATATACCAAGGGAGTAGAATAGAGCAATTGCCACTCCTTGCCACCAAGTCAAAAACACAATTGACTTAAATGTCAGGAACTTGTACAACGGTTTTATGTGTGCCAATTCATCATGTGTAGCAGTATAAAATTGAACCAAACAGTACAAAGCCCAAGATTGGCTGAAATTCAGAACCACTGCAATATAAGTATACCTACAGAATCAGAATCACCAGATAAGTAGTGTGATTAGGGTTTTTGTAAGAGAGTCTAAAATAATTTATCCGCTAAAATTATATAAAACATTAAAGCCAAGGGTTTAATAGAAACTTTTCAAAATTGAGGGGGAAACAGTAGTTTGGACCTAAGCTCATGACAGCAATAGTAATTAACCCTAAATACAATAATTCATAAAATTATTCAATAGAAGCTTAAACACTTGATAGAATACACATAAATGTAAAAGTATTAGTATCATCACCCCTACAAGATGAGGTTGTAAACATGTAATTACGACAATATTGGTCATAGTAATTTTTGCCAAGTGATTCTACTAAATTAGTCATAAGTCTACAATACATGATTGCACATACTATGAAGCTTAAACTTGCTGCCCACAAGCCTAAATGAGCTCATCACACTCAACACTGGCTCAATTGTCAAACAATCCCCACAATTATGCTTCATAAGAAATTAAGCAAACCCTTATAAAGTTGAATAACTAAGCCAATTACAAACAGCTTACACTGCTTCCAACCCTATGTATGACTATATATCCATAGAGCTACAGCTTAAGGGATGCATGTACAACTAATCTAACAAAACAAATCAATTGACTATGAGAATGCATGAAATCTAATCCTCTGAATTATTCAAGAGAAAGGAGGAAAATCATGAATGGCATTGTCGTACATTCTACAAGCAACACATTAAGTGGTCTCTTGCATGACTCCATATAAAGAATAGGTACTTAAAAAGAATCCAATCAAAAAACAAAGATAAAAGTCTACATTAAGTAACAAGAGCAAAATATCAATTAAGATCAACTTACCCACATCTCACTTTAAATTCCCCTTCACAATAGATACTAAGGGCTTCAAAAACTACTGCTAATATTGCAGTTACAGACTTGATTATCATCTGATATAAAAGGAATGAAATATATCATTTTATTCAACTTGAGAAGGGAGAAGTAATTGAAATATACAAATCAGAAACAAAAGACAAAATTTCTTGAAATGTGAACATACATATTGAACAATGCCAAACTTGACAACTTGATAAAACCACTTGCCAAGCCTCCAAGATTTGCAGAAGTACTTCATTGGAAAAGGATGCTTTACAAGCCCGTGATCATCATCACCATGTTCCAGAAGCGGAGTCTTATAACTCACACGTCCTTTTCTTTCCATAAATTCAATTGCCCTTCCTTCCCCGCCTTTAACAATATAAGACAATAAAAAGCCAGAAGTGGCAAACAATCACTAGAAGGAACATGAAATCTAGTACAAGGAGATTAAAAGACAATTACTTGTATTTATAAATTAAAATTATATTAGGACTAATTCAGAATCATATGAACTTTTAACTAGACATATTTCCAACATTTCCCTGGCAGTAGAAGGTAAAGCAGCTTTTGTTCAGAAACCATTGCTATATACATTACGGCATGATGTAATATATACAACTATTAATCAAATCACATGGCGCAAGCAAATTCTGGAATCATGGAGATCAGAATTCGTTTCTTGACATAAATATGCTCATAAAAATAGATAAGCAGGTGAAAGGTTAATACAATATTAAACTAAACTATTTTCCTTATGAAGTATCTAAACTACATCCAAGAAACAATCATGGGCACATTTTCGTTTCTGCATAGTCTAAAAGAAAAATACACTTGTGTGGTTTAGTGAAGTTCAAAGCCTTAGCACTTGTTCATCAATAAGTCAGCAGTAATCAACTAATTTTAAATTTCACTTATATATTCAGCACTATTGATGCAAATTATAAAAAAAAAAGTATGATAAAGAGGTTATATATCTAGAAAAGTAATCAATTTATATAGTGAGAATTTAAGGAATGCAAAGGATTAGAAAAAACTTCATGATAACAGCTGTAATAAGGAACATACCCAAGCAAGCAACAAGGTATCTTCCAAAGCAATACATGGCAAATGATTCATAGCAGTCCCTTAGTATCTCAACATATACACTAACTGATGGATTCGCCAGCGATGCAAACTGGATAAAACAACAATGTCAGAAAAAGGGGGAAAATTCACAACTAAAAAACTCATGTTTCTAGTTAATCAGAGAAATGCAATTCCAAAGTAATCAGAAAAATAAAGAGTTGTTTGCATATTAAATCCCAACATTTCACGTTAGAAGTTATTTAATCTCATTCTTTAAAACATTGCATTGCACTTCCCAATCTTTTAATTGTTGGCTTTGTGTAACATATTTCCGTCTTGCTATGCTGTTTTATACAAAATGGCGCCGTTTTGTACACATATTTTAGCTTTATATTTGGTGAAAAACGACTATAGACTACACAATGCAAAAGCGCGAAAGATTGGGATGTGCGATGCCACGTTTTAAAGAATGAGATTAAACTGCTACAAACGTGAAAAGTTGGGATCAAATATGCAAATAACCCAAAAGTAAATCAATTCAGTTAAAACGATTTAAACTCAGTAAATGAAGCTCAAGTTGGGAAACTAACTCACGGACTCAATGGCATAACACGGAACCATTAGTATAACACCAATTAAAAACTTTTGCTCCTGAAAGAAAAAGAATCAAACATTAGTATAAGTCCAAACATAACAATCAAAAACCAAGCAATATTTTTCAAGTAACTAGCGAAATCAGCAAAAAACCTCGGGATTCTTGTACGCCGAAAGATGCTCCAAGACAAGGTAAAATGACAAAGAAAGTGATAGAATCACAAAAAACATTGTCACCAAAATTGCCCATACTGGGGTTGCCGTTGGGCTAGCTAACACAGAACTAAAAATAAGATCTTGGTACTTCATTTATCTGCTGCTAGACTAACACATGATCACAATTTGCCAATTCAAATGCTACAATAATCGCCACTGTTGCCCAAATCACCCAAAAATCAAAAGGGTGTCAATAACTAAACCTGTCAAACAAAAACAAAAACGAAAAACTCATCAACAATCACCAGCGGAATTAAATAGTATAATCTTACCGCCTTAAAATTCATAGTACGCCCACCTTAAAATTTATATTTTATCAATTTTGCGCACCTTAACAAAAAATTCTGAATCCGCTACTGTCAACAATCCATAACTAAAGTCTTTTTATGATAATTCTAAGTAATACCCAGAAGCTAATTCAGTCAGGACTTTTCACAAACACTTAAGTTGTGTGGAAGTCAATAAGAAAAATTGATGATCGAACAGTCTGATTTTGTAATGCATTAAAGAAATAATTAACAAAGAAAAGTTGAAATGTAAGACTTACAGATAGAGCTGAATTGTGGAAATTGAGGAAAATTGGGAGTTCAGAATTGGGACCCAATTGTATTTTTAACGAATTAATTTAATTTACAACGTTAATTTTATTTGTAGGGACCAGCTCACCCTCTTATTGAATGGCCTTGTTGTTGTATAAAACTCAGAAAAATTCCCTAACTTGGTTAATCTCAATTAACAATTGAGATTATTGAATTTTTGAGTTGTGTGTTGAGTAACTAACCACTTTTTTTGAAGTAGTTTCCCATAAAGAAAAATTCTATAAGCATATTCTTTTGCTTATAGGGGTATAATCGACCAATGGCTGCTCATTTACTAGATTTCTTTTTGAACAAAGAATCAAATCGCCCCCTCAATTTCGAATAAAATATCAAATCAGTCTATCTGGCCGTTTTTGGTACAAATAGACCAAAACTTGCGTTTTCGTATCAAAAAGTCCCTCCCCTACTCTCACCCAAACAAATGAACTACACTCACCGTATAAATGGAAATTTTTTTAAAAACATCTAAATATTTTATTTATCTATTAAATTGATCCTTAATAGTTTTTAAATTCCAGCTATATCTTTATAAGTTTAAACTGAGACAATTATTTTTGGACTGCCTGCCACTTAGAGAGAGATGGCTCATCGCCAAACAAGGCGCTATCACTATGTCTCCTCATAAGCATCATGCTATATCTCCCTGAACTGTTGTTTTTTGATTTCCTGTCCTGATCTAATCCCAGTTCAAATATATATCTGTCACCTTCGTATGAAGATTCACAACCTTTTTTAAAAGTTTCAATGGTTGTTTCGTTTGTATTTTCAGACAATAGTATGATCTAAGATCGCACAACAAGGTTTAAAAGTATTTTTAATTTTATATATATATAAAATTGTTTGTTAGAGTATGATTATGTTATTTATGCTTTGAATGTATATTGAAATCCATTTTTAATTGCGTATGAATCCAAATTTTGCATAGCCAACTAATTAAAGATTAATAATCATCAAAATAAATTCCATATCAATCAAACGTCTAAAAATTATAGAACTGCCATGGAAATATATAATAAGTGGTTCAATTAGATATTAAAGATGATAGTTAATACGATTAATCACACATATACGTATGATTTTAAACGTTGTGCATGTAGGAATAAAATCAATACTATTTGTTATTTACTAAAATCCTCAGGAATAAATCCTTGCTTAGGATTACATATTTTTACTTGTCATAATCGATCACATAGAATCATATGTCGTCTATACTGTTGTATGCATGTTTACCAGGTTTTCAGTTTATATATAATATTTTCAGTTTTCGCTGTTTATTATAGATATGATATTATATTCATTGTTGTCTTTACTGCATGATATTATTTTTTAAGGTAATACCGGTAAATCAATAACCTTGATAAGATATCAAATCACAAGCTAATTCTGTCTCAAAAGCCAGATCTTTTGATACGATGCGTGTCATCTTAATGCATCCATGAGTGATTGAGATCGATTAGTCGGTATAAAAGAAATTTCTAGTACTATTAGATGTTGACTCCATTCTAATCGAGATCACTAATATGCCATAATTATGAGCGAAACTGAGCATATCAGATTCACAAACCGCTCACATCGCTTCATAATTTTATTTTGATGATTAAGATTTTTTTATCACTCACCCCTACCTATAAATGAATACGAGTAAAGTGTCATATGGTGGATATTAAGGTCACTGAGTTATTTCAATATTACATAAAGGGCAATAAGATACAAATTGTTAAAAACACAGTTATTAAGTTACCGAAATATTTTACGAAATGTCACTCGAGGCAAAACGCACTAATTTTTTTTGCGTTTTGTCCTACGTGTCATGTCATAAGTACAAAAAAGTGTATAATTCAATATCCTTTTTCAATAAGAGGGCGTTTTGTAATTTATGATAAATTTAATGGTCTTCTTTTAAGACGGTGACTTCCTTGAAAAATAGTGCAATAAGTTAGTGATAGTTTTTTACCGATTTAAATTTGGCTTAATTGTTCCAAAAATCACCAAGTTTCGCGTGTTTTTGATATTTGACACGAACTTTTAATTATGGCATATAAATACACAAACTATCAATTTTTTGCATATATAACACGAGCACCGTTTTTGACATATAACGGCAACGTTTTTGACCTAAAACGGCAACGTTTTTGACCTAAACGGCAACGTTTTTTTACCTAAAACAGAAATTTGGTCATATGTGCAAAAAATTGATAGTTTGTGTATTTATATGCCAAAATTAAAAATTCGTGTCAAATATCAAAAACACGCAAAAGTTGGTGATTTTTGGAGCAATTAAGCCTTTAAATTTTAGTACTATTTTTGTAATTTTGAAATAACTAAATGACCTAAAGAGTTTAACTCAATTACGTCTCAAATGACATAAGAAAAAAACGAATTCAAAGACAGCATTGATCCAATTTGAGAGTTGATTGATATAAAAATAAAGATTACATCTCTAATTAGTTTAAAAATAAAAAAAATATTTTTGAATGAATTAAAATAACTAAATATGAATTAAAATAGCTCCTTTCAAATTTAAAATTCTTCCATTTTTTTTAAGTCCACTTAGATGAATGACGCATAAGTATATTTTGATCTAATGTGATAATTTCTTTATCAATTTGCTTATAGGGGATTTTGGACTTGAGGGAAGCCACTCCCGGCTAAGTTTAGGCACGGCAACCATTTGTTCAAACGAAAACCATTTTAATCAATTTTTTAACGTTTTCTAAATGAAATTGTAAAAGTTTCAAATATTAGGAAGCTTATTTGCTCGTTAATCATAATAAAACAGAAGTTGATTAGCACCAAAATCATTAGTTTCTTCCAAACTCGGGCCAATTGGTAAAAAATGGAGAACAATACAGCAGTTCTGAAAGAGTGGTTTGAGCGAGTTGACTCAGAAAAAACAGGAAGCATCACTGCAGCTCAGCTCAAGGTCCTCTCATTTCTCTAATTATTTTGTTTTATTTGGTATGTTTGATTTTCTTCTAAATCGGCTAACAATATGATCAGAGTGGTCTAGCAGTAGGAAACCTTCAATTCCCCATTTCTATTGTCCAGCAAATGATCAGGTTATCTTCTATTCCCAATCTTTTTCTTTTTCTTTTTCAATTTTGCAGTTTTATGTAATTTTACATTTTGTTTTTGTTTTGACAGGATGTATGATTTTGATAGAAATGGAACTATGAGCTTTGAAGGTAATTCACTTTCTTTCTTATTATTACACGGATTATTTGTATATTAAATCTCAGCCTTTAGAGTTTTTTACAATTTCCAACCTTTCATTTTTTGGCATTTTACAGCCGAAATGAATTATTGCAATGTCGTTTTAGTCATTTACAATGGCCAAAACTACATCGTTTTTAGCGGAAAAACGCCTAAAATGGAATTGGGCTATAAGATGAAAAGTTTGAAAAAGTTGGGATGAGAATGATACATGGCTCGACAAAAAAATAAAATAAAAATAAATCGAAAAAAAGGAGAGTGATACATGGCTTATTACTATATAAAATCTTAACCTTCAGCGTTTTTTGCGTTTTAACCATATTATTCAAAACATGGCGCTCCAAAAAAAAGCCAACCTTTCGTTTTTTGGCATTTTACATTCCAAATGTCTTATCTGATGTCGTTTTGGTCATTTAAAACGGCAAAGAAGACATCTTTCTTTTTGAAAGTTAGGCTATAGGATGAAAAGTTTGAAAAGGTTAGGATGGATGGAGTGACACGTTTTGAACAATGTGCTGCAAAAAATACAAAAGTTGGAGATTTTTTTTATACAAATAACCCTTAGTACATTATGTTAATGTTTTATCTCAATTATCGAAATCCCTGTTCTTCCTTTTTTTTTTGCAGAATTTGTTGCCCTCAATAAGTTCCTTCTCAAGGTTGGTGCTTTATCATCAGTACATTGTTTTCTTGCATAGGTGAAGGTTATAGTGTTATAAATGAGATTTTAAAGTCTTAGCCTAAAATTTGTGTGAGGTGTTAATTGATGTTCATTTCTTAATTCTTTTCGTTAGCTTCATGCTCCTGAAATTTAGTGTTTCAATGAACTTAATTTGTTTTCCCATGATTTTCACTGGTTCTAAAATAATTTTGTGTCATTGTTGGGTTGACGAGCTATATAATGTGGTTGAGATTGTTGTAGCTTTTGTCTGTGATAAATCTTTCTACCTCTGGTAATACTTAAGGATCATTCAAAAAAGGAAGTGTTTTGGACTTTTAGTTATAACTACCACTAGATAAAATACATTAAAATTACCATAAACATTCGGTGTTGCTCCTATCCAGTGCTAGGTCGTGGTAAATGATATTTCAATGGGCAAGCAAGGTTATGACTTGGTGATGTTATGCATTGAATTTTTTTATTTGTTATATATGATTTTCATCCGTGGACCAATGCTTTCATATATCTAAAAGGCTTAATCACCAAAAAAATCCCCCACCTTTTACCCCCTTTTCAGTTGCACCCTGACGTTGCAATTTTGTCAGCTGCACCCAAATTCGCATCTTTGGTTTTCAATCCCACCCTCAAAATCAAATTGGATTGTTTTCCACTCGGAAAAAATTCATAAAAACCCTTATGAAGTACTTGTATGAACTCTTTTCCACACAAAAAGTTAAAAATAAAACCTAATCGCTCAAAAACCCTCCACCTTTAATTTTTTTTCTGATTGCACCGTGCCGTTGGAAAACTCTCTCAAAACCCTCCCACCTTTAAATTTCATTCCAATTGCACACTGACGTAGGAAAATCCTCTCAAAATCCCCCCACTTTTAGATTTTTTTTCAATTGTACCATAAATTGGAAATTTTTATGGTTTTGATTTTAAAAAGTTAGTGGATATAATTTTAGGAAGAATGATTTTTTACATTATTAATAATATTAGTGTTTAATTAGAATATGGATTAAAAATGAAAGATTATTTTTAAAAAAAATTATGTGAAAAGAGGTCAATTTAATACTTTGGGGTACAATTGAAAAAGAATGTAAAGGAGGGAGGGTTTTGAGAGGATTTTCCTACGTCAGGGTGCAATTGCAAAAAAGTTTAAAAGTGGGGGGCTTTTGAGTGATAATGCCTAAAAATAAATGACTTATTTTAACTGTTTCCAAATGAAGAAGAGATCAATTTAATACTTGAGGGTGGAATTGAAATCCAAAGATGCGAATTTGGGTGCAGCTAACAAAATTACAACGTTAGGGTGCATTTGAAAAGGGGCTAAAAGGTGAGGGTTCTTTTGGTGATTAAGCCTATCTAAAATGACTTGCAACCTAAAGAATTCAAATCCTATGTGGAGGAGAAGCTGAAGACAGTAAAAGCAGCATTTGAAGTGGGTAAGTTGGGGAGGCAGTGGCTGTTGAACACTTTGAAGTTAGTCTGCTTCTCACCAAAGTTGAAGTTTAAGACGTGTAGAAAGCTTTTTCATTGATTTTACTTCAAAGTTTGTCAAATGAATTCATCCAAACTTTATCTGCTTCCAAATGATGGTAAAATCTATTGAAGTATTGATGGATGCTTTCAATAGTCAGGGCTAGATTTCAGCAGTAGTCGCTTAGGAGCATGGACGAATGTTGAAATGTTGGAAAGAAGCAGGCTAAGTGGAGTTTCTTACAGTTCTAATTGAAAAGTATTTTCATCAAGAGGAGGAATATAGGTACCATGACAAGGTGATGTCTGGACTGTTGATCCTTCAAATAACTGCTGCTGGACTCAGGAAAATAATTAAATTTGATAAAACATGCTCTTGTATGTTCAGGTAGTACACGATAATTCACGTTCATAATAGCATCTCAGTAATAAAGAAAGACTATTGAGGAACAATAACTTGAACTCGGATTCTGGTGATAACCTTTATCATTACAGCATCTCCTTTGGATGTCAACATGTTTATGCAAGTTTGTGGAGGAACTCCAACAAATATATGTCTGATGCTTTTACTTTGAGGATTATGATGGATTGAATCCGTAAGTTCTTGACGACTGCAGACTTTGTGGTGAAACTGATGGCCAAAGAGCAATGATCTAAAAGGAGTCTATTTAGAGTTCGTGCTGATTGGATAGAGGTTCTTTCTCTGGAAAAGTAATTGACTTGGATACTGCAAAAATACAAGGTACATAAACTGGTCAACTTATGTGGTGCGGCTGCAATGTCCACTAGTTGTTAGGTGATTATCATTTCTGCTAAATGATATGGAAAGAAAAGAAATGTAGATGCCAGGCCACTACTAGTGAACCATGTCTAAGTTTTCAGCTGCTAAAATTGCACATTATGATGGTAGAACTAGAGATATTATAAGGTTGACAATTTATTGTTTCTTGCCCCTAGTCCTATTGTGGGAGTAGGAGTCTTTCATCTGGCCGCTGATAGTTCAGCCATTGGAGTGCTTCATAGGCAGTGCTTTCTCTTATTTTGAGGGCTCTAGAGCAAGAAAAGAGATAGACAAGCATATCTTCTTAAATAAAGGCTACTTTTCAAGCTCTTATCTTTCTTCTTTCTTTCGGCAATGAAGAAGAGAATTACTAGAGAATAAGAAGACTATAATAGTCATTATAACGAGGAAGCCTGTGGGCTGGGAAAGCTGTTGGATTTTGTAAATATGCATGGACCTGAAGCACAGTTGGGAAATGATTGCTCGTCCCTTTATAACCAGAGATTAGGATAGGTTATGTTCTTTTGGTCATCACTATCGAACTAAATAGCTGGCATTTGGGTTGATGAACTTCCTGGTTCCTGCTGGCTGCGTTTGAAAAATTACTATTAGGTTAGAGAGGATGGCAGTGGGTTCTGATTCATTCAATTTATTTATCATCACTAATTCGGTCTGTCATTTATAAACATCCGAGGAAGCTGGCATGAGAAGAATTAATGCTGCTGAAATTAACTTTTCGTGTGCGGTTTATAGACTAAAGAATATGAGGGGATGATCTATACTCCCTTTCCCCCATACTTAGCTTGTTTTTGTGGTAGAACATCGTATTATTTTGCAAACAGATTGTACATTCCATCGAAGTTCTTTCTATCCTATGAATTAAGTTTGTTGTCAAGAAGATAATAGACACTGCATTGTTTAGTGTTATTATCGTTTATTTGTTGAAAGTTCAATTGATAATTCATGACGACTTGAACAAGCTTTTTATTTGTTATTTTTTTTTCTTTTTTGCCTTTTGCAGGTTCATCATGTCTTCTCAGATCTAGAGAGGTAATTTTAAGGCTTAGTATTTCTTGTAATGTTTTGTTGGAAACTTGATCTTTTCTCCGATCTTATTGATCGCCTAACACATTTTACGTCAGATACTTGGATCCTTTTAGTCTTGAAAATGACTTTTCTCCTCCTTTTCTAGCTTGCAAATTTGCATTTGTTGTACTTATTTTCTATATTGTCAAAAATAAATAAATTATATTTGTTATATAGTTCCTATACGATGATGAGTAATGGTTTTATGTCAGCTATGTATTGGGTTTCTCGCTTGTTCTGCAAGATTTATATCCTACAAATTTATAAATTGCTAAACTTTCAACTACAAATTTGATATTGGAAAGAATTGGAATCTAAGTAAAAACAAAATTTTACCAATTTTTTTTTTCATTTTTTTTTAAATAATTTAACAAATTTTAACCATAAATAACAGAAATAAATTTATATATATTTTTCACTAAAATTATAAATATTGCATTTCATTTGACATTATGATTTCAAATTTAAATAAAAAATTCAGTGTACCAAATCAAAAAAGGGATTAGAAGTTTTATTCTGTTTCCATTTTCTTCGCTGCCAACGTGCCCCAAGTGTATTTCGAATGTATTATTTCAAGTTCAACCTCCTGAAATTTTATGATTTATTGGAGGCTTTGGCTATACTTGAACTCGGACGATGGAGTTTGCATTTAATGGTCTTTTGAAGTCTTAATCTTAACATAAGTTTTGACCATATTTGAATATTGAGAACATTTTACTCTGTCTTCTACCTTACTAAGGTTGACATGTTACTTCTGTGCTAACTGTCTCGTTTTCTATCTGTTTCAGGAGCCGTGGCCATCTTCTTCCTGATGATGTGTATGAGGTAGTTTCTGAAGAAAAAACTTCTTTTATAGCTAAATAATCCAGTTTGACTTGCTGGGGGATAATTCTTTTAAAACATCGGTCACGAGTCCATTATAGTCGTCTTCTATTCCACCATCCTCACTGTCGAAGCGCTGTTTCAGGGAGTGGCAAAAATGGGTTTCTCACTGGACTCTCCAGCTTTTTACACAGTTTGTGAGGTTAGGCTTTTTTTTACTTCTACATTATGACTCTGATAACCAAAAGCAATCTGATATAACATGTCACCTTCTTAAACTCAGGGTTAATTTTTATGGCCTGATCATATTTAGTGCCTAGTATTAGATCTAGTGAGACCATCTGTTGGGGTTTTTTAGCAGATTTTTAATATAATTATATTGAATCCTTGAAAATAAACAAAGAATAATTTCAGAAGTAAAATGCTGAGACCGTCCTCTTTTTTTTTTTACTTTTAGAGCTTCGATCAGAAGAAGAACGGAATATTTCGTCTGGATGACTTCATTTCTCTCTGTATCTTTCTACAGTCTGCCCGGTATGTATATCGTAGATCTAACATGGTCATCTTTAGCATCCTGTAATATATCGAAGTTGAAGCACCGCATGTTTTTCCCCCTTACTGAAAGAACTTATTAAAATTTTAAACTTTTTAGTTACGACGCAGCATTACGGATATTATAATGTATCATGTGGTTGGTTGCAGGAATCTTTTTAACTCATTTGATACAACTAAGCAAGGAAGAGTCACTCTTGATCTCAACCAGTTTGTTTATTGCAGTAAGTAAACACAATTTTATTTAAAATGCTGAAGTAGTTAATGCAAATGGTAGCAATTATTAATATTGTTACTCTTTTCTCATGCAGCTGCCAATTGTAGAATATGAAGCCACCATTGCAGCTGTAGATATTACTATTATATATACTATGATTGGTGTTTTGTAATTTATTAAATGTACCAAACCATACAAAGATCATGTGTGTAGATTCTTATGACATAAAATTTTAATTTAGATTCATTCTGGTCCCCTATCTGGTTCTTGAAAGGTTTTGCTTTTAGGGTTAAATTTCAAGGCCTAAGGAGGTTCTTTCCGGGAAGTAAGATATCTTTCTTACTCGGTTCATTTTTCATAGGGATAAGGTACAAAAATGACCCTAATGTTTACCCTATGGCTCACATTCCCTCCTACTGTTTTTTGAGTCTCAAAAATGACCTTAACCTTACCAAAATGGAACAAATATACCCTCCACCATTAGACGGAGGGTATATTTGTTCCACCTTGATAACGTTGGGGTGATATGTGTTTCACTTTAATAACGTTAGGGTCACTTTTGAGACTAAAAAAAATTAGGGCAAAGAATTCATGGCTTTATGAGTTCTCCATAACCTCTTTGAACTGTTCTAATTTGCTAAAAATAGTAGTTGACCACTAATATTGTCAAATTTTAAAGTTTGTGTTGTAATTGCAAATCACGATAAAGTTTGTAATTTAATTTCCAATTAACCCTTATTAAAACTAGGGTTAATTTCATATAAAATCACAAATTCTATACGTTTTTTCATTTTAATCACGTCCTTTAAAAGGTATCATATAATTTACCACCTTTTATTTCTTTTGCAAATCTATCACCAATGTGAAAATTCGGTGTATCTTTGTTGACTCAAGAACCGGAATCGACAAGAAAAAAGGAAAAAAAGTTTTTTTTTGTTTTAATTAGGGCATTAGTCAATTTAGGACATCTTTTAAAAAACGTGGTTAAAATGAAAAAACGTGTGGAAGCGGTGATTTCATATGAAATTAACCTTTCAAACTATATAAGGAGAAGGTACAAAAATGACTCTAATGTTTACTCCGTGGCTCATATTTCCCCCTAATGTCTTTTGAGTCTCAAAAATTGTCGTAACCTTATCAAAGTGGAACAAATATACTCTCCATCTTTAGACGACGAGTATATTTGTTCCACTTTGGTAATATTAGGGTTATATCTGTTCCACTTTGATAACGTCAGGGTCATACTTGAGATTTCAAAAATATTAGGACAACGGCTAATTGTATGCCACATTAGCCGACTTAACATTAAATCACGCTACCGTTAGACAAAGGGTATATTTGTTCCACTTTGGTAACATTACGATCATTTTTTAGGCTCGAAAAACATTAGGGGGGAATGTAAGCCACATGATAAACATTAGGGTCAGTTTTGTACCTTAACCCAACTATATAAAAGAAATTTAATTTAAATAATTTAAAATTGAGGAATGATTCTAACACTATCTTATTCCTTGTTATTTTATTATAGCCAAATTTCTTACACATCCAATTTAAAAATGTTACCAATCTTAACCATTTAAAAGGTTAACATATGTTTTAATCTAATTTCATTAATTGTGAATATGAATATATATTTTAATGATAAATTAGAGTTAACAATTCAAAAATATTCCACTTTTTAGAATTTTTTTATTTGTATCAACTTTAATCTTCAACTTTAATCTATTTTTTAATTATTTAATTTTAACTATAGCTATTTGTTCAAATTGAAGTGAAAAAAATTTAAATATTATCTTTTATATTGTTTTATATTGTTACAACTTGCATTTTTACAACAAAAAAATTTCAAACATGAAACAATAGAAAAAATATATTTGAATTTTTTTCACTCCAACTTAACAAACGATTATAATTAAAATACAAAATTAAAATGGTCTAAAATTGAAAATTTTAAAAGATTCCATAAAAAAATAAAAAGATGAAATATTTTTGGATAATTAAGATAAAATTATATTATAATTATGAGGAAATTACACCATTTACTAAAAAAAAATGAAAATAATTATAAAACTACATGTTGACTTTTTTCATTTACAAAAATATTAATAATATTTACAAAACTATAAAAAAATAAAAATAATATCAAACATACGGTGTATACTGTGGGTATAATGTCAGTATATTAATAAACTAAC
The DNA here is from genome assembly GCF_937616625.2 of Mercurialis annua. NCBI lineage: Eukaryota > Viridiplantae > Streptophyta > Magnoliopsida > Malpighiales > Euphorbiaceae > Mercurialis > Mercurialis annua. The sequence continues at coordinate 13,190,897 of NC_065574.1, forward strand.
ATTATATCAATATTATAGCAAAATTATACCAACATTATACATACTGAGATTTTATTAATATTAAATAAAAATTTACCAAAATTACATCAAATAGTATACTAAAAATTAAATTAATAATATATCAAAATTATACCAACAGTATACCAAGAGTGTACACATCCAAATATACTGAAATTTTATTATTACATCAACATTACACCACATCGCATACTAAATATTAACCTAACAATATACTAAAATTATACCAACAATATACAAATTCTCTAGTTCATTACCAACTATAGTGAAAAATACATATAAAAAAAATATACATGTTATCAACTAGAAAATATATATAAAAATTTATAATCGATATACCAAAAATATACTGAAATTATACCAATAATAAACTAAATATTATTTTTAAATTATCTGATTCATAGTTTTTATATTCCAAAATTATACCATAATTATACCGACATTATACAAATCGTACTTTTATAATTAATTTTCATTTTTGGTACTTCTGTAATTAATTTTAAATCAGTCGTATTTTTGTAAATAAAAAAAGTTTACAGGTACTTTTGTAAATATTTTTAAAATTTTAGGTACTTTTATCATCGTCCCTATAATTATTATTAACCTCTAAAGTGAAGATAAGATTATCAAAATAAAAAAAAAAATTGGTAAATATTTATAAAGTTAATAAACATATAAATTTTGTTATCTATGAGGGAATTAATAATGCCTAGATGATATGAATGAAGATATTTTTGGATATTATGTGACATCTCAGATTGTCCAATCAATTCATCCCTTTTGATATTTTCCTGAATTGGCCAGAAATTATGGGCCGATTGAGTCGCGGATTGAACACTAGACTCATCCAGCTGCCACTCATTCTTCATCTTCTTCATCTTCATTTCTATACTGTAATTAACTGAGGCTACACTTTTAATTTTAATGCGCATTTAAATCTTTGTAGTTAACAATTTCAGGGTGAGAAATTTATTTAGGGTCAGTGATTTATAAGAAAAAAAATGAAGAAAGGCTGGATTCACCCCTCAATTTGCCATGAAATATTAAAAAGTTATTATAAAAGCTTTCAGATCAAACTAATCCATAATTAACGTGTTATATCAAAAACACCCAAAAAGAGTGGAAATATCATTCCCCTAAACTATGTAAATTATATCAATTCACCCTTCCTTTTCCATCGAAAACCACTTCATTTCACCGCCAACCGCCGCATCTACTAATTAACCGCCCATATTTTTTTCCACCGTGATTCTTTCTTGACAATTTTTTTTCTGTGGAAGAGTAGACCCATCTGCGTCTGCCCTTCAACGGGGCAAACCCAGATCATCGAAGGAGCAGATGCTCCTTGCCTAAGGAGAAGCAGCTTCTCAAGCGAGGAGCTGAGGAGGTGCTCTTCCTCCGAAATTAAAAAAAAATGTTTTTTTTCTTCAAAATTTAGATATTAAATTATATATTTTTAAAGTAGTAATGCTTAATTTAGACTTTTATCAGGATAGTGTGTTTTGAACGCGGGTTGAGAGTGTGCAACAATAAAAAAAGAGCTGATTATTGCAGTTTGACATAGTTATACGTCTGTTTAACTTAAAAGCATCTAAAATGACTCTTTTAATATTTCATGCCAAGTTAAAGGGGTGAATTGATCCTTTGTTCAGAAAAAAAATTTGTCATAATTTTTTCATATCTAATAAAAAAAATCAAAAATTGATATGTCCAACTAATTTTGACCAGAATGGGTGCACAGGCCCGCCCGTGAACGGCCTTGACAATGGGGGATATCAAATTGTATCTTTATAGTGATTTGATATTTCAATACCAAATTAATGACAAAATATAATGGACACATGTGTTATAAATTAATGTAAATTACAATGAATTTTAAATTACATGTTTTAAAATATCGAATATATAAAATTTGTATAAATAAATGGTGATAGTTATTTTGAACAGATCCATGTTATGGTTCTGTTCTCCGGTGAAAAGACCCATCATAATTGATCCGTTTATTAGATTCAATTTGAAAAAAATTAATATTTAAATTCTAAAATAATTATTTATTTAATTTTTGGACGGATTTTTTTTCTGGCGGCGGCAATGACAGATGGCAGTTTTCGGTTGAGTGGTTTGATTTAATTGAATGGATTGGTAATTTAGGTGTAATTTAATTGAATGAATAGATTATATTTGATTTGATTGGGTGGAAGACTTCAGATTTGCTTAGATTAGGTTGGTTTGACTTTTTTTTATTAGTTTTAAAGATATTTTGATCTTTTTTTTAAAAAGATAGTGGTTTGGAGCGGTTTTTTGGGATGTATTTAGGATAAAAGAGATTTAATTGATTATTAAGTAAAATTTATAAAATTTAGCGAGCCATTTTAAAATTTAATGTATTTTATGATAAAAGGATAAAAGTTGGAGTATTATCTGTGATTATTAGCCCTGTTTTCTTTCATAAAATCCATAACTAGATTTTCTTTGTCTTTTATATATATTATATAATATAATATCAAGATTTGCTTTGTCTTTGTTGAAAGCAAAATACATAGAAAAGAAAAGGAAAATGTAGTGGCATGGTGGGATTGAGTAAGTGAGCACCGCAAACACAAATTGCGAGAAGCCGGACCCATTCTACAATCTATCCAAAAAGGTTGCACGTCAAAACGCGTCACTATTTGTCAAATAGAAGATTGAAAAACGCGTCATATATAGCAACTCTATTTCAAATTTTTATTTTTCACTTATTTCCGAACCTCCCATTCTTTTCGGATTGGAACTTGAGAGAGTTATGTTCACGATCTACACCGTTCATTGTAAAATGAACGGTGTAAATTAATTTAATTAAAATTTTATTTTTTTTGATCTACACCATTCATTTTGTATTGAACGGTGTAGATCGTGAACATGACCCTCTCAAATTCATTTTGAATTTGAGGGAATCTCAATCCTTCTCCAAACTGCCACCATTTTCCCTACCATTCGTGTCTACTGAATTCATCCTTTTTAAAAGCATTCGCGGTCGTTAGACTATTTTCGAATCTAATGAATATGTCACATTATCTTTCTATTAAATTCAATTTTGTTATATAATATTCATAATAATTGGACTTTAAAAAATAAACTGATAAACCATTTATATCTATTATATATTACCTTTCTTCTTAAAATGCATATTGTATGCATATGTAATTTTTTATAAAATTATGTAATGGAAACCGTATTCCAGCATAATTATAATACAACCGAGTCGTACAAGATTTATCCTAATGGGAAAATCTCAACACTCGTCTGAAAGACGAAAGTCTGATGCTATCGACACCTGAGTCAATGAGATTCGCCAAACTTGAAGATTAAAGGAAGATTTGCTCGGATCTTCAGAAAGACAGACTCCTAAAGAACTCGGTAAAAGCGCGTCGCCAAAGCACATCGCTAGAAACTTAATATATTAAGAATCATATCTAGAAGACCGAATATACAAAATCTCTTTTCTATTCGGATACAAACTCCTATCTACAAAGATAAGTTTATTCAGGAAGACATTCCTAAATAAGACTTTCTTTGAATAAGGAATCTCTTTATATTCAAATACAATGCTACTAAGCAGGAATCACTTTCCTATTTGAAGTCTACTAGGTTTATTTGATTTGCTTTAAGCTTTATTTATACGTTTTAAATGTTTAGATGCATAATTTTGAAGCTGGGTATGTGCGGAAGTGTCCGAACCACGCCAAAATTAGATTTAGGGCTATTTTAGGGTCTTTCACGATGTCAGAGCAACCCTCACGATGTGAGAGAAACTCTAAACGTGAGGGACATCCTCACGACCCGAGGAAGGATCTCACGATGTGAGGAAACCCCTCACGACGTGAAGAAGGTCCTCACGACGTGAGAGGGCTTGAATTCTCGGGTACGACGTGCTGAGGCTCGACACGATATTAACCTTCGGACTTTAAAAATATGAAATTTGGACATAGATCATGAAGAATGTGGTTAGGGTTTTGAAGTGTGGAGTTAATGTAAAGATCTCATCGAGATTGTATGTTATATCGATAAGAAAGGATGGAGTTGTATCGAGTTGGAGGTGATAAGAACACGACGAGTATGTTTGTGTTTGTGTCTCAAGTCTAGAGTGTCTCTAGAGTTAGATTCTCACTCGAGTTACGTTTGTATCTTTTTAGATCCGACGAGGCAACCTGCTACTGGACAAGGAGCTCGAGAAGCTGGACGAGTGTAGTTCGATCGAAGTTTTTGGATAGCAATCAATGAGTTTATAAATGTTTAATTTTAATGTATTGAAAGTGCATTGTTTAGTTTTGTTCAAGGAGTGTAGCAATCAGTGAGCTTGATGAGTGTAGTTCGATCAATTGTATTATTCATATACGAGCATGGTGCAATATTAAAGTATTTTTTAGTTTTGTCCAAGGAAACTTAATTATTCCTCTTAGATGTACCTAACATGTTTCTAAAATGATTCTGATATGTATATGGGCAAGATTTGTATGCAGTTTATAATTTTTTTATTTTTATGTTATTGGTTGTTGACCTTTGATTTCTGATTTTGAAATGTATATGGCACCTTCTACATTTTGGTAACTTAACATGGAGTTATTGTACTGCTTAAATTTTATACATTTTATGCAATTTTAAAACATTATGGACTAAACTCCAATTTAGCGATACAATATTGATACATCTCTGATACATCATGGATAGTTATGGCCGTAATTCATTAGAGCTAGCAAATGAAAAGAGTCGTGAAGTGAATTATGTCGGTTTTAGGATGAGTTTGGTATCATGTATCAATAGTATTTTAGATATGTGTTGTTTATGAATTTTGTAAACATTTTGTGATTTTAATTGTCTTGTTATTGCTTGTTGACTTTATTTCAAAGAATGTGGTTGAACTAATTCTGAGACGTATTTGTGTTGTTTTTGAGATGTATGTGAAATGTTTTTAAAATGTACATTACTTGTTTCAGAGATATATCTGAATTATTTATGAGATTTGATTTGTCATGTAAATTAGAAAATTGTAAATATTTACATTTTTGATATAAACTCGTATGTATAAGATTAACTTCAACTGATGATAAATTGATATTATATAGTTATTTGTTCAGTTTATTATGCATATACATATTGAATACATCAATGATACATTGTATATATACCATAAATATATTGTAAATGAAGCGCTGATACATCATATATATACAACGAAATAAATTTATCATTTTTAATTATTTTAACGAAATAAATTTTGTAAATACACCATTGATTATAATAATTAGAATCCATCTCCAACTTTTAACAAAGTAAATTTCAAAATGGATGATACATTGTCAATGCACGTAATACATTGCTAATATATCGTAAATACACCACTGATACATCATAATTATAGAGGATAAAAATTAATAATAAAATTTCAATTAGTGGCAACTTTCAATAATAAATTTTAAATTAGCAAAAACTTCCAATAATAAAGTTTCAATTAGCGTCAACTTCTAATAATTCTCCAATGACTAAAAAACAAGCTTTAATTGGGTTAATTTCATATAAAATTACGACTTTTACACTAAATTTCAAAAAAAAACATGACTTTTATAAAATGTTAATCACAAACACGACCTTTCACTTCTTTTCAAATTCATCATCAGCACATTTTTCAGTGAAAGTTCACTAACTTGGACACCTGATGCGTCTATCACGTTTCATGCCACGTCAGCAAAACCGCCTCTAAAAATTGCTGATGATGTATTTGAAAAGAAACGAAAGGTTGTGTCTGTGATTGACACTTTTTAAAATTCATATTTTTTTGAAATTTCGTGTAAAGGTCGTGATTTTATATGTAATTAACCCTTTATAATTCAAAATCCACTAATCAACAATCAAAACTCTTTGCGCCAACTAAATCATAAAAAAACAAAACAAAAATACCCATTTTGTTTTTCAAAACGTAAGTTTAGAGAAGTATTTTTTAGTCTTAAACCTCTCTTCGAATCTTTTTTAGAGATATGAAAAAATGATAATCAAATATGTTCGTGATACATTTCTGATACATATTTAAATATCTCTAATACGCTGACACGCGGTGAAGCGTGACTAACGCGTATAAGACACATGTCAGACGCGCTTCTGACATATTTTCACACGTTTTTGATTTTTTATTGGTTTGAGTGTACTATGTGTCTCTTATTTAGTGGCTTATTAGAAAATGTAAACATTCATTTTATTTTATTATGAATGTAAAAAAATTGGATTTTGGTTATTTGAATGATATTTGATTTATTTTGAAATATTTTTGTTGATTTTTCTTTAATAAAAAGTGGTACAATTTAATGATCTTAATATAGGTTAATTCTTTAATATAATGTAATAAATATAGAAGGACTACGATAGAAGAATCGCCAAGTGCGTAGACCTTAAAATGAAGAATTAATCCATTTTTTGGTCCTTTAACGTTATGTTTTTTTTATCTGTTTCATAAACTATCATTTGGTTTTATCTGATCTATTAACTTTATATTTTTTACTTATCTATTTTTTCAAATTCCATTTGATCTTACATGGTCCTTAAATTTTAATTTTAATTTTTATCTAATTCTTGAACTTTGAATTTTTTAATTCCGGATGCCCGTATGAGAACATGAGGAAGTGAAAAGTCAAAATTTAAGGATCAGATAAAAATAAATAAAAATTCGGGGACCAAATAAATAAAAAAAATAAAATTAAAAGATCCAATAAAAAAATATAAAATTATAAGACGAGATAAATAAAAAAAATATAAAGGAACTTAAAATGAGATAATCTCAAAATGAATTTTTGCCAACATAGTAACCACTAGACTACTATGCTTGGTGCGGTGTGCTCATATAATCACAACCAAATTTAACCTGACGCAGTGAAAATGTTAACCAACCAAATCCCTTGATTTCCATTTACAGCATACGGTCCATTATCCTGCTGCAATTTCTATTTTATTCTGCAACTTCTTTTTGCTGAATCTACTTTTTGTATTGCTTGCATTATTATATTCTCTCATAAAAAATGTAAAAAAAAAATACATTATCAGATAAATAATTAAGCATGCATACACAATAAATTCAAGAACATGGACAGGCACAAGCTTCGAGTTCTTCTAGAGTAATTAAGACATGGACAGACACAAGCTGATGATGACAACCATGGATAGAGCTGCCAGTCTTCATGACATAGTTAAAGAACTGATGGATTGCATTGAGACCGTTGGATCATACACTGGGTACAGAAGAATTCAGAAAAAAGAATGCTTAAACTTGGTCAGAAGATTGAAGCTGTTAGTACCACTGTTGGAAGAAATTAAAGAAAGCAGTAGTAATGGTGATATTGGGTTGAATTGCTTGTTGAATTTAAAGAAAGCACTTTTTTCTGCTAAAAAGTTGCTCAAGAAATGCAGCTCTGGTAGCAAGATTTATCTGGTTAGTATTCTTTGAGTTTAGGGCTCTTGTTTTTTAATCTACGACCTAGCAGATTGCTGTCTAGCGCTTGTAGCATTTGAGTTATAGCTCGTTGGAAAGTAATTTGGTTAAGTTTTGTTTATGTGGGTATGTGTGTTGATTTAATATTTTTATCAGGCATTGGAGGCTGAGGCAGTGATGTGTAATTTTCATGGTGTTTATGAGAAACTAAATCAGGCTTTGGATGATATGCTTTATGATGAATTTGGGATCTCAGTTGAAGTTAAGGAGCAAGTAAGTTTTTTTAACTCATTTTTTTGTTAGATCTAGTGATTAGAGAGTAAATTTGCCATCTTTTCTTTGAGGGGGGTGATGAGGTTTGTTAATTATATAAGGTGTTTGTCAATTTGTCTGACTGAATAATAGGCCGACGGAGATGATAGGGAAGTTGTATTTATGTACTGCTGTTTTATGTTGTCTGATAGAAATTATGGTGGGTACGTGATTTGTTTTGTTAATCTGTGGAATGGATTATTTCGGAATGTTTTATGAACAGATTGGTTGCATAGCGTAATAGTCTATGTAATTCTTTTACTGAACTTGGTTTATTTCATGCTGTTCTGATAATTCAAGGCTTAGATTTTGCTGTTGATTCGTGTCAGGTTGAGTTAATGCGCACACAACTGAGAAGAGCAAAGAGGCGAACTGACACACAGGATATAGAATTAGCAATGGATTTAATGGTGGTTTTCTCTAAGAAAGATGACCGAAACGTAGATAGTGTGATACTTGAAAGGTTGGCCAATAAGTTAGAACTGCATACCATTGCAGACTTGAAAGCTGAAACTATGGCTGTTAGAAAACTAATAAATGGGAGAGACGTGCAGAATGCTGAAAGTATCAAGCAAATAACAGATCTTCTTGGAAGATTTAAACAGATTGCTGGAGTAGACGAAAACGTGGAGCTTGACGGTCCTATGTCTGTAAAAACTCTTCAGAGGTGTCAATCCTTACTAGTTCCTAATGAATTCCTCTGTCCAATTACATTGGAGATCATGGTGGATCCTGTTATTGTGGCAACAGGACAGGTAGTATAATATCCCTTTCAATAGCTGCCAGATCTATCATTTTCAGTCCTATAACTGTTGGCACACAATTAGTAGTTTTAGCTTGACAATCATCATTCATTTATTTGACCCCTTAATCATGCAAATAAAATCAATCAGATATCAACTAAAAAGCACTTAGTAGAGGCTTTATCTTTTGTTATACTTTCTGTGGAAACTAAAACGTTTGTTTAACTGTCAGACTTATGAAAGAGAGAGCATAAAGAAGTGGCTGAATTCTAATCATCGAACGTGCCCAAAGACCGGACAAACTCTGGATCACTTGTCTTTAGCACCAAATTTCGCACTGAAGAACCTTATACTACAATGGTGTGAGAAAAATAGTTTTGAACTACCAAAGAAGAATACTTGTAATGGTTATGATGATTCTTCTGCTGAACTTGTAGATGAAATCTGTTCTCTAATCCAAAATCTTTCCTCGTCTGAGCTTCATGTACTGCGAGAGGCCATTGGGAAAATCCGCATGCTCTCTAAAGAGAATCCAGACAACAGAATATTGATTGCAAACAATGGAGCAATCCCACTATTGGTTCGGCTTTTGTCTTATCATGATTCAGTGGTTCAAGAGCAAACTGTGACAGCTCTTCTGAATCTGTCAATTGATGAAGCAAACAAAAGATTAATAGCTAGAGAAGGAGGCATTCCTCCTATAATAGAAATTTTGCAAACTGGGACGGTAGAGGCTAGAGAAAACTCTGCGGCAGCTTTGTTTAGCTTATCAATGCTTGATGAGAACAAAGCTCTAGTGGGGATTCTGAAGGGAATCCCTCCGTTGGTGAAACTATTTCAAAACGGGACGATAAGAGGTAAGAAGGATGCTGCAACAGCACTCTTTAACTTATCTTTGAACCAAAGCAACAAGATCAGGGCCATTAAAGCCGGAATTATACCACCGTTGCTTCAGTTGCTCGAGGATCAAAATGTAGCCATGATCGATGAAGCTCTATCAATCCTTCTACTCCTTGCATCAAATCCTGCAGGAAGGACTGAAATCGGAAGACTATCTTTCATAAAAACACTAGTAGAGATCATTAGAAACGGGACTCCTAAGAACAAGGAATGCGCCACATCGGTTCTTCTTGAGTTGGGGCTGAACAACTCATCTTTCATTCTAGCTGCTCTGCAATATGGTGTATATGAACCTCTGACAGAAATTGCAAGAAGCGGAACCAATAGAGCTCAAAGGAAGGCCAATTCTCTTTTGCAGCACATGAGTAAGTGTGAACACATTCCCTAAAACTTTTACAATGTTGATAATAGTATATATATTCTGAGAGTGTATTGTATTTAGAACAGTTCTGATATGCCATTTCATCAAAGTCTATAAAGGCTTTTCTTCACACCAAAACATGGAATATATCAAATCAATAGACAAGAATATTAATTATCATTTCTGTTCAAAACATGGAAAATTGATATGATTTTCATTCTGTTCATCCACTCGAGGGTTAAAATATTTTGCGGATACCGAACTATAGGATTTTTACACTTCGATAAACAACTTTTCTTCTGCTATATTTTGGTAACTTAACTGTAAATTTCATTATAACGGAAGGTCACTCATTTCAGGTAAAGTTATACTTTCGTGGCAGTGTAAAATTGTTTCCTCACCCTACTTTTATAAGAAAAATGATAGAGAAAAAAAACGACACATGGAGAATAATACCATTAAAAAAACGACACACGGTGGATCATACCATTAAAAACAACACATGAAGGATATACCATTAGGTTTCTGTTGCCGCGTAAGCAAAATTTCCCCCGAAATGAATGAGTAACCTCTCAATGTAACGAAAATAAAAGTTGGATTACCAAAATGGCAAAATGTAATAAATAAAATGTTGGTTACTGAAGTGTTAAATGCCTATAGTTCGGTAACTGCGATATATTTTAACCCTCCACTCGATCATATCTGTTAGTAGTTGTTATACTAACGAATTAACCATATTTTGATTGAATTACTTGGAGAGTATCTATATATCTGTTTACACTCTTCAAGGTCAGCATCAGAGTTCAAACGAACCCACTCTTCATCATCATCTAAGTACTTGAGATCAATTCCTGTTAAATCATCTATCTGGAAACGGTTTGCCATCTCTTGCTTCAACTCACTAAGCTTCCAACTTGGTTGCATGCATAACCGAATTTTCTCATCGCCCAAAATGGCTTTGATCCTGAATGGCCACTCGTCTTGTGAGCTTTGGCTATTTTTGAAGACAGAACACGGTGCTGGATTTACCGGATTCGAATCACGTTTGCTCAATGTTTCGTGTACTAGCGATCTGGCAGGAATGTTCAGTTCTTGTTTTTTGAATTCTACTTCACTTGAATCATTCATGTTTCTACTGTGCTTTTTTGATCGAGCAGAACAACACGTAGTTACGCAGGAGTCCTTGCTACACGAGGAAGAATGTGACTTCGTGTCTGGACTTTCAGGCCGAGGGTTTGATTGCTTCAAATCGTCTACACTCTCTACTAATAGTTCATCATTATTTGAATATTTTGAAGAGCTCAATGCCGGGAAGGCCGAATAGAATGAGCTTATTTCAATAGAGCTCTCATTTCCTTGAACAGAGTCGATCACTTTTTGCAGTTTTCTTAACGAGTGGTCCACCTTCTTAATCTTTCGAGAGGGCCATCTGGCAATACCGTTCTTCCTGCATATCCTCTTCAAAGTAGTAGGGCACACTGAAAAAAATAAAAAAAAATAATCCTTTGCTTGTTATATAACTGATAATTAATGCAGTCATATTAAATCGGTTTAAAAAGATTCCTATGTGCCGATGAGCTTTAGCTCAAGTGGCATATGCGCGGGCATGGACTCTTTCAAGGTTGTACGTTCGTTTATAGATAGAATTTGGGTTCACCAAACAAGTTTTCGAATTTAAGTTTAGTGAAAATATTTTCCTACCGCCAATATTTTTAGCAGCATCTTGAAGGCTTCCAGCAAAGTGTTGTCGAAGAACTTCTAAGCTGATCCGTTTCTTCTCTCCGGTTTTTCTACGTTGCTTGCGACGTGTAGTCCGCGTAGAAGAAGCTACATCACCATCAATTCTATAATTCTTGGGCAGCCGAGAAGTTTTCTGCAATTGTCTCAACTCTGACTTAGAATCATCCCAACTAATTATCATCTTAAATTCTTCTTCAGGCTCTTCGCTCTTGCTATCCAACGACACACAACAACCATTTCCATTTCTTTGAGCTTCCATCATACGGGCAATCCAAGATGAATTAGAATCAAAACTTTCAGCCACGAGCTCATCCTTGTCGAGAATGATAGATAAACTCCGGCAACGTTTCTGTATAGAGACGGACAAAACATCCCAAAGTCGCCTTTGTTCTTGAATCCCACGATGTTTTTCCGGCAAGAATAACTCCAAACAAAATTCAACTGATCCAGTATAAACATCCCGAAGCGGAAATGCAATTGCAGCATGCAAATCGAAGTTACGAGCATGATGAGACAAAGGATCCGATCTCATTTCAGTTATGTCAGCTGAAAAACACTGTTTCTGTTTTGAGAAAGCTCTACCAACAATTCCTTGTCCGAGGAAAATGTAGTTCTCAAAGCATGCCTTATAAAAACCTGAAAAATCCACATTAGCTAACAAGCAAGCAGGATCTACTGTGGAAATACAAGAAGAGTATTTCTCAGCGAAAAGCTCATCGTTTCCACTTTTTCCTTGTCGATTACATGGTGCCCATGTTATGGCTAAAGGCAACCCGTATTTGTGACATACATGTTGCAGAATTTCGGAGATTTCGTGAATGGCGACTTGGTAGAATTCGTTTATGACCTATTCATACATGTCAAACATATAAAGTTATTAATTAGTGGTATGCAATAGAATACAATCAATCAAACTTATATCCAAAAATCTACATTACATTACTTGGGGGGTTAAATATTTCGCAGTTATCCAACTATATACTTTTACTGAACGTAAGGTTATCGATATTCAATTTGTTATATTTTGGTAACTCAATATTCATTTTTCAAATAAACGGAAGATAACCTGATCCAATTTTTGCCTCTATTAAATTTTAAAAAATTGAATATCGATAACCATTTCGTAAAAATAGTACAGTTGGATAAACGCAAATACTTACCTTGAGACCAGGACGACAGAAGTCAACAGAACTTTTTAGATCAACAGCCTGCAAAATCAATGCACTTATTCTGATTATTTTGTATGTTTGATAACAACTAACAAGAACAAGATTGATTTGTATACCTCAAGAGCATTGCAAACATCTTCCAATTCTGAACGATAGTTCATTTTCCAATCAGCTACAGTCACGACCTCGACAACACCTAAACAAGCTCCACTATTCGGTTCTAAAACCGGAACAGCAATACAGCCACTAATTTTATACTTACTTGCTTGAATTCCGAATGGATATTCATCGTCTCGAAATAGGCGAACATCGCCACTCCAATCGGGCAATTTCTCCAAGAACACCCGGCCAGGAAACCCTATGTTCCCCTCTAAAGAAAATTGATAACCTTGCACAGCTTTTCTGTAGAATTCAAGATTCTTGCAATCAGAACTAACAAAGAAAAGCTGATCAATAGTAGTAAGGAAGTTTCTTCCACCTTTATTTACTGGCATCCATATTTGAATCAGTACATCCCTATCTTTACTACCATCTTTCAAGTACTCAAGAGCTTTCAGTAATCTATCTATCACGGGTTCTGAAACCCGCCGTCCGCTGTCTAATTCTGTGATTTCCATTGGAAATCTTTCGGTCTCTTCGGGATCGTAATATATGTTTAAATTCAGGTTACTTGTTGCAGAAGGCATAGGCAGTGAGGGTTCAAAGATAATGGTAGACTGAGAAGTTTCTTGATACAGAAGTTCGTCCAAGAAATCCCAGTTGGTGGCATTGCCAAAGAGTGACAAGTTTCTGAATGGTGAGTTAGGGTTAGAAACATTACCATCCATTTTTTTCACTTGATTCTGATTTGAAGTAGCCTATCAAAAAAGAGATAAAACATAGTCAACACTAGCTATATCTACACATTTTGGAAGGGTTAAAATATTTTACCGATACCGAACTATAAGCGTTTTACACTTCGGAAACCAACGTTTCATTTGCTACACTTTGGTAACGTAAATTTTATTTTTGTTATAACGGGAGGTTGCTCATTCATTTCGGGCGAAGTTTTACTTACGTGGCAATGTAAAATTGTTTTCTAACCCAACTTTGCCTCGCCACATAAGTAAAACAATAGAAACAAATGACACTCGGACGATCATACTATTGACACACGAAGGATTATGAACCATCGAAAAAAACGACACAGACAATCATACCATTGAAATACCATTGAAAAAACGACGCACAAAGGACTTACCATTGGGTTTTCTTTGCCATGTAAGCAAAAGTTTGCCTAAAATATATGAGTAAACATCTCGTTGTAACGAAAATAAAAGTTTAGTCACCAAGATATAACAAATGAAACACTGGTTTTTTAAGTGTAAAAGGACTATAGTTTGGTAACGCAGAGTATTTTAACCCCGTTTCGGCAATAAAGAACATAAACTATGTTGCACGAAATAGATATACAATATGTGAAAGGATGAAATTAGAAACGCCTCAAATCATAATTTTTACAATAACATGACATGGTATAATTATAAAATTTTGGAGTTTCAAAAGAATTCTCAGAAACGCCGAGACATATAAATCAAGTAAAAGACAGGACATGAAGAGATAAATGCACCTTTGTGTAAAATCTTTTGCTGCTTATTTATACACAATATTGTATATCCCTATCCACTATTTGCAAGAGTGAATCTGAAAACCAAGAAAATAATTTGGAATTGTTAATTCTCTTTGTAAGATTAACCGATTAATCTGGTATAAATGAGAATTCATATCATCATTACTTGTACCATCTATTCCTATATATAGATGTGTGCGTGCAATCTCTGATTCTATCTCCACAAGTAGATAATTAAATAAATAATTTAGAACATAAAAATTGATAAATAACAAAAAATATCAAGTGGTTGGACTTTAAAATGGTGGTCAGATATTGAATGATTTAAAAAAAATAAATTTTTAATGTTAAAAACAGAATATTCTATGATTAAATTCCATATATAGTTGTTATGTCCAATAAGGAAAGTCAACTCCATAAATAAATCATGGAGTAATTATTAAAGTAATAAAAAGAGGTCATGATGTAGCGATGTTTGATGTGAAGTATGGAAATAATAATATGCTGCAAGTAATCTCAAGGTTAATTTCATTAGTTTCTTTATTACCAATCTAGATTTGATCATTGAAGCAACCCTAAAGTCACATAACAATACTATAAGTTATTATTTAATTGAGTTTTGACAATTATAATATATATTTTCACTAATTAAAAAATTAAAAAAAATCAATTACTTATTTTACTGAGGTTTTTTAGATAAAAGATTGATATTAGAGCATCTCCACTCTAGTGCTAAAAATACACAATGCTATAATTTAGCATCTAGTATAGAAAACACATCTCCATTGCACTTCTATTTCATGTGCTAAATTTAGCATATGCTAAATTTTGTGCTAAATTTATTAGAAAGTTTAGCATATGCCAAATTTTATCATATCTAAATTATTTACATATTTGCCATTAATAATGATAATCACTTATAAAATTATAAATTTAGCATTTAGTTTAGCATTTTACAATAGAATGAATTTCAATAATATGTGCTATATATAGCATTTTATCTTATTTTGTGCTAAAAATAGCATAAAAGATGCAACATGCAATGGAGATGCTCTTAGCTCAACCACAAAGCGTGGAAAGCAAAGAACCAGAGGTTACAAAAGTCAACGAGACTTAGTGAAACAACTAGACATCTAAAAACATCACTTCCGGAATAAACGAACTGGGGGTGGAAAGAAGAAAATATGAAACTTCCTTACAAATACTTAAATAAACCAAAGAATCTATGTGAGTAGAATCGTTCTTGAAAATTCTTCTGTTTCAAACTTTCCATATCTTCATTAACAAAAGAATCAGATAAGCCTCCAAAGCTCCCTATATTCGAATAAAAACCAATCATTCCAGAAAATGAAAAAGCTCTCTAGAGTAGGCGAAGATATCCAAAAAATGTCACATTTAGCTAAGATGAAACACCGCGTCTTCCATGTATAATTGCAATGAATGAAAATGTGAACTTAAGATTCAAATTAATTACTGATAACAACACAGATGAACAATCTCAAAATAACACAAACCGAGTAGAGCACACCGCAACACCATCTCGGAATGACCGAGTAAGGCACACCGCAACACCATCTCAGAATGACCGAGTAAGGCACACCGCAACATCATCTCGGAGTGACCGAGTAAGGCACACCGCAACATCATCTCGGTCAAACCGATCTGCTACTCCTCTACAGGGAGGAGGAACCGATCTGCTGCTCCTCTACATGGAGGAGGAGCAGGTCGGCTCCTCCTCTACATGGAGGAGGAGCAGGTCGTCTGCTCCTCCTCCATGTGGAGAAGGAGCAAGTCGGTTGCTCCTCCACATGGAGGAGGAGCCGCGGGCTCCTCCTTCGGACGGAGAGTCGGAATTCTTTTTTATTATAAATTATTTATATTTACGGTTTTATATTTAAAGAATTATAGATAATTAATATAAATTAAATAATTATTATAAGTTTAATTTCATATAAATAGAAGGTATTTTTATACTATTAAAAATATTATAGGCTAATTAGAATATAAGTTAAAAAATGAAGGACTATTTTAAATTTTATTCTGAATGAAAAAAGTTTAATTTAGTGCTTTAGGGTACAGTTGAAAACAAAAATTAAAAAAAAATACAAATGAACTTTTTTCTAAGTCGGGGTATAAACAAAATAGGCTTAATTCCTTAAAAGACCCCCACCTTGTATTTTGTTTTCGTTTATACCCTGACCTTGTAAAAACACCATTTGTACCCAATTTTGAGTTTTTATGTTTCATCTCTACCCAAAAGCATTAAATTGTACTTTTTTCATTTGTATTTTTTAAATTATTTAAAATTAAAAAAAGTTATTTTAAATTTACATGGAAGTACATCAAATTGATGTACTTGCTAAATTTACATCAATTGTACGTCTCATTCAAATTGATGTACTTGCTAATATTTTTCTTTAGAAGAAAGTGTACTATCTAAGCAAGCATGATTCAAGGTTTCATGAGTTCCGATTACATGGAAGAAGTAGTCCTGTATTTTTATTATTAAATCAATAATTTTATATTTTGCGAATAATGTTGCATTTACATTTTCGACTTCATACAGCTGTTTGAATTATGTGTTCTGAGATTAACAAATAAAATTGATAGATTATTAAATCTCTTAATTATATAACTTCATCAATTTTAGATCCATATATTATTATTTTATATAATCTCGTTGATTTCTTATTTTATATTAAAGGAGAAATTCAGTCCACCGCGTCATTCATAAACTAAACTTATTATATTATGACACGTCATTAAAATAATAGCACTATCGTAATATTACCATTCAAAAGTGTAAATAAGTAATAAAGAAAATTACGATAGTGCCACTATTTTGATGACGTGTCATAATGTGATAGTTTAGTTCACGGATGACGTGGTAGACTGAATTCATATAAGAATCTCTCTATGTTAAAGATAATAAAATTATAAATAAGTTGGTATTCTTAAATGAGGTCGCGGGTTGGAACTGTACTCATGTATGCAGCCGTTTAAAATTTTGGGGCCCGAACTTTTCCTCCCGAGAGACTTATCCGGTTTGAGTGGGAACTGAATGTGGAACGTTTAAATGTGTCGTTTTATAGTTGAAACCCGTTCAGAACACCTCATAAAATTACTAAAAAAGAAAAAGATAAAAACTATAAATAGAGTCTTATTTAATAATTTTTTTAGATTGTTTGATAATTTGATATAGTGTTAAAAGATACTCCCTCCGTCCCGTTTAAGAAGGGATATCTCTCAATGTTTTTTGTCCCATATAAAAAGGCCAAATTATGGTTTTATGCCATTTTATAAGGATTTCTCTCTTATACCCCTATTTTCTCTCTCTCTATAATTAAAGCTAATACTCTACACACAAACTATAAGACAATAACTAATAGGGGTATCTTAAAAGTCTTGCGCTCTGGCAAGTTTTGCGTCTTGTGCTTTCATTAGCGACAAGTTGGTGCTTTATTCTCTTTTCCTGACTGTTGTGTCAGACAGATTTGTTCCCCACTCAGCTCTTTTGTGATTGGGTTCTTCTTATTGAGTGGTCTTTCCATGCAATTTTATTACCCTATTAAGTGAAGTTAGGGCTATTATTCAGTTTTCTTTTTACTTTGGTTCTTATTTCGTTCTGCTCTCGTTTCTTTTCTAGTGCTATGGATTACGAGAATATTTTACTTGTGGAGGGGGAAGAAGAGTTTGGTCTGGATTACTCTGGAGTGGGTGATGAGGAGGCGAACGAAGATTACAAGTGGTGTATTATCGGCCGATGTTTAACGGAGAAAGCTGTCAACTGCATAGCCATGAAAAATGTTCTTCTACCTATTTGGAAGCCGGTGAGGGGTGTTTGTGTGAAGGAAATAGCTCCGAACTTGTTTACGTTCCAATTTTTCATGAGTTAGATATGCGGAGGGTGATCGATGATGGTCCATGGACATTTGAATTTCATATTTTCTTATGTCGGCAGATGATTCGAGGTGAGATGGTCGGAGAAGTGGAATTATGGGAGGCTGAGCTCTGGGTGCATGTACTAGATATTCCTTTAGGAATGGCTTCTAATAAACTTGCCACAGATGTGGGGAATTTCTTAGGGGTGTTTGTTCGGGAGGATATGAATCCGACAAAGAAGATGGGAGCTAATTCTTCGAGGATACGTGTCCGAATTGATGTCAGACGTCCTCTGAAAAGAAGAATGAGAATGAAACGTAGTGCTACGGCATGGAGTTTTATTAATTTCCAGTACGAGAGATTACCTATGTTCTGTTTTTACTGTGGAATTATGGGTCATTCTGAGAAATTCTGCTCAGGGTATTTTGATAATCCGATTGCTAAAGAATTACTTCCATATGGTCCTTGTATGCGCTTTAACATGAAGAAAGTTGGAGGTCAAGGGGCGGAGAAATGGGAGAGATCTACAAGCCCGATTAGGGTTTCGAGCAATGAAGGAGATGATGAGCTGGAAAACTTGAATGGAAGGTTGGCTGAGAATCTGGTAATCAAATCTAATCAGTTGTACAATTTTGAAATTGGTAAGGGGCGGGAGTTAGCTGTTCAAAATAGAAACTTAACTGATTCAAATTTGAATTCTGTGCATGATAAGGAAGGAACCGTGAGTATAGGGGATGGCAGTCAAGCAAGTAAAATTTTCTTGTTTGATAGGGGAAGAGCTGGCCGTTGTACCTAAAAGGAAAAGAATTGTTACTGCAGTAAATAGTGGTGAGAAGGAAGCTGGGTCAAATTTTCTGACAGATATGATTATTGATCCAGAAGTTACTTGTCTGGCGGGCCTTGCTAGGCAGGCCGGCCCATCGTAATGAAAATCTTAGCATGGAACTGCCGTGGATTAGCCAACCCACGTGCAATTAGGTTCTTAAGAGAGTTGGTTAAGAGACATAAACCTTCTATTCTATTTCTTAGTGAAACGAAGGTGTCTAGTTCCAGAATTATGGTGTTGAAGGATGTTATGGGTTTTGGCGGGTTATGTCGCGTTGATAGTATTGGGAGAAGTGGTGGCATTGCTCTGTTATGGAAGAATTCGTTTTCCATTTCAGTTGTGGAGTCTTGCAATAATTTCATTGATGTTCATGTCATTGGTGGTAGTAGCATTAGCTGGAGATTTACTGGTTTCTATGGTTATCCTGAGAGGAGTCGTCGGAGGGATTCGTGGAATATGTTGAGAAAGCTAAGTGAAAGTGGAGATAACCGTGATGTACTGCTGTGGATTTTAACGACCTCTTGGCTCAAGAGGAGAAACGTGGTGGAGCAATCCACCCCCGGTGGTTACTTTCTGGGTTCAGAGAAGTAGTGGTGGCTAGTGGGTTAATTGACATGGGTTCGGTGGGGCATAATTTCACGTGGAAGCGAGGTGGAGTGGAGGAGCGTCTTGATAGGGTGTTGTGTTCGAAAGATTGGCTGGATATTTTCCCTAGTGCAGGTGTTCGTAACTTGGAGGTTACATCTTCAGATCACTTGCCGTTGCTTATATCGCTCAGTTCTGAAGAAAGGAGTGGAGGAAGAAGGTGTTATCATTTCAACAATGTTTGTCTATCCAAATCGGACTGTCATGATGTTGTGTGTAGGAGCTGGTCCGAGGTAAACTTAATAGGAGCTGATATTGGGTCCAAACTGGGGGAAAGCAGGAGAAGTTTGGAGAGCTGGGCGCATGAAGGGTCTTCGAATTTCAGGAAGTTGCTAGCTAAAAATGGGAAGGAGTTGGTGAGATGGCAAAATAGTACTGATGTGGAAGGGATAGAGCGGTATAATGTGTTAGTTGCAGACCACCACAGGTTGTTAGCTGAAGAAGAGAGTTACTGGAAACAACATGCTAAAATTTTTTGGCTATCTGGTGGCGACTCTAACACTAGATTTTTTCATAATGCTGCGTCAGCTCGAAAGAAATTTAATAGTATAAGCAAACTAAAAGATGAGGGAGGGTGTGGTAGTATTCAAAGAAGGAGATCCATAGCATTTATAAGAGGTATTTTACTGACCTGTTTGACGATGCACATCAGACTGTCGGGGCTGATTTACAGATGCAGTCTCGTATTTCTACAACACAGAACGAGGAGCTCAATATGCCCATTACAGCGGAGGAGGTTCGAAGAGCAGCGTTTAGCATGCATAATGACAAGTCGCCGGGGCCGGATGGTTTTAACCCGGCTTTTTTTAAGTCATTTTGGGATGTTGTCGGTAGTGATGTGGTTAATACTTGTCAATTTTTGTTCTCAGGTGGTGGGTTTTGTGAAGGGTTTAATGACACTGCTATTGTGCTCATTCCTAAGAAAATGACCCAGAATGTATCTCTTACTTAAGACCAATTACTTTATGTAATGTGTGTTACAAAATTTTCTCCAAAGTGTTGGCTAATCGTATGAGCAAGTTAATGCCGATTATTATTTCTGAAAATCAGAGTGCCTTTGTGAAGGATAGGCTTATTACTGATAATTTCATGATTGCTTATGAAATAGGGCATTATTTGCGCAGGAAAAGTAGAGGAAAATGGGGTATGGCAGTTTTAAAAATAGATATGAGCAAGGCGTATGACAGAGTTAGATGGGATTTTTTGGTGGACATGATGACGAAATTGGGTTTCAATGCTCATTGGGTTAGTATGATTTATACTTGCATTTCCTCTGTCAGATTTACAAGTATTGATGATTGTTTTGAGATGGACCCGATTGTGCCTAAATGTGGTATTCGTCAAGGTGATCCTTTAACGCCATATCTTTTCATTATTTGCGCTGAGGGGTTGAGTTTTCTTTTGGAGGAGAAGGAAAGGTTGGGTCGTATTCATGGTATTTCGATTTGTAGAGGTGCTCCCACGGTTAGTCATTTGCTATTCGCAGATGATAGTTTTTTATTTTTTCGGGCAAATGAGGAGGAAGCGACGGAGGTGCGAGAGGTGCTTAGTTCTTATGAAGCTTTGTCTGGGCAACAGGTGAATCTTCAGAAGTCGGGTATTCTTTTTAGTGCCAATACTGATGAAGAGTTGCGTTGGCGTATTTGCAGTGAGCTTAATGTATCAGTTGTTGATAATCAAAGGAATTACTTAGGGCTGCCCTCTTTTGTGGGTATGAACAAAAATAAGATCTTTGGGTTTATAAAAGATAGAATTTGGAGTAAGATGAAGGGTTGGAACTCGAAGTGTTTATCTAGAGGGGGAAAAGAAATTTTGATTAAAACTGTGGCGCAGTCTATGCCTAATTATGTTATGAGCGTTTTCTTACTCCCGATAGGCCTGTGTGATGCTCTGGAGCGTCTGGTGAATTCCTTCTAGTGGGGTAGAAATCAAGAGGAGAAGAGAGGGATTAATTGGGCGAGTTGGGATAAATTGTGTACTCCAAAGAAATTTGGAGGTTTGGGGTTCAGAAAGCTTCGAGACTTTAATGTTGCTATGTTGGCTAGACAAGGGTGGAGATTGCTTAGTTCAAATGAGAGCTTGGTGGGGAAATTTTTTAAAGCTAAATATTATCCTAAAGGATCGTTCTTGATGCTAAAGTAGGAGCTAACCCTAGCTTCGTTCGGCGTAGCATTATGGAAGCTCAATGTGTAGTTCGTAAAGGAGCGAGAAAGCGGATTGGTAATGGCTGTGATACCAATATCTGGAAGGACCCGTGGTTAGTGGATAGTAATTCTGGTTTTGTTGATATGCCTATTCCTACTGGTTTGGATAACGCTACTGTTGGGCAGTTGATGGTTGTCGGGACTAAAGCTTGGGATCAAGGTTTAATAAAGGATGTTTTTCCTGCTTCCGTTGCGTCTAAAATTTTTAATGTCCCTCTAAGCTTGAGATTCTCTTCTGATGTATGGTATTGGTTGCAAGAACCTCGTGGTACATTTTCGGTAAAGAGCTGCTACAGATTGTTAAGGGGTGAGGTTGATTGTAGCTTCAATGGTATTTGGAGTAAGATTTGGAAAGTTAAAGTTCCTCTTCATGTGAGGAATTTTTTATGGAGGGCGTGCTCTGGATATCTTCCAACGGTTGATGCCTTGGCTACTAAGAAAGTGTTTGTTAATGAGACCTGTTCCATTTGTGGATTTGGAACTGAATCCGTTCTTCACCTGTTTGTGTCTTGTAGTTTTGCGAGAGATTGCTGGAGTCGTTCGGCTCTGGATGTGATGAATTGTCCTTCGTCATCTTTCTCTTCGTGGTGTGCAGGTTGGCTGTCAAAGCTTAAAATGGAGGAGGCGACACTTGCAGCTATGATCTGCTGGTTTCTTTGGATTAATAGAAATAACAAGATTTGGAATAATAAGAAGGGTCTTGTTGCTTCGGTGCTTTCAGATGCATGATATAATTTGGCAGCTTGGAATATTGCAAATTCTCGCCATGTACAGCTTCGAGAAGTGGATATTGGTAGGGATGATGGGGTCTTATCGTGGAGAGCTCCGGTGGAGGGGTTATGGAAGGTTAACGTTGATGCAGCTGTGTTTCCGGAGCAGGAAAGGATTGGAGTGGGTTGTGTTGCGAGGGATTCGACGGGCGCTGTGATTATGGCGCGCTGCTGTAATTTGCTTGGGTCTTTTTCTCCAAGAGTTGCAGAAATTATTAGCATCCGGGAAGCGTTGTCTTGGCTCAAAGGACGTTCGAACATGGTGATTGAATCTGATTCTATGGAAGTAATTCTCGAAATTAGAAATCCTGTTATTAGTTCGCAGGATCCTTTTATCATTGATTGTGTTGTTCTAGCGAAGCATTTACCTAATTTATCGTTTTTGTTTGTAAGGCGATCTGTGAATCGTGCGTGTCAGGTCATCAGGAGTGGTATTTTGTGCTTCCTAATTTGCTTACCAATGTAATTGCTTCTGATATTTATCAATGATACTATTTTGACTCTAAAAAAAAACTAATAGGGATAAAATAAGAAAAGTTAAAAGTAATTATTATTTTCTTAATCTATGTGTAAAAGGGATATGTCCCTTCTTAAGTGGGACGGAGGGAGTAAAAGATAAAATTTAAATATAAAATTAATGAGTTTATTTATAAAAAAAATAAATATAAAATTAACGAGTTTATTTTTATTTATGTTTTTAATTCAATGAACAGACGTGTGTCAGAACAATCAAAATTAATTAAAATTTTATTTAATGGATTGATGATTATTTCACCAATTAAATTTGGGTATTTAGCAGGTTAAATAATCTAATTATCCCCAAATGCTTCCTTAATAAGGAAAGTGGAGCACCACAATGCTAATAACTTATCATAATTAATAATAATCCATTATCGAATATCCGCATATTTTCCAACTGCAAAAATCTTCTCATTAATCTCTCAACTTCAATCATATCATATAGTGCTGCTTATATATAAAATAAAGCACAATTTTTATTTGTTTTTAATTTCTGTCTTTCTCTTTGCTTATAACATTACATGATCAGATTAGTCATAATCATCAAATCATAAAATAGAATTATTATTTTATGCAAAAAAATAAAGTCAAATGATATCTTATAGATAATTGTTTAATTGAAGATACTATCTGAAAGTTATTTATTTTTTAATATAATTTAGTTTTAATTTTCTAATCAATACGACACATATAATTTGATACATGCTATTTTATTTTATGCTACCCTTGTAAAGGAATATATTTATAGTATGCTTCCCATTTTGAAGCAGAAATTATACATTAATTTACTACAAATATTGATTCAAAATTTCAAATACAAGTCAGCACAGCTGGCCACAATCGCTGTTGAGATTGTCAAGAAAATATAACTTGATTGTGTGCAATTGAAAAAGAATTGTTCAAAATATTAATTTGTGCTGCATAATAATTCTATTTAAAGTTCAGTTTTTCTCTAATAAAAAGATACAAATTATGATAAAAACTCGGGAAAGGCTCCATTTTGCCCTTGTTTATGCGAAAATAAGCCCTTTATGACAAATTTAACTAAAATATACCACTAAAGTTTAAAGAACGACACAATTATTCTCTTCTTCTAAACTTTGTTTACAATCCGTTTCACAAGACGGTATTGGAGTAGTTTTGAAAGCTTTAGGGGTATATTGTAGATAGATTTGTCATGAGGGATTTACTGATTCCAGAAGACAACATTAAGGGTGTTTTTATATTAAACTTTATGCCATAAACTTTAAACGCTAAACCGCAAACCATAATAATCTGTATATAAAAAAACAAATTATAATATATATTAAATTTAAAATATTAATTAATTTTAAATTATGAAAATATGTAAACAATAATTGATAATGTATTCACGTGATTATTTAGTAAAACAAGTATGTAATTTTAAAATATATTAAATCTATAAAATGATTTTAAGTTATTCCAATATTTTTTTATTTGATGGTATATTAATATTATACAGTGTAAGTTTTGAGTAAAACTATTTATATTTATTTATTAATTAATATTTATTAATCTATTTAAAAAAATCACCCTAAATTATCAATATTTATATTATTTGATAATAAGAAATATTAAAATGATTTTTTATACTATTAACTATTATGAAAATTTAATAAAGTAATAAATTAAGTATTTAGATAAGATTAACTATTATTTTTGTACTAAAAAAATTAGTAAATATTTTAATTACACTTTTGTTTTTAATTATCTTGATTTAAAAATTAAATATTTTACTTAGATCAAAGGAAGTAATATAATTACATTATTTTTACTTAAACATTTTAACATCTTTAGAGAAATGTACAAATATACCTCTAATATTTATCTCATGAATGAATATGCCCCTCGTGACATATTTGTCTTAAATATTCCCTCAATTTTTTTAAAATTATTTCCTTTTTATGGAATAAATAGTTAACACGGTTTTTTAAAAAGAGGCATAATTACGCTGTTTTTAAATATATTTTTTTATTTTCTTTTAGGAGCCTTTCAGCCAAAATAAACAGTAAATGAATTTATGGATGAAAAGCTCGTAAAAACAGATTGAAAGATCTTTGTTTCTTCTCTTCTTTTTGATTTTAAATTAATTTAGAATTTTATAATTCTAACTTATATTCTAGCATTTTTATTTGAATGTGTGTTACAAAAATCCAAATTGTTGATTTCTTTTCATTCTATTTTTTAATATGGGTGAGAATTAATTTACGGGGTTCATAATTTTAGTTATTTTTAACTATTTTTAATTCTTAGTATGGTTTTCTCTATGATTTATTTATTATTTATTTTCTTGTTATATATGGTTGTCATATCCTAAATTACTTTTGATGATGATAATGGTGATGATCATATTTTAAAAATAGTAATGTGGACACCTATTTTTCGGACTCATATTATGTGATAAGGATCTGAAGGTCCAATAATAATTTTTAGAAAAATACAACCGAGTAACGAGTTTATTAGTCCACTTGAAGATTTTATGGACTAAATTGATAGTTTACAACATAACTTGTCGTATGAACCGTAACTATAGTAAATAATCCATAAAAATTCAATAGATTTGAAGAAATGAGTTTCAGAAATCGAACTAATTCTAACGCCTTAAAGGTTTATGAATCAATTTGTACAAATAAAAAGTTTGAGATTCAAAAAGAACCACATTAAAAGAATTAGGCATGATTAGACCACATACTCCCTCCGATTCATCACACTAGAATTTTAAGAAAGTATTGATTGCTGCACCAAACTAATACTAAGTTAACTATTTCCTAAAAAAAAAAAAGGGAAAATCTATTTAGCCCGAAAAATTTGGACACAATTTGGCCCGAATGATGTTTCTGAAATTAATAATACTATGAGGGCATCCTTGCAAAAAAAAGAAATTATTTACTTATCTAATTGTTTTTCCCGACTTCCAATGCCACTAATTATTATTAAAGTAACACTTAAATACTAGCATTTTTCATTAATATGGTAAAATTATATTTATAGAAAAATTAAAACTGCCGACTTAATTTATTTGTTTTTTTCACATAATTTACTGTTATAAAAATGTTTAAAGAAGTTCATATTGGTAATAGGAGTATCTGAAGTGAGTATTAGATTTTTAGTTTTAGGGCCCGTACAAATTTAAATTTAAAAAATTAATATATAGTAAAATTTTAACTATAATATATTTTTCTCTTAACACATGTTTACAATGTTATACGAAATATAAGTAAAATTAATAAATAATAAAATTATTCTATAAAACTTCGAGAAAATTGTCTCATATATACAATTTAATATGATTACATCATTCTTTCTTAATTTAAATGATTAAATTATACTCACCTCAAAAATATCTATAAAACAATATTATTTATAAAAAAAAATTGCATTAAACTGTCCAAATTTATATATCTTAAATTTTTTCATCTACAAAAATTAAGAATTTTTTTAGCATAAACTTAAAATTTAAAAAGGACAAATTTGATTCAATTAATATTCATTATAAAGTATATATTTTTCTCATATGATAATCTCATATTTAACTAATTTATCTTCGAGGTTAAACCTTATAATGTTTTCAATGTAAGGCTTCAGTATAATTAAATATTTTAGGTTTAATAGAGTAAAAAATAATGAACTTTAGCGTGTTTTATAAATTTGATACGAACTTTTAATTTTGACAAATTAAACTTGAACTATCAGTTTTTTGCACTTTTAGACACCAAACAATTTTCCATTGGAAAAATGTTGATGTGGAATAATCATTATTCTAGTGTCTACATCAGCATTTTTCTGATAGAAAATTGCTCCGTGCTAAAATTAAAAAAGATTAAAAGTTGGTGTATTAATTTATTAAAATTAAAAGTTTGTGTTAAATTTAAAACACACTAAATTTTGTGATTTTTTATGCTATTAAGTCAATATGTTAATTAATATCTTTGTCTAATCTGTCAGTTTGGTTAAAATCGATAAAAACACAATGAATAATTAACGGAAAAATAATTATTGATTTATTCATCCAGTTTAGTTATTTTGAATGATTTGAATCTCGAATCAACTGGTAATTAAAAACTAAAAATTAAAATTTTAAAATTAAAAATTAAAATCTCACATGATTTGCCGGAAAAACCAACCACAAGTTGGAGACGACCAACGAAAATTCGACTAGTTGGAGAGAAATGAAAAGTCCATAAAAAACCAATTCGGCCTCTTTTCTCTATAACGAATGATTGATTGAAAGATGAATCCGAACGACTGGGGAATCAAAGAGATCAAAGAAATAGAATTAGAATGCAGAATCATAGAATATTCATCTTAATAAGAAATTATCAACAACATTCCTCTCGCTCCGTTCGAGTTCCATTTCATCTACCAGATGGTCGAGCAGCTCCTTTCTACGCCGACGAATGATCCACTAGTGAAACTAAAGGAGTAATATCCTCCTCATTTAAGTTATATGTTTGAGATCGCTGACTCTTTCATCACGCAACATTAGAGGACATAATTAGAAAGTCTAATATTTCTCATTCAAGTATGCAACTGAAATGGATGTTCGTAAAACGAGCTAATTTTTTTTGTACTAGCGATTGCATTTCGTCGAAATAGATCATTTGTTTAAAAAGCTTCGATCGTCTTCATTTTTCTTTCGGTTATCAGACCTATTCCATTCGATTTTCTTATCTATGAGTAAAGAAACACTTCCCATCTTTTTTTTTATAGAAAAACAGAATTTAAGAAATGAAATCCTGATTACAGACTAAAATGAAATTTGGAAGAGCAAGCGTTAAGATAATATATCTTTTATCCTAAACTCATCTACTGAAAAAGGACATAGATACTCCTTTCCGTAGAATTGTCCGCTTTGTCATTATCACATGAATTTAAAATTTAAAAAAGGCGAATTTGATTCAATATTCATATTTAACTGATTCGTCTTCAGGGTTAAACCTTAAGTAAGGTATTTAAAACGAACCTCTTTACATATAAAAAAATTAATTTTTTTACTACATTAATCTTTTTATGTCTTTTTTTTGAAAGATTATGTCTTTATTTAAATACATATTATTTAAATTGATTAGATTACATATTTTATAGTGAAAAAAATAAAATACATTGGGTATTATTTTTATTAATGAATTTTTATTTTATTGAATTCGAGTCAAATTCAAACATTTTATAAACTCAAGAGCTAGCTAGAATTTGATTTTGGCGTAATTCGGATTTAATTTGATCTTTTTTTTTTGAAAGTATTGTATTTGATTTAATTCGGAGTATTTGTTTTGGGCTCCTGAAGATTTGTAGACTAATTGTTGTTTGTCATTTTGATAATAATTGGAAACAGTAGTTTATCAATTATAGTCAAATAAATTACTTTATAGTGGGAATGTAAATTTCTATCGGAAATGTGTATATTATTAACTGCTCCATTTATCACAGAATTGAAAAAGGTTTTTTTACAATTCAATCTTACATAAGTCCTTATTTACAAATAGAACTAATATTCTGGTCATTTTGTGTCCACATTTTTCGGGCCATTTAGCACTGCCCAAAAAAAAAAATACTAAGTTAACTACAATTAAAAAAATTACAAATAATATATATTGTAATTAGTGATAATTATTGATGAAGAAAGAAAATAATTCTGGACATAGATGATTGTGCTAGTGGAGCCCAACAAGCCATATACATACAACTTTATTATTAATTTTTGAGCTTTTATACAAAATATGAAATTTTACAGCCCATTTACTTTTATACTGTTGAATTATAATCTCTACATTAAGCACCTTAAAAATCTACAGAACTAATTTTATTTATCAAAAATATATTTTATATACGGTTTTTAATTTTTTTATTTTTTTTATTTTTAATTTTTTTCTTCATCATTATATTTTTGCACTTAATATTTATTTTATATTTATTTTTTAATTTTTTAATTTTTTAACTCTTTATTTATTTTAATTTTTTTAACTGTTAACGTTTTTCGTCAGTTTTAATCTCAACATACTATCAACATGATATCGGCACAAATATTAACAACACTTAATAAATTGGATAATATTAATTTTTATAGCTTTTTTATATTAATTTTTACTTTTTTATCTTTATTTTTTGATTATAATCAACATATTTGTTGAATACCAAATATTTTATTTTATGTTTTATAAAGTGTTGTTTTTTTTTGGAAAAATTAACATAAAATCAACTTAATATCAACATAAAATCAACTATTTAATGTTATAATAATTCAACATCATTGTTTATATTTTTCACGAATGGTAAAATAAACACAAAATCAACATAAAATTAACTATATAATATTATAATAATTCAACATCATTATTTATATTTTTCACGAATAATAAAACCAAAACAATGTCAATTCAATATCAACAACGATCATCAACTAATCATGTTGTAAAATAAAAATACGCAGAAATATAATAAAACACAGTAGAAATGTAGAAATAACAAAAAATTATTTCATAAAGCCATAAAATTATTTTATACAACATGAAATTATATTCTTTATAGATAATATTTATACATGTTTAATGATAAAAAAAACAGTAAATAATGAACAAATTATAGATATGAAAACAGAAGAAGAAGAAGAAAAAAACTTCAGATCTGAAATTAAAACGATAAGAAAAATATGACAGTGAACGAAGGCAGAAGGATGGAGGTAGAACAACAGAGGCAGAACGACGACAAGAGCGGCGATGTCACGACCCAATTTATTGAGCCGCAACCGGCGCTTCGGAATGAGAGTGTTAGCTCCGAAACCCGTAGCAAGCTTAAATACGTAAAATAATTTTTCGCAAATATATCATATACACAAACAGAAGCAAATATATATATACTTATCTATATAACATATATTCAAATATTTACACTAACTATTCTGATAACCTCGTGGGCTCTAGTTACCGTACCATGTACGAACTGGCCTCACGGTACTATATACATAAGTTAGTGTATCTATCCATATCACCGGCATCTGGTGCCGTGATCAAAACACATCAAATGTAGCCTACAAAAAGATATAAACATAGACAACAAGTAAAATATAAAACTCAAAATATACTATTGTCAAGGCTACGACTCTGTCGACACATGACCACTACTACAGCATTACGGAAGTCAAAGAACTATACACATGCAACTGACTTCCGGATCCCAAAACTGGCTTCTAACTAGGTCCAAATACTAAGCACCTGAAAGACATCAAAAGTGAGGGGTCAGTATTTGGGAAAATACTGAGTGAGTTTGCATTTACTAACGGTATTGTTATAAAAACATAACATCGCATTTCAAATAAACATTAATATGAAAATACATATAAACAAGTATTTGATCTGTTCGAAACTAAAATCCTGAAACATGACACGACTTACAAATATTCAAATCATATTAATCCAAATGGTCAGACCCGGTAGTCTTCACACTCAACCACGTCGGCCGCGACCGATCTCTTAATCCCAAAGTGTGAGTCCAACTCACTAGATACGGGGTTCAGGTTAAACAATAACCGAGTTCTCGCTCGTATCGAATTTATTGTCCAACTTCGAAATTCATATTCATATCATACATGTATAGCAAATTATTTCTCATAATCAGACTCTTTAGACTGACTTGATTACTGGTGATCACACAGCCTATTGACACCCAATATGTAGTTAGTTTCTTCGGATCTCATACTAATTTCTCGTATATATACTTGATAGAAACATATAACATTTCAACAAATCATATATAATGCGATGCATATAAATAATACTCATATATATGAAATATAATATTAAATAAATTTAAATACATAATACACGAAAGTAAAGTGCAACTCACTATGACCGCTATCCAATCTATAATGAGGTCGATATGATGGTATGCCCGTACTAGCCCACGTCTATCGATCTCACTGCTCACTGACACGTCTGATAAAACGTTGAATAGTTAGACGTGAATTTTATGCTTTACATGTATAATACTTTTAAGTTCTAGGTATTAGTTTCATTTTTATTATTATTCATGTACTCGATAACCCTTAGTTGTATTTACGGCTTAGCGAATACTACTCTTCGTATTCGAGAATCGTATAACGTTCTTAACGTTTTTCGTTATCGTTAACTATCAAAAACGTCGAGTTTATTTGAAGACTTATGATTCTCGGGGTCCTTAATTCGTCTTTAGAGTCAAATATTCGAAAATGTCGAATACCTAGGTCGAAACACAGTCCGTGTGCACACTCGTGCAAGTTGGGTGCACGTTCATGCGCCTTAGAGGGTGCACGTTCGTGCAACCCTGGTGCACGTTCGTGCACGGCCCCCAGAAATCTGATTTTCGAGACTTTTCGACCATTCTGACGCCCCATGTACATAGAAGACACTCTATTCTATAAAACTCGTATTTTCTTTCTTCCAAAAACGCTTAATCGAGCTAATATCGATAAAAATCCAAAATTTTAACTTAATACTATATAAACAGCCATCTAATTCGAATTTAACACCAAATCTCGAGATTTTTACCTTGATTTGAAGCTTAGAATGCATAGAGCCTTCGATTTCGAAGAGATCGATACAAAATTCGCTTGAATCAGACGTCGAACGAAGAAACGGTGAAAAAATGTAATCGATCCATGTTTTTCTAACTCTCTGGATGCTTCTTCTCATCCTTATCTGATTTCATATTTCTCTTTACTTATAATTTAGCTAAAGGTTTGTTTTAGTCCTTCTTTTCTTTCTTTGTTATAAAATATCCCTTTAAACTTTTCTTTTGTTCGATTTAGTCCATAACTAAATCAATTAATACTTTAATCATAACGTATATATATTATTTATATCCAATAAATAATACGACCCGAGAATTTATACTTTCCCGTCAAAACTTATAATTTTCATTTTTGATCCGTAATTGGCTAAATTACTACTTTAGTCCCTAAACTTCATTTTGTGATTTTTCTTGACATTTTTCCTTTTAATTCCAATCTAACTTAGGAACTGAAATATAATATTAAATTTCTCACAATCAGCTTTTCCAAAACCGACCTACTAAAATGTATTTATCTTAATTTCTCGAAAATCTTTCTGTTATCACTCTGACAACTCAAAACTGAACACGTGATCCAATTAGATAATTAAATCTTTTGGGATATTACAGGCGAGGGCAAGAAAAAAAGAGAAGATGAGAATTAAAATCAGAAAAGTAAATAAAGAAGATAAGAAAGAAGATAAGGAAGAAAATAAAGAAAAATAAGAAAGTTCGTATAAAAGAAAATAATAAGCCCGTGTACAGTAGTTTTGCAAAATGAATCATGTCTTCATATAAAAGTAATAATGTGATAAATGTTGGTTGTTTATGAAAAAAGCCCTTAATTTTTTAGGAGAGTGCACATTAATTAAAAAATGAACATATAGTAAAAATAAAGACTTTTTGATATATGTATAGAGCTCTCAAACAAAAATACAATTCAGCAAACATACACATCAGTCTAAAGTAGAAAATCAAAAAGTAACAATCGATCTCAGTTTAATCTTTCATTTTAATCGTGATTGCCGATCTAATCACAAGCTTTATTAGCGGGATTGCCAGAAAATAAGCTAAGACCTCAAAACATTATTTTTGAAAATCTGATCAAAATAATCAATCATCGCATAAGTGTTTTTCACTGCAATTATTTCATTCAATCTGATTTGTAAACTAGTTTTGATGTTTTTCATATTTTTCGTGTTATTTAGATTCATTCTGGAATTGAAAAGGTTAATTCTAGTTGTTTTAATGTTTAATATTTTCAAGAATTTAATTATCAACTTCTAAGTGATTTAATCGCATGAAAATTAAATTAAACTAAAAAACAACGACGTATATATACCGAATATGTATACCGAATTTGCATTTTCTAAATCGTTGATAATTTAATTGTTTGCCAGTCAGTTACCATATGTGAAGTAATACCGAATCTGCACATTACTTCTGTTTTGAAGAATTCTTCCATTTTTGCTTTAGTTATTGTTAAGACTACCTCTACTTTAACTCACCTGGTGAAGAGTTCAATCGCAACGATTAGAAATTTTTTCTGGTTCTTACCTGTTTGGAAGGGTCTAACTATGTTCATCCCTCACATGACAAATCGCCAAGGGCTTTAAAAAGAGGCTTGTTGTTTGGGGGCCGATGACTGATATTGTCATGCCTTTGGCATTACTTTAATGTTTTAGCATCTTCCTTTATTTTTTGGCTAATAATAGCCTTAAAACATTGTCTTTCGTGCTGCGGTGCTAGCCCTTTTCATGGGTCCCGCATATTCCATCATGAATTTTTTGCAAAATAAACTTTCCATTTTTGACGATACACGTTATTTCAACTATGAATGGGTCAAGGAGGTTGCACTTATAGCAAGTAATCATCAAAACGGCTCAATCACCGAAAGATCACATAAATAGCAAACATCCGCAATTTCATAAATTTTCAAATTCTAGTTATGCTCCACTATAAAAATTATTTTCCGGAATAAAATATTTAAATATAATATTTTAGACTTTCTAAAACTCCCTTTTCAAATCAAGAGCGTCTTACCCTTGTTTCAGATGAAATTCCCATTTCGAGGTCTGAGCCGAAATCTCACTAAAACAACGATTTTGCCAAAATCTCGAGAAGACATAAAATTCTAAAAATCATGTTTCATCTGAACCATTATAAACAACATATTTTCAAAATCTCAATAAAATCCGAAAATCAACGGAATACCATTTTGCACAAAAACGCCTTTAAAACCGATTTAGAGCATAACCGACTCAATGTAACTTATGAAACCAAACCAAAACATATATTCAATCAAATATATTTTAAAGCAGCCCGTTAGGGTAAAAATTCACATATTTAGAAAATACAAATTGGTCTCTCAAATTGCAAAAATAACAATTTAGTACCTAAATTTTCATTTTTTCCAATCATACCAAAAGCATGCTAAACTCATAAATACATAAATATTAGCCCGTAACATATTTTCCAGCAACATTTAACATATCCAAATCTATCAAAATATATCAATTTAGTCCAAATTACACACTAAGCTTATAAACTCTGCTATTTGGAGGTTCAAATTCTTTTGCCCCACGCATAATTAACCTAAATTAAGTAAAATAAAGCATGTAATCAATTCTTAACACGGTTAACCCAACATGCATCATATATTCAGAAATCGTAACCTTATGAAATTAACATGCATGTCCAAATTGATGGTGAAAAAGGCATAATCCATCTTCAGGTTCCTGTACTTTTGACTTTTTCTTTACTTGGTCACTGATCTATTTTACTTGTTTAGTTAGTCCTTATATTTTTCACTTTTACTTTACTTAGTCCCTATACTTATATTTTCGTCTAAATTCTTTGTAAATTTGTTATTTACTTAGTCCTTTTTGAAGTTTTATTTTTTGTTTACTTCCCTAATCTACTGTTTAAGGACTAAATCATTGTGAAATTTGATCGTAGAAGGACCAAGTAAATATAAAGTGAAAAGTACAATGACTAAATAAAGATTCAAATTAGAGCAGGATCAAGTAAACAAAAAGTAAAAAGTACAGGAATCTCCTCAGATTCAGCCGGTGAAAAATGGCAAAGGAATCATTGAGCATGATCAACACAACATATGGCATGATAATCAACCAAAAATCCATCAAAAAAATCAACCAATATAACATGCAACTAAGAAATCATATAATTCAAAAATCAACTAACCCTTTGAAGTCAAAAAAAACTCATAATATAGCTTAAGAAAGATTGAAAATAATCTCTTTGAAAAAACCCAAGTGATCAACTATGTCGCATGCATGATGCTCTTCTAAAATCTTGATTAAGAACTCCCAAGAATCATGAAAAGACTTCAACTTCACAAGGTTAAGCTGAGGATCAAAAGTTTATGTAAATTTTGAGAGAAAACTTCTTTTTGCAGTTGTGAAATTCGAGTGAAATGAATTTAAAAACAATTTTTTTATTTTAAAAACTACATAAGAGAGACGATCATCCAAATTATGGACGATCGTCAAAAAATTAAAAAGCAAACGATCGTCTAAACTTTTTAGAGGATCGTTCAACACCAAAAACTCACTTTTTAAAATTGGACGAAACTCAAAAATACAAAAGCTTCAAAACATGATTAAAACTCTATATGCAACTATGCATGTTAAACACTCAAAACTCGAATCAAACCATATACCAAGCATCACACTAATCAAATTCAACACATAAGATATCGAAAAGAGATTTTATATCTCCCCCTTTTAAAATAATTTTTTCTCGAATTACAACTCAAGCCAGAAAAAAGAAATACCTCACGCAAATAAAAACGGATAACGGTTTCGCGTATCAGATTCTGTCTCCCACCCTACGTACGCTCTTCGACCGAATGATTACGCTATAGAACCTTGACCATCAGAATTTCCTTATTTCACAACTTATGAACTTGCGTATCCATTATTTGAACTAGTTCTTCCTCGTAAGCCAAATTTTTATTAATATCGACACTCTGAAGTATAATCACTTGTGAAGGATCTCAAATACACTCTCGCAATATCGAAATGTGAAACACCGGGTGCACTTGCGACATATCCGGAGGTAACGCCAACTTATAAGCTACTGATCCGACACGTTCAACAATCTCATAAGGCCCCACAAACGTCGGTGCCAACTTATCCTTCTTACTAAAACGTACAACTCTCTTCATTAGAGAAACTCGCAGAAATACGAAGTGACCAACCTGGAACTTAACGTCTTTTTGCTTAGGATCAGAATAACGGTTCTGTCTGTTGAACGCCGTAACCAACCTTTGTTTGATTATCGGGACTTTTTCTGAAATAATCTGAATAATCTCCGCTCGTGATAGTTTACGCTCATCGACTTCCTCCTAACAAACTTGAGATCGACACTTACGTCTATACAAATCAGCATACGGTACCATCACGATACTTGAATGATATCTGTTATTATACAAAAACTCAATTAATTACAAGTAGATATCCCAACTACCGCCAAAATCGACAACACATATCGCATATCTTCAAAAATTTGAATCGTCCTTTCGGACTAGCCATCAGTCTGAGATGAAAAGGTTTACTGAAATCCAAACGCATACTTAACACTTCCTGCAACGCTTTCCAAAAACGGGACGTAAATACAAAACCTCTATTAGAAACGATAAAAACAGGTACTCCATGTAAGCACGCAATTTTGTCGATATGCAACCTTGCCAACTTTGATGTCTTATACGAAATCTTAATCGGGATGAAAGGAGCCGATTTAGTCATATGATCAACGATTATCCAAATAGAATCAAAATCTTGTTGAGTACGCGGAAAACCGACCACGAAATCCATGACATCCTCTCCCATTTCCACTTAGGAATAGGAAGTGGTTGTAGATAACCTAACGATCTTCGATGTTCTAACCTCACTTGTTGACATGTCATACACTTTGAAACAAATTATGCTAAGTCTTTCTTCATTCAACTCCACCAGTAAACACTTTTCATATTGTGATACATCTTAGTGGATCCACGATGAACACTATACATTGATTTGTGTACCTCTTCCAAAATCGGTTGTTTCAAGTTCTCAATGTCTGGTACACAATCTAATACTGTGTTTTAACACACCATCAACCAAAACAAAATTTGAATTATTCCCTTAGTACACCTCTGACATGATTTTCCTTAACTGGGGATCCTCAGCTTGTAGAGTTTTAATCCGCTCAACCAAAACAGGTCGCACTTCCAACTGTACCACAAGATCTCCCGAAAATGAAATCTGAAAACAGAAACCATCTCATTGTGTCAAAATAAGTAAACCGATAATAAATTAAAATTACTTGTTAAAATTATGTTGTGTCCACATGCTTGATTGGCATTCTCTACTTCCCAAGAAAGGATAACTGAAATCCACTACACGGGCACGGAAAACAACACCATGTATAAGAATAATACTTGAGCATAATTAGGAAACAGATATGACATTGACCTCCCCTTAAATTAGCAGGAATGCTATCCAACAAAGTATTTAGACTGTTTTTTTTTATAATTAGGGAAAGGAAAGCGCTTGTGGGAGAATTTGAACCCACGACCTTGGCATTTGCTGCCCATCGCTTATAACATTTGAACTACAGCTCGTTGGTAAGTATTTAGACTGTTAAAAAACATTTAACTGAAAGCTAACAAGTTCACAAATGTAAATACATCAAAATAGATGCAATCCTACAATACAATGTAAGGAATGAGACATTACATTTTAAGTATGCAATAAAATGACATCCTAAAACAGTTAGCTTATCTTCTTAAGCTACATTAATTCAACTTAAGAAGATTAGATAGCAATGTTCTGCTTCCCGCATCTTGCCACAATCTGTTAATTTTTCCAGAAGATGAATAACATATCAAAATAAACATCGGCAAATAAATATAATCATCTAAATTGTAACTTTGTAGAATCCAGTCTAAATTCTGATGAACTCAAATCAGATTTAATAAAAAAAATCAAGTCAATCAACAATTTATAAATTTGAATTTAATAACCGTTTTGACTTTTTAAAATAAAGTGAGAAATGATCGAAAAAGACGAGCCATCGAGCAGCGACGCAAGAGAAAAAAGCCATTTGATGGTTTGGAGCTCTGTAAAAGGCTTGGATATATATCGATCACCTATCCGATCCCGATGATGTTGAAGTGGTTCTTCAAGTAAAAAGCTTTTTCGATTGTTAGTTTGTTACCAGTTATAACAAAACGTATTATTGCAAACAAAAAGTTTAGTTTTGCAACTTTAAAAAGTCAAACCGTAAAAATCAACTCATTTTAGTTCATTCATATTATTCATTTTGGTCGATTCGTATATTGTCAAAATTTCTCCAATTCTTTCTCTCATTCGAACTTATTTGTCCTTCCTATTAAATAAATCAAAATTAATTATAATAACTTGATAAGGCCAATTAATCAGTTTTATTTAAAATTTTGATCCCAGTAAACTAATTAAATAGGTTAACTCTAGCTAAAAATCAAGTCCAAACGCTTCCTTTCATCAATTGATGTAATTAAGAAATATATCTTTAAATATCCTTATTTTCTGACCAAAACAATCATTAATTTATCAACTACATCATTAAATAACAGTATCAAATAACTTGTTCATACAGCAGTGGCATATTCTATGTAACATCACAAAATGAGTTCACTCACTATCATCCAATTAATCATCATAAACAATTGATAAAAAAACAATTGAAAATTAATTAACAATCACAAGTCAAAAGTGTGCTTGTTTATATAATCAAAAAACATAAATGTAAGTCAATATATATTAATGAGCATGCTTCCCAATTTGGAGCAGCAGCAATAACAACAACAGATTAACAAGTATACAAGAATTTACTACCAACACTACAATACAAGTCAGCATATACCTATTTTACCAAAGCTTTTCAAAGCCCTAATTTCAAATCTAGAGTGAGATGAGAAGAAGAAATTTCATGATCTCCAATTGGTGGAGGCAAATTTAGGTCTAACCCACAAATCTCCTTACAATTTGAAGGCTCTTGAATTTCCCCTTTCTCCCAATGGCACCTTTTATGCCCTCCAAGAGCCTGTCCACTTGAAAATACCCTTAAACAAATACTACATTTGTGCCCTAAAACCATCAGCATCTCATCATCTTCATTATTATTAACATGATGATCATCTTCACCCATTTCATCACTACTTCTAGTTATAGCAAAACAGCCCTTCACATTCTTATGACTCGCCCTGTGCCCGCCCAACGCTTGGTGCGACCCGAACACTTTCTTGCAACTCGAACACTCGAAACGGCAGTTCATTGCATGATCTTCTTCCTCACCATGCAAATTATTACCACACTGATCACCAGAAGTGTTAGTATTAGTATCGGTGTTGGATAATAGCAACAAACAAGCCGCCACTTCGTGATCTTCTACGCTCATCAGTACGAGTTCTTCTTCTTGTATTCGATGACTACTACTTGAATCCGACGGTTTCCGATGATTAGGCGGGGGATTAATGCCGCGCCATTGTCGTTCCGGGTGACATCTCATGTGGCCGAAGAGCGCTTTCCATGACCAGAACTTCTTACCGCACTCGGTGCAAGGACGAGTGATCTTAGGCGCAGAAGGGTCGGGTTTTTTCGGCTTCGAAATAATATTCCCAGTACTGCTACTACTGCAAATAATGCTGGCACTAGCAGTAGCCAAATGGGACGAAGAAGGCTCGATTTTGATCAATTTGGTTCGCTTTTTACGCATTTTTTGACGGTGGTGGTGATGATTATAAGCAATGGGAAGTGAAGAAGATGAAGGGAAATAGAAATCGGGGTCGGAATCGGCGTTGTTGTTGGTCATTTTGGTGGAGAGAAATGTAAGAAAATGAAGCGGTGGAGATGAAAAACGGAGCAAAAAAATGTGAGAGTGGAGGAGAAGTTGGTTTATGTAGTGAAAGTGCAGTTTAGAAACGGTTACTAAAAGAGAGGAGAATGTGAGACAAACAAACAAACATTTTCAAATTTAATTGAAGGCAGTTTTTTTGGTTGTGGGAGTGTCTTATGTTGTGCTTATCCGTACAATTTGAAATTACTGTTTTGTCACCAACTAACTTGTTTTATCATATTTATTTCAATTTAAAAAAGGATTATTATCGTTTAATTTTTTTTATTAAATGAATAATATCAGTTCATGAGAAATTAAATTGAACAATATGAATGACTTTCCTAGCTTTTTACCATATTTTGAGTGGGATTCTAGGTTTGGTTCAAACACATCTAATATTTATAAGGAAAAAAATGAACCGAAACGGATTCGATAAAAATATTGAACATTTGAAACTGAATCGAAATGAATAAATCATTTTCAATTTATATTTTTTAAAATTCAACTTGATATAGTTTAGTTCGATTTGTATTACTTAAATTGATTTAAAATGTTTTTACCACTATAATCAAATCAAGTCGGAAAATGAAATTTTGGGATAATTTTAAATCAAATTTATCAATTAAATTCAATTAATGGGTTTTAGTTCATTTTTGCACTTCTCCAAGTACATGCACCACACTGAATATATTTTTAATTGTTTTACACTATAGAGCTAAGAAATAATTTAGCTTCATATTATCTACAATAGATTTAGGGATATTTATGTTTTTAATTATACGATGAAATAATACGACTCTCGGCTACGTCACTTTTGGGAAGATAATTAAATAATGCTAGTAGGGGTAAAAGTGGAAAGTGGAGAGCACTACTTACATGTTCTTATCAGTTAGTTGGTGACATATATGAGAATGAAAGAATTGATTGTCTTAATCCCTAATTCAGTTTATTCATAAAAATTTGGCAGAAAAAAAAAGTTTATTCATAAAATTTAACTTGCTTAAAAACTTTACCTCCTCTACTTCACTAGCAGTTAACAAAATTTAGGAATGAAACTCCATCGGTCACATAAAAATAGAAAAAACAGTGTGTTCGTAGAATTAATTTTTTTTATTAATTATGATTAATTTATTACTATAATACTCTTTAGATTATTTAAGAGTAAATTATTATGGAGCTATTACATTTAACGCTCATACAACATAATTATGATGGTATTTTGATAATTTTATTTTAAATTAACATTAAATGTGAGTATTTTTATTTTATTTTTGTGGGACAAAAAAATGACTATTTTTTTTATCTTTACGGAACAGAAAAAGTAGTAAATATAAAATTTAATGGAGGTTAAATCTAGATTGACAGAAAATTAGACATGAACAAAAAATTAAGAATGGTATAAAAAAAGAAAATTTGGATCCGCCAATGCCTAAGCTCAAGCATAGATATGTGACAAAAAATGGCTCAACGAGCAAGTACATTTAGATATTTTTTATTATTATTATTTTTTAATTATAACCAGAACAAAAAATGAAAACTGAAACTCTCAAATTTCGAACTATACGGGACAATAACAATTTTATTTAGAGGTGACAAGTTGACAAAATTCACAAACCTTCTATTCTATGTCATATTATCAAAAAAAAAAAACTATGTACATGTCGCTTGAAAATAGAAACTCTCCCATAAAAATAAACGAAGGATCACTTTACCCTCTGAACTTGGCGCAAAATATGAAAAATGTTCAAATTAGCAAAATGAGATCACTTTTACTTTAAATTTAGCAAATTTTGTACAACACTCCGTCCCCATTCTCACCTAAGAGAGTGAAATACACTCACTAGTTTTGATAGTGGTTTCATTTTACCAAGGTGGTTTTTGATAAAAAAAAAGTGTTAAATGGTTTTAAATTTTTTTGAACATTTTAAATTAATACCTAATAATTAGAAAAAAAAAAACAATTTCACCCTTTTAATAATAAACTTAAAATAACAAATTAAACCTCTAATTTATTTTATTTTTACATTTTTTTTAATTTATATAGATATTAATAATTTCATAAAATCAAAAACCATAAAAATAATTTATACACTTAAAATTAAAATCGACCACTCAGATTAAATTTTTTTATTTTCGAGCAAAAAACATTTAGTTCTTGCTGCTCCGATGACGAGAAGTAAAGTATTAAAATGGAGATACGTAATTAACAAATTGATTTTTGATAATTGGAACAAATAATAGCACTATTTAATAAATTTTAATTTTGATAGATTAGCGGAATAAATAGCATGGGGATAGGTTATTTTAGTAGTAGTATTTGGTCCCTTGTTTTGTGATGAGGTGGGGATATTCTACTAAGATTTTCTTACTACTATATAGGATGAGAAACACGTGACAGGTGGCACATTAATGAATGAAAATGATTCGTTATCTAGTAACCCATCATCTAGAATAACATCTTGAGTTGGTGGGATCTCCTCTGTGACCGATTGATTCGCTTTCGTAGTCTCTTTAGCAGTATTAGGGTTCGTCTTCTTCCCCTGTTTCCT
This sequence comes from Mercurialis annua, assembly GCF_937616625.2. Classification (NCBI taxonomy): domain Eukaryota; kingdom Viridiplantae; phylum Streptophyta; class Magnoliopsida; order Malpighiales; family Euphorbiaceae; genus Mercurialis; species Mercurialis annua. Next base: position 13,233,019 of record NC_065574.1, read on the forward strand.
CGCCATAAGGGAGACGGCGTAAGTTAGCAACGTGCGCCGAGAGAATTAGGAGAGAGAAAATGAGCCATCCTTCTAACTTCTTAGTCAAGCTAGCACCCTTTGTTGGGGTCAAATGAACAGCAAGATGAATCTGAATCTGAGAGTTTGCAAAAAGATCAGATGGAGTCTATTGAAGGGGAAGTTAAGAGTAATAAGCAGGAAGATAAGAAATGGGCAGGTCTGCTGAAAACGAATCGTATGAGGGAAGATGGAGGCTCCTTAAAGTATATTCCTCCTGTAGTCAGTAATGGAATACGTATCGCTAAGGTGTGCGAGGAGGATACCTTGGAAGAAGAAGAACGATGGAAGTTTGCTTTACTAGGGTGTGTCTATGGATTAAACCCTAAGTTTTACAAATTCCAAAATTTCATCAAGAATAGATGGAATAAAATCGGTTTATTAGAGTTTCACCAGATAAAAACCAATCTCTTTGCCTTTGTGTTTGAATCTGAACATAGCAAGTTAAAAGCCATGGCTGATGGGCCAATTACTTTTGACAAGCATCCCCTGATTTTACAAGAATGGAGAAGAAATATGTCTTTTGATATAGATGAAGTTGTGTCAGTTCCAGTCTGGGTGAAATTTCCTCAGTTGCTGTGGGAGTTTTGGAACCCTAACTCTTTGAGTTCTATTGCAAGCACCCTAGGTAAGCCTTTATTTGCTGATAAATGTACCAGAGATAGAACTAGGCTTTCCTATGCTAGAGTGTTAATTGATATGAATTTAAAAGGGATTTTTCCAGATGTTGTTGTTATTGAGGACAGTAACGGGGAACAATATACTCAATATGTAGAATATGAGTGGAAACCAATTCTGTGTGAAGTTTGTAAGAAGCTTGGTCACAGGAATTGTGAACAGAAGCAAATATGGCTTGCCAAAGCCTCCAACAAAGAAGCAACCCAGGCTGTCTCTAGTGCAGAAGCCATTCCTGAAGTGCAATCTGTTACTATTATGGACTGCAGAATCCCCACCTGCTAGTGTGCCTAATAGTAATGTCAAAACCCCTGTTAACATGCCTACTACAGGCAATGTTCATACTCCTCCCATAACTCAAGAGGATGGTTTTCAACTGGTTACCAACAGGAAACAGAAAAACAAGAGTATAGCCAAAGAAAGTGTTGTGGAGAATATACAGAACATTAAAAGTAAAGGTATGGTTAAAATGCATAATATCGAAAGACTTCCAACCAAGAGGCTTATTAAGCCCTTGGATAGAGGCAAATGAAGTTTGCTAGCTGGAACATCAGTGATAAGGTTAAAGTTCAATGCTGTGATTCCTCTGATCAAATCATCCATTGCAGAGTGGATTTAGAGAATTATACCTTTATGTGGTCTGTGGTTTATGGTTCAAATCATGTGAATGAGGAAGAATTTATGGAAAAAGTTGATTGACATCTCCAAAGATATCCAGGGAGATTTTGATGCTGTTTTAAATAACAACGATAGATGTGGTGGTAATGAATTAGACGAGGAGCATGCTATTGAGCTCCAAAATTGTGTATCTGCTGCAGGGCTCTTTGAGTTGAGAAGTATAGGTTGCTTCTACACTTGGAACAACAACCAATTGGGAGATAACAGAATATGGAGAAGACTGGACAGAGTCTTTTCAAATGGCAACACTAGTGAAAACCATAATGTCTATTTTGAGGCTTTACCAAATGGCATTTCAGATCACAGTCCCATAATTACTACTATCCAGGATAACCAATACAGGGGTAAAAAAAAGTTTTAGATTCTTCAATTTCTGGACTATCCATCCTGAGTTCAGGGATATTATTGAAGAAGAGTGGAGTAAAGATTATAATGGCTACTGGATGTTCAAAATTGTCCAGAAGCTTAAGTCTATCAGTTACAGACTGAATCAGTTGAATAAACAGCATTACTCAAAGATATCCCAGAAAGTTAACAGATATAAAGTCATTCTTGATCAGCTCCAAATTGACATTCAAAAAGACTTGGGTAACAGCTTTCTTATTGATGAAGAGAGAGCTATGGCTATTCAGTTAAAGAATATGCTTAGATGTGAGGAAAGTTTTTACAAACAGAAATCAAGAATTCAATGGCTTAATCTAGGCGACTCCAACACCAAGTACTTTCACAACTCTATCAAGCAAAGAAGAGCTATGAATAGTATTCCTTTAATCAAGTTGGATGATGGCAGGATTATCAATTCTCAGAAAGATATCCTGGAGGAAATGACACGGTTCTACACGAATCTTGTATGGAAAAACATTTTGTAGAAGAAAGCGAATTAATGTTGCTAATATGAATGAACTAATATTCATGTATTAAAGATGTATATAGAATGTATTATTTCTATAATTCTTATAATTTTATCTTACTTTTTATTTATATAAGTAATACATACTATAACTAGAATTAAGTGAAACAAAAAGAAAAAAAAGAAAAAATTATATTTGTTTTATAATTAGTTAGCAGTACAATTACAATAATTTTAGGTCTAATTATTTAAAAACCACCCAACTTGTAATATTTTTTTTCGTTTATACTATGACTTAGGAAAAAGTTCAATGAACAAAGGATCAACGGGCCCCCTGAACTTGTGACACGGGGTCATCTAACCCAATTTATACCTTTTTTGAGCAACTAACACCAAAACTCTTTATTTTTGGGTCAATAACCCCATAATTTATATTTTTATTTCAAAAATGAATTTAGGATAATTATATCGCAACAATTAGAAAAGTACCTAATTACTTTTTTTGCATCACTCACCTCTGATTTGTACTTTACGCATTTTAAAAATACAATTATGGGATTATTCGACTCAAAATTGAAAATTTTTGGGGTTAGTTGCTCAAAAAAATATAAATTGGGTTAGATAATCCTGCGTCACAAGTTTAGAGGGCACGTTGACCTTTTGTTCAAAATTTAATTATACCCTATTTTTTATTTCTATGTTTCATCTCTACCCTAAAGTGTTAAATTAACCTATTTTTCCTGAATTTAAATTAATCCTTCATTTTTAATTTTTATTCTAATAAAACATTAATATCACTAATCGTACAAATACACCTTCTTCTTTAACAAAATTTAAATAACAATAATAATTATTTATATAATTTTTTTAAATTAATTTTTTTAAAATAAACTCCAATCATCGGATCGGAGCTCCTTCTCCGATATGCAGCAGCAGCTCAAAACACCCTAATTCCCCATATTCAATTCGGACAACCACAACTCCATAAAAGCGAAATTAAGTTAAACCTATTTCAATTTGCACCTCATAATGAAATTCAATACGAATTCGATCGTGCCCCTCCCAAACAAGTAAGCACTCATCTTTCTTGCAGGTTGAAAGCTAAGCTCAAGCATGGATATGTGACAAAAAATGGCTGAAACATGGATACGCGCAAGTAAATTTAGATCTTTTTCTTATTGTTATTATTTGATTATAACCTGAACAAAAAATCAAAACTGAGACTATCAAATTTCGAACTATACGGGACAGTAACAATTTTGTTTAGAGGTGACAAGTTGACAAGTTCACAGTCATTCTATGTCCATGTCGCATGAAAATAGAAACCCTCCCATAAAAAATATTGAAACAGAAACCAGCAAAATGATACCATTTACAAGAATATATGTCAAAGTTTCCGTCTCTCTTCCGAAAACGAAGGTAGAATGTTGGAACATAGAGCTTTACAAGTTTTCGTACAACATAAAGTGTCGCTAGTTAGATGTCTAAACGAGAAGAATGAAACATGCTTTACACAACTAGACTACAGTGCGACCATTAACAACTTCTAATGCTACAAAATGGAGATAATACAAACAATAGAGCGGTTAGGATTAAAGAAAGCGAAGGAAGGTATGGTAGAGTTAAAGCTGATACCTCCAGACAACTTTCGATCTTCGGCAAAAGAGTGAAAATATACAATATTCGTATTATTTTACTGCCTCTCCTTGAGAAGTTGTGGGTGCTTTAGTTTTCTTCATAACCTTTCCCAACACATTTAGAACACCAACTCGTTGCACTTCTTTTGCTGTATAAATAGATATGGAGATCACATTGTGAGTATTAGCTGAATTTCATTATCTGCATATAAAATATGTATAACCTGAACCAAATTTCATTAACGTAATTATTACCGACTATACCAACTTTTTCACCCAAGTATGTTCACTGAGAACATGATAGTTTAATGTCATTGAAAAATTCAGACAACAATGATTTACAAGCAAACATGCAGAACACACCAAGCAGCAGTATAAATATAGGTATAACTGCTAAAAATTTCTCAAAATATTGATATGCATAACCTGAACCAAATTTCATTAATGATACTTACAAACTTTCAACTGAAAACATGCACACTTTGTCTAAATAACAATTAACTGATTGGCCATAAAATGATAATCTAATGGTTTGGCCATCTTCCGACTTGGCTTCACTTAAAAACAGCTGCGCTAAATCAACTTGTATGAATTTTCCATTTTTTGCCCCGCCGTCACACAAACAGTAAATTCAAGTCGACATATAAATAAATTTAAATAAAGATCTAGTGAGCACGCAACAAGGATGACTAAGGTCTCTCTCAGTCTCTCTTTCCCTAACAAACACGCGCGCGCGCACATATAAAAAGAAGTATATCAACACTTTGCATCACAGACCTGTACTGAGTGACACGTAAGAAACCCATACCGCCAAAGACAGAAAGATTAAGGAAAGGAAATGGAAAAATGTAAAGAGCCTCCATGATGCAGTTAGCAATGTGCTTGGCTCCTAAACTGATCTACTGAAAAATTCTGAACAGAATTCTGTAGCACTGTTGCAGGCTGCAGGTAGTGCTTTCTACTGTACCCATGGCATCATCATTATAAGCTGACAAATGAGACCCAAATTCACATAATTATTGATCCCATGAAGAACAACATCCCCCTCTCTTTTCCTCTGTCCTCAACACTAGCTCTCCCAAAAAAGGAAAAATGAGAAAACAAAAAAAAGGACCAAAATAAGAGAGTGCCTACGGTCTAACGGTAAGGTCACTTAACTTCAGGGACACTTAAATGAAATCCATTAGACAAACAATTATGAAAATGTAATTGTATCTTAGGAAATGAAGTTTACAGCAGTTTATATCTACAAGCTAGATCTTTTCACACTCATCATATCTTGTTTTCTGTGCATGAAACAAATATATCACACATACATAAAAAAATTTGCAAAATATTTGATTGTTATTACTCTTGAAACATCTTACATAGGGTCAAGGGCATAGAACGCAGTGAACGTTACCTTCTTCCAGTGAAAGTTGAATAGATCGCTTCTCCAACTCAACGGCATGTCTGCTAAGTTCCACTGATGAAAGTGAACGAAGTACTAAAAAAGAAGAAAAGTAAAATACAAATCATCAATAAAAAAATTTGCAGTAAGTTAAATCATCTCATAGAGGTATCTATCTCAATAACTAAAAGACATACTCTGTACATAATCCTCCTGCTCCGAGTCATCTAATTTCTTGAGTAGAATTTGTAACTGATGAAACCGCTCTTCCCAGTTTAGACTTTTCGGTCCCTTCAGATTATTCAACAAAGAAACAGCAGCACTGACATGATTATGATTGGGCTGTATTGGAGCAAACCTTGTACTATGGTTCCCAACAGAAAGCGGAACTGAAGTGTTTCCAGACGCACTTATCAAGGCAGGCACATGCATAGGCGCATATGCTGAAAAAGAACTAACTTTTCCCTCCTTTAACTGCAGTTTTGGTTGATTGATCTCCTCTACATCAACACTTCTGCCGTCACAAACACTGCCCTTACCCGTTTCTGCCTCAGATTTCCTTCGAACATACACAAGCTGAGCATTCGCAGCATTACTATTTGGAGATTGCTGATGAGGAGGGCTCATCGGGCTATTTGGAGGAGGCGAGGGTCTCTTGGCACCAACAACTTTAACAACAGAAGAATCCGTAGCTTTGGAGATTCTATTTTCATTCTGCACGTCTCTCAAGGCCGTCTTCTTCACTACGACAGGAATCTGCTTATCACGACCAGACACATTTGAATCCTTGTTGCTGATGCCATACTCACCAGCTTGCTGAACCATCTGAACAAAAAAAAACGTTTAATTCCGCAATTAAATGAAGTCATCCTTAATCCAATCAACTCTAAACTGAATTTAATTGCAAATGGAATGAACTCTCAAGCAAGAATTACAGCCAATTGAATTCCACATTTTGCCTAATAAATTATAATTACAGCAAAACATTAACAAGAAATAATTGCTCATTCAACTTATAATGAAACCAGATGCTAAAAAAGAACATGAAAATTCAAAAGAAAAGTATGTAAATTATATCAAGAATTGAACAATATCAGACTGTATAATTAGCTAAATGTGAAGGATTTACCTGTATTTTTGGCGATGAAATTCGCGAAAATGAGGATTTTTCGTCACTGTGTCGGTTAGGGCAAAACCAGATTCATGCGGGTTTTCTTCGAGATTTGCTTGGTTTTGAAGATAATGGAGAAAGTGTGCTTTTGGTACCTAAATATATGTTATGAGGCAAAACAACGAGAACAATGGATTTTATTTGAAATTAAACACAGCAAGTATATACTGTAGAAGAAAGGGTCAACGCGCCCTCTGAACTTGTAACACGGGGTCATCTAACCCAATTTATACCCTTTTAAGCAACTAATCCCAAAACTCTTCATTTTTAGGTCAAATAACCCCATAATTGTAGTTTTAAAATGCGTAAAATACAAATCGGAGATGAGTGATGCAACAAAGTAATTAAATACTTCCCTAATTGCTGCGATATAATTATGCTAAATCTATTTTTTGAAATAAAATTAAAATTTATGGGTCATTTGACCAAAAAATAATGAGTTTTGGAATTAGTTATTCAAAAAATATAAATTGAGTTAGATGACCTCGTCTTACAAGTTCGGGGGGCGCATTGACCCTTTTTTCATATACTGTATGTCTATAATTGTTCAGTTACAACTCTGGCCAATTACTTTTAGGCAAAAGGTACAGATTAGTCTTTGTGGTCAGAATTTAAAAATATTTAGACCTTTAAAAATTTTATTTTTTAAAAATAAAAAATTTCAAATAAGCCATTATAATTAAATATTAAAACATTGAACAAAGAGTCAATGCCCCCTAAACTTATGACACGGAGTCATCTAATCCAATTTATACTTTTTTGAGCAATTAACACCAAAACTCTTCATTTTTTGGTCAAATAACTCCATAATTGTATTTTTAAAACACGTAAAATACAAATCGGATGTGAGGGATGCAAAAAAAGTAATTAGATACTTCCCTAATTGTTGCGATAGTATCCTAACTTTTTCTTTTGAAATAAAAATATAACTTATTGGTTATTTGACCCAAAAATGAAGAGTTTTGGGGTTAGTTGTTCAAAAACATATGAATTGGGTTAGATGACCCCGTGTCACAAGTTCAGGAGGCGTGTTGACCCTTTATTCTTAAAAACATTTAATCACATATAGTTAAAAATTAAGACATTTGACTTATAGTCTACTATAATTTTAAAAAAATAAACTACTTTTATTATTATAAAATTATTTTAAATTGGTGATTACTATTTTTATTTTTATGAATTATTTTTAATTTATTTTACAATTAAAATTTTATTTAAAGTTATTTAAAATATTTTTTTATTTACAAAAAATTAATATATATATATATATATATATATATAATATTTTTTGACCAGATAGCAATTGTAATAATTTCGGAAAATAGAAGTGTTTAATGTGTGTCAGACATAAATAACAGACTTTGCTAAAACAACTTCTAAAAAGAAGGCTATAAGAACCTTTTAGCCACTTCATGAGCCATCCAATTACATGTTCGCTTAACATATGCAAAGTGGCAAGTAATAAACGACAATGATAAGCAACACTATCAAGAATTATGACTTTTATTACTGATGGTATTGTAGAAACCTAATTTTCGAACTGGTAAAAAATGATAAGGGACTGAAGTGTCCAATGATGATTTGTAGAGAAAGTCATCTGAATGACGAGCTATCAATTTGCTTGCTGGATCCAAACAGGCGTAATCAATGCATAGCTGCAAAATTGGAGGATTAAAGCGTAATTAGTCGTGAAGAGCCTATAAAATTTCAAATAGATTGTAGTCTAAATCCATAAATTGGACTAACTGCAATATCTTAAAAGTTTATGGCCAAATTTACAAGTTTGACGGACTGAAATTGACCATACCCAAATCCATAGGACCCTAGGAGACTTTTTAAGCACTTTCAAACACTAAAACTGACTTTTAAGCACACTTTACTTGAATTCAAATTTAATTAATTAAATAGAGTTTTTTACTAATCCAAACTCTAAAAAGACTTATCACTTAACACACTTGCGCATTCCCAACCAAACTCAACCCCTAGCTAACTTTAGGTTTTCCTCATCCCTATAAATACTACCTTTAGACAATCTGCCCAAAGGTCGAAAAAAATTGGTCAGACCAGAAGCATAAAAATTCGAACCCTAACCCTAGAAAAACAAAGAAAAGGTGACGATAGATCCAAAAGCTGCTCACTGCATTTTCTTTGGATACGCACATAATAATACTTCTTATCGATTTCTTGTGTATGAATCTAAAAACCCTAAAAATACACAAGAGCACAATTATAGAATCTAGAAATGTATTGTTTTTGAATATATATATATCCTAAAAAAATTCATAGAGAAAAGAATAAATTTATCTATACTTAGCTATGTGTCAATGGATGAATGTGAAAATGATCAGGGTGAATATAACAAAGAAAGTAAATTTGATGATGAACTTAAATGTAGTAAACGTGCAAGCATAGACAAATATTTTGGTCCATATTTTCTAATATATTTGCTAGTATGTGAACCTCAAAACTTCAAGGAAAATGATTGTTTTAAGGTCCTTTATAAAAAAGGGCATTTTAGTTGATTTACCTCGAGGACGTAAACAATTAGGTTGCAAATGGATTTTCAAACAAAAATCAAAAGTAGATGGAACAATTGATAAGTATAAAGCCAGACTTATAATTAAAGGTTACAAACAACATAAAGGCTTTTACTACTTTGATATGTATTCTCCCGTGACAAGAGTAACTTCCATAAGGATGATACATTTTATTGCCGCACTGTGAAAATTAGAAGTACATTAAATGGATGTGAAAACAGCTTTTCTTTATAAAGATTTAGAAGAAGAAATCTACATGGAAAACCCTGAGGGTTTTTCTGTTCCACAATAGGAGAAGAAAGTCTGTAAATTGGTGAAATCGTTGTACGGTTTGAAACCAGCACCAAAATAATGGCATGAAAATTTGGTAATGTCATGTTAGCAAATGGTTTCAAAATAAATGAGTGTGATACATGTGTGTATCTTAAAGACAAAAAAAAATTATGTCATTTTATATTTTTATGTTGATGACGTGCTCATTATTGGTAGTGATGAAAGAAAGTTAATATGTTAATATCAAGATTGGACATTAAAAATTTGGGACTAGCTGATGCGATATTGGGAATAATAATCACAAGAATATCAAAAGGTATCCTATTAAGTCAGCCACGTTATGTTGGAAAAATTATTGAGAAAATCAACAAAGATGATTCTAGTATTATAAGTACACCGTTGAATTTACATCTAACAAAGAATAGAGATGAAAATATCTCTCATGTGAAGTATTTTAGAATAATTGAAAGTTTGATGTACTTAATAAGTTGTATTAGACCAGACGTTTCCTATGCATTTAGTAAACTCAGTAGGTATATGAGCAATTCAGGTATTGATCATTGGAAAACAAATACCAGAATACTAAAGTATTTACAGCGCACTCGTGAATTTGGACTGCATTATACCAGATATCCAACGGTTCTTGGAACATAGTGATGCAAATAAGATATTTGATATAAAAGACTATAAGTCTACTAGTGGATACGTGTTCACACTAATAGGGTCAACCGTGTCATGAAAATCTTCAAAACAAAGTGTGATTTCCATATCCACTATGGAATTTGAGGTTTACTGCGTTGGCTAAATCCATAGAAGATGTTGAATGGTTACATCTGTTCTTAGAAGATATACCAGGATGGCTGAAGCCAATGCTAGCAATATGTATACATTGCGATAGCCAATTAGCTATTAATAGGGCATAAACATTTATGTGTAATGATAAGTCTCGGCATATATGACACATACATAATACTATTATACAATTCTCTCAACTTGAATTATTATTGTTGACTATGTAAAATGAAAGGATAATATTGAGAGTCCGCTAATCAAAGGCTTAAATTGAGAGTTAGTCGATAAATTATCAAGGGGAATGGGATTAAAGCCTATAGAAAAACAAGTCAATACAATGGAAACCCAACCTAGTTAACTGAAGATTTCATGATCTAGGTTTAAAAGGGTAACGTGAAGTGTAATGACCCAACACGATCATTGTAGGGGTTACCCTAACATATTTCTATGATGAAAAACAGTAAAACTTGTAGGAAAAGGATAAGCTATTATCTTTTAATAATTCTTGTATCAAATACTTTAGGATTCGAATGAGTAAAGTAATAAGAGTTACTGATGTAAATACTCAAATACAAAACCACCTATTGAGAGAGAAGTGAGGCCTCAGAGAAGAATTATCAAAGGCTCAATTCTTTTAAAAACTCTTGTAGAACTAGACAGATGATTCATGGCCAAAATGAACATTATCATGAGAACCAAATTATGTTATGAAGGATATTATGTGAGATATATGATTGTTTATACAAACGGTTAAAATAGGTCAAGGATAACCCAGTCTACTTTTATGACAGTAAGCTAAGTATATTCTCTCAAAGGAAGGTTCAATTATGCTATATACAACCGTTGAATTCTACCATTTTTGTGCCAGCGCTTTACTTGATCAAGTTCATTCAAGTGAGAGATTGTTGAAAAATATTAAACATGGGTATAAAAATGACATGATTACTAGTCATTTTGATGTTAATTTTGAGCGGGACCTATTATTTAAAAGTGTCGGATTTTGGTGATTTTATATTCTCTACAATGAGTGGATCAAAACTGTATATTTATATGCTCAATATAGTCAAAGAGTGAATGAGAATTGATATTCAAAAAGCCACACCTTAAAGAATGAATTTAAACAAAAATAATACATTCACATATTGGTCGAGAAACTTGACTTGAAGTGGTTTATATTGACTTAGAGTGAATTAAAAGGCTTATAAATAAATCAATTGACTTTTAAGAACAATGGGTGTGGACACAACCTGCACACACGAATGCAGCAAAAAATAGCTAGCCTCACGCAAATTTTATTTTACGCTTTTTTTTTTAATTCCATAACACCCTATAATTTTATTTTACGCTTCTTCTTAATTAAGTATAATAAAGGAGATGTTACGAAATTTGATGGCTATATAAAGCCATCAGTTCCAATAAAATAAATATATCAAAGATATCCAAAAATTTAGAATTATTTTCTCTCAAAAATTGTCTTTATGATAGATTTCAGACGATAATTTTGGTTCGTTGAGAACATGTTTTATTTTATCTTGGAAGACAGTTTCAGTTCACATACGGTGAGGACAAATATGTTTTAAGAAAAATGTATGATACACGCGACTCGATTCTATTCAGTTTGTATTTTCTATTTTCTATTAAATTAATTGTATTTATTTATTTATTTGTTATCTTATTGATAAATAATTAGTTATATATGCTTATTGTTTTACCTAACAAAAACCTTAGTACAATATTACTAATTTATTATAAGACGGGTATGTTATTATATATTGATTAGCCTTGTTGTTTTAGTATATTACTGGTGTTTCAGCTACTTGTATAATATATATGGATTACTAAACACCGACCGTAAATTACTAGGTACCGCCCCTATTTTTACCAAAATATCCTTTAACCTAAAAACTATATTAAAATCCTCTCAACTCATTCAAAACCGACAAATGAATATTACAATTTACAGTATAAATGCCAGAATTTAGCCGAGATAAAGACGGAAACCTCCGATAAGTGATCGTTAATTTATTTTTTTACTGTTTTTGTGTTTTTAATTTTTAATTTTTTTTGGACCGACGCCCTATGATCGCGTCGGCCCTAGGGACGTTTCTCTAGAAGACAAATGTCCCATGGGGATGTTTTCCCGTTTGGGCCGACGCTATCCTAGGGCGTCAACCTATAAAAAATTAAAAATTCCAAAAAATAAGTAATTTACTTCGGAAAATTTGGATACACTCGTTTAGGATTGTAGACACTCGTTTTCTGACGAATCGTAAGTATTATCCATTATTATAATCGATATATTCGAATCAAGTAGAGAGAATTGTTTTTTTTTTTTTTTGATAATTGGGGAAGGGGAGCGCTTGTGGGAGGAATCGAACCCACGACCTAGCAGTTTGCTGCCTAGCGCTTATACCATTTCAGTTAGAACTCATTGGTAGAATTGTTTTATTTAATTAAAGGGCAAAATGATAATTTTCAGGAGTGGTACTGTCACGACCCAAAATATTGAGCCGCAACCGGCGCTAGGGAACGGGAGTGGTAGCTCCGAAACCCGTAGCAAGCCTAAAATCACTATTAATTTTTCGCAAATAATATACAAATACATTAAACAACGGAAGCAACACATTTATATATATCATATAATCAAACATATACACTAACTGTTTCAAAACCTCGCGGGCTCTAGTTACCGTACCCTGTACGAATTGGCCTCGCGATACTATATACATCAGTTAGTGTTTCAAACATCTCACCGGCATCTGGGGCCGTGGATCATATACAAAGCACGTAGCCTATCAAAAAGCATATAAAACAATGACACCAGTTAATATATACAATCAAAGTGAACTGCTGACTAGGCTACTATTCTATCGACACAGGACCACTACTGCAGCATTCTCAGAAGTCAGAAACTATACATACACAGCTGACTTCTGGACTTCAAAATTGGCCTCTAGCTAAGTCCACAAGCTAAGCACCTGAAAGACATCAAAAGTGAGGGATCAGTATTTGGGGAAATACTGAGTGAGTTGACATTTACTAACAGTATTAATATAGAAATTTAGCATCGCATTTCAAGAAAATATTAATATAAAACATATAAACATGTATTTGATCCGTACGAAACTAATATCCTAGCATGCGACACATTTCTCGAATAATCATTATCATTCAACCCAATCGTAAATATCAATCGCGAGTCCAACTCGCTGGTGGCCCAGCCACTAGATACGGGGACTCCGGACTACACCGTAGCCGAGTACTCATTCGTATCAAATCATATACCCAATCGTAAATTTCATAATCATCATCAGCTTCCAGCTGTGTCAAGTCATTCCTCAAATGCAAACATACTAGACTGACTCGATACTGGTGATCACACAGCCTATTGACACCCAATAGGTAGCTAGTTTTTTCGGATCGCGTACTAGTTCTCATATACATAAATTAATAAAACATATAACATTTCAATCAATTATATGTAATGCGATGCGTATAAACAATATATATATATATATATATATATATATATATATATATATATATATATATATATATATATATATATCTATATAAAATAACTTTAATATATAATACGTGAAAGTAAACTACAACTCACAGTGACCGCAATCCAAGAAATGATATGATCGATCTGATAGTACGCTCTCGCTAGTCCGCTTCTACTGACTCCACTACTCGCTGACACGTCTGATAAATCGTTTAATAGTTAGACGTGAAACTTATACTTTTATATATAATACTTCTATGTTTTAGGGTTTGGTTTCATCTTATACTTATTCACGTATTCAATAACTTTAGTCGTATAAACGACTTAGCAAATGCCATTTCTCATAATTTGAGAATCACTTAACGTCCTTGACGTTTCTATTATTTTTAATTACCTAAAACGCCGAGCTAATCTCAAGATTAATGATTCTCAAAGTCCGAAACCCGTCCTTTAGAGTCAAAGTACTCAAAATGTCAAACACCTAGGTCAATTATAGTTTACATACGCGTGGAGGCAAGTCAGGGTGCACGGGCGTGCCATTCGGTGGGTACACGATCGTGCAACCAAGTGCAAGTTCGTGCACCTCACTGGTGCACGTTCGTGTACTTCTAGTACACGTTCGTGCACCATGAAGAGTGCACGTTCGTGTACTTTAGGTACACGATCGTGTACATTGCTAGGTGCACGTTCGTGTACTTCCAGTACACGTTCGTGCACCCGTGGTGCACGGTCGTGCACCACGTGCACAGCTCCCCGGAAGTCGATTTCCGGGGTTTTACCACCATTCCGACGTGCTAAATACTTCCCTAGTCAATATCCATATCTCGATTTCTTCAAAAACGCCATAATAAACTCAAAAACGTCAAATTTCAACTTAAACTCAATCCTAATCAAAACAGCCCACTATATATCAATTTTCAACCAAATTTCTTGAAATTTACCTTGATTTGATGCTCGGACTTGATGGAGCTTTCAATTCTGAAGAGATCGCCGCTTGAATTGCTCGAATCGGACGTCGAACGGAGAAACGGCGGCGAAACGACGGAAATCGGCGATAGCATTCTGTTTTCTCTCGATCCTTCTCTGATCTTCTTTCTTTGAATTTGGTTTCTTATATTTCTTGGCTAAAGGTTCACTTTGGTCCTTGTTCTTTTTGTTTCTTATCATTTATCCTTTAAACTTTTCTTTCGCACGATTTAGTCCATAGCTAAATCGTTAACTTCTTTTATTATGACTTATACGTATTAATTGTCTCCGATAAATAATACAAAACTCAATATTAATATTTTCCCGTCAAAATCCAATATTTCTATTTTCGACACAAAGTGGTTAAATTACCACTTTGGTCCCTATACCTTATTTTGGTCTCGCCATTTTTCCAATTAATTCCAATTCTAACTTTAGAATTGAAACATAATATAAATTTTCTCCGTAATAATCTTTTCTAAAACCGACCTGCTAGAACTTATTTATCGGAAAACTTTCCGATATCGTCACTTCTGCGACTCAAAACTGGACACGTGGTCCAATTAGCTAATTAAATATTTTGGGGTATTATAGGTACCTAGTAAATAGGGGCGGCGAATATTAAAACCCTACTATATTCCTCTTTTCTATCTTTAAAAGTATATTTAAATGAAATATATAAGATATAATTATTGTTCTGAAAATCCGTATACTAATTGTTTTGTTATTCTAATGTCTCTGCTTATCTAATTTTTAATTGTTATGCTCTTTCATATCAAAGGAGGAGGAAAAAAAATTGTAAGTAGAGGGATTAAAAAAAAAATTAAAAAGCACCCGAAAAACAAAAATTAGATAATTAGTACACGAATTTTCAAACACGAATAGTATATTACAGGGACATCCGTATGAATTTTGCCTAAAGCAAACCTATATTTCAATTGGAATTGCATGGCATTTTTATTGTAGAAAAGGTCCTTTTTATTAATTAACAAAGTTAACTATGAAAATATACACGCTGTGAATAGATTTTGAACTCAAAGATTTGTACTGGCCATTTGATTCGTGAAAAAAAAATAGAGAATGAAAATAATTTTTATTGTCTGTGTTTATTTTATCGAAAGTTACTAAAGAATAAAAATGTGATTACTCCTTCAATAAAAATCACCCGTTTTTCCTTTTCATTCTCATATAGAAATCAAAATTAACTAAACATTTTAATAGTAAATAAATAATATATAATTATTAAAAAAATTATTTTCAAATATTTATTTAAAAAATACAAAATAGTATTTAATTAAAAAATATATTTTTTAATATAAAAAATAATTATTTTTTAAAATAAAAATATAATTTTTTAAAAAGTAAATAATTCTATAGAAATAAAGAATATATTTTTTTTAGAGAAAAAAACATTAGTAATTTTTTTTACACATTTCTATCCGTTTTGATTCCTATACTAATTTATCAGAACAAATAATATAGAAAAACAATCATTCTCATTCTCATTTTTTTTCATGCTCATTCTCATTCCGATATTTATATCTTTTTTTGAATCAAGCATCCCTTTATTTACATTCGCTATTAAATAGATATGTGATGTTAATTTTTTTTTTAGACAACAATTGTGTGTCTGCCAAAGTTTAAAGTCGCGATCCACCAACCTTTTTATTGTATATAATAGTTTCTTTTTTCTCTCTAATGAAGATATATTTTGGCTTGATCAAAAATATTTTTTTAATGACGATAAAGTTGCACATCTCTATAGTATTAAGATTACCTAACCTAGATGAAGCTCTAGCACAAACCCCCCACAATTTCAAGTACAGGAATATATTAATAAAAATGTATCTTTTTTCAAAATTTATGAATAAATAAGAGAGTTATTTCGCAAGCACTTGCGTCATTCATTTGATATTAAATTCATAAACTACAGAAATTTGTATCTACCATGGTCCATGCATCTTTATAATCAAAGTACAATGCAGGACCACCTTTTTTCCATGGAACATGGAGATTTAACTACAAAAGTTTCCAAATAGCCGCTTCACATTCGAGCACACAAAAAAATTATCATCCACATGCTCCCAACTTCACAACTACTATATCTTATAGTTATATTAGAACATTTTGTATTTTGTATTTTTTTTATTATAATTATTTTGTCGAAAGCTTATCTTCATTATATCAATATGATCAATACAATATATGATGAATATAAATGACTCCTCAACAAGTACGAGTGAGCCATTTCAGAACGAAATGATAAAATCTGCACAAACAGTCATCGGTAAAGGCTTTTTTAACCACCAGTGGGTCACCCTAATAATAACAATGAATTAAGAGAAACTATCACTCAAACAATTCTATTATCATTAAAAGGAAAATTTTTGATATCATGAAAGCTCCTTTTAGATTTAATTTATATATGTATACGACAATTACTGATATATATTATTAAAATAGATTCAAAAATTAAGTTCATATATAACAAATAAAAATCTTCAAATTTTATAAAAAAGAATTAAATTTTTAAGTATTTTATAAATATTATGTAATACTATAAAAATTTAAATATGAAATATTTTGTAGGTAGTATGAATAAAAACTTTATGGATAATTAGTTATATTTCGAAAGAATTTTTAGTTCTTAAACAGAAAACGCCAATATGTTGAAGTATCCGTGCTTCTTAAGCCAAAAACTGATATAAAATCACACCAAAATAACTAATGTTATTATTGATTCACAATCTTAAATATTAATTCATTATCTCAAATAAATATTAAAAATCTTAACTACGAAATAAAATGTCATACAAAGATGAAAAATAACATTTGTCTGACCTCAAAAAAGAATTTATAGCAATAATAATGATTTTTTAGCAGAAAAAAGTTAAAATAAGCAAACCAACATTAATGATATCAAACAATGGCATGCAACCAAAACTATTAAAGAAAAAATATTCAAAATAAAAATAAAAATAATTTCTAATAAGAATATAAAATTTGAAATAAAAGTTTGTTGAAGTGGGAATATCCCACATTAATTGTGTGTGTGAATGGACATGTGTTTAAATATTAGTTGGGCACCTCCACTTGACACCAATTGGTTTTAAGATGCAATGTAACATGGTATCAGAGTCTTTTCCATTCATACAATTTGAATTGGGCAATGGCCCACGTGAGTTGCGCGTGAGGGGGGATTAGTTATTCGGCCTGGACACGCTACGCGTGAGGGGAGTGTTGTGGGAGTATCCCACATTGATTGTGTGTGTGAATAGACATGTATTTAAATATGGGACGATGACAAAAGTACCTAAAATTTTAAAAATATTTACAAAAGTACCTGTAATTTTTTTTTATTTACAAAAATACGACCGATTTAAAATTAATTACAAAAGTACCAAAAAATAAAAATTAATTACAAAAGTATGATTTGTATAATGTCGGTATAATTATGGTATAATTTTGGAATATTAAAACTATAAATCAGATAATTTAAAAATAATATTTGGATTATTATTGGTATAATTTCAGTATATTATTGGTATATCGATTATAAATTTTTATATATATTTTCTAGTTGATAACATGTATATTTTTTTATATATATATATATATACTTTTCACTATAGTTGGTAATGAACTAGAGAATTTGTATATTGTTGGTATAATTTTAGTATATTGTTAGGTTAATATTTAGTATGCGATGTGGTGTAATGTTGATGTAATAATAAAATTTCAGTATATTTTGATGTGTACACTTTTGGTATACCGTTAGTATAATTTTGGTATATTATTAATTTAATTTTTAATATACGATTTGATGTAATTTTGGTAAATTTTTATTTAATATTAATAAAATCTAAGTATATATAATGTCGGTATAATTTTGGTATAATGTTGATATAATGTTAGTTTATTAGTATACTGACATTATACCCACAGTATACACCGTATGTTTGATATTATTTTTTATTTTTTTAAATATTATTAAGATTTTTGTAAATGAAAAAGGTCAACATGTAGTTTTGTAATTATTTTCATTTTTTTGATAAATGGTGTAATTTCCTCTTTAAATATTAGTTGGGCACCTTCACTTGTCATCAATTGGTTTTAAGATGGAATCTAACAGAGTTAAACTTGTAAATTTTAAATATCAAATTTTAATCCATATAACAGGAAAAAGAAACAATTTTTGATAAACAAATTAAAATCGCATGTAAAGCACCAACGAAAAATAAATTAAAAGAAAAATCTACAATTAAAAATAGTTCATTTGATTCATTTTAGATGGTGCCAATTTCAATTGAAATTATTTAGAGACTATTTCGATATTTATAAGATAGGAGAAATCAAACATGCAAGTAATAGGCTTGCAGTTTGAAACCATGAATTGTGTTCCCGCATAACAAATTTTACATTTCAAATTCAATAACAAACCCTAACTTTTTAAATTGAAGAGGTATTGCAAATGAAATTGTCATTTTTGGTTTGCAGACCAAACTAAAAAATTGAAATAATGTTATTATTGGCATGGATGAAAAGTTTGTTGATGATCTCACATTACATGATAGTAGTTATTCATTTGTTATTGATCATAAAAACCATTTAATTTTTGCTTAGAAAATCATCATTAAATATGGAAATTTTAATAATCAATTGCACTTTTTACCAATAACATGGAGAAATTCTTAGGTAGACTCAGTCAACTACGTCATCCGTAAACTAAGCCAATCATATCATAACACCTCATTAAAATGAGGGTATTCTTGTAATTTTATTATTCAAAAGTGTATGCAAATATTAAACGAAATTACAAGAATACCCTCATTTTAATGAGGTGTTATGATATGATTGGCTTAATCCACGGATGACGTGGTAGACTGAGTCTACATAAAAATTTCTCAATAACATGAGTCATCATTTAATAAAAAAAAAGTAAATTTTATAGATCATACGCAGTTATACCAAAATAAATTAAGAAGAAAGTAAATTAGTAAAGCAATTAATGGAAGTAAATAGATTAGTGAAACTGTACCAGGAATAAGTGTGATGGATTGATCATTTTCGGGAGAGAAAATTGACAAAAAATGTAACCGTTTTCTAATGATCCATCCAAATAATTGTACACCATTTCAATTATTTGGTCTCTGGTCTATTTTATTTTTTAATTATTTGGTCTCTAATCTCCTCTTTTTTTAATTAATCTCTTTAATTTTTATTTTTCATTTACATAATTTATGTATTTTTATTTTCGTCTAATTCTTTAATAAATTTATTATTTATTAGTCATTTTTAATTTTTTTTATTTACTTCCTCCCTAATTTACTTTTTAAAGACTAATAATTGCGAAATTTACTCACAAATGGAAAACAACGTTCGTTAATAACTCAATAAGTATTATTTCAGTTGAGCCAGATTTTAAATCAAACAACACGATCTCTAATGGTGTTATTGCAAATTGTAACGCCTTATTCGTGAAGTTGTTTTGAACTCACATTATGTTTTGAAGCACAAAAAATCATGGAAAGTTAGATTGGAGTTGAGTTTATTCAATAAATATAAAGAGAATCATATTATATCTCTTTTATCTCAAGGCATCATGAATAAATCTTAGGAGTATTCTTTCTTTTCAGGGTATCATTTTGTTATGTCGAATCCGTTTACCTTTATTTCTTGAAATTGTCGAGGGGGTCTTTCTTATTCTAGAAAACTGAAATTCATTCGTTCTCTGGTCTCTAAAAAAATTTGTCTATTTTGGGTTCAATTGAAACTAAAAAAGAGTCATATGACGATTTAGTATTAGATTTTTATGACTTTTGAATTTTGATTATTGTTTTGCTCCTTTTCAAGGAGTTTCAGGTGGTCTTTTATGCATCTGGAATAAAAATTTGATTTCTCCTACCAGCTATTTTATTTCGAATAGATGGATTTTGTCTGGTTCTCTTTAAACATTAGAGTGTTCCTCATATACGCTAGCAATTGTCCTAGGAGTAGGCTCCCGCTTTGGAATGAGATTCTCCCCTAGAGTATGGCAGATAGGTTATGAATCATGATGGGAGACTTCAATGCGATCATGGACTCTTCTAAGAGGGTTAATTGCACGAGTTTCTCTACTTCTATGAGACGATTATCAAATTTTATTTCTAGCTCTAATCTTATTGAGACAGATTTGCATGGGCGGTTTTTAGTTGGAACAAGAGTATTTCAAGATCAAAAATTGACAGGTGTTATGTTTCTCTTAAGGGCTTAATTACCATAAAAAAATCCCACCTTTTAGCCCCTTTTCAAATGCACCCTGACGTTGCAGTTTTATGAACTGCACCCTAATTCGCACCTTTGATTTTCAATTCGACCCTTAAGTACTAAATTGATCTCTTCTCCATTTGGAAAAAGTTAAAATAAGTCATCTATTTTTATTTTTTTTGTGTGGAAAAGAGTTCAAATAAGTACTTTATAAGGGTTTTTATGAATTTTTTCTGAGTGAAAAAGAGTTCAATTTGATTTTGAGGGTGAAATTAAAATTTAAAGGTGCGAATTAGGGTGCAGCTGACAAAATTGTAACGTCAGAGTGCAACTGAAAAGAGACTAAAAGGTGGAGTTTTTTTGTTGTGATTAAACCTTCTCCTAATGCTTTGATTTCGTGGCCAAATCTGCTTCTGAAAGCTTTGCCAAGAACTTTTCCAGGTCATGTGCCGATTCTTTTTAGTTCAGAGGTTATGAATTGGGGTCCAAAACTCCCATGCCCGCATAGGATGTTTTTACTCAAATTGGAACTGCAACAATTTCAATAATATCAAAAGACATATACTCTTCCACTCTCTAAGGACGAGGGGGTGTTTACCAAAGATTATTGGCCCATCAACCATTAGTTTGAATTTACTTTCTTCAAATTAAAAATGAAAATATAAAGATTAAGTTTAATCTGGTGAAATTCAATAGCCCTAGATAAAAATCATTATAACCACACATACCATTATTTTAAAGAAAAAATTGTTAGTCATAAATTAAATAAAACAACTTTAGAGAAAAAGAGAAACAAAATTCAGAGACTAAATATGAAAATTACTAAAAATTGAGACATCAAAATGCCAGCTTAGGAAGGGGTTGTTAAGTCCAATTGAGAATATTCAAAGAGATACTAATGGTAAAGTATTGTGGATGGATCACATGGATACCCTCTAGAGATTAGTGTGATCTTAATTTGAAGCTGAAACATTATTTTATTAAGATCGACTGAATACAGATTTAGTATCGATTACGTGTCAACTTATTCAATGTAATAATTTATCCACCAAAACTGCAAAATATATACTCCCTCCGTCCCGTTTAAGAAGTCCCATATTCTATTTTGGGATGTCCAATTTAAAAAGTCCTATTACTATTTTTAGAGTACTTTTCCATTGAATACCCTATTTTACCCTTATTTTAGTCATCTTAAAAGAGTTCTATGGAAAATTCCACTATCATTAATAGGGGCAAAACATGAAAAAACATAAAAAGACAAGAATAATTAATATTTTCTTAATCTGTGTGTAAAGTCAAATGGGACTTCTAAAGTGAGACGGAGGGAGTATAATTTATTTTACAAATTGCAAGCAATCTATAGTGTAATCAACCAATATGTTCAAAACCAAAACCACAAGAGTAAGTATCCACGTCTTAAAACATGTACAACAAATATTTATCTTTTATATATATTTGAATGTTTTAAAAGTTAGTTTAAATAATTAAGTGAATTCATTTCTTTGACGTTCCAATTTGATTCTTTAATTTCCTTATAACTTATATCAATTCATTAGAACTTCTTAGTTAGCATATATATATAGCCTAATCATTTTTTAAATTCAAACCTTTATAGTTTTTATTAATTACGATCAAATCTTTTAAGTTTTATAATCATGTCCAATTTCAAAATTTGTTTTGCAATTGTAACCAAAACTTTAAGTATTATTTTTTAAAATCCAAACATTTGCATCTTCTATCAATTACGACCAAATTTTAAAAATTTGTCTAACTTTTAAGAATAGTTAATATAGATTTTTGGTCGCAATTGATAAAAATTAAAAGATTTAGATTTAAAAAAATAAAATTTAAAGTTTTGGCTCAAATTAGACATAATCGTAAAAATTAAAAGGTTCAGGCGTAATTGATAAAAAAACGCAAAGGTTTAGATTTAAAAATAGCTAGACATATATATATATATATATATATATATATATATATATATATATATATATATATATATTAAGTTATTGGAAAAGAAAATGTTTTATGTTTGTGAAAGGAAATAAATCCACGACTTTAGCAAAATGTTGCACAATATTTATATTATTTGAATTATAACTCATTAATATGTATATGTAGCAATCTATATCGAAAGTGTGGAGATTGTTTGAATCATTTATAATGTTTTGAATTCAACTATTAAATTAACTTGAGTTCAATTAATTTGAGCAAGTTAAATCTGATCTGTTATAATTAATATCATAGCCGACTCGGGTGCTTTATGGTGTCTCGGGTCTAAAGGGGAAGGCGATGCTGCTGTACCAAAACACTTACATGTTGTCTGGAAAAATGACCTGTAATCAGTCGTAATGATGACGTTGCGAATTTGAGGAGTGGATCTAACATCAGACATTTAAAGTGTGAGGATGATTTAAGCGGCTTATAATACTATAAATTCAACTATCAAATAAAATTGGATAAACCATTTTGGGCCGGTTAATTAGGTATTACAATTAAGAGAAAATTACACTTATATGCTTTTTTAAAAAAAATTGCAAAAATATGCTCTGACTTTTTGATGTTGCAAACATACCTTTTCCTAATTGTGTTTTTGCAAAAATACGCTTTTTTTAAATTATCAATAATCTACTAAAAAACGTGTTTTTGCAATAAAAAAGATTAGAACATATTTTTACAAATATTTAGCTGAATATAATTGTAAAAGATCCTAAAATAAATTTGGACTAATTGAATCCGGATTGTTACATTATAACCTATATACATTTATTAAAATTTCATTATTCCGAGTGTCCTTCTATTTAGTTTAAAATATTTAAATGTCAACAATTATAATTTTTTCCATGAATACTGTTTAATTAGATAAAGGTAACTAAATATAAAAAAACATTTTACAATGTTAATTCGATTTCATCCGACTTCTAAATTTATAAAACTTGTGAACGAAAACTTATTTATCATCAAAATCTAAACAAAGAAATAGTATAACTAGCTGATTTATATTAATTTTTATAATATAATGAATATATTACATTGAATTAAAATTTTAAAATATGAATACTTTTTATAAACACAATTAAGAGCATATCTACAATTTTATTTATTAAAAATAATCGAATTATAAAAGTTGATAAGAAAACAGCAACATGATTGTGTCATAGAAGAGAAGTTATTGGGGAAGATTCAGGTAATAAGAAAATGCAAGTGCGATGTCTATATTTATATGTCTGTGGCAGGCACGAACTAATTCAAACTAATTAATTGCATTTGTTAATTAAAAGTTGATTATGGATTCACTTATTGCAACTTAATTTTTAATTATATTTTGATCAAATCCCGTGCTTTACAACACATCAATCTGACATTAGCATTTTGCCTTTGGTAGTTCAACAAAAAAACTGACATAAGCATTTTGCAAATAATCATGGGTTTCTTTATTATATATATTATTGCTTTCACTTTCATGACCAACCAAAACTCATTCAAATATTTCAATCACATAGAGACTATATACAAAAAAAAATTAAATCAAATTTTTATACAAGTTCATCCATCTATTTATATAAAAAAAATTGTTTTTGTAATAATATTAGATAAATTAGTCAATATTATATAATTTACCGACTATTGAACACGTAATGTATCAAAAACTAAAACCCACTAAAATATTTGCACATCAATTTCTAATGTTAAAATATTAAAAATATTTTAGTTACTCATTTAAAACTGTAGTTGGATGCATATCATAGTCTGCAAGTAATCTATGATCTCTAAGTTATTACTATTCCTTTAAAAAAATTACTTTTTTATTTGATACATAACGTGTGAACTTGGTTCGACATTAATGAAATATCCGCCAATTTGTTAATAATACTGTTTTTAAATTTATATATAAATTAGAAATATATTTTTCTATTCATAATTTGACTTTTTAACGTATTTCAAAACATATATTGATTAAAAAAAAAGAAATTTCTCTCTAATATATGTAAGGACAAAATAGTTTTAAGTGGACAACATTTTGATTCAAAAACGATTTGTTTATTAAATAAATTATGTGGGAAAGATAAATTTCTTTCTAAGTGGGTTATCTCTCAAATGCAAGGTAAATAGTATTTAAATTATGTATGACGTATCAACATAATGTTGACCTGGTGCCAAAGCATTATTGGGGATTAAAATATTTAATAATTCATAGAAAAAGGTATTAATTTTAATAATTTGCTTTGATTTTTTTTAATGAAGTAGAATATAATTGGCTGTTGTTTCCTCAAAAGCAACATATGTAGGTCCTGCTGGGCTTGCCCAAGCAATGAGGGTTTAGGAAGCATTGTTTAGTGTTTACCCTAAAAAAAATCTGCAATCTTTTATTGGGAACATGACTCATGTGGTTCTATAATTCAAACTAGGGATTATTACAGTTTTTATCAATGTTGTCAAAATCGGACTGAATCGGATCGTCGGACTGGATCGGACCGTCGGACCGGATTAATCGAGAACCGGTCAGCTGTCCGATTCGGTTTTATGTAAAAAAATCAGATAGTTTAAAAATCGGATATAAACCGGGTTAAACTGAAAAACCCGATTAATTTTAAAAATCGGATGAATCCAGTTTTTGAATTTTTGGTGCAAAACTCATTTTTTTGTCCAGAAAATAATAATCATATGGTCCCCCCACACATGTGTCCAAATCATTTACCATTATATACTTATTTTTTGAACAAAGGATCACTTTACCCCCTCAACTTGGCACAAAGTATCAAAAACGTCCAAATTGAGAA
This sequence comes from Mercurialis annua, assembly GCF_937616625.2. Lineage (NCBI taxonomy): Eukaryota > Viridiplantae > Streptophyta > Magnoliopsida > Malpighiales > Euphorbiaceae > Mercurialis > Mercurialis annua. Next base: position 13,258,580 of record NC_065574.1, read on the forward strand.
AACCGAATCACTTTTACCCTGAACTTGTCAAAACCGGTACAAAAAGACCCCTATGCTGACGTGGCACCTTATTTGGAGAGTGGGTTACTAATTTATTAAAAATTACTCTAATTAATCATATTTAAATACTAATTAATTATAGTTTAAACCTAATTAATTCATGGGCCTTTTTACACTTTTTACAAAAAAAATTCAAATTTTTTTCTCAGTTTCCGGAGAGGAGGAACTCTTCTCGCCGGAATAAGGAGCTGTTGCTCTGAGGAGCAGCAGCTGCGATCTGTTTCTTAGAGAACAGACCCGCCGTCTGTTCTCTGATGAATAGACGAAGGGTCTGTTCTTCAAAGAACAGACGGCGGGTCTGTTCTTTGAAGAATAGACGCACGGGTCTGTTCTTGAGGACCCACGGGTCCATAAAAATATTAAATTTTTTTAATTTTTTTTGTCAAAATTTTTTAAAAAATTAATGTTTTTATTAAAAAATTGATTTGAGAATTAATTTGTTATATATAAAAAATTTTGGGGGTTAATTTGTTATATAAAATTTTAAATTAAAAGAATTAAATTATTTTTATTTTAAATTATTAGGAGTTAATTTAAAATATTCAAAAAAAAAATTAGAATTATTTTAACTTCTTTATCATTTAAAACCACATAGGATAAAAGAAAACTGGAGAGTGTATTTCACTCTCTTAACTGAGAGTGGGGAGGGGGGGAGGGGTTTGTACCAAATTTAACAAGTTCAGGGTAAAAGTGATCATGTTTTGCTAATTTGGACGTTTTTGATACTTTGTGCCAAGTTGAGGGAGCAAAGTGATCCTTTGTTCCTTATTTTTTTCTCTTTCTTACATCTTTTTCTTTTTCCATTTCTTAAATTTACACTTACCTTTTTTTTAAATTTGTCAAAAAGAATTTTTTTTTTCCACATTAATTACTTTACATATTCTTATTGTTATAATTAAATTTTATATAATTAAATTTTATAAAAATTTTAAATTTAAATATAGTAATTTATTTTGTATTTATTAAATTTGATTATTTTATTTCTAATTGAACTATTATTATTTAGATAAAGTTAGAAAATATTTTTTCTCTCTTTCTCATACTAAGTAAATTATATTATACACACAAAAATATTTAATATAATTATTTTTCTTAATAATTATTTTTTTATTAAAAATATACCATCATATTTTATAAAATTCATAAACTTTTTATTAATAATTTTTGTTTGTTAAATTCAGAAAATCATTTTTTTTACTCTCATATAAGGTAATTATTCTTCACTCTTAAATATTGATCTTTTTATAATTATATTTTCCATAAAAAAATTAAAACTTTATTTTACTTATATATTTTATCATATTTTATATTTATAAATTAAATTTAAATAATAATAACTACTAAAAATTAAAAAATTCGATCGAACCCGGTTGAACCGCCCGAATCATGAACCCTCTATGAAGCCGGTTCGATTTCCGGTCCGATTTTAAAAATATTGGTTTTTATATTTAAACTTGTTTAAAAATATCAATATGGTGTTTCAACTAAAATTTATTTTAATTCAGTGTCTAAATCAAAATAAATAAATTACATATCGGTGTTTTTAGCATGTAACGGTTTAAAAAAGATGACATGTATCATGTGGGTCCCTTTTAAATGGCTGACATGGCCTAAGTGTAAGATGGAAATCACATGAATGGAAAGTGACATGGGTAAGTTCTTTATTCAACCTGTGAGTAGAGCGGCTGTTCGGAGGCTCGGTTGTCCAGACTTATGGCTGACTTTCTGATCTGAAAAAGGTTTTGGAAAATATGGAGTCGTCACTTAACTCAGCTAGAAAATATTTTTTCTACCGACTAGATAATCTCACTCGTTTATGGGTGAGATTATCGTTCATTGGACCAAAAAACCGGGTTTGATGGACACTACTGAAACTCTTGTACTCGGTTAACGACCATATTATTATTTACAGGACACATCTGGTTATCTCATCTCAACAATCATAGATATAATGTTGGAAATGTAAACACGTTTGAAAGCAGTAAACAGTTAAGACGTGCATATGACTTGATCTGTACTGGCATGTGAGACATGTAGTATGTACTCCTAAACATTCATCTAATCCTGGTTGTTTCTATCACGTATCAAATAGTGGTGGGTCTTTTCCATATTGCATGTATAAAGACTAAAATCGGATGTATAAGTGAGATTAATTTTATTATAGTCTTCTTGAATACATATACCACCAATAATTATATTTTCATGGCAATCCTATGATTTTTAGGTGATTTGCTGGACTTAGCTAATTTAACGTGATTAGGTTCATTAGCCTGTTAACAGTGGATTTGATCATGCTTTGCAAAGCGATAAACAGTTTAAACATGTCCATGTGCAGTTGATATACATACAAGGTTAGAAATACATTTTAATTTTATAAACCTGAAACGTCTGGCACTCGTCTGGCTTTTGGAAGTCTATGTGGTTGGAATCTGGTTTTGGTCAAAACACAGTGTTTCTTTGTCTCGTCGATACGATTCCACTGGTTTAAACTGGGATCGATTCCAAGTTCAAAAGAAACTAGGAATCGCGTCTGGAAGTTGCTGGTTTTGTCAGGTTTGGGCTTCAAAGCCCGGTTGGCTTGGCGGATTACAAATTTACGCTTCGAGGCCTGATACAAATTAGTATTGACCCATTACAGATTACAAATATGTCCAAAAACTAATTACAAGTTTGTGGGCTCAAACGGGGCCCAATTCATATTGAACAAAGGATCACTTTACCCCTTGAACTTGGCGCAAAGTATCAAAAACGTCCAAATTGAGAAATATGGATCGCTTTTATCCTGAACTTGACAAAATTGGTACAAAAACCCCCCTCCCCACTCTCACTCAAGAGAGTGAAATACACTCTCCGGTTTTCAAAGTGGTTTTTTTTTCTAAAATGGTTTTTAATAGAAAAAGGTTTAAAATGGTCCTACTTTCTTTTCAAAATTAAAAATTACTACCTAATAATTAAAATAAAACAATTATAATCCCTTTAATTTAAAATTTTATATAACAAATTAACCCTAAAATTTTGTATACATAACAAACTAACCCCAAAAATCAGATTTTTAACAAAAAAAAAAATCTTCAAACTTTTCCGGCCAGCCACCATTTTTTCCGGCCGGCCACCATTTTTGTCGGCTATTCTTCACGGATCCGTGAAGAACAGAGACTGTTCTTCACGGATCGTGAAGAACAGAGATCTGTTCTTCACGATCCGTGAAGAACAGATCTTGTTCTTCACTCTGTTCTTCACTCTTCGTGAAGAACAGATCTTGTTCTTCACTCTTCGTGAAGAACAGATCTTGTTCTTCGCGGGTGTTCTTCGTCAAGAACAGATCTGTTCTTGACGAAGAACTCGTCAAGAACTGGAGCTGCTGCTCCTTGCCTCCGAGGAGCAGCAGCTTCTCTTTCCGGCGAGGAGCTCCTCGCCGGAAAATTTAAAAAATTTTGATTTTTTTTAAAAAGGTTCAAAAAGGCCCCTGATTAATTAGAGTGTAATTGTAATTAATTAGTGTTTAAATATAATTAATTAGAATAAATTATGAGTAATTAGAAATCCACTCTCCAATTAAGGTGCCACGTCAGCATAGGGGTGTTTTTGAGCCGGTTTTGCCAAGTTCAGGGTAAAAGTGATCCGGTTTCGTTAATTTGGACGTTTTTGATACTTTGCGCCAAGTTAAGGGGGTAAAATGATCCTTTGTTCAATTCATATTTCAAACAAACTCAGAAACACAAAACTACGATTAAATTGCATCCGAAAAATCTGAGAACGTTTTGGGATCAAGAACAAGGAGGAGCAGTGGGGCCACTATGAGTGGCGGTGGCGCCATTATGGCATGGAGCCGGCGCCATGGTGGGGTAAAGGAAGCGCCGTCGCGGCTACTTCGAGGGGACTCATCGTTTGGTTTGGATTCATGCAAAAATTCTCTAAAAACGGGTCAAAATACACAAAAACACACTCTGGAATGTACTGGAATCAAAATACAGTGTCTAAAATCGAATTAAACACCCTAAAACACATGTTTCTAAGCTGATTTTATGACGATCATGGCAAAATAACTAAGAACCCAATAAGCATGGAAATCATGGCAATTATGAAAATTTGAACTTTAAGTATGTGTTCTTATCATTAAAGGCTTAATACATAGGCGTGTCCCTACACTTTAAACTTTTTGCACATAAGGTCCCTTCACTTCACAACCCCTATTATAAAGCCATACACTTCCTAATTCAGTAGCTCGTGGTCCCTCTGTCCCAGCGAGTGTTGACGTCATTAAAATATCCATCCATCTACTTACACGTCAAATGGGCATCCAGTGTGGCATAATGACATGGCATAAGGCATTTTCATCGAGTCTCCTCTTCTCTTTCATTCCAAGTTGAACTCTCCTCCATTTCCTAGCCATTCTTCAACAGAGTTTCTTTACACCATTGCAAGAGCTTTGAACCAGCGTGATGGAAGGTGGTGATGGTGTTGTTCATTGTGACTATGGAAGTCCAGCGCGAGTTAAGGTCTCCACTACTTAAAAGAATCTAGGTCGAAGGTTCTATACTTGTGCTGGGAAAAATGTAAGTTTTCAATTAGGGTTTTCATGAATGAAACCCTTTTTTGTTAATGACCTTAGGAATGTGACATGTTTGAGTAATTTTTGGCTAATTGTTAAATTAGGGTTTTATTAAATGATGTTTGTTAGATTGGGGTTTTGATATTGGCTGTATTTGGGTGTTTCTATTATTTCAAATGAATTTTGCTTGGTTACCTGAACCTAGGCTGTTTAATGACTGACCTATTTGCATTGCAGAATCCAAATTGTAGCTTCTTTGACTGGGTTGATGATGATTTGGATGGATATGCACATATGGTGGTCACTAGCATGAGGATGGAGGTGACTCATATGAAGGATGAACGTAATGCATCTCTTTTTCAAGCGCGGGTGAAGTCAGAGCCCTATTGACACCTTTAGGGTTAGGTTTAGGGGAATCCAAATTCTGTCGAGGAAGAATTGGGGATTATGTTTTTTCACTTCAATCGTTTTTTATTTTGGGTTAAATGAGATGGGTAACGTGGCTAGGTGACATGGCAACTGTTGTATGATGTGGAGGAATGCTTGTGTTTAATATTCGCAGATAACAGTGTGTGAAAGACACTCGCCAACTTCTATTAACAGAGGGACCACAGGCTACTGAATTGAGAAGTGTAGGGCTTTATAGTAGGGGTTGTGAAGGGAAGGGACCTTATGTGCAAAAAGTGTAAAGTGCAGGGACACAGTTATGTATTAAGCCATCATTAAAATTAAACAGTTTCATCATGTGATGGTTAAAACATGTAAAAACAACCTATAAACATGTTTCTAAGTCGATTTTATGAAAATCATATAAAAGGCTTAAAACATGGCAGTTATGGAAAATACTCAACTTATGGTAATTTCACAGCAAAACAACCTAACATGCAATCTAATATGTTGAATCTAACATTTCTAAATTACAGATGATAAAAGTGATAGACAGAAGATTTGGGTCCTAAGAAGTACAGTTCTGAGTCCTTAGCTCGTTTTCTACTGATCTGGATGTGGAATCCAACTTCAAATCAATGTGCATCAATATATTATTGAGTGATTGTAGCATCTTTAGCTTTTTTTGATCGGTTGGTGTGTGTGTGTGTCTGTGCTAAGGGGTTCGGCCAAACTAATATTTTCCTAGGGTTTGGTGTTTGATTCTTTGGTGCTTATTGATTTGCCGACCTTCAACTAGGCTGATTAAGGGTCCTATTTATAATGATTAGGTTAGGGGGGTGCTGGCTAGAGTCTAGGTTATGTTAGGATTCTGTTAGTCAAAGTTAGAGATGCACAAGGATGGTGAAAGTATGTGTAGTGATAGAATTTTAGGATTAGGATTAGCTTTTACTATTATTGTTAGGATTTAATTAATTAAATTCGTATTAATTCTTAGGTGCTAAGAAAAAGGGCACTAAAGCTCATTTGGGTGCCCAAAAGTATCAAAATGACTTTTGGGACCCTAAGGGCTTGGGTATGATCAATTTTGTATGTCAAACTTATAAATTGGTCCATAAAATTCTAAAATATTGCAATTAATCAAATTTATCAAACTTAGATTACAATCTCTCTGGATTTTTATAGTCTATTTGCAGCTAATTATGTTTCAATCCTTCAAGTTTACAAATGCGCATGGATCTAACCAGCTTGAACCCAATTAAGTGGACCACAAGCTCGTCACCCAGACAAATTTCTCTAGAAATCATCATTAGACGCTTCAGTCCCTTGTCACTTTTTACCTGTCCGGAAAATAGGTGTCTCAATTTTCCCCCTCTTTGAAAGGGATTGACAAAGTAGGTCAATTCTTATTAAAGATGAAGCTCGTTGTTCAACAAGCAACAAGGATACTGCCCACCACTGGAGGTACTCGCTCGCTCGTCTTTTGGTGATTCCATAGCCTGAGCATCACTGGTTGAGGTACATGATCCCAATCCCATACTCCTTGGTTCTAGAATACTATGCACTTGTCCGATAGTAGGTCTTCTCAACTGTCCTGAAGGTCATTCGTTGGGTTCGGACTGCCTGTTGTGTACTACATGGAATGAAATTATAAACTCTCATCCATTTGAGAGTGATCCAATGGCTTAAACTTCTAGTAATTATCTTTTCCGGTACTTCTTAGGTTTGAAGAAGGGGCAGCATCCCCTTGGCCTTCCCAAGGGACACCGTATTGTGTAGGTGCCTGGTAATTATCATGTTCAATGCCTCTTAGGTTTGTAGAGGGAACAACATCCCTTTGGTCGTCCCAAGGTCCATTCTATTGCGTAGGTGCCCGGATTCCGTAGTTATTCCACCACTATCAGAATTGTCTGAAGTTCATTTGAAATATTGCCGACAATATATGGATGTCTTCTTGAAATTAGATTCTACTCTATACGGAGTCTTGCATGTAGAGGCATGCCGCTGTTATGTTGTTCTAGGTATTGCATTCTGCAAATAATAGCATGGCGATGTCTTTTATCATTAGCCTTTTGAATTTGACCCGTCTTTTGAGAGTGTCCTGCTCTGTCGAGAATTCAATCTGGTCTTGGTAATCTGGCTGGTCGGATTTAGATGTAGTTTGGTCTGATCCATCAGGGAAGTATTTTGATTCGTCTGCTGAGGAGGTATTATTCTCTAATCCGCTTGGGAAATATTGGTTGTCCTGCTCTGCTGAGAGGAGGTATTCTGGTTCTTCCACTGAGGAGTTGGTCTAATACGGTCTTTTGATCTGTCCATTGGGGGAATATTGGTCGTTTTATTCTACCGAGGATGAAATTCGGTCCAATCATCTGTTCTGTCCACTAGAGAAATCTAGATAACTTGATCTGATACGCTGGGGAGGTGTAGATGGTCCACTGGAGAAGTTCTTTGTCCTTCTCTACTGGGGATTTTATCTAGCTGTTTGATTGTTCATGTTGTCAAGTCTATCCGTCTAGGATCTGAAAACTCGAATTATGGCGCTTTGAGGATTTAAGTTCAAATTTTGATATGACCTCTTTCGGTGTAAAATAAAATGACTCAAAGCAACTTTCGTCTTTTTATAGGCATATGCCTTATAAATCTTCTGAAGGTGGACTTCCCTTACTCGCTTTTTTACCTCCATTTCTCTCTCCTATTTTACTTTTCTCCCAACTTGCAAGTTTTCTTTGCTTTTATTTTGTTAGTATGGCGCCACCATGGAGGTTCAAGGAGCCGTGCAGGGATCCGGATGATATGCTACACAGGATGCTTCGTTCTTATAGGTGGGCCAAGAGGTCCTGCGTTTGCTATGTTTGGAGCGTCATATTTGTACTAGATTACAGTTTAAAGTACATTTTTCTGAACTTTCCCCATAGGTAGATATTTCAATTGCTTGGATGTTTGAATTAATGCTAGAGGTTGCTCGAAAATGGGCAAGACACCCATCAGAAAAATGTCCCCCCCCGGGAGGGCATAACTGGTGCCGATGTTGGAATAGGGTGGCGCCGCCACAACTATAAACTCGCGACGTGGTTCTGGCGCTAGTTCCTCTCTTGTGCGTGATCTAAGGCTGATTTTTTGACTTTTGGGCCTACTTCCGGGCGATTATATTACTGATATTTGACAAACTTGAGGCTCTTGTGTTTTCAAAATAGAGAGGCATTCCGCACTTATGGTAACTTCGTTGATGCTCAGACTTGGTATAGTTCTTTGCCCCCTGTTATTTAGTCTCAGGTAGATGATGTAGGTTTTGGCCGCTTAGCCAGTGCTCTATTTACTGGGACGAGGGTTAGGGATAGCGCTTTGTTGCATGCTTTGATGGAGAGGTGGATGGATATGACCCATACTTCTCATTTTCTGGTTGGGGAGATGACCGTGACTCTACTATATTTTTCACTAATTATTGGGATAGCCTTTGACGGTCAGCCGGTGCCATTCGATAGTGGTTTGGCGACTTATGGTTGACATGGTGAGTATATCTTTGAAATATTAGGGTTTATGCCATAGGTGTAGGGACGTACCCTTCGGTACACTGAGCTGTATGAGCGCTATCAAGGTTGTATTCCGAGGAACGGACACGAGGTCGATCAGATTGCCTGAGTCTTTCTATTTACTTGTTGGGGACCATGATGTTTTGCAACTCGAGTTTGACTCTACCCCTTTATGTATTACTAGTGTTTGAGAACTTAGATCAGGTTGCGTCCTATAATTGGGGGTCTGCTTCCCTCACTTATTTGTATAGTAGTATGGACCAGGTTGTCCATGGAAGATCTCGTCTTTTTGGGATGTGGCCCGTTGTGCATGTGAGTTCTCTTTCTGTCCCCATGTATACATTTTTGGTGCACTTTCTTCCTGCTGCTCTTTTTGATTTGATTTTGTGCTCTTTCTTTTTCAGATTTGGGCTATCCAAACTAGTATCTTGACCATATTTGGCAATCTTCCGGTGCCGAGTATCCCATTATTCCAATTCTTGGATTTTTCTCGTACTTTGACATATCGCCAGAGAGCCGAGTGTATAGGCTAGCCGAACGACTTAGCGTGGATCAATGTAAGTGGCAATCCTGTCTTTGAATTACTTGTGTTTGGACTGCGATGCTTAGCAATTTTGCATGTGAACTCGTCCTAGAACACTCCTTCGGGGGAAAACTGGCCTCGTTGGATTCGGGGAGCTATTAGTAATTCTGGCATGCGTTATTTGATACATGGCCCGAACTTTCGGTCTTGATTTTTGGGTGAGTGTGTACTCCACAGGTGGGTCGGTCCCCGTGCTTGTTTGGTGCCTACGGAGCCGGCATTGACTATGTTGCACGGTAGGGACGTCGTATCGTCTACTCTTCGTAGTGAATTGAGGGGCCACCTTTCCACAGTGCTTGTGTCCGCTCCTCAATTGAGTTATATAGATTATCTGGTAAGGTATCGCCTTGTGGGTAGATTGTCTCTGGTTGGCGTGCTAGGACTTCTGGTGCCAGTTGTTCTTGATACTCCTGATAAGGAGGATTTTGTAGAGCCACAGGTATGTACTACTTCTTTGGTCTTCATATTCTCTAGTATTTTCTTCTAACCCTTATTTGCTAGTGTCACCTCAGGGAGTATGTAGGCATGGGAACCGTGCTAGTCATGCCTGGATAGCTGTTTCTGGGTTTCCTGGGCAAGTTTTAGCTAGTAAGCCATCAGCTGTGAGTTCTTCTGTAATGGTTTCTAGTTCTTTGCGTCAGATGTCCGAAAGATATGTCCACTATTGCAACGCGAATGGGTCGACGTAGGATTCTGTTCCTGATGCATACATTGCTCATTCCTTTGATCATGTTGATTGTACCCATGTAAGTCTGCTCTTTATGCTTGTGCGTTCGTTTGTGTTGGGGATTGCTTGCCCCCTGACTGCGCATTTGTTTCTAGTTTATAGGTGCCGGTATGTGAGGTTATTTAGCTGGCTGACACGGCTTACTACTGGCAGGACTAGTTGTGTAGTGCATCTGCACGGATGAGGGTAGATTTACAATATGCTTTATTCTAGTATGTATGTATGTATGCATCTATAGTTCTGACTGCTCTCTGGTTTGTTGTGGTATCGCATTGAGGATCTGGAGGGCCGGTTGCGGCAAGTTGATCTAGGGGCTATTAGTGATGGAGCTGACGACTTCCCTCCTAGGTTCCTTGGTAGTGGAGCTGGTGGCTTCCCAGTCGATGGGTGCGGACTTGGCGCCTCTGATGGTCGTGAAGACTTTATTTCTTCTTCCGGTGGTGCGCGAGTTAGGCGTGATGACGATGACAATATGCTTCCCGGGAGCAAATACGGCGATTTAGAGACGATGGTGCTGGACTGGATTCTGACGAGTAGTTGCTACTCCTATGTACTTGTTTAATGTCTCAAACATTGTCCTATATTGTAGTGATCCTTTGTATGGTACATCACCATATTAATATGTCTGGATGTATCGTTTGTTTTCCTTTAGTAGTATTGTGCCTCATTTGTGTTCCTAGTTTGCAAAAAGTACCCCGATTTTTGTCTTTTGCTAAAATCAGTTCAATCTTTTCTAAACTAGGAACTCGTCGTCCCACACTTTCTACATGGTAGGGGCCTCATGCCCCCTACTCTTCGGATGAGGAATTCTAATCCCCTCTTGATGCTTGGTCGATGGGGACTCGATGCCCCTTGTTGTCTGGTTGATGAGGACTTTGATTTTTCCTGCTATCTAGATTTCCATCTCCGGATAGCGGAGGCATGTCGCATGTTCTGGATGGAGGAGCTTGGATGCCCCTTGTTGTCTCTCTGATGAGGACTTTAATGCCCCCTGCTATCTAGACTTCCGTCTCCGGATAACGGAGGCATGTCGCCTATTCTGGAATCTTCTAAAAGTGGAGGCCTAACGCTTGTTCTGGTTCTGGCATTAGAGCCCCAACGCCTATTCTAGAGTTTTCAGATTGTGCAAACCTAACTCGTGTTCTTGTTTGGAGGCCCGAGGTGAGGACTTTGATGCCCCGCATTATCTAGATTTATGTCTCTGGATAGTGGAGGCTTGTCGCCTACTCTTATCTGAGTTGCAAATTTTGTGAAAATCAGCCCCATTTTTCATTTTCCTGATGGAATTGTCCATGCTGCTTGCTTCCAGACTTTGTGTTTCCCCCTCATTGAAGCATTCAATTTATTGGATGGGAACTGGATGGTTCAATGAAGAGTTTTACTATTTTACTTGGCTATTCCGGACTATGTTGTTTGAGCCGGTAAAACTTGTCTATTTGTTTCTATAACAGTCTGGCGCATTTTAACATTTACATGGCGCGACTGGAAAATGCATTAGGAAATATTTGAAATTTTTGATTTATTGATAAAAACAAATTTATTCCATCTTCTTAAAGATTTTGCTTTTAGAATTTATGGTCCTTTGTCCGTTCTTTCTAGGTACATATGCTAATCAATAATCGAGACATGCATATATGGTAAAAGATCTATGTTACTGGCTCATTTAATATCTTATACAATTGAGGTATTTTCTGTTTTAAACGATTATACCCCTGTCGTCAATTAGTCCTTTTGAATTTTCATAATTGACTATTTTGCCTCTCTCTCGCCTTTTGTTCATAAGCCGTCCTTTTTGGATTTTTGACTTATCGAAGATGTCCCTAACTTTTGTCTGAGCCGTCCTTTGCGAATTTTTAACTTATTGGGATTTATATTTGTTTATCGTCTTTAGACATGGAAGAATTTGATCTTGTCGATGTTGATCGGCTCTGCAAATTAGTTTTCTTTCAGATTTGATATCCTGACTGCGCCTTTTTCTAGCACTTTCTAGACCAAGTATGAGCATTCCCAATTCGGTTTGAACTTTCCTCTAGGATCATTCGTTAAAGAGCGTATATGCTTCAGAATATGATCGCCAGCCTTGATCTCTCTTGTCTTGACCTTTTTGTTGAAAGCTTTTGGCATTGTTTTTTGATACGTCTAGTTATGAAAAAGAGCTTTCCACCTCTTCTCCCCGAGTAATACAATTTGGGCTGCGCGTTTGGCAACCCATTGAGATTATAAAATATTGGCCTCTTGGAGAAATCGTATTGGTTTGAATTCTACTTTGATGGGAAGTACGGTCTCGCATCCGTATACTAAAGAAAAGGGTAACATCCAGTTGACGTTCGATTAATAGTCTGATACCCCACAATGTATATGGTAACTTTTCCGAACAATCTTTGTAGGTCCCGATCATCTTCGAGAGCATGATCTTGATATTCTTATTTATTGCCTCGACTGCTCTGTAAGCATGTGGTTTGTAGGGGGGATGATTTGTGATGCTCAATCTCGTACTCTTTCAGAAGATCACTGATATGTTTCTGGAATTGAACCCCGTTATCGGCTACCACGTGATGTGGAACTCTGTACTTGCAGATCAAGAATTCTTTGATAAATTGGGCCATCTCTTTGGATCCAGTGTTGGTGTAAGACTTCGCTTCGACCCACTTAGTGAAGTAGTCGATGGCCATAATTATATATATGTTTTCGTTCGATTTTGTTGGCCTGATCTCGCTGATGTTGTCTATTCCCCATACTGAAAATGGTCATGGTACTGATAAGTTGGTCAATTCGCTTTGTGGGACGTGATGGATATTCCCATACATCTGACATTATGTACAATGTCTGACCATTTTAATGCAATTTGGCTCCATCGTTGGCCAATAATATCCTTGACGGATGATTTTATTTGCTAGCACGTAGCCATTCATATAAGGACCGTATACTCCTGCATGGACCTCTTCATGATGTCCCTCGCTTCTGCCCGAACGACACATATGAGAAATACTCCCTCGGTCAGTCTTCTGTATATCACTTCCGCATGGGAAAGAAAACTCCTAGAGTGAACTCTGCGACTGTATTTCTCTTTTCGATCTGCATCTTCCAGGTACTCTTCCTTTCTTATTTAAATTTCCAAACGTCGTAAAACCACGATTTCTCCTCAGGTCCAAATTTCACGTTCATTACTTGTTCACTATGATGGGATGGACCTCTAGATCTCACCATGACTAATGGCCTTATCTTCTTCCATTTAAGATTGTCCCACACAAACGTTAAGGTTGTCAAGGCGTCTGCATGCTGTTTCTCCTCCCTCGGAAGGTTCACTATGATGGGATGGACCTCTGGATCTCACCATGACTAATGGCCTTATCTTCTTCCATTTAGGATTGTCCCACACAGACGTTAAGGTTGCCAAGGCGTCTGCATGATGTTTCTCCTCCCTCGGAAGGTGAGAGAATGTGAAGTTTTTGAGTCCGGACAAGAAACTGGTTAACTGGTCATGGTAAGGTTGTATCCTTTCTGCCCTAACTTCACATTATCCTTTTTCTTGTACACTACCAGCATGGAGTCTCCGTATATTTGTTCGTCTTTTGCGTTCACGGACCTCAATGCTTCTAGCCTAAAGATGCAGGCTTCATATTCGGCCATGTTATTAGTTAATTCAAAGTCGAGTTTCTTTGCTAGGGGTATGTGTTCCCCTTCAGGTGTGATCAAGAGAACACCTACTCCGGCTCCTTTTTGATTGACTACTCCGTCAAAATATATTGGTAAAAATCCACAAGCATACGGATGCCAATTTGTAGTACAGATTGTTAAGTCCGGATATCGTACTCACATTGAAAGATATTGAATACACCCAATTATATATACTCAATTTGAATAGCCAAAAGAGAATTTGAATGTTGTAATTAGACTAAATAAACTAAAAGAGAAATTATGATTAAAATTAGCTACAACTGTAATGTAAATAAGGTTAAAACAATAAAAAAATGCTTAGGGATTATTAATTTTCATTATGTCGTTAATCTCAAGAGTTATGAATTTTGTTGTCAAATTATGGTTTAGGCTAGTAGTTCGCAAGAATGAAACTCAAAGGAATTGACGGGGGGTTGCACAAGTGGTGGAGCATGTGGTTTAATTTGATGCAAAGCAAAAAACCTTACTAGGGCTTGACATGCTGCAAATCCTCTTGAAAGAGAGGGGGGCCTTCGGTAACGCGGACACAAGTGGTGCATGGTTGTCGTCAGCTCGTGTCGTAAGGTGTTGGGTTAAGTCTCGTAACGACCGCAACCCTCATGTTTAGTTTCCACTCACCTATAGCTCTCTCTCAAGCAGCTACATGTAAAAACAGGCAATAATCAATTAAATATGCAATTACTCACTCTTGTGTTATAATAAACCTAATTAACTAACCAATTGATGTTTATTAAGAAAACCTAAAGAACACGTACTTGTTATCTCAGTCTCGTGTTATTAACTCCTACGTTGTTGATTATATTGGTATGTTTCAATTTAGCTCTCTTAAATCAAAACTAAAACACAAGGCAATGAATAAATTGGCCAAATACATTTAAGTGTTAAGAACAATAATTAATACATAATTCGAACAACAACCCATACAACCAATTGATTAACTAAGCATAAATCCAATCAACAATTCTCGAAAAAAGGTTTAGCTACGCATATTCATAGAAAATTCAATAACAAAATATATGAAATTCATAGTAAATAAGAATACAACAATAGTCAATATCTCAATAATCAACGTACCTCGGTCGCTAGAATCCCAATACAAAATAGGTGAATAATCTAGAATATAATCGCAAAAAGATGAACAATAAAGAAACTATGCTAAATAAAGTCTCGGTTTAATGTATAATGTTCCGAACCACCGCTTCGCTCAGATAAAGTGGTATATATACGTCTCCCGTCTTCACGAATGACTTTAGGTCGAGCTATGATGAAAACCCAAAAGTACCCTCGAGATTTTTGGTGTTTAGAGTTTTTCTGACCTTTTTCAATCAATTTAGTCGTCAATCCTCGATAAATGGGCGTTCATGCACATGAGTGTGCGAATGCACACATCAATTTTGGTCCTGAACGCACACTGCTTTCTTCATGGGGGTGTGCGAGCTTAGCCAAATTTCTGGCTTCCAAAAACTCCAAGGCTCCCGTTTCTCAACCATTTGCTTGCACACTCCTTCAACATGGAGTATGCAATCGTGCAAGGGTGTGTGTTTGCACACCTCTTTAACTTAGCCAAAAATTCCATTTTTGCTTCCCACTTTCGCTCTAAACATCTATTTGACCCCGAGACTTCCGAATTACACCAAAATACTACAAAATCCGCCATAATTGCATACTCTTTCTGAAACGCTAAAAAGTATAATAGGCCAATAATATAAACTAAAAAAAATGATAAATGATATGCAATTACCGACTTAAAACACACCTAAATATAGGAGAATTTCTACTTTTATCAAACCTCCTCACACTCACCTTTTGCTTGTCCTCAAGCAAACGTAGAGTAATACCATACTATCCATCAGTAAACTTAGCCAGAATATATGAAACTAAAGCATTTACAGACCCCTCCTAAGTAATGAAATGATAAAAAATACACCTTTAAGATGAACAACAATAAAATAATAGCATTAAATAGCAGTTTGAAATGCCAAAACATGAACTAATAACACAGAGAATACACAGATGCACTCTTTAAAACACGAATTTTATATCACATCGATCATAAGGGCAATCTAACCAATTAAAAAACGACGACTGAAACTCAAGCAAATGAGCAAAATCACAAGCATGTACAATGAAATAACTAAGTAAATTGCACAAGGTAGTTTCTCGCACAAAAGTGTTTAAGGTATAAACAAATAAGCTCTCACATCAATTCATGTAAGCTTGCCATAAGCTTGCCTATAATACGCAATTCCACTGTTAAGTTAAGTTAAACAAAAAAAATCAAAATGGACTTTTAAAGGGTTGTAATGGGGTCTAGATTAAGGTGTGGTAAACAGTAAATGATATAGTGAATATGACTTGACAAACCAACAAACATCAAAAGGGAAACTAAACAAGTAATGACATTAGGTATTTAGTAATTTTTAATCTCTTTCTTCTCTAATTTTCATGTTTTGAGTTCTTTATTTTCATATTTGCATTTTTTATGCTCAAATTTCCCTTTTATTTTATTTTTTTAATTTTTGCTTTCTGCTATTTTCCTAAACTTCCAAAGGTCATAACATAAACACATCAAGAGATAGTCACTCAAATAAGCATGAGCTAGGATTTTATACATCATCACACTAGTTCCTTACAAATATTAATCAATTTTTCACGTCAAACAGGGTAGAAAGGGGAAAATAAGAAAATATAAAATGTGTAAAAAGTGTGTAATTCAACAAAAATAATGTTAAAGCTCAACTTGGTTAAACTAATGTAATTAGGGTAGGCTATTTAAAGTGTTCTAAATAATAGATTGTCCTAAATGCCATTTATCACTTTCAAATTATTCAACCTACAATGCAATTTACTGTGGACGTAAGGCAAGTTCTAGAAAATCAACATGTATCGATTCACACCACAATAAAAAGAGACATAAAAGATATGCTCGATAAGGCTAAAAAATGATCTCACAAAAATTGGGTTAAACAACGGGATGATTTATCGTACAAACATGTTGAATTGCTCAGAATTTTAAAATTTTCAAAAGTGCTCCTGTCAAGATTTTCATGCCTAACCTTACAATGTTCAAAAAAAAATTCGTGTTTTTTCAGAGTTCAGATTTTCACCTCGGTCCTATTAATTCATGTCGGCTAAAATGCTAATGTTATTAACCGTCATTCTCAAAATGTTGTTCAAACACAAGCAAATATTAACCAATGAATTAAATAGGGGGGAAGATACTCATGCTACATTGTATAATATGTATCGAAATCAAGATGCATTCTTCAGTGTTGTTTTAGATCAGGACCCGCGGGTCTTTTCGAATTTGACATGGATGAGAAGGTTGAGAATTGGAGAAAGTGAGCTATTTGAAGATCTTAATAATAGAATTAACATGTTCAGATCTACTGATACTAGAAAAGACGCCTTGGTGACTGCAAAATTTAAATGACAGAAGAAAATTAACGAGCTTCTCTTCGTCTAGCTTCATTCAAACATGTCATGATTTATCTGTTGTTCAAAATGATTTCTTCAGCAGGTTAAGGAAATTAAAAGCTCCTCCAAGAATCCAATTTTTCGTTTGGTTACTTCATAAAAACTGAATTACTTCAAAGCTATTTCTTTTTACCCGTCATATCGTTGATGAGGAAGATATCTTTTTCCGGAGTTGTTCAACTGAGTAGAAACAGGTTTGCACATCATAATGTAGTTCGTTGTTTTTGGAATTATTGGTGTCTTTTTTTACGTCGCATGAAAATATTCGCATGGACTTTTTCGTTTCATCTTGAGAGTTTTTATTTTCACTAGATGGGTTTGGCTAAGCTGAAATTTAGAGAATTTTAGGAATTAATTTGGTTTTTTAGCATTTGAGAAGTCTGGAAAGCTCAAAACAGGAAGGTGTTTATAAAGAGGATACAAATTATTCAAACTTAGTTTTTCTTTGTATTCAAAAGAGTATGGTTCATTACAAATATCACAAGACTTCTTTCGTTTATCATGGTAATAATGTGTATAGGAGTTTAGATTTCTTTTCTAGAAATTGACTCGTTTTATTCGGGTTTGTAGCTTCTTTTTTTTTTGCCTACCACTTCTTGTGATCGAGCTAATCCATTTTACCAAAAAAAAATATTATATTAATGAAAATAAATATAACATTTTAATGAATTATTTAATTTTACTTGAAAATATATTTTTAAATATTTATATTTATTTTAGGATTATTTACATATAAAATCACGACATTAGCACCAAGTTTCAAAAGTAATATGACAATTAAAAACGTTTCAATCACAAACACCACCTTTCATTTCAATTTTTTTTTTCAGTTTCATCATGCGCACATTTTTTGGTGAAATTTTGCTGATTTAAACACCCAATGGATCTGTCACGTGTCATGCCATGTCAGTAAAAACGTCACTAAAAATCGCCGATGTTATTTTTGAAAAGAAATGAAAGGTGGTGTATGTGATTGACACGTTTAAAAGGTCATATTATTTTTGAAACTTGATGCAAAGATCATAATTTTGTATGTAATTAGCCCATTATTTTAAATTGTGTGTTAATTTAGAATAGATGAAGTAAGAAGTAAATATTTAATTTAAGAGAAAATTACTTTGAGGCCCTCCGTATTTACCATTATTCACACTTCAATCCCTTTTGTTTGAAAATCAAACGATATGGTCCCTCATTTTTGTTTCTGTCAATGATTTAGTCCTTTCATCTATTTTTAGTGTTAGTCAACCGAGTTAACGAAATTATATGGTCCCCAACGTTTACTTTTGTCACCGATTTCGTCCCTCACTTTTGTTTCTATCAACGATCTTGTCCCTCGTGTTTGAAAATTGATTTATCCCTAAGTCCTTTAACTCCATTTACTAGCACCAAAAATGGATGGAGGGACTAAACTATCAATGGAAACAAAAATGAAAGACGTTATCGTTTGATTTCCAAACAAGAGTGACTAAAACGTAAATTATACAAATATGAAGGCCCTTATAATAATTTGCTCTTAATTTAAACTAAACGGCCGTACGCGGCGAATTGTAAAGGAATCGCAAGATGGTCATGACCCCCTGGAATCTTGAGAGCCACCTAATGACCAGGCATCAGATTAGTGGCTAATACTAAGTGACTCCGCTGTATTTGGCCCCTTAAGAGGAATTTAGAAACACTAATTAATACTCTAATCATTTGCACCAACCATGCCATGGTTCCGAACTAAACCAAAACGGCAAATATCTGCGCCGTTTCGAATAATTTTTAATTGAAAAAATTAATATTTAATTTCTCAATTAAGTTTTAATAGTATAAACTAAATTCAATTTTATTTATCCAATCAAATTATAATGCATTTAAAATAAAAATATTATTGATTTAGACTTATACCAAAAATTTAAATTGTTAAACTTTATAAAATATTTCAAAAATGACTTATATATCCTTAATTTATTCACATTTTTTTTATATATTTTAACAGTTATATCATATAAATTGAAATTTGGAATTATAGTATATTTAACTAAAATAAACTAAACTTTGCATATTTAAGATTATCAAAATGATTATTAATTTAAGTATTTTTTTTAAATGTGATATTCAAAATTTAATTTTTTTTTTTTGAGAAGTGAAATCGTACTTTATTGATTAAGAAATGTTTACAATTTCACATATAGGGTAAGGAATAAACCCATCAAAAGTGCGATTACTACCGATAAGAGCACCCCATTTAGCCAAAGCATGAGCTACATGGTTGCATTGTCTTCGGGTATGTTCGAAGGAGACCTCTCGATCATATCTGTTCTCCAAACAGTCATCAATGATGAGTTGTATTGGATCAATGGCGTTGTCCTTCTGCTTTAACCTGGACACAACACCCAACGCATCAGATTCGCAAATTACCTTCTTGAAAGGAAGCGTAGCAGACATCTCCATCCCGAACCGGATCGCATAGACTTCAGCTAACTCCGCGTTCGAGATCCCTGGCAAGACAAGAACTCCACATCGAATGACCGCTCCTGTCGAGTCTCTACAAACTGCGCTAGCTACTGAGAAATTCCTATGGTTGGGGACTGCCGCATCCGTGTTCACTTTCAGCGTCTCTATAGGCGGCGGACTCCATCTCAGATTAGAAACATCAGTTTGCTTGCTGCTATTACAGGTCTGGGCATTAGATTCATTCAAAATCATACCATTGACTGATAGAAACAGCCTATTAGGGGGTACCCGAGGATTTTCGAAGACCACATTATTTCGATCGTTCCAGATCATCCAAAGGCATAGCACAAACACATAACAGTCCTCTCTTTTCAGTTTGTCCAACATCAACGTAATCCACGCGGAAACAGAAGTATCCATTCCATCATCAACACGAATGCCTAACGGGGAAGCCAACCAAAGGCTCCTTACTTCGGCACAGTCTCGCAGGAAATGTATCATTGATTCATCAGCTAGCTTACAGCGGGGGCAAAGACTAGATACCTGGACGTTACGGCGAAGAAGGTTGAGATTGCAAGGCAGAGCTCCATGACACACCCGCCATAGAAAATGTTTAACTTTTGGCGGGATCGGTCCCTTCCATATTTTGTTCCACCTAGAGGTCGCGTTAGCAGCCGTATTTAAAATCCTTGTCTCCCTGTTATTAAACTCAAGCGCTTTGTAATACCCGGACTTCACTGTATACACACCCATCTTACTCAGAGGCCAAAACATCTTATCTGGAGGGAGACGTTTGCTAAGCGGAACTTGGAGAATCTTGGCCACTTCTTGAGCAGAAAACGCAGCAGTGAGCTTCGAAGAATCCCATTGTGCATTGTTACCATCAATGAACCGGCTAACCGTCCAGTCCGCACCAATGTTGGAGACATCAACAGGTTTTAAATTCTCCAATGGAGATATCCAGTTATCGTTTGTTGCATTGACAGATTTGCCGTCACCAATCCTCCATGCTAACCCCGAAAGCAGAATTTTTTGTCCCTCAATCAGACTTTGCCATACGTAACTAGCACCCTTCTTTGCCTTTGCAAAACGGAACTCCGATGTTGGGTAATATTTTGCCTTTAACACTTTGCTACACAAAGACTCTGAACTTTGAACTAGTCGCCAAGCTTGCTTAGCTAGCATTGCTTGGTTAAAGGCTCGCAAATTTCGAAAACCCAATCCGCCAACTTTCTTTGCCTTGCAAATAGTATCCCAACTAACCCATGGTATCTTCCGCTTTTCCTTAGAACCACCCCACCAAAATCTCGAAATCGATCTTTGCATCTCATTACAGAAAGCGATAGGTAAGGCGAAGCAGCTCATAATATACGTCGGGATTGATTGCGCCACCGACTTGATAAGAACCTCCTTTCCCGCCTTGGATAGCAGCTTTTCCTCCCAGCCCGAGATCCGTTTGTACAGGCGATCTCTGAGAAAGTTAAAAATAGCTTTTTTTGATCGTCCGACCATCGTAGGCAGCCCCAGATACTTCTTGATTTTATCCACAACACGCACCCCCAGGGACCTCTGAATATCAACCCGACTGCCTTGAGTCACTCCTGAGCTAAACAAAAGCTCTGATTTCTCCATGTTCACCATCTGACCCGATGCATTTTCGTAGGTCTTAATCGCATCGCGGATGAAATTGCATTCTCTCATGTTGGCTCGCGCAAACAGGATACTGTCGTCGGCGAAGAAGAGATGAGTGATTCTGGGACCGCCCCGACACGCACTAGCACCCGAGAGGTAACCTGACTTTGCTCCACATCGCAATAGAGCTGAAAAACCCTCAGAACATATAAGAAACAGATATGGTGATAGCGGGTCCCCCTGCCGCAACCCTCTCCCTGGCTGAATTAGTCCGCATGGTTCCCCATTAATCAAGAACGAAAACGTGACTGATTTAAGACAAACCATAATAAGACGAATGAAGTGAGTCGGAAAGCCCATTTTTTCCATTGCCTTTTCGATGAAGCACCATTCCACTCTGTCGTATGCCTTACTCATGTCTAGTTTAAGCGCAATAGAACCCCGTTTTCTTCGAGACCGTTTAGACATAGAATGGAACATCTCAAAAGCCACTAAGGCGTTGTCAGTAATAAGCCGGCCTGGGACGAACGCACTTTGAGATTCGTCGATGACATCCGTTAGAACCCGTTTCATCCTATTCGCTAGGACTTTGGACACCAACTTGTAAACAACGTTACATAAGCTGATTGGGCGGAAATCTTTCATAGACTCCGGGGCTGCCACTTTCGGGATGAGGGTAACGAATGTATGGTTCATCTTTGCTGGCATCCTTCCATTTTCTAAAACATTCAGCACACATTTCACCACGTCATCTCCAACAATGTTCCAATATGAACTGTAAAAGATGGCAGGCATACCATCCGGCCCGGGGGCTTTAGTTGGTCCCATTTGATCCAAGGCAGCTTTGATTTCTTCTCTCCTAAACGGTTTCTGGAGCATCTCTGTTTGTTCATTAGAAATTCTCGAATCTATACAGTCAATGACGTCCGATTGGTTCATCGGATTTGAAGAGGTAAATAACTCCTGAAAATAATTCACCACTACAGCACCTATTTCAGCCCCATGCCTCCATATTCCATCGTTATCCCGAATTCTAAGAATAGCGTTATTCTTTTTACGATTTGAAGCTTTGTGATGAAAAAACTTCGTGTTTTTGTCGCCTTCTTTCAACCACTCGGCTCGAGATCGTTGCTTCCACATGGTTTCTTCATCTAACAGGATCTTATCGATTTCATCTTGGAGACCAGCTGTGATCTCATGGTTCTGCCCGCCTGTCTGAGCCTCTTTTAGCTGCTTCATCTTCCTTCGCAGCTTATAACGCACACTACCCACATTCGTAAAGGCCCAACTTTTTAATTCATCCCCAACATCGGATATACTGCCCATCAGATCTGTTTGCAGCCGCGTGTTGTGACCCCACGCCGTTCTCACTGTCTCCTCAAAGCTCTCGTATCTCATCCACATTTTCTCAAATCTAAACGGTTTTGCCCCTTTGCTAACATTACTTGCCGCTTTACTCAGGATAATCGGGCAGTGGTCAGATTTTTATCTCGCTAGATGCGTAATGTTACAATGTGGATAGCATTCTTGCCATTTGGAGTTGGCAAGAAAGCGGTCGAGTCTGACTTGAACAGCGTTTTCTCCTTGTCTGCCATTCGACCAGGTAAATGCAACTCCATTGTGCCCCAAATCAGCTAGACCACAGTCTTCCAACGTATGACGGAACATATCTAACTCTATCTGATCTCTAACACGCCCTCCCTGTTTCTCATTATGAAAAAGAAACAAATTAAAGTCGCCAAACATGAGAAGAGCCTCATCAACATTAGCACACAGATTTCTCATTAATTCACACGTCCGATGTTTATTAGCTGTCTCAGGCCACCCATACATACCCATACCTCTCCACTTCATATTCAAAGACATATCGCTTACTGTAAAAGAGATGTAATTGTTCGAGGAACCAGCAATTTGCACGTCAATCTGCTTTCTCCAAAAGAGCGCTATTCCACCTCTCCTTTCAATGGGATCAACAATCATAAAATTAAATGAACTAAAACTTCTACAAATAAAACTAAATTCCTTTTTATAGAGTTTGGTCTCCATTAAAAAGAAAATATCTGGGGAGTGCTCAAAAACGACATTTTTCAGCGCTCTAACCGTCCAAGGATTCCCCAATCCTTGGAGGTTCCAACTTAATGTTTTCATTGCGTCCGGCGAGACTGTCCTGCAGTCTCCGCCGATATCTCAAATTGTTCAAACTGATCTGATAGCCCATCTCTAACTTTCTTTGAGAAAAGGTCTATCGAATCCCCTCCTGCGATCATGCTTCAGTCTCTTTTACATGTGGATTTCTTCCTCGGTCCTCCCTTCTCTGTCGAGACAGCAGCCCTGATAACTTTGTTTCTGGTCCAGGACCCCGCTTTGTGATTTACACTGGTATTGCCTTTCTTATTATTGCATTTATTTCCTTCCCCACTCTCGACCTGTTGAATGCTAACCTCCACAAGACCCTTCGCTGTTTCACTACCGTCTCCACTCAAGCCAGCCTGAATATTATCATCACTCCCCCTTTGGCCCCGAGCATCATCATCTTGTTGTATTACCGGGTTCAGCCTGCTGCCACTGTCATTGCCCATATTTTCGTTCAAGTTCAGGTTTCTTCTAGCTGTCCTTAGCCCCTCCCCCTTAGCAGATTGTGTCCCTGGCATTGAATGGCTAGCCTCATCCCTGTACTTCGAGTTAGTGTATTGTCTATTGCCCATCATACTCCTCTTGCGTGGAGTTGCTCGTAATCCTGGTCCATATGGCCAATCTGATACCTCCATCTCCTCCGGTTTTTCCTCGCATTCCGCCACAAGGTGATCCAACATCCCACACCAATAACAGAAATTCTGGATGCGTTCAAATTTGAATGGGATCCAACACTGCTCTCCTAGAGGGTTTATGACTTTTGTTCCTCTAATAATTGGTTTTGAGACATCCAGATTGACCCTTACTCGTCCATATCGGTTGCACTCTCCGCTGTGACCATCCACCTCTACAACTCTCCCTAGTTTTGTTCCAATTTTGCTGATGGCTGCCCCACCTCTACAATTCATTGGAAGGTTATAGATTCTGACCCAGACTTGGCAATATTTTAGGACCATATTGTTAGGCTGCATGTTTCCTGACATTGGTTCGAATAGGATCAGTTGTTTGTCAAAATTCCATGGTCCCTCACGCATAATTCTATTCTTATCAGCCTTCGAGGAGAATTCACACACGAACAAATCGTCCCCTATATCCCGTATAGTAAATCCTTTTGCCAGTTTCCATGCACTTATTAACGCGTTTTTCATGTGGTTCAAGTTATACGGCCTCTGCGTTAATAGTTTCCCCACCAGACTTAATTCAGCCGTCGCCTCTGCGTTGTCATCAATCACATCTTCCAACGTTATTGTCACTTGTTCGTCTTCTGTTAGGCTTAGTTGTGAGCACGCAGCAACCAATCCCTCCTCCATCTCTCTTCAAAACTGATCGTAGCACAGAAAAAGAAACGCACGTAACAAGGGCGTAGAAATATCGAGAAAACCGATGGAAAAGCTTCAAAGATGAAGAAGAAACCCTAACCCTAGAACCCTAGGATAGAGAGAAAACTCCACGAAGTTGGGAGAGATTTTAATTCCTAAAACGTTGATCTTAAATTTTATCAAAATTTAATTTTTAAGTTTATAAAGCGTGACATGAATCTTTCACAATAATTGTACTAATTGTATATCCGTGGAACAACGCGAAGTCTACATAATACTTTTATTTAAATTGCAAATTTAATTTATGCAAATTTTTAAATATATATATTAAAATATTAAAATTTAGAATTTTATTCACTGTGTTATTATTAATAGTTCTAATTAAATTAATGCTTTGAGAAATAAAAAAAAAAGAATTAGTTATTAGTTTGTACAAATAATAAGTTCATAATAGTATAAATACATTTTTAGCTTCAATTTTAATTTTTTTAACGGAAAACGCATGAAAATCAAATTAATAATTTTTACAAATTGAAAACGCATGAAAATTATCCATTGATATAACATTGTACAATAAAAAAGTTAAAATAAATAAATGCTTTACATAAACTGAAAATTCATGAGCATGATCTATTTATATGTCACGGCCCGAAATTTTAGACCGAGACCGGCGTTAGGGAACATAAGTGATAGCGTCAAAACTCATAACAAGCCTAAAAAAACTAAAAAAAATTGTTTTTCAAATCGTAGTAACATATAAGATACGTTTTTAGAAAGCTCTTATTCAAAACATAATAATATTCGTTAAATTTATTTTCTGAAAACTCAACCAGAGTGTAGATAACTATTTTCCGGACAGGTAAAAAGTGATAAGAGACTGAAGCGTCCAATGATGATTTTCAGAAAAAAAATTGTCTAGATGACAAACTTTGTGGTCCGCTTATTTGAATTCAAGTTGGTCAGATCCGTGCACGGTTGCAAACTTGAAGATTGAAATGTAATTACCCATAAATATCCTATAAAAACTCAAATAGAATGTGGTCTAAGTCTAAGAAATTGGACTAATTGTAATATTTTAAAAGTTTTATGGGCCAATTTGTAAGTTTGACAGACTAAAATTGACCATACCCAAACTCATAAGTCGTTTTTAATACTTTCGGGTGCCAATATGAACTTTTAAATGCTTTTTACTTAACTTGCAAGATTTATTACGAATTTAATTAGTTAAATAGTAGTTTTACCTAATTCTAACTCTAATTTTCCAATCTTTTCACTCATTTGTAATGTTTAACTTCACACACTTTCACTATTCTTATACATCTCTAATTCTGACTTACAGACTTCTAATATAACTTAGGCTCTAGCTAACACCCCCCCTAACCTAACCTCTATAAATAGACCTAATAATTGACCTAGCAGAGGTGGTACACATAACCCCTAGAAAAGCATAAAAATCCTAGAAAAATACTAACCCTTGCCGAATCACCCTAACACACACAATTTGATCAAACAAAGCTAAAAAGCTTCAATCATTCAAGAACGAATTGCTACATATCCATCCGAAACTGATTTGCACATCTGGATCACCAGAAAACGAGTCAACATAACTATTGATTTATGTGTATTAGGATGCATGTTTAGCTTGATTCGACTGTTTTTGCTCTAAAATTGCCATTAATTGTCACAACTACTCTTTTCTTTGTTTTTTCCATGATCGCCATGAAAACGACTTAAAAGTATGCTTTAGGTCTGTTTTAACAAGTTTTAGATATCATATGTCAAATCTGATTCATTCCGATGTTTAGTTTGTATGTCATGCTCAAATGGCCATAATTGGCATGCTTTTTGTATTCTAAGTTGTTTTGCCATAATTTTCATGAAATCAGCTTAGAAACTAGTGCTTTTTGATCGATTTTGAGTTATTTTTGCATGAAAATCGAGACAAACGATGAATTTTCGTCCCCTGCTCGCCATGGCGCCGCCGCCACCATGGCGCAACCAGCATACCACCATGGCGCCGCCGCCATTCCCAGTGGTGCCGTGGTGCTTCTCTATTCTTTGAGCTTGTTGTACCATCTTTGGGTTGTTCCAGTCAGAGTGGTGGGAAAAATCCGACATAGGATTGCGTTTGAAACGCTCAGTAAGCCCATTGTTGTCAAGAATCTGGATATGTGGTCTCTCGGATCTCCTTCTATATTGAATGTCGGCAAGATGGGCATCTTCCTGTTATGGAGAATCGTTTCCTTCATGATTTCAGCAGATAGAGGCGAACCCTTCAACCTCAGATCATCTATATCCAACTCTTCGGCCTTCAGCTTCTTTAGGGCTTTGGCTATTTTCCCCTCTAGGTCTTCCTCAACTACATACGTGGTTTTACTTTTTGTGAAGACTCGGATGATTCGCCCTCATCCTCCTGATTTTTCTTCTTTGATTGTGCTTTTCCATTTTTTTTTCTCGCCTCTTACTTTTTGCAAGAATATCTTCTTTTTCTTTCTCCCTTCGCTCCTCCCTCCTTGAGTTAAATCCACTTCTGGCTTTGTCTTGGTTTTCGCCGTTCCTGGTGGTGTTCCCTTCATTCTCCTCTTCTCTGTCTTCATTCATTTCGTCCTCATTTTCAGGAGTTTCGCGTCTATCATTATTTCTTTCCGTGTCACCATTTCCTCTAGTAGCTCTTTGATTATTAGGGTTCCTCCTTTCGGTTTCCGCTCTCTGTCGGCGTCGGCTAGACAACATGGTGAATTGGTCTCTTAGCAGCTTCATAATTTCAGCATGAGCCTTATTCAATTTTCGGGCTTCATCGGCCATTTTGTCCAGGTTGGCCTGGAATGCTTCCAACATCTTTTTTAGAACTTCATGGTAAATTTCCAAGGATACCACGTTTGGGGTTTGTTCGTTATTTCCTCCCAGATCAGGAAAGGTGATAGGATTGCTTCCTCTAATGTGGTGTCTGGTACTAGGGCGTGGAGTATGAAGTTCCCCCAGTGCTGTTTTCTCCGATGATGTTGATACCATCATTTCCATTGAAATTGGACATTCTGGCAATGTTTGAGGCATCGTTTCTGGTGATGTTTATCACTTCTGGGGTGGTGCTGTTGGCTTTTTGGATCCATTGGTTGTTTCTTTTTTAGGTTTCATACGTCAGAAGTCATTTCTTCAGTGATAAATTTGTTTGAGTTTTGAAAAAGCTTCTTCTAGTTTGAAGTTTTTTCCCACAGGCGCCGCCAATTGATGGAGTGTGCCTTCTGATCCAGTGAGTAAACCTGCAAAACAGGGTAGAAGCTAACCAGACGGTGGTTGTCCGATTAACTCTCTGATGCTAAAGTCAGTTTAGGCTTGAGCAGCATTGTGTATATTAATGTAAATTGGATTTTTAGGCATACGTCAATCTCTTTGTATAGTAGTTGAGAGAAGACCTAGTATACTTCAAATAGGAAAGTGATTTCTATTTAGTATAGTGGTTGTGCTTGAATAGGAAACAAATTTCTTATTTAGAAATATCTTACTGAACAAGTTTATTTTCCTAAATTGGAGTGTGTATCCGAATAGAAAAGAGATTTCATATATTCGGGTCTTCAAGATAAGATTCTTCGTATATTTAGACTTTTGGTGAATCCTTTTGATGGCGCGCTTTCTCCGAGTCTTCAGGGATGTCAGTCCTTCTAAGGATTTGGACGAATCTTCTTTCGATCTTCAGACTTGGCGAATTTCATTGACTCAGGTGTTGATATTATAAGGCTTTCGCCATACAGACGAGTTCTAGGGTTCTCCTATGAAATATATCATATGCGACTTGGTTCTACTATAGATATGCTGGAATTCGGTTTCAATTGGTAAAATCATAACCATTTTAAATATTAAAAGTAAAAATATAAATCCGAAGAAAATGTAAGATATTTAATTTAATTTTTCTGCAAATTTTTTTGTTTTTAAAGTGAGTACATAAACTTCCCTTATTTAAATTTGAGGGGTCCAACCACAAATATAAATAAGTAGAAAAATATACGGTCGGTACTAATGTGGGTCCATTCTCTTTGTTTTGTATTGGAGAGAAGATTCTTCACGCGCGGTCTCCTCCAATATTTAGACAAAAACTCATCTGCACCAGTAGACTTCAGAGCTTCCCAACATCAAAAAAAACAAAGAGCAACAACATAATCAAATTCTCCTTTACAGTTTACTTTCCTCTTAATGCTAATGATTCCTCTGCTCTCTTCTCAATTCTCACTCCTAAATGAAAAAGAAACCACAAACTTTCACTGAAACAAACAGAATCTTTTCATTATTTATTCAGTCTTGTTTTTAGAATTTTTGCCTTTAATTCACTTCACCTGCCCACTTAAAGTACACCCAGTTGACATGCTTCACCACCACCTTAAAATTCCTTTTCAAGATTCTTTCTAAAGTGAGTAGCTTTACTTCTTTTTTTGGTTCTTTTTTTGGTTGATTTATCTGTTTTTCTATGAATTCTGTGTTGGATTTGAGCTATATTACAAATGGGTTCTTATTAGTCTTGTTTTTATGTGTTAATTCAGTCAAAGTTTTGTTTTTTTTTATTGAATTTGGTTGTAATTGGTATTACATGAATATGGCTGTGAATGGAAAGATGTGGTAGGTCTGAAATGCATTTCTGATTGCAGTTCACATCACAAAAAACAAACACAAATTCTTTTGTTTGTACGATGTTTCTCCCAGCTGGGCATACCGGAGTTTCGGATACAAGCTATACAAATCCTTCCTGGAAGTTCCTCCTTTGGTTTTATATTTTTACAGTTTTTTTCTGTTTTGGATCATGACCAATCTTTCCAATTTCCAAACTTTTCAATAGGCTCTGCTAGATTGCAACATGGCTGATGATGATGATGCTTCTTTGGGGCCTGATTCGACATCCGGCTCCGCCATGGATTTGGATTTCATGGATCAACTCTTGTATGATGGCTGCTGGTTAGAAACCACTGATGATGGGTTCAGCTTCTCACAGCCAGTGCCCTCAACTTCACAATGTTTTCCTTTCACTGAGCCCGGCAGTAATCTTGCAATTACTCAGCAAATCCACCAAAAATCAATAACAAATGATGATCACAAAGCCAAGAAACTCGCGGAAACGGAATCCGAAAGCCACCATAGTTCTGCTGTCAAGACTACCAAATCCTTGGTGCTGCAGTATCAAGGTTTTCCAGTTGAAAGCAATGAATTAAGCAGAAGCTTTTGGATTGGGCCAAAGGCGGATCCAGGGCCGTCGTCTTCAGTGAAACAGAGATTGATGGATGCTATTGGACAGTTGAAACAGTACGCGAAAGATACCGA
The DNA here is from genome assembly GCF_937616625.2 of Mercurialis annua. NCBI lineage: Eukaryota > Viridiplantae > Streptophyta > Magnoliopsida > Malpighiales > Euphorbiaceae > Mercurialis > Mercurialis annua. Next base: position 13,288,404 of record NC_065574.1, read on the forward strand.
AGTCCTTGTTCAGATATGGCTGCCTACGAAGAAAGAAGGCAAGAGTGTCCTAACAACTATTGGCCAGCCATGTTTTCTTGGTTTAAAGAGTGAGAGTCTTGAAAGTTACAGATATGTTTCACAAACATATCATTTCTCTGTGGAAGGGGATTCAAAAGATTTTCTTGGATTGCCTGGTCGAGTTTTCTTGGGAAAATTGCCCGAGTCAACTCCAGATGTTCGCTTCTTTAAAACTGCGGAGTACCCGCGTAAAAATTATGCAAAGCAGTTTAACATCAGTGGATCTCTTGCAGTCCCTGTCTTTGAAATGGGTACTGGGACTTGCTTGGGGGTTGTAGAGGTTGTGAGAACTTCTCGAAATATCAATTATCGTCCAGAGCTAGAATCTATCTGCAAAGCTCTAGAGGTCTCTCCTATTCTTCCTGCTTGTGCATCTGCAAATATGTTTTTCATGTTGTTACATAGTTTTAAAGAGTTGAACTATCAAATTATAGGAGCCGTATAAATTTTTTTAAGATTGAAAACAATTGGAAATGAGACGTTAATACTTGTCATATCATATGTGATATCTGCTAAGATGTGAGGCAGTTTCACTTTAGATATGATAAATTTATTCTTGTTTGAAGTGATCTTCAGGAAGCCTAAAGTTTTGGCAGGGCTTTGCGAAGTGTTAATAATAAAATGCCTATCCTTATGCAAGCGCAATGACCTCGATCCTTTTCGCCTTAGTCAGCATATGGCTATTTCTAAGAATGTATTTCTTTTTCTCTATTACCGACTTTGCCATGTTTGAAAGCATTGAAAGACAACCTTTCATAACTGCCAAAGGTTATTACTTGTATATGACTTCATCTGACTGTTGTACAACAATATAAATTCTAATCTAGTAATCCTATCTATGTCCAGGCCTTTGACTTAAGGAGTTCGCATGACTTTTGTCCTCCAAGTATAAAGGTAAGTGGATGATGTTTTATTTAATTCAGTAGATTTATCTTTTCAAGTGCTTAATTCTTACTAGGTTCACTATTCTATTGTTTCACAGGCTTGTAAAGAGTTTTGCCAAGCTGCAGTTCCAGAGATATCTGAAGTTTTGGAATCTGTCTGCAAAAAATACAAGTTACCTTTAGCTCTGACATGGGCTAGATGTTTCCAGCAAGGAAAAGGTGGATGTCGACATTTTGATGAGAAGTTTGCTAGATGTATTTCCACGGTGGATTCGGCTTGCTTTGCCGCTGATGAAGAACTTATTTCATTCCATGTTGCGTGCTCTGAGCAATACCTTTTTCTGGGTCAAGGAATTGTTGGGAAAGCATTCATAACAAACAATCAGTGTTTTGCATCTGATATTACTGCATTTACTAAGACAGATTATCCTCTCTCTCACCATGCTAAGATACTCGATTTACATGCTGCTGTTGCAATTCCTTTGCGAAGCACCGATGATGGTTCGGCTGAATTTGTCTTGGAGTTATTCTTGCCAAAAGATTGCCAAGACCCAGGAGAACAAAAGAAAATGTGCGAATCATTACTTTTTGCCATACAACAAGCTTGTTATAACTTACACGTTGTCATGGACAAGGAGATTGAGGAACACAGCAGTCGGCATCCATCTGCAGCTTCAATAGAAAGGCATAGTGAGGTAGTAACTCGTAAATCTGCATCCTCTTCCTTGACAGAACCCTCTTCAGAGGGATCATCCTGGATTGCCCAGATGATGGAGGCTCAACAGAAAGGTAAAAATGTCTGTGTCTCATGGGACAATCCAAAAGGGCCTAAAGAAGAGTTCAAGGTGGCAACTCATTGGGATGACACCCTAGAGAAGTTGTATCAAAAACAGGTTCTTACTGAGTGTGGACAACTTCAGCAACATTCTGGACTCAAAAATAGTATCGACGGGGGTACCGATCCTTCTTTTACTAGGCAGCAGTCATCAGGCCACAGAAAACCAGGTGAAAAGAGACGCACAAAGACAGAAAAGACGATCGGCTTGGAAGTTCTCCGACAGTACTTTGCTGGGAGCCTTAAAGACGCTGCTAAGAGCATTGGGGGTAGGAGTGCTTTTTTATCACAATTTAGAAATCATAAATTCTTTCTTTTCTTTTTTGTTTGTTTGACTAAATATCATCAATCTTTCACCAAGGGAAGTAATTGGAATCAAAACTTTCCTTGATTGGTATGATTTTATATGTTACTGGATGCCTCCATAATATATTTTTACGAAAGATTGAATATTAGTGATGTTTGCTTAAAGTTTAACACAAGCAATCCTTTGAAAGCAGTAATATTCAAATACAGTTATATAGTGATATGTTTTTATTTAATTGCTGTTATGCTGTCACATCTTATTATATGTATTTCCTTAGCATCTTATTGCTCTGATATCAGTGTTGAAATTAATCTTTTATCTTGTCTCTATTTGTGCTTTCTGGCTCTCAGCATGTAAGATGCCGATAGCCTGGTTTCGTCCATTTATATGTCATGGCCGTATAAATTATCAAATATCATTATTTTACTGATTGATCATATATTTCTTGGGTATACTTGGCCTTGAAGTTACCTATTATTTTTACAAAGATATCAGTCAGCTTGATATCACTGCTAACCAGTTTGCTCTGATTGCAGTGTGCCCTACCACTCTGAAAAGGATATGCAGACAGCATGGTATCACTCGATGGCCATCTCGAAAGCTTAAGAAGGTTGGTCATTCATTAAAGAAACTCCAACTTGTGATCGATTCAGTCCAAGGCGCTGAAGGTTCCATTCAGATCGGTTCCTTCTATGCAACTTTTCCAGAATTGACCTCCCCCAACTTTAGTGGCAATAATCCCTCCCCCAACTATAGTGGCAATAATCCCTCCCCCAACTATAGTGGCAATAATCCCTCCCCAAACTTTAGTGGCAATAATCCTCTTACATCATTAAAGACGATGACGAATGATGACTCAAAGCAACCCGACCCTCAACCTGAGAATGGCTTCATCAATGCTGGAGCAGCGGCTTCAAAATCCCCATCCTCATCTTGTAGTCAGAGCTCTGGATCAAGTTTCTGTTGTCCCATTGAAGCAAAGCAGATAAGCACCAACAATTCTCCGAATGCTGGGGATCCTTTAACAGTTGAAGATCTGGGTGCTGTGCTCAAAAGAACACGTAGTGATGCAGGTTTACACGCCTTGAATCGCGAGGAGTCCAAACCACTTGCAAGATCCCAAAGCCATAAATTATTAGCTGATCATCCAGAAGGAAGTGGTCGGAGTTTACGAGATAGTGGTGCCTGTAGAGTTAAAGCCAATTTCAGAGAAGACAAAGTTCGGTTCAGCTTGCAACAAAACTGCGATTTCAAGGACTTGCAGCAGGAGCTTGCAAAGAGATTTGGAATACAAGACGTCAGCCGAGTTGATCTCAAGTATTTGGATGATGACCAGGAGTGGGTTCTTTTGACATGCGACGCAGACCTCGACGAGTGTAGAGATATTTTCAGAATGTCTCAGAGCCGGACAATCAAAATATCCGTTCATCAAGCTTCTTCACAACCGGTTCAGCAGTCTGGCGGAGGCTGAGAGGGAGCATCATAAATCTGGAAGAGTGTGATATGGAAAAAGAATCTGGTATGAATCTTTTGTTTCCATTGTTGAGTTGACAAATAGCTATTGAATCTTGTTTTGGTAGTTCAGTGGCAATGTAGTTTTCATAGGGAAATAAGTATGTAAGATTATGAAAATGATTGGTTCAGAAAAGGCCAATGGCTGTGTAATTAAAGCTGGAGCATTGGGACTTTCCTACTAATGAAGGTGGATGTGTCAAGAGGCTTGATGCTTCACTTTTTTAGGATGTAAGATTGTGTGCATATTATTGCTTCATGGGGGACCATTTTCAATGATTTAGATAGCCATCTCTCTCAAAGTTTGTAGCAGGTTCTATATGATTGGTTTTCTATGAAAATTACTGACATCAAATATCTGTGTGTAGGAGGAATCAACCTCAGTAAAGTGTTCCATGTTCTATCTTCACTTTTCAACAAAAGGAATAATTTCTTCCTTTATCACTTTTTAAGATGTACTTTTATCAAATTTCTGATTTCATAGTCTTATGAATGTTATATAAGAGTATTTTTATGAGACCCTTTGATAAAAAATAAACACTATTCTAACTATAAAGAATAAAAAAAATTAATGGATTTTTAACATAATTAATATGGTAAATTGTATTTTTTTTTTAAATTTTCCATTAATTTTTTTTGAGGAATATTTTTTATTAATTTAATTTCTCTAATTTTCTTGTATTGAGAAAAAGAAAAATTATTTTCTCAACATATTAATTTAAGAATTATAATATTATTAATTATATATGAACATCTCAACATATCATTTTAAGAATTATAATATTATTAATTATATATGAACATGGGCGGACCAACCCATAGGGTAGGCTCCAATTCTAGTTAGGATCAGCTTTTTGAAAAAAAAAAGGCTTAATGTTTTAAAAAATCATCCCCTTTTCAATCCTACCCTGACGTTGTAAATCTGTCAATTTTATCCTATTTTGCATTTTTTTCATTTCAATTGTACCCTAAAGCATAAAGTTGACCTTTTTTATTTGGCAAAAATTTTCTAAATTGACCCTTTTTCATTAGATTAATTTTTTTATATTAACTTGAACCATTTTTAAAAAAATTATTGAACTTTTGTCAAATAAATAAAGGTCAATTTTATGTTTCAGGGTACAATTAAAATAAAAAAAATGCAAACTGGGGTAAAATTGACAATTTTTCAACGTCGGGGTAGGATTGAAAAGGGGATGATAGGTCGGGATTTTTTAAGGCATTAAGCCAAAAAAGGTAAGTTTATAGTGGATTTAGAACTAGATGGAAATTAAGTCCGGACTTACCAAAAATTAGAGATGAATTAAAAATTAAGATCGGATTAAAAAAAAGTTCTTAGATCCGCCACTTTATATTAAATTTTAACTTTCTTTCCATATATGAACAGTTGAAATAATTATTTATTTTTAAATTTTTATTAATAAGAAATAAATTAGAATCTTAAGAATTAATAAATTCCTTAAATAAAAAAATGATTCTTTTATCGAATTTCCTTTCGAAGATCAAGAATAAAGAATATATCTAGATGTATATATATGCAACAAAAAATGGGAAAAGAAACTAAAAAATATTACTTGAAAAGGAAATTATGCCCTACACCATCCTCTACTAAAATATTCTTAAAAATATTCATTGACTTATTTGTTTATAATTACCATTGACTTTTGCTATTCTAAAATAATTTTGATTTAAATATCTTCAAAAACTATAATTTGTCTTAGTTTAGACTTTGAAATTTAGAGATTAGGTTTTGGGTTTTAAATAAATATCCGAGTTTGATCAAAATATTTTTAACAATATTTGTTGACTAATTTAATTGCAAAAATACCGTTTGACTTCACGAAAAAATGTAAAAATTATACTATTTTTATTACATGTTCTTTAAAAATATAGGTTAATCCCCTGAAAAAACCTCCACCTTTTAGCCCCTTTTCGTTTGCACCCTGACGTTGTAAAATCTCCAATTTTATTCAAATTCATACCTTTCGTTTTCAATTTCACCCTTAAGCATTAAATTGACCTTTTTTTACTTGAAAAAGGTCCAAATTAATACTTAATATTTAAGCATGTATATTAAATAAAGTTTAATGTATATTTAAACAAAAAAATGTTCTTTTCACAAAATAAAAAAACTTAATAATAAATTTTTATTGAATACAATAAATATTATTATTTTGTACAAATTCAAATCCGATTTTATTCGACCTCGCTACTTTATTTGGTATTATAATTAATTTAAACAATTTTTTTAATATATTATTTTAAAATATTAATTTAATTAATTAAATAATTAATAAAAATTCTCCATCCGTGTCTTCCTCCCATGGAAGCCGACCTCATGTGTCTTCCTCCCATGGAAGCCGACCTCCTCGTTTTCCATGGGAGGAAGACGAGCTGGTTTGTCTTCCTTGGAGGAAGACAAACCAGCTGGTCGTCTTCCTTCCATGGACGACGACCAGCAGCTGGTCGTCTTCCTTTCGATATGGTCGTCTTCCATGGAGGAAGACAAACCAACTCGTCTTTTTTTCGATATGGCCGTCTTCCATGTAAGGAAGACGACCATATCAGGAGGACGACCAGCTCGTCTTTCTTGGGAGGAAGACGAGCTTGTCTTCCTCCCATGGAAGAGGAGCTGTTCATCTTCCATGGGAGGAAGACGATCAGCTCTGGTTCGTCTTCCATAGAAGACGAAACAGAGCTAGTTCGGTTTGCCGGAGACTCAAAATAATTGCAAAAAAAATTAAACTAAAAATGATATAAAAATGTAATTACTTTAAATTTATTTTCGGAATAAAAGCAGCAAGTTTTAAATAAAAAGTTTTGTATAATATTTATAATTAATTTTTAAAATTTTAGAACGATATATTTTTTGTTTTAATTATAACATTAGGGACTTTTTTGAATATTTGTTAAAATATAAAATATTGAAAAAAAAAATAATTTAATATTCGGAGGTGTAATTGAAAGCAAAACCATCATATGCCTTATTATTGTTGCCTTAAAAATAAAAGTGCATCTAAGATTCTGTAACGATCCAAATTCTGGACCAAGACTGGATTTAAGAAATGAGAGAGTTAGCTCTAATACTCGTAAAATACATAAAAACCACTATATTTTTTTTTCTTTTTACCATCTAATCCTGTCAACATTCATCACACTAACTCATTCATAACATTGTGCAACACTCATATCAACACATGTGTTTCATAACAGAATATAATTATAATAGTACAAAAACTCACACACAAACAAAACCTTACTCTTTTCTACTACTAGAACTGTTCATAGGCTGAGTCAGCCCATGAACCGCCCCGGTCAAATCCGGTCTAAAATAGGTCAAATCTAGAACCTGATCAAAATCGATCCGGAACCGTGAAAAGACTGGTTTCGGGCCGTTTCCAAATTTTTTGAACCGTGAAACCGGCGGTTCCGGGTTGGAACAGGCGGTTAAAGAGTCGAACCCGTCGATAAAAAATTAATTAATTTTAATATATATATTATAGTTGTTTTAGATAATTTTTTTGGTTAACATAATATTTATAATTTGTTTTATTTCATTATTTTCTTTCAATATTATCTTCACGTGTTATTTTATTTTCAAATTATATTTTTTAAAAATTAAATTTTAAATTTCACTTTCAATTTTCTTCAACCGCCTAGAACCCGGAACCGGAACCAGAACAGTCTGGTTCCGAACTGGCATGGAACCGTCACTAGACGGTTCCAGGTCGGTTCCATTTTTTCTTGAACCGTGACCGGGCGGTTCCAAACCGAAACCGCCGGGTTATGAACCGTGACCACCTCTATCTACTACTACAGGTTTTAAAGTTCAAAATTTATTTACACATGTTTTCAAAATAAGAATTCCGGAAGAATGAAACATGGAAGTCCACTTCAATGGGTGAGATAAAATCTGAGTAAAAACGTATAAATTATTAAAGAATATTAGTAAAATAGAAATCGCATAATATAAACTTTGTGTATGCAGCCAAATACATAACCCAATGAAATCCTAATCCACAACTCATACACAATTCTCATTTATATCCTTTCATATATCATTTATATCCAAGAAGGCGCGGTTCCGAGAGATTTTTAGCTCTACCAAATTAACCGTTGTCCGACTCTTAGTTTTAAGTTGTGCGTCCCGAGAGATAGCTCAACCGAGATTCCAGTCCCGAGAGAATTATTTCTTAACCGAGATAATCAATAAATACAGGTCCCTAGAGATTGTTCGGCCGAGATTCCAGTCCCGAAAAATCACTCAACCGAGTTAATCTTGCCTCTAACATTCATTAGTCCTTTTACATTTTCATATACATATCACATAGGGTTCACCATAGACTTCAGATCATTAGTGTGCACTCAGTGCTATTGTCGCTAAAAATGTAGCATGTTCCATCGAATTTATTTCGATGTCAATATATTTGAATGCAATGGGATTTAAATAATCTAACTGTGATTATTTCTAAATTGACCTCATGTTGACACTTGGGATTTCTTTTAGGAAAAATTGATAAAGTTTGATTGTATTATAATTAATTTTAGATTATTATCTTATTAGTTGGTAAAATTGAAACAATATATATTGAGGTTTAATGAATATGCAAATGAATTTTAAAGTTATTTTTAAGATATATTTAATTATTTTCAATAATAATATAATAAACAAAAGAGAAAATAACAAGAAAGCAAGAAAAAAGGCTCCACTTTTCACACAATACAATTTTATTAAGTTTGTTTACTTTATTACCAAATAAGTATGTTTTATTTCATCCAACACCACCTTTTTCAATTAGTCTACACGTGTCCATAGTAAACACTGTTTTAATATTTTTTTATTAAAAAAAGAGTCCACTTTTCAGCAGGCCTGACGCGCGCCTGACGCGCCAGGCCTGCTGCACGTGAACACAGGTGCACCATGCACCTGTTGTCACATTTTGTTTTGGGTGCATAGTGCACCTGCTTCTCATATAACTCATAAAATGGGGACCTTTTTTTTTCAAAGGTCCCCATATTTTTTTTAAATCATATATTATATATTTTATATATATTTATGTAAATGTAAATATTTTAGAAAAAATTAAATCATTAATTTATTTATATATTTTATAAATATAACGTATCAAAATTTTAAATCGAGACCGGCGTTAAATGTTTTTTAATAAAGCGGATACATTTCTGATACATCTCTAGTATATCTGCGATACATTTTTGATATATCCCTAATTTTATTATTAATAAATTGAGTTTTAATTTTTAATTTTTGAGTGTTAGATAGTGCATTTTGAATATGTTATTGCTGCTAATGTTATTTTCTAGTACTTATTGAATTCTAATCGACTACATTTAATTGTAATTCGAATATATTTTTGATTCATCTGATACATAATTTATACATAAATGATACATATTTGATACATTAATTGAATTATCTGACTAATTCGATTGATTCGTTTTTATATTTAGAAAAACTTATAAACATATATCTAATTTATATGTATGTGATACATCTCAGATACATATGTGATACATCTTTGATACATAATTTATACACGATAGATATATTTTTAAATGTATTTGCTAGTGAATATGAGAATGGCGATGTTACTTTTTTTATTCTTATTTTTTTACAACTATAGTGAAAATTTCGATACATATTTGGTTACATATTAGATACATCTACGATACATATTTAATACATCTCTGATATATAATTTAGATCGTTCATACATTTTTTTTATCGATTTAATTAAATCAACCGACTAATTCAATCGGTTTGCTATTATATTTGAAAAAATAGATACATCTCCGATACATTTCCGATACATATTTTATTTAATTCTAATTGACTATATTTAATTGTAATTCAAATATATTTTAAATACATCTCTGATACACAATTTATACATGATAGATACATATTTGATACATTAATTGAATTAACTAACTAATTTGATTGGTTCGATTAATATTTATTGTTTTGTATATATTTGATCGGTTTGTTTTCATGATTTAACCGAAACCCAAGGTGGATGAAAGTAAAAAAAACGAATAAAATGTATTTAAATATAAAAACGAGTTGTTTTGTTTATATTTGGTCGGTTCGGTTTTATGGTTTGACCGGAAGCCTAAGGTGGAAGAAAGGGAAAAATGAGTAGAAATGCAAAATATTCGATAAATATTCGATAAATATTTGATACATCTCGGATACATATGTGATACATTTCTGATACATAATTTATACGTGTTTAAAAAGAAAATTATCAAATTACGTTGAAAATTGAAAAATTATCAAACATATAATTTGATACATCTCCGATACGTATATGATACATATTATATACATCGCTGATACATTTTTGATTTGTCAAGTTCTATAGTTTCAAGCACTGCCATCATTGGAGTATTATTTGTAGAGTGGAAACATATCTGATATATTCAAATAGATCATCGTCAAATTCTATAAAAAATATATATAACATGATAGACACATTTTTTTAAATGTATTTAATAGATACATCGCTGATACATAATTTATACACGATAGATATATTTTTAAAAGTATTTAAATAGATACATGATATATACATTTTTATTAAATTATATATTGTACAGTTTTTACATATATTTGTTTGATATATAATTATTTATTGTAGTTAATTAAACATATATGTAATAATACTAACTAAATTTTTCTAGTGCTTATTTATTTTTAATAGACTATATTTAATTAGTTGTTGTATAAATATTTTAAATTATTTTATATATATTTTAGATAAATTATTTTTGATAAATTTTAGTTATATTTTAAATTAGTTGTTATATAAATTATTTATTTTATTTAAAAAAAAAAAAAAATATGTAAGGCCATTCTAGTGCACTGTTCATAACAGTGCACTAGCATGGCACAGTGCACCAACTGGTGCACTGTTCACGCGTCAGCGGGCCTGACGCGTGCGTCAGGCCCGCTGACATCATCAAGATGGTATTTGTGAAATGTTTTTTGTGCACATGTAATAAGTCTATTTTTTGTTATAAAGTGTGAAAATAGTGGGCTCTTTTCTTGTATTTTTGTGATATTCTCTAAACAAAATATCATAAATATACATTTAAATTTATATCAAATGTAATATTCATAATTTGTATTATTTATGGATGATAAATTTATCATATAATAGGATAGCTATTTTTTTCTTAAATATAGGCGAGATAGCATAATTTTAAAAATAAAGCTTTATGACTAAGAAAAATCGTAGGTGCGAGTTTAAGAGATGATAAAATAGCATGACAAATCAAACTTGGCAATAAATAAATTAAAATAAAATAAAATAATATGTCCTAATAATTTTTTCACCATCTTTTCATCAAAATTATTCTCAAACTACTTTACTTTTAAAAAGTAATTACAAAAATTTGGGTCATAAATTGCTAATTAATTCAGTATCCAGTTTCATAAAATAATTACAAAATACTTTTTTTTACTCCTAAAATACAACATAAGTATATTATAAAAACACCATAAACACGCCATAAAACACTATAAAAACACCAATGAAAATAAAAATATACACCCGAAAGAGTATTTTTAAAATTATAAAGATAATTTGAAAAATAAAAAAAGAACCCGATGTAATTATTTTTAAAAGGTGGATATCGCTGTAATTAAAGTTTTAAAAAAAAGATGCCTTATAATTTTCTCCCATTTTCATCTCTAAATATGATTTTTGTCAAATAGTGTTTTGATTGTTGAATTTTGTAAAAGTATCAATGTATCAATATTCGATTATAATATGCTTTTTTATCAATATGAGATTAATTTTATAAATAATAATATTAATGAGATCACTAAATAATAGCTCTCGATTAACATAACAAATATTGATATTTGGCATATATGCTTAATTGTATAGCAAAACAAAACATAAAAGCAGTCATAATGTATTTGTAAAAATCTAACTGGTCAGTTAATGTGTTAATATACCTTTGGTTTGGTTTTAATAATTTACCCTATATATTACTAACTTTGATTCATTTAATTAGTTATACTTCAATAGAGTAAGATTTAATTGATGTTATTTTCTTAATGATATAATTTTTAAAATTAATGTTGTGTAATACCAAAAAAATGGAATATCCATTAAAATATCTTACTTAAAGTAATACATAATGTAATACGAATTATTTAATTGATGACATGCAAGTAAGAAGAATAGTTGAATCATTAAGGAAATCGATGGTGAGATATGATTAAAAATAGCAAATAATGAAGAGAATAATAAACAAATTTAATTTATCAAAAAACAAAATATGAGATATTTAGATTAATTTATCAAGAAATTAGAACATTATTTTGAAAGTTTATTTAAAATTTATGGGGCTTATCAACTTTTATCCAAACTAGTGACTTTCACCTTGTTAGATTCCATCTTAAAACCAATTGGTATCAAGTGGAGGTGCCCAACCAATATATAAACACATGTCCACTCACACACACAACCAATGTGTGATTTCCCACTTTAACACTCCCCCTCACGCGTAGCGTGTACGGGCCGAGATGGAATCTAACATGGTATCAGAGCCTTGTCCATTCACACAATTTGAGTTTGGCCCGGCCCACGTGAGATTTACGTGAGGGGGGACTTTGTTGCTCTGATACCATGTTAGATTCCATCTTAAAACCAATTGGTTTTAAGATGGAATCTAACACACCTTAAATGTAAGGAAAATACTAAATTCAAATATATAAGTAATTATGGTTATTCAAGTGTACAACCGACCAAAATGCTAAAGTTTAAGGGTAATATATGCATATGGTTGGGTTTATAAGCATACAGAATTCTTGACATGGTAATTAGATCAGATGTCATAATACATAATGCTTCACATAAATCAGATGCATAAAATGAGCGAGCTTACAAGTGTAGAACCATATGTTGCGCAAAAACTTCTCGACTCCAAGGATTTAGTGTTTCGTTTCTGTTTCTATTAGCCACTTCTAAAACTCCGGAACTCTGTTTATAATTTATTCTTGGAGAAAATGTGGTTTACTCCGTTTCCTATTTTGACTATTCCTGCAAAAACAATTCTGTGCTATATAGCTGAATCCTTGTCAAGCCCATATTAGCACACATGAGGGAAGAATCAAGAAGTAATCCTGCAAATACAAAAATTAGGCTGAAAAACAGGAGGCTCAAATTTTACTAGCATTACCAATAAAATTATGAACATAGACCATACAGTTTTCGCAGTTTCATTAGCATATTCAAATCCTTATTCTACCCTGACGGAAAAAAGAAAAACACATTTCTAGCTAGATTAGACTTTACTCATGTTAGCACACAATTTCTGTGATTTACACCAACTTTACCGTTAATAGATCATAATGGCATATGCATGTGAACAAACAGATTTCAACGTAGCCAATCAAACTACAAGCATAGTAACTGTGAACTCTAAAGAAAAAAAAAATCAGCAGTCCAGTATATATATATACTATGATTGTGGGATTTATGAACAAACCTTCAAAGTGCATTAAGTTAGGTTGTGTGCATCTCTTTTTTTTTAAGAGGAGAATTGCTGGTGGATTATTAAGCGAGATCTTCACTTATCATCATACTTGCAGGCTCTCAAAATGAAACAGAATAAACAGTTACCACAGCAAACGTAGTAATGAGCAGGATCATCCATTCTGAGAGAGCCTTATCTGGGTCATTCAATCAACAATCATCTAGATCAAAGAAATTCTTCAGGTTTAGCCAACCATGTATTAGTATTGGGCCAAAGAGCAAAACTTTTAAATACTCCCATCCCAATGGTCGAGGAATTCATCCTTTTGAGGCTGCAAATTTGTTATACTTCCCTGACCCCAGCCTTTCTGTACCCGCCTAAGAGCTTTCAGTGCAATTCCACTGCCGTCGTCTCTGTCAAACAGGAGGTAAATGTTAAGAAGTTGGGGAGTACCAGTCAAACCAGAAACTGAGTTATCACATTTATCAGAGCTTCAAAAGGTTCTTGTATATTGCAGGAAGAACAGCATTACAAGATACTCTAAAATATTCTCCAAATTTGGTCAAACAAGATGTCAACATTTAGTCAATCGACAGATAATAGTTATATAAAAGAAACAGAGATACCACCTTTGATGTTTTCAACCGCTTAGATATAATACACGCAACTTTTATACATGTAAAAGACTTTCAAAAAAGGTAAACAAAAAGCCCTTCATCAGGCTTTATTAGCAGAAAAAGAATTGTAGTTCCTAATCTAACCTATTTAAACTTTGGCACCAATCAGTTACGATTACTGATCAGAGAAGTACCTATCATAAATTATAGAAACTGTCAACATACCTGTGCACTATGGCCTGCCAATCACTTCTACTATCCTTGTTTTTCTTTCTAGGGAACACCTCATTTTCCTTCTTATTCACTGAAGCCATGTCCATCATCCTCTCTGCAAGCTCATCAGCCTCATGCTTATTACCCATTTCACCAAATCCATCAATTACCGGCATGAATGATGCAGGATCAAACTGATATCCTTTATCAATCAGCTTATGTAAAATATCACGGGCCGCTTCCAACTTCTTATCCTTACAGAGACTCTCAATTAAATCTTTGTACAGAAAGTTCCCTACATCAAAAGATCTATCTATGGCAGCTTCAAATAGCTCTTTCGCTTCAGCAACTTTCCCTCCAACCAGTAACTCATTGAACATTAAACTATAAAGGGCTTCAGTGTGGCCACACATATTCAAGGCGATCTCGAATACCTCATGCGATGCTTCAAAATCAGAAGCCTTGCAGAAGGCTTTAATTAATATTCTAAAGGATGAAATATTTGGTGAAATACCTTTTTGCAGCATCTCATCTAAAACAGAAGGGGCTTCTTTTACTTTTCCTCCTTCGCAGAGACAGTTAAGTATGTAGTTATATGTACAGACATTAGGTGAAATCCCTTTCTCTCTCATTTCATCAATCAGTCCATATATTTCAAATATTTGATTTTTACTCCCAAAGCCAAGGATCAATGAGTTATAAGTATGTAGTGTCTTGTTGCAACCTTTTTTCTCCATGTCCTTCAGCACTCGAAATGCAGATGATATCTTTCCCTCTTTGCAGAAGCTATGTATAAAAGTATCATAAATAGCTGAATCAGGCTGCAAGTTTCTCCCCATCATTTCAACGAACTTCTTTTTCGCATCATCCAGCCTCCCAGCCTTGCATAAACCACTGATTATGGTGGAATACGAAACCAAATCAGGAAGGCATTTCTTCCCACTATTAGTGTTATCAACCAGGCCAACGAATGAGTTTCCCAAATTACCAAGAGCAGCACTTCCATGAGTCCACATGCCGCTGACAATTTCAATTGCCTTATCCAATTGTCCATTATTACATAAACCATTAATTACAATATTACAGGTCACAGTATCCATACCATAACCTTTCTCATTCATCCGTTTTAGCAAATCCTCTGCTTCTGATATCCTGCCCTCCTTCCACAAACTGTGCAGCAAAATATTGCAAGTATAAGTATTCGGAAAACAATTATTTCTAGTCATTTCATGCAGCAGATTATTAGCTTGAAATACCTTCCCTTTATTGCAGTAACCATAAAGCAAAGTGCTATAAGTAACCGTATCTGGCGAAACACCACTTCGAATCATCAAACCCATCAGCATTCTCGCACCAGAGAGCATCCCCTTCTTGCATAACCCATCTATAACAATATTATACGAGTATATATCAGGCTCTATCCCAATATCGAGCATTTCTTTAAGAACTAACTGAGCCTCCAAGAACTTCCCATTTCTAACCAAACCTAACAACCAGATATTATTACTCTCCAAATTCATAAAATCACCATTTCTTTTCATAGTATCAACCAGAGTCTTGGCTTCCTCCAACATTCCTTCTTTGCAGAACCCCATAAGCATTAAATTATACGTTATAGTATTAGGCCGCGGCAACCCCAACTCCTCATCAATTTGCATATCCCTAAAGATTCTCGACGCTTCAAGAATCTTCCCAGAGTTACAAAGAGCTGATATCCTAGAATTAAAAGTCACCACATCAGGAAACAGACCATCCTCTCTCAACTTATCCACCAATTTCTCAGCATCATGAGTCTTACCTTCCTTACAAAAACTCGAAATCAAAGTATTATACACAACCCGGTTTGGCGAAAATCCCAAACTCCTCATTTGATTCAAAAACTCCAACCCTTTATCAGCAAGCCCACCTCTACAATACCCACGAACCAAAATCCCGAAAGTGAACTCATTCGGCTTACACCCTTTCTCAGACATTTTATCGAACACCTCGCGTGCATCGTCCAAACGACCGGAATCACAGAGCAAACCTATCAAAATATTAAAAGTATAAGTCTCGGGAGATACTCCAGCCACAACCATATCTTTATACAACCAAGAAACAGAATCTAAACGACTCACAACAACACAAGATTTCAAGAGCACATTATACAAATATATAGAAGGTTGTTTTTCCGGGAAATTCGAGCGCAATGACTTGAACTGCGCAATGGCCTTCTCGAAAAACCCCGATTTCGCCAAGGTGGCGACCAGTTTTTCGAGGGAAGAGTCGGAAGGTTCAAGAACTGAGGGCGAATTGAGTAAAAGTTGGTGAAGATGGTCGAGCTCGTTGAGCATATTGGCGCGAATGAGGATGCGGGAGATGATGGGTATTGATTGAGAGCGGTGAGTTGATGAGATGGGTAGTGATAGAATGCGCTTGAAAAGCTGCCATGCTATTTTTGGAGTGTGGGTGTTGTTGAGGAGAGCTTTAGTAAGTTTTGTTGTTGCCTCCATTGAATTCAGTTTTCAAGTATCATTTTCGAACTGATGGCCGATTTTTGGGTTGGTTTTTTGGAGTCGCGGGAGATTGAAGCTGACGAAAGCCAGTTAAAGCTTAGTAGCTTACACTTTGTTGTTGAAATGGTTAAAGTACAAAAGTCACCCTAATGTTTATCCTGTGGCTCACGTTGCTCCCTACTGTTATGTGAGTCTCAAAAATGACCCTTATGTTATAAAAATAGAACAAATAACCCTCCGTTTAACGGCAATGTGTTTCAGCGTTAACTTTGCTGAGCTGGAGAAAACTAGTCGTTGCTAGCAATCCATGTGGCATTTATTCTTGTCACCTACCCATCTCATCGTGCCATGAACCAAATTAAAACCTCGAATCCTTAATTTTGAAACAAAACAATTGAAACTTTCAATTTCAATCAAAAAACGAAGAACCCAGGATATGCCGTCCTCCTCATTCACATTCGACTCACGCACTGGTTAGAATGAACCAGCTCTTTAATTTAATTATGAAGCTCCTCTGAAAATCTGTCATTATAGAATTAGAGGACTCAGGTTAAAAGTTTTATTAAGTACCTCATGGACTACTGAAAATCCAGAAAGAAGTTTTTTCAATTGTCGTATTCAGTTGCAAGTTACTTTTTTATTTTATTTATTATTTAAAATGGTGTTAATTTGCAAAATTGATTGGTTAGTTAACTCGGTTATTTATAACTTGGTGTATATTGGTTAATCTGCTGAATTGTTTAAAATCAAAAATTTCAAAAGAGAAAAAAAGAATGACACTAATTGTTTTTTTTTTAAATGAATTTCCTGTTAGAAAACAATTATCTAAATTTGATTATTTACGGAAATAGCTCCAAATTGTTTTTAATTTTTTTGTAAACGGTAACGTTTTAAAATTGAAAAATAGCCAAATCGTCAATTTTTTCTGTATTAGTTATTCACTGGCAATATCTCTCTTATAGTATTAGCTTTTAGAATATTTCACTTTCAGGCTTTCAGCTATATATTGTGTGGTACTATATTAAAAAAATTACTTAATGAATATCAATGTATCATTTTTCTCTTACTTTCTATTCTCTATTATCTTTTATCTTTTATTTTTTTCCTTAATTTCTATTTTCCTTTTCAAAATCTTGGGAACGAATCTCTCAAAATAAGTCAAAATTCTTCCTCCCCGTAATAAAAAATAAAGATTTCTAACAAAGATATCCGTACATACCGGAATCAAGGTCACGACAGACGAGCAATATGTATAGTTTGCTCGATGTCTAGACACCTTCATCCGAACAAAACAACCTGAAAATAGTAGCCACACCCATACGTATATGCATATTAACATAATTGTTTTTAAAATAGATTTTATCACACCCATGCGTGTATTATTTTCAAATATTTAGAACCAAATGCCCAACTGAGTATAAACACTTATGACAAACTTTAAAATCCGCCATTCTCCTATGCCTTCGTCATTTCTTTTACAGTTTATAAGACTAAAAAGGATTTAGAGAACACCCACCAAATCTTCAATGATTTATCACTTGGCACTACTCGTAAAAAAAATCTTTAATGATCGAATACTTTTTACAGTATAATTTCTTTATTTTTTTTAAAAGCATAAAAGAATAAATTTTGAAGTATTTTCATATATAAAATACCATTTTTCATTTGAAAATGATAAATTAAATGAGTATTTTTGATTACCTACAAAAAAAAATTTACTACAAAAAAAATCAAAAATAAATTATAAAACCGAACCTAATATATTATTCTAGTTTGTTCATTTTCTTTTTCTTTTTTATGTTGAAGAGTTGTTTCAGTTTGGTTTGTGTTTGATTTTGCAATTTATCGTTTACCTTTGAACCGAATGCATTTCCCAAAGTTGTGTACTAATACGGTTAAAATGTGTATGATAAGAAAAAGAAAATATGAGTAACTTCTGTTGAGTATGAATCGGGGCTGTACAGTGAGATGGCTAGATTGCTGTACTATACATGTAGCATATGGTGCCATCAAAAAGATAGTACAGAATCATTATGGATTCTTCTTTGTTTGAAGGGTCATTCACATCACGGACGGAGGAAAAAAAAAATCTTGCCAGAAACTGAAGATGTGTGATAATGCGGTTCCTCATTTTACATCTGCCTGTAATTTTGGAAGGGGAATGATCCACCCTATTGCTTCTTTGAAACAGGACAATAAGAAGTAGGCCGATCAGCTCTGGTTTGATGAACCAGCAGACTCGCCTTCTCGTTCATCGATCATGTGTCTTGCTGGTGGACCAAACATGCTCAGCATCACCTGCAGCCCACAAACGAAAATCACACAACTAGCACTCCAAACTGCAAGTATCAGAATGCTTCCTATGGTTATAATGATTTAACTAGTATTCTAAATTATTGAATGGGATATTCTTACTCTTGTTCTTATTCATAGCAAATACAAGAGGCCTTTGAAAAGACAGAAACAGTTATATAAGAAATTAGAATAATCATCCCTACAAATAGGTCAAAGTGTTTATTTTCTCCAAAATTTTAAAAACTCACTGTTTCTCCCTGATTTTTTAGCTATATGGAACTAAAAGGTCAGGAATTTCAATTAAATATAACTAAAATATCAGGAAGGAAACAATTGAGTTTTTAAAATTGAGGAAGAAAACATTAACTTTTGTCCCAATCTCAAGAGTGATAGTAATTATTCCTAGAAACTTCAGGATAGCCGACTTACAGGTAAAAATACCAGCCCATGCAGGAACCCAATAAGAACCAAAGCCAAGTACATTTGGAAGTAATAAACCTGCAAAACCCATAAAACTGTTTTTATATCCTGAAAAGAAAAATAGAATTCAAGGCTCAAAGAAAGCAGCAGAGACCACAAAAATTTCTGATCTTGAGAAGAAGAGGACCATGACTCCAACAAGCTTTGTGAGGGTAATTCCACTGCCAAAAGAAGACATGAAAACATAACACAAAAATTAACAAGTGTTTAGCTTCTAAACCAAAATCCAGTTACATCAAGCCCAAACATCGACTCTAAGAATCTTCATAGAATAGTGAAAGAGCATTTCTGTCAAGCTAACAGTTATATTTGCAATGCTATTGCTCTTACAAATCAGCAGGTTGATCTTCTTCACTGATGATGAACTGTCAGGAAATTGGTCACAAAAGAATCATGTTACAATTAAATTGGAAAAGGCTTAAGAATAACCTGAAGACAGAAGCTCCCATGGTCGTCAGAGCCTCTTTTGCCCTATTGCTCCTATCCCCATGGCTTACCTGTCAGAATATCACAAAATTGTATGATAATATCAGATTTATAGTAATTATAAGTTCTCTTACGATGTATTTGAGAGGCTATTAAAGATTACATAGCAATCACAAAATCTAAAATACCAAGAAGAACAAAATTATACTCCTATGATCCATAATATTAATTACTTGAGAGAAGTTTTTTAGTCCATAAATGGAGCATTTATTGTTATTTTTCAAAATTTATCCTCTATCATTAAATAATTTAAAATAAGTAACAGGAATATGCAAACATAAAAATAGCAATTAGTATGGGTAATTTAGTAAAAGTATTAAAGTATGTAATTTAATAAAAGTATTAAAATGATACTTCAACAGCAAGCGATACTAACCAAGAAGGCATGTGCAATATGCACACAAAACTCGACAGCAATTCCTATTGACATTATAAGGTTCACGACGGAGACCGCATTTAGTTGGATGCCTAGAATTGCCATTACACCCTGTCATAATGAGATTGACAAAAAAACACACTTTGTGAAGAATGAAAATACAAGTGATGATTGGGACAAAAATCAGTATCTTTTATTGAAATTTGAAACTAGTATGGATGCATGCACCAGTTAACAGACACCCACACCCATGCAACCAAGTGTAATCTGCGGTTATCATACCATTAGATCCACAACAATCATCAGTAGAACAAGTAGAATGATGGCTGAACACCACAAACTGCATTCCAAGGAAACCAATGAACCTCCAAATTTAGAATAACCCAACCGAAAAAAGGGAGAAAATGGTATATTAAACAGTAAATAAACGGCAGCTTAACAAAGAGTTAAAACCTAGAAGTGATCACCAGGCAAACAACGAATACGGCACCTGCAAGGTAACAACATGGGAAATATTATAGCACTTGCAAGCTGAAATACAGAAATTTTTAAGGAACAGAAAGCAGAAAAAAGAAAGAAATGTAAAGAATGCCAAGTTATAAAGCACAACTTCATTGCATAAAGTGAAAAAATGTACAAAAAAAGTTCAACCAATGTTTTCTAGCAAGAGGAAGAAATTATCCTCCCACAAAGCATCATGGCTTATAGCAAGTAACTACATAAAACTACCCAGCAACCCATTCATAATGAGTATTACATTTGTGCTTGTTACATGCAAGAATATCTGACGCACATGGGCAGTTAGAATCCCCATAAACACACAGAATGTTATTTTCCTTTTACAATCCTAAAATTAGGCTGTTGGGAATCTACGCTCGCTGATTATGATCCCAAAACGCCAAAAGAACATTGTCAATGGAATGCATGAGTGGCAAATGAAGTAAACAAATTCCAGTCACAAGTTAGATAATTCATTGAACTTTTCTAATTATCAAAATACAGTGGAAAAAGGAAATATTTATAAAACCTCTGTATTCGTTGAGTTATTTTTGTTGCCCACAGTAAAATAAAACTTGTGTTCTGCTCAGTTGTCCAACATTCCAACTTTTTCTTTGGTGTTATTACGTGAAATTAAAAAATGTTTAGAGAAATGCAATAATCGCAGCTTTAGGTGAGGATATTTAGCTGATTGTGATACATAGTAAACTGGATTCCCTTTGACTTCCACTTAATCTAATCGTCCATTTGATGCTATTATAGCTGACAACAGTCTAGAAGAATGCATGAAATACCAGCAACTGTAAGTCCCTGCCTTTTCAGGTTAAGAAGGGGGAAGAAAATGCATCGAGCAAATGTTTGAGTACCAGGCGCTGAAGTAACTCATGCTTTTTTATGATATATTTATGGTAGATAAAACGAATTGAATGCCTGATGACGAACGCCCATATCTAAAACTATTCCATTTTCATTCTCCCCAGTTTAAAATTTGCAATTCAAAGCTAAATAAGTACTCGTCCTCTTCACTACATCATAACCAAAGAATCAAGTTGAAGAGTTCGATAAAATAAAAATTTCAACTCTCAATGGTAACAATAGAAAATAAATGGTGCTCGTATTGTCATTTTCCAGAAAATAATTAAGTTTTGCTTACTGAGAAAGACAGCAGAGAGAGTCTTCGAAAATACATTGCATAGGATTAGAAGATCTAAAATACTGAAATAGAGTATAGTGCTAACCAAGTGCTATAGCAATATTGATCAGGGCTATCCTCCAAATATCCAGATATTGCTCAAAAAATATGTAGAAAACAGAATAGGGAAAGATGTCAATCTGCATCAAAGAGGTAAGAGTTAAATTTCTATATTTACAAGAAAGAATAGGAAAAATAAATGATGCAACATGAACAGTATTAAAGAATTATACGTTAGAAGATAACAGTGCAATATCACAGAAAGTATGTAAGGGATAAAGTTCAACTCGGGACCCAACACAGACTCTGTTAGAGATAAAACTAGAGCCACACCTAACAATTTGAACTTTTGGTTGAATTGGTTATTTGGCATGGTATTAGAACCTCTATGCTCGAAAAGTCTAGTGTTCGATCATTGGCAATCCCCATTAAATGTACACGATAAAGTGGTCATTAACTTGTTCACGCTTCAAGCCCAATAGACATCCGCGTGCAAGGATGTGCTAGAGATAATACTATTGTTTGAGTCTCACCTAAGAGCTTGAACTTTTGGGTTAATTGGTTATTTGACAGACTCCAATGTCTAAGGGTCCTCGCAATACTCTATCTTACTTTGCAGAAAACATAAATGTATCAGATATCAAAGCATTGTCAATTCAACATCATGTCAAGAACCAAAACTATTATCAGACAAAGACAGGCTGATGCAGATGTAGAGCTCCACATCAGAACTCGCTAGAAATATACAAAAAACTATTACTGAAAGTTGGCATTCTTGAAGATTTTTGACAGAATATGCAGCACATGAGGGTAGTATCGGCTATTGTATGGCTTTGTTTTGCAAAGAGTAAGCACATAAAAAGAAAAGCCTATAACCAGAAATAAAGAGCAAATTCAGCTACCATTGCTTAACATCATTCTCTCCCAATCAGAAGGCAAACAAATTTCATAGCCCTCATTAAAAACAGAAGTTCTTGATAGTTCAGTCAATGAAATGAAATAACTAAAAAGAAGAAAGCACAGTGGCATATTCAAACCTGTAGAGACTCGGAAATTCTCGAGCTGAACTCCCGTGCAGCTCGCAATGCATTAACATAATCACTCTGAGGAAATGGAAGTTGAACAAAGAGAAAATAAATGTTTAAAGAGATTCACTCTAAAGTATTTCCATTCTAAATATAAGAACAAAGATTTCAAAAATTCATAGTACTTGTTTGTTAACTGGCGTGTGATATGTACGAAATTCTGAAGCTTGTATAACTCCACTCTCATAACCTGACAACAAAGTCAAATCAAAGCAGTCAAAATCATGCAATTGCACTCAAACAGAAGAAATGCAAATTTCACTAACCATTTAGATCTACACTGTTGGTGTAAGCCCCATGACCACCCTTTGCACAGTCAGCAGATGGCAAAGCATTAAGGAACCATGGAAGCTTCTCCCTAAATTGTGATGTAGATGGTCGGCCACTCACCAAATCTGAATGGCGGAAGCACTGGAAACAAGCTAAAACGTTTATGGGAAAGCTTGCACATGGTATAAGCACTTAGAATTCAAATAATAACCAACAGTTTCTGTTTTTTTATTTTTTGCGATAAAAAAACCAGGTGCTTGAATAATGCCGTCATCTGCAAGCAACTGGACATTTAGGAAAACAGAAAGCATGTAATCAAGAAAAGAGAGAGGACAGAACCGTTGTACAATCCTTGCAAACTCCCCCAACATCGCAAAAACCATCATCAGGTGAGCAACAAGGTGGCTGACAAGAAAATATTTACTTTTAGTAAACTACTTGTACATCATAGTTTCTAATAAAAACAATTAGGCCATTTTGCAAAAGTAACTGAATAAAGATTCCAGCTAGTTTCAGCTTATGGAAAATGACACGAACACCAACCTGATCATCTGGAGGGCAGTAAGTGCTATTTAAAAACTTCCGGCAGCAACCAAAAGCCTCAGGTGATATCCACACAAGAAAGTCATCTAGCCAAGAGGCGGCAGGCTTCGCAATGTAGCTTGATTCTGGAACTAAAGCTGCTCTTGATATCTGTGGCACAACGTATTTCATATACATATATATGTTAATATATGAAGAGGGTTTTATCCTTCAAAGTGAGAAACTGATAGATATTGAAGTACTAAGTGCTCCAACAGACCATAAAAAATTAGAAAATATGAAATACGGCAGAAGCTTTACTCATAAGAATAGCCCAGGGGCTAAAATCATGGACAAACACCGTATAAATCAAAGATCTTTGTTTTTGTTGCAATAGGTGTGCACAAAAATGCATCTCAAATGCTGACAACTTAAAACCAGAATAAATAATGTACAAGCAATGTAGTTGATACCAGATTCAGCACATTGACTACATAGACACGCTAATCAAAACTTCACATTCTATAACAATCCCTCAGCCCAGTGTTATTTGTCTAAAACATCATCCCCGTTTACTAAATGCAGTACATTACATTATGCTGTTTCTATTCTTGTACTTTGTGATACGTCTACAGGGTCAAAGTCCACCACCATTATACAACATCCAAACTAGGTGACATGGAGATTTTAATAGGATTAAACAAGTGAATCTTTGAAATTTGGCCTCAGAAGATGACTTAAAAGGGCATATGTAAATTTACAACGAAATAGCATGCGGATTTTACATCCCTTTTTCAAGAGAAAGATACTTTCAATTCAATGTACCTCATTCAAAAGCGAGTTTGAATCACATTGGCTGATGGAGCACAACTTGTTTGTGTGTCTTGATTCCAAGCTGCAGACAAAAAGCCATTTGATATAAACCAAGCAATCAGATGAAACTAATCCTAAATTCTTGTCCATCGTTACAAATGATACAATAAGCATTTTTCATAGAAAATAGATAACTGCACAAAAGATAAAGAAATTCTCGGATTAGGATCAATTGATTTCCCTGCAGAAGAAGTTTTAATTTGAGTAGGCTATAGCATTGCTTAGCCATTTACCCCCTGACAAAGCTTTCTTCAAATTAGCAACATCAATTTCCACTTTCCACATTCTTCAGTAGCCTACAGTTCATTCTTCCAAAATGCACTTCTAAAGTTTGCATGTAGGACTCATGCATACTCTCAACAACTAGAAGAAAGCTAAATATTCAATGAAAACTAGCATTCACATTCTTACGAAGCAATTTGTTATCTAATGATTTCCCCTCTTTCATCTTTGCAATTGTCATGCTAAAGCAGTACACATTAATGTAATTAAGATGCATGTTATTTTAAAGAATTTTGAGTATGTGAAGATTGCTTGTACATTGTTATAATCCTTGGCAATTTCAATAGGATAAAACCTTTATACCTATAGTTGTAATCCTTGACAACAAAGTATAATGGTGGTCCAACGCGCAGATACTCAGAAATATTACTGAAATAACCCTGGGAAAGCATACAACATTAGCTGTAATATTGCCACCGTAAAAGAATAAAAAGTTGAAATATAACTTCTGCGTGATAATAGAAAATTGGGAAAGAGATTAAACCTGAAGATAAGAATCTCGGGGTAGAACAATCTGTTGCTCCAAACCAGGACTAATTCTTGTACATAGTGCCTACAAGCATTAAACATTAGTACAAAATCATTAGCAAAATGAAGTTGTAACAAATATAGAAAAATGAAGAGAAGAAACAGAGAAGAACAATGATCAACTTACAATGCTTGCCAAAGAAAATGCCACAAAGACAGCAATGACAACTATTTTAACACCCCAAAGTCCGAGTATGGGTGCATGCACCTCCTACAAAAATTGATAAATAAGTACATGATGGCCATGACAAAAACAGTATAGACACTAGTAGCTACTAAATTGTTCCTGCCGTCCCTAGTTATTAAATGCAAAGCCTTTTGGAGAAAAGGCGACTAAATAAAAAACTATAATATATGTATATAAACCCTATGTATTTTAAAAACGTTCAAATATAAATTAAAAACGTAAAAGTACCATAATTATATTATTAAATTCTAAATTAAAAGACTACTGATCATCGAGATCAACTAAATCATCATCATAATCGTCTTGTTAAATGTAATTTAAATAGAGTTATATTAGGTTAAATATATTAAGTGGCTGCTGGCAGCAGCATTTTTAAAGTGTTAAAGTTAAATAGAGTTAAATTAATTAGGTTATATATATGAAGTGACTGCTGGCAGCAGCTTTTTTTAAAGAGTTTATGTTTTGATTAAACTCTAAAAGGCCCACATGAATAAAACATGATTATATTTTGAAAATAGGGCCCGCATGTCAGAGGCTCGCCTGGCCAGCGCCTTGCCTCTGACAAGGCCCACCTCTCGGCCGGTGAGGCCCCTCTCGGCCATCGCCTGAGGGGCCTCACACCTCAAGTGCGCCAATAACTATGCTGCCGTCTACTAAAGGTAGAACCATTGTCAATCCCACTCCACAATCCCAATCTAGTTGATTCAGAAGTAGGAGTCCGCTGGTCTGATGATGCTGTCCTGTTGTACTAAATATATCATAAGGCACCTCAAATCCTTTTAGGCTTGCTCATTGCCCTTTTGCTGTTTCCCATGATAATTTAATATGTTTAACATCCAAGGCTCAGCACCTTGCAGGCTCATGATGTCATGACTCGTGATGGAGATGCTCATACCATCAAAATTTTCTCTGTCTGAGCTTATCTCCACTTAATGCCAATGTCACTTTCCCACAAATGTCATTATCTATCATCTTATCATTCGTACACTTCCATACATCCAAAATGCTGCTTTTTTACTGCTTCTACTTACTACCATACGTTATCACCAGTTGAAAGCCAACCATTTATAAAAGTCCCTGAATTGGTTGCAGCTATTTTACCATCGCTTAATATCACTCACACTTCTACATTTCATCCACTCTGCATTTATAATTTATATAACATCCTTCTCACACTATCACCATCGTTTGTAACATTTCCAATATAAAAGTAATAGCAATCGAACAGTACTTGTGATGCACAAAATGATGTGGACAAGTTAAAGATGATCTAAAAACATTACTTCTATCTAGTTAAAAAACAAAAAAACTACCTTCATATATTTAGCCAGCAATCCAGGTCTTCTCTGATTCACACCTACACTTCATCGGAACATTATTAGAGCTACAAAGAAAATTAGCAAAATGAATATAAATCTATTAATGGAAAATCCAATATCATTGATGCCTTAATACCTTCATTAGGCCCTCGAGAAGATGAAGGAAACTTTATGCATGGGAAACAGTCAATCCTGTTATCCTCGGCTCTCCGACAGTCATATACAATAAATGCAACAAAAGCTGTAACTTGCAGAAGGAAGTCCAACAGAACAGCCAAAGCTACAGATAATCATGTAACAAAATGTATAATCTATATATAGGAAAGAAAACAAAATTGTGGTGTTGATTTACAAGGATAATATAAACCTGCAAACATAGAGAAGACACGACATGCTGGCATAGGAATGAAACTTCCAACAGCAAAAGCTAGAATCTCAGATAAACTAGCAAGTGTTATAGATGGACCAACTTCAACAAGTGCATTACTAATTCGCTCCTCTAGAACTAATTCCAGTGGTTGCCGTTTCACCGCATGCACCAATATACACATGTTATCCACACCAACCTGATTTAAGAGGAGCAAACCAGAATTTAATATCAGTAGTATATAACCAAATTAGAGTTTTGATAGCTAGATTCCAAAACCATCAACAGAAAATCTATTAAAAACAACACAAGGCTGAACTCGGATAAAACTGGTTCAATATAAATGATATTTGACTTAGCATTAAATACAGAAAATTTGCTAGGTACATACGATAATTTATTAGCAAATATAATGTAATTAACCCTCCAAAATTCTAGATTGCACAAAATTCGGAACTGTTGATGCTCCTTCAGTGTAGTATCTATTTGGCAGTGAGGTTACAACTGATTCCCATAATATGCATTTTTAGATCTGATCTTAGTTATTTTGGAGTTATAGAATTTAATTTTCCTTTAATCAACATAGTCAGTAGTGCTTTCTCAATGGCAACTACACCTACAATTTCAAGCATATCAACTAAAGTTTAGGTGTCCGAGTATAACTCCATTCCTTGCCCTCTTTTGAGTAATGCATAACAGTAAAATGGGTCAGCG
The DNA here is from genome assembly GCF_937616625.2 of Mercurialis annua. Lineage (NCBI taxonomy): Eukaryota > Viridiplantae > Streptophyta > Magnoliopsida > Malpighiales > Euphorbiaceae > Mercurialis > Mercurialis annua. The sequence goes on from NC_065574.1 coordinate 13,316,311, forward strand.
TAAACAATAAACAATTTCCTGAAAACTTAAAAAAATCAACATGCAAGATTTCTGAGGATATTGTTTTGGAAGAAACTTGTGATACTTGCCATGCATCTTGCCTTACAAGCATAGAGCATAGCGTCCAATAAAATGAGTGACCTGCAATTGCATCAAGCACATAACTGGCCACTGTAAAGAGCAAAAATAATTGAACTTACTGCCAAAACCAGAAAAGGGATGACTTCCATTATGATCAGTGTTGATTTCACTCCAATAGCACTGAAAAAACCAACTGAGCCAAGAACAGAGAGCATCACAAGTACCACTCCAGAAAGACCAAGCATGACCTAGAAACCATTTGAATAAGTTAGTACTGCAAGCTAACCATAAAATTGGTCAATACCGACAAATTGGATGAAAATTATTGGGAAACAAATTAAAATTAGCATTACAAACATAACAATGCCAATGGTGGCAGTTGCAAGAACTATGGGAAGATGAAAGCATCTAACTCGGTGACAGCAGTAAGAATATTGGAATGGCAGCTTGTGCCGATGTTCATGGTAATAACAAGACCACTGACATAATTTTATTGTCGTTTATTACAATTAATTGTAACAGGTAGTAGTTATACCCGTGGTCTGGTAGGTAGTGATAATACTATAGAATTGTACGGCACATATGCAGAATTAGGCCATATGATACTATGAATTTGGCTGTCAGTGGTATCATGCAATACTAATGGAAAGTTACATGGAATACAGTACACCTCGCGTCGTGGGTGTTAGATTCCATCTTAAAACCAATTGGTATTAAGTGGAGGTGCCCAACTAATATATAAACACAAGTCCATTCACACACACAACCAATGTGGGATTTCCCACTTTAACACTCCCCCTCACGCGTAGCGTGTACGGGCCGAGCAACAAAGTCCTCCCTCACGCAAATCTCACGTGGGTCGGGCCAAACTCAAATTGTGTGAATGGACAAGGCTCCGATACCATGTTAGATTCCATCTTAAAACCAATTGGTATTAACTGGAGGTGCCCAACTAATTATATAAACACAAGTCCATTCACACACACAACCAATGTGGGATTTCCCACTTTAACAGTGGGATGTCTGCAACAAGGTATGCTGCTTAACATATGTGGTAAGTAGGGGGTAGGCTTTGTTGGTACATCAATCTGTAAGGTAATACATGGATTAGACTTGTCTGGATTGTTCAGCTCTTGCTCACTTCTGTTTCACTTTTTCTAATAGCAAATATGAAATTTCCATTCCTTTTGTAAGTGAAAGTACATTTTGATGATTAGCTAATATGATAATGATAGTGTACAATCAAGAAATAAGAATTTTTAGTTGAATATGATAATTTTTGTTAATATCTTTCAATTGTATTGACAAAGCTACTTGGATTTGCAATCCGATGAGCTATGTGTGATCCACTCTCTGGCTACATCAAACAACAAATTGACACTTCAGTTCTGTCTTTGATTTTTTATTTATTACAATGTGGGGAGGGGGAATCAAACTTGAGCTCTGGTCAAAATACAATGTCCCTACCACTAGGTTATGCCTGTGGGGAACCAGTCGGTGAAGTAATTGGCAAAAACACCCCTTCGTCCAACAGATTTCATAATATATCCACAAAGAAACATCCATATCTTGTAGAGAAAATAGCTATTTCCTATATGCAGTAAGTTTTAATTTTGAGTGAGGAGAAAAAGATAACAAGATTTACCATAGCGGTCAACTTTAACTCAATCACAGCTGGTATAATACCCCAAGCAACAGAATAGCCAATAACCTAGCCTCATATTCTAGACAAACATGTACGAGCAATGAATTCGAAACAGAATTACTAAGTTCTTAAAACACCAAAAACGAGATAAGCAGGCTAGCCTCCAAGTACTATTTTTTTTCTTTTTTTCTATGCTCTTATATATTTTACCCTCTATTTTCCTAAAATTCCTCTATTTTCCCTTCTCTTTTTGTCCTTCTCTCTGATACATCACCTTTCCTTTTTTTTCTTTTTTCCCCAAAAGCAAAACATAGTTTCACCTTCAGCCTATGTTGCTCGGAAGCTTAGCGAGTCCTACATTTCACTATTTCATTTTCATTTCTGAAAAACGCTTATGAAACACCCAAGAATTTATATTATAACCAATTTTTTTAAAAAAAAAAAACTGTTCCAGCGTTTTCTATTTCCATGCAGGCTATCTGGATCACCTAACATGGCAATGGCATTCTAGAAGGCAAAGTGCCACTATAATTCGTGGTATTTGAGAGTTGAGCAAAGTAGTAAATATGCTATTGCGGATTCTGTGATTCTATTGGAGTCAGACTTCCTCACTTGTATCATGCAGGCTGTAGAAGAGTTACACATATTTCAAACCAGAACTTTTTGTTTCTTCAGACAGCCTCATTCTCACCTATATAAAAGACTCATTCTCCTCTCTTATTGAATCCCTGTGAATTATATAGTTAACATGCCACATCAAAATTGAAACATTTGACATTCTCAAGTACAAGGGATGCTCCAAAAACTTTATTCAATCAGAAACCTTTTTTTTGGTCCTTTTCAGTTTCTTTTTCATTATAATTTTGATGAAAAATAAGTCATGGGATACAAAGTCGACCTACTTCTAACAATGGTTTGTCAATTTACAGTTTCCAAATGGAAATAAAAAGTGATGAAGCTGGTAAACATCGATTATAAACTGATAGGGATGACAGTCTATCATCATAATGAGGTTATGATTCTAACAAATGCTGCCACCAGTGACACCATTTGAAGTGGTAGAAACACAGTACCCCGGCACATGAAATTTCGCAAATAAAAGGAAGTAGTTACTTCAATTATATCAATTTGCTAGAGCCCTAATGTAGATATATATTTTATACAAACAAAAGGTTGTGGCCCTAAAAATCATGATAGCAGAAATAATTCACCCTTGAAAAATGCAGTTTTACAAATAAAATCAGCACAGCATATGTACTAATTGTTTCCTAACATAGATAAATTTTCCAAATTATTTAGTTCCTCAAAATATCATTTTCACATATGAAAAACAAAATGTTTTTCAGGAACAGAAACAATGATCCCTTTCCTGCATGGTATTATCATTATCTCTAATAATTTAAATAGGCATGGATTATGCCACTAAAAAGATCTGAAAGAGTGGAGAAAAAACGCTAAATTTGGAGATAGGTATCTGAAAGGAAGACCCACTTCAATCTTTGTGGAAGCTTATGATTTGGATTTAAGATACCATTACTTTAGAAGATGCATGCATTAGATTAAAATTAACAGCAGATAAATATACATCATCTTTACAGTGCTACCATTGTGCAAGGATTGTAAGATTTTACCAGGAAAGGCATTCATCAACCAACACAATCCGGAAGCATTATATGTGCAACAAAACCAAGAGAAGGACATAAGTGGCTTTTATGAATAATGAATTCCGAGGTGAGAATGGAAACATATTTATACAAAATGCCATAGATATACACACTCACATATGTAGATTTAGAACAAAAGAACTACTCAATGCAAGAAAAAACTTATACCTTGGATGAGAGGTAGAATGTAGACAGAGAAGGTACATCACCCAATGTCACAGATATATAAGCAAACATCACAGCATAGCTCACCTAAAAAAGATGGATAAGTGGGAGAAACGGAAAGAAAGTCACTCGTTACATTAATCACATGTGAAAAGTAAAGGTCTACAGAAATAAAGATAAGCAGATTAATGTCAAGCTTGGTAGACACTTACTAACACAGTTACAATATCCGCAGTACTTTCTCGTTTCAACTCTTCCTCGATTGAGCTTTCGCTTGAATATGAGAGAGTAAGATTGCTAGACTGCACCATTGCTAGCAGCTCCTCCTGAGTTTATAATAGGTATGGATTAATACATATGTAATATCATAAGGACTAAAATATAAAGCAACTGTTGCAATAAAATGAAACATAAGCAGAAAATCATTTTTATTTGTCTTTTGGATAATAAGAAAGTACCAATAAAATGAACGTTAAAGATGTTAATTAAGAAAAAGAAATCTAGACCAACCAAAGCAGGGAGAAATTTGCCACCATGCTTACTCAGTTCTCCACAACCTAAACACAGGGAAGGGAGAAAATTTCATGCTGCAATGTGTCCAACATTGCTCACCTTTCAAACACATTTTCCAGGGATAATTAAAAGTAAACTAGTTTCCTATATTTAATAGCAACAAACAGAATCATTGGCGCTCGGATGCATAACAAAGATTGTTCTTTTTTTCACTGAAGAATGAGAACAGCTGAATCTACAATTTTATTGAAAGAACATGGCATCCCAAAAAAAGGGGAAAGCAAGAAAAGTACAAATATAGTACAAATAAAATCTATAATAATCCCCTAATTTTGATTATTAATATTTTTGCTTCCAGGCCTACATTATAAGCTTTTATTCCTCAAAACTTTTGAGGGATAAAAGCTTATAATGTATGACTGGCAAAAAGTAGTCATACATACTGCTCAAATTGGTAAATCTGAGCATAAATTTGGTATTATACAAGTGTTAATTTTTTAATCAATACTATGCAAATTCTGTAAAGTATATCAAACAGCATAAATATTATATTGGTTTTTCACAGTTCATATGGATGCAAGAAAGTTGTTCAAGAAACTTAATCATTTCTTTTTCAAGAAATTTGTTTATGTGGTGCAGTAGAGTAGTTTATGTGGATGCAAGAAACTTGTTCACTGAGCAGTCCTCCTTTCTGCAAATTTTAATAATAGCTAACAACTATCATCTATATAATTATTGATTCTCACAAAATATAATTTTCTCATTAGTTCCCACCTTTTCTAAAACAATTATTTTAATCAAACACAATCTTACTTAAGTTTCCATCTTTTTCCCAATAGTTATTTGATAATTATTTCAATTGAAGAAAAGAATACTATCAAGAGGCAAAACACAATAGCACAATCAATTCCGTTCGATGCATATCCAAAACCTCTTCTTCTTCTTTTTGTAGATTTCATCGTCAAAAAATTAAATAGTTTGTTATGTTAATATAAGTAATGGTCATCGTTTTATTGAATTTGTAGAGATATAATGATGGAATAATCTAAAATAAATTAAAAATTGAACAAATTTTTTGTTTGATTTACTACCTAATGCATTGGGGCTCAAACCTGATGACAATGGGATCAACAAATATTATGTTGCTGATTTCCTCACTATACCACTTCAAGGCTATATTGGTGGACCCCGAATTTTATCACTTTCACTAAATTAACTATTTGGTCGATTCGTTCTTTAATTTTTTAACTTTCTATAATTTGGGTAATTAGATTTAATTTACTTAATTCAGTCGGTTCGGTAAAAGATCTAAAAATTAATATGATACTAATATATAAAAGAGCCAAAAATGAATATGCTATTTTTAGTTGCAAAAGCAGCGTACCGCATAAAAAGATTTGATTAATATTGTAAAGTATTGAAAAATATGGCACTCTGTCCATATTTTATAATATTCAAAATTTTATAACAATTCACTATTAAAATTATTAGAATATTTTTATATTTTATTTTTCTTTATTAGTTTAAAATCACGGGGTTTGTAGTATTATTATATTAATTTTTCTATTTAAGTTATTATTTAAATTAAATGTAAATTTGATTCCGCGCAAATGCGCGGGATTACGACTAGTTAATGCAAAAGTTCTCCCCATCCATGCTTCTAGAAATAGAGTTTAGATACATGAACATGAAACAAGATAATTATGTGACAAAATTTTCCATTCAATATCTGGAACATTTTAAAAAAGAAAGCCTTAGTCTGAATACAAATTTTCTCTCCAACAAACATATCTAATCTTCATTTCTCATCTCCTTGAGTACACATTCAACAGTTTAGTCCATGAGTATTAATTTAATTTATCCCTTTAGAGGCTTTCTAAACATGATAATTTTATAAAATGATCGTACCAGAACTTTTTCCAGCAGCAAAAACACTCGGTTAATCAATACTATAGGTTCAAAACATAAGAAAATGTGGAAAACAATATGCTGGAGATGAATTTTAACAACTTAATGGAGCCACAGTACCAACTTTTCTGTACATGCTTGGAACTGTTCCTACAAGTGTATCTTACATTTTTTTCTTTCGAAACTACAAATGTATCCTATTTATCTTAAACAAAAGGGTTGCATGAAGGTGGAAGCTTCTTACAACATCTAATGGCATGCAGTTTAGAGGCATAAAATTGCATTGGAAAAACCTTCATATTCACAACAGAATTGCAGAAACTAAATTTACTCAACACTAACAGCATATAAATGTGAAACATAAAAACCAAATGTATAGGACAGCGTAAAAAAATTATGCAATAAAAGTATTGCACAGTGCGCAAACCTCCACTAACTGAATGAATGCTCTTTCCCATGCCACTGCCTTTCCATTCTCTGCTTCATCAACAGCATTATTAACTGGATAGGTGATAATAAAAGCAGAAGCCTGAAACAAAAAATTGTATCACTGAGTTAATATATTCTAATTAATGAACTCAGGAAGGATTAGACATACTACCTCTGTATAGTTATTCCCTGAAAAGCCCCCTACGGCAGTGGTTGGATCAAGAGGAGCCTGAAATGCACTTAAACATGTTTCTGCAGAAGTATAATGCTGAATGAAGGAAATACAAGGGATGGAAGTCAATATGCAGCTAGTGGTTCAAGAAATACAAAAGGAACGTAGGAATATTATGTGTTGCGAGAATCCTCTCCCAAAAATAAATAGCTTCATAGATACAAAATGAGAAGATTGCTAAAATACCTGAAAACAATATTCCACATGTTCGACTCCCCCATAGTTGTCATAATTTTCAGGGTCCATTTTAAAATACTATCAAAGAAAATAGGAAAAAAAACATAAAAGTGTAAGTAAAAAAATAATATGTTTATACAGGAGCACATTAACCATACATCTGAAAATTCAAAACTTTATCACAAGAAAATGAATTTTTATAATAATTAAGCAAGAATAAAGAATTCCCCCCCCCCCCCCCCAATCCCAGTTTACAGGCTCTATAAATACATATTAGAGCATGCGATTGTATTCTTCACCTTCAAGAGAGACAAACAATATGTAACTTAGTACAATGTAAAATAACCTGCAGAACACTTTGAGTAGCACAATCCTGGCCCAAAGGCTTCAGGCAAATATCAGTAAGAGATACAACTGAGCCAGAATAATTTGCACGTAAGCCATCAACCTGGTAGCATTAAGCAAAGATAGAGATATCACATATTCCATTACCAAAAGAAATTAAAAAATGGCTATATGGACGCCTATCTGCCTATTTCCATGCAAGAGATGATCAAAACACAAAAGTACCATATTCCATTTTGTAGATAAGGAAATAAGAAACAACGTTTGTGAAAGAAAAAAAATCAACTTATAGTGAAACTGTGACACGCTTAATTATAGTTAAGAAGTAGGAACAAGCACTTGCTATACCTTTTTCTGTAATTCGAAGAGTAACTGGATATTATCCTCAGTAACAATACTGGTCTTCCTATCATGCTCTGAATCAGGCAAGGTTGCAAGTATAAGCTGAGACATGCAACATCATGTAACAACTTCAGTACTTACGTAATTTAAACAAAACAAACCCTTTTAAAGAAGGCCTAATGTCTTAAAAAAACCCCGACCTTTTACCCCCTTTTCAATCATACCCTGATGTTGAAAATTTGTCAATTTTACCCTATTTTACATTTTTGTGTTTCAATTGTACCCTGAAAAATTAAATTAACGTCTTTTGCGTTTGGAAATTTGTTTAAAACATTCTCCATGTCTCGCATATATTAATTGTATATTTTTAAAATTTATTTAAATTTAGTTAAATTAATTAAGAATTTAAATTAGTGTTAATTTGATTATGGTTTTTAGTTAGTTTTTAAAAATAAAGGACTTATTTTTATTTTTTTGAATAAAAAAGAATTTAATTTCATGTTTAGACTTAATTAATTGAATGATTTCATCATTTAAGTAAAAAAATTAACAAAAATTAAAATATTGGGGTACAATTGAAAACGGAAAATTCAAAAGTGGGTAAAATTGACAAATTTTCAACGTCGGGGTAGAATTGAAAAAAAGTTTAGAGATGAGGGGTTTTTGAGTGATTAGGCCTTTAAAGAAACAAAAGAAAAACAAAAACAAAATATCTATCCAAGAAACGCAGAATAATAGAAGCACAATTTCAAATTGCATATATGAAAACATAGTGGTAGCTTTTCAGGCATGAGTAAATGAATATTGCAATTGGGATTAAAAAAAGGCCATCCATTGCAAAGATGTAAATTTGTAATGCAATGGCATGGCTCACATCATGAACTACACAATAATAAAAACCAATCTTATCAGATTCATATAACAAACAATGAGTAACAGAAATGCCCACAAAGCAAGATAGCAGTTAAATTTGGGAAATCACAAAAAGACAGGGTCGAGAAAGAGAAATACAAAAAGTATAATGAAACCTGTTCAATTCTGTAGAATGGGGCCAGGTGGCTGTCAAAAAAATGCTTCTCTTCTGCTGCCTTACTCCCAGGACCTACCCACAGCTAATAATCATAGTTGTTAAGAATTGACCAACATCAGTTAACGAAAAGAGGAAGAACAGGAGAACTAAATGGACATATTGAAATTCTATAAAATCTAATGAGCAGATATATCAACCAAAAACAACAAATGTAGTTAATATAGCAAAAAGAAAATCCTGTTTCAAAAAATAATTACAAGAAACAAACAGGGCAGTAAATGAAAATCATACATTTCAAAGTCCAATTATCAGAAAATCGTAGCATTGTCACTTAAAGAAATGTCAAATTATAAAAGGCACCTTTAAACTTTTTTTCAATTACACCCTGACGTAGGAAAATCCTCTCAGAACCCCACCTTTAGATTTTTTTTCAATTATACCCCAAATTATTAAATTGACCTCTTTTCACATGAAATTTTTTTTAAATAATCTTTTATTTTTAATTTATATTCTAATTAAACACTAATATTATTAATAATGTAAAAAGTTATTCTTCCTAAAATTATATCCAATAACTTTTTAAAATCCAAACCATAAAAATTTCCAATTTAGAGTACAATTGAAAAAAAATATAAAGGTGGGGGGATTTTGAGAGGAGTTTCCTACGTCATGGTGCAATTGGAATGAAATTTAAAGGTGGGAGGGTTTTGAGAGAGTTTTCCAACGTCAGGGTGCAAAAAAAAGTTTAAAGGTGGAGGGCTTTTGAGTGATTAAGCCATTATAAAATCCACAAGTAAATAGATAACATTCTTTTTAAAATTGGATCAATGGTTCATAAGTAACTCAAAGCTTCATAAGACGAGTAAAGCAAATATGTATACTCCATTTATAGGACACTACTTGACTAAGAACTCACGACGGAAAAGACACCTTTACATAGTTAGTAAAATTGATGTCAATACCTTTTCCGGACGCGTCTCCACCTTAAGACCAATTAAACCTACACAAAGTACAAGAACAACTGCCAGTGATGAGCACAGGACGAGGGTGGGATTTCTAGCAACCCAAGTACCGTATTGCCTGGATGTAAAATTGAAATAATCAGTGTATACACATTCATAAAAGGGCAAACGCAGTTTAAATTTCACCTGTAAAATCTTGACATGTATCCTTGAACATTGGGAAGTTGGAACCAATTTATCAATCTAGGAGTACTCTCATGTACCTGGTATTCAAGATAAAATAGGCATCAACAATTTCAATCAAGCCAAGGATCTCATCATTTAGAAGAATTAAAGGAATATAACAAATACATTCCATAAATCAAAAGCATATAATTAGAATTTCAAAGAAAAATTCAAATATTTTAAAATGAAAACAATACAGTATAACTGCAACAACTGAAAGTTGATTATAAGATAGAGCAAATGGTAGAAAAAAGAAAGATATCACAAAGGGGGAACCATAAGAGATGTCTCATAACATGGCTGAAGCAGCAACTTCTTTATTGACATGCAAGCAAGCGGGAAAATATTGCATTGTGGAACATACAATTTTACCTACCTTACCATCCACCAGAATGTCATGATTATTATCTTCATCTGTATAGCCTAACAATGGTTCTTTGCCAGATACAGCTCCTTGGTCCCTTCTCTGATGAAATAAAGTCCATCCCACTAGTGCAAAAACTAGTAGAATGTATACAATAGCTACTGAGAAATCAATACATTTGACCTGCAAGCATTGGTCAACATCACCAAATAAATTCTACAACAAAAGATAAGTTTTAACTGTAGACCATCAATATCTATCTTAGTCTATGACCAATCAACAATGAAAAATTTGGACCAACTACTGAAACCAGAGATAGTGAAAGAGAAAGAAAAAAAATCAAAGTTGCCAACTTTCCAAACCTTAAGAGGCCCAACTTTAATTAAACATGAATCTTCTTTGTGTGGAGTTGGAGGCTCTGAACTCGAGCACACAGGAGTAGAAGGACAATCACCACAAGAGCAGCCCAGTGAAGTGTCTCCACATGAATAAGCAGATAGATTCATAAGCTTCATGTCATAAACATCAGGAATGCTCGTCTTGAAATTAATGGCATAAGGAGACCCAGGGAACCCAGGGGGTGTCTTCTGACCAATAAATGTAAGCCATTCTATACGATAAGAATATAAGGAAATTAGAATTTGGTACAGGCACAAAACAAGCAGAGCCTATGGAAAACATTTATAGGACAAATGGCTAAAAGAATACGTTATAGGAACTTGCTTTTACAATTTCAATGAATGCGCACGAAATGCCTATTGTCGAGCGCCTAACTAAAAATAGAAAAATACGCATCTCGTCAATTTAAGCATATAGCAGAATAATCATAAAACTAGAATCCTCACCTTAAGGGGGGTAATTCCTTCAAGAATAATAACTAGACCATCCATTCGATGTACAAAAAATATAGGCTATGACAAGTTTCTGCTTAAAAGTGAGAAGAAGCCAAGATAGGTTAGTGCTTCTAGAGTTATTACTAATTCCTAGTCAGCATCAGCAGTTTTCTGCAGCACTTTTTGTTACTTTATCTTAATCCAGCAGAACAGTGTTAGGTAACAGGTTTTCTTAATGTCTTACAATGAGGACCAAACAAAAATAATCAACCAGCATGAATATGACACGTGCTAACATTAGCTTTCATTTACTAAAGATTTTGTTAGTAAAAAAGGGAAGAATGATAAAGACAAGGTAAGTTTCCAAATAAAAGCTTCTGCAGCTACTCAAAAACTATGAATCTGCCAAAACTGATATATGTCCAGTTGTATTCTGTTGCCTAGGTCCATCTCAATTATATAGGTCCTCAAAATACTAAATGAAAAGAGAATTACACTGTTCTTGCCACAGTTCAGGCAATGCAGCAAACTGACAGCACAAGTGAAGTTAAACAGACAAGGATACTCTACGCTTAATAATCACGTTGAAAGATAGCTCGTCACCTTTAATACTTTTGGCACCAGCTCCAACAAAGTCTAATGCCCGTGTATTCATAGTACCAAACTTCACATCCATGCAGGAATTGTAGAGCCCTTGTGCAAAAGTGTCGGATAAATAATAGTCGATACCATCCACGGTCGAATTGCAGCCAACCTTGGTAAATGACAAAGGTAACAATAGAAGATTCATAAGAACATTGTATTAATCATAACTTTTTGATAACATGAAACGATCTCATCTTTTATGAAGATCAAAATTATTGATCACAAACTTATCATTAATTTCCCATTCTAACGAAAGAATGATGCACAACAGTTTTATTGGACAAGGATATTAGGGCATGCCATTAGAAAATGATAGATGTCAACTGTTGATGTCAGTGTCAGAAGACACATTTGCAACACATACTGAGTAGCATATGCCCATAATGCGGCGCCATATTGGCAACTGACTTTACCTCAAGATAAGTAATGATTAAAGAATAAAAGTTACCCACTAAAGTTTTTACAGACCTCACAAAAATGAGAACCATTGGGAATCCACAAAAAGGAAACCACCATTTCAGCATGTCTACAACACATAGCTTAGAGCCTTAGAAAATAAAATTTACCTACTTAAATAACATTGCAAAAATTTCTGATTAAATGATCATTGATGACCACACAGAAATGGGGACCCATGGGAATTCATAAAGGCAGCCAGAGTTTTGACATGATTACACGTTACAACACATACCCAGTAGCAAATGACAATAATGCCAATGTTGTAGGGAACGGCACCATTTTGGCAGCAGGATTTACCTCAAGATAAGTAAGATCATTAAAAGAATAAATTTACCCACTAAAATAACACTGCAAATATTAATTTATGATTTAATGATCATTATTGACCGCACAAAAATGAGAACAAATGGGAATCTACAAAGAGGCAACCAACAACTGAACTAAAGACCATAATTTCATCAGAGTGGAAACAATAGCCTATAACAAATGAGAAGGCAGCTAACTAATATAAAACCAGAAGGGCACATATTGTCATCAACACAAGCTATTACTTATTATCAGAGCCCTCACCTCCAAAGTAGAAGTAACATTGATGAAAAGACTTTGATTTGGCGAGCAAGATAGCTCACAGAAAAGATTTAAGAAGTTCCTCAAGCATGCTGGGCAGCCCACAAGAAAAGGAATTGCCTGCAATAGATTACATGATTCATACACGAATAAAGAAAAAAAAACATTAAATCGTTCTTTTTATGTTAAAAGTTTGTTTACTTATATAACAAAAGAAGAGAGTGAAAAATTTCGGAACATATTCATCAAAGGACAATTATAGAAAAACAAAACAAAGAGAAAACCATGAAAACACTAAAAGAAAGACGGTGTCCTTGAAGCGATAACCATCTTTCGGCTAATCTAACCTCCTATTGTCCATTTAATAACAAACTGAATTAAAAATTATGCCAATTGCTTCGGCAATACGCTTCGCAAAAAACTTGCTTTGAAAACACAAAAGTCGCAATTAAAGTCATAGATAGACTACAAGGTAGACTTTATACATCATTAGCAGAGAGGATGTGAGCCACCAAAAGATCATGGTTTCCAACAAGTACAAGTCTTATACATAAATGCACAAAATCAGTGCTTTCAACTACAAAACATATGAAAAAGTATTTGATAGACAAACACACAAAGACATAACATTTACTTACATCCTTAAAATATAAATAAAGAGAGCAATGAAGTTTCTTACTTGTTGGACCTGGGTCCGCAGTGTATCAAATTGAACCTCTGTACAACAAACATTTCCTGTTATGGTTGGGCACAAGCTTTGAATTTTGGCTGAGAAAAGTTCTTCTGGCTGTGTAAATGCATCAATGGAAATAAATTTTGTGGAACTCACATGAATTCAAACATGATAGGTATATTTGCAGCCATAAGAGAGCAGAGCCCTTGAATCATCAAGAAGTTGCAATTTACCTTAACAGATGGTGTACCATATGGGCAATTCAGAACTTTGCCATCACTGCGTTTGCCACAAATGTCATACATTGCACAATATTCCTCACTATGATGTTCCCTGTTCAAAAACCAAACATACAAGAGCCCTCCAATATTAGAAGTATGATTGAAGTCCAAACTCTTTAGACTAATACAAATTGCCGTCTTTAGGTCAATGTCAAACCCATGGAAACCATAATTGTCATTAAAATACACCAATAGATAATCTTTCTATTATTGATAAAAAGCATGAACCAGAATTCACCGAAACAATCCTCGGAAAAAGGAATTCTAAGAGAAAAAAAATATCACAAATTTGATTGATCAGCTATTATATTCACAAACACGTGAGGGCTACCAATAAAAATGCACACAACAAACACTTCACTAATCAACCACTCAGGTCTTCTTCCGAATGAGTCGCATGCTAGAAATTAGTAATTCTTGCATGCCATTTCCAACATGATTTTATTTCTGTCAAAATGTCTTAATTTTCTGTTAAGTTGTTAGAAATAGGTAGCACGGACACGGGAAAACGGGATACTTGGACACGGCCACAGCGAAACAAAATTATTTTAAGGTTTCCTATGTTAAAATCGAAGTTTCGTATCTAACACGTATCCCCGGAAACGTTGATCATGCTGCTACCTAGGTTAGGATGGAAAGAATTAACTAAATGAGAATTTCAATAAGCATTTCGAGACTATCCCAAAAACACACCCTAAGATTATAATCAAAAAATCTAAAACCATCAGATATTCAAATATAAGTCCACTCAGATCAAAACAAATCTAAAAATAAAAATAAAAATTAATTATCAAATTCACAATCTATAGAATCAAGCTTATAGCTAAAAGAGCTTACCCATAATTAAAATTATCAGTGCTCCAAGAACCAGTCTGCTCTGCACTCAAGAGCCATATCAACAATATAACCTAACAAGAAAGCCAAAAATCACTCAATTAAAACTATAAAACCTAACTAAATTAAACTGATTCAAGCTAATAAAATTGAAAGAATTACATGTATTAAGGTGAAGCGGCAGCAGTAACGCCGAGAAGAAATCATACTGTATTATTGAATATTTGATAATATGGAACTGTGAAATAAATTTAGATTTGTATCAATGGAGGATTAGTTAGGTTAGCAGTTACTGATTAGTAATTTAGTAAAGAGACGAAGAGAGAAACATCGGAAGAAAATGAAGATGCAGTGGACATTTTTGTTTTGTTGCAGTTTAAATTGGAAAGTAATGAGAGTAAGACACGCTTCATTTATATCTAGAATGCTAAAATACTTTGTGCCTGCCATTTTAGAACCGCTATGCGATTTTATATATTTTTCTAAGGCTTAAGGTCTGAAAAACTACCGACCTTTCAATTTTTTTTCAATAGCACCCTCATCTTGTAATTTTTGCAATAGCACCCTATTTTGTATTTTTGACTTTCAATAGCACTCTAAAGTAAAAAAATTAGATGATTTGATTACTATAAGGATGAAATTTTCAAAAAAATTAAATTTAAAGGTGAAATCATACTTTTTTCTACTTGTACACTTTTAAACAAGTCTTTTAACTTAAAAAAAGTTCAAATAAGTCTTCGATAAATGAGTTTAATTTAATAATTTATGGTGCTGTTGAAAGTCAAAAATATATAATAGGGTAAAATTGACTGTTTTACAAGGTCGGGGTGCTATTGAAAGCCAAAAATATGAAATAGGGTGCTATTGAAGAAATTACAAGGTGAGGGTGCAATTGAAAAAATTTTGAAAGGTCGGTAGTTTTTCAGACCTTAAGCCTTTTTCTAATATAAAAAGAGGCATAATCTATGAACAAAAGGATCACTTTACCTCCTCAACTTGGCAAAAAGTATCAAAAACGTCCAAATTAAGAAAACCGGATCACTTTTACCCTAATTTGGCAAAATCGGTTCAAAAACCCTCTTATGTTGACATGACACCTTCATTGGAGAGTGGGTTTCTAATGATTCATAATTTACTTTAATTAATCATATATTAAAATATTAATTGATATCGTATCTAGTAACATAAAGGCATTAAAGCAGCCTTAACAACATGAGACTTCACCAGGTCAGGCAATTAGGGGACCCGAACCGAGATACCTCCACTGAATAGCATTCCGGACTATGGTATCTCGGGTAAAGCATGACTGATACGGTAACCGGAATAATTGACCTAGCTCGATTCGCAGGTAGACCGATCTTTAGTTTCTACTAACAAACCCTCTGGGACCATTAACGGACTCTGACACCTATAGAAGGTTCTCCGCATCGTGTATCTTTCTCGATATACGAGACATAATGAGGAGCTGCCACATCAGCTAACTGATTTGTGGGGACCAAGAGAAGAGGAATAATCCACTGAGGTAGGTTTGCACAGGCAGGTGTGGAACTAGGAGTCTAAGTCAGGAGGGTCGAAATTTTTGAATTCGGCCATTTAAAGAGATAAAACAAGGGTAAAACAGTGTAAAATTGATAACTATTACTTGTAGGGGCGGTTACATGGAAAAAAAACCGCCCCTATCACTTCTAGGGGCGGTTTTTAGGGGGTTATAACCGCCCCTAGATGAATTTTTTTTTAATTTTTCCCGGCGAGGGGGGTCGGACGACCCTCTTCGACCCCCTGGATCTGGCCCTGTGCATAGGGTGAACCTATATAAGGCAACTTATGTGCAAATCCTGATGTAATTCTTTTTTTCTTACCCTGCACCTTCTCTTTCTCCTCTTCTTCCTTTTCTTCTTACAAACACTGACTAAACCGTCAGAGCAATTTGTCGGTTTCCCCCACCGGTATTTTGTCTGGGGTTTCTTTGTTCTTATTCTTTCAGGCTCTGTTGACCGGATCAGGCGGCAGCGATTTATCACTTGGCGCCGTAGGTGGAAATCATTTTTGAATATCCCCTGTTTTTTGCTTTGTTCTTAGTAATACTCTGTTTTTCACACTTGCAACAATGGCAGATAACCCTCTTTGGAAAGGGTAGAGCACCCAGGCATTATTGGAATGAAAATTGGGTTGTTAGGAGGCGGTTCTACTGGTGGTCGGTCCATTGTGATCACCGGGATAACCCCTCCGGCAAATGTTCATGTTGGGAGTTTGAGGACTTCAGGCAGCGGGACGGGGTTTATCCCTTTGTATGGCCTAGAAAATTATCCAAGGGTGAATCCTTTTAACCAAGATTCAATTCATCAAGCACTGTCGACGCTAGGAGCCACCGTTCCTAAGAGTTTCTTGCATAACATTCTGCCCCCCTACGCAACTAAATTCCCGGTGGACGCTACTGTGGTGGCAACCGGTACAGGAGCTAGCTCGGTACAAGATGTGCATCTGGCAGTGTTACAGGCACAGGAGTAAGTGGAATACATGGCTCGCTAAATGTATCAGGCACAACAGATGCAGATGGCTATCCTAGCTCAGTATTATCCTGGTTTTGCTACTCCGGCCACCTACCGCGCCACAAGGAGTTAATAGTGTTGGGTCGGGTGCCAAGGGTGCAAATATTCTGGGAGGTGAAGGCCAGAATGGTCATATTCCTCCTCGAGGGGATTGCAAAGAGAGGACCTACCTCCGGGTAGACCACGAGAAAACGTTGGCCTGGGAAGAGGAGCGCCAGACCCTGTGGTAGATCCTCACCAAGCCGCGAGAACGGGAGTTCCACCGGCTAGGAAGGATGTGGCTGAGAGTGTACACAGCTCGGGAAATAATTCACTTGACAGGAAAACAATTGATGCTGAGGTCACTCGTCTGGTTCAGGCCGAGTTGGCTAAACATAAAGGAAACAAGGCAGCCTCCCGACCAGCTAGCATGATTGGCATTGATAGCCCTCTCTACCGGGCTATCCTTGATTAACCATTCCCAGATAAGCTCAAGTATCCCACTATCAAATAATATAATGGTAACACTGATCCAATGACTTATTTGAACTGTTTTCAGGTATCCTTGAGTGTGCCGAGCATCTCAGATGCGTCAATCTGCAAGATTTTCCATACAACCTTGGTTGATGTTGCGCAGAACTGATACCAAAGTCTGAAGGATGGATCCATCGAGAGTTTTCAAGTGCTTGTTGTGGCTTTTAAAACACATTTTGCACCAAGCATCCAAAGGAAGAAAAAGTCCTCTGATTTAAAGAAGTGTTTTCAGAAGCCAGGAGAGAGCTTGAAAGACTACATATCTCGTTTCAACGCAGAAGCAGTTCAGGTTGAAAACCTCATTGATTACACGGCGATAGATGTTATGAAGGACAATACAATTATGAGTTCGTTCTGAGATAGTCTAATAACCAACCCGGTGGAAACTTACACAGAGCTCATGGATAGAGCTTGGAATTACATGAACCTGGATGAAGAGAGGCAAAGGAAGGCTCTTATCCCGGTTCAGAACACGCAAAAGCAAAATTTCCCTGGTGGTGGGAGAAGGCAAGAGAGGGTCAGGCCTAACTACGAGCAAACAGGAAGGGGATTTTAGCAAACAAGAAGGGGATTTTATGCCATGCTTTATTGTTAATTTGGTAATTTTGGCATGATTAAGTGACATCATGTGGATTTTATGCCATGTATATATTTTGGAAATATGATATGTGGGCTGGTCATATGAATTTTTTGGTTTGGTATGATTTTGGCATGTTGTGGTTTAATTATAAATTTAGGGGCCAAATTGTAATTTTCAACAATTTAAGAGACAAATTGATACTTTTACCATAATTTTTTACTACTAGTCTAAATGATATTTTGGCGAATATATTGTTTGTGTGGTTTTTATTGTTTTTCTAGACTCGGATATGGTTTTAAAGGTGTTTTTGGAAATGGTGTTTTTGTTATTTTTCAGACTTTGATGGGATTTCGGAAGGATATTATTTTAATGATTTTGGTAAAGTGTTATTTCTGAAAAAATATATCTTTTCGGGTCTCGGACCTTGAAACGGGAATTTCAGCATTATGATTTTAATTTATATATTATACTAATTTTATTAATGTAAAATTATATATGTAACTCTTTATAACAATAAAAAACAATTAGGCCTTATTATATATGAACTTTAATAATTTGAAAAAAAAACACAAATAAATTATAATCAAATTTATAAAAATCATTCCATTTTTACAGTTCAAGTTGTTCTTCGGTTCAAACCGTAAAACCATTTTTTTTTGTTTTCAAAAACTCAAATCGGACTGATCACCAATTTATGATCGAACCAGATCGTCCCTTTCGGTTCTTAAAATACTGACATCTTAGCAATTAAGGATATTTTAGTCATCATTTATAGTAGTGTATTTTTATTTTTTAAAATTCATTTGCAAATTCTATGAAGTTTGTTAAATTTAAAGTAAGCAGAAAAAATTCTAAAAAATTGATATATAAAATTTTAAGGGTTAAATGCAAATTCATACACCAACTTTGACCTAATTTGCAATTACAACATAAACTTTTAAACTTGGCAATGTCAGTAATCAACTTTCATTTCTTGGCAAATTGGTTTACTGACCAATCATAAAACGACAAATGGCAGTTTATTACAATTTCCACGTTAGTGTTTTTTGAGTTTGGTGTATCGATTTGCCAAAATTGTAAAGTTGGTTACTGACATTGCCAAGTTTCAAAGTTTATGTTGTAATTGCAAATTAGGTCAAAGTTGGTGTATGAATTTGCATTTAACCCAAATTTTAAATGCATTCCATTAAGAAAGCAAATACAAACTTTACGGAATTTCAAATGAACTCCATAAAAATTATAGAATTCGCATTTTTTGACTTTTTTATTTATGCCCCAAATTTTAAAAATCTTCAATTTTAGTCTATTTATCAATTTTCAGTTTTAATTATAGTCATTTGGTTAAATCGGAGTGGAAAAAAGATTCAAATATATTTTTCATATTTGAAATTTTTTATGATAAAAATGCAATTTGGAGCAATATGAAGTGATATGAAATGCATTTTTGAATTTTTCTTCACTCCAATTTGAATAAATGTCTACAATTAAAACTGAAAATAGAGGAATAAGAATTGAGGATTTTGAAAGTTTGTATTATAAACGAAAAAAAAATCAAATAAATGAGATATTTTTAACAATTAGGCCAACTTTAAAAAGTGAAATAATATTTCACATAAAAATAAATTATAAAATTCCGAAACATTTTGAAAATAAAAATAAAATACTGAAATAGGAATTTACAAATTTATATACATCATAACTTTCTCTACTACAAGAAAATAGGGGCGATGACAAAAGTATCTAAAATTTTAAAAATATTTACAAAAGTACCAGTAAACCTTTTTTATTTACAAAAATACGACTGATTTAAAATTAATTACAAAAGTACCAAAAAATGAAAATTAATTACAAAAGCACGATTTGTATAATGTTGGTATAATTATGGTATAATTTTGGAATACTAAAACTATAAATCAGATAATTTAAAAATAATATTTGGTTTATTATTGGTATAATTTCAGTATATTTTTGGTATATCGATTATAAATTTTTATATATTTTTTCTAGTTGATAACATGTATATTTTTTTTATATGTACTTTTAACTATAGTTGGTAATGAACTAGAGAATTTGTATATTGTTGGTATAATTTTAGTATATTGTTAGGTTAACATTTAGTATGCGATGTGGTGTAATGTTGATGTAATAATAAAATTTCAGTATATTTTGATGTGTACACTTTTGGTATATTGTTGGTATAATTTTGGTATATTATTAATTTAATTTTTAGTATACGATTTGATGTAATTTTGGTAAATTTCTATTTAATATTAATAAAATCTCAGTATGTATAATGTCGGTATAATTTTGGTATAATGTTGATATAATGTTAGTTTATTAGTATACTGACATTATACCCACATTATACACCGTATGTTTGATATTATTTTTTATTTTATTTTACTTTTGTAAATATTATTAATATTTTTGTAAATGAAAAAAAGTCAACATGTAATTTTGTAATTATTTTCATTCTTTTTGGTAAATGGTGTAATTTCCTCAAGAAAATATAAGGCCAAGCCCATCTTTAAACGGAAAATTAGGAGCGTGCATTACACTTGTCATAAAATACATGTAATATCGAATTCAAATGTCCACCTAACTCGACATGTTGGCAAAATGACCACATCATCGATCTTGGAGAGAGACTATATAAATAAAAATTTGCAAGTATAAAGATCTATTAAATAAAAAAAAACTTAAAAGGATCAGATAAATAAAATTTGAAAGTATAAGAGCTATTTTTCACTTTTGATAAATGATCCTTTAAATAAAAAATAATTATTACATGAATTTAATAAATAACAAACTAGATAAATTTAAAATACAAGGGCATTTTAATGAATTATGTCAAAATATAATTATCCAAATAATAGTTTCTTCTTCTTTGCTAAATATGAGTAATTTTGTTGAAATTTGATGACTGCCCAAACCAAATGTCCAAAACAAATTTTTGGCCAAAGAGCATGAATGGACTCCAAATAACAACAACTACTTTATCAAAGTAAAAAATTACTTAGGCGATCCACACCTGTTGTTCTTACCAATATATCAGGATCTGGTGCAGTTTCCATGTACATATGCTTCTCTATGTCCACTATCTGCACAAGCTTGCATCCACCGATTGCACTCCTTTTTTCTTCACATGATTTTTTATATTTTAATTGAATATTTTAATTGAATATATTAACAGATAAATTGTATTATATTTTAATTGAATATATTAATTGTTACACATTGTTGCAGTTAGAGGTGCCTAGAATAATCGAACTCATCTTAAATATTAATATTAGTTGTGACAGTTTTATTTAGTATTGGTTTTTTTTATATACAATATAAATGCATTGTATGGTAATAATTAGAAAAAGGTGAGTGCAAATTTGACTTTCGAACCAAACATTATGTTGTTATTCACCTCATTTAATTTAATTTAGATGTAAAGAAGGTATAAGAATCATTTGTCATTCAAATAGATTTATAATGTTAATTATTAATAGCAACCAATAAAATAGAGTAAGCAATATTTTATGAACGAAGGATCACTTTACCTTCTGAACTTGACCCAAAGTATCAAAAACGTCCAAATTAGCAAAAAAAGATCACTTTTACCATGAACTTATCAAAATTTGGACAAAACCCCCCCTCCCCACTCTCACTTAAGAGAATGAGACACACTCTCTTGATGGCTTGATGGTGGTTTTATTTTACCAAGGTGGTTTTTGATAGAAAAATGTTTAAAATGGTCCTAATTGTTTTTAAACATTTCAAATTAATACCTAACAATTTATAAAAAAAATTATCCTTTTATTTCAAAACTTAAAATAACAAATTAACCCTCTAATTTTAAAATTTTTATAATTTTAATATTTTGATAATTCTATAAAATTAAAAACCGTAAAAACGTTATATACTAAGGGGCCGTTTGGTTTAAGGTTGGGAATGGGAATCGGAATGGGTATGGGAATGGGAAGGAATGGGAATGGGAATGATTGTTTTCATTTTTTGTTTGGTTCAAATTAGTGTAGGAATGGGAATGAATAAAGTTTAATAAAAAAATTATTTATTATTTATTAAAAAATACTTTTTTTATTTTTTTTTAAATATTTTTTTATATAAAAAAATAAAAATATTTTAAAAAAAATTAAAAAAATATTTTAAAAAAATTTAAAAAAATATTTTAAAACAATAAAAAATTATTTTCGAAAAAATAAAAAAAAATTATTTTCGAATTTTAAAAAATTATTTGTAAAAAAAAATTAAAAATTATTTTAAAAAAAAAAATTAAAAAATTATGTTTAAAAAAAATTAAAAATTATTTTTAAGAAAAAAATTTATTTAAAAAATATTAAAAAAATAATTTTAAAAAAATATTAAAAACGTTTTTTTTATTATTTTAAGTATAATTTTTTTAAATAAATATTTTAAAATAGTTTTTTTAATAATTATATATTTATTATTTATTATTAAAATATTTGTAAAATTTTGATTCCCATTCCCAAAAGTTCATTCTCATGGGGTAAGGGGGGAATGGGTGATTCCCATTGAGGGGGTAATCACATTCCCATTCCCTAGTACAATTTGACAAAACAAACATAAACAATGGGAATCATTCCCATACCCATTCCCATTCCCCCCTTTTTATGGCGAACCAAACGGCCCCTAAAAATTAATTCGACCCCTCGAAACAGACTCGGTGGATCTGTTTATCATTTTTTCAAAATAAAAAATGATGAATAGACTCAGGTCTGTTCATTATTTTTGTAATTAAAAAATGATGAATAGACTCAGGTCTGTTTATTATTTTTATAATTAAAAAATGTTCTTAATGGAAGAGATTTCTTCCATTAACGAAGAGATGAAAAAACCCACGTGGGTCTCTTCATCTCTTCCTTAATGGAATAGTTTATCTTCCATTAAGGAAGAGATGAACATGGTCTGTTCATCTTTTTCTTAATGGAAGAATTTTCTCTTCCATTAAGGAAGATGAACAGACGATATGGGTCTGTTAATCTCTTTCTTAATGGAAGAGTTTTCTCTTCCAACTCTTCCATTAAGGAAGATGAACGGACTATATGGGTCTGTTCATCATCTTCAATTGAAGAAGATGAATAGACCCAAATGGGTCTGTTTAAATCTGCTCTTCGAGGAGCAGATCTGCCCTCGTCTAAGGAGCAAATCGCTCCTCAAGCGAGGAGCAAGGATTCGAGGAGCTGTTGCTCCTCTTCTCAAAGGAGCAACAACTTTTCTTTTCCGGCGAGGAGGCTCCTCCTTCTCACCGGAATTTAAAAAAAATTGAATTTTTTTGAAAAAATATATTTAAAATGGTCCTTAAATTAATTAAAGTTTAATTATGTTTAATTGGTATTTAAATATGATTAATTATAGTAAATTATGATTAATTAGAAATCCACTCTCCAATTAAGGTGCCACGTCAGCATAGGGGTGTTTTTGAGCCGGTTTTGACAAGTTCAGGGTAAAAGTGATCCGGTTTTTCCAATTTGGACGTTATTGATACTTTGTGCCAAGTTGCCTTTGTTCAATATTTTATACAATAGGTACCCAAACGAGCAACCAAAAAGGGCCAAAACAACAACCAATGAGCAACTAACAAGCAACAAAACAACAACCAACAAGCAACACAATTACAATTGTTTAACAATATTATTTTTATTTACCAATATTTTTATGTTATAGAAAGTGTCTTCATATGAAAATATATTTCAAAATAAATGATGAATAAAGATATAAATAATTAAACAAATAAATTAATTATTTGATGAAACAAATTAAAAATATTAAATTAAAGAGTTCAAACTAAAATGACAGGTATATGAATACAAAAGATAAGTGTTTAAATTAAAAACGTTAAAAGTAAAAATGATAGGTTTGGCTATAGTAGACACGTATCTAATTAAAAAAATTAAAAAAGTGTTTAATAGTTGAAGACGGTGTTTAAATTACAAACAAGTGTCCAAATAAAAAATATATCTACAATGATAAAGATTAATTTAACATATGTAAGATTATTATTATTATAATTTTATATTAATGACCCATAATTAAATATATGGTCTAATATTATATAAATTAATATAATGGTTATTAGTTTTTAATGAATTAGACTATTGGAATAATTCCTTTGTCTCTACCTTAAATTATATATCAAAGTTCTTTTTACACTATCTGTATAATAATATTGGATAGTAGGATGATTGCTTAATTAAAGAAAATAAAAACTAAAATATGTTATATTTTGGTTAAATAACTTTTCTTATAACTTATGGTTAATTAAGAGTTATATATTTGAAACATAACTTCTCTTACAATTTTAATAGTATGTTTTGTTCAATTTAAATATACTACGTTTTAGTTTTGTTTTAAATTAAATATTATGCGGTTTAGTTTCTTAAATGAAAAGTTAAAAAAAAAGAAACATTAAGAAACTAAAAAGCACTATATAAGTAACATGAAAAGGAAACTTTGTACCATTGAAAAAGGTTTACTAAAAGTAAAAGGTTAGAGAGAAAAACTATACACTTAAGGATTTAACATCAAATAAGCCATGGATTAAGGTATGTTTTATTTAATGCTATTGTGTTATTAGATCTTAAAGCCCTAATATAATTGTGTTGATTTAATTTTGTAATTGTGATTAAATAGACAAATAATATATGTGTTTCTTACAATAGTTAGAAACATATTATCGTTAAAGTATTTATATATAAACTTACACATTAATTATGTAACCGTTAATTTAATTTAGACATGTTAAGAATAAATTCATTTTAATATTTATCATATTAATAAAAAATAAAAATAAAATTGAAATAAAAAAAATAAGAAAACAGAATTAAAAAAAGAATTTACGAATTTAAATTATAAATATATATAAACAAAAAAGTAATATAATAAAATAAAAATTTGGATTTGATAAAAATAATAATAAAATAAAATCAAGTTAGTGAAAGAAATAAGGAAAAAAAAAGTGATTAGAACCCTATCATAAAAAAGTGTATTTACAAAGACCAACAGAAAAAGGGTAATGCGTGTAATGTCCTTTTTAATTTGGGCTTCTTACCCAAACAACCAACTTACCCTAAACAAATACTTTTATACGGGCTCAATTTTCCTATATGAAAACTACCATTCACGCGTTAAATAATAACTTTTATATGCTTCCTATATAAACTGCCCTAACTGCACAAAAACTCACAAAATCGTTATTTTCTCTTTTCTCAATCAATTCACTCTTCCTCTCAGCTCAAATTCTCTCTCAATTTCACGATCACCGGCTCCCATTTTCTCTCAATTTCACGATCATCCGCTCCCATTCTCTCTCAATTTCACGATCACCGGCTCCCGTTCTCTCTCAAATTAACGATCATCGGCTCTTCTTTTCCTTCAACTCCCGTTCGCTCTCTCCATTCACAAACTCTAAATTTCAATATCAACAGTTCTTCTTTTCCTTCAGCTCAAGTTACAAGTTTATTGCTGTATACAACAGATCTGAGATTTTAGATTCAAATATACAAGAAATCTTCACCTGAAATAGAATAGTTAAGATATTACAAATTCATATTTACTATGTTGTTGATGAGTTTAATTTTAATATAATTTTTAATGTTAGTTATATAATAAACAGTAAATATCATGCTATTTTCTATTCTAATTTTTAATGTTAAATTGTTGATTACCATACAGGAATGGACAACATTGCAACTTTTATTCAGTATAATGGTTTTTGGAATGATAAGCTTCAGTATACAGATTTTGCTGTTAAAGGACTTATAATTCCAAGAGAATGTAATATCTCTAATCTTCAACAATTATTGGCAAACACAGCTGGAAATAGATTTAGAAGAAACATATGTGCAAATCAAATATCAGGTACCAAAGAATTAATAATAGTTTAAATACTCACTCACAAATATTTATGTTGATTTGTAGTTACTTTCTTGTTGATATCGTGTTGATTAGTATAGTTTACATTTATTTTGTTTCCTTATGTTGGTTTTTTGTTGATTTGTTGTTACTTTCTTGTTGATATTGCGTTGATTAGTATAGTTTTTCTACATAATACATTTATTCTGTTTCCTTATGCTGGTTTTTTGTTGATTTATTGTTGATATTTTGTTGACATTATGTTGATATGTGTTTGAACTGTTGTTCAATTTCATTGTATACAGGTTAAAGAAAATTATCCACCAATTATAATTAAAGATAATGATTCTTTGGATTTCTACTTTCAGATGAGAAGCAAAACAACAGATCCAACTCAATTTCCAATTTGCATAGAAACTCACAAAAAAATAAGAGATATATCATTCTATGTATTATCATCGAGATCAATCCAGCAAAATGTTGACAGAAATGCAGAAATTTGTGACCAGCAAGAATACTCAGTAAATGCCCTTAATTCAACAAATGTTGATAATTCCAATTCAGTTTCAAATACGTTTCAGTACGCGATAGATATGGGAAATCAGTTAGATGAGGATCAAGAAGTACAAAGTCAGTATGTAGAAAGCATGTTGATTAATGAAATAAAGCCAACAGAAATTGAAGAAGGTCAAAAATACAAAGACAAGCACACACTCAAGACTATATTAAGCATCTATGCCATCAACAATCATTTTCAGTTCAAATCTTACAAGTCGTGCAAAATTGAGTATATTGCAATATGCAATGAGCACGGCTGCGACTGGAGACTAAGGGCGTCGAGAAACAAAAAGTCAACTGCGTTCGTTGTTCGAAAATTCAACAATGTACACAGTTGTAAAGTTGGGGAAAGGATGGCTAATAAAAGGCAAGCAACATCAAATTTGATTGGACACTTCATAAAGAATAAGTATTCCGACGTCAAAACTGTTTACACGCATGCCGATATTATTTGAGACATGAAGAATGAATATGGAGTTGACTTAGCTTACCAAACAGCATGGAGGTCAAAAGAAAAAGGATTGGAGCTTACGAGGGGACATCCGGCAGAATCATAGTAATTGTTGCCTTCCTATCTCCACGCGCTTAAAATGACAAA
Organism: Mercurialis annua; assembly: GCF_937616625.2. NCBI lineage: Eukaryota > Viridiplantae > Streptophyta > Magnoliopsida > Malpighiales > Euphorbiaceae > Mercurialis > Mercurialis annua. The sequence goes on from NC_065574.1 coordinate 13,343,364, forward strand.
TCCAGGTTCTGTTGCTGAACTCGAAACAATAGAAAAAAGATTTATGTATGTTTTCATATCATTAAATGCTTCAATTAAAGGTTGGGGTTTCTGCAAGCCTGTAATGGTAGTGGACGGTACATTCCTAAAAGTAGCGTATGGAGGAACTCTTCTAACGGCAGCAACACAAGATGCAGCCAACAAGATTTTTCCTCCTGCATTTTGTGTCGTAGATTCTGAAAATGATGATTCATGGGAATGGTTTTTTAAGAAAATTAGAGAAACATTCGGCATGAGAGAGGGCATGTGCATAATTTCCGATAAACATAAGAGTATTGAAAATGCAATCGAAAAAATTTACCCGGAAGCAAATCATGGCATCTGTACTTACCATCTCTTCAACAATGTTAAGGAAAGATATAAAAGAGCAAAAGGTGAAATAAGAGAACACTTTTTTGGGGCAGCAAAAGCATACACACTTGAGCAGTTCAACAAGCACATGGAAGAACTTGACAAATATGACCCAAAGATAAGAGAGTACCTCACTGATATTGGTTTTAAAAAATGGACGACACTCCATTCCTCAAGTAATAGGTATTCAACAATGACTTCCAACATTGCCGAGTCTTTAAATGCAACAAACATAGCTGGAAGAGAACTGCTCATAGCGACAATGCTCGAGTTTTTACGTTCCCTTGTGCAAAAATGGTCTCATGAAAACAGAAATTGTGCAAGATTATTAAAGACAGATATGACAAGGGTTGCTGAAGAAATATTGAATGAAAACTACATTCGATCTCTGCATCTGACGGTAAAAACTTTTTTATGTAACTGATTTTGGTTGTTGATATGTTGTTGCCATGGTGTTGACATTCTGTTATTTGTTGATATTATTTTATTTGAATTGAGTGAAAATTAAATTCTTTAATGACATTACTCAAACATTATTGGTATATGGTTGACATGTTGTTGATATTGTGTTGATGAGAAAAAGGGAACATAAATTTCTTAAATGATATTACACAAACATTGTTGATATATGGTTTACATGTTGTTGATATTATTGTATTTGAATTGAGTGAAAATTAAATTCGTAAATGGCATTACTCAAGCATTATTGGTATATGGTTGACATGTTGTTGATATTGTGTTGATGAGAAAACGGGAACATAAGTTTCTTAAATGACATTACACAAAGATTGTTGATATATGGTTTACATGTTGTTGATATGTTGTTGATGTGATTGGGTAAAAATTGATTTCCTAATTTAATTCTATATTATCAGGTCACACCTGCAGCTGACAATTTATACACCGTCACAAAAACAAAAACTCCCTTCTCAGTGGATTTGGAAAAAGGAACATGCTGTTGCAGAAGATTCCAAACAGATAAAATACCTTGTGCACATGCAATTGCTGTGATTAGGAAATACAACAAAGATCCCTTGTTATATTGTTCTAAGTACTACATGAAGGAGACATACATCAACACATATGGCAGCACTGTCTATCCAATGACAAATAAGTCAACATGGAATACACCTCAAGAAGTTAATGATGTAATCGTGTTGCCTCCTGAATCAAGAACAAAGTCTGGCAGACCGAAGAAGAAACGCATATTGGCGGGAAATGAAAAAAGATTAAAAAACAAATGCGCGGTTTGCAAGAAGGTGGGACACAATAAAAAAACATGCAAAAGACGATTGAGATTAAAAATAGTTTTATTTGTATCAAGTAAAAGTACTGTCATTGAATTTCATATGTTTCATAACATATTCAGTAATCTGATTGCAATTTTCAATTTTATGGATACATGTTGACATACTGTTAATATCATGTTGATATTTCAAATGATTAACAAAAAACTTTACTTGATCATACTTTTATATTGATAATCTGTTTACATGTTGTTGTTAATATGTTGATAAATTTTAAATTAAATAAATAATTGTTCTCATTTTACAAACATTATCAATAAATCAACATCCTGTGTTGACATTATGTTGATATGTTGTAGATAAGTTGTTGATATAATCTGAATATACTTATAATGAAGAACAGAAATACAGCAAATTCAAATAAACTGAATTAGATAAACAAATTAACATTCATGTCCTTAAAATAATATAAAACAACATCAGTAATTCAAATAAAAATAAAAATCATCCGTAAAAACAATAACAAACAAAAAACACTAAAACCAACACAAGAATTCACAAATTCAACTAACTATTTCAATGCAGGATCCTTGTTCAGTTCTCTTCGAAACTTCACTGTTCCTTCACCCTCACTTATGTAATTGGTTTCCAACTTCCATCTCCCATATGTAATCAGGCCATGACAAAGCCAGTTTCGATATAATTCCATTTCCTCTACAGAAAATGATGAAGGAATACGCTTGCCATCAATCAAACGCTCAGCAAACAAGCAAATAAACGCCCCGCAATCACTACAAAATTAAGAAGAAATTAAAAAGGCACAAAAAGAACATGAAATACAAACTTATAAGTAAACGGAATAAATAATACTAACCTGTTAACTTGAGTTGGAAAATCAGAAACATTGTGAAAAGAAAATGAACTGTATCTGCTGTCGTAGCTCGAAGATAGCGCAAATGATACAGATTTCTTCCTCAACTCATAGAACTTGGTTTGATTCAAAAACACAGGAAGATACTCTGTAAAAGCTCCTATTACAAGTTCTATATTCTTTTCAATATTCTCGGTCTTGTAAGAGTTGTAAACATACACCTTGCATTCTTCAAAATTTACCCGCACAAGAATCCAATGATTTGGATCTAAAACGAGCAAAGGGCAAAGAAGTTCATCAACATCTTTCCAAGGCTTACCGTAACGGCAGACTCCTCCCAAAAAATATACAAAAAGGGTGTTTCCAGCCCCAACTTCAAATACATTCGGTGAACCAGATGCCTTCCAAGATTGATATTCTGACACTAAAATCTGGCTGAAACAGCTGTCCCTAGTTGAAAATTTAATTTTCTTCTCTTTCATCAATTTAATCCTCTTCCTCAAGTAGTAAAAAATAACATCGATATGCTGTTACATTCAAAAACATATTAAAGGAAGTATAAGTACAACACAGCAAAACAAAGCAACAAAAATAAAACTAAAACAATAACATTACACTTACGGAAGTAGACAGTTCGCCACTGCAAAAATTCAATGTATGGAAAAAAAATCTTTTTTGTAAGTACATCACCGCCAACTTCCAAAGGAAGATTGATTACAGAATATTTACCGGTAAGGCAACTACAGAACATAAAAAATATTAAAACAGTCAATATATTAAGATGCAAAACTAGTATATAACAAACAAGAATAATAAACGCCAATTACCAGAGTTTACTATTCCACCCTTTCTCAATCTAGTTAAAAATTTCAACATCTCTAAACGCATCTGAATTAGTGTAATCACTATTGAGGAAGGGGCAAGGAGCGTCATTAAAAGACAATGCAGTCCCATCTACAATAAATAAGGAAAAAACGTCAACAGACATAATACATGTTGCTATGGTGTTGAAACTATGTTGATATCATATCCATGACATGTGTAAATACAAAATAATAACATAAGCTAAATGTTGATATCATGTTGATTGGATGTTGATTTCAGATTCTTTTTTATAAAATTAAATAAAAAGTATAACAAACAGGGTAACAAAGAATGTTAACAACTTCAAATAAAAGAAACATAAAATATATAAAACATTACCAGGTTTGCAACCAGCTTCAATTAAAGCAGCAATATCACGACTCTTATAAACAGACGCAACTGTTTCGTCCAATGTAGCAATCACAGAATCACTAAACAGTTCATCTGAATCCAAAAATTGAGTTGGATTTGCATCAGCCTTACCAGTATCTTCATCAGCTTTTTCGGCATTTGCTCCACAATCTTGAGCAGACACATCCTTAGTTTTCCCATCAACAATCGACACAACAGAAGTCGCTTCAGCCTTCTTAAGCTCATAATCATTTTTTTGGTTATCGTCCTCACTTTCTGACGAAGAACCAGACAGGTCACGTGCATCACCATCATCACCTTTATCGTCGCCACGCTACACAATAACAAAGATATATAAACACATCAATTTCAAAACTAAGAGAATGTATAAAAACAAAATAAACAAATTATATTTATACCGTAATATTTTCTGATTTTGCAAAATGACGTTCCATTTTGCTGACAAGATCCTTCAAAACACCTCCAATTTCAGCCATACCCTTCTCCATATCAACATGATATGTCTTTATTTCCTTCTTCATAGCAGACATATCAGAAATAACAACTTTAAGTTGCTTTTTCAACATTAACAATCCTCTTAGACATGTTGTTGATTTCCTGTTGATTGTTTGTTGATGCAGACAACAAAGAAGAAACTGCTGCATCATTGAAAATAGGAACCTCCTCATCAACAGAACTCTGAACATTACGCCTACTCGCCTTCCTCTTTCCAAAGAAAAAACCATCCAGCATTAAAATCCTCTTTTCTTCAGCAGTAGGCAAAATTCTTTCAAACCGTAGCTGCATTTAAATATTTAAAAATGCAAGAATATTAGAAAATGATAAAAACAAGAACGGAAACTAAATACAATTAAAATATTAGTAAAATGAAATACCTCCGATCCTTGATTATAAAAATTACTTTGCAGATCATCCACTATAGGGGTAATACTTGAACTTCAATTCAAGCATCTCAACACTTTATTACCGACAAGAGTGCATATCTTGCCATCAACAGTAGGAAAACACTCATAGAACAAAAACTGTAGAATAATTGGAAAACCGAGCAATCTACAGGCACCTTCATTCTTGAACTTCTTCGTAAGATCCTTACTTTTAAAAGACTTCAGCGTGTAATAGAAAATTTCTTTACCCCGCGGGTAAGAGTTGTAGTCTTCCGAAGCTATAACATCCAAGTGATGAGCTTCAATGAGATTTGAGTCAAGTGCACACAGGAAATAAAGTTCCAATACATACAAAAACGCAATTTTAACAGCGTCTTCATCGGACTGCCACCGCTTGCACACAAAACACTCAGCCACAGACTGCCTATTCAACTTCGACAAACCACCAAAATACTTTTCAGCGAAATGATTGGCACCATCTTCAAATCCGACCTTCTGAATTTCACCCGTACAGTTTAGTCTGGTTAATATAGCAAACTCCTCAATGCTGAATCGAACTTTTAATTGGCCAACAGCAAACCACATCTCATTTTCTCCAGCATTATCAAACTGCCTTGCCAACAGAGAATGTACAACCTGACCTTGAAAATTACACGAAGGCATATCCAGCACGAAACCAAAACAAGTCGCTCGAAACATTTCCAGCTGCGAATCAGTCAAGTGGCTCTTCAATTTATCAACAACTTTATGTTTCATGCAATGATCAACCCTTATCGTAGGAATCTCTTCAAGTTTCCAACGAAGAGACCACATCTATTGACAAAATTAGTAGATAAAATGAGCAAAATATTAAACAAAACACATTCAAGCAATGAACATAATATTTACATTGTGACTTTTTCTAAATAAATCTTAAAATAAACAACATGTCAACAAGATATAAACATAATGGCAACATAAATACAACCAATGCATGAAATTTTATAAATTACAAATTTGAAAAGAAAGCAACATAAAATCAACATTATATAAACAACAAATCAACATATATATATAAGTAATTCATTTTTTTTAATTCCAACTTAAAACAAATGAAAGTAAGATAACATTACAAAACAAAAGAAAGGTATAATACCTCTTTCGAAGCATTATTCAAAACCTTTTCAGGTTCATGAGTTGCAGTGGAAGGTTTCTTCTTTGAAGCAGCAGAAGCTGATCTAGTCTTAGCTGACTGTTAAAATCAACAACATATCAACCACTTGTCAACAAGTATAAAAACAAAAAGTAATAAAACATCTAGAAACATAAACAAATAAAGACACAAAACACATACATCAAAAGACAAGGAAAAAACACAAACATCAACAGATAAGAAACATAACAAAAAAAGGCACTAAACACATAAAATCAAGTACACAATACCTTAATCGTTGTCTCGACCAATACTTCTTCAAGTTCAGAAGGTTCAGCAGAAGCTTTTCTCTTAGCACCGGCGGTACTCTTGACAGTTTTCTTCTTAATAGGCGATTTAGGAGATTTCTGTGACAGAAAATTCATACGCAATTAAATAAACAAAACAAAATAAAAATACATTCAACCAAACAAAAACAATATCAATACTGAAAATCAACATAAAATAAACAAGTTACATAGTTCATACCTTAGCAATTTTATCAGCGCCCTTATCACCAGCCGTTGATTCAAATACCACTTTCCTCTTCGCAGCAACGAGAGGTTTCTTTTTTACTTCTTTAATAGGAGCAGCCGCTTCTTCCACATGGCTATCATTCTTCGCAGTTTCAAATGAAACATGCTTAACTGTTTTTTTGCCAGCATACGACGAATTCAGCTTAGCCATTTCAGCAGCGATAGAAGAAGCTCCACCCTTCTTTGAACGCTTCGAAGATCGCCCAACCAGATTCACTAATGGTTCAACAGTTTGTTGTGAATCAGATTGAACACCTTCTGCTTCAGGAGTTTGTTTAACATTCGCAGCCGCAGCACTTTTCAGCCGACTTTCAATTATCATAGCTTTTGTTAGTGTTGGTATAGGAGATCTTCGAAGCGACTCCACTGCTTCCCTAGCAATGTCTAATACGCTAGGCTGCACAACAGTCTCATTCACATCAACATTGGGAATTTTCCGCGACAAATCCACTTCACTATTGTCAACATGTGACGACTCGACTGCTCCAGTAGTTTCAGCAGTAGGAACAACATCATCAAGATGCCGGGATATGGCTTCATTGCCAACAGTTTCACGGTCCGACGTATCAGAACCAGAATCGAGCACTGAACTGCTACTTTCCGGTTTACGACCAACCCTCTTTTTACCCATTTCAACAAAATATTAACAAAACCTGAAAATCACAAACAAAAAAACAAATAACTACAACAAAATCAGACTACAAAACAGAGAGTAAAAATTTCAATACAAGCAACAAATTGAAAAAACATTAACAAAGCAACAACAAACCCTAAGTCATTTTACATAATGTCAAAACTTTAAAAATAAAAGCATAATTACACAAAAACATTTTTAATAACTGATTTCAAATAAGATTGAAAACCTAGAAAACATACAAACAATAATCAAATCAAAACAAAAACACAGTTAACCTAAATTACAAACAAAATCAAATTCGTTTAATAAAATACAATGCAAGTATCTAATATAGTCAAATTAAACGAAAATAAACAAATAAAGGAAACTTACGGCTTTTTATAAGTGAAAAAACAAAAAAATGGAGATAATGAAGAAGATAACTGAAATGTATGAGATAATGGAGATGAAAACTTACACGAATGTGATAATGGAAGAAAGCGAGTAAAAACGTGGAGCACCAGAACTTTGATCGCAGAGATCGTGGAGGAGCAGAACGAGAATCACGGAGAAGAAGAAGAAGAAACCGCCAAAATCAAAGGGAAAAGGAAAAAACGGTAAGAAAGTTATAATTCAAAGCAATTAGGTTATAATTCTTATTTTGGGTGGTGTGAAAAGTAAACAATAAGTTGGGTTAGTATAAAAGTAAACCTGGCCCAAATTTAGGTATATTGGGTAATTAGCCCTTTTAATTTTTACTTATCTGGTCTGTTTTTAAAATTTTGTTTTTATCTAGTTCTTATATTATTATTTTGAATTTCTAAAAAAAATATGGAAAATTAGGAGCGTGCATTACACTTGCCATAAAACACATGTAATATCGAATTTCAATGTCCACCTAACTCGACATGTTAGGAAAAGGACCACATTATTGATCTTGGAAAGAGACCATATAAATAATAATTTATATGTATAAGGATCTATTAATAAAAAAAATTGAAAGGACTAGATAAATAAAATTTGAAAGTAGAAGAGCTTTTTTTTCATCTTTGATATATAAATTATTAACCACTCAACGACGACTGAATTACATACTCATAATTTCCGTCTATAAATAATCCTTCAAATAAAAAATAATTATTACATGAACTTAATAAATAACAAACTAGATAAATTGAAAATACAAAGGCCTTTTAATGAATTATGCCAAAATATAATTATCTAAATAATAGTTTCTTCTTTTTTGCTAAATATGAGTAATTTTGTTGAAATTTGATGACTGCCCAAATCAAATGTCCCAAACAAATTTCTGGCCAAAGAGCATGAATGGACTCCAAATAACAACAACTACTTTGCCAAAGCAAAAAATTACTTAGGCGATCCACACCTGATGTTCTTACCAATATATCAGGATCTGGTGCAGTTTCCATATACATATGCTTCTCCATGTCCACTATCTGCACAAGCTTGCATCCACCGATTGCACTCCTTTTTTCTTCACATGATTCTTGAATTGCATGCATAATCTCATCCGTAGAAGAGTAGGCTACGCAAATTGTAAGTAGAATAGTAGTATAATCTGATGTGGAAGCCATTAATCTCTGGGCTGCATCCTTCACAGGTTCACTTAAAAGTTGTAATTTACCTGTAAAATAAGGATTATAAACTTGAATACCACTAAAAATTTACCCTATGTTTCAATTTGGTATAATTTCGTGTCAAAATGGTACCAACAATTTAATTTTTATTCCACATGATGGTACCTCATAACTTTCTTATTTGATATGTTGAGTAAAAAAACATATTCTTAAAAATATGTTGTTTTCTCGGTCGGTATACCAATCGTTATTTGAGGCAGTTAAGCACTTCACATACTAATATATGTTAAAATATGTTGTTAACAATTGATACAAAATATTTTTATATGAAATATATGAAGTATAAATTAAATCAATTCACATACTAATATATGTTAAAATATGTTGTTAACAATTGATACAAAGTATTTTTATATGAAATATATGAAGTATAAATTAAATCAAGGGACCATTTTAATGCAAATTAAATTTTTTTTGATATCAAATTGATCATAGGATAACACACAAAGCATGCAATTAATAGAATATTAACGGCAATTGATAACACTCAAAGCTTGTGAATATATGAAGTATCCAAAATTTCGTGAAAAGAATAAAAACATCATAAAAGATAGGAATAATTAAAAAAAATCATGAATTTTACACGTTTTCTCATTTTAATCACGAGGTTTAAATTTTCTCATTTTTATACACGAACTATCACTTTTTCTCAAATTCATGTATGGTGCTGAGGTGACACTCATTCATTGGTGTAAAATGACCTCCAAGTCAGCGAATTACATCAATAGAGTCGTAATACTTCATCACCGTGCATGAATTTGAGAAAAAGTGGTAGTTCATGTATAAAAATGAAAAAATTTAAACTGCGTGATTAAAATAAGAAAATGTGTAAATTTAGTGAATTTTTATGACATTAACCCTAAAAATATTATATTTTACCAAAAAATATAATATCTCTAAATGTTACATCTATACCAAAAAACGGAACAATTTATATTTTTTATCTTACGAATAAACTAATGACACATCACATATGTCATAAAAGACAAAATGAAAAGTCAATCATTTGACGCGCGTCAGTCAGTCCGGACAGATGCACATACAACCTTATCCCTCACTCATACAACAATTATTCCTTTTTTTTTTAAATCACTTATTCTTTTCTCTATTTTAATACTAGTTATTAAAATAATTAATTTTTTTACTTGACCAATAAAATGTAATAGCTAATAATAATAAAATAATAATTATTTTGATTAAATTTAATTTTATATAATTATTAAAAATTAAATATACGATTGATATAATTAATTTTTATAGTTTAAAATCCATTTTATAAAATAAATAAATATGTGATTTGTAATCATTAATTTTTATAAACTATAAATTATATATATATATATATAACATATCTATAATCATTATGTATTTAAAAAGATATATCTATCAATATATAAATAATGTATCACAGAAACATTTAAAAATATATATCAATTATGTCTCATAAATTAATATATATTTAAAAGATAATATATATAATAACAATATATATTAAAAAATTGATCTCTATTGCATTAAAAAAATATATCATATGTATTCGAAATGTATTAACATTGATCTCATATCAAATATAATATGCGTAACATGATTTAAAATGTATAAATTATGTATCTGTATCTATCATGTAATATATATTACAACAAATATCTACCACGAATTATATATCAACAATATCTAAACACCATCTCAGACATGTATCAAAAATGTATCTGTTTCTATCATGAATTAAAAAGGATGTATCTTTCATATATAAATTATATATACATGACGTATTAATCAAATATGTTCAAAAAAAATATTTTAATCATGTTTCATTAACTAACAATTATTTAATATAGTTGTGTCTCTAATGTATTGAAAAATATATCGTATATGTTTAAAATATATTTATAACGCATGTAATATAACATATATGTATAACACGTTCTAAAAATATATAAATTATGTATCACTATTGTACCTATCATGTAATACATACTAAAAAATCTATCACAAATTATATATCAAAGATGTATCTATTTAATTTTTTTAAAAACATCTCAAACACGTATCAAAAATATATCTATCATATATTATATATAAAAGATATATATCCATCATAATTAAAGATAATGTTTATTTAACACATTGAACTATATATTATATGTATTTAAAATGTATGTATAGCATATTTCATATGAAAAATATATATGTGACATTTATATATATTTAATGTATTTAATAAAAGATATCTATCACGAATATAATACAAAAACATTTATTGAATTTATTAGAATATAATAAAAATACATACCTTTTAAATTTATCAGAATACAGTATCTTTTTTTTGAATTTACTAAAATATATTTTATATATATCAGAATATAATAGATAATATTTTTTGATAAAATTATACAAAATATTAATTATTGATAATTGCAAAAAGATATTTTATCTCAACATAATGATAAGCCATGAAATGTAAGATAGACTACATTTATTGGGACCATATGGAGAGAGGGATAAGTGGCTCTAAAAAAAGCAATGTCGGTAGAGTCAAAAATTTAGGAAGCAAAAAGGACTCCAGATATTCAAATTTTTTCTTTTATTTTTGTCAAATGTTAAACTTTATTAGATGAAGCATGATATTTATAAAAAAAATCATACCTCAAAAGATGTGTCTGACACACTGACATGTGTCAGAGGCACTGCTCTATCTGGGAACATATATTACTTTTTCGTCGGTAAAATTAAGGATCAGAATTCTTTCACTTCATTTGAATTTGAGGAGCAAAATTTAATAAATTTATATCATTTATAAATATTGTAGATAAAAAAAATATAAAAACTGATTATTTTATAACGGTTAATATAAATTGATTCTCTTAAATTCAAATAAATTTGAGAGCATTCAAATTCTAAAAAAAAAATATAAAAAAAAAATATAAATTCCTCAATAATTATCAAATTAATAATTTTAATAATTAATAAAATTTTAAAAATCATTTTTAATTCTATATTTTATAAAATTTTAAAAATATTTCATTTTTAAGAGGTGCTAGAAGTTATCATCTCTCAAATATTCTCACTTAAAAATATTTTATTTTTAATTGCAGCCATTTAATTAAATTAGAGTGAAAAAGTTCAAATATATCTCTTATATTACTTCATATTGTTCAAATTTACATTTTTACGATCAAAACCTCCAAATATGATCAGTAGTTTTTTTTAATTTTATTCCACTTTACTTTAAATAAATGGCTACAATTGAAATTGAAAATTGAATTAAAATTCAAGAATTTTACCAATAAATTATAACTGAAATGGTATAAACGCTAGACATCAAACTGTTAGGTCGTGGGCATGCCCGACCTTAGACATAGGCCACTAAGACATATGCCTAGGGCCACAAATTTTAGAGGGCCCCAAAATTATATGGGGTCCATAGGAAAAATAAATGTTATATTAAAATTTTAATTATTTTTTTTATGATAGATGAAATTTTCATTTTTAAAATTTAATTAGGTCTTTTAGGAATTAGAAAATAAATTTTAAAGGGCCTCTTTTATGGTAGTAAATGTTGTAATTTATATTTAAAAATAAATTAGGCTCTTTTAATAATAACTATATAGCAATACAAATAAGACTAAATTAATTACATTATATATATTCTTTTTATATAAAAAAATGTTTTTTTAAAAAGAAATATTATAAAAATTTACTAAAAATCTATCGATATTTACCAAAAATCTACTAAATATATATCAATAATCTACCGAGAGAGTACCTTTATAAAGTGAAAAAGAACATATTTTTATGAGAAAAATAAAACGAGTTTATTTTTACGAACAATTTTACAAAAATAGATTTTATTTATAAAAAAATACTAAAATTATCGCCTAGGCCCTCGGTTCATCTAAGGCCGGCCCTGGTCATGGGTTCGATTCCTTCCACAAGCGCTCCCCTCCCAATTATCAATTTTTTTTTTGAGAATTTCAAAAGTTTAAAAACGAAGTACTTGTCAATAGTTAAATCTTGGCTTAATTCTTTAAAAAAACCCCACCTTGTACTTTTTCTTCGTTTATACCCTGACCTTGTAAAAACACCATTTGTACCCAATTTTGGGTTTTTATGTTTCATCTCTACCCAAAAGCATTAAATTATACTTTTTTCATTTGGAAAAGAGTTTAAAACATACTTTTTTCTATTTTAAAATATACAAATAAATCCTTAAACTTAAAAAATAATCAAATACATCCAAATAATTAATTAATTTTTTTAATTTGATAAAATAATAAAAAATAATAAAAAATTATTATTATTTTTAATTTTTTTGTCGGAAATATTTTTAAAAAAATTAAAAAAAAATAGAAATATTTTTTTAAAAAATTATTATTATTTTTAATTTTTTGAAAAAGATGGTATTTTTGTACTATTAATAACATTAATATCTAATTCGTATATAAGTTAAAAATGAAGGATTGTTTTAAACTTTTTTTCAAATGAAAAGAGTACAATTTAATGCTTTTGGGTAGAGATGAAACATAAAAACTCAAAATTAAATGGTGTTTTTACAAAATCAGGGTATAAACGAAAAAAAAATGTAAGGTGGGGGTTTTTTAAGAAATTAAGCCTTAAATCTTATATCTTCTTGGCTGCAACCTTAACAGGCCGTTCATGACTTAAAAAAAGTAGTAAATTACCTGCAAAATGCACTCTAACTTTGTAACGATGCACAATACTATCTTCTTGAATGAGCAACTCAATCTTTTCCTCGATTAAATCCATAATGGATTGAACCTCGTCTTGTCCTCGTCTGAAATTATCGATACTAAATGCATAAGCTGTTACATATTTCACATGCAGCTCACAACAATAAATAAGCATTGCCATAAGAGATAAGAAACCAGCAGTATGACCAGCTGCCTCCGACCCAAGATTCATCTTTTTGGCATATCTTCTATTTCCATCCATTATAAAAGCAACGTGAGTTGGAATTGGACCTACTGAAATAACATAAATCAACAATTTTCTCAAGAAAATTCCTATTTTCCACCATATCTTTCTTGCTCTACTTATTTCCACCTTCTTCATACTAGGTTTGATAAACAAATTATACTTTAAAACTTGATCAAAAAGGAAAAAAGCTTTAGTTAATTGCTAGTTTTGAGTTCTAACTTGCAAAAATGAAAAGAAAACTAAAATATAGATAAAATTTTGTCAAAAATGAAGAGATGGAGAAGTTTAACAAAGAGATAAAGATAATCTTCAAAATATGGAGAAGTATGAGTGATTGCAAAAGGGAAAGCACTTAGATCTAAATTAGAAGAGAAGCACTCATAATATTATTAGTGTAGAGAACTAGGTATTTGTTCTTAATTAAAACCCAAAAAAGTTTGTGTTAAATTGATTGAGAGAGTGATTTTTTACTCCACATGATCTAATTTAATAGAAAAAAATCTATAAAGAAAATTTTAATAAACAATAGACAGTTTTAGTTATATATTTTTTTTAACAGAAATAGATATAGATGGATAAGTACTACACTATTACAAGATAAACTATATACATATATATATATATATATATTCTACCATTTATAAATATATACAAATTCACATCATCCACACTGTATATGTTAAATGCATCGTTTTTACGAGTTCGCTAACATGGCGGAACGATGCTGCATTCGCCGTTTCTAACGCTTCGAGCCTTCCTTCAAATACCCTTCAATAAATCTTTGATTTCTTTTCCTTCTTATCCACATAAAAGTTCGAATCCAAGACCCTTAGGTCTTATGCCTCACTCCTTAACTAATTGAATTAGAAGGTCATTAATGACAATTTTAGTTATATCTCGTGTTACATTCAATACATTATATTTATCTATCTAACTATTATTTTATAAATGCTTAATAATAAATTCAGTTTTTTATGAGTTGTAGTAATATTAACTAAACACTTTAAAAAAAATTATAATAATGTCCCGATTTTATTATTTTGATGCAATCTTAAGCAATTTTTTCTAAACATTTTAATACTTCCAATTTTTAGTTGAATTTATAAATTAACTTCATGGTTAGTAAAATCCATTTCTCATGATTTAAAAATTTAATTTCTAATATTAAAAAAAAGTCATAAATAATATTAAAATCTAATTCTAAATTCTCTAACTTTTTTGGTGGTTGAAGCAAAAAAAATATAAATTTAAAGCTAAAAATGACTAGAAAAGCCAAATAAAACTAATAGTTATTGTATTGAGATGAAAGACCGAAAAATTACATTAATTGAAAAACAATGTCTAACATTACGAGAAAATATTGAAATTAGAATATTATAATAAATTTCAAAATTTTAGATAAAATTGCAACAACCGCAAAATTTTGAATTTATTTTGTTTTAGACCCTTCATTAAAGATAACAAAAATATTAATTAAAGATAGTAGTATTGTATATAAACAAATATCAATTGCAATAAACATATCAATTAAATTAGAACAAAAGGAAAATTAGTTAATATCCTATTCTGATATTTCTTTAGTGTCATTTTATTTTTCTCTCATATTTTTTGATGTTCAAAAAGAAGATATCCTATAATTGATATATGTTTTCTTCTTTTATCCTTAATATTAATGGATTTAATATAAATAATATGTAAATTAATAATTGTGTTTGATTATATTATATTCTCAAAATAAATGTTTAAAGTTTTTATAATCGTTAAAATTTACTCTTTAAATCTTGACAATTAAAACAAATTATAAAAAATGTAAAAAAGATATTTATAATATTTAATGAATTATTTATTTATATAAAAATAAAAGTCTTAATTGTCTTAAAAATACTAAATATATATGGGTAATATCCATTACAACAAACCTTTTGCAAACACAAATTTTAGTACATTTGAATTTTAACCAACCATTTTTTTTAAATACCTTAAATTTTTGATTTATTTCAATTATGATTATTTCATAATGTGTATCCTAATTTTGATAAGTATTCTTTTGATGTAAAAATTGTTAAATTTGGTCATTGAAAATATTATAAAAATTTGATTCTTTGTTTTAAATAAACAATCTGCTAAAATTGAAATATTTTTATCGAAAATTGGCTAAAATTGGTATTTTTAATAGAATTTACTTTGGCAGCAATGTTTTCATATTATACAATAAACCAAATTAGAAAATAATATCAAAATGGGATGGAGGAAATATTTGTTAAACCTGTCCTATAGATGTGGGGCAAAATGGTACCATTAATTACTTTTTCAAATTATAACTACAATCAACTCTCTTATATTTAACACATAATAAATTAATAATTTTAACAATTAAAAAAAAATTAAAAAAAAATCAATTTCATTTTATAATTAATAATTTTCTTGTTTAAAATAATAATTTGGATAATTCATAAATTTTTAAAGAATCAAATTCATTTTATAATTAATAATTATACTATTCTACTTGACACAAAATATCACATTACCCCCTCAACTTGACACAAAATATCAAAAACGTCCAAACTGGCAAAACCGGATCACTTTTATCCCGAACTTGTCAAACCTGGCTCAAAAAAACCCCTATACTGATGTGGCATCTTAATCGGAGAGTGAGTTTTATAAATATCCTAATTTATTATAATTGAACTTTAATTAATCATAATTAAACATTCAGGGGGCTTTTTGAACTTTTTCAAAAAAAATCAATTTTTTTTAATTTCCGGCGAGGAGGAGCCTCCTCCTCACCGGAAAGAAGTGGTCGGGTTCGTCTCAGCTCTAGGCTCGCCTGAGACGAACCCGTTTACATCTGGGATCGTCTCAGGCGAACCTAGATGCAAACGCATCTGGGTTCGTCCCAGATGCAGCCACATGAGGCAAATCCATGAAGGAGGAGCTGATGCACAACGGCTCCTTTCTCAGGCGAGGAGGAGCTCCTCCTCTCTCGGGCGAGGAGGAGCTCCTCCTCGACTGAGAATGAAAATGTTTTAAAAAAAAATTAATTATGCGTACATGGTAAGTTTTTAAGTAAAAGAAATTAACTTCCGGCTGCTAGTTAAATATTTTTGGCCGAAAAATACCAAAATAAAAGTTCAGTTATCAAAAAAAATATTAATTTGATGATTGAAATGAAAAAAATGAGAAGTTTAATTGGTTTTCAGGATCAATTACTCGGATGTATGTAGGCTTGTAAAAGTGAACCATTATAAATTTTTTCGTGCTGTTTTCTTTCTGCATTTACTTGATTTATAGATTATATATAAAGTATTTCAAATTTTTTGCATATTATTAAAAGATTTACTTTAAATTTTAACACAAGCTAGTACTAGTTCACGGTTTTTAATAGCTTGATTGACTCAACAGCTGGGTAAAGTGTTAAAATTTGTTTTATTAGTTCGAAAATTTTAAGAATTCAATTCACTTCTAAAATTAGTGTGGAATCCAACATGATTAATATTTTAAAAATAGTGAGTTAATTAGAAAGGAATGCACATGGTAAAATTTTAAAAATGCCATTTAGCAATATCTTGTTAATTCTCCCTAATGGTTAGCTAAACTTTATAATATATTATCGTATATAAAAAGAATGTCACGTCTATCTGTTACAGCTAAATACACATGAAAAGAAAATGCAGGATCGTGTAAAAGAGAATTATGAAATAATGAATTTCTTTGCATTGGCACTGCCAATGAACAAAATTAATATGCATACATCCTTCTTACCACAACTCTTCATTAGTTCTATTAAACTAAATACAGTTTTGTCACTAATATACAAATGCTCCGTAAATTTCGCATTACAACAACAAACTCATCATGAATTTTACAATGTTACTTCAGTAATAATATAAAATATATATGATGTAGAAACAATAACTACCTCGCTCGAGGAGATTGTTGATATGTTTGATTTCCGTCCGGTCTTGGATGAAGTGCGGAACGATATTGCAAAGGCTGCTGGCTTTGGTGGTGTGTCCTATTACGGTTGGAACGAGCTCTAGACTCTGTTGATCTTTCGTTATTAGATTCAATTCTTTCTAATGTCTCCACGACTTCTTTCATAGGTGGTCGATTCTTAGGCTCGGATTCAAGGCAATTGAGAGTAAGCTGAGCTATTCGGAATGCTGATTTGAAAGGATATCTCCCTTCTAATCGAGAGTCCATAATGGACTTTAGCTTTCTCTTATCATATAGATATGGTTTGATCCAATCCGCCAGACTATGTCGCCCACTCGGACGGTTTGTATCAAGTGCATGTAACCCCGTCAATATCTCAACCAGGACGACACCAAATCCATACACATCACTTTTTACATACAAATGCCCTGTTCAATTATCAAAATATTAATGTAACATTTTAGATATACCAAGTTAGAGCATGAGACTAAGAGTGTGCATACTCCTATCTGAGACTAGAGGGAAGATTTAGAAAATCACCTGTTGCCACATATTCAGGAGCAGCATAACCATATGTACCCATCACCCTTGTTGTCACATGAGATTGACTAGCTGAAGGCCCCAATTTCGCTAAACCGAAATCTGAAATCTTTGCCGTATAGGACTGCAATAAAAAAACCAACAAATATAAGGATAATGAAAATTATCTCTTGTTGTACATTTATCTAAGTAGTAATTGGTTAATCTAGAAGAAATCTACCCCATCAAGAAGTATGTTAGAAGCCTTAAAATCTCGGTAAATCACTTGTTTCTCTGATGTGTGCAAGAAAGCGAGGCCTCGTGCTGCTCCTATGGCAATTCTGATTCGTATTTCCCACGGAAGTGGCTGAACAGTTGATCCCCCTGTACCAGTTAAATTTATGTTATAGATAAAAGAGCAAATACATTAGTTCAAGAACACAAAAAAAGGCGTTAGCGCTTACTTCCAAATAGATGGTTTTCCAAACTTCCCTTTTGCATAAACTCATAGACCAGAAGAAGCTCCTTATCTTCCCAACAATACCCTAACAGCTTAACCAGGTTAGGATGAGAAAGCCGTCCTAAGAATAGTACCTCCGACTGCAACAATGAAATGGACATATGCTCAATAACATTTCACAAACGCTTTATAATAATCTCGTTATGAGATAGTTAAGAAAAGAGGAAACTCGATAGTACTCGAAGTATGCACATAAAGTGTTTTTGCAGGCATGCTGTGCTAATGCATGCACAACCAAGAAGTTCTCGGAGTATAGTGTGTGCACAAGAGTTAATAAGTTAAAGATGAACTGCGCATTTCATATTAGCACCAAGCATTTGTACCCAACACAGCGGAAATTGATTTTCGTTACCTGCCATTCTTCAAATCCTTGCAAGCTCTCAGAATTTAATTTTTTCACAGCAATAACAGTTCCACTTCCAGGCCTCCCTGTTCCCTTCTCATCAAGCCAACCTTTAAATACTTTACCAAATCCTCCCTCTCCAAGTACCGTATCAGCTCTGAAATTCCGGGTGGCAGCCTTGAGTTCTGCGAAGGAGAATATCTTCAAGCTAGGAGTGGGCAGAATCTGCCCATCCGGAAAGGCCCCGTTGCTGCTTCCCCCAGAAAACCGACTCTCCCCGGAGATATTGCTGCCCTGAGAAGATGCTATATTCGTGCTCCCAGAAGAAGCTGTATTGGTGCTCCGAGAAGAAACTGTATTGCTAGTTGTCTGAGATATTGCTGCCGTAATTACACAATTTAATGTTGTCAAAACAGGGAATATCCAATATCAAGTCCAAATCAAAAAAATATTCAGCCTGTTATATAGATTGAATCCAACACAAGAATGAACAAAACAAATTTAAGGAATTCAAACAACTTGACGAGCATAACAGTATCCCTTTCAATATAGCACAAAAGCAAAAGCTATCAAGTATCAACAAACGTTCCCATATCTAATTGAAACGGACCAATTTTTTATTTGAACCCACGACCATGGCAGAATGATGCCCGGCGCCTCTATCATTTGAGCTATAGCTCATTGATCAATATTTAATAATAAGAAAACCATTAAATACCAAAATGAAACTATAATAAATTTACATTGTGAATGCATAAAATACCAAAATGAAATTAACTTTAGATTTAGATTGTGAATATTACATAGCTTGACAAAAACAGATGTATTAAAAGAAGCATAAAGCACTACTACTATTTGAGTTAATAATATCAATTGACTTACAAATTAGAGAGATTGTAATAACCAAACAAAATCAGAAATAATACAACAACAACTAGATAAGAAACTTAATTAACCTACAAACGAGTTATAGCTCAAATGATACAGCGTTAGGCAGTATTCTGCTCAGATCATGGGTTTAATTCCTCCCACGATCGCTAAAAATCCCCGACTCCAATTGTCCAAGAGAAACTTAATTAAGCTAATGAAAGAAAGATCATTTAAAATTACGTAAAAAAAGGGTTAAAACATAAAATAAATACCTGAACTGAGATGACCAGTAGTGGCAGGTGTAGGTGTAGTAGGTGGAGAAGAACACCAGCAATTCCCCATCAGAACAAACAACAAAAAAGCTGTTGAATTTCTAATTTTAGGCAGACTAAAGCTTAGAATTCTGGTTTATGTTTCCAGGTTTCAGGGATTCAAATAAAGACAGCATAAAAAAATGGTTAAAAACTTAGATATAACAATTTAATCACTCACGATACTGCAAAATTTGATTAAGTATAAAAATTTTCAACTGGGGTACTTCACTTTTTGAACAATCTTATCTTAGCCTGCTCAACTTTTTTAAATTCCTCAATCTTTTCCTTCATTGACTTGTGAAGAAAGTCAAGTGGCAACAAATGTAATCAAAATGTATAGCAATTGCTTGGCTTAGCTGATATAAGAAGGCCTTAATTAGTTAGTTGTTGTTGTGCAATTAAAGAAATGATTAACTCAGAAGGTGCGGGTGAGTTAGTAAGGCGCTTTTTCAATTTAAATGAGGTCGCGAATTTGAATCGTAATTATATATATGCAGCCGTTTAAAATTTGGGATTAGAGCTTTTTTTCCGTAAGAGATCTTTCCGGTTTGAATAAAAATTAATTTGAATGTGAAAAATTTAAATGTGTCGTTTTATAGTTGGCACGATCCATGAAATTACCCAAAAAAATAATTTAAAGAATGGAAGACTGAGTCCCAACACTAATGTAAAAAGAAAAGATTAAAAAAGGATAAAAGGTTTGAGACAAGAACATTAATTTCCAAGTCAACTGCCGTGTTTAGAGAAAAATGCTGCGTCGGTCAAAGATGGAACTTCACCACCAGTTCACATTACATTGATGCTAGTTTTTCTTAGAGCAAATTATTTTAAGACCCCTCATGTTTGTCATAATTCACAGTTTGATATCCCTTATTTAAAAATTAAGCGATTTGATACTTCAGTTTTAATTTTTTAAACTATAAGACCCTTCTGTTAGTTCCGTTAATAATTTAATATTTACTATCAAACGATTCGGTACCTCAATTTTAATTATATAAACGATTTGGTACCTCAGTTTTAATTATACAAACGATTTGGTACCTCATTTTCAAGGCAAACGATTTGGTACCTCACATTCCATTCCGTTAACGATTTGATACCTATATTTAACTGAGGTACCAAATCGTTTGATTTTCAAACAAGGGGTAACAAACTGTGAATTATGACAAATGTGAGGGGTCTTAGAGTAATTTGCTCTTTTTCTTAGTTCATAGTTTACAGGGAAAAAAATACATATTGCTACTACAAAAAAGGTAGTAAATATTTAGGTTAATCTTTTGAAAAATCCTCCATCTTTTAATTCTAATTTATATTTTCACGTTGTAAAATCATTAATTTTATCTAAATTATGATCTTTCAATTTCAATTACACTCTCAAATATCAAAATGTTCACCTTGTGGTTTCAATTACCCCTCAATCATCAAATTGATCTTTTCTCCCAATACTTTAAATTTTCACAAATACTCTAAACAATTCTCAATATTATAATTAAAACTAAAAAAAATCATCTTTCTTAGAATTTTAAAAGTTTAATATTTTTTTATTAAATAGAAACCAATTAAATATATCGTTAAATAACTTAGAAAAATAGATAAGTTTTTTAAATATAATTTTTTTTAAATAAAATAATTAAAACTCGTTTCTCTTTCTCGGGACAAACCCATATCGTATTCGTCACGTGAAAAATAAACATATTTCAATTATTTTAATTTTTTAAAAAAATTCTGTTAAAAAAATTATTTAAACTTCTGCTGCGCCGGAAAACAAACTCAGCTGGGTCTGTTCACCGATCATGGTGAACAGACCCAGATGAGATTTTCGGTATATTAAAAACAATTTTTTAAAATTTTAATTTTAATTTTATTAATAATATTTATTTGTATTAAATAAAAAATAATTATTAAGTTTTATAATTTTTAAAAAGAAATTCTTTTTGTTTTAAGTATAACATTAAGTACTATTTTGAATATATACTAAAAAATTGATTTAAAAAATTTTCAAGTAAAAATATATCAATTTGATGTTTAAGGGTGCAATTGAAATTGAAAAATTATAATTTAAATAAAATTGATAATTTTGAAAATCACGATAGAAATGAATTGAAGTTAAAAGAGGGGTTTCAAAGTATTAGGCAAATATTCACAATGTATACACTCCACTAAATAACATGTAACAATGAAGACAAAAGGGCTGAAAAACTACCTACCTTTCATTTTTTTTCAATAGCACTCTGACCTTATAATTTTTTCAATAGCATCCTATTTCATATTTCTCGCTTTTAATAGCACCCTAAAACATCAAATCGAACTTTTTTCATTCGGTTAATATTCAAAAAAAATCCTCCATATATATCATAAGTTCTAAATATTCTACAATATTTTAAATTATACATTAACGCCCTCTTCTTCACAAAATAAAAAAAAATATGAATAAATATTTAATTAAATTAGACCCATGGCTAAATCCGGAGACGAGCTGCTCGTCTTCCATGGAGGAAGACGAGCTGCTCGTCTTTCTCCGGAGCGGGTTCGTTTTTTTTTTTAATTTTAAATTAAATTATTAATATTTATTTATTTATTTGGATTTATTTGAAAGGTTTTTAAGTTAAGGGACTTATTTGGATTTGTCCAAGTAGAAAAAAGTATAAAATAACCATTAAATTTAATTGTTTAAAAAAGTTTAATTCTTATAATAGTAAAATCATCTTTTTTTTAAAAAAATTAGGGTGTTATTGAAATCGAAAAATACGAAATAGAGTGCTATTGAAAAAAAATTATAAAGTGAGTGTAATACCCCAAAATATTTAAGTATTTAATTGGACCACGTGTCCAGTGTTAAGTCGCTAGAATGGCGATATCAGAAAGATTTCCGAGAAATTAGGATAAATATTAAATTTTAGCAGGACGGACTCGAAAGGATTATTGTGAAAGATTTAATATTATATTTCAGTTCTAAAAGTTGGAATTAGAATTGGAAAAGAAAAATACTAAGAAAGTTGCAAAATAAAGTAGAGGGACTAAAATGGTAATTTAACCATATAAAACCCGAAGGGATATTATTTCGCCAAGGTCCGCGAAATGTTTTATAGTATATGTGGTAAAAGTTTTGGGTCAATCGGAGACCTTTTAAAATTTTGACGCGGATGCGTTTTGGGCTAAATTGTCACTTTTAAGAAATTTAAGGGCTAAAGTGTAAATTAGCCAATTAAGTCTCGAGAATAGTAGTTAAAAGATTATTGACGGAAAATAATAATTTTGAGTTAGTATTATTTATATGAATATAAATAATACGAAAGCAATCGAGTTAAAAGAATAATTTAACCATTTGGTTAAATTAGAAAGTTTAAAAGAGAAATGGTTTAAGTTAAAGAAATGAAGGATCAAAATGGACAATTAGCCAAGATATATATAATAACTTTCCTTAAGAGTAAGGAAAGGAAGTGATGATCAGAGGAAGCGAAAGTTACAGAAGCTTTCGACGATCGGTTACGATCCGTCGCCGTTTCGCCGTTTCTCGTCCAAATCGCGAGTTCTTTATATCGATTCGTTCAGAATTCGATTCTCTATCATCGCTAAGCTTCAAATCGAGGTAAGCTTGACGTTTTTATTATGAGAATTGATAAATAAGGGGTATTTCGTTTTAACGAATTAAACGAATCGTAATCGCGTTTCTATTGGCGTTTTTGATGATATTTGAGATGGTTATTAATGGAAATCGTACTAGAATCGAATTTGGACGTTTAAGCACGTCGAAATTGGCCCGGGGAATGAACCCCGGGGCTGCACATCGGCAGTCATTTGCTGCACGAACGTGCAGTACACGTTCGTGTAGCAGACTGCACGAACGTGCAGTACACGTTCGTGTAGTACACTACACGAACGTGGAGCACACGAACGTGCAGCGTACTGCACGAACGTACGCTGCACGAACGTGCAGTACACTGCTGCACGAACGTGCAGTCCTTCGTTAGCGGGAATTGACGATTTTGGCTTCCAGAGCCCTGACGCGACACAGAAACTCGATTTCAGACAATTTCAAGTCGTGTAATCAATCGGGATTCGATTGAATATCAAAACGTTAACTAGGACGTTTAAAAGAAAAGCGTGATTAAGAGATTATTAAAGTTAAGAACCGTGTTAGAGATACGATTGTGTTAACCTAAGTTTATAACTTAGGAGTTTGAATACTAAGTCAACGTTTATGGATTAAACGTATAGGTAACTCGATTAAGTAACTGACGTACCGACAAGCTATCAAGCCAGTTAGCGGGAGTGGATACTTGATTGGACAACGCATGGAGCTTACGCTTGCGGGATTATAATAATGCAGTTTTGGATAGCGGTCACTGTGAGTGGCAATTTACTTTCGCGTATTATTAGTATAAAAGTTATCTTCATATATATACGTATATTGTTTATACGCATCGCATTACCTATAATTGATTGAAATGTTATATGTTTACTTAATTTCTATATACGAGAACTAGTATGCGATCCGAAGAAACTAGCTACCTATTGGGTGTCAATAGGCTGTGTGATCACCAGTACCGAGTCGGTCTAGTATGTTTGCATATGAGTGATGAATTGATATAACTCAGCTGGAAGCTGATGATGAATATGATATTTACGATTGGGTTATGATTTAGATACGCAGAGTGAACTCGGCTACGGTGTAGCCTGGAAGTCCCCGTATCTAGTGGCTGGGCCACTAGCGAGTTGGACTCGCAATTGATAATTATGATTGGGTTGAATATATATGATTATTCGAGAGATGTGTCGCATGCTAGGATATTAGTTTCGTACGGATCAAATACATGTTATATGTTTTACAATATCGTTTTCTTAAAATGCGATGTTGTGTCTTTAATGTAATACTGTTAGTAAATGCAAACTCACTCAGTATTTCCCAAATACTGACCCCTCACTTTGATGTTTGCAGGTAGTGGAAGTCGGATCAGACAAACCATCTCCTTTGTGTTGGCAGCCTTTTGGCTTACACAAAGTATGAGTTTTATAGAGCTGCAGTAGTCAATAGGTGTCAGTATAAGATTTATGATTTAATTCCAAACGGTATTGGAAAAATAAACTCTGATATAGTTTTATATAAGTTGTTTATAAAGATGGTGTTTTATCCGTTTGAATTGTGTACCAATTGCCTTAAGAGGAATTGGTTATGTTTGTGATCAGAAACAGGGCGGTGCTGGATATGAGATATCGCTCGGTAAGACCCTGGTTTCTAAGAATGTGTTCGCGAATGTTTTCAGAAAAGAAATACGATGTTTTAATAAATGTATTATATATAGTAATATGTTTTAATCGCGAAAAAAAATTTATAACGGTTTTAGGCTTGCTACGGGTTTCGGAGCAACCACTCCCATTCCCTAGCGCCGGTCTCGGCTCAATAATTTGGGTCGTGACAATTGTGGTATCAGAGCAGTTGGTCCAGTTACCTCTGCTAATATGTGTTTTGTTAGTTAAGTGATCTAGGAACTACTGCAGCTATAGAGTTGAGTTCTGTCTGATCCAAGTAGTTTGCATTGTTGTTTTGCGATAAGTATAATTGATTGGTTTGTGAAATACTTGTTTGTTTCTGTGACATACATATATGAGGTGCATATGCATATTTTATTTGTGGTAGGATATGCTTATGCGACATGCATATCCAGATGGAATTTCAGGGAGATGCAATGCCCCCTATGACTAGAATATAGTCGATGTTACTATGACTTGATAGTAACACGTATGAGGTTGGCATTGAATAACGCCAATATGTTGTCGAATTCGATCGATCGAAGCGTCAAAAATAGAATGAAGAAGGAATGCAAAGTTATTAAAGTTGAAGAACTTTCTGGATACAGGGTTTAAAGGTTTAGAGAACTTACAAAACTCAAAGTTTACAACTTTTACAAGTTGTTTTGTTTAAACGATTTTGAAAGCATAATTGTGCCTAGACCCGAGATAGTCATTGATAAATGCCACGACATTGATAGGAGTGCATCACTACATACACTGCTAATGAAAAGAACCATAAATGAATACATGCATTAATAGTACATGCATCATATGCATTATGTTCAGACGAAAAGGTGAGATGTGGCAACTCTTTGGGGATGAGAGACGTCATCACCCTAGTGCACAATTTTGCTAAGATTTAAATGAAATTTCGATTTACATTTCAAAATGAGATGTTTTGTTTGAAAGAGTTTTCAAGGAGTTTTGTTTTTATGTAAGTATACCTAGACCAAAACTCTGTAACGGAAGTGAAGTGCTCGCGAACAAGCTGCGATCAAGACCATGAAGCGAATGAATACGTATAATTGCGAGAACATAGAAGTTATGCTTTTAGGATATGAACTTAGTCTTGAGTTAACGAGCTAGAATATAGCTAAAAATCACAGATGTATTGGAAAGTAATGCATACCCGATTAGTGGTAAGCAAGAAAGTAAGTATCTCTTTGACGAGATGTCAAAGACATTAAATTATGATATAAGAGAAGAAGAATATAAGAAGAAATAATCAAAAGATTGACGGATGCGTATCATAGTGTAAGGAACATGCATAGTTTACTATGCATCGACGTGATAAGCTATTGATATGAGCTACGAATCGTGAAGGTTAGTAAAACTGTGATAACTTCTTATTGGACCGTTGGATCAAGTTCTTACTGGGACACGATGTCCCTAAGATGGTTACCTAAGTATTAACCATTGCGATCGTTAAATCGAGAACGTGAAGTAGATTTCATAAGAGTATCGATGATGGATGTGTGAATGGTATAAAGTATGGAATTGGATCAATTAAGTATAGCTAACAACAAGCTCGTATAGAATTTAATGATTTGAGAAGTATGATAAGAAAGATCAAGAGGTAAACAATAAGAGTGGCAATAAGTGAATTAGGAATTGGAATTTCCATCACAAGATTGCAATTATGAAGCGGATTAGTAAACCAAGGAAGATATAAACGTAATGAACGTATGTGGAGTGTAGGGTCTCAAGCTTCAAGCTCGAATGATAAAAAGGTGAAATGCATAGTGCGATCGACTTGGAGAATTAATAGTAATCCGTTAGTAAAGACGTAAACACTATATGAAGAATTAAGATACATTATATAACATGAATGTGTTTCGTATGTGATTGAAATTTCAAGCATTGAAATGCGTGAAAGAATGTAAAGAAGAGACTTAATGTCAGAACTGGGCTATACTAAAGAAAGTAACATCTTATAGATCGAAATATGAGACAAGAGGTAGAAGTAAGATACCTACAAGAGAGTACCCATGTGGAAGGAGGGATGAGGTATGTATAATAAGATATAAGGATTCAAAAGCAGGTCATGGATAATAATTTAAGAAAGTACGGATAACCTGCGTATGTCGCAAGGAACTCGATAAGAGTGATCGAGGAAAGGAAAAGAGAAAGTCACGTGAAAAGTAGGCAAGAAGATAAATGAACTAAACTTTATGTAGTCGTTATACATAAAGACAAAGATAAATAAAGATAACACGAGTATGTGATTAACACTACTGACAGTCATGACGCCAGTGCAAATGTGATAAGACGATACATATGTGATCGAGAACGCACTACGTTGAGAGATTTAGGCAAAGTAAGTTACAACTCCTCATTAATGATCGATGTTGTGAGCTAAAGGAAGAAATACACGATATACGAGACGTAATGAAGAGTGCAACAGAAGATGATCAAGGAGCGCGATAAGAGCATGGCTATGAAACAAAAGAAGGATATCATAAGGTAGTAGCATTAAGACTATTAGTCATACTGGTTAACTAAGAACAAGAAGTTAAAGAAGAAACATGAAGAAAATTTTCTATGGTATAGATATGGAAATGAAGTAACGAGTGAATACAATACGACAGTGGATAGTAAGGAGTAAACCTCACACCACGATATGAAAAAGCAGAAATAAATATGAGAAAGAGTTAGATTATCATGATGAATAAGACAATTGATGTCAACAGGACAGTAGCAGAAAGAAGATTATAGTTAAGGCGATATAAGAAAATGAACAAACAATTAAAGACAAGTATAACTCGAAAGTTACTACGGAAGGTATATATTGATGTTCCAAAAGATGGATCATAAGAAGACGAATAGTGAGAAACTCGCTAAGGGGAGAATGATATTGAAAGAAGATTGAAATGGAAAGAATATAAAGTACCAAATGTAGCAATAAGGATTCGGGTATAGGAATGGTCACAAGTTTACTAGGAATAACTATGTTTGCGATAAGGATAGACAAGGATCTCCACGAGGATATGAAGGTGTACTTGAATAGATAAAGAACGAGAAAACGAGTTTGAAGATCAATGAAAGTATACACGATACGCGATAAAGAAAGACGATAACAGTGACGATACTGTTAAAGGCAATACATGGCGATAAAACCTAAAAGAATTAAGAATTTTCATTGGAAATGAATAAACGATGTACATTGAACAAATCAGGAGTAGAGCTCCAACGCGGCGACAATTGTTGTCCCACTAGTATGAAGATCGTATACATAGCAGCTACGCTCGAACCAAGAAGGTTCACAAAGAGATTAAACATCTCTTTCTTATAGGATATTAAGCAGTAATGTGCCAGTGTCTGTGGTATAAAGAAACATCACGTAAGACTAACAATCTTTAAAAGATGTTAGCAATGATCGTAAAATAGAATAGAGGACGGAATAACAAAGACAGTTATCCAAGAATGTAACGAATGAGAGATGAAACATATTGATGTAAAGTAAGAAGAGATAAGAAATTTCAACATTTAGTGCATTGCATTTAGGGACAAGGAAGTAAGTCAACAAGGATACGACAAAGGAAGCAGTACATAAGGTACAAAAATATAAAAAGAAGAAGATCAAGTAAGTCCCTGCAGGGAAAGCAGAGACATTATAAGGATGCATCATGAGAAACATCTCATTGATAACCATTGATAGACTACGATAGCAAAGGATGAAATTGCATAAGGTAAGCATATAAGACCTACGGGGATCCCAGCCCCAAAATAAATATCAATTAAATGATGGTAAGAGTATTGCGAAAGAGACTACATAAGGAGTGAAGTACAAGTCATTTGAGTGTTTACATCACTCAACAAGGAACGATGATAGGATTAGATATATTGGAGAAATGTAAGGAGTTAAGAACGAAAAGTCGTAAATGCAAATTAGTGAGTTGTCTACATCAATCAGTGACAAATAAGAAATTGAGCGACGAGTATTATTACCTTTAGTGAAAAGACATCATTAAGACAAACTATCATTGGACTTCAGTCATAAACTGAAAGTCCAATTACAAGGACAAGAGCCTATAGTATTGCATGTTAAACAAAGAACAGATGAAAGAGTCATGTATATAAGATCAAAGCGAAAAGGTTAAAGATGAGGGATCACGAGGCATCAAAATACACCTGACATCACGATAGAGGAAGGTAGTAACATGAAGATCGTCAATGACGAATGACGTTATGGTACAAGAAGCAGATAGCT
This sequence comes from Mercurialis annua, assembly GCF_937616625.2. NCBI lineage: Eukaryota > Viridiplantae > Streptophyta > Magnoliopsida > Malpighiales > Euphorbiaceae > Mercurialis > Mercurialis annua. The sequence continues at coordinate 13,372,915 of NC_065574.1, forward strand.
GGAATGATAATTCCACGCACTAATAAGCGTGGTGAAGTGAACATGGTGTACTTATTATGAAGAGAGTTCAAGATGTTAATGATTTAAGATAAGTTAAGAAAGTGTATGAAAATTCGAGGACGAATTTTTATAAGGGGGGAAGAATGTAATACCCCAAAATATTTAAGTATTTAATTGGACCACGTGTCCAGTGTTAAGTCGCTAGAATGGCGATATCAGAAAGATTTCCGAGAAATTAGGATAAATATTAAATTTTAGCAGGACGGACTCGAAAGGATTATTGTGAAAGATTTAATATTATATTTCAGTTCTAAAAGTTGGAATTAGAATTGGAAAAGAAAAATACTAAGAAAGTTGCAAAATAAAGTAGAGGGACTAAAATGGTAATTTAACCATATAAAACCCGAAGGGATATTATTTCGCCAAGGTCCGCGAAATGTTTAATAGTATATGTGGTAAAAGTTTTGGGTCAATCGGAGACCTTTTAAAATTTTGACGCGGATGCGTTTTGGGCTAAATTGTCACTTTTAAGAAATTTAAGGGCTAAAGTGTAAATTAGCCAATTAAGTCTCGAGAATAGTAGTTAAAAGATTATTGACGGAAAATAATAATTTTGAGTTAGTATTATTTATATGAATATAAATAATACGAAAGCAATCGAGTTAAAAGAATAATTTAACCATTTGGTTAAATTAGAAAGTTTAAAAGAGAAATGGTTTAAGTTAAAGAAATGAAGGATCAAAATGGACAATTAGCCAAGATATATATAATAACTTTCCTTAAGAGTAAGGAAAGGAAGTGATGATCAGAGGAAGCGAAAGTTACAGAAGCTTTCGACGATCGGTTACGATCCGTCGCCGTTTCGCCGTTTCTCGTCCAAATCGCGAGTTCTTTATATCGATTCGTTCAGAATTCGATTCTCTATCATCGCTAAGCTTCAAATCGAGGTAAGCTTGACGTTTTTATTATGAGAATTGATAAATAAGGGGTATTTTGTTTTAACGAATTAAACGAATCGTAATCGCGTTTCTATTGGCGTTTTTGATGATATTTGAGATGGTTATTAATGGAAATCGTACTAGAATCGACTTTGGACATTTAAGCACGTCGAAATTGGCCCGGGGAATGAACCCCGGGGCTGCACATCGGCAGTCATTTGCTGCACGAACGTGCAGTACACGTTCGTGTAGTATACTGCACGAACGTGCAGTACACGTTCGTGTAGCAGACTGCACGAACGTGCAGTACACGTTCGTGTAGTACACTACACGAACGTGGAGCACACGAACGTGCAGCGTACTGCACGAACGTACGCTGCACGAACGTGCAGTACACTGCTGCACGAACGTGCAGTCCTTCGTTAGCGGGAATTGACGATTTTGGCTTCCAGAGCCCTGACGCGACACAGAAACTCGATTTCAGACAATTTCAAGTCGTGTAATCAATCGGGATTCGATTGAATATCAAAACGTTAACTAGGACGTTTAAAAGAAAAGCGTGATTAAGAGATTATTAAAGTTAAGAACCGTGTTAGAGATACGATTGTGTTAACCTAAGTTTATAACTTAGGAGTTTGAATACTAAGTCAACGTTTATGGATTAAACGTATAGGTAACTCGATTAAGTAACTGACGTACCGACAAGCTATCAAGCCAGTTAGCGGGAGTGGATACTTGATTGGACAACGCATGGAGCTTACGCTTGCGGGATTATAATAATGCAGTTTTGGATAGCGGTCACTGTGAGTGGCAATTTACTTTCGCGTATTATTAGTATAAAAGTTATCTTCATATATATACGTATATTGTTTATACGCATCGCATTACCTATAATTGATTGAAATGTTATATGTTTACTTAATTTCTATATACGAGAACTAGTATGCGATCCGAAGAAACTAGCTACCTATTGGGTGTCAATAGGCTGTGTGATCACCAGTACCGAGTCGGTCTAGTATGTTTGCATATGAGTGATGAATTGATATAACTCAGCTGGAAGCTGATGATGAATATGATATTTACGATTGGGTTATGATTTAGATACGCAGAGTGAACTCGGCTACGGTGTAGCCTGGAAGTCCCCGTATCTAGTGGCTGGGCCACTAGCGAGTTGGACTCGCAATTGATAATTATGATTGGGTTGAATATATATGATTATTCGAGAGATGTGTCGCATGCTAGGATATTAGTTTCGTACGGATCAAATACATGTTATATGTTTTACAATATCGTTTTCTTAAAATGCGATGTTGTGTCTTTAATGTAATACTGTTAGTAAATGCAAACTCACTCAGTATTTCCCAAATACTGACCCCTCACTTTGATGTTTGCAGGTAGTGGAAGTCGGATCAGACAAACCATCTCCTTTGTGTTGGCAGCCTTTTGGCTTACACAAAGTATGAGTTTTATAGAGCTGCAGTAGTCAATAGGTGTCAGTATAAGATTTATGATTTAATTCCAAACGGTATTGGAAAAATAAACTCTGATATAGTTTTATATAAGTTGTTTATAAAGATGGTGTTTTATCCGTTTGAATTGTGTACCAATTGCCTTAAGAGGAATTGGTTATGTTTGTGATCAGAAACAGGGCGGTGCTGGATATGAGATATCGCTCGGTAAGACCCTGGTTTCTAAGAATGTGTTCGCGAATGTTTTCAGAAAAGAAATACGATGTTTTAATAAATGTATTATATATAGTAATATGTTTTAATCGCGAAAAAAAATTTATAACGGTTTTAGGCTTGCTACGGGTTTCGGAGCAACCACTCCCATTCCCTAGCGCCGGTCTCGGCTCAATAATTTGGGTCGTGACAGTGAGGGTGCTATTGAAAAAAATTAAAAGGTCGGTAGTTTTTTAAATTTTTTTGCCAACAATGTAACAGTTTTCAATAACAAAATAGCAATGAACTTGTTTGTTCTCTCCGATTAGAAATCACACGCTAATAGTGTCACGCCAAACCATCATTCACTCTAAATTGGATTACAAGATGTGGAAGAGAGATTTTAGACAAAAAAAAAATAATACAATTCTTTCTTATTTAGCTCAACTTTTATTAAAAAAAATTATTAGTAATATATAACAGGTCAATCATATTCGACCGTATATTAATTTATCATTTTTAATTTTTTAATCATCTTGATTCTTTTTGTTATTGATAAGGTGGCGCATTAATTATTATTTTATATTATGATAGATTACTTAAATAGTTAATTATGTCTAAATTCATCAAGTAGGTACTTGATAGTAGAACATTTAAATTTATTAAGGAGTTATATTCAAATTATCCCTAGTTGTAATAGTAAATTAGGACTACTATGTGAATTATTAAGTCAAACAATGTGCGTTATATAAACACTGAAAGACCCATCATGAGACTACTACATAGACGAACCGGTCTCGAGTTTCATGGAAGTGGAGAATACTACAAAAATAAAACATTAGATGAACAAGTCTCAACTTCCATGGAAGAGGAGATGTGGTGTTTGTCTTCCATGTAATTTGTCTTTCTCCATAGAAGATGAATCTAATAGCGAGGGCGGCGGCAGGTTTGAGGAAGACGGTAACGGAGTCGGAGACGTTTTAAATAAATTTTTTTCTGGCATAATTTTTTTTCGTTGAAGAATAAATCCTAGGGATCTTTCAAAAAGATGAATAAATCCTACCTAGGATCTGTTCAAAACGCTAAACCACAAGGATCTATTCAAAACGAAAAATAGATCCCACCTTACTTCGTTTTGAAGAACATATCCCATGTGGGATCTGTTCATCAATGGTGGTGGCCGCCGGAATTTTTTTCCGGTGCGCGGGTTAGTTTGGTATCCGGAGTTAAAAAAATTGGCGTCAATGGCGGAGTTGACGGCGGTTTCCGGCGGGTTTTGCGGTTTTCAGTGGAAATGAGGGGGTAAAATGATCCAATTTTGTAAATTTTACGTGGTGGGTGGGTGGGGGGGGGGTTGTGTTTTTTTTATCCACTTTTACGAACTTGAGTTTATTTGATTTTTTATATCTCAGGGGAGTTTTTGATACTTTACTCATAATTGATTTACAGATTGACCAAATAACTGTTAGCTACAAATTACTTCTGCAAAACAAATTGGAACTGCCCAAAATGAAAATGTTCAAGCATCCAAAATATTTAGCTAACAATCACCCATGGCCCCTGACTTTTAGGGATACGTGCACAAAACTCCATGAAGTTTAAAAACAGGCACTAAACCCCCTGATCTTTGTGGCGGTGCTCACCACGGTCCTTATGGATGAAAATATCCATGCGTCGTCTTTTGTTTGGCGGCTCTCTTTTAAAACAAAAAAAAATTGATAGCGCCATGTGTCAGTTGACACGTCTTAGACAAAAAAAATACCCAAAACACCCCTAAATATAATATCTAATTAAATTAAAAAACCCAACCCAAAATCCAACCGCCCATTCAAACCCAAACCGCCACCGATCTAACCACCGCCGCCGGAAAATTTTCTGTTCATCTTCTCCGAGTGAATGATGACCGGAAAATTTTTCGGTCATCCAAAGATGGTGGATCTATTCATGAAACAGATCCACCATCGGATCTGTTCTTGGAATAGATCCATCGAGGATCTAGGATCTGTCCCAAGAACAGATCCGCGCGGATCTGTTACAAGAATGGATGTGTTTCAAGAACAGATCCACCATCTTTAAATGACCGGAAAATTTTCCGGTCATCATTCGTTTGGAGAAGATGACCGGAAAATTTTCCGCCAGTGGTTGGGTGATGGTGGTTGGTTGAGTTAGTTGTGGTTAATCGATTGGTTTAGATTAGATTGAGTTGTTTTTTTTTTGTCCTTTTTTAAATTAAATTAGGGGTATTTTGGGTGTTTGAAATTTTTATGGTATTTTGATGACGTGGTAGCTGATGTGGCGCCGAAGTTTTTTTTTTTAAGACTGACAGTTGACTGAAAAAGACGGCGCCAAGGGTATTTTGGTCGTATTTGGGATTTTGTGAGCGCCGCCACAAAGATCAGAGGGTTTGGTGCCCATTTTAAAACTTCAGGAGATTTTGTGCACGTACCCCTAAAGATCAGGGTCCATGGGTGATTAATAGTCAAAATATTCCATCTTTTCAACTTTTTTTTCTGTTTATTTTTAAACCTTCAAAATCATCAAATATTTTCTATTTTCATTTTTTTCAATTTTAATTGTACCAATTTTTTTTTAATTGGAGGTTTTTTTGCTTAAGAAAAAGTCAATTTTTTTATTTGACATATAGCCTCAATTTTAGTACTTTTTAAAATTTTAAAATTTTATTTTTATCATGTGTCAAATATGGACATATCAGAACCATTTTGAAAGTGGAAAATTTTCAATTTCAAAAAATAAATATCACTAAAATTAAAAATTGAGAAACAGAACAAAATCTAAATTTTTTAAAATTTGAGATATAAATAAAAAATCAAAAAATGAAATTTTTTTAAATGATTAAACTAAAAGGAAATTAAGCTTGTACGCTTTTTTAGAAATTTTTACAAAAACACATATCACTTTTTTTTTGCAAAAATATGTTTTTTAACTTCTTTATTTGTAGAAATATGCTCTTTTCCAAATTTACCAATAATCTACCAAAAATGTACCTTCGCAAAAAAAAAAACATTCTTTCAAAAGAAACAATCAAAACGTATTTTTGCAAAGAGTTAACTGAAAATATAATAAAACCTTAACCTAAATGAAAATGTTGGTATATTTTGAATCCGTCAACCGTAACAATATAATAAAGAATTTAACTTGCCATTCTTACCACTACTATAAAATGTTGAAAACTGGAAACTGGAAACTAAAAATATCAATTTATAAAACAATGTTAAAATAACAGAAAATTCATATCCTTAACTATTAAGATAATATTTCAATTTAGCCAAATTACATCAAAAATTCAAACCTTTAAATCAAAATTGGACCACAAAAAATATGATGTTGTAGATATATGATTATACAATCTTTGAAAGAAATATGATATTATGCTTTCCGGAAAAGAAATTGACTAAAATTAATCTGATTTTCCTAATTTGACTTTTATAATACTATTGAAAAGAATGGGCTAGATTTATAAAATTGACATGCCAACAACTTGCATTGCATAGTTGGATACATTAAATTGTACGAAATCAAAAGACCAAGTTTGACACTGAAATTATTTTAAACCTAACAAATTTTACATGTGAATGACAATTAAACTATGCAACAAATAAAATACCCGCTCGAAGTGTTACACATATGGAGCATATATGGAGGCCAACAGTAGACTAAAGATATGTTTGCTTCAGACGAGCTCATTTAAATATCGGAACCACTAAAAGGCTGTCCTAAACAAAAATAAGAAGAAATTCACTCAAATGCAACAATTTAATTCACCTTCGTAGGTATCCTATGTTGAGAACGAATAATACATCATATGTGTTAGAGGAAGACCGAGCATATAGGTGATAACGATAACAAAATCCCCAGGCAGTTCTTTTTGATATGCAATGATCACAATCATAGCGTAGAAGTTAGCGTGTAAATATACTTAGCTGCTGATGTAAGTTGAAGGCAAAATTTGGTAACAATTAGTGCTGGAGAGCTTGTAACGATTGCAGCTACCTCCTTGATGTTATCCGGGATGAAATAATGCTCAAATCTGATAAACCCAAGAATAACTAATCATGTCATCCGTTTTTGTCTGATCAAACTAGTTTGTAACTCTTTAAAAGACCTGTTGATTAAGATAGAAAAGTACTTATGAATTTTGATATTAAAGAGAACATGAAATTAACAAACTATGCCATTGATAATTAGTAAATCGCTGTAGGCTAAAGTTAAACCCAGTCCTGTATTATACCATTTTTGTTCAGGAAGTCCATGTACCTTTTTTTTTGTTCTACGAGTCCCTTTACTTGCCTCGTTTTCGATTTTCATGTCCTTTTTTAGTTTTTTACAGTCCCTCTACTTACAATTTAGAGGGCATAAAAATCAAAAATTAGGTAAGTAGAGGGACTGGATGAACTAAAAATTTGTCCACGGACTTCCTAACAAAAATGGTATAGTACAGGGGCCTCCGGATGCATTTTTCCATAGTTGTATCGCCAAATTACACTCTAAAAAGGAGATGCAAATATCGATAAAGCAACTGATGTTACCTGTCATCAGCTAAAATCAAGCATCTTCAATACCCAGCTGTCTCAATGAATCTGGACCAACAAGGAACACACGTCTTTTTGTTTGATATCGGAAAACAACTATTCCCTTGTATGATGTCCTCGGTATTCCATCCTAAAAACATTAAAGACAGCATGCTAGGTTACCAGAGCGCAAATAGGAAAAGAACTTTAAATTGGAGGTCAATTTACTAGAAATAGAATTCATCCAGAATTTGCATAAACAAAAAAAGTAGAGGGGTAAGAGAGAAATTTTTTACTAATCTTTTACCTTTAATTGGCATGATGTTAAAATAAGATCTCTGTTCATTTATTTATGTTCAATCCCAAAAACCGTAATCAATGTTCAATTTTGAAGATCAAATTGATAACTAAAAGCATTAAACATAAAAACTTGACCGTGAAGTCATTGAGCCATATGATTTAATAATTTGTGCATCTTTCATCATGAGCAAGAGCTAACAAACAGCAAGTACCTTCCATTCTTCAAAAATACCAAATTGGCGTGCAATGATCTCAAAGTCTGCTTGGTTGTTGTACTGAATACGTACATCCCCTTCAATGTTATAAGCTTTCAAAACAACATCATTTCCGTGAACGGGCTTAGCATTTCTCAATGTGTTGGCATAATATGTTGGAAACTTTTCCTAAGAAGAGCAATACATAGTTTCTTAAACAGAACTAAATAATGGTATCCTTTGATTTTTAATCAAATAACAAGTCTATTACCTCCATCAGGTAGCTCAAATCTATTGACTTCCAGTTAACCTTTTGAAAGAAGATGAAAAGCCAAACATCTCTTATCACTTGAAAAAGATGAATTTATTAGACATAAGAAAATGAATAGAAATTGGTAAATACCCGGACATCATTCAACTTAATTGGCTCAAGGTACTGTTTGAAAAACTGCCCCATACTAGAACCCTGCAATTAGCAATCAATAATTCAAATAGTGAGACAATGATGCTATATTTGCAAGCCAACTTGCTGCAATGACCTTTAATTTACGGCATAAGTCATGATAAAAAAATAAGTATTATTGTTATTTAAAGGACATGAACTACTTTGAGAGTCAATGACAATCTAGCATTGTGAAAGAAGTCAGAACTTCGGGGGTCTGGAAATTCAATCTTTATTAACATTCACACTTATATTAAATAACGCACAGGTATAACTGTAATACACAAGCCTGAGTCCAATACATTGCAATAAGAAATACACTCAAGATGTTCATGGATAACATACATGCTCACCGAAGTTATAAGTCCTGCATACTTCTGGACGAATAAATTGCCGACCTTTGTGATTCTCCTTTAACCTTAACCAGTCATCCCAGTAAGTGGAGTTTTGTCAAGGAGAACATTAGAAAAAATACATTAAGTCACATCAATAAGTTTGATCTAAGAAACATAAAATATTACAGAAAAACTGAAAGGATATGCTTTTGGCCATTTAGGGGATAGTTCATCCCATATTGATCTAGTAAGCATCCATCCCAGTCCAGGAAAGAAATCTGATCGGTAAAGTGCATCTGCAGAATGCATGGCATAGAAGATCCGACAAAAAAAAAAGCAACTACGTGTTATTCTTGAATTACAATGTTCCAAACAATGACTGCCGAAGCTCATTGCAAGCGGAATTTATCATTACATGAATAGGAGAATACAATTTAGAAAGATGAGAAATGACACCATATGCCTTGAGAACAAATGTAACAAAAATTAAGATGTTGAGATCAACAGCATAGTGCAAATGAAACTACGTCCCTCTCATACAACCAAACCCCTATTAATCTATCTATATTTGCGTGAGTGAATAGCAAAACTGTAGCTACCACCCATGATTTTTTTTGTCAAAGATGGTAATCGACTCTTTAAAGTCTCAATTGTTAGTTGTTAATTACGGAGGCGGGGTTCGAACCCACAACCTCTCAATGCACTTAGAGATGCCTTAGCCATCCAAGCTAGGCCCACATTGGCGCTACCACCCATGATCAATAGAAAAAGAGGGTGAACTACACTACCAAGTCATGTCAACAAGGGCAACCTTCATCAAAAGTGCCAAATCGATAGTAGTTTGTGTATTAAAGGAATAACTGACAGGAGACTGAATATAGAAGGTATTACAACTATGATCACTATTGCTTAACACATACAAATGCTTTCACACAAAAGAAAGGTGCTTCTCATTTATGCACAAAAAAAAAATGAAACTTTTACCAGTTGTACATTTAGAACAAGATTAACAAAAGAAAAAAAACTTACAAGGATCATACACAAACTGCTTTTGTCCATTGTCATTCCATGAGGAAACAGCCATGATGGACCTATAACATCAAATTCCGATTGAGAAACAAATTAACACTAGCAAAGTCAATCTCCGATTCTCCAACTTTATTCTAATGAAATTTAATACATCTTGGACTGCAGAGAACTTACTTATCCTTGTCAAGGAGAGCGGCCGCAGCCTCAAAGTAATCAAAAAAATCAGGGGCAATCTCCATATCATCTGTGTTGAAAGTAAAATTGTAACATCTCTCTTACCTAGGAAAATAAATACAAGGTTTCATGGATAATATCTACCTTCAAGTATGATCACTCTGCTAAAATTGTGCTTGTAGAATAATTGATCCAATGCCCATTTGTAATGACCTAGGCAACGAAACCATTTGAGTGCATGGAATTTCTAATAATCAACATATATGAAGAAAGCATTCCTTACTTGCAATCTTGTAGTATGCAATCAACTCTCCAGGCCTATCTGGATGCACAGGTTCAGAATCTATGTGCTGCAATCAAAAGATCGACTCTGCTGTTAAGAAATTCAAAAGGACATGTTTCATAAAATTAGAAACTCTTTTCGATCGAAAAATTTATTCTGTAACCTTATGAGAATTTTCTTAACTATTTAACGGAAAGACGAACTCAAAGTTTTTATGTGCATCTATCAGCAAGCCAAAAGCATCCCATTCTTTGTTCCCCAAGTTTTGATACTTCCAGGAAAACCATTTAAGACACTATAAATTTGCAAAATCATCTATGACGTTTATCAATTGCACAAGTGGCTTCTTGCTACTCAGGCATGAGATGATCCACATGTACCACTTCTTGGAGCAGCAACCATTAAAAAAAAGGAGTCCACGTTTACTCATTTTCATAATATGTATCTTCTTATAGATTTTGTAAACCAAATAAATAAGTGAAGTTCCTAACTCTCACTTTTTTCCATTGACTCTGAAATTGGTGGAAAACAATGTCTTTTTTGAGAAGGTATTGATAGCGTAGTAAAGAATAAGTGAGAGATTAGATAATGGAATAGCCGAATGCTATGGAAATTGAACTGTGGACCAGCAATCATATGCCAGTCCTCCCCAAGAAAGAGGCAGCTGCGGTCGAACTCTAATTCTGAAAATAAGTCGGGGCAAATTAAATTGTTATTTAGATTAACTAAATGTCGAAATATTTGGATTGGAAGGAATTCCAATGCTGGTACTGAATATTGAGCAATTGCAGTTCCAAATAGAAAAAGAGCAAGACACGTAGTAGGATGAGTAGATGACATGGGAAGAAGTAATGAGAAAGTTTTTAGGACCCTAATTGCTGCTAATGGTATAGCTCTAAATCGAGTGACATGGAGGAACTGATCCAAATATAGTAGGGTTAAAGTTTAGTTGGGATTCAGAATATTACAGTGTTATTAGAAATCTCTTATGACAACGTTACATTAAAAAAAAGAGCAAATTATGCTAAGGTCCCTGAGGTATACCATAATTGACAGTCTGGTACCTCTTGTTTCAAAAGTTTACTTAATAGTCCCTCAGTTTTAATTCCGTTAACTATTAGGTCCCTCCGTTAATTTCGACATTTATTTTCAAACTATTTGCTACCCCACCTTTAGTTTTGTGAACGATTTGGTCCCTCATTTTTAATTATATTAAAAGATTTGGTCCCTCACTTTTAAACGCTTTAGTACCCGAGTTTCAATCCGTTAAACGATTTAGTCCCTCAAATTAACAGAAGGATCTCTGAGTTAACAGAATTAAAACTGAGGGACCATTAAGTAGACTTTTGAAACAAAGGGTACCAAACTGTTACTTATGGTATACTTCAGGGACCTTTAAGTAATTTGCTCTTAAAAAAATGAAAAGGAAATACACAACAAAGTCTGCAGCAACAGCATGGGTTATCAGAAGAGAGGCTTTTGTATGCAACACACTACTCAACTCAACAAAACTTTCAAGTTCAAATTCACTAAGATTTAATTGGATTGGGTTTATGAATTCTCCATACCAATGAATACAGAGCAATAATTTAGAGACATCCAATAAAACTCCAGAAATTTCATTCTAAAGTTATGCCTTTTCTTCTTCATCTTTGCAAAGAGGAACATACTCAATGTTCCTCTTTCCACACTGCACAAAGCCGAACCAACTCAATTATTACTCTTGTGTATTTATTCTTAAAGAGTGCCATCCTATTTTCATATGCACACACTCACTTCTTACCTAGTCCTTATTATTCCACTCATCTACTTTGGCAGAATCATCTTTGTCATAAATAATTATCATGTTAGCCTTGGCCACCTAGCACTCATTGCCATACAGTATAGCAAAATGTTTAATTGACACAAATGCAAGACAATAAATCAGCTAAGCTAGTGACTGACATTCAACTCTTTGCACAACTTCTTATAAATTGTAATACTGACATCTTAACATCAGAAAAGAGTAAGAAAATAAAACACTTCTAGCATGTCCAGTAAATCAAAGCAATCGCATGCCAATAAATGAATAAAGAAAATTCAAATTCAAATGAGAAAAGTCACATTGGGATAAAATTGAATTAAAGTGAATTTTAAGGCAGTACGGAATCGAGTTTACCTGCATGTATAATAGCTGATCATAACTCATAGCCTTGCTTCTAACATCCTCATTAGATCCATCCTAAAGATTAGAGAAAATTACTAAATAAACCAAAGGAAACAACAGAAAATAAAATATAGCTAATACAAACTCATAGGATGTTCAGAAATTTTCTACGTTAAAAAATAGGTCAGAAATTTTCTAGATGAAATTAGAATCACTATTTGATGGTTAATAGGGCATCCCAAAGATGTTCAATTAGACAACAGCTCGACTTGGACAGGAAGCCCTCAGGTTTACTGGGCCAGAGGATTCATTACATGTCAGGAAAAGCCAAATTCAAGTATTGTGATATTGAAAAGCTATTTCACTACTGGGACAACAAACACTAGAATCTTCCTTAATGTGAAATATGAATAGGCTTAGGGTTTATTGTTAATAAAGTTTATCAAATGAGTTACTATATAGTCTCTACTCTCTAAAATATGTCAGTTAGAAAAGTTCTTAATTAATTATTTGACTACTCAAATATTAACTTTTGTCTCTGTTTAATATTTGCATTTATTAGGCTAAGGCCTGAAATTTCTGGGAAAAAAGATGTCCTTGTGGCTTCTAGGATTAGGAATAAACTGGTTCTGTTTAGTGTCTGTACTTCTGAAATTAGTTAAGCAATTCCCATGGTTTTTCTCTTCAAGATTTGTCCAAGCAGGTGAACTACTCCTACACCCCATCCTAAATTTCATCCATCTCACCTAAGTCCTATAAATATTATAGGCTGCATCTGTCACTGTTATATACAATACATCTAACAATAATACTATGTAAAACTCAGATAAAAAGACAAATTAAATCATGAATTACGATATAACATTTATAATATGTTTAAAAGAAATACCTGGGACACAAAAACTGGATACTTTGAAGACACAGAGCTTTGGTACCTGTTGAATTGCTGTTAGCTGAATTTCTAAATATGTGTCAAAGGAACAATCCCAGAAAAATGGAAGGCCCAGCAGGATACATACTTCAATACAGACTTAATAGTCCTTTCCAAATAATCAGCACGATTGCAAGCCATAATCACAACTGCTGCTACCGGTACCTGAGAATGAAAATGGAAAATTGGTTTGAAAAGTTAGAAAGAGCTTAACAATAAGGCAAAGGTGAACAAGCTTCAAATACTTTCCACAGTTATACCTTGTCAGCCACTTTTCGAAGGCCTTTTCCTGAAACATCAACAGCCAAGTCTCAACACATGAAACTAATACTGGAAAAAAGGAAGACACCCACATGGACAGAAAATGAACAAGAAATAATCAAATAAACAAAAATAATAAATAGTATCAAGGAATAAACAAGTACAAAATTTGATCGACGAATCAACCAAGTTGCTCCAGCTAAGCCCATAAAAATTGCAACATAGACTTTATTTTCTCTAAGAAAGAGTAAAGCTTTTAGGCTAAGTCCAAAACTCAAAGTGATTCTGAAAAAGCCCATTTTATTTAATGAAGGTACATGAATTGCCACTGGGAAACTAGGTACTTCGAACTCTATTATTTGTCTCATTTTCTAAAACATGAACAGCCACCAGATATTGTTTTAGTTCAAGAAATTAAATTAAAAATAACGAACAAAAGGACTTACTTTCAAGATCTTCAACAAGAGCCTTCAGCTGTCTACACTCTTCACCTTGACGTTTTCTTTCTTCTGAAATAATTATGGCAAGGTCTAAGCAAAGGAATTATTAAAAGTCTCTTTATCCACTTTCCAATTGGAGAAAAAATACACAAAAAGATTAAGGGTAACATTTTCTCTCTTAGCCTAGAAGAAGTTGCAAGCAAAAGGAAATACAATGCTGTATCTTCTTTTAAAGTTATTTTCTAAAAACCCATAGAATGCCATAGGCTACAAGTTCTAATATACTCTCTCCGTCCCAAATTGATGGCAATATCTAACTATAATGTCTTGGAAAGAAAAAAAACATAAATAGACAAAAATTACTACTACATAAAATAGGGCAAGTGTGGTATATTTTCATAAATTAACCCATTTTATCTAAAGAACCTAAATTTCTCAATACTTGTGTTTGTCCTAAACTGCATATCAAGTTAACTGTTTATCAATTTGGGACAAAGGGAGTAGCAAATAGTAGATGATTTAAAACAATGAGTCATGATATAACATTTTACATCTTACTGAGACTCAAACTTTCATCCAAATGAAATAAACAAAAAATGAAAATGAAATGAGTAAGAACACCTGGTAGTCTACTCAATGACTGTAGCAAGTCTCAAAAAAATTTCTTTATCTGCCAGGAAATAACTTTCAAATGACTCCATTCTATAACGCCCTAATTACAGTCTAGCAATCCTAATTTCTCGATAAGTTCCTCCGAAAACCATTTCCTTATTAGAGATACTAATGACAGAAAAATAAAAGGTCAAAAAATGAGCAGCAATGAAAAACCTTCAAGAGTCAAAATCCGTCCTTGCTGCGAACTTATTTGATCGATCAGCAACCGCATTTGACTTGTACAATGGCTTTCGGATTCAACCTGTAAATTAATAAAGGAAATAAATCAACTACTTAATTTTTTTTTTATCAATTTTTCATTTCAAATTTTCAAATTACAGAAAAACTGGAATCAAAACATCAATTAAGTTAAGAAAAAACGCACAGCAGAAGCTAGACGATCGGCGTACTCTGATTGCGTAGCAAAAAGCCTCATCTATTACACAAACAAAAAAATTTAAATTCAAAAATTATACATTAAATTAGGTTGACAGAAGAAAATAAACAAATCAAATGAATTTGCAGAGATATAAAATTACCTGAACGTAGAAGAAGGCAATGGCAGCAGGAATCAGAAGGCATCTAAAATCACACGATAATTTAGGCATCTTAATCTTATGATTAGAATTACTTAAACTATAATTTAGTAAAGTTTCATAACTGATTCACAGAGAAGGAGCAGCAAGCAAAGCAATGAGGAAAGTGAGTGAAGTTCACGCTTCTCTTTCTGTTTTTTCTTGTTAACTCCAAAATGAATAAATGAGCATTTCACCCCCTCAACTTAGCACGAAATATCAAACAAATACAGGTTTGTAAAGATATATCATTTGTATTTTAAACTTGTCCAAATGGTGTCAAATTCCCTCTTCCACGCTTTGACTCCCGAATTAAATACTCCTATTTTTTCATTGACTTAAGTAGCAATTTGCCCCCTTAACTTGTAAGCAATGAACAATTAACTCATAAATTAACTTTGTTGGCAAATCAATACATGAACTTGGTGATTATGGGCAATTAGCCCATTTTGGCAAATTAATTTACAAGTTAAGGGGGCAAATTGCCAATTGAATGAACTATTAACTTACAAATTGAGGGGGCAAATTGCCAAAATGGAGCAAATTACCCATAATCATCAAGTTCATGTACTGATTTGCACTCAAAGTTAATTTATGTGTTAATTGCCCATTGCTTACAAGTTGAGGGGCATATTGCCACTTAAGTCTTTTTTCATTTATCACTTCACAATTTCAAATATCTTTATAATTTTAAAATTTCATATATTATTTAAATTTTATTAAGCGCAAACAACAATTACAACAAGAGTCTGACTCAGACTCAATCAATCAGAAAGACTACAAACTTGCCAATTCTGATACAAACTCAAGTAGCTAACAGAATTACATCTATAGGAAAATAGTTTAAGCAGAACATCCTGCCTGATCCAATGATAAATCAACTCAGCGTCTAATCTTTCATTCTTAAAAATCACTCTATGTCTAGCTCTCCAGATATTGTATATAGTGCAGCAAAACATAACTCTTCTGATTTTGGTCAGCATGATGTTACCCCTTGCTTTCTTGCTGAACCATGAGCATTCTCTCCTCCAAGCGCAGACTTCTCTATTAATCAAACAATTCTGAATTTTTTTCTCAAACACCTTGTGAGACACGCAACACTCAAAGAATAAGTGCTTAGTGCTTTCTGCCTCTCTGCTACACATCACACACACATCAGTGTCAATGCAACCCCATCTTTTCAATTTAGTTCTAGTTCTTAGTTTCTGTCTGATTGCCAACTAGGAAATGAAACCGTGCCTTGAAATATTGCCTGGACTCCACATAATTCTCCATCAGCTAACATCACCATTTTGCACATTAAAGTACTCCCAAGCAGACTTTATTGAAAATTTACCAGAGCTATTGAGTTTCCATCTGATGCAATCATCTCTCTCTTCCTGCTATACATAATCTCTATAAGAGTCCAACTACATTACATTGACATAGTTTATGTTGTATATTTGATCTGTATCATATTCCAGGCTTCTTCACTTTGGTCATCAATGGATCAGGGAACTTCCAGCAACCCCTTCTCCAAAGATCCTTGACTTGAGCTTGCTTTGCTATATCAGAATCAGCAATTGAGATATTAGGATACATATCATTCAATGCTTTACCTCCAATCCATGGATCAAACTAGAAGGATATTTCCCCCTTCCCCAAAGTATACTCAAAACATTCTTTCATTCCATCTCTAACTTTGAGAATACTTCTCCAGCTCCAGCTAGCTACTGAGGGTATTGTAATACCCCAGAAGCTAAAAAACTTCAATTTGTTTCTAATCACCCACATAGCCCACAAGGACTTCCTCTCAGCAATTAAATCCCAGACATGTCTCATGATAGCCACTCTATTCCATAAGACCATGCTCTTGATCCCCAAACCACCCTCATACGTCTTTTTACACACTTCCTCCCAAGCTACTAGGCTGCCATTCTTAAATTCAGATGACCCTTTCCACAAAAATTCCTACAGATCCTCTCAACTTATCTAGTTATTGATAGAGGTAACAGGAACATTAAGCTCCAGTAGACTTGCAAGCTAAATAAAACAAAATATATCAGTTGCACTCTTCCAGCATAAGTCAAATGTTTGACAGTCCACCTTGATACTCTTCTTGTGATTTTCTCCACTAATCCATTACAATCTTCTTTGGTTAATCTTTTGTTGATCAAAGGAACTCCCAAATACTTTATGGGAAGGGTTCCCTCCTTAAAGCCAATCTTCTGCAAAACATTAGCCTTAATTCCCTCTTCCACCCCATTGAAGTAATACAACTTTTATTTGCATTCATTTCCAAACCAGTAACATCATGAAAATGATCCAAAACTTTGGAAATTTGATCCACACTGCTCATGTAGCATTTACAGAAGATGAACAAATCATCTGCAAAGCATTTACACTTTTTACATTCATTTTCTAAATCAAATTTTCCTAATCCTATTTTTATTTTTTACATTTCATTACAGCAGCCATCACTAATTCTAATAAATCAATTATAGCCGTTGTAGCCACTAGGACCATCGCTTGAATCGTCGTCGCTTGAACTGTCGTCGTTGCTTCTGGTTGACTCTCTATCAAAAAAGTTTGCTTTTTCTTATTATGGAAATCCTCCTTTGTTGATGGTGTTGTGTTCACAATAATCACAATTAATTTCTTTTTTCATTTGATTCTTTTGTTTATTCAACAAAAAAGAAACTTAAACACTCTTGATCACAGGTAATTTTTTTTTACAAAAGAAATTGTAACGATTGGTTCTTTTGTAATTTATGTTCCTTGATGTGAGTTTCAATTTTAATATTGAGTTTCAATTTATTTTGTCAAGTTGTGGGTTAAATTGATCCACTTTCACAAATTTGAACTTATTTGATATTTCGTGCCAAATTGAGGGTTTTTTTTTATCATTTACTCATTTTAATTGAATTGATTAGAATTTTAATTATAAATTTTTAATTTGAAATATAAAAATAGTAAATATTTGTACATTGTTGTTGCCTATTGTTTTCTATAGTTAAGTTTGTAATTGGTTTAAATGCACAAAAAATCAGCAACTTTCGCGTGTTTTTGGTATTTAACATAATCTTTTAATTTTGGCAAAAAAGTACATGAACTTTCAAAACTTTGCAATTAAAGACACGAGCACTATTTTGGATCTAAAACGGCACCATATTAGATTAAAACGGCGCCGTTTTGGATGTAAAATGACACTTTTTTCGAAAGAAAACACACGTGGTCTTAATTGCAAAAAATTGAAAAATTCATGTTAAATATGCCAAAATTAAAAGATTATGTTAAAAATTAAAAATACGCAGAAGTTTGTGATCTTTTGTACGTTTAAGCCTTTGTAATTTTAACTTTTACACATAAGTACCACAAAATTTAATTAATTAGAATTAGTTTAGTTGTATCTTTCATACTTAAGAATTTTTCCTTCACCTATATGAATGTAAAGAAGATATTTGTTTTACAAAAAGGATGGGCTAATGGACCCCATCATGCAAAGGATACATCCGCCACTGGTAATCCAAGTGTATATTTACCTTTTTTCCAATTTCAACTTTAAACATGAAATTCATGAGTATTTGGTATGTGGCTCCAACATTTTTCAGACTATTGCCTCATAGTAATATGTCCCCCTAGTTTATGAATGAGGTTTTTTATTAATCCTCCTCTTTTATGAGGATCTGGTGGTAGCCCTGAGTTGCATCCGCCGTGCTATTTATAAGCTATGTCCAATTGTCGAATCCACTAATTGATCGATATCTAGTAGTGGATAGCTATATTCAGGACATGCTTTGTTTAGATCTGTGTAGTCAACACACATTATATTCTTCCCATTCGCCTTCTTTACGATCACTACGTTGGAAATCCATTTAGAGTAGTGAATCCCCCCGACAAACTTTGTCTTTAGCAATTCATCCACCTCTTCTGATATTATTCTCTATTTTTATGTTGAGAATTTTCTTTTCTTTTGCTTTATTGCCGCTACCACTCCCGCCATATTGAGCTCATGGGTAATGACGTGAGGGCCAATCCAAATAAAATTCGAGGCCTTAGAGGCGAAGGTTCCCACATTTGTTCGTAGAACCGTCTTGGAATCTGCTCGTAGTTTTAGGGTTAGGTTCTTCCTAGTGTTGACTTTCTTCTTTTCTTCTAGCTTTAGCAGCAACATTCGCCTTTCTAGCTTGCATTCTTTTTCATCTATATCATGGTTCGAAAAAAATTCTATCGGTATCGACTAATGTAATTCTTCCACTAATAGATCATAGAATTTTGTAGCTATCTTTTGATCTCCTTTGATCATAATGACCCCTTTCTCAATCGGAAATTTCATGGTCAAAGCCCTTATGATGGTGGCTAAATCATGGAGAAAATATTTCCCTAAGATTCCATTATACGATAAATTTATATCCACCATAGTAAATAGTGTCACAGTCTTTTTATTTACTCCCTTCTCTAGTCTAACCATGATTGTCACTATACCTAGAGAGTTTATAGGCGGATCCCGAATCCCGAGAGTCGAACGGAAACCCCTTATATTTTCACGAAAAGTCATATTTAGTGAAAATATATTAAAAATAATCACCTCTTATATTTTCATATCATTTAAATTCACTTTTGAAAGTGTACGTGTTTTGAAAAAGAGTCACCAAAACTCCAAGAAGCAGGTGAGTTGGTAAGACATTCCCCTAATTTAAATGAGGTCGCTAGTTCGAACCGTACTCATGTATGCAGTCGTTGAAAATTTGGAGACAGATTTTTTCCTCCCGTAAGGGACCTACCCAGTTCGAGTAGGGATTAGTTTGAATGTGAAAGGTTTAAAAGTGTCGTCTCATAATTGGGACTTGTTCGGGACAACTCATAAAATTAGCAAAAACAAAAAAAAGTCACGAATAATCCAAATCTATTTAATGGGTATTTGATTCTGTAGGTTACTCAACTTTTATTTTGTAACAAAATAATCACTGAACTTAAAAACGCTACAAAGTAATCACCGAACTTTGTTTTTTGTAACACAGGGAAGTCACTCACTATATTCCGACTTATTTTTACTTATATGTAATTTTCTCTCCCCTTTTCTTTTCTTCTCTTTCCCTTCAAAACCCTAATTCATTCTCTCTCTCTCTCTCTCTCTCTCTCTCTCTCTCTCTCTCTCTCTCTCTCTCTCTCTCTCTCTCTCTCTCTTATCTTTCATGATTTATCTTCACTATTATTTTTTCACTGTTAGCCAACCAACCACCGCTCATTCTCCGCACCGCCGCGAGCTCCTGAACTCTGATGAGATCCTTCGCGCTAGCAGTCTTCACAACGCATACCACCATTCATTCTCTGTACCGCCGTAAGCTCCTTAACTCCGATGAGATCCTTCGCGCCAGAGTCTCCTCCACCCTTTTAATATCTCACTGCCGCTAGTCTTCTTCACTCCTTCAGCCATCTACAGCCGCCAATTTTTCTCTTCTGGCCGTCGCAAGATTCTGTCCAAGTCGCCATCCTCGCCTTAAACCACCAACCTTTTAATTTAAAATTTAATTAAGATATTTAAATATGTAATAATGTGAGATTTATTTTTCAGGTTAAATTTGCTTTAAATTAAGGCTACTTTCAGTGTTAGATTTATTGTTATATCATAGATCTGTGAGATATATAAATTATAAAGTTTGTTGCGGCGGATGACAGTGACTGATAATGTGGATAGTAGTAGTAGGATTGTAAAATATAGTTTATTTTATGAATTGTAACTTTTTAATATTTAAATTAATTATTTTGAAATATAAAATATTAGTGTTCATCTTCTCTGAATTTGGAATGTGAAGCAGGTTGATTAGTGATAGTAATGGTAATGTTGGATGGTGGTTTAAAATATATATTAGGATATAGATAAACAGAGAGTTTAATTAAATGGGAAGTTTAAACAAAACGGTGAGTTTTGGTTTTAAATGGAAAAAATGATTAGGCGCATGACATGGCTAATGGATGGGAGCAAGATGGAGGAGAGAGAAGGGGTTTAAAAATTCAGTTGTCCATCTAAGCAAAAATAAACCGGAATACAGTGGGTGACTTTCTTGTGTTACAAAAAAATAAAGTTTGTGACTGTTTATTTTAATCACAGCCAATTTATCCATATGTCTCTTGGTTGTGATAATAGCAATAATTCTTTTTATTTCTCTGCTGTTTACGGCAGCCCTAATCATACCAAGCGCAATGATTTATGGAGATATCTTTCTTCTCTTAATGTCGATTCTAATTGGCCTTGGCTTATCGCAGGAGATTTTAATGCTATCCTCAACTCGGAGGATAGGAGTGGAGGCTCTCGTAATAGGAGTGTTGGGTGTCTTTTTTTTCTCAATTTATGAATTCTAACGCTCTTTTGCAGCTTGAGTTTGTAGGTCCTGGATTCACTTGGCGGCGTGGCTCCCTTTTCAACGCCTTGACAGATGTGTTAGTAATGATAGCTGGTTACGCATGTTCCCGGATGCCATTACTCATCATCTTCCTCGGATTGCTTCGGATCACAGACCCATTCTTATCAAGTTGAATAATGATTTGCTTAGTAGCCATATTCAAAAGCCTTTTTCGTTTTCTTGCTTCTTGGATTACTCATAAGAATTTTATTGTTTTTGTTCAAGATTGCTGGAATAACAACAACTCTCTTACTGACAATGTGAGAGTTTTTTCTGATAATGTGCAGGTTTGGAACAGGGAAGTTTTCAGAAATATTTTTAAACAAAAAAGGGTTCTTATGGAAAGGATTAATGGTATTCAAAAGGCCTTAGAAAATCGCCATTCGAACTTCCTCTCTGATTTGGCAACTCAGCTTGAAAAAGATCTCAACGACATCCTTTTGAGAGAAGAATCTCTCTGGCTTCAAAAATCCCGTTGCAACTGGATTTTGCTTGGTGACAGAAATACCTCCTATTTCCATGCCAGAACTATCTCGAGACGGGAAAAAAATTGTATTTATTCTCTTAAGGATGCGGCTGGGAATTGGAGTAATGATGAGGACTCTCTCCGTTCTATGGTTGTCTCCTTCTTCATAGACCTCTATACCGAGGATGATGTAGCCAGACCTGTTTACTCGGTTCGTAATTGCTTCCCTTTGATGGAGGACAGTATGGTGTTAACGCTGAATAAAGAGATCACCCACAGTGATTGCCATCAAGCTCTTTTCCAAATGAATCCTTGGAAGGCGTCGGGTATTGATGGGATTCCTGCTGGGTTTTATCAAAATCAATGGAGCGTTGTTGGTCCGGTTCTCAGTGATATGGTTCTTAAAATTTTCAAGGATGGAGTTATGGATCCAGAGATCAACAAAACCTTGATTTCCCTTATTCCCAAGTCCAATACCCCTGAATCCATTAAGGATTTTCGCCCCATCAGCTTGTGTACTGTGGTGTACAAAATTGTTACTAAAATCATTACGAACAGACTCAAGCAAATCATGCCCCATATTGTTAGTCCTACTCAAGTTAGCTTTGTGGCGGGTCGTAACATCACGGAAAATATCATCATCGCTCAGGAAGTTGTTCATTCTATGCGCTCGAAGAAAGGCAAAGTTGGTTGGTTTGCCATTAAGGTGGATCTTGAAAAAGCTTATGACCGTCTCAACTGGAAGTTCATAGAGGACACCCTCCTTGATGCTGGCATTCCGAATCAGCTTATTCATGTGATTATGCATTGTGTCACTTCCTTGCATATGAACCTTCTCTGGAATGGGTATACCTCGCAAGATTTTAAGCCTTCTAGGGGTATCCGTCAAGGGGATCCTCTTTCGCCTTATATTTTTGTTTTATGCATGAAGCGCCTCTCCCGTCATATTGATTTATCTATTCATAATGGTAGATGGCAGCCCATTAAATTAAATAAAAATGGTCCTAATTTGTCTCATCTTTTCTTTGCAGATGACTTGGTTTTGTTCGGTAAAGCCAATGAGGTTCAAGGGCGCACTATCAAATCTATTAGACCCCGCCCCCTGTGAGTTGGATCAAAATTAACTCTGACGGCACTGTTCGGTCTCCGGCTAATGATGCATCTTCTGGCGGTTTAGCTCGTGATTGCAATGGAGATTGGATTTTTGGTTATAGCAGACACATTGGCAGATGTTCAGTTTTACATGCTGAGTTGTGGGGAGCTTACGACGGTCTCGAGATTGCTTGGTCGAAAGGTTTCAAGAATGTGATTCTTCACATGGACAGTAAGCTTGCTGTTGAAGCTTTATCGAATAATCCGCCGCATATCAATGCTAATTCTAGTTTGATTTCAAGCATTACTAGACTTATCCAAAGGGATTGGCAAGTGACTATTTGTCATACGTATAGGGAAAGCAACCGGTGTGCGGATTGGATGGCAAACTATAGTTTTTCCCTTCTCTTAGGGCGGAGTACTTTTGAGGTTATGCTGAGTGGAGTCTCTTGTTTGATTCTTGAAGATCTTGCTGGTGTTTCCATGCCCAGAATTTGTAGATTAGTTTAGTGTTGTTGTGGCCTTGGCCTATCTCCTTGATAAAGAAAACAAAAAAATAAAATTTGATGATTATTTTGTAGCGTTTTTAGTTTAGTGATCATTTTAATAAATTAGATAAATGGAGTGACCTATAAAATCAATTACCCCTATTTAATCCTATATTCGCAATTTCGCATAGATCCCACATAATACAACCCACTAATTTCACTAAAGTTAGATAACTTTAATCATGTAATAAAAATATATGCATGCCTTAATACCAGAGGTCCCAGCCGTTCTTTAATTCTTCTTAAGGATAAAGCTAGCTCCATTAAAGAAGCTCGAGGATAACGCCAAAATTAAACCCTTGGTATTATCGGAAGTCTCCATTTGGGATTTCTATAACATGTGCAATTGTTTTAGAAAGACCCAAGTCATTTTTGAGGAAGATTTGACTTTAAGTTTTGGACTATAGAATAAACCAACAAAATATAGTGTTCAAATGCTATACACACTAAATATGATTTTATTATCAAAAAAAAAACACTAAATATGATTTTACTAGATAGTAAATTTATTGTTTTAATAAATACTCTTCTCTTTTTAATTATCAAAAAAGTATTTAAAAAAATTATCTCAAATTATAACAAATATAAATGGTCAAATTTATTTAATATATAACTTTTATAAAAAAATAGAGGTAGATAAACTATAAAATTTAAATTAAATTAATTTAACGGTTTATTTTTATTAAAAAGAGACCAGATAGCTATCCACTTCGCGACATTAAAGTATGTCAACTATATGTATGGGAGATAGATTGTTCTTTAATTTTTAAATTAGTACAACAAATATAACTATTTTAATATTTCTTGCTAAATTTAAAGGTAAATTGATCTTCTGTCGCAGTGTTTTAAAAATCGAACCGGTGGCCGAACCGGTGAGACCACCGGTTTCTTGTTCAACCGGTTGAATCGGTTCAATGACCGGTTTAATAAATTTAAAAAAATCAAAAACAATATAATTCGCGGGTTTTTCACATCAATCCGGTCTAACCGATTTAACATCCAGTCTTTTACCGGTTCAATCCGGTTCAACTAAAAAATCCAGTTTTTTACAGTTTTAGACCCGACTGCTGACCGGTTTCCGGTTCAACCGGTCCGACCGGCCGGTCCGGTCCGGTTTTAAAACTCTACTTTGCCGATTATTTATTTAAGGTATGGCCTAGAGCCACAATAGTAGAGTCAGAATAGCATCAAAAACATAAAAATCCTCTTCTTAGATCATAGTTGCTTCGATCAAATCTCTAAAATTTCTAAAATGGAGTCGAAATCAAAGTGTAAAAATCATCACATAGTGATGCTACCATTCATGGCTCATGGTCATCTCATACCTTTTCTTGCATTAGCAACACAAATCTATCAAAAAACAGGCTTCAAAATCACCATAGCTAACACCCCATTGAACATTCAATACATCCGTTCAACCATAAACTCAACTCATAATGAAGATAAACCTACCAACTTCAACCTAGTTGAGCTTCCTTTCTCGGCCGCAGCCGAATACGGATTACCACCCAACACGGAAAACTCCGAAAATTTACCATTAGATCTTATCGGGCAATTCTTTGCTGCCTCAGCCACTCTCAAGAACCCCGTTCGTACTCTGTTGTCTGATATTGTCGCCAAAGATGGTCAGCCACCACTTTGTGTAATATCAGATGTTTTCTTCGGATGGGCTAATGATGTCGCTAAAAGTGTCGGTAGTGTTAATGTTACGTTCACTACCTGTGGAGCTTACGGTACTTTAGCTTATACTTCCGTGTGGATGAATCTTCCTTATCAACGGGCGAATTCCGACGAGTTTCATGTCCCGGGATTTCCCGAGCAGTACCGGTTTCATTTCACACAGCTGCATAAGTTGGGTTTTTGACACTTTAGTGTCTAGGAGGCACAAAAATTCCATTTTTGTGCCTCCTACCACCGGCCCGCCATCTCATATGGCGGGCTGCACTAATTTTGCACCAGCCCGCCATATGAGATGGCGGGCTGGTAGCTAATTACGGGTCCTGACGACGAGGATGACGATGTGGTCAGTCCAAGTGGTAGCGACGACAACAGCTCCGGCCCAGATCTCAGACCTTATCGGCCATTGACTCATACCCAGATGAGTCGGCGTCAGAACAGGGGTCGAAACTTGAGGACACTCTTACGGACCCCAGATAGAACAAACATGTAGTTGTATTTTATAGCTTTTTTTATTGTTGTCCATATATTTTTGATTATTTGACTTATTTTAATTTCTTTGTATGGCTTTTTTATAATTATTTACAAAACAGTAAAAACACTTCATAACAATCAAAATCATAAACCCTAAATTTGTTAATCTATTTTTAAAAAGTATAGCATAGCAATGTCGTGTTTTTTACTAAAAGCGTGAATTACTAAAATTTAACATATAATCAATTAATCAAATACTACATTATTAGGCAAATTTAACTATTAAAATCACATAATTAAAATAGATCTAACTCAAAATAAATTGGATATTAATATAGTCTGCACCACCATCTACGACTTTCATTTTTACTCGAACTTTATTCGACATTTGTAAGATCTTCAAAATTGATGTCAAACTTAAATTTTTAAATTTAGATTGGTTCAAACAATAATTACAAATGACAATATATTTTATAAAATAACGCTCGGAAGTCTCCGAAAATAACTCGAAATTAGTTAACGTAAATTACAATTCATTAATAAAATAAATTTTTTTTTTATAAAAAAATAAACTGATTGGGCAATTATTGCCCAATCAGTTTCAAATGATTGGGGAGAGAGTAATATAATTAACTCTCTCCCCAATCATTGGGCTGATCCCCAATGATTGGGGATCAGTACCAGCCCGCCATATGAGATGGCGGGCTGGTGCTAATTACGGGGATTAAGTTAATCCCCGTAATTAGCTACCAGCCCGCCATCTCATATGGCGGGCTGGTGCAAAATTAGTGCAGCCCGCCATATGAGATGGCGGGCCGGTGGTAGGAGGCACAAAAATGGAATTTTTGTGCCTCCTAGACACTAAAGTGTCAAAAACCCGCATAAGTTTATGAGAGAAGCTGACGGTTCTGATATATGGTCCAAGTTCATGCAAGCGCAGATCTCAAATTCTTTCAAGTCTTTTGGATTTCTATGCAACACAGTTGAGGAATTTGAGCCATTGGGATTGGAATTATTCAGAAAATTTACTAATCTTCCTGTTTGGAGTATTGGCCCTCTGCTTCCACATGATTTGCTGAAAAATGGGGCTCGTAATTCAAGTTCGGGTATTGTTACGACAAGTACTCAACGAGCAGGTAAGAAACTTGGAGTTTCAACAGAAAAATGTCTTCAGTTTCTTGATCTACACGGTACAAATTCTGTACTCTACATTTCCTTCGGTTCGCAAAACAGTATCAATCCATCCCAGATGATGCAACTAGCGATCGCGTTGGAAGAGAGTGCGAAGCCATTCATCTGGGTGATAAGGCCGCCCGTAGGTTTCGACAGAAACTCCGAGTTTAAACCCGAATGGCTACCCGAAAGATTCGAAGAGCGAGTCACCGCAACGAAACAAGGATTGCTGGTGAGAAACTGGGCACCCCAGTTGGAGATTTTATCACACGGATCAACAGGAGCATTTATGAGTCATTGTGGTTGGAACTCAGTGATGGAAAGTTTGAGTCAAGGTGTGCCAATTATAGGCTGGCCTATAGCAGCTGAACAAGCTTTCGATTCGAAGATGCTAGTTGAAGAATTGCGTGTGAGTGTTGAGTTGACTCGAGGGACTCAAAGTAAAGTTGAGTGGGGAGAAATTAAGAATGTGATAGAGTTAGTGATGGGGTTGGAAGGTAAAGGAGATGAGATGAGGCAAAAAGGTATGGAAATTGCTAAGTTGATAAGGCAATCTGTGGAGGAAAATGGTTCTTTTTTTAAAGCATTAGATGATTTTGTGACCAACCTTTTGGCTAGAGTTGAAGATTGTCGCTAAATGTATTCATATATTTAGCGCACGATTGGTTTGTTACACGAATGATATGGTACAACGGTTGTATTCAATAATTATTTCATAATTTATGCTTGGTTTATCTAGTTTGTATTGGAGTAATGTATTGGATGCATGTCATTGAAGTGACAATTGAATGAGAAATTCTTAGGTAGACTCAGTCCACCACGTCATCCATGGACTAAGCCTATCACGTTATGACACGTCATTAAAATGATGACAATCTTATAACATTACTATTCAAATGTGTAAATAAGTAATAAATAAATTTTTAAGATTGCCATCATTTTAATGACATGTCATTACGTAATAGGCTTAGTCCATGGATGACGTGGTGTACTGAGTCTAACTAAAAATTTCTCCAGTTGAATATTAGATCAAAATTATTGTTTCTCTCCATTACTTTTGTTTTAAATTTATCCTTTTTTCTATAATAGTTATTTTTTGTAAAAATAAAAAAATATACTTGAACAAAAGTTAAAAACAATTAATAAAATTTTATTTGAGTTAAACTTTTTTTGATGGATTTGGTGTTACTTGAAAATTAAATGCACATGTATAGTAGTTGTGGGGTAGTTAATAAATGAATAAAGGGTCAACACGCCCCCTGAACTTGTAACATGAGGTCATCTAACCCAGTTTATACTTTTTTGAGCAACTAACCCCAAAACTCTTCATTTTTGGGTCAAATAACCCAATAATTTATATTTTTATTTTAAAAAAATGAATTTAAAATAATTATATCGCAACAATTAGGGAAGTATCTAATTATATTTTTGTATCTCTCACCTCTGATTTGTATTTTACGCATTTTAAAAATACAATTATGGGTTATTTGACCCAAAAATGAAGAGTTTTGAAGTTTGTTGCGCAAAAAAATATAAATTGGGTTAGATGACTCCGTGTCACAAGTTCAGGGGTGCGTTGACCCTTTGTTCGTTAATAAATTGTTCAAGACGGGCGGCTGCATTTTGGAAGCTTTTCGGGATCAAAATTGTTGTTACTTCCCATTACTTTGTTTGAAAAGTATCGTTCCTCTCAATTGTTGTTTTTAAAATTTCTTACTTTCTTTTTAAAAGTAACACTACTTTTTTTTTATTATAGGACAAAACAAACAGCAATTTTTTAAAAATAATTATTTGACAAATGAGTATTGATAATTGAAATCCGCTTACAAAAAATCTGATTATGTAATTGGCTTTTTCATAGAGAAAATCGTTTGGAATGCCTAGTTTTAGACTTTATTTATTTCTTTATCTTTTTTTTTTGATAATTTAGAAAGGGGGAGCGCTTATGAGAGGAAACAAACCCACGACCTAACAGTTTGCTACTCAGCGCTTATACCATTTGAGTAACTCTTTTTTTTATGTACAAAAACAATACTCTGTTTAGTTTTTTAATTTCAATTTTTTTTCACTTTCTATCTTTAAAGTTTTTCTGTTATCAATTTTTTTGTGTACTTGATGGTGTTTTATAGTGTATTTTTATGGTGTAGTTTATAATATTCTTGTGGTATTTTTATTATTGTTTAATATAAATATACCAACAAGTGTATTTATAATACATTTTTACTAAAAAAAATATAAATTAATTTATTGTGTAAAAAACTAGTAGCATCAAAATAAATTGGAATATAAGATAGTATTTTTTTAATGATATAATATCAATTAACATCAGATTTAAAATAATTTGTGTTCAAAAAATTTAAACAACCATAAAAAATAGAGTAAAAGAAACAGGCTCGTGATAGCACCACCGGAAGAAAAGAGAAGGCGATGGAATATAACACCATCGGAAAAAAGACGACGACGACGATAAAATTTTATTTTCATTCTCTAATCGATATGAGAGACGCTGGTTTTTTGTGCTCGCAGATGTTATGAATTAAAAAAAGAGAAAATAACAAGAAAAGCCAACAAATGAAAGTTTTTTCATACGGTACCATTTTTCTTAAATAGTTTACTTCTGTGCCATTTTTTCCTAATAATTTTCACCAATACCACAATTTCCTTCCTGAGCTTATCCATTTCGTTCACTATCTCCTTTGACCTTATTAATGATAAAATAGGAAAATTCTAATTCTACCCTCGCCACTTCTTCTTCTTTATTTATTCTCATTTCCGGCCACCACATATCCATCTCCATCGGCGTGACCTTTGCCTCGTCTAGCCATCGCCTCTGTCATCATCTCGCCTCACCACCGCTAACAGCTCAAAAGTAGCGAAGGAGCTTTTTACTGATGGAGTCGAGGCGGAGTACAGTGATTATGAAATTTCAATTCAAAACTTTACTACTATTTTTGTTCAAACGGACGAGATGGCCGTTGTTTCCGACAAGGGATGAACCAATTGCTGCCGTTGAAGAAGTGGTTGTCGGCGAAGACCAAGATCTGAAAGTTTAGCTAAGTTAGTAATGTAATTTAATGAAATTCTAATGGAAACCCATTAAGGAAATCTGAAAATTAATACTAGAATTTTTGGATTCATTTGATAGATTTCACTTACTTTTGAAGCTTGCTGGTGGATTTATTTGATTGATTTCACTTTACTTTTGAAGCTTGCTGGTGGATTTTTTTGATTTAAATTTCATGTCTTTTGCTTGTGTTGTTCTTTGTTTTTGGCAAAACCCTAGCAAAAGTCCCTGTACTTTACATGTTTTGTTCGAGAGGTCCTTAAGGCAAAGTTTGTCACTTTAGAGTCCCTATACTTGTCAATATTGCAAGTTTGAGGTCCTTTTGTGGATGGAAAATGAAAAGTGTAGCTCACTCTCGTTATGTGAGACTGTAAAAGAAAATTGGTATGATTTTTTTAACTTTTAATCCTCATAAAATACATATAAAATTAAAGGACCTCTAAATAATTTTTTCCATTCTTCTCAACAATTCTAGTTCACAAAACGGTGTGTTTTGTTCTTCTTCTCCACTTCATCTTCTTCTCTAAAAGTTAAAATTTCTTTTAAAAAATAAATTACCATAGGCATTAATTCTTTTCATTTTCCATGGTTGACGTTGGCTTTTGTATTTGATTTTACTGCTGATAAACTTACTTTATATTGCTTCGTTTTTTATCAAATTGAGTTTAGTTTTGTATTCATCTGGCAGTTGGTGCCTATATGCATCCAACTTTGTTGATTTCTCCATTGTTATATTATCAGTATTTTCTTTAATTTTTAATCAAAAATAATTCAAAAAATAAAGTGCAGATCTCTAAAAATGGCATTTCCAGATCTGAAATACTTCACAGAAGCTTCAGTTGCCGCAGCTTACTCATCTCGCTGCGAGGAGAAATTTTGCCTTCCAACAAAACTGAATTCACATACCCATCTCGCCCTGATTTAATTATATTCAAAGATTTCAATCTAAAAATTGAAGGAGGACAAAATGTGATGCTAGTCGGTACTAGCGGAGATGGGAAATCCATCGTCATTGCAAATTGTTTCAGAGATTATATGATGCTAAAGATCTATCAAAATTGATGGTGTAGTTGAAAAAGAGGATATGGTCGAGTTGTGGCGGTTTTTATGGCATTGATGGTGGTGGAGAAGATGGTGGTGCGTGGTCTGCCGGAAGACGATGTTGTCGACATTGATGGTGGTGGTGTAAACCAGCCATTTTGAAATGGATTTTGGTTGTTTTCTGTATAACATCGACTTTTTAGCTTAAAATGGTAGAGAACTAAGTTTTGCCCAGCTGAGGTATGAAGAAGATGATGGAAAATTGATAATTTTACCATCAAAATTATTGTATTTTACCACTCTTCTATTAAATTATAATTTTATATAAAGTAAGTCCTTAATTTGTGATGCCACGTGGGCAAAATAAATAGGAAGAGATGCCATACACTTTTTTCCGTTAACTAACGGAAAGTGGGTTACACTTTCCATTTTCCATCCACAAAAGGGCCTTAAGATTGCAATATTGACAAGTATAGGGATCCAAAAGTGACAAACTTTACCTCAGGGGTCTCTCGAACAAATCACGTAAAGTACAAGGGCTTTCACTAGGGTTTTGCCTTTGTTTTTTAAGTGTGGTTTAAATTATTTTTTTAATTGTAAATCTGGTTTTTTTACTTGTATAATTTGTTCAACTTAGAAAGATTGTAATCTGTATAATCTATTCAACTTGGAATGTCTCTTAATTTGTTTTTAAGTTTTTTTAATAGAGATAACCTACTCGTCGTTGAAGATTGATTTTTATCCTGATTTTATTTCTGAGTATTTGTTGTTTCAGTCTATTTTTTTTTGTTCTTGGTTCTAATCACTCAACTTAGTTTTGTTGGTCAATATTATAATTGAATGATGGTATACATATTAAATTTATAAAATATTAGTATCATTTATACAAATGCAAAAGCCAGAACTAAAATAGGAATATATTTGCTTTGGATTTTAATTGTGATCCAGATATTGTAAAAGAATATAATAGATATATCTTAGATACATATTTGATATATGGCAAAATCCATACGGAGGCCCCTGTACTATACCACTTTTGTTCAGGAAGCCCCTATTCCAAACTTTTTCACATTCAGGTCCTCATACTTGCGAAATTCCGATTATAACACCCTTACTTGGACGGAATTCAGCAAGTGAGCCTCACACACGTTATGTGAGAGTGTAAAAAAAGATTGCCTGGTTTTTTTAACTTTTAACCCCTATGACTAATGAATAAAATACACATAAAATATAAGGACCTTTAAATAAATTTTTCCTTTTCTTCTCCACTTCATCTTCTACAATATAAAATTTCTGGAGAACACAACAAATTCAGCCTTAATATACATGTGTAATAAAAGAAACTGAAGATCATTTATCCTAAAACAAATTGAAAACATGCGAAGAAAGTAGAAGGATAAGCATAAACCCAGCAAATAAAAGAGAAAGAACCACAACCAGAATAACAATAAGAGCTCCTCTTCCTTGAAGAAGATCCATGATAATTAAAATTAAAAAAAAACTCAAAAACCCAAATTTCAAAATTGTAAAATTTAACCAATTTCTGGGTTAAATTTTACATGAATCAGCAAGAATTGAACAATCCAATAAAAAATAACAATACCCAGACGGATGAATTGAAATTGGAAGTTAAAAAATCATGAATTCAATAGTATAGGAAAGAATTAACTTTGAAGGTTTTATTAGGAAGGAGAATTCCAAAGTTGGTTTTTTTTGAAAGGAGGAAATATTAAAATCTCAAATCGTTAGTTAAATTAATTACTTTTTTGGGTATTTGAATGCCAAAATCACCGCAGAAATTAAATTTATCGATTTTGAATCCTTTTTATTTTGTCTTGAGGTGGTGTTTTAAATTCCAGTACGGTGGCTTCATATTACACTTGCTATGTCTCATACATTATTTTGCAGATTCTCCATCTTAGATCGACTAATCAGTAGAAGAAAAAAGAACCCAGAAGAAGAAGAAAGGGTTGTCTTGAGCAGGAGTTTTTTTTGGGGAATTTACAAGAAAAATTCAGATGATAATCCAGAAAGAGAAGTGAAGGATATCAAAAATTAAGACGAAATTCAAAAAATCAGTTGCCACTGGTTTTTATGAATTGGGAGAGACATATCAACAAAGAAGATGATGGCAAAAATGATAATTTTGCCATCAAATTTAATTTAATTTACAGTTTTTCATTAAGTTGGAATTTTGTATGAAATAAGTCTTTAAAATTGATGCCACGTATACCTTAATATCTGGAAATGAATGCCACATCAGTTTTTTCTGTTAATTAACGGAGAGTGAGGCACACTTACTGAATTCCGTCCAAGTAAGGGTGTTATAATCGGAATTTGGCAAGTATAAGGACTTGAATGTGAACAAGTTTGGAGTAGGGGCTTCCTGAACAAAAGTGGTATAGTACAGGGGCCTCTGTAAGAGTTTTGCCTTGATATATTTATGATACATATTTGATACATCTTCACACCATTCCCATTTATATTTATCCGATATATAGTTGATACATATTTAATTGTTCGAACTCTTTTTTTTTGTTTTTTTTTATATTTTCAGTTTTATATATGATAGATACATTTTTTTAATATACGTTACAAATGATAAATATATTTTTAATGTACTTTATAGATTCATCGTGGATACAAAATTTATACATGATATATACATGTTTTTTACTACATAATTTATACATGATCGATACATTTTTTTTAGTTGTTTATAATGTGTATCAAATATATATTTTTACTTTTTAAAAATATAAATTTTTAAATGTACATATATACATCAATGATACATAATTTATACATAATATATACATTTGTTAAATGTACTTAATAGATACATCTCTGATATATAATTTATATGTATTTAGTATGTATCAATAATATATATGTAATTTATAAATTTTTTTTTTTACAATTGTATCATTTGTGTATTTTTATATTTTCAAAATTTAATATATTTATATTTTAAAATTACAATTAATAATGATATTTTAAAATTTAAAATTTAAAATTTAAATAAACATATTATAAAGGAAATCAATTTCTATGTTAGACAAATAATACAACGTTTTGTTTTATTATAAAAAAAATATGCAACAGGTATGACCCTTCACGCGCGGGTCATTGCATTTGGTACACCAACAAATCTTAGTGCATGTTAGCAGATGGTATTAGTGAAAAGAAACTTTAAAAAATGGTACAAGTGAAATGTTTTCATAATGTCTTGTATTGTGTGAAAACAAAAGCAATTTTTTGGCATTTTTGTTATTTTTTCTTAAAAAAATAGAAATTTAAAATTTGAAAAAAGGAGAGAAAGAGAAAGAAAGATTTGAAATTTAAAAGGATTAGAAAAAAAGAGAAATACGGCTGTGTTCGAGAGAAAAAAAAGAGAAAAAGAGATTAATTTTGAAATTACTTTTTAAAAGTGAATAGCAAATATAATTAGGAAATTAGGGCCAAAAATCGTGTAATTATTTTCAAAAAATAGAATGGTTTTGAAATAATCCCTTTTTATAATTATTGTTTTAAGAAAAATTATAATATTAAACAATAACTTAAGATTAATATATTCTTTTGGCTAGAGTAGAAGATTGTCGCTAAATGTATTTATCATTTATACTACCTGCTAGTTTGATTTATCTTATTTGTACAATATATGTGTGCATATTAATTAAATGATAATTAAATATTATATCAAAATTATTGTCTCTCAATGACTTTTTCAAAAAATATTTATTACTTGTTTTAGAATTTATCATTTTCTTTTAATTTTATACTTATTGCATCACATAAAGAAATTACACTTTAATAAAAATTAAAAAGTTAATAAATTATAGTTAATTTGTGATAATATTTTTAAATTGTTCTTTAATTTTTTTAAAAATAAACCATTGTAAATTAATGAAGGCTAAATCTATTTTAAGGTCTCTGAACTATACATTTTTTGTTTATTAGATCCTTCAACTTTTATTTAGCTTTCTCAAGTCCTTAAATTTTTATTTTTTCGGTTCATCAGACCCCTTAACTTTTATATGGCTTCCTCGGATTTTTAAACTTTCGTTTTTTGGTTTTTTAGGTCCTTAAATTTTTGTTTTTTACTTCATCGTGTTCTTAAATGGATCTCCCTTAAAGGACCTAATGAATCAAAAAATAAAAATTTAGGAATATCAGGAAGTCAAATAGAAATTAGGGGACCTGATGAATCAAAAAATGAAAGTTTAAGGACTTGATGAAGCCAAATAGAAATTGAGAAATCTGATGAATCAAAATTATATAGTTTAGGGACCTTAAAATGGATTTAGTCATCAATGAAATGTATATATAAAAATATTATATTAATGATTTATAAAAATCATAATCATTATATAAATATTACCTAAGAGAATTTTCTATTTATAAAGGTTATATATTAAAATTATAATTTAATTAAAATTAATATGATAAGACTCTAGATATATTTTGATAATCTTGTGTATGACTAACTCTTTTTTTAGGACAGTATTGGTAATTGATGGATACTGAATCTTATTGTAAGTATAATGGAGCCGAGTTGCAGGAGATCCACTCTCCGGTGATACGGGACTCCCCCTGAAGATCCGAAGATATGAAGGAGACGCCGAATCTCTTAAGATTCGGTGACATGCTAATGAAGACCGAATCCCGCATGATCCGCCGAAAGCGCGTCGGGTCCGGGATTCGGGCAATCGACTAAGTATGGAAATATTGTCCTATTCGGACACAAACACTACATATGGAAGGATAAGCTCTACTTTAGGAAGATAAGACTATTTAGGAAGACGTTCATAAATAGGACTCTTATCAGATTAAGGTAGATCACGACAAATCAGGAGAATCTCTACAATATTGCCGAATCCCTATAAAGTAGGATTCACCTGCCTAATACAACTCTACTAGGTATATTCGACTACTATAAAAGGAGCACGAGGTATGCCTAGAATCACAATTACATTCATATACTCAAAACGCTGCTCAAAGCTCTAAACTGACTTTAGCATCGGAGAGTTAATCGGACAACCACCGTCCGGTTAGCTTCTACCCTGTTTTGCAGGTCTTACTCACCGGTTCAGAAGGCAGACTCCATCAATTGGCGCCGTCTGTGGGAAAAGCTTAACTAAACTTCAAAAGAAGGAGCTTTTCTGAACTCAAAAACAAATTTTATTGAAGAAGATGACTTCTGAAAGAGTAAACCTGAAGAATCAAACGTCACAGAGAAAACGAAAAGCAACAGAACTCTCAACTCCTCCCCCAATAACTTTTGACGGGGAAGACTTCGGGAGAATAGCTGAAGAGCACAACGAAGCTCTAGTGGTGGCCATGATCATCGAACATTGGAACGTTGAGAGAATCCTGATCGATGAAGGAAGCGCGATAAACCTAATAACAAAAAAGCCTACGAAAGCCTAGGAAGAGACCTAGCGGAACTAAAAAGAAATGCCACGCCTATGGTAGGATTTGGGGGCTTGCCAATTAAGCCCCACGGAACAATTACACTCGATGTCAAGCTAGGAAGGACTAGGAAAAGCGAGAAATTACCTACACGGTTTAGTGTCGTAGAAATCGACCTGCCATACAACGCGATACTGGGAAGACCTTTCCTCCACGACTCAGCCTCCGTGACAAGCATAAAGGCACTAACCATGAAGATACCGACGAAAAAAGGAATTATCACGATACAAGGAAACCGAACCGAAGCGAAAAAGTGCTACGAACAAGCAATAAAAGAATCAGGCGAAACAATGGCAATAGAAGAAATCCTTAATCACGACATCGAAGAAAAAGAAACAGCACCCGAAGGCGAAACAAAGAAACTCCAACTCGACAAGGAGAAAAGAGCAAATCTCGGCGCAAACATGAACCCAAAGATCGAAAGCGAAATCACGGCCATGCTGAAAAACAACATCAAAACCTTCGCTGCTAACGCATCAGAAATAGTTGGAATAGACCCCCAAGTCATTACTCATGATCTAAATGTAGCAGAAGCGGCGAACCCAGTGAAGCAAAATAAAAGGAAGTTCTCGAAGAAAAACAGAAAATAATCGCTGAAGAAGTAGAAAAACTGGAGAAAGCAGGATTCATACGAGAAGTCCACTACCCCGAGTGGGTAGCTAACGTGGTTATCGTAAAGAAAGCCAACGGAAAAAATAGAATGTGTGTAGATTACACCGATCTAAACAAAGCGTGTCCTAAAGATAGCTACCCTCTCCCGGACATCGATCAACTCGTGGACTCTACTGCTGGACACGCGATGTATAGCCTAGCCGACGCAGCTCAAGGCTACCACCAAATTCAGATGAAGGAGCAAGACCAGGAAAAAAACTTCATTCATCACGGAGGGAGGAACCTACTGCTACACGGCAATGCCTTTCGGTTTGAAAAACGCCGGAGCGACATACCAAAGGCTTATGAATTTCATGTTCAAAGACGAGATAGGAAAACGATTCCAGGTGTATGTAGACGAACTAATCATCAAGAGCGAGAAGGAAGAAACCCATGCAAAAGATCTTGAAGAAACATTCAACATACTGAATAAGTTTGGAATGAAGCTGAACCCTGACAAATGCACGTTCGGTGTACAAGGCGGGAAATTCCTAGGATTTATGATATCTCAAAGAGGAATAGAGGCGAACCCCGAGAAGATCAAAGCAATTATGGACATGAAGGCACCAAGAAACATAAATGAAGTTCAAAAACTCAACGGGCGAATCACAGCACTCGGTAGATTCATGTCTTGCTCAGCAAAAAGATGCTTGCCTTTCTTCAAAGCCCTCAAAGGAACACAAAAATTTGAATGGAATAAAGATTGCGAGAGTGCTTTTGAAGAAATAAAGAAGTTCCTCGTCACCCCTCCGTTGCTCAGCAGACCGCTGAAAGGGGAGACGCTATATCTATACATCAGCACCACACACGAGACTATTGGGGCAGTGCTGGTGAGGGAAGAAGATAACGAGATGAAGCCAATCTACTACATTAGTCGAGTCCTGAAAGGCGCGGAGACACGATACCCCGAGATCGAAAAAATGGCACTGGCCGTATTAACCACAGCTAAAAAGTTGAGATACTACTTCCAAAGTCACAACGTTGTGGTAAGAACAAATCAACCATTACGAAAGGCGATCCAACGACCAGAAACTTCCGGAAGATTAGTCCACTGGTCCATCCAACTCAGCGAACACGACATAAGATACGAACCTCGTCCGACTCTAAAAGCACAAGCTTTGGCGGACTTTGTAGCAGAAA
Source organism: Mercurialis annua (assembly GCF_937616625.2). Lineage (NCBI taxonomy): Eukaryota > Viridiplantae > Streptophyta > Magnoliopsida > Malpighiales > Euphorbiaceae > Mercurialis > Mercurialis annua. The sequence continues at coordinate 13,410,988 of NC_065574.1, forward strand.
TAACTCCAACCGAGACTGCCCAACCCAAACCAGCCTTGGTATGGGAACTCCACGTAGACGGAGCGTCGAATGAAAAAGGAGCGGGAGCAGGAGCCATCCTCAAAGGACCCGAAAAAATCAGAATCGAATATGAAGTAAAAATCCAATTCACCGCCAGCAACAATGTAGCTGAGTACGAAGCCCTAATCGCAGGCCTCGGCCTCGCATTAGAAATAAGAATGGAAATCCTAAAGATCTATAGCGACTCCCAGCTGGTGGTAAATCAAGTCAAGGGAGAATATCAAGCCAAAGAAACAGGGATGATCGAATACCTAAGTCAAGTCAAAACACAGCTCCAACAGCTGGAAGCAGAAGGAGGACAATGGGAAATCATTCAAATCCCGAGAGAGGAAAACACCGAAGCCGACGCCATCGCCAAATCAGCATCAGAACTCGGAGATCTATTCGCTAAAATGCAGTTAAAGGAAATTCTCGAATCGCCAAGCACCAGAAAAACAAAAGTCATGGCAATCGAGGAGGCCGACTCCTGGATGACTCCATTGATCAAATATCTAGACCGCGGCGAGTTACCAACAGACAAAGTCGAAGCCATTCGTACTATCAGAAAATCTGCCAACTATTCTTTTCACAACGGGGTTCTTTACCGAACCTCCTTGACTCATCCATGGTCTAGGTGCGTCTCGCCTCAGACAGGAGAATCCATCTTAAAAGAAATCCACGAAGGAATATGCGGAGCACACGAAGGAGCAGTCACCATAGCAAGAAAAACAATACTCCAAGGATACTATTGGCCAAATATCAAAGAAGACGCGAAAACATTAGTCAAGAAATGTGATAAATGCCAAAGACACGATAACATCAGTCGTGTACCAGCAGTACCTCAAGGATCAATGGAGAGCCCTTGGCCGTTCGCCACATGGGGGATTGACATAGTTGGGCCGTTTGAAACAGGAAAACATCAAGTGAAATTCCTAATCGTCGCAATAGAGCACTTCACAAAATGGGTAGAGGTAGCGCCTGTCGCAACCATCACTGCAGCCAAAGTAGAGGAATTCTTCAAGAACGAAGTAATATGCCGATTCGGCATACCCCACACTGTAATAGCAGACAACGGCAAACAATTCAATTGCAAGCGGTTCAAGGCATTTTGCAAAGGACTGATGATCAATTTGAAATTTACTTCGGTGGCGCACCCTCAGACAAACGGAATGACAGAAGTCACCAACCGAACCATAGCACAAGGAATAAAAAAGAGGCTTTCTCAGTATAAGGAGAACTGGGCAGAAGAATTATACAGCGTTCTATGGGCATACAGAACGACTCCTAGAAAAGGAACTGGCGAAACACCTTTCAGGCTCGCCTACGGCACAGAAGCAGTAATTCCAGTAGAAATTGGCATACCCAGTATCAGAGTAAACTATCTAGAAGAAGAAACTAACGAGGCTATGTCTAGACCTACTAGAGGAAAGAAGGGATGAAGCGGCAGCCCGAGCCGCTACATACAAGAAGCAAGCTGCAAGATACCATAACAAGAGAATGAATTTTAGAGAATTTCAAAGAGGCGATCTGGTCTTACGAAACGCGGAAGTTGGCAGAGGAAACGCAGGAGTAAAGAAAATGCAGGCTAATTGGGAAGGCCCCTTCATTATAGAGGAAACTACTGGCAAGGGCGCATATAAACTAAAGACAATAACTGGGTCCATGGTACCAAGATATTGGAATATAGAGCACCTGAGAAAGTATTATCAATAGAATAATGGCATGTACTTATTCCCATTTTTGAAATAAAAGGCGATTTGGCGATAAAAAGCAAATTTTATAGGTTCGCTCGAGACCTAAGATATATAATTTAACAAGAATTGTTTGAATCTTAGTTAAAAACAATTTAGACTTGTCTGAGTCAAAATAAATAAAAGGATCCATTCGGACCTACAAATAAATCACAACAGCAGAAGTTTAGATTGACTTCTCAAAATAACAAACGAGTTTAGATTAACTCTACAATTAAAGAAAAGCAATGGTCAAAAGATCATTATATTCACATAAGCGAAATTACAAAGGATCCGCCTACGATCCAATACAAAAAAAAGACAAAAGCAAAAATACACAAAAGCAAAAATACAAAGGAAGAAAACAAAAATTAAGCTTTCTTTAAAGCATCTTGTTTCTGCTTATCAAGCTTCGCCTTCACCTCCTTCGCCAAAGAAGCAGGATCCAACTGATTGACTCCAGAAAGATCGACGCCAGGATTCTGCTCCCGCAGCTTTGCCCCGATCGCCAACCGGTATTGAGTCATGACTTGGGAATAAAAACTCCCAGAGTCACCCAAACGCCGGCGGAGACGCCCCTCTTCTTTCTTCAGATCATCCCTCTCTTTAGTGAGAGCATCTGAAGAAGACTTTAGAGACTCGACTTCATCGGACAAAGTTCGAACCCGAGCCTCTAAGGCGGAAATCTCCCGAGTCTTGGCAGATACGGAGGACCTCAGCTGTTGGATCAGACCAGTCGCCTCGCCAGCTTCATCCTCCATCTTTTGTTTTTCGGAGAGCCAAGACTCAGAATCCTTCTGAAGCTTCTTCAACTGATCCACCGCATCCCTTCGGCGGCGCTCCAAAACAGCGATGGATTGGACCACCTACAAAAGAAAACAACAAATAAGAAAAATATAAAAGCAAATCATAATATAAAGTAAAAGAAGACAAACATACCGAAAAACCGCCGAGACAGGCGAACTCGGCCAAACTATCGCCATGTTCGCGATCAATGGACTCGATGTCCTCTATTATCATAATATTCTCCATGCAAGCATGAAGAATGGCGACGTTTGAAAGTCGAGGCGGATTCTGGGCATCCGCCCAAACTGCAAACCGAGGTGCCTCCTCGATAGACACCCCAGAAGATTTCTTCTTCTTGGGACGCTTGGCAGAAGCTCCAGCCTGGTCCTCAGCAGGACGCTTCTGGCCAGCAGTAGGCAACCCCTTCAGAGAAGGAACTGATTCCTTCGAAGGAAGCAGAGGCGACTCGGAAGTCGCAGCAGGAACCTGATCGCCAGAAGCAGGATCAAGATTCACCGAATCAGGTGTCGGATTCGGCACGGCGATCGCAGACGGATTAGGAACGCCGCTAGTGACCTCGCCCATATCTACAGTCATATCGACATGAAAATTATCAAGCAAATGTTCAAGAGAAGTCGACATCCTACAAAACAAAACATAACAACAAAAGATTAGAAAAATACCTTCTAAGGGAAGACCCGCCAAAAGTATTTCACGGCGACTCAAATATCGTTCTAAAAGAACGTTGTACTTGGGCTTATCAAAACGACAATCCGATAACAAAGACAAGGCGAAGTCCCTCTCCCCATCAGCCAGATCAGGTACATCAGTAAGTAAAACTTTACTAGAAGTAAAACTCCGCGAAAAAGAAGAAAAAGAAGAATGTTGAACTAAGAAAAACTTAGGGGTCCAACCCTTCAAAGAAGATGGAAGACTAAAAAGAGACCGATTCGGTCGACCACCCGCAAAAATAAATTCCTCACCCTTTCGGCGGGAGAAAACATAAAAATAATTAAAAAGAGCAAGCGAAGGCTCCTGCATCCGAACCCTACACGATTCCATAAAAGAACAAAGAAGGCGAATCGCGTTCGGATGAAGTTGACCCAAAGGAACACCTAAATTATGACAGACCTCTACAATTAAAGACTCTAAGGGAAACCTAAGACCCGCTAAAAGCTGTTCATGAAAAATTACTATCTTGGAAGGCAAATCGGTGCTATGATTCGCCCGATACAATTTTGCCGGTCTCAGAATAACATATGACTCAGGAAAATTAAATTCCTCGGCATAACCAAGTATCTGCTCCCTCGACAAGGAGCTCCGGGTATATTCTAGCTCGTCACGAGCACCCTTTGCCCCCTCAGTCACTTCTGACATTTTAAAAAATTTAAAATGGGGGGGAAACACGGAGTGATGATGAAATTAAAATTCTAAAAGATCAAAAGAAAGGAAAAGACGAAGAACAAGAAGAACAAGAGGAATAAAATCAAAACTGAAAACTACCAAGAAATTAAATTAGTGAAAAGGCAAAATACCTCGCAAGCAAATACGCAGGATCGAAAGAAAGATAAGGAGCAACTTGAAAACGAGGAATCTTGACAGCAGAAGAAGGAAACCCACAGAAAGCTTGAAGAAATCGAAAATTTAGCAGTTGCAGAGAAAGCAAAGATTGAAGAAGAAGAAGAAAAATGAAAGAAAATGAGCAATTATATAGCCTGAACCAAAGAAACTGAAAAGACGAGATCCCATAATTACAAAAAAGGATCAACTAATAGCGCACGAAGACACTTGTCCTTCATCCAGTCATAACCCTCTACTAATAGACGACATGTGGCAACGCAGAATCTTACTAAAGATGAAACGTCGCCCACAAACATATGAAACGACTCGCCCGGAATACAAAACGACTCGCCCGTATAAGAGAACTCAGCTCCAAAAGAGCTAAAATCCACTAAGGCATATCAGCTCACTTGCGGGGGGGCTAATGATGGATACCGAATCTTATTGTAAGTATAATGGAGCCGAGTTGCAGGAGATCCACTCTCCGGTGATACCGGACTCCCCCTGAAGATCCGAAGATATGAAGGAGACGCCGAATCTCTTAAGATTCGGTGACATGCTAATGAAGACCGAATCCCGCATGATCCGCCGAAAGCGCGTCGGGTCCGGGATTCGGGCAATCGACTAAGTATGGAAATATTGTCCTATTCGGACACAAACACTACATATGGAAGGATAAGCTCTACTTTAGGAAGATAAGACTATTTAGGAAGACGTTCATAAATAGGACTCTTATCAGATTAAGGTAGATCACGACAAATCAGGAGAATCTCTACAATATTGCCGAATCCCTATAAAGTAGGATTCACCTGCCTAATACAACTCTACTAGGTATATTCGACTACTATAAAAGGAGCACGAGGTATGCCTAGAATCACAATTACATTCATATACTCAAAACGCTGCTCAAAGCTCTAAACTGACTTTAGCATCGGAGAGTTAATCGGACAACCACCGTCCGGTTAGCTTCTACCCTGTTTTGCAGATCTTACTCACCGGTTCAGAAGGCAGACTCCATCAGTAATTACAATTGTTTTTTTAAAATTAGTATTAAGCTCAAATCAGAACGGTTAGTGACAATAAAATTTAGGATATATGTGATAACCACACATAGAATAAGCTCCCTCTACTAATTTCTATACCTAGATATAAAAATCTTGATTGCACATCGCCTTACAAACTATAACAGTGAAAATTGAATAACTGCTAAAGCTTGATTGAATTGAAAATATTGGTTCTTCAAGAAATCACAACAAATATTATCAAATTTTGAACGAACTAAAAAAATAAAACTTTGATTAATCAACAGACATGAAGCTGAACTTGAACTTGAACAATCACTGAATAATCTTGAAATGACCAAAGATTAGCAAACCACCTTAATTTACACATCCAAAAACATATATAACCAAAAACACTATTAAATCACGCAAAAAATTTCATAAACAAATCAATTTATTCGAAAACAAAGAAAATATAACAATAAAAAGACGATGATATCCGGGTAGACACTACTAGAAATTCTGCTTTTAGCGCGGATTTTAGTGACAGATTCAAAATCCGTCACTAAAATTACATTTAGCGACGGATTTAGCGACGGATTTTGAATCCGTCGCTAATCTCATCAAATTATTGGCGAGAGTTATCCCGCCAAATTTAGCGACGGATTTTCCGTCGGTAAAATTGGCGGGAATTTTCCCGCCAATTTTAGTGACGGATTCAAAATCCATCACTAAATTTAGTGACGGATTTTGAATCCGTTACTAAAATTGCCGAAATTATTCTCGTCAATTTTAGAGACGAGTTTAGCGACAGATTTCATAATCCGTCGCTAAAATTTAATTAATTAAAAAACATTATTAATTTGTTTTTGAAAATATGATTATTTTTTATAAAAAAACTATTTATTATTTATTTACTAAAAAAATTAAAAAAAAACTATTTATTATTTAATTATTTAAAAAATAATTATTTATTATTTTTATATAATAAAATTATTAAAAAGTAAATTAATTATTATATTGCATTAATTATTATATAAAAATTAATTATTATGCGGGAATAAAGTGTGGGAGTAAATATTTTTTTCTTTTTAGTTATATTTAAATATAAAACACATCGATATATAACAAAAATATGAGTTGGGTAAAATGGAGCTATGCGCGAGGGAACTCTATGATTAAAGAGATATGGGTGGAGTAATGGGAGGATGGGTAACCTACTGGGAAGTTGGCAAGTCTATGAAAATTGTGGGTCGGTGACAATGTGTGGTCTATCGCGGGTGGGTTGGTGATGGTTGGCGACCGTTTAAATGATACTCCCTCCGTCCCGTAAAGATAGAAAAAGTACTCATTTTACAAGAATTAAGAAAGTAGTTATTTATAGGTAATTTGTGATAATTTGTCTAAATTACCCTTTGTACTTTATTAGTTATGTACATTTTCCAAAGCCACTCTACTAATTATAGCACTTACAACTCATTTGTTTATCTTTTCAAAATATGCATTTAATGTTTTATGATAAGCATGTAGGGGTATTTTGATAATTTTTAACTTAACTAACTCTACTTTTTCTATTTTTATGGGACAAAAAAAGGTGGTACTTTTTCTATCTTTATGGGACGGAGGGAGTATTACATTTTACGATTTTAATTAAAAATTTATTTTTTTTATTTTTTTTATTTTTTTTATTTTTTTTATTTTTAGAAATTAGTGACGGATTTAAACCCGTCGTTAAATTTTTAAAAATCCGTCGCTAAATGGCTGTTTTCTAGTAGTGAGAGGTCGAAATCACCATTTCCCACCCTCGTTATCTTTCTAAACCAAGATTTCTCTCTATAAAGTTAGCTTTCTCCCTCTAACTAGGAGGCAACGCTTGATTTATAATTAACATAATTAAAAATTATTTTATAACAGATTTCAATTAGATAACATTAAAATGTTTAAAAATACTTTTTTTTGTTCTTTTTAATTGTTTCTTTAAAATAAATTGCTAATTGTAAACATCTCTTTAAAATAAATTGCTAATTGAGTGCACAAGGTCTCTCTTTTATGATAAAAAAAGCTATTCATCTTCATGAATTGTAAAGGTTACAAATAAACGGATTTTGTCCATCTATATCTCATTCATTTTTGGCTAATGATGCTATAATTTTTACGCATGTTTCTCTTCATTCAATTGATGTCATTTTGAAAATTCTACATGATTATGATGCTGCTAGTAGTCATATGATTAATTATGACAAATCGTCAGTTAATTTTGGTGCGAATTTGTCGATTTTTCTTTTCTTTTCGATCCTATATGTACTTGTTGGGTCCAGTAGTAGCTCAAAAGGGGGGGGGGGGTGAATTGAGACTTAAAACTTTTCTGCTAAAATGTCATAAGCTATGGAGTTAAGTTAAGCAGATAGAGTTTTAATCAGGCCAAACTAATGAAATATGAGAGATTTGATACTTTCGAGAGATCAACTTAAAAGCTATATAATTAGCTTAAGTTGGTAAGCTCAGGCAAAGATAAGCTAATCAAATTTTGAAGATTTGATAGTTGTTGATTTATGATAAGCTATTTAGTTAGTTTAAGTTGATACAGTTCAAGTCAAGACAAGCTAATCAAATATGAATGATTAGAGAGTTGTCAATATAAAAGTGTAAAGATTTTTCAAATGATGAAAACTTAGTAGATTGAAAAACAGTTTACTTTGAAAAATACTTTTGAAATTAGTTTATGGTGAAGCTAATATAAAACAGAAATAAAAGCATAAAGCTAAGACACCAGATTTTATAGTGGTTCGGCAACACTGCCTACATCCACTCCTTAGGGATCCCCATCCCTAAGTATTCCACTTTTCAATCTCTATTACGGTCTAGAGATAAAGCCTCAAAAATACAATCTTAGTTCTACCCATAAGCTAGTTTGTAACTTACAAGTTGATTTGTTTAGTTTCAGCAAATTATTTCCCTTTGAGAATGTAAATCTATTTCTACCAAGAAGCTAGTCTAATCCTCACAAGTATTTACAGATATTTGGTGGTAAAAATTCTCACTTAAAACTAACCCTAGTTTCTTTGAGATGGATAACCAACTTATGCAGCACAATGGTGGTGGTGATGATTTTCTCTCTTGATGCTCCCATATTTGATAAATAGTTGATGGAGAGGTATATATAGACTCCAAGAATCTTCTAGAATTAGGGCTGAGTCATGTGCCTTAATTCTTATCCATTAATGCAAGATGTGCAAAATGCCAAATGGAGGAGCCTATAAATGCTGAGCTGGCCTACTTAGCTTGAGGACATTCTAGTTGGTAGCAGTCTGACAATAGTACACTGCTGCTCTTGTTTGTTTGTGTGCCAGCTTGACAGTAGTACAAGTGCAAGATGGGTACTCAAGTTGAGCTGTAAATATTAGTTTAATGATCAAAAAGCCCTCCATCCATTTTTGCTTGAATAAAAAAAGAACTTTCAAGATGCTTCTAGAACATGGGACTTGCAACACTTGGACAAATAAAATTAGTGGGCTTTAGTTATCATCAAAACTAAGGACTATGTATAAAGGTGTTTAGCCAACAATACTCAAAATGTTCCTCTGGATATGTCCAAGTCTTATCTGGGTTTACTACTGTCATAATAAGGTAAAAAACAACTACCTTTGTCTTAATTACTTCCAAAATCAAATCTAGGCTTCTAGGTTGAAGGGAGTAGTTTCTTTCAATAAATGCTAAAAAATTTTTATTAAAAGTGGTTGCATTTACTATCCCAATTTATACTGATGCGCTTCAGTTTACCATTATCTATTTATAAGTTGTTTAATACCTAATTTTTGGTGGGAACAACGAGACCAGGAACATAAATTCATTGGCTGGCTTGGGATAAGTTATGTATTAGTAAATGGAGTGGAGGTTTTGGATTTAAGGACTTACAATTGTTTAATCAATCTCTTTTAGCTAAATAAATGTGGAGACTCATCCAAAAATTTGAATCTTTATAATTTCAATTGTTCAAAGGTCATTTTCCTCATATGCATGTTCTACAGGCTACCACTGGATACGCTCCTTCTTGGGGATGGATAGTTTAATATATGGGTTTTTTTTAATTAAAAGGGGTTTAATATGGCAAGTAATTTAGGTACCAATCTTTTAAATCTTCAAGATCCTTAGATACCTGATGTTGATTCTTTTGTGCCTATTTTGAATCCTAGTATCCAGTCTGATGAGGTTTGCATGTTTCTAGGTTATTAGATACAATGACTTTTACCGGGAATGAGAATTTGGTCGGTTATCTTCTTATTTTTTTATCATGTTATTGTTATTTTATTCATGCACGTGCTTTACTGTTTTATACTCCCTCCGTCCCATTTTGTTTGTACACTTTCTATTTTCGCACATATTAAAAAAACATTAAATACTAACAACTCTTTCTTTTTTACCCATTTTTGATTCTTGAGTTAATTTAGAATTACTATATTGAAAAAAGAAAAATAGTCAATACAATAATAATAACATTAAATGCCAACACAAAAGTAAAAATAATATTCATTAATATTAACGGTAAAAGAGAAAAATAAGAGTATATAATACAATATGAAAATCATTTTGGGACATCTAAATATAATATAATGGACAAACAAAATGGGACGGAAGGAGTACCAGATAGATTACTTTGGGTGCATATTTCTTCTGGCTGTTACACTCGAAAGTTTGGTTAATTTATTGCATTTAGTTTGAGACATCCTATTGTGCAAGCATCTATTTTAGGCTATTCTAAACATGATTAGCAATGTTTATGGTTGTACCAAATTTCTTCGAGGATTAAGGTGTTTTATAGGGCACTATTCATAGAGCTCTTTCAATTAGTGTCAATTTAGCTATTAGATGTAGTATTACCTTATGATGTGTTCATTATGGTGCAATTGAATCATTAGAACATTTATTGTTCCTTTGTCCCTTCTGTTGAGAAAGTTTGGTTTTTATCACATTCGGATTTACAAACGACGCATTTTCCTCAACTGCCTTTTGCTTTGCTATGGAAACATATAATGTTGGATCTTCTTTATATGGATTTGTCTAAATAACCTTTAGGTTTATGTTATTTTATAGGTTGGTTGATAGGAAAATATCGTAATAAGCTTCTATTTCAAAATGAAATGTAGTCTGAAAGGAAAGGTTGTGAATGCAGTAGCTGAAGCCGTTCATGAATTTCTCACTATCAAATCGATCTAAGTCCACATGGATCTACCGATTTTGGTTTGATATTGCAGGATGCTTGGGTTCCTCTTCCAGTTTGTCTTATGAAGATAAATTTTGATGTTGCCTCTTTAATTATTATCAGTGTGGTTTTGTTGCGACTATTCCTCAAAATTCAACTGGATTAGTTATCAGTCGTTTCACTGTACAATTTTGACATATTTTATACTTGGGTTTATTGAGTTCTTAATATTACGAGAATCTCAAAATTGGATTACTCTTCGGCAGCGGAATCGTGTAATTGTGGAAGGTGACGCTCTTCAGGTTTCACAGGTAATTAATTCGAGAGTGATCTCGAATTACAGAACATGAAAATTTTGTCAAGATATTTGGCGTCTCAGATTTTCGCTTCTTCATTGTTTAGTTATCCATGTTAACATACAATTTAATTCGGAAGCTTATGACTTGGCTGCTTCAGTCAGACGGCTGTATTCGCAAAATCTGTAACTGTCTATAAAATACTTTATTCAATCTATCTTTTGAAAGAGAAAAAATACCATTTTAAGAAATAAGAGGGCTTAAGTGTTTGGAATAAGACCTCAGGGACTTAAATTATAATCATCTCTAAACATTCTTTTTTTCTTTTGCACATTAGCCAAAATTAATGGCTTAATATATTATTTAACCCCTAAACTATACCATTTTATTCTCTGCGACCTCTAAACTAATTTCGTGTTCTTTTAGACCTCTTAACTCTTTTTTTTGTTCTATTTAACCCCTCATTCGGAATGTGCACACCACGCGCGATGACGTGGATAAAATTGCTGACATGACTTTGCTGACATGGGGTTAAATAGAATAAAAAAAATAGTTAAGAGGTCCAGTGGAACACAAAAATAGTTTAGAGGTCATAAAGAATAAAAGGATAAGATTTTAGGGGTCAAAAAATATACAAAGCCTAAATATTTTTTTAATTTAAAATAAAAAGTGATGTACTTTACATATTATTTGAAAAAATCATTTAAGGCTTTATAAATCATGAAATTTAGCGTGTTTTCCAATTTTAACATAAATTTTAAAAATTTAGAATTGATTTGAAAAGTTTGAAATTGCAAAAAATTAAAAGCTGGTGTATTAAAAATTTTAAAATTGGAAATTCGTGAAACACATTAAAAATTCAAATTTTAAAAAAAATTTAGTCTTTTTTTAATATTATCACAGTATAGTAAATTTATATATTTTATAATATTGTTAAAACAGACAAACTTCATTTATCATTATTGAAATGTAAACAAATATTTACATGTACAAGAAGCTATATTATGTAATTATTTGACTAAATTTCAATATTTTTTTTATTTTTCTAGAAGATTAAATGGATAAAAATTAAATAATTGTATTTTTGAGAAGGTTAAATAGGTAAAAATTAAAAGTTTGAAGGTGCAATAGAAAAATAAAATAAGTTCAGGGGTCAAATAGAACAAAATAGTGTAGTTCGGGGGTTCAATAGAACAGTTTATGCATTTTAATTATCCTTCACGCGCTTTAAAGCGTTTCAAAACACGCGCTTTTGCCATGTTGGAAGAAAAAGGTCAGATCGGCAAAAAAGTTGCAGTTGACGGGTTAAGTAGAACAAAAAATAAAATTAAAAGGTCGAATAGAATATCAAATTAATTTAAGAGTCACAGTGAATAAAAATTTATAGTTTAGAGGTCAAACAATATATTAAGCCAAAATTAATACTAGATCAATTAGTTCATAACGATAACGATATTACTAAAAGTCTAAAATAATTAATTAATAAATCATCTCCTTCAACCTTTTCTGAATCTTCTTCTCTGATATTACCATCTTCTTCTTCTTCTTCAATTACATAACCATGGGATTCAACAACAATGAAGAACCCGCAATATCATCAAAATCAAGAGAAGACACACCTCTCATAACCACCATCAAACCCCCACCCAACACTGATCTCAACCCGCCGCTTTCCTCCCAACCAAAAACATTCGCCAATGTTTTCATAGCCATAGTGGGCTCCGGCGTACTGGGTCTCCCGTACGCATTCAAACGCACCGGCTGGATCATGAGCCTCCTAATGCTCTTCTCCGTCGCCGCATTAACTCAGTACTGCATGATGCTGTTAGTCCACACTCGCCGCAAGCTCCACGCTTCTAATTTTCCAAATATTCACTCCTTTGGCGATCTGGGTTTCTCCGTTTGCGGCTCTGTTGGCCGGTTTGTTGTTGATGTTATGATCGTTTTGTCTCAAGCTGGGTTTTGTGTTGGCTATTTAATCTTTATTGCTAATACTTTAGCTAATTTGTATGACCCGAAAAATTCGAGTTCGATTTCGGGTTTGTCTGGTAAGAGTTTTTTCTTATGGGGGTGTTTTCCTTTTCAGTTAGGGTTGAATTCTATTGCTAGTTTAACTCATTTGGCTCCTTTGAGTATTTTTGCGGATGTGGTTGATTTGGGTGCTATGGGGGTTGTTATGATTGAGGATGTGCTTATTATGTTGAAAAATAGGCCACAAGTGAATGCCTTTGGTGGGTTGTCTGTGTTTTTCTATGGTATGGGTGTTGCTGTTTATGCTTTTGAGGGGATTGGTATGGTTTTGCCTTTGGAATCAGAGATGAAGGATAAGGAAAAGTTTGGTAGAACTTTGGGTTTGAGTATGGGTTTCATTTCGTTGCTTTACGGTTCGTTTGGTGTGTTGGGTTACTTTGCGTTTGGCGACGAAACGAAAGATATAATTACGGCTAATTTAGGTGTCGGGGTTATTAGCATGTTGGTTCAGTTGGGTCTTTGTGTTAATCTGTTTTTCACGTTTCCTTTGATGATGAACCCGGTTTATGAGATTGTGGAGAGACGGTTTTGGAGTGGACGGTATTGCTTGTGGCTTAGATGGTTGTTGGTTTTGGTAGTTAGTTTGGTGGCTTTGTCGGTACCGAATTTTGCTGATTTTATGTCTTTAGTTGGAAGTAGTGTGTGCTGCGGACTGGGATTTGTTTTGCCGGCTTTGTTTCACTTGCTTGTGTTTAAAGAAGAGATGCGGTGGAAAGGGTGGGTTGTAGATGTGGCGGTTGTTGCTGTTGGTTTTGTTCTTGCTGTTTCGGGAACTTGGTATGCTCTTATGGAAATTTTCTCTGTGAAGGTTAGTGATGTGTTATAGATTTGACAATGTTATATATATTACGAGTTTGTAGTAGTCAGCATACACACACACACGCGCTTATACTGTGGATGAATTGTGCTATTTCTTAAATGTAATTATTCATTTTGAGATCAATATGTTTGATTGAAAACAAACTATTAAGACTAGTTATTTTTTCTACTTGCTGTAAACTGAAATTCAATTAAGTTATAAAAGTTTTGTTCTGCATATGATTAATTCTAGTACTCTGTCCAGGCATAGTTAGTCAATTCAGTGATGTTGGCTAAGAAAAACAGGAATCTATATATTCTTGATAGCAAATATAGAATGTTTGCTCTGTGCTAGTTGTTGTATAATGTATTCTACATGATGATTGAAATTTGCAGTTTGCAATGAATACAGTCTAGTGAATTGTGATCGAAAAAGAAAATGGTCACGATCCTGCATCATTCATGTTCTTAATACTTCATTTTGGTTGTAGTTTTAATTCTATTGGCTTAGGTTCCATTGAATCAGGTATTTTTCCTCTCTTGTTTACGTGACCTTGTATTTAAGTGCTATAGCTAATGTTAAATGCTGTCTTTTGAAGTTCATCGGATGATATTAGCTGCTTTTAGTTTAGCATGCGTTAATCTGGTTAAATCTAATGTGCAAACTGTAGAATAACAAACTACGAGCCGATCACTTAAAAGTCCCATAGTTTAACATAGGGGCTTAGATTCAGGTTGAAGTTTGAACCGAATTGAATTTTTAAATTTCTTTTTAGATCAAGCTAAACTGAATTTACAAGAATGTAGCATATTTTAATCAAATTGAATTGAATTTGTTAGTTTAGTTTTTGCACTCCTAGTTTAACATGTACTGTAAGTCGGAATAATGAATGTCCTGGCCTGCTTCTATACCGTAAAGCACAATCATTTATGGGATCAGTGTTTAAGAGATTGGTAGAACAATTTTGTTACATATGAAGCATCATAATTTTATAACCTTCAAGATCATATTGATTATTTTTGCGGAGGGTAAGAATGATAAAGTATAGATGGTTTATTAGATTAATGTGGAAGTTTAATTAAGCTAGATTAAGTTGCCGTTGTTATGTGACTCATAATCTTTTTTAAAATCTTTGGACTTTCCTTTCTTGCTGTAAACGGTAGCTATCATCACCGATCTTCATAGTTCTGCATGTTTGATTACTATATTTGACAGTTTCTGCAGTATTCTTTATGATTCCACTTACTATGCTGTTCAGATAATTGCAGTGCCTAAAAAACATTGAGTAAAGGGTCGACTCCGTTCCTGACGTGTTATTCGGGGTCAACTCATTTCAGCCATAATTTAAGGACAATGCTCTTTATTTTTAGATCAATTAAGGACAAATTATACAATATGAATAAGTTCGGGGGCTGAGATTATCCAATTTTGTTCTTAATTGAACTAAAAAAATAGAGTGTTGTCCTTAATTGACTTAAAAATAGAGAGGATTATTATCCTTATTGATCAAAATAGCTGAGAGTGAATTATTTGATTTCGAATTGCATGTTCAGGACATCGAATTATTAGTTCTCGATCGCAGTTCAGAACCGGGCTTTGTTAAGGCAATCTGTCACTGATGCTATATATGCACAACAGGTTCCATTCGTACTATGCGAGCTTTTTGCGTGATAGCTCAATCAGTTGAGTGTTCAAAAACAAAACCGAACCATACTAAATTGAATTTGACCGAACCAAAAATACAGATTCGGTTCAATTCTTAAGCTATTTGGTTTGATGTTGGTTTCTGCAATGAGAAAAACAAAAAACAAAGGATCACCCCTGAACTTGCGTCAAAATATTAAAAAAGTCAAAAGCTGAAAAACCGGATCACTTATATCTTGAACTTGTGAGAGTGAGATTTATAAAACTCACAATTAACTCTAATTAATCATACTCAGATACTAATTAACTTTAATTAAATACTAGTTAATCTCAATTAAAATAAATTAAGTTCAAAATATTTTAATTTTTTAATTTTTTAATTTTTTAATTTTTTTTAAAAATAGATCTCAGGCGATGAGTTGCTGCTCCGGTGAGGAGCAGCAGCCCCTCGGTTCCGAGGACCAACGAGGAGCATCTGCTCCTCGCAAAAACGAGGAGCTCTAACAGACCCAGCTAGGTCTGTTCTTCGTTAAAGAAGAACAGACCCAGATGGGTCTGTTCTTCCTTAAAGGAAGATTATTCTTCCTTAAAGAAAGAGGTGATGCTCCTCGTGAAGAACAGACCCAGGTGGGTCTGTTCTTCGTTAAAGAAGAACAGACCCAGGTGGGTCTGTTCTTCCTTAAAGGAAGATTATTTTTCCTTAAAGAAAGAGGTGACCCAACGCTGGGTCTCCTCTTCCTTTAAGAAAGTGTTTCTTCCTTAAAGGAAGAACGGACCCAGCTGGGTCTGTTCTTTACGAGGAGCTGCTCTTCGTTTTTTAGAGGAGCAGATGCTCCTCGTTGTTCCTCAGAACCGAGGAGCTGCTGCTCCGGCGAGGCGAGGAGGACTGAGACCTAAAAAAATTTAAAAGAAATTGATTTTTTTTTGTTAAAAATGCAAAGAGGTTCCCTATTTTTTTAGTTAGTGTTAATTTAATATATATAATTTTAAAATTAAAAGGTTTAAATTATATTTTTGTAATTATTATGTGTTAAAAGAAAAAATTTAGGACCATTTTAAACCTTTTTACTATAAGAAACCACTTTGCCAACAAAACCACTCTTTAAAACCGGAGAGTGTACCTCATTCTCAGAGGTGAGAGTGGTGAGGGGTGTTTTTGACCCAAAATACATAAGTTCAGGGTATAAGTGATCTCATTTTTCAGCTTTGGACTTTTTTGATACTTTGACACAAGTTTAAGAGTGAAAGTGATCCTTTATTCGAAAAACAAATAATTTGAATTGGTTGAATATTAATTTTAATTTTAATTTTTTTTGTCAAGGTCGAGCGGCACAAAGTTCTTTATCCATCTACTAATTTCTTCATTTGTTGAATTGTTGTATTTATAGAAAATTTATTTACACATCAAATTAATTTTGTTTGATTCGCTTAGATTCTAAAAGTTCAGTTTTTGCATTTTTATTGGTTTGATATCTGAACCCAGGAGAAATTCTTAGGTAGAGTCAGTTTACCACGTCATTCATGAACTAAACTTATCACATTATGACACGTCATTAAAATAATGGCATTATCGTATCAGTTTGCTCCTTAGAAGCTCTTAGCACTGTTGCACATAATCAGCGACTTAAGTAGCAATTTGCCCCTTCAACTTGTAATTAATAGGCAATTAACACATAAATTAACTTTGTTGGCAAATTAATACACGAACTTGGTGATTATGGGCAATTAGCCCATTTTGGCAAATTAACTTACAAGTTTAGGGGACACATTGCCAATTTAGGATACAATTAACTTACAAATTAAAAGGGCAAATTGCCAAATTGGGGCAAATTGTTCATAATCACTAAGTTCGTGTACATTTGTCCACAAGTTTAAGGGGCATATTGCCACTTAAGCCCATAATCAGCCAACTTAAAGTTATGTTAGATCATAAAATCTCAGCTAATATAACAAAATACCAATATTTCTTAAAATTATTATACCTTATAATTGAAATTCACTTATCTAACAAGCAAATCAACTGCAGCAATAAAAAAATTAGTATAAAAAATATATTTAAAAATTAATATTACTCAGTTTATTAAATATTGTTGATATTAAAACTGACGAAAAACGTAAACAGTCAAAATACAAAAAAAGTCAAAAAAAATTAAAATTTAAATATATAATAAATATTAAATGTAGAAATATAATGATGAAAAAAATAAAAAAAATAAATAATGTTGAAAAATAAGTAAGTATAGAAAATAATTATTTTTTTTAAGTATAAAAAGAAAAGAAATTGCTATAAATATTTTTTTTTGAAATGATAGAAAAAAATAAATATTATAAAAAAAACAGTATTTCATATAAAAAAAATCTCAATTTTTAAGACATGTATATTGTTATGTTAGGCGACATCAGCCAACTTCAATGATGCTAAAAACTAACGGTATGAATAATATAATTATTAAATTGAAGTCAGGAAACAATATGGATGTATATTAAAATTTTGGGACAATAATAAAAGAGAAAAAAATTAGGGACCATCAGAAAAATTATCCTAAATTTCCTGGCTACGATCTTACTTTTTAATTGTAATATAATATGACCGAGTCTAACTACGAATTTCTCTATGATCGAGTTAATTGTATTAATGACTAGAAAATTAGAAAATATGAGTATTAAATTTGAGTGACAAAATATCTAAGGGCAGTTATTCAAGTAGGTGAAAAGTCTAAAGCTGAGTAGCAGAGCTAAAGCTGAGTACCAAAATATCTAAGGGACCCTGCTTTTCCCAAAAAAGAAAAATAAATATCTAGGGAGCCTGAGAGGATAATCATTTTACTACTACATTAATTTACAGCAGTGTTTTGAGAATGAACCGGACCAGTCGGCTCGACCGCAAACAATAGATTATCCTGGTTAGATTCTTAACTAAAAATTAAAAATACAGTTCAACATTTGTAAACTCAAAAAACTGTAAATATTGAAAAATAATGAACCGAACAGAAAAAAAATTTAAATAAACTTTGTTCATTGCGTTATTTTTATAAATTTATTTATGTATGGTTTTGTCATATAGTAGACTAGACAAAGTCTACTTATAAATTTCTCACTAATTAGAGGATAAGTAAGTCTTCTCTAATTAGATATAAAAAACAGTCTTCTGAACCAATTCAAGTAGTAAGTGATTTGTTATTAGTTAAGGTTTTGGATTCGAATTTTGTGAATGCATCAAATTTCCGCTGACAGACTCATCCGCCATGCCATGTGCACGACGCGGATCGGATCCGAATTAGTCAGGACGGAGCCTTGAAAACTAGATGGACAAAAAAAAGTCTTCTGATATATATTCGAATAATATATAAATATTTAAATTTTTATTTAATTTGTTCAATAATTGAATCTGTGGAATTATAAGTAGATAGCTATATTAGTTTGACTACTGCTTTAATTTTTAAAATACATATTTATTTAAAAAAATAGTAAAAAAATTATTAAATGAAAGCTAATTGATCAACTATTATTTAAATTTGGATAATTACATATCTGGTCCATCTAAACAAAATACAAAATTTAATAAAAGTTATTTTTTACTAGAGCATGAGCTATCAAATAAAGTTTTTATTAGCAGATTTATACTTTTTTTATACAAATTACTCTTTGTCAAACTAAATCACGTGCTATCAAAATAATAACATTATAAAAAAAAAGTTGGTGAATGTATCCATTATAATTTTTAAACAAAGAGTCTTAAATTAATTTTTATAATCAGGAACGAATAATATTATCTCTGATTGTTATAATTATAAATTATAACTTCATCATTTTAGTCTCTAATTACATTTTTTTGTAATATATTTATTCTCTTTAATATTTAAATTATCATCCACAATAACACAAAACACTCGTATATTTGGTGGAACACATTGTAAAATGATGAGTTTAATTATTACAGAGATTTTACTTGCTTAAACCGCAGAATTCAACATGGACACTTCTTAATATGAAGAATAGGACTATTCTTAAGTTATATTAGATCAATTGTAGTCTAACCAAAACACAAGATTAAAATTAACTTTTATATTTAGATAAATTAATAAAAGTGAGATTTAATTTAAATTAAAAACCAAAAAAAATATTAAAAAATTGATAAATTTGAATTAGAAAGACTGGAGATGAATGAAAGTGATTTTTTTTTTTTGCATGGGTTTATAATAATACGTTATTTCATTAAATTTACCCAGTTGAAGTTAACAAAATTGATTTTAATAAAGCAACTACCCTAACTGGATTCAAATTTCTATAGAACTTATGCAATAAAATAATAAAGTCACGTCTGATCTCTGAAAATAAGGCTTCATCTAATCTGCATCGAATGGATATTCAATTTGACAGTGTTATGGTTTTAGTGCACCTAGGAACTAACGGTAACTAAACATAAATAAAAGAAAAATATAAACGTAAAGGGCTATTCTTGTAGTATTTTGGAATGAGAATATTACTCTTTTTTTCAACTAAAGTGAACTCCCTCTACTTACTAAATATTACACAGAAACGAATCGACTTACAAATTATTCAAATTTAATTTAAGTAAAATATTTAAAATAAGGTCAAATTACCTGAATCAATAATAAAATTTAAACTAGATAGTCAAGTCAATTAATCGGATTCAAATGTCAAAATAATCAGTTCAATAGATCTATAAATCTAATTAAATTTTAATTTATAATTCACGTTTATATTAAAAATAAATTTAAAATATTTATATGTATATAGTTAAACTAAATTTGATCAACCAACACAGCTGAACTTAAATGTTATAAGCATTAGACCACATTTTACAGAAATGGGAGATTAAAAATATCTCGCAAACACTCTCTTTCTTCAATTATTAAAAAATATCCAAACCAATCAAACATAGTTTTAATTATCGTACAAGGTCGAATTTGAATTTTTAAAAATAAACTCTAATGAAATAAAAACCGAATGATGGGGAAAAAACAAAGAAACAGCATAAGAAAGAGAAAAAGTAGAAAAGAGAGTGAAGAAAAACACTCTCTATGAGTGACTGAACTTGTGTTGTGTTGTGCCCACACATTGCAGCTGTCTCCAGCCCATTTCCCTCCCCTTTTCTCCACTACCCTTCACTCCCCCCATCTCTTTATATACCTCGCACCACCCTCTCATATCCACCCACCACCACCTCCGCCACCGCTGCCGCCCCCCCTCAGCCCCTCAGCTCAAAATGTTGAACCATTTCTTCATACTAAGTCTTGGGTTCTTCATTTTATTCAGCAACACTCACCATGTCTATGCTTCAAACCCACAGATTCAAACCTTAACCACCAAACCAACCTACATCAACCCAAAGCTCCCGCCCCGGACCCTCTCCACATCTAAAAAGTTCGAGGGCTCGTCGGATTTAGTCCAGCTCCGGTACCACATGGGCCCGGTTCTCTCCTCCGCCCCTATCAACGTCTACCTCATATGGTACGGCCGTTGGGCTAACTCCCAGAAGCTCCTCATCAAAGACTTCATCAACTCCATCTCCCCCACCACCCCTGCCGCCAAACCCTCCGTCTCCGACTGGTGGCAGACCGTCTCACAATACACCGATCAAACCGGCGCCAACATCTCCCGCTCCATCCTCATCGCCGGCGAACATACCGACACAACTTACTCTCACGGAACCCACTTGACCCGTCTCTCCATCCAGCAAGTGATCGCCACCGCCGTGAAATCCGCTCCATTTCCGGTGGATCACAAGAACGGAGTCTACCTAATCCTGACTGCCCAAGAGGTGACCGTTCAGGAATTTTGTCGAGCAGTTTGTGGGTTCCATTACTTCACATTCCCCTCCATGGTGGGCTACACATTACCCTACGCATGGGTCGGAAACTCCGGGAAGCAATGCCCGGAAGTCTGCGCCTACCCGTTTGCAATCCCGGGTTACATGGGCGGCGGCGGGCCGGGGGCGTTGCAACCGCCGAACGGCGACGTGGGTGTTGACGGGATGATCAGCGTGATAGCACATGAGCTTGCGGAATTGAGTTCGAACCCGTTAGTGAACGCTTGGTATGCGGGTGAGGACCCGACCGCTCCGACTGAGATCGGCGATTTATGCGAGGGGTTGTACGGGACAGGTGGCGGTGGTGGGTACATTGGGCAGGTGATGAGTGATAGAAAAGGACGGACTTTTAATATGAATGGTAAAAATGGGAGAAAGTTTTTGGTGCAGTGGATTTGGAGCCATGTGTTGAAGGCATGTGCTGGTCCTAATGCTCTTGATTAAATTTTTAGATGTTTGTAAAATTTACTTAGTTTAAAAAACAAGATATATTATGGGGTTTTTTTTAACTCAAGATTCTATGCTTTTGAATCTTGAAATAGGGATAAGTTGATGACATTTATCGTTCTCCTCATTTGTTAATTTTTTTTTAAATATTTTTATAGTTAAATTATAGTTTTTAGATGTAAAAAGAAGAGTTTGGACTTGTGTTATTTGATTTCATAAAATGTATATTATTTATAATTTGTTTTTGTTTCAAACACCTATGAAATTTTAAAATGATTTCATTATGCTCCTCTTTTAAATAATGACTTAAGTAGCAATTTGCTATTCAACTTCTAAATAATGGAGTCAACTGTTTATAATCATTAAGTTCGTGTCTAATTTGGGCATAAAATTAATTTATATGTTCGTGCCTAATTTGGCCATAAAATTAATTTATATGTTAATTGTCATTGCTTATAAATTAAAGGGGTAAATTGCTACTTAAGTGTTTAAGTAATTACAAGTGTAGACTTAAAACAATAAACTTACATTGGTTGTGCCATACCATATTTACAAGCCAATGAGCATTTGCGATAGAAAATCTTCTAATTATCATTTAATTTTTTTATTATCACTTTTTCCACATGGCTAACGCATCATTGGCTTGTTGCACGAATGACATGGCGGAACGGTTGCGTGCAATAATTTTTTACATTAGAATATAAACTCTTTAATTGCAGATTGCCTTATCAATTTAAAAAGAAAATAACTTCGTAATTGTGCTAGAGTTTTAATTCTTTAAGAAACTTGTAACGGATAAGCCTGAAGCATCGCCAATAATTGAATCGGTCTAAAATGTTTAATAATTAACCTGAAATAAAAAAAATTATCTATACCCAAGCTATACATTACGTGTAAATTTAGATATTTTCCTTTTTTTTTACATAGAGAGTTTTCTCTTGCTTAACCCTTTCTGTCAATAACTCTAGTAAGGCTGAGGGTTGGCTACATGAAATTATTTTGTTTGGATTTTGATATAAAATTATTTGTTTGGATTTGGTATGAAATTATTTTGGTTGGATTCTTTGCTTGAAAGTTATGACCTGGATGGGATTTTATTGTCATTCCCAAGTGATAATTTAAGTGGACTACTATTTACCGCCCTAAATTACTACTCACCGTCCAAGTTTTGACTGAAATGCCCCTATCATATTTCCAATTCAAAAACAAAAAAACAAAAATCCTCTCAACTCAAAAATTTCTCAAACTCAACCTAAAATAACGACGATAACCGGAACCGATTTATGTCGCAATCGACGGGAGATAAAAGACGGAAACTTCCGTTAATTAATTTTTTTCGTTTCTAACTGTTTTAATAAAAAAAATATTAAGGGCCATGTGCACCATCACCTGGCGATGGCGATGGTGCACTGAGGGACGATTGTCCCAGTGGACCATCGCCAAACAACGGCGATGTCGCCTATGGGCCATCGCCAGACGATGACGATGGCCCATAGGCGCCATCACCACTGTTTGGCGATGGTCCACTGGGACAATCGTCCCTCGGAGACGATTGTCCCTGTGCACCATCGCCATCGCCAGGCGATGTTACAGGGCCATCGCCATTGCCGGGCAATGGCCTTTAAAAAAATAAAAATAAAATTCTTTTTTATTAAAACAGTTAAAAACGAAAAAAATTAATTACGGAGGTTCTCGTCTTTTATCTCCCGTCGATTGGGACATAAATCGGCTCCGGTTATCGTCGGGATTTTAGGTTGAGTTTGAGAGATTTTTGAGTTGAGAGGATTTTTATTTTTTTGTTTTTGAATTGAAATTATGTTAAGGCATTTCAGTCAAAACTTGGACGGTGGATAGTAATTTGGGACGGCGAATAGTAAACCCCCTAATTTAACCATACAAAATTCCCTGTTTACCATATTTCTGCCTCATGATCTAAAGGAAAAGAGAAACAATAAAATGAATTCCAATAAAAGAAATGATAAAGCGATGTATAAAATTGGCGGTGTTCATTGTTTTATGTTCATTTTTGGACACTTGATATGAAAATCTTTATTATACACAGCTTCATAATCATAAAGGCCAAAGCATCAACGTTTGCCTCAAATGCAAATTTAAATATCTGCATGTTTTACCTTTTTTTATTGGGTCCCTATATTTTTATATTATCTAAATTGGATTTTATGATTTTATTTTTGGTCTAATAGTGAAGAAAAGCCAAAACTTTATGACATAGTGCAATTTATACCAAATTTTTAATTTTTGTAATGATAGACAAATTGCATTTTTTTTATTAGAAGAATAGCTATTGTCAAACTTATAACAAAAAAGTCTAATTACTTAAAAAAATCCCACCTTAATTTTTTTTTCATATATACCATGACCTTGTTAAAAAGTCATTTGTTCCCAATTTTAGGTTTTTAGGTTTCATCTCTACCCAATACAAAAATATAATTAATAATTTAATAAATTAAAAGATGAAAAAATTAAAAACAATTAAATAAAAGGTTATATCAAACGTCTAATTAGTATGTTAATATAAATTGAAGGATTATCTTAAACTTTTTTCTAATTGAAAAGAGGCACTTTTAGTATTTTTGGGTAGAGATGAAACCTAAAAACTCAAAATGGGTACAAATGACCTTTTTTTACAAGGTCAGGGTATAAACGAAAAAAAAAATCAATATGAGGTTTTTTTAAGTAATTAAGCCTAACAAAAAAATCCAAGTTTGGCTATTATTATAGCAACAAAAAAAATACAATTTGGCTATTATCATAAAAAGGGGCAATGTCATAAAAAATTTACTAACTTTATACTTTTTCTCATTTTTAACCACGCAGTTTAAAAATCGTCATTTTCATATACCAACTACCATTTTTTTCTCAAATACATACACCGTTCAAAAATCCGGCGAAAATTATTGACGTGTCACTATCTAATTTGTTAAGGCATGTCGCTATTCATTTGTCAACTCAACAATTTTTACCGAATTTTTGAACGGTGTATGAATTTGAGAAAAATTGGTAGTTCGTGTATGAAAATAACGATTTTTAAACAGCGTGATTAAAATAAGAAAATGTGTAAAATTGGTGAATTTTTATAACATTAACCCTTATAAAAATTAAAAGTTTGGTTGAAATTGCAACAAGTTGTAAATATTTAACTTTTTCCATCAAACCTTTATCTTTAATAAATTTAAATTGTTTTTCCCACATCAAGTCAATATGAAAGAGATTTTATACTTTTATTGTTTTAGTAAAACTAAATATTTATATTTATTCAAAAATTAATAATCTCTAATTAATCAACTTCTTCACCTTTTAATAATCAATAATTAGATTATTTGATAATAAAATGTAGTTGTATTTATAAAGGTAGAATTAAGGTTAGCATTAGGTCTTAGGTGTTAACATTAGTTTAGAATCTCAGGTTACTTATTAATTAAAGGCTTAATATTGTAAAAAATCACAAATTTTAGCGTGTTTTGCAAATTTAACACAACCTTTTCATTTTGGCAAATTAATACACCAACTTTCAATATTTTGCAATTTTAGCACCGATAAATTTTCCTCAGAAAAATAGAGAAAAAGATGATGTGTACACCAGAATAACTACTGTTCCGACGTCCATATCAGCATTTTACTGACGATCGGTGCTAAAATTGCGAAAAATCAAAAGTTGATGTATTAATTTGACAAAATTGAAAGTTTATGTTAAATTTGCAAAACATGTTAAAGTTCGTGATTTTTTACGCCATTAAGCCTTAATTAAATTCATATTAATTAGTACATGCCACGAAAAAAAGTGGTAAACGGACTGTTTTAGTTTGTGAAAGTGTTAAAAGGCCTATAGAGCTATTAAGGTTATGTTTTGAGCAACTTAGTATGTCAATGCTAAAAATTGTTCCATAAACTTTTAAGGCATTGTAATTTGTCATGTTTCTTAGACTTAAATCATCATCCTTTAGACTTTTATAAGTTATTTGCAATAATTACGCTTTTATCCTTCAAATTTATCGCTACATAAAGATCTAGTCCATTTGAATTCTAACAAGCAAATCACTAGCTCGTCACTTGGACGAGTGTCTCTGAAAATCACCATCAGACGTTGTATTCATTTATCACTTTTCTATTTGTCCAGAAAAAAAAGGTGTCTAAAATTAATTTTTTTATTTTAGATAAAAGGTGCAAAAATGACCCTCATGTATAGCCCGAGTCTCTTGTTGGCACCTTATGTATTTCGGATCTTAAATATGACCCTAACGTCTTAAAAAAGTATCAAAAAAACACTATAAACTAACGGAAGTTAGTTTTATTGTTAAGTGTGTGTTGTGTCAATTCATTTCCACACATAAGCATTAAATTAATTTGACACATCATCACTCACACATAATTAATTATAAAAATAATGATTAAATATTCCAATTAACTTTAATTATTCTTAAAGTAACTCTGATTAACCTAAAATGAGCCCACTTAACCTAAACTAACTCTAAATCACAACCTTTACCCAGCCTCCGCCGCCCTTCAACACAACCTCCTCTTTCAACACAACCTTCTCCTGTTTCAGATTGCTCCATGTACCTTCAATACAACCTCCCAGCAAGAACCAACTCCTTAACGTCTAATTTCCGAACGAAAACCGCAACTACAGCCGTTGCAGCACTGGATCCAAGCTACACTTGCATGAGTTTCGCAAAACTCGGAGATCGATATCTCACCCGGATGAACTCAGGAATCGATGGTGACGAAAACAAAGTTTCCGAGTCTGTCTACTGCGCATCCTAAGAAGACGAACTTGGGACCCAAACTGCAGATGGTGGCGGGTGCGAAGGACTTGACGGAGGTGAAAACAGATTCGCGTTCAGTTGTTGTGGTGATGGTGGGTAGACAAGTTGCAGCGGAGGAGAGGTGATGGATTTGTGCTGTGTATTGGGGATTTTCAATATTGGATTCTTAATTGATGGTGTGTAGAAAAGTTTCTAAAATGGATTTTTCTATCAATTCTGTTTTAATTTCTGTGTTGAATTAATGTATTGGGATTGAATTTACACATGGTGAATAAATATGTTTCAAATATGTGGAATTTAAAGAGGAATTTTATTTTCAAGTGAAATCTGTTGTTGTGTTTAGCAAGATTGGATGGAGAATCAAGTTTAAAATTTTAATGTAAATTTGACTTGGGGAAAGAATGTCCAGATGAAGAAAAAAGGCTGAAGATGAAGATAATGTGGTTTTAAGGTTGTTTGATTTGCTGATTTGGACAAAGTAAAAGGCGGCGATTTAGAGTAAATTTAACTTAGTTTAGGTTAATCAGGGTTATTTAGATGAATTAGAGTTAATTTCAAAATTATTAAAGTTAATTAGGATGTTAGTTAACTATAATTAATGCTTATGTGTCATATTAATTTAAAAATGATGATGTGTTCAAATTAATTTAATGCTTATATGTGCAAATGAATTGACACGTCACACACTTAACAATAAAACTAACTTCCGTTAGTTTGTAGTGTTTTTTTGATATTTTTTTAAGACGTTAAGGTCATATTTGAGATATGAAATACATGAGGTGCCTTTTCTCCTTTGTTTTCTCCTCTCAAATAGAAAACCCTAGCCGTCAAGCGTTTCTCCTTTGTTTTTCGCTTTGGCTGCAGTCAATGGTTTATTTTTGCCGTTGGCGGTAGCCATTTATTTTTTATTGCTTTAGAATTAAATAAATGACCGACTCCTTTTCATCTTTTTTATTTTGGTTGGTAAATCTATCGACGAGGCGCATCAATTTCAATAGATATACAAATAAAAAATCAGAGATGGATCAAACCCTTTCAAGATTGAAGATGAAATCGTTATAGGTTATATTAGTTTTTTTTATAACTATTTTACAGTGATTGTCTTTCTTTTTTGAAAGTTTTGTTGTTCTTTCTATATGAAAGATTTGTTGTTTTTTATGAAGAGTTTGTGAGTCTTTTGTTAGACAGAAAAGGATTGGATCTTATTGTGTTAGAGCGGTTATGTAATTTTGATTTTGTTTTGTAAGGCGATCTGCGAATCAAGATTTATATCTTGTTCCATGTCAGGTCATTGGAAACGGTTGTACCCTTTCTGAATTCTTACACCTGTAACTGCTCTTTATTATTAATGAAAGATTATTCGATTGTCAAAAAAAAAACATGAGGTGCCAACAAGAGACTCGGGCTATACATGAGGGTCATTTTTGCACCTTTTTCCTTTATTTTAAAGATATATTTCAACTAAATAAACTACGAGAAGTTTATTCATATTTTGACATAAATATTAAGTTTAAAATTGAACCTTTTTCTTCATTTTTTTGTCAAAGGCTAAAACTTTCATTAATAATAATGAAAATTATATAAATGAACGGTTCTTCAACAATCTGAAAGAACTATTCTAAGATAATGATGAGTGCTGTAAATACAGCTGTAACTACAGTCATCGATTAGAGCTTTTCTAACCATCAAAAAATTACCTAAATACATATAAGATTCAAATATTGAACTACGATCTTGAAACCGCTCGATCCAGAAACTTTAAGTTTTTCAAGGCTCATCTCCATTATAGATCCCAAAAGTTATCTAATAAGATAAGAACAACTATCATAGAAAAATTATTAAAAATAACTCAAATTTTTTTAAAAGACTTCTTTTTTAGTTTGAGATATAAATCCAATCAAGAAATATTTTAAACTTCTTAACCGGATTGAAAATCCTTCAAAACAACACAAGAAAAAGAGAGATAACTCTCTCATTAGATTTGGAAAAAAAATCACTAAATGAAGATGACGTAGGTTTTCTGATCACCACTAGATCTAGGATTTTTCAAACATCTAAAATGAGAGTGTCATGTGGAGTTTTATTAAACAGGAAAGATAAATATTGAGAGTATGGAGGAGGTGGTTTTCCGGCTAAGAGGCCGAAACCACCTCCTCAAAACTATGGGATTAGTTTTGTGGGTTTTAGAGAGAAGGGAGAGAGTTTATTTTTTAGAGAGAGAAGTAATCAGTAACTGGACAATCTATTTTGAGTAGCCATTTTTTCCTCATTTTTATCCCTTGTGTGATATACAATTGATTGATGACTATAACTATTTGCATTACATTTGGGGAAGGGTTTTAATATACATTTAATTCCTTTTCAAATGAAAGGTTAGTACTTACAATTTATATTTATATTTATGAGATGATGGTGAGCAAATTCTTGTCCTTTTGTCCAGGTGGGGATATAGTTTTGAGAGGGCACATCGAAATTAAAACAAAAATAAAGTTTATAATTGAAAATTTGTGTTCAACAGCTAATATTGGGACCCTCATATAAGAACCACCTAAAAGGTTAATTATTGCCCTTATTTTTCAGGTCATGCCTTGTTGCTTTGTGGTGGGGGCGGTCCCTTTTAGTGGTAGGTAGGGTAAATATTAAAGGTTTGTTCTTTTATGCTAATCGATTGTAGACCAAAGGTATAGTTTGAAATCTAAGGATTTTATTTTCCACTTTTAAATTTTAATTTTTATAAAAAAACTTACTATACGAGCACAAAAATCCACCGCTAAATAATTGTATTTTTAACGAGCTATAATGAATTGTTTTCGAACGTTACATTGTAACTTGTTACTCTTACCATTTCTAAAGAGAAAAACTTATAGGCACCGTTTGGATTGATGGATTTTAAACGATGGATTCTAAACAATCAATGGATTTGGACAAAATCCATCGTTTGCCTCAAAAAAAAGTTAATAGAATCCATGGATTTATAAATTCCCTCATTTTCTACAATCCATCATTTTTGAGGGTTTTGATTTCCCACCTACTAGGTGGGAAAGTCCAAATCCACCATTTTTTATGAATGATGGATTGTTATATTATTTATTTTTTTCCATAAATAATATTAAAAACCATTGATTTTATTTTCAATCCAAACGATGGAATTTTAAAATCAATGGATTTAAATTCCATTGATTTAGAATCCATCGATTTTGTTAAAATCTATGGATTTTAAAAACCCTCAATCCAAACGGTGCCATAGTTATTTTCAGATTTACTGTGGATTTAGGAGCTATTATTCTCATTCTTTAGCGCCGGTTTCAATTCACAATTTTGGATCGTGACAAGATTGTTGTGAGATATTTTTTTATTAACCAAAAAATAAGGTTGGGAAAATATCTTCAACAAAAAAACAAACCCTTTCAAAAAAAAATTAAAGATAATCTTTTTTTATTTAACTTCAAAAAGCAACCTACTTTTTAACTTAATTAATTAATTAATCAATAAAAGTGATTAGATAATAAGTATAAAAATGAAAGAAAATTTGCATTTAAGTACGCAAAATTGCAATTTGACTTCTAACCTTCCCGAAAAAATCAAATGGTGAAACTCTAAAAACATTCAATTTAATTCAGTTCAAATCAAATTACTCTTAAAAAATCATCTATTTTAAGTTGGACGATTTTTCTCTAACTATTATCATTGGTCATTAGCGTATCCTTAAAAATCTGCATAAAAATTACAGTGTTTACAACTAAGCCTTGTTTAATTATGGCAAACTTTTTAGAATATTAGGTATTTAGTTATAATATTTTCCAATTTTTAAAACTAGCAAATTGTTTTTATAATTTTTCATATTATAATTAATGGAAGAACACAAAAAAAAGCTTTTTATGATTTTTTTTAATTAAAAGCAGCATTTTGAAAACATAATTCTCCAACTAAATTTTTTATCTAACGATTTCAAAAACTATTGTACACTTTAATTTAGAAATACAACAACGTTACAATTTGTTCATTCTATCAATAATTGCAAAAGAAATGAACAATTACATGTACGTTCAAAAAACACTTGGACCGGCACCGAACTGCTACTTTGACGGTTCCATAACATTTGTAATTATGGCTCATAAAATCAAACAAAATTAAATTAAATTTAAGTTCTATAAAAATTAATTAGAATTAAAAATAAATGTAATGTAAGTGATTGGTTAATTATATATATAAATATATATATATAGTAGATAATTTAAAATATATTTTATAAAAATATCGGTTTGGAATTGGAACTGTTGATGCTTCCGTTTTCAAAAAATGTTAAACCGGTTCGAAACCGGTCTCCCATGTTGTTTAGCACATGTTTTTTTTATATTTAAAAAATATTTATTCTAAATAGTTAAAATTTAAATTTTTTATAATATTTTCTAAAATTATACATCCAATGAAAACAGAAGATATGAGAAACATTATACTATTTCATTCAAAAAAATAAAACAATAAAAAACACTCAGCAAACAATCAAAATTTTGATTTTTTAATTTGTTTTAAAAATAAAAAAAGAAAAAAGAAAATTAAAAAAAGAAAAAACAGAACTCCGAGCCTATCTCAATTTATTTTGTTGTACGTATCCAGATGTTGTCTTTATACTCCCTCCGGTCCATAATATTTGTCGCATTTGGCTGACACAAGAATTAAGAAAACAATTAATATGTCTTAATTTATAAACATTTTTACTAAATTAACCCTAGAAACTTGTTTACATTTATAACTACCATTTTCATTTGTTTATTATATTTTTTCAAAAAATTAATGGGGGGCAAATATGAAAAGATAGCAATTAATTCTCTCTTAATATTATAACATGACAAATATTATGGGCCAAAACAAATTCTCAAATACGACAAATATTATGCACCGGAGGGAATAGTACACATGGCATCTGAAAAGTGTATAAACGAGGCAAACATGCACCATATAAATGTGCATGTGTCATGCGACCCGCTCTCAGTCTGAGTTGCATAAGAAGGATTAAACTGTCCAATTTTTTGTATTCACATAGAAATGGCTGATATTAAACCTAATGGTATGGCCTGTAATGAAGGGTGCGGATGCCCTGTTCCTTGCCCCGGTGGTACAGCTTGCAGGTTGCTGCTGTTATCAACATCATTATATTTTGTTACTAGCTTTATGAAAATTGTTTGGTTGGATGCAGGTGCTCAACCATGAGAAGTGGCGCGGGAGACGGGCACAAAAAATGCGGATGCAGGGAGCATTACGGGTGCAATCCGTGCTCGTGCGCAAGGGCGTCGGAGACGGTAGGAGTTGGGAAGGCTAATTGTAAGTGTGGCCCTGGCTGCGCCTGTGCTACTTGTGCCGCTTAACTGCTTCAATCCCCTCGGATCTATGTATAGTGTACAGTACTAGAGTCACTCTCTAGCTAGTTTTCAGCTAGCAGATCTATAAAATAAAATTTGGTTTTGTAATATATTTATGCATCATACTTCTTATTCTAATTAGACGAGATAGTTATGTGTATGCCTAGCATCAGAATCGTTTGGGCCTCCAACTTATACGCGCACTGAAAATTGGGATTAAAATGAGAAATTTTATTTTTTAATGTTACACTAATTGTAAGTGTTCATTTCATATATTATAAATATAGCATTAACTTTTTGTTCTATTCTCTAATCGTAACAATTACTAATTCAACAAAAAATCAATAAAATCCGTAAATAAGTCATATGATTTTTTTATATTATTATACTCCCTCCGTCTCAATAGAATTGTCCACTTTGAGAAATTTTTCGTCTCAAAATTTTTGTCCACTTTTAAAAAATAAATAACTTTTACACTCATTTTCCTATATTATCCATATTTAAAATCCACTAATAAAAATAAATTGTAAGTGAACCCTATATTAAATAGGGGTATGATAAAAAAAACAAAGAAAAGTTTATAAAAATCATAACAATAATTGATTTTCTTAAACTGTGTGATAAAGGTAAAGTGGACAACTCTATTGAAACGGAGAAGGTATCTGAAACATAAAATCAATAAGAAAACAAAAATAATCTTTAAGAGACCATAAAAACTTATTCAAAGAAAACGTCGATTTGGTCCTTTGGCTTGAATTATGATCGTTTTTCCAACAACATTTCCATCTGCAGATGACATAATCCCAAAACATGTTAGCACACTTGTATGATTTGCTGCACAAAAGCACGAGCACACCACACCATGCACCCGTTCAATGGGCCGAATACCTGTCCAATTTGGATTAGATTTGAACACTTAAGAAGAAATTACACCCTATACATCAATTTCCCTAAATGTATACATTAATGACTCAACATATTAAAAAGTGCAGAATTCTCTCATTTACTTTAAATACTTTTCATCTATACCTCATTATAATTTATGTCCCCTTTTTACCCTTCATTACTTATTCACATTACCCATTAACTTTCCTCAGACCTTATAATCCAACATAATGACTGGATAAATGACGACTACCAACCATACCACTGAGGTCGCCGCCATTGGAGGAAGGAGATGACGGTCGCCATCCATAGCCTACGCTCCAATGACCGTCGTTTATGTTCCGATGACTGCTGTTTTAGTGAAAATTTGGATAATTTCAAATCAAATCTAAAAGATTATTCATCTTATGATGATAACAACGATGGAGGAGGAGTTGCAGAGCGCCGCCGCTGAAGAAAGGAGACGACGGTCGTTTAATAGTTGTTGTCTTGTCGTCACCGCTTGGTGACTGAAAATCTCCAGTTACTCGCACAAGAATTTGTTTCTTGGATTATTCAAAGAATTGGGGCTGGTTGGAGTATACCGTTGGTGGAGATGAAATGAAATAATCACTGCAAATATGAATCTCAATTCTCTGTTCTTAATACTCTTATTTTAGGCTTTATAAATGTTGGAATGGGTCATGAGAAATTGAATATTATGGTTAGAATGGGGGACGTGAGTCATGCCAAGTTCATTAGTAGTTATAATTTTTTGGGTAATAATTAGAATGAATTAGACATGATAGTACATAATACTCCTATTACAATTTCTTTTTCCTAAAGATGGACAACTTATTCTCAACCGTAAAAAAAATTCTAATCAACTCTTAATTATTTAAAATTTATAATTAATTAATAAACTTCAAATCAACTAAACATCAATTAAATGTCAACCAAATGTCAACCAATTGTGTTTTTCTTCCGCGACACAGCTTAAATTTTTTATTGCCATTGTCCCCCCTTTTAAAGTCGACAAGTGCCGATTTGGACTTTTAATGAGTTATGTTTAATCTGTTGAAACTCTTCTTTAGTAATTTGACAAATTTTAAATTCAATCAAATATCAACCGAAAATCAACCAAATGTCAACCGAAAATCAACTAAACGTCAACCGTAGAATATACATAGATAGTGTTCGTGTAACTATGAATCAACTCTTAATTACTCAACATTTATAATCCTCTCTTTTTAAGGTTGACAAGTGTCGATTTTGACTGTTTTGATGAGTTTCTGTTCAAACTCTTCTTTTGTAATTTGGAAAATTTTAGAGATCAGTTGAATGTCAACCGGATATCAAGCAAATGTCAACCAAAAGTAAATTGAAGATCAACTGAATGTCAACTGAAGATCAAGCAAGTGTCAATTTTTTTCACTAATACAGAAGTGAAGACACGATTCAATTTCAATTTGAATTGTGCAATTTTAACATTTTGAGAGGAAAATAATAGTGCGAGTTTGATAATTTTAAGATCAATTAAAAATCAACCTAAAATCAACCAAATGTAAATCGAAAATCAACTAAATATTTATTAAATATCGACCAAATATCAGTTAATTAAATTTTCATTTTTTTCCCGTAACACAGTGCAAAATGGTTATTATCATTTTTCAATTTTAATGGACTCCCTTTATTTAGGGATTATAAATAAGAAGAAAATGGATTTCGAACTTTTATAATTTATAAAAGCTGTAAATTCAAAAAATAAACTATAAGGTCGACAAATATTAATTTTAAATTTTTTGATTTCTTTTTAATATGTTGAACCTTTTATTCTATAATTTGGCTAAATTTAAGGTTGACAATTGTCGATTTCCACTATTATAATGATTTCTATATATAAGTTGGAGCTCTTTTTTTTTTGTAATTTTGCCAAATATCAAAGATCAACCAAATGTCAACTAGAAATTAATTGAATGTCAACCGAAGATTAACCAAATGTCAAATATTTTTCACTGATATATAAATGAGGACACGAATCAGTTTCATCTTGAATTGCACAATTTTAATGTTTTGAGAAGAAATTAATAATACAGATTGAATAATTTTAAAATCAACCAAAAATCAACTTAAAACAAATTTATTATCAACCAAATATCAAAATGAAGTAAGAAATTCTAGCAATTCACATAATAAATGTTAGAAAATATCAAAAGACATAATTAATTATCAGTTAAACTAATAATAAAATTTTATCAATTTAAATTTACATCGGGTTGATGTAGAGTTTACATCAACAATGCTTTAATTTAACTTTTTATTTATGCATATTAAAGAAACATTCTTACTATAAAATATCAATGTATAGTCAAAAATAAAAATATAAAACTATATAAACTACAAATTTTTAATTGCTTTATTATTAGACAGTTTATATAGAATTCATTTCAGGTTGATTTTAAATTTATTGCAGATCCATTTCATCCACATGGTTCTATCAGGTTAACCACTGTAAATGAGTCAATTGTTTTTTACTCTTTGTTCCCATTAAAATCCAACACATGATTTCATAATCAATATTTAAATCAATTTATAAAATGGTTACAACATTTGTTTATAGCTACTTCCAAATGCTAAACACCTAAAAACTTTCATTTAATGATAGTTTACTCAATTAACCTAAAACAACAAAATCCACCTATATGCATCAGCAACAAAAATCAAGAAGCACTTTTAAATCGAATTTGCATATCTCAGTTATATTTCTAAAGCCAATTGCATAACTCAGTTACAAAATCAAATTTACATATCTCAATTACATTTCAAAAGCCAATTGCATATCTCAGTTACAAAATCAAATTAATTTGCATATCTCAGTTACAAAATTCACCCACTAGTAAATAAAAATCAATTCACCCAAAGTTGCCTCTGATTATAGTGTGTTTACACCGGTCCAAATAATTGTTGGATAGGAGCTTCATGTGGGCTTACAAGGGATTCAGGCCCAACGAAAAGTCTTTTAATTATTGCTTTTTCTTCTTATTAGGAGTTTGTAACTCATTAGGAGTATTTTATCTTTTAGAATTTTAGTCCTAGTTGAATTAGGAGTCTTA
Source organism: Mercurialis annua (assembly GCF_937616625.2). Lineage (NCBI taxonomy): Eukaryota > Viridiplantae > Streptophyta > Magnoliopsida > Malpighiales > Euphorbiaceae > Mercurialis > Mercurialis annua. The sequence continues at coordinate 13,446,478 of NC_065574.1, forward strand.
GTTATGAGGAGCTATAAATAGCTCAGAACTTCATTATTTTTGTATCAACAAATCAATCAATCAAAAACCAAGCCCAGTGCTTTTATCCCGCAATCTCCGGATTGTTTTAATTTAGGAGTAGTTTTCGGTATTAATCTCGCCTGAGTCCGTGACTCCCAGATTATTACTTCTTAAATCACGTGGTTAAGTGTCTTTAACCAAACAAGCCCTGTGAATATCTGCATAGGTTCGTTAAAGTATCAAACCTCAAACCGATCCCGATTATAAATTCAAAGATTCGAGTCCGGAATATTTCCAGGCGAACATCTTTTGGCGACTCCACTGGGGAATAGTTTATGGTTAGCACAAAAGCGGACTTTAAGGACGATTCCAGGCACGCTCGGTCCATACGCCGACAACAACGGAAGGAAGGTGACATAGTAGACGAATCAGATTCGGATAGATCAGAGACCATGGCCAAGGACAAACAGGTGAACCAATCAAGCAAGGCGCCGAATACAGCGGACACCGAGGGGAGCCTACCTAAGGACAAGGTCGACGACGCGACCGATGACATGATAGACTACTCGCGCCAGCTTCCTCCCTCTCGCCCTTCTTTATCACAGGCCGACTTCTCGGCCATGAGGGGCGAAATAGCGCAAGAGAACAAGCAAATGTTCGACGGGGCTATGCATCAGATGTCCGAAGTGATGAGGAACATCATGGCCGACCAAACGTCGGTCCAGAGGCAGATCCAAGGGAACCTAGATGGCCTCAACAAGGCAATGGAAAACCTAGGGCGATTATTTTCTGGGCAATCCGCGGCCGATCAAGGGTACAGAAAGGCCGAACAGAACCAAACACCGAGCCGTTTTGGTCAACCAGGTGGTTCGGCCGAACAACAACCCAACAAGATGGGGTATACATATGGTTCCGTTAAGCTCTTAACGAGGAATGAGGCCGAGTTCTCAGGAAGGGCCGATCACCCGGGAGCAAGCTCGTCCAACCCACAAGGCGAGGCGAGACCACAAGGGGGAGCTACTGGAGCCAACACCCAGGAGCCCAACACGGGCGAACGACCGTATTCCGAGGGAGGCGATCCAAGTATATACAATCAAGGGCAACTCGTGGACATGCTAGAAAGGCTCGGAGTGGATCTGCGACCTATGCCTCGCCCATCGTACATGAAACCGTATCCAGACTGGATCGACAAGTTATATCCTTTCCCAAGGGGGTATAAAGTGCCAGAGTTCAGTTTGTTTTCGGGCGAGGAGAAGGGCCAATCGACGGTTGAACATGTCGCCCGGTTTTCAGCCCAGTGCGGCGAAGCAGCCGCACATGATTTCTGGAAGCTCCGGCTTTTCGCCAGCTCTTTGACAAAGATGGCGTTTACATGGTATTCTAGATTGTCGCCCAATTCGGTGGACACATGGAAGGACCTCGAAATCCTCTTCCATGAAGAGTTTTACAGGGCACCACCTGATGTCACCTTGGCCGACCTCGCCCGAATCTCACAGCTACCGAGTGAGTCGGCAGAAAAGTATGTCGGCCGATTTAGAAATCTCAGGACTAGGTGCTCCACCAAAATGTCAGAGGCCGATTGCGTACCGATGGTGGTAAGAGGAATGAGTTTCGCCATGAGGGAGCATTTCGAGGGCCACAGGTTTCGGGACTTGTTCGAGCTAACGAACAGGGTGACGAGCTATGAAAGACTCCTCCAGGAGAAAGAACAGAGGAGAGGCGCATCCAAAGGGACCTATTACAAAGACCAGCTTGACGTGGCCGTGGTGTCCGATAGCGAGGATAGTGGTTCCGAGGATGAAGTCAACATGGCCGAATTTTTGGGAACGAAACCCCTGGAATGTTCGGCCTTGCGAAAGCCTGGCTTTGTTAAAAGGAATAAGACCGCGGTGGTACAAAAAGAGTATTCATTCGACCTGACTAAGGCCGACGACATATTCGATGCCCTGTTGAAGGATGGGCAGATCGCCCTAAGCGAAGGTCATACGATTCCACCGACGGAGGAGCTGGTCGGTAAAGATTACTGCAAGTACCACAATTCCTGGAGGCACAGTACGAACAATTGCGTAAATTTCAGAAATGTGATCCAGAAGGCAATTAACGAAGGGAAACTTCTCTTCCCAACGAAGAAAGAGGCCGATGTAAAATGCGTATCCATTAACACCGTTCGGCCTCACTTCGATAGTTACCTAGAGCAAGGGCAGATACGGAGTAAGTGGAATCCAAGAAGACCCAAGCCGAGGGTAGAGACAGACGGTTCTGAGTGGCGAGGAGAAAAAAGGCAACCTCAACAACAGAAGAGGAAGCGGTATAACTCGCCTACTGCAGATATGACGTGCCCATCATGCAGTACGTGTTTTAAGGTCAGGGGAAGCGATAACACGAGGAAGCATCCCAAGACCTTTAAACCGAAATCGCCCACAGAACAATGGCAGAGGCATGAGCCACAACGGAGGCCTGCCACTAATGTATTCAAGAGGATATTTCGGCCAACGGAGGAGACCCCTCGTATGACGAAAACCCAGAAGAGGCGAATGCAAAGGCTGCGACAAGAGTCGCGGGCGAATCACGGGGCAGAGTCAGCTCCCAGAGAGCAGCACGGAAGCAGGTCAATAACTGAGAGACTGGGGGCAAGGAACCAGGCCGATGCGGACGCCAAGTCACCTGATAGGCGAAATGCCAAGACAAGGAAGGTATGGATGCCGAAGAGCGAAAAACAAGCGGCCGATGTGTCTGCTGCGGCAGTAGTTCACAAGGATGACGAAGATTCCAGCGGCCGATCGTCCTACAAGGACGTACTGGTGTCGCACCACGATGGCCAGCTTAAAGCAAGATTGCCCAAAGACCGCGAGGTCGTCGTTTCGCACAAGAAAGGCATGTTGAAAGCCTGGGTCCCGGTGGTAAGGGACGAATACGGAGTAAAAGTGGTCACGCTCCCCAACTCCTACAGAAGTAGACCGGGGCAAAAGGCAACGTTGGAAGGCGATGTAATCGTACCGGAAGGAGATAGCGCCGACAATACCGCGGTAGTATCTCTTAGCAAACCTCCAACAAGGATGACTAGGCATATTCGGCCGTTATATATCAAGGCCGATTTGAATGGGGTATCGATTAACAGAGTCCTCATCGATAACGGGGCGGGCGTCAACATACTACCGGCGAAAATGCTCAAAAAATTGGGCATAACGCGGGATCAGCTTGACCCGACCGATGTTTACATGACTGACTTCGCAGGGGGCGAGACGCCGGCCGAGGGGTACATTACCCTCAGAATTAAGGTAGGGCGAGTAGAAACCGAAGAAGGGTTTTTCGTGGTCAACGCCCGGAGCAACTACAACGTTTTGCTCGGCCGTGATTGGATACACTCCAACATGTGTATACCGTCGACTATGCATCAAATGCTCTTCATATGGCGAAATGACGGCGAGGCCGAAGTTGTGCAGGGTGACCCCAACCCCTTCGGCGAGGACCATAACGTACTCGAAGCACGTTTATACGATGAAGAGGTGCGCAACATACAATCCCTTAGTTCGAAAGGAGAGACGAGCGTTCCTCGCTTACTTGTTAACTCGGATCGGCCGGTATCAGTGACCCTCGGGGGCAAAGGCCGATCCACCATCCTCAAAGATTCAAAATGATAGCACGGCATAACGAATTGAGGGAGAAAATTAGACAGTTAACCTCGCTGTATGATATTACATCGGCTGAATGCATCTATGAGGACCAGGAGCAAGATCCAACAGGATCGCTGCGGATCGGGGACATACGATTGGCAACCGGGAAGTTAGAAGACGACCTTGCCCAAGTACAGGACGACCTCCTTGAAATCAATCTAGGGACAGAGAAATCACCTAAGCCTATATATATCAACGCAGGATTGGACGAGGGATTCAGAGAGCAACTGATCGCCTTACTCATTGAGTTCCGCGACTGTTTTGCCTGGTCGTACGAGGAAATGCCGGGCCTTGATCCTGATATCGCCGAACATAAGCTTCCATTAAAGAGTGGGTTTCGGCCATTTCGGCAACCTCCCCGGCGAATGTCCAGGGAAGTGGATACTCTCATACAAGATGAGATTAAGCGGCTGGAAGATGCCAAGTTCATTCGGGAAGCCCAATACACCGAATGGCTCTCCAATATCGTGCCAGTGATGAAGAAAAACGGGAAGCTACGAGTATGCGTAGACTTTCGGAACCTCAACCTTGCTACACCTAAGGACGAGTACCCGATGCCTGTGGCCGATATGCTGATAGACAGGGCAGCAGGACACACGATACTCAGTTTCCTCGATGCACACTCCGGGTACAACCAAGTTCCGATCAGCAAGGAAGATATCTCCAAAACGGCTTTTAGATGCCCCGGGCCGATCGGAGCCTACGAATGGGTCGTGATGCCTTTTGGCTTAAAAAACGCAGGGGCAACATATCAGAGGGCGATGAACAAGATGTTCAGAGGCCTTGAATGCCTTGAGGTCTACATCGACGATGTCGTAATCAAGTCAAATACCGGCGAAGTTCATTTGGCCGATCTCCGGAAAGGTTTCGAGCGTATACGACGTAATGGGTTAAAAATGAATCCTCTGAAATGCGCGTTCGGCGTTTCGGCTGGAAACTTCTTGGGTTTCTTGGTTCACCAGCGGGGAGTAGAAATAGACAAGAACAAAGCCAAGGCGATTATCAATGCTGAACCACCCAAAACCAAGAAGCAGCTCCAGAGACTCATCGGTCAAATCAATTTCCTAAGAAGATTCATAGCAAACACAGCGGGCCGACTTCGCAGCTGGAGTGTTTTGCTAAGAGGAAAAGAGACCGACGAGTGGATATGGACGGACGAGCAACAGCGGGTTTTCGACGATTTGAAAGGTTACTTGGCAAAACCTCCTGTTATGACCCCTCCAAAGCCGAACAAGCCATTGTTGCTATACCTATCGGCTGCACACGAGTCCCTAGGATGTATGCTCGCCCAAGAGGACGATGGGGTCGAAAGAGCAGTCTACTACTTAAGCCGAGGATTGACGGACACAGAGATTCGCTATACCGACATAGAAAAAATGTGTCTATGCCTGTACTTCACATGCTGCAAGCTGCGATACTATATGTTGCCGGTCGTTGTGTATGTATTATCCCAGACCGATATCATCAAGTATATCTTATCGAAGCCATACCTGAGGAATCGGATTGGAAAATGGGCGATTGCAATGTCCGAGTTTACACTGGTGTACGTTCCTCAAAGAGCAGTAAAAGGACAAGTGTTGGCAGACTTCTTGGCCGATCACCCTGGTATTACCCTCATGGAAGAGACACCTGGTCGAGTAGACATCACGTCCTTCGACATCGCCGTGTGGAAGATGTGGTTCGACGGATCCAGGACAAGCCAGGGGGCAGGCGCGGGAGTACACATCGTTACGCCCTTGGGGGCATCCTACCAGTTGTCATTCAGACTCCAATTTGAATGTACCAACAATCAAGCGGAATATGAGGCCCTCATATTCGGTTTCGAGATCTTAGCCGAGCTAGGGGCGAAGGCGATTAGTGTAAAAGGAGATTCTTTGCTAGTCATTAAACAAGTGACAGGAGAATTCAAATGCGAGTCCGAGCTGTTGGTGAGGTATTGCAACAAGGCGAAACACCTGATCGAAGGCTTTCAGGATACAAGGATAGAATACACAGAGAGGGCCGATAACGGCGTTGCAAACGACCTAGCTCAGCACGGTAGTGGTTACAAGGTAAACCAAGAGTTCGACGCTATAGAGAGGGAAACACCGAACCTCCACACCGGGGGCATCACAATCGACGAAAGACAATTCTCGGTTTACCAGCTGGACGTCACCCAAGATTGGAGGGACGAGCTCCTGAAGTGGTTCGAAAAACCAGACGCCACGAATAGGAGGTTGAGGACTTTAGCCCTTAGTTACGTGGTCTTAGCCGGCGAATTATATAAGAAGGGCTTTGAAGGGATACTCTTCAGATGCATCGGTCCAAAAGAGGCGATGCTTGCTATGGCCGAGGTACACGAAGGTATAGCAGGCGCCCACCAGGCGGGCCCCAGAATGAGGTGGCTTATCCATAAATACGGCTTTTATTGGCCGAAAATGGAACAAGACTGCATAAGATATGCCAAAGGTTGCGAAGCTTGTCAGAAATTCGGCCCAATACAACACGTCCCGGCCGAAGACCTGCACTCCATCATCAAGCCATGGCCATTCAGAGGATGGGCGGTCGACCTGATAGGGAAAGTATACCCCGGCTCGTCTGATGGTCATACTTTTGTGATTATCGCCACTTGTTACTTCACCAAGTGGGTCGAAGCTAAACCTTTGAAGTCGCCGACACAAGAAGCGGTGATTAAGTTCTTCAAAGAATACATCGTCCACCGACACGGCTTGCCCGAGTCCATAACCACAGATCAAGGGACGATGTTCACAGGAAGCGATATAAGTTGGTGGGCCTCCCAAATGAAGATAAAAATGTTGCACTCAACACCGTACTACGCCCAGGCCAACGGGCAAGCCGAAGCCACGAACAAAGCCATCAAGCTCATAGTTCAAAAGATGATTGAAGAAAACCCAAGGCAATGGCATGTGCTTTTATCAGAAGCTGTTTGGGCGAATAGAACCAGTCAGAAGTCGGCTACTGGGACCTCGCCTTTCAGGCTGGTTTATGGCTACGATGCGATGTTGCCAATGGAGCTGACCGTCACGTCCACTCGCCGCAGATACCAGAGCGAATTGTCCAAAGAGGACTACTTTGACAAAATGGTGATAGATTCTCTCGACCTTGACGAAGAACGTTTGACGGCGTTAGATCACTTAGAAGCCCAGAAAAGAAGGGTCGAGAGAGCTTACAACAAACGGGTAAAACGAAAAGTTTTTACGGTGGGCGACATAGTATGGAAAGCAGTCTTGCCTATCGGCCATAAAGACACTCGGCTTGGCAAATGGAGTCCGAACTGGGAAGGCCCCTTTATTGTGGTCAACAAGTTAGAAGGCGGTGCTTACTTGCTGGCAAACATTGATGGAGAAGAACACGAAAGGGCAATCAACGGCCAATTCCTGAAAAAATACGTCCCTAGCTGTTGGGAGGGCGTAGACCGTCGGTTGTTTGGAGCCACCGAAGAATAATAATATCGGTTATAAACTTCCGCCGAACATCCCGGAGTGAGAAAATTCATGGGGTGTTCGGCCACACTATGTAAACACCGATCATTTGGTAGTACCATTTATGTTTCGGCGTTTCACATCCGTTGAGTTTTTTCGACGGGTTCTCCGTTTTTCTCAACATATTGTAATCTTTTTTAATAAATAACATTATTTCGTATCGGACCAATTACGGACCGATAATATGAGAATAATCAGACATTGAAGTAATGCAAGTGAAATTTACGGCTCTCTGGCCGAATAAACATTGATTATTGATAAAAATCAGACAAGATACGGCCACCCGACCGATCAAATGGTACTAAAATTCGGAGCCATTACAAAACGCACAAAGCAACTGAATTGTTCTGGACTTGCGAAAAGCTAGAAATTGTTCTGAACTTGTAAAAATTTAAAAATGGCGGAAACAAGCGCCCAGTTCGCTACGAACTTGATTGAACTCGGTCATCGCCGTATCATACTTCGGCTTCATCTTTGAAAGATCCCCCTTGAGCAGATTCCGACGCTTCTTCACCTCTATCCCCTCAGCCATCTCCTTGTCCATCGAAACCTCGAGATCGCCGATGCTTTGTTGTTCAGAACGCAACTCATGCTGCATCAGAGCGATTTTCTCTTCCAGCTCCTTGACACGCGATCGGCGGCCTTGAAGGGTGGTGACAGCAGTCTTAACACTGGCCTTCAAGGAGTCCAGTTTTTCCCTTGACTCAAGCTCCCGCCGAACCAGCTCACCATGCTCGGACTGAATCAAGACCGACTCGTTATACATCCTCTGAAAAGCCTCCAGGGAAGCCGAGAGCCTCGCTACAGCAGAGCAAGCATCTGGCGTTAAAATTTTAACAGGGGCCTCGGCCAGAGCAGCTGTCGCCTTCCTCAACTTTTCAACGCTCTCAGGGGATTTGAAAAGCTGGATGCCTTCGTTCTTCATACTGGCCATCACGGCGAGATAACCTTCCCAGTTCGGGACTTGGACGATCATTTCAGCCACCGGCTCGGTTTCAGGAACAGGAAGAGGCTCTTCGTTGTCACTGTCCGAATCCAGAAAAGCTGCCGCCTTGGCCGCCACATCGGTGATGTGGGGTGGAGAGACTGGAATCTGCCAAGTTCGACCACAATAAAAGATTAGCTGCTAGGCGATATGTTCTGAGGAAGAAAATATAAAGGTCTTACCTTAGAGGTTGGAGAGTGAGTTTGGTCAGCCCCAAGGTTGAGGAATTCGGAGGCCAGGGGCGATAGAAGAGCAGGAGTCTCCATTCTTCTGAGGATCTCCGAGACATTAGGTGTCTGGGAGCTGGTCGCCTTAGAACTTTTGTTAACCTCTTCGGCGCCCTGGGAATCGCCCATGTTCTGCTGATCGCCTTCGATATGGGTGTTTCCCTTAGATGAGGACTGGCAGCTCTGAGACGGCGTAGGGGATGGATTGAACAAGGCCGAACCTTGCAGCTCAGAAGGTTTCTTCCCGGACTTTCTCGAAGATTCGGCTCTTCCTTTCTTAGCCTTCGGTTCTTTGTCAGAAGTTTTGGCCGATCTTTTCTTTTTGCCCTTCTTGGCCGCAGGGTTCTCCTCTTCATCATCGTGCTCCCAGTTGTCCTCCTTCTCAAAGTGAGGAATGCCAACTGAAGGAAAACCAAAGTTAGTACATATATGAGGTCAGTAAACTGTAAAAAATTGATGATCGCCCGTACCTGGGATTCTCTGGTAACCGATGCGCACCAGCTCATTTATAGCTTCTTCATCAGGTGGACATCGGATGCCAGTGTAAGTTACTCCTAGATCAGTTAGATCTACCTTAAGTTTTTTAGACTTTCTTTTCTTGGGTTTTTTAATTGGGGCGATGATAGTCATGTTACATTTGGGGACAATTGGGGACTTATACTTAAACTTCGGCCGAACTTTTTCTAAGAAGAGTTGATAGGGCAGGTGTTTATATTTTTCCTCCCATATTTTATCCCATTTTTTATAAAAGTTTTGCCGAGCTATTCTCCTATGATTTTGCATTTTTAAATTCATTCCTGGGCGATCTAGAGGGTCAAATTTGAATTTATAAAAGCGTTCAAAACGAGCAATTTCATAATGATAGCCAATAATACCTGTGAAAGTTTGGCGTTTCGGAGCCTGCAAAAGAAATAAATCGGCATGAGTAGGTTTTCTGTTTAAAGGAGGTAAATCAAAATTATGAAGAGAAAGGATTTCTTTAGGCGATAGGTCGAAAAAAGTTTGGACGGTGGAAGTCCACCAGTTGGTGAATTCCGGAGTACAGGAAGAAGTGATGATAGGGCGAGATAGCTCGGACAAGGGAGGAAGATAGGCTTTATTAAGGCGAATGATGTACTGGAGTTTGGAGTAGTTTTCTATGGAGGTTCTATGGGTCCCGCGATTATTGAAGGCGATCAATAAAGGACAGGGAAGGCCTTGGCAAAAGCCAAATTGGCGAGACACAAAGTTCGGACAGTATGGTTCAACCCCACTCCGATCATAATCAAGCCCAGCTACCAAGTTTCTGCACTTTAGGGCGATTCCCCAGTAAGGACCACCAAGTTTTAGTCTCGGATCGGCTTGTACTGCTTCTTCAAAGTCTTCTACTTCCCATCCGGCGAGTAACCATGACGGTGGGTAAGTGAGCTGAAGAGCAGGGCACATCAATTCGGGCGACCTTATTGCATGATTATTGAAGACTTGTAAAACGTCAAGCACATGAGGAAGGCGAGTCCCGGCCGATATCAATTGAAACCCACATAATTCGGCTTTGATAGGAGGACCGACCTCGAAAAGCTCGGGGAAGTATAGGGCGAGCCACAGTTGGACAATCCAAAGTGGGCCTCCTGGGCACTTGAAGGTTCTTGGGTCTTTCAGGGGTGCGATATCGCCCAAAGAACGATATAGATGTGCCAGTATGAATTCGCCCAGGTTGCATCTTCGACCGTCGGCAAGCGCAGTAGCTAGGAGAAAACAGTCTTCGGTCACTCTGAAAGATGAAGTGCACAATATGTATTTGGCGATGAAAAAGGCCAGGAAGGCGATATGCTCATTACGGTCGGGCTTGTAAGGCTCCTCGCCCATGAAAAGTTTCACGAAAGCACCATAACTTTTCTGCGCCTTAGTTAAATTAAACTGTGGAGCATCGGCACGGAGATTCGGATTGATCCTTTCGCCGTCAAGGGGAACATTGAGCATGAGAGCTAGGTCGAGCAAGGTAACTGTCATCGGCCCAGATTTGAAGCAGAAGCAGTTGATGGCGCTCGACCAGAAAAGAGAGGCCCCCATGATGTAGTGTTTTGCTATCGGCCGGCTTGCCTTGCACAATTCAATCAGATCATGGATGCCAGTGTCGATCCAAGATTGTCGAAAGTGTGGTGAAAGTCTTACAGCCCATTGAGAGAACCCAGGATGTTCGATCGGCCAGTTTCTGAATGTAGTGCCGACCCAAACCGACGATTGATGGGGTAAAGAAAATCTGGGGGGAGCAGCATCGTGAAAGGGAGAGGCTAGGTCGCATAAATGGCTCGGAGAGGTGACAATAGGACCTGATGAATCACCAAAATAGATCCGAGCTGTAGTGACCTGCACACCACAAGCAGACGGAGGTCAGAAAGAACTCCGGTGGGGGTCACCGGACGTTCACTCCGACGCTCAAGTAAGATTTTAAGTAGAGGAAGAAGAAGAAGAGAAAAGAGAGTGCTTAGAGTAGAGAAAAAGAAATTACCTAGGGTTTGTCCTTAAACCCTCTATTTATAGTTAGGGTTCAAGGACAAACCTGCCTTGCTGGCAGGCTGTGAGCCCAGTGGTCCCAAGAATCAGTTATGCTGACGTGGTGGAATATCCTTGCGGGTGGCACGGGTTGTTAGGTGTGTCAGAGGGAACATTCCTCACGTACCTGTCAGAAGATCTTCTGTGGTCCCAGGATCTGGTACACGAGTGAGCGTTCTCGGGCAGGACTTCGGAGCCCGGATAACTTGGGAGTCAAGTTATCATGGTTCCTGTATCTGAGAGCAGCTCGGAGCTCCGACCAGATGTTCCAGTCTTTCGGGCTCAGGAGCTCGGAGCTCGGCTTAGGTCTGAATTAGACATACTTCAGAGCTCGGGTGAGATTCTTGGTCCGACCTTATCAGGCATGATTGTCTCAGATGATGTTTGAATTCCCATCGATCCGGTGACCCCCCAAGTCATGCGTTCTATGGTTTCAAGAAGGTCGGGCATTGTTACCAGGTCAGTGAAATGCTTGACTTAGCGATGTTCGTTCCTGGCGAGGTTGCTTCGCCCCTACTAGATGTGCTACGTTATCACTAGTCCCCCCCTAGTTTATCGGATATTTATGTCCGAGGTGGTGGGGTTCTCCGAAGTAATCTATCGTGTGAGCCTTGGTGTGTTTGTCTTGTTTTTGGGTGGTCTCTGACACCGAGCCGTTTGTCAGGAGGGATGGTGGGCTAAAATGGTATGTGAAAGGACGTGACTGTCGAGATGTCCTGTCTGACAGCTGTTGTAGCCGTTGTCCTATGTGGCGGTTGCTTGTTGTCTACTCTGGGTCCACGTGTCTAGCAGTTAAAGCGTGAGCGCTTTCCCAGGGGGCGTTTTGAGTGGGATGAGAGAGAAAATTAAAAGCGTGGCTTTTCATTTTCCCTCTCTTTTCAGTTGTAAGTTTCATTTTTCAAACCTTACAAAACTCTTCGTTTGCTTTCTCTCTTTTCATTTCTCACTGAATTGTAAGAAAAGAAAAGGAAAGAAAAAGCTCTCTGTTCTTCGTCTTCACCAGAAAAGGGAAAGCTCTCTGTTCTTCGTCTTCTCCAGATTTCTTCGTTTCCCTGAGGTTTCTGTGTCTCAGAGTTTGGTTGCTGTGTTTGCTGCGTGTGTCAAATCTTCTTCTATATCTTTCCAGGAATATTTCTGCATTTCTCTACAAGTAAGTGTCCTCTGTTTTCAATGATTTTGTTTTATTTTTCAAGCTTTTCATGTGTGTTTGGTACGCTTGACTTCTGTTTTTGTGCAATGTTGCTTCGGAGAGTTTTGTTTCAAAAATGTTTGATCGTTGTTCATTTTCAATGTATATGCTATGAACTGTTTAATTGAATTCCATGATTTTGTTTTGTTGTTTGTGTTCTTCGTTTGGGAAAAGAATTTCCAGAAATCTGGAAATTCTTTACGGTGTTCTTCGTGTTCTGATGGTTTCACCCCTAGGAAATCTGTTTTGATTTGCAATTTCAAGTTTTAGTAAATTTGTCTTGTTTGTCTAGTGGAACTCGTCTCATCCGAGCTTGTTTCCCTGTCCTTAGGTATGTCGGGTGATCCATCAGATCGCGAGGAAGGGGTGGGTTATGATGATGACAATGTGGGTACGGACGAGCCGTCTGCTGAGTTTTACGTGGTTCGTCCCTGACCTGATGAATTTGCCGAGGTGGGAGAGGTGGGGACCTCGGTACCTGCTGGTCCTTCCCGGAAAGGGAAAGAAAAGAGGAAAACTGTGGGTGATAAACCTGACGATCGGGACCTCAAGGCGTCGCGGTGCACCCTGGGTTTTTTGAGGGCCGTGCGAAAAGCTTTCGACATCCCGCAGGAGTACGAGCTGTCACTGGTTCCCGAGGGGAAGAGATTGAATGACGCTCCACCCGAGAACACGATTATGCTCACCCTGGAGCATCTCCAGTCCGGCATCCGTTTTCCCCTATCCGAGCAGTTCAAGAGGTTGAGCAACTACTTTGAAGTGCCGTTATCCCAGGTTCATCCTAATGGAGTTCGGCACTATTCCTGTTTCTTGGAGCTGTGTCGACAGACTGGGGTGACCGACAGTATGCGAATCTTCTGCTGTATGTACCTGATGTCGCTGAAGGACCAGAGTCATTTCGCCTATCTGCGATTCCGGGGTGAGAGGAAAGACTTGGCTGGAGGACTGGTGTCAGGGATAACTGACTCCTTGAGGGACTTCAAGGAGGATTTCTTTCAAGTGTCTCACCCTACTGCCTTCCAGGGGATGGTGACCACTTGGGTTGCTGAGTGTTATAAGCCCGACAAGTGGTTCCATACCCCTGGCCCCTTGGAGTGGGAGAGTATGTACAAGCTCCGGGATGCTGCTCCTGCTGGGGAGAAAGCACAGGCTGACGACCTGTGCCCTAAACTCCTGTTTGACTACTGGAAGGGCACAGCTGCGGCTAGCGCTGGTCTGTTTGCTGTTTTCTCTTCTTGTTTGTTGTTATCTGTTATGTGAAGGGGTTGCTTACTGTTTGTGTTATATTTTAACTTTGTTTATGTTTTGATGTGATTGCAGTGAATAGTCTGGATCCCGCCAAACTGATCGGGAAGAAGAGGAAAAGGCCCGCTGTCCGGGCTGCGACCCCTACAGTCCCGCGGGCGGCACCTGCTGTGAGCCCGGCTGTTCCCCGGCCTTCCCTTGCGGGCGAGGCTGCTGCTAAACCCAAGTCTCCGGAGGTTCCGGAAGGCGTTCAAGTAACGGGGTTGGATGCCATTCCACTCCGAGTTCAAAGACCTGGCGAGGTGGAGTTTCCCCCTGCTGCCGAACCGAGAAGGGACGTTCCCTTCGTGGACCTGGACTCGGCGGAGACCGTGGTGGGACCTCGACAACCCGAGGATGTTCCTCGACGGGCTGCTCCTGAAGCTGGGGGTCCTAGCGCCCGGGCAGTGGGATCTCGGATGCCGGATCTGCCGGACGTGTCCTCGGATTCCAGCACGACCGCCTCCTGCCCTCAGGGGATAACTCGGGCAAGGTTTGCCGAGTGGGTTGGGCAGCACAACCCGGGCGTTCGAGTGTCAATTCACGAGCTGCCCATTGCTGGGGATATTGCTCGGGTAACCACACTACCCGAGGATGAGGCCTACTACAAGACCTACAAGCCCGAAAACTTGCTGGCAACGGTCTCCGCTCTCTGCATCCAGGTAATCTCTTCGACTTTTTATCTTGTTTTACTTGCTTTATTTCCCTTGTTGTTTTAAATAACTTGCTGTTTGTTTTTTAGGCGGCTCAAATGTCTTACCGGGCTGACCGGCGTGCTAGTCAGAACGAGGACGACCTGCTCCTGGCCAAGAAGCTAATGTTATCTGAGGCGGCCAAAGCCCGGGATGCAGAGAAGAGGGCCAGCGAAGCCGAGCAAAGGGCCTCGGAGGCCGGACAAAAGGCTTCGGACGGGGCTTCGCTGGTAGCTCAGTTGGAGGGCAAGCTGAAGAACTCCGAGGATCGACGGTCGGAAGACCTGGAGATGCTGGAGAAGCTGAGGGGTGACATCAGTCGTCTAGAGACTGAGAAGGCTGCTGAGAAAGAAGATTTCTCCAAGCAGCTCGCTGATGTCACTCGCCGGAATGAGCTGGCCTCCAAGGGACTCCGGGATTCGGTGGAGGTCCTGAAACAGAAACTGGCTGAGGCCGAGAAGCGAGCCGAGAAAGCTGAGGCCCAAGCCGCGGAAGGCACGGTCCGAGAAGAGAACTTATATGAGGACTTCCGGAAGATGCTGTATGTTGGCGAGGTCCAGGTGGGCGAGTTCGTGAGAGGTCGGTTCGGGGCTAATGTCGATGTTTCTGATTTTAAGCTGGACGTTCTTGAGTTGCACCGCCGTGCCAAAGAGCTGCCTGAAGATTACGACATGCCAGCAGATATCGAAGATTATCTTGCTGATGATCAAGACCAGGGGCCGAACTGATGCAGCAGTTAATTTCTTGTAATAGTTTGAACAATTTTTCTTTTCCTTTGTAAATTTTTGGGATATTGAGCCTCGAGCTCTCTCTTTGTAAGTTTGAATATTTTCTTCTTCCTTGAATGAATTATTCCTTTGTGTATATATATCTTGATCTTTACTTGCCTATGTTTTCTTTGTTATACTTGTGTAATTTCTTTGAATGATGTTTTTGTTCTTTATCTTTGAAAATTTTGGTTAAGTATGTGACAATACGTTTGCATACTTGACTCAGACTAGTTTCCGAGCTGGTTCCAGTAGTGTGGGCTTTTTCCTAGTCTCTTGTTTTCATATGTTGGTTCTTGACTTAGGTGTGGGATTAAAAAATGCGAGGATAGGTTCTTAGTTTTTCATGGACCAAGTTTAAGCAAGTTGCTCGGCGTAGATAGCCTATTGTCTTGGGATGAGCCGGGATTGTCATAGCTCGGGGTCGAGAATTGCTCGTAGTACGTAGGTGGCATACAGCCCGTTGGTGGCACACAGCCCGTAGATGGCACATAGCCCGTAGATGGCACATAGCCCGTGGATGGCACATAGCCCGTGGATGGCACATAGCCCGCTGGTGGCACATAGCCCGTGGATGGCACATAGCCCGCTGGTGGCACATAGCCCGTAGATGGCACATAGCCCGTAGATGGCACATAGCCCGTGGATGGCACATAGCCCGTAGATGGCACATAGCCCGTAGATGGCACATAGCCCGTGGATTTTTTACCGAGTAAAGTGCTCGGGTTTTAAAAAAGACATGAATTCTTTTTAATCTTTTTTATTCATTGAGGGGAAAAACTTATGTTTGAGTTTTACAAAAGCCTAACTCAAACATAAGTGAAAAAACCCCTAGGTACCTCGAAAATGAAAACAAGTAACTACTGATAGTATTTCCGAAGAACCTGGGAGTTCCAAGTTCTCGGGAGCACTCTGCCCGACATGTGCGCTATTTTATAAGCTCCAGCTCGTCCGACCTCCGTGATTCGATAGGGGCCTTCCCAGTTAGGTTCGAGCTTTCCTACTCCAGCATTTCCCTTGGCAATGTCTGCCCGTCGGAGGACCAGATCGCCGACTTGGAAACTCAAGGGTTTAACTCTCTTGTTATGATACTTAGCCATTCTTTGCTTGTATGCTTCGATTCTTAGCGCTGCCTGTTCTCTTCGCTCTTCCAGTAGGTCTAGGCATAATTTCTGCTCTTCCTCGTTCTTAGCCTCATCGAAGAACTGGACCCTTAGAGTTGGCATCCCAATTTCCACCGGTATCATTGCCTCGCACCCATATGTTAGAGAAAAAGGGGTGTCTCCTGTGCCTGCCCTTGGCGTGGTTCTGTAAGCCCAAATGACCTTCGGTAGCTCTTCCAGCCACTGTCTATCGAACTCCCCTAGTCTGGCCTTAAGCCCTTTTAGGATCGTCCGGTTGGTCACTTCAGTCATCCCATTGCTCTGCGGGTGAACTACTGACGTGAAGCGCAGGTCAATGTGCAAGTCGTTGCAAAATTCCTTGAAGGCTCGGCAGTTGAACTGCTTTCCGTTATCAGTTACCAACGCTCTGGGTATACCAAAACGACACACAATTTGTCTCCAGAAGAAATCCCGAATCCGAGCTTCCGTGATGGTGCTCACTGCCTCTACCTCGAGCCACTTAGTAAAGTGATCTACTGCCACTATCAAGAACTTTTTCTGCCCCGTGGTTGGCGTGAAAGGCCCCAGGATGTCAATTCCCCATGTTGCAAATGGCCAAGGACTTGTAATAGGACACTGCTCTGTAGTAGGAGCATGTCGGATATTCTGGTGTCTCTGGCAGTTCTCACACTTCTTTACTATCTCCTCTGCTTGCTTAACCATCAGGGGCCAGTAGTAGCCCTGCAACACTGCTTTCTTGGCCAACATGCGAGGAGCTATGTGTGCCCCGCAAATACCCTCATGTATCTCTCTCAACACATACTCTCCTTCCTCAGCTGTCAAGCATCTCGACCACGGGTGGGTGAATGACTTTCTGTACAAGACTCCGTCGAGGAACGCGTAGTACGGAGCTTGTCGCAAGATTTTGTAGGCTTTATCTCTGTTTTCTGGCAGAGTTCCATCCATCAGGTAGTGGGCTATACCTTGCATCCAGTTTTCCAAAGGCTGAGTTAGAAAAATGGTTTCATAGTTGTCGATACTGGAATGCTTTTGAACAGAGAAATGGACTCCTGGCATCTTTTCGTTCACTGTTGCTGCTTTGGCCAATACATCGGCCTCTTGATTTTCCAAACGAGGAACTTGCTCTATTACCCATTTTCCTCCGAGCTCCTGAATCTTGTTCAAGAAGAACTTGACTCTGTCCACGTATCTCCTCATTTCCGAATCCCGAGCTTCAAAAGTACCCAGAGTTTGACAAACGACTAACTGAGAATCACTCCTTATCGTTACGTGTTCGGCTTTGACCACGTTTACCATTCTCAATCCGATCAGCAGAGCTTCATATTCCGCGGCATTGTTGGATGCCGGGAAATCAAATTTTACCGAGCTTCGGAGTGTGACTCCGTGAGGGCCTTTCAAAACTACGCCTGCCCCCGATCCATCCAGATTTGATGCCCCGTCGACTTCTAAGACCCACCGTAGGAGTCGTTCGTCAGGTTCTTCAGGTTGGTCGCTTGCAGTGGTCTCAGCTATGAAATCTGCCAGTACTTGTGCTTTCAGAGCCGGTCTTGGTTCGTACCGGATGTCATATCCTCCCAGCTGGACCGACCAGCTAACTAGCCGTCCCGACATCTCTGGCCTCTGCAGCGCCTTTCTCAGAGGTTGGTTTGTACGTACTACGATGATGTGAGCCTCGAAATATCTCCTTAGTTTTTCCGCCGCCACCTTCAATGCCAAAGCAAATTTCTCAATTTTTGGGTATCTGACCTCCGGGCCTTTCAAGACCCTGCTGAGATAATAAACCGGGGTTTGCAGACCCTTATCCTCCTTCACCAGGACTGCCGCTGCTGTCTCGTCATTCACCGAGAGATACAAGTATAAGATTTCCCCAGGCTCAGGTCTACCCAACACCGGGGGTGTGCTGAGGTAAACCTTCAGCTCTTCAAAAGCTGCGTTACACTCCTCTGTCCACTTGAAATTCTTTGTATTCTTCAGGATTTTGAAGAATGGCAAACATCGTTTGGCCGAGCAACTCATGAATCTGCCCAATGCCGTTACTCTCCCATTCAACTTTTGTACCTCCTTTACCGAGCTGGGTGCTTTCATGCTCATTACTGCCTCGATTTTCTCCGGGTTGGCCTCAATGCCTTTCTCCGAGATGAGATGCCCTAGAAATTTCCCCGAGCGTACTGCGAAAACGCACTTTTCCGGGTTCAGCTTAAGGTTAAAACCTTTCAGCTTTTCAAAAGTTTCTGCCAGATCCGCTGCATGTTCCTCGATTCCTCTAGATTTCACGACTATGTCATCCACATAAACCTCGACGTTCTTGCCCAGTTGATCTTTAAAAACATGATTCATGAGTCTTTGATAGGTTGCCCCAGCATTTTTTAAACCAAAAGGCATTTTCTTGTAGCAATAGGTCCCCAGATCCGTTGTGAAAGCTGTTTTTTCTTCGTCATCTTTACTCATCGGGATCTGGTGATATCCCTGCGAAGCATCTAAGAAGGCATAGACCGCAAACCCGCATGTTGCGTCCACCAGTTGGTCAATGTTTGGCAGAGGAAAACTGTCCTTCGGGCAGGCATTGTTTAGATCTGTGAAATCTATACAAAGCCTCCATCTACCGTTGGACTTCTTGATCAAGACTACGTTAGCCAGCCATTCAGGGTAGTCCACTTTCCTGATGAACCCGGCTTTCAAGAGCTTCTCCACTTCATCTCGGATGGCAATCTGTTTCTCTAGAGAGAAAGTTCTTTTCTTTTGCTTGACAGGTTTGCATTTCGCATCCACATTTAACTTGTGCGAGATGATCTTAGGGTCTACCCCCCCAATATCCTCTGGCTTGTTGGTGAACTCCTCCACGTACCGTTTTATCCGAGCTATGATAGCCTCCCGGTGCTCGTCTGGCCAATCTACCCCCAGCTTTACATACATCTCGGATCCCTCTGTAAGTTCAATCGTTTCTAAGTTTTCTCGGGGTTTCTGAGCTTTTTTCTCTCTGATGAGCAGCTCGGGTGTATCGATGTTCATCGTTTCCACCGTGCTGCCCATAGTGGCCATGTAACATTGCCTAGATAGGGTTTGGTTTCCCCTGATAGTTATGACCTCGTTTTCCACTGGGATTTTCATCATCAAGTAACGAATACTAGTCACTGCACCTGTGCTATACAACATAGGTCTACCAAGAATACCATTATAAGCAAGAGGCATGTCAACTATCATGAACAGTGAACGTACCTTCCGTGTTGGTTCCGCCAGGATTCCCTCTGTTCCGTCCTCCTGGGGTATTTCGATGCCGAGCTCCAGATCCAGCTCGACCATGCCCTCTGGGGTAACTGGAGCTCCCCCCAGCCCCAGGAGAGGAATATTCACAGGCTTGAGGTCAGTCTTGGATCCTCCCATTGTCAAAAAGACTGACAGAGTCAACAAGTTAACCGAGCTTCCATCGTCTACCAGCAATCGTTTTACCCATTTCGATCCAATGATGGCGGATACGATCAAGGCGTCTTCATGAGGAAAATCTACTCCTTTCGCATCCTCTGGCCCGAAAACAATGTTAGGCCATGGCGTCCCAGTAGATACCGACATGACCATCTTTTGCTTTTTCTTTCTGCGCTTGCGACCATATTCGGACTCTGAGGTTCCTCCCGAGATTGTGTTAATTACCCCCGTGACTTGTGTTTTCTTTGATGGGGATTGGGCCTCCCTACTCCCCCCGGGCTCCGACCTGACCGAGTTGACCCTCGTATTTCCTCGGTCTTGGCCCTCCTTGGCCACAACAAAATGTTGTAATCGCCCCTGGCAGACCAACTTGTCTATTTCACTTCGCAAACGTCCGCACTCCTCTGTTTCGTGGCCATAACCATCATGAAAATCACAGAACTTGGATCGGTCTCCATCTTTCACTAGCCTCGGCGGGTAACGAATCTCTTCGTTGTTGTGCTTGATCCAGGATAGAATTTGTTCCCTCGGAGTATTGAGTGGTACATACTGTCTCGGTACTCCTGCTCGATCTACATATCCTTCCGTTCCTCCTCCAATACTGAAACTTGGCTTAGTACCAGGCCCCGTACTCGGCGGACTGGTCTGAGCATTGAATGGTTTGTTTCCTCTGTACCCCGAAGTCTCGTTCAGAGGTCGGTACCGATCTTGGTTACGGTTAGATCCCTGAGTATTCTGCGTTTTGCTGGGAACCGGGCTAGCCGTCCCGTAAGACTTCCTCTGCCTTTCCTCGTCAAGATTGATATAATTCCAAGCCCTGTCCATCAACTCGGTGTAAGTGTCAACCGGGTTGGTGATCAGGCTGTCTCGGAAGACTTGCATGCTGGTGTTATCTTTCATAGCATCGATGGCGGTATCATCGTTCAAATCTTCTATCATGATTGCCTCGGCATTGAACCGAGCAATGTAAGCTTTTAAACTTTCTCCCGGTTTTTGAAAACACTTCTTCAAATCACTGGATCTTTTCTTTCGTTCGATGCTCGGGGCAAAATGAGTTTTGAAAGCCATAGCAAGCTCCCTGAAACTAGTAATAGAGCCTTCCTTGAGGTTCTGGTACCACTTTTGCGCCGCATCGCTCAACGTCGAGGGGAACACTTTGCACACTGTTGCGTCCGAGACACTTTGAACTCCCATGGCAACCTGAAAACAACTTAAATGAGTCATCGGGTCGGATTTACCGTTATATCTGTCAATGGGCGGATATTTAAACTTATCTGGAAATGGGTCATCCCATATAGCCTTTGACAAAGGGCTAGCAATGCCACAGGTAGTAAAAGGTCGAGATTCGGCCTTGTGCCCTTTATGCCTATCCAGCTCGGCCTGGACTAGACGAGTAACTTCGTCATGCAAAGTTTTCTGATGCTGAGATGCTGCCCCCGAGCTGTGAACACTCTCTGCCCCGTTTCTCCTGACCGGTGGGACTCCTGCCCTCGCGGTCCGCAGAGGATCTGCCTCCGGGTCTGGGTCTCCCCTCCCCAAACCAGCGTCACCGCGCTGTGTCCCCGGTGGTAGATTCTCGTCTTGAACCCCCTCCCTTCGAGGAGGAGGAGGATCATTCCGACCTTCGTCTCTCGGAAAAGGGCGATCATGCCGACCTTCGTCTCTCGGCAGATTAGTGTCACGATGATCTTCGCCTCTGGGTGCTTGATGCTCTGTGGGACCCCTAGGTCTGGGTCGTGGGTGATCGCTCCGACCTTCTTCTCTCGGAAGACGACCATCCTGAAACTCAGAAGCCCGGGGCGGCGGGGCCACAGGGGTGGCCGAGGGATTGTAACTTGGGTAATACTGGGACATGACTGCAAAGTGCATCTGCTGCGCCTGGTGCAGCTGGCGAGCCATGTATTCTAAATATTCTTGAGCTTGTAAGACCGCCGGAGGTATATCCTGCCCAGAAGTTGTTCCCGTTCCCGTAGCCACCAGTGTAGCGTCTACCGGGAAGTTGAGTTGAGTGGGAGACAAGGTATTGTGGAGGAAACTCTGAGGCACGGTGGTTCCTGGGGTTGATAAGTGGGTGTGACTTGGATCTGAAGCAAAAGGGTTCGCCCTTGGATAGTTTTCCAACCCATATAAAGGCACAAATCCAGCTCCACTGCCGGAAGCCCTGGATCCTCCCACCTGAGCATTCGCCGGAGGAGTTAAGCCAGTGATCACAGAGGTCCGACCACTAGCAGAGACTCCACCAACCAAGTTAGCGTCGGCAACCGTAGTTCCCAGAGGATCTACCCTGTCCAAAACAGGATCATCAGCCATTGTTTCTTGTCAAGATCTGATCAGCAACGTCAAGAGAACCAGAGTAGAACAAGGGAATACAAAACGTTTCCCACAGACGGCGCCAAGTGATGAATCACCAAAATAGATCCGAGCTGTAGTGACCTGCACACCACAAGCAGACGGAGGTCAGAAAGAACTCCGGTGGGGGTCACCGGACGTTCACTCCGACGCTCAAGTAAGATTTTAAGTAGAGGAAGAAGAAGAAGAGAAAAGAGAGTGCTTAGAGTAGAGAAAAAGAAATTACCTAGGGTTTGTCCTTAAACCCTCTATTTATAGTTAGGGTTCAAGGACAAACCTGCCTTGCTGGCAGGCTGTGAGCCCAGTGGTCCCAAGAATCAGTTATGCTGACGTGGTGGAATATCCTTGCGGGTGGCACGGGTTGTTAGGTGTGTCAGAGGGAACATTCCTCACGTACCTGTCAGAAGATCTTCTGTGGTCCCAGGATCTGGTACACGAGTGAGCGTTCTCGGGCAGGACTTCGGAGCCCGGATAACTTGGGAGTCAAGTTATCATGGTTCCTGTATCTGAGAGCAGCTCGGAGCTCCGACCAGATGTTCCAGTCTTTCGGGCTCAGGAGCTCGGAGCTCGGCTTAGGTCTGAATTAGACATACTTCAGAGCTCGGGTGAGATTCTTGGTCCGACCTTATCAGGCATGATTGTCTCAGATGATGTTTGAATTCCCATCGATCCGGTGACCCCCCAAGTCATGCGTTCTATGGTTTCAAGAAGGTCGGGCATTGTTACCAGGTCAGTGAAATGCTTGACTTAGCGATGTTCGTTCCTGGCGAGGTTGCTTCGCCCCTACTAGATGTGCTACGTTATCAGGACCGACGCATATTTGGCCATAACCCGCATCAGTAATTACCTTAAATTCTGTGTTCGGTGCGTTGGTTCGGACTTCGTCTATTTTTGCGGTCACTTGTTCGGCGAGGTTATTGGGAGCAGCCATGATTCCTGAAATGGATCGGTCAGGTCGGGCGAATAAAGTAAATAGGCGAGGTCAGAGAGGCGAGTGCTTACCAGGGAAGTTTTGCAAGAGACTTGGAGTTGCTGAAGAGAGAGAAAGCTTGGCAAAATGCAGAGAGAGTAGGTGAATGAGTAAATGAGATGGTATTTTTCTTAAAAGTGAAAATCAAAAGGAGCCGAAAGGTCGTGGAGGTCACATCGTGGGGACAGTTGGTGATGACGTGGCATGAAGGGAGTACCGAAACGTCGATAGATGCGCACCCCTTTAGAGTTTCTCTGCAATGATTTGGGCCTCAGAAATGGGCTTGAACGCGTCAAAAGAAAGATTAAGTGAAGAACAAGCCCAAAAATAAATGTTTTAAGCTTGTTGGGGGCATTGTTTACACCGGTCCAAATAATTGTTGGATAGGAGCTTCATGTGGGCTTACAAGGGATTCAGGCCCAACGAAAAGTCTTTTAATTATTGCTTTTTCTTCTTATTAGGAGTTTGTAACTCATTAGGAGTATTTTATCTTTTAGAATTTTAGTCCTAGTTGAATTAGGAGTCTTAGTTATGAGGAGCTATAAATAGCTCAGAACTTCATTATTTTTGTATCAACAAATCAATCAATCAAAAACCAAGCCCAGTGCTTTTATCCCGCAATCTCCGGATTGTTTTAATTTAGGAGTAGTTTTCGGTATTAATCTCGCCTGAGTCCGTGACTCCCAGATTATTACTTCTTAAATCACGTGGTTAAGTGTCTTTAACCAAACAAGCCCTGTGAATATCTGCATAGGTTCGTTAAAGTATCAAACCTCAAACCGATCCCGATTATAAATTCAAAGATTCGAGTCCGGAATATTTCCAGGCGAACATAGTGCTAACGCGAATTTCAAATTACTAGTCGGACTCATTCTCGATATACCAAAATATGAAGCCTTAGCTACCCATTTCGTCCTCCATGTTTCAGTAGGAATCTAAGGGACAACAAGTAGGAAGCGAATTGTCGCCGATCTCCGCCGCATCTTCCATAACAATAGCATCAGATTGTCGCCGGATCTCCATTGTGCCTTTCATTACAACCGCACCGGACTGTCACTTTTGCTTTCTCTCAAAGATTTTAAACACACCGTCTTGTTTCGATCACTCGTCTCATGAGAAATTTATGCTCCGCCTCCACCTTTGATTCATTACTTGCCGATTCCCACAAACAATTACAAACGCAGTGAAAAGAAGAAAAATTAGAAGAAGACTTAGAAAATTTGATGCGTGTTGAGAAAAAGGGCACAATTGTCCTATTATAATATTAAATCAACTTATTCTATAATTTGATGTATTTATGTAAATCTCTAAAAAAATTGAGAGATTTTTGCATATTTTTAATATGTGAGGTACAAATGAAAACCAATTGACTATTTAGGAGATTTGTGTGCTTAGCCCAACACTTAATTGCACAATCAAACTTAGCCGAAACCCAAGCCCATATTAGGTACACTTTTTCACATAAAAATTCTCGGATAGTCACCTGTAAAACTACTGACATTTCAACTTCTTTTCAATAACACTCTCGCCTTATAAAAACTTCAATAATACTCTATTTCGTATTTTTACATTTCAATAGCACCCTGAACCTAAAGCATTAAATTGATTTTTTTTATTTGGATAAAATTTAAAATAAGTCCTTTATATTTACCACATATTTTAAATAATATTTAATGTTATAAATACTACGAAAAAACTATCTTTTCAATATTTAAAGATTAATAACAACAAAAAAAATTATTTGATTGAAATAATTAAATTCCGACCAATCGCCACCTCCCTCGAATTCGTTACCGACTCTTTCGGACCCATCGCCACCACGATTCGATATATTTTTTTGAGGAAGAACATTGTTCTTGAGGAAGAACAACAGTTCTTCCTTGTTCTTGAGGAAGACCTGTTGTTCTTCCTTAAAAATCTGTCCTTCATGGAAGGACGAGCTGTTCTTGTCCTCCCATGGAAGACGAATCTCGTCCTTCCATGGAGGACGATGGAGGAGAAGCGGCAGCGGGTTGAGTATGATTCCGAAATAAAAGTAGGGAAGAAAGTTCTAATAATTTTTTAGTTTTTTATTTAAATTAGTGGAGAAGAGGGTTTATTTGGATGTATTTTAAGTTAAGGGATTTGTTTGTATTTATTCAATTAAAAAAAGATATAAAATGATCATTTTATTTAGTTAATTTACAAAATTTAATCCTCACAATAATAAAATTATCTATTTTTCAAATTTAGGGTGCTATTGAAACGTAAAAATACGAAATAGAGTGATATTGAAGTTTTTACAAGGTGAGGGTGTTATTGAAAAAAATTGAAAGGTCGGTAGTTTTATAGGTGATTAGCCAAAATTCTAGAGAAATTTAGAAATTTAGAAAAGTTACAAAGATATCTCATATTTTTTCTCAAATTTATATTTTTACTTTGGGTATTAAAATATTTATAATTTTGCTCTATTATCATCTAATTATTATAAATCCTTCTGTAATTTATTTTTCACATAAGTTATCATATAATTATCATTAATTTTATCATACTTTATTCATCTACTTATCATATTGCAGTGTTATGATATTCAAACACTTTTAATTTTATGGCATGATAACATTATAATTTATAATAACATCTTACATAAATTTTAATTTTATGTTATATATTTATTTAAACTTTTGTACTATTAAAAATAAATTTAAAAATATAAATAAATCTTATATGAAAAATTAGTGACCTAAATAGATTATTTGTCTTTACAAAATCTATTAAACAGGTCAACAAGTTGCTTTTAAAAATTCAAGACACACGTAATTTTTTCATTGGATTAAAAAACAAAAATATGTTACTTTGTTTAAAAACAAAGTAACCCTAGCAAAACCCTGGCAGTAGTAGTTAGTTAAAGAGAGAAAAAAAAGAAAAGGAAAGAGAAGAAGAAAAAAGATGGGGAAGATAGTGGAGAAGACTAACAATTACAACACCCAGAAGAAGAAGAAGGGCCGTCTCTCTCTCTTACATCGTCAAAAACAAAACCAGAACACCGCCAAATCAGCCCTTCATTCTTCACATAATTACAACTCTGCCACTCCTCCTCCATCTCTCCGTCGATCCACTCGCCACAGCCCGACTACACCGCCACAGACCAGTTCCTCCTCTGCCGAAAGCGAACGCCGCGAGGACGAGGAGGAGGAGGAGGAGTCTGAGGAAGATGTTGAATTGAAAAATGGGAAACGACGTCGTGAGAAGAAGCTTAAGCTCGTAGTCAAATTGCTTCCTCCAAAATCGGAGGTCGACAATGATGACGATGATGATGGTAATTCGGAGGATAATACGGTGTCGGATTATAGAAAGAGGGAAATTAATTCCGTCGCGGATGGATCTGTCACTAAAAAGGTAAACTCGTTTTTTTGTAATTTTTAAATTTCAGTTAATTTTGTTAAAGCGCGAAACTTTTTGTAATTTCTTAGGACAGCTTTTTATTCATTTCTCTTTGATTAACCAACTCCTTGTAATAATAGATATTTTTTCAGATTTTCAGTAATAATAAGTGCGTTGACTTAGTCGTCAACTTCCTTTTTTATTTTCAAAAATGAAATTAAACTGTCAGATATTTAAATTATAAATAAAAACTTATTGTTCATTTTTAGTGTTTTTTTTTTCGATTTAAGCACAATCTAGAAAAACGTATCATTCCGCATTGTTTGCGTTTTATGCGTCATTTTCCGTAAAAAAAAATGTCGCTTTTGGCCGTGTGAATGACCAAAACGATATCGTATAAGATATTTAGACTAAGATATGCCAAAAAATAAAATGTTGAGATATTTGGTGCTACCTTTTTTAGTCTGTGCTTAAATAAGAAAAAAAAGCGCGAAAGGTGGAGATATATTAGTAAAAACAACCCTAAATAAAAAGACTAAATTTATATGTTCTTATATTATTTTTTCTAATTTTCTTTAATAATTTTTTTTATATTCAATTTTGGCGCTTTGAACTCAACTTTACTTGGCCTTAAATAGCTGCTTTACTGGCTTATATGGATGGTTAGTCACTTATTACTACTATTATGGTAAAAGGAAAAAGAAGTGATCTTTCTGCTTTTGTGAACTAAATTTTCAGGAAGATAATGAGAGTGTTTCAGCTGCCAATCCAACAAATAATGTACAAGGTCAGTTACTAGATGATAATCTTCAATGCCCATTTGCTCAAAAGTAGTAACATTATGTAAACGAAAAATTGTTGTATAAATGTTTTTATTTTCTGGTTCATTTATGTGCAGACTCGGGATCGTCGACTCCTTTACCTGATAAAAAGCTATTAGTACTCATTCTTGATAGACTTCAAAAGTATGCTTTGTTATTGATTCTTTCAGTATGGCTCTTTTTTGTGTTAGTTATTAGTGTGAAGTGATGTGTTTTCTGGAATATCAATTTGATTGCAGGAAGGACGCATATGGTGTATACTCTGAACCTGTAGACCCAGAAGAGGTCTGTATCAAATTCTTTTAGTCGGGTGATCTTAAGACTACAAACTTAAATCATCTCTGACTATTTATGATACTTATGATGCAGCTTCCAGATTACTTTGAAGTTATTGAACAACCTATGGATTTTGGGACTGTTAGGAAGAAACTTTCCAGTGGTGCTTATGGAAACTTGGAACAATTTGAGGTTTGTTTGGAGCTCCTTTTTTTTTTCCTTTATATTATTTACTATTTCCTTTTGTTAGAATTATAAATTACCTTATTTCCTTTGTTTAGCATCTTTAATCTTAAAGACGATGATGCGTAATTCTCCAATGAGAGTTGAATGTGTGTGCGTATATATATATATATATATATATATATATATATGTTAGACATGTTTATTCTGAAACCCAAAGTGATGCTCGAGTACTTTTTCCCCGGTAGAATGATGGAAATCTTACATTTGCGTAAAAAATTAAGTAGAGAATTTTTGGTTCTATTGAGCTTCGGAATTGATTTTTGTATGATAACATAAACATCCTAAGATGATTGGAGAAGCTCATCTGCTTAATTACACGAATAAATGCCAGAATATCAGAAGATGTGGTGTGGTGTGGATTTAACTAGGTTTGCATTTAGGATGAGCCATGGTGCAATGCTATGGGGACTCGAGAATTTTTTATTTTTCTTGAGCTCGTGGTAATGAATGCCTTGGGCTCTCGATCTCAGAATTCGTATGTCGCCTAACTAATTGCTGGATGATTGAACTTTAACTAAGCAATGGAAGATTTTTCCTTTTTAGCCATCATAGTATGGTTGGTACTTTCAATTCTATATTTAGCCAGTTGACGGAAAGTTCACTCCTGATGTTTGAAACTTTTTTTAATCAAATACAAAGTTTGAGCTTACTATTTTTTTAATGTCATTATCGATGCTGTTTGAGGGAGTTTACTGAACCGTCGGAATCACAACCTCTGTTGCCATTAACTTTTAGTACTGTTGTGATGCTTGAGTTCAGTAATTGGGCTTTGGAGGGATGTTAATGAAGGATAGTTGAACCTTTAGCTAATATATTAAAGGGATAAACATGTGCTTAGATTATTAGTGTCCTTGATAGAGTTGCAGACTATCTAGAGCCTTCGCTTTTGTGCTTGCATGCTCAAAAAAAAATGTTTTACAATAATAGATTCAGTAATTCCATCTATCACTGCGTCATTTTTTGGCTTGAGCAAGTCCAGGAGTAGTATGACAGTGAATACATGATATGTGCAAACAATTAACTTCATGATTACTAATTATCCATTTGTCACACCTTTTACACCATAAACTCTTACTCTTGCCATGATTCATAGACAAGTTGATGTGGACACAAATGATATAGATGTATTATTAATCTTGTTACTGATTTCAATTTGATTACACCTGCTGCATTCCATAGTTTTATTGTTGGTCTGTTAGAAATGCTTAATTGTTTATTCTTGTTCTTACATTAGAGCAAAAATTTACTAAATCAATGAATCCGTGTCCCCAGGCCATTAATTTGGCGGAGTAGTTGCCACAGAAAACGACATCCTGAAATTTTCATTGTTCTTCTTGATAGTGAAGTTTTGAATGTTCTCTTTCTTTCCATATTGAAAAGAAATAAAACACATGCACTGAGAAGATGGCCTGAAAAATGATTTGAATGTTTGCGATTTGTGGAGCACAGATTGAGATCTTGTCTCATTCCCTTGCAGAAAGATGTCCACTTGATAAGTTCCAACGCAATGCAGTATAATGCCCCAGATACCATATACTTTAGACAGGTACATTCAGCCCTTAAACTTTCTCTTTCATTGTTGAATATTAAAAAAGTTTTGTCTGAATTATTGCTGTTGTTGTCAGGCACGAACTATACAAGAGTTGGCGAAAAGGAATTTTGAAAATCTTAGGCAAAACAGAGATGATAATGAACCAGAACCTACAGTAGTGAGGAGAGGTAGACCACCAACCAAGAATTTGAAAAAACCACTTGGCAGGCCTCCACTGGATCGTGCTGGTTCAGAGTATTCGTTGGATGCAACTCTTGCTACTGGGGGAGAGAGCGCTATTGATCTTAGAAAAGGGCATCATGTTTCAGACAAGTATGTCTTTCCAGATTCATCAGGACGATCTCATGGTCCTCGCAATGATGAGAGGAATGACGAAGGTACAGGTTTGAAACTTTCACATTGGATTTCTCCCTAAATTCCTCATCTGTTGTCATATGATATGAGAAAAAGGAGCTTACCTTTCAAAGTAGAGAGTCTTGATTTCACTTGTATTGCAGGTTCTATGGTAAAGGGTAATTCTGTGGAGTTTGGGAAAAGGCAAGTTGTAGTTGATGAGAGCAGGCGTAACACATACAAGCTACTGTCAGCTGGTGGACGAGAGCCATCTGTGCTGACTACATTTGATTCAGAGAGAAAGCAGCTAATGGCTGTATGTATATCATTATTTTTTATTTTTTTAAGTCATGTATATCATTATTTCTGTTCTTCTGTATATGATTTAATATTTATATCAGATCACAAAATGAAGTCTGCCATGCATGTGACCCATACCTAGTGCATCATGAGAAAAATACAAGCAAAATAAAGAAATATAGGTTATTTAGCTTGGTACTGGATTATGCTAATTCTTAAGTTTCAAAGAAATGACTGGGACGAGAAAGCAGTAATTGTAACATTATTTCTTAAGAAAATTTGCCAAGCATTTCTATTAAGAATTTACCTTTTGAATATGATCATCCAAGTATTCGCAACTTCCACATTATAGGCTGCCGAATCATTTGACGCGGTCCATGCTTTGGTTGTTTAAGTGATTGATGTTGCTTTCATATGAACCAGGTAGGACTTCTCACAGAGTATGGTTATGCATGGAGCTTAGCTCGCTTTGCTGCGAAAGTTGGCACTGTTGCTTGGCAAATTGCTTCAAACAGGATAGAGAGGTCTTTGCCACCTGAGTTAAAATTTGGGCCTGGATGGGTTGGAGAAAATGACATTCCACCTCAGAGGGCATTGCTTCTTTCTTCGAACTCCCCAGGTCTACCATCACCATCTTCTCCTGTAAATATGGGTGCTACATCTTCCATTGTCGAATCAAAAGAAAAACTGTCACTAAAGCCTGAAAATAACATGACACAGAATATTAAATCTGAACGTCTAGCAGAAAGAGCAGAAGCACTTGGCGGATTAAACTCTCATGGTGGTTCTAATGTGGTGAACAGCAGTGCTAGTATCAGGCGAAGGCTTTCCGCTCAGATCCGTCCTGGAATTAACGGTTTCAACAACATTCCATCAGCTCAGATGATTGACAGAATCTCTAAAACTAGTACTAACTTTGTCCATCCACCGACAGCAAACACCCTAACCTCGGAAGATATCAAGCTCTCAGAGCCCTCCAGTGGTGCACAACCCAATGGTAGGAATGAGGAAATGGAAGTTGTAAGACCATTCCGGCCAGGATCATCACCACAGCCAAAATCGGTTTCAGGTTTGTCGCCACAGCAAGTCCTACCTGACCTGAATGCACTATCACAGTCTCCAGGTTCTCCTAGTGTTAGATAAATATGTGAAGATAATAATCTGCTCCAAGGCATGTATCTATTGCCACTATCCTAAAGCTATTATTTAACTTTAGGATACAATGAAGCGCTTAGAAAATATTTGCAGAAGTGTACAAGTGTTGTGAATTAATTTCTGCAGAAATCCGGTAAAAATATTCTGCAGAAAACTAACTCATATATTTTTATAGGGCTAAAATAGTTATCATTGACTTCCACATCTCTGCAGTTAGATGTATCATGTCCGATTGCTTGTAACCTCAATATATAAATATAACTTTTATCTGATAGATGTGTCTATTGCTTGGCAAACCTTGCGGAAAAATGTACTACAAATAAACGTGCTTGTTATTAGGGCTTTGTATGGGTCTTCGAGATCACCAAACCCCAACTGAAAAATGAATTCAGAAATAAAAAGTATATACTGACCACTGATATTTTTAAAACCAAACCGAATCAGTATTTTTATTGGTACGATTCCAGATCTTAGGCTATAATTGATTGATGGAATAGATCCGGAACAGAATAGATGTTTCGTATGGAATAGTTATTCCTTGCTTTTGGTTCATGGAGTAGTAACTTTACAAAACAGAATTCCAAAGATCGATTGTTTTTTGGGTTTAATTAGTTTCTTGCTGATTTGGGTGAATATATTTTGTGATTGGGCGGGTTTTGCTTTTGCACTCTCAATACTGAATTTTCTTGTTATGCAAGTTCTCCAAAAAGAATGAATTGAAAGAAAAAACAAATCTCATGTCCAAATTTAAGTTTACATCAGCAGAAACATATGTTGTCAATTGTACTAATCTTCATACAGCAATGTAGTTGATTAAGCATGTAATACAAGTCACCTGCTTGAGGATGAGACTCGTCTCCAGCCACAAATCTATGCGCCTTGCTACCAATATGTACTAAGCTGTAACCAGCAACAGACCTTACTCCTCTCTCCCTGCCTAATAATCTCATCCTACCTGCATCGTCCCACGAACCGTTCGCCGCATACATGCTTGATGCCAGTAAATATCCAGCTGAGTCCAGAGGTTCAA
The DNA here is from genome assembly GCF_937616625.2 of Mercurialis annua. Lineage (NCBI taxonomy): Eukaryota > Viridiplantae > Streptophyta > Magnoliopsida > Malpighiales > Euphorbiaceae > Mercurialis > Mercurialis annua. Next base: position 13,478,249 of record NC_065574.1, read on the forward strand.
CCTCAAGAACTCGAAACACAGCTCCTTCGCCGAGCTTAGTGCTCCCATAATTTCTGCAACCACTCAATAGTGCACCCCAGACACTTGCACCAGTCCTAAAACTTTCAGGCATGATCCTGATGAATTCCAATGCAGCATTGAGCTTTCCTGCACGACTTAACATGTCAACCACACACGAGTAGTGTTCAAACCCGGGTTCAACCCCGTCCTCCTCAATCATTGATTTGAAAATAGCGAGCCCTGATTCGACTAATCCACCGTGACTACAGGCTGTAAGCACTGACAGATAAGTCAAGGCGTTGGGCTTGAATTTATGCAATTTCATTTCAGAAAGTGAAGCCAAGGCTTCACGAGCAAGACCGTTTATACCATAAGCACCTATCATGGCACTCCATGTCACAATATTTTTCTGGGGAATTTGATTGAATGCCTTTCTTGAGGCTTCTATTTCCCCACATTTAGAGTACATGTCAAGAATTGCAGTTCCAACTGTCACTTCTTCTGTCAAACCTCTTCGAATCGCAATCGCGTGCGCCCACTTTGATCTCTTTAATTCGGCTGCAACTGAGCACGCCTCGAGAAGATTTACGACAGTAACTACATTAGGATTCTCTGTTGTATCGCTCATATTTCTAAAGACAGCTATCGCTTCGTCAGGCTTCCCGCAATGCGCAAACCCAGCAATCATGGTGCTCCACAGGATTACATCTCTTCTCCTCGTCCTAGAAAAGATTTTCCATGAAAGTTCAATAAGATTGCACTTGGCATAAGCATCTATGAGCGAACTAATCACAATATCATTTGATTCAAAACCACAGCGGGTAGTTACACAGTGAACTGCTTTGCACTGATAAGGTAGAGCAAAGAACTTGCATATTTGAAGACAATTTGCCAATGTCACTTCATCTGCTTTTATACCCTTCTTTTCCATAGAATAAACCAGCGATAGAGCTTCCGGGAATTTTTCATCAAGGACTAATCCAGATATCATAGAATTCCACGAGACATTATTTCTTGTCGACATCTCGTTAAAAACTTCAAATGCAGAATCCACATGTTGACACTTAGAATACATATCAATCAAAGAATTCTCCACAAACATATCACAATCTAAACCTCTTTGAATCGACAACGCATGTACCAACCTTCCCATAGTTATGTTCACTAAACTAGCACAGGCTTTAAGAACACTGACCGTAATCATTCCGTCTGGCTCAATCCCAGACATGGATAACATCTTTTGAAACATCTGCAATCCACCCTGAGCTTCCAGGCTATGGACATAGCCACTAATCATCACACTCCAAGAGATGACATCTTTCTCAGGCATTTCATCGAACAGATTCCGCGCATATCCCATATCAATATCTACATAAAAGCACAAAAATGAATTTTGAATTGAACAACTAGCCCAAAAACCACTCTGAATTACATAACCATGTATCTGCCACCCTTCTGGCTTAGCTCCAAGACTACGACAAGCTTGAATAACAAGCACCAAGGAAGAAATATTGGATTCAAATGCATTAACCCTAGCATTTCTAAACTCCCACAACCCTTCCAAGAAATGACCATGATGGAGATACCCATGAATCAAAACATTCCAAGAAACCGAGTCTCGGCTTCTCATGGAATCGAACACACTCACAGCAGTTTCCAGCTCTCCACATTTAAGGTAAAAGCTCATAATGGAATTACCAATGGAAGTAAATGAATCAAATGCTGTCTTGATCAGACAACCATGAAAACACTTACCATTGTTCATGGACAAGTAGGAACATGCTTTGAGGATATGAGGGAACAGACTGACATCAAGCAGATGAGGTTCTGTATTTTTCATTACATGATACTGAGAGATTACTTCGTGCCATTTTTCACTGGTTGATAGCTCCTTGATTCTTGAAATCCAGCTTGGGAGCTTTGAATTTGATAAAAATGGAGGAATACGCATAGTTGTCAAATTGATGCACTATATATTGGCTTTAAGCATGAAATAACCACAGTATTAATAGTACCTGAAGCAAATTCTAAAATGGAAAGAATTGATTACTGAAGAAATTGAAAATGATAATTTGATTCTAATATCTACGGGAGAAATTATTCACTTATGTTACAAAGTTGGAGATAAGGGTTATCAAACGGTACATATTTAGACCAGTAAGACTTGTATTTAGCAATAGCTAAATTCAACCATGGCTTGTAGTTTCCATTGTAATGAACTACTGCAGCATTCTCAATCGCGGTTTGGTTGAGAGCAGGATCATAACCAAGTCCCAAGACATGCCAGCTCCGATCCAATGGAAACGTTAGCTTATAGAAAGTGATCAATCCTGGCGGTAATGTCCCCAACTTCCAGAGTGTTCTGTCCTCATTCTGCAAATTCACAACATACATCAAATGTTAACACAAGTAACTTGGAAGCTAAATTAATAAATACGGAAATTGAGGTTACGGCAAAGTAATCATTTTTCTCGTGAATTTTTAAAACTCGCTGACTCCATGACTTTTAGGTATTAGATAACTAAAATGCTCCTTCAGTTAAATGGAACTAAACAAGAGGGATTTCAGTAATCTAATATCTAAAATGCTTCCGTGATACTGTATGCTATTGGTATATCAAACCCCAACATAAAATGCTCATATGCGTATTTCAGACAAGAAAAAACAAAAAATACTTACCAGATCTTGCCAATGATGATAAATGCCAGTGATATTTCGCCTTTTCCACTCCTTCAAGTCAAAAACATTCATGCCGAATGCCCAACCACAAGCGTCCGAATTAAAATTCTCATAGATCTTCGGATTAGAGAAATTAAGATACTTATCAAACCTATGAAAGCTCTCCTTACAAGTCTCCACTGCACCGTTAACCATTCCTCGCAGATCAATAGACCAAAGTGGTGTCAAATCCTTCTGAACTACTATATCATCATCCAGAAAGAGGATCTTGTCTAACTTTGGATAAATTTCAGGGAGGTAGAACCTGAGATGATTGAGCATAGACAAATATTTTGGGTTCCTGTATTTTAGATTATCAGACCCAGCAGAAAGAGATGAAGGATGATTTGCTTTGAAGTAGTATTCCTTAATCCTGGCAGATTCAAGCTGACGTATAACGGAACAGTAAGATGAATTCAACCACTTAAAATCATCAATATTCTGAACTTCAACTGTTGCTTTTGCCGGAGGTGTCATAATAAACCACATTTTCATTGCAGCAAAGTTCAATTTATCAGTGACTATGTGGAAAACATGCTTCTCGGGATTTAATGCATGAAGCACGGTGGAATTGACAACCACAGATGTAGCTAGTACATTATCAGAAAAGATGGCATAGTGGTAAAGAGAAGCATCAGATAGCTTCTCTTTGTTTGTATAATCTTTATTTTGATGACCTTGCATGAAATACTCACTTGCAAGTTGCAATGGAAGGCAATGCAATGGTTTTGGAACTGTTTTGGCAGCTAGCTGAATCAAGAAGGCACTCTTCTTCTTCAGAGCATTAACATTCTCTTCAGTCAACTGAAGCATGGCTCGCAGCTTCCTTGACATAGTAGTACATTCATATAATCGATCCTTTGCTATAGAGAGCACATGACCCATTGCTTTTGCTTGAGCAAGTGCACTGGATATTAAGAAAAAAACATAAGAAAATACCTTTTGAAAACCAAAAACTGAGGCGTGGCTGGTAAAGAATCACGGAGTAGCTAAAGTACCTTGGGTGAAGCTCGGCATCTGATGTAGCTTCTCCAATTGCATGTAGACTTTCTCTAGAATGTTTCATGAGTGAGTCATAAAGACTGGTCTCGTTATTGGATTTGGCTATATTCGCATATGCTTTAGCCATTATAATCTGGTCCCGTGTCAGTTTCAGCATGGAATCAGAATTTGGATTCTCAAAATCTCTCCTCCATATACTGTACTTTTCCTTGACAGTGGTATCCAGGCTTTCAGAGCTTCTTATTGCAGATGCTCGTGCATGGTTGTCTGCTTCCTTATCTTGTTGTAGTAGCAAAGCAGTTCGGAGGTCCTTTCTCCTTTTTCGTAGTTCCTGAAGCACACGTAAAATTGTCAAACAGCTGATTTAACTAAAGTTATCATAAACAGTAATTAGAATTTAAGAAAAGGCTTGACAGTTCACCCTCCGCTGCAGCTTCACTGGACTTATTGCTAACTTAGGAAAATGGTGGATCCTAGAATCCTCGACATCATCAGTAATTTTATTATCAGATGCAAACAAGTCTTCCGCAATCTGTGAGAAGCAAGTGGTAAAAGATAAAAAGCCCATTAAGATGAATGAATTGAAAATTTAAGTAATGATATCCATTAACCATAATTATATAACAGAATAATTATTGAAGCTTTTCATTTAATTATCTTTCAGACACTCATTCCAAAACTATTTAAATGGATATTCATCTTATGTCACAAAATCATTGTAGATTTCTTGAACTCAACATATACTGTAAATTTGTTCAATAGTTTCTACTGAAATATCAATGATAAAATCACTATGTTTTACCTGGGATGCCTTTTGCGTACCATTGTTATTAGTCATAGGGTTTTCCAGGACCCATGAAGCAGACAGGTCCTTCATTTTCACCCTCCTTATCTGAATGCTACCGGAAGTGTCACTGTATGTTGCAATAATGTCAATATCCTGGATAAAACTAAGACAAATAAGTATCAATATTAACAGCTAGTCACGGCTAAAAATACTAGTAATTACCTTATCTTCCAAAGTATGTCCAGCTCCAACTCTGACTTCAGAAGGAAGGACCTGATTCTGTGCACCCATAAAAAACAAATTGGAACAAATATGCACCACAATAAATCTAGATAGTCAATTTGACACATAATTGTATTTATCCAAATATACTTTCAGATAAAAAGCATTTAAAAGTTAAATAAGATGCATGCTTGATAATGTTTAACAAGTCAATATAGATACAGCCACAAAAAAGTTCTCTTTTGCAACTACATTCACTTCAGAGTTCAGAGCCAACTAGCTAAATCATGGTAATATCCAGCTGATATGAAAATAGGAAGTTTATTAGGAAGGGTATTACATTATAGAGAAAAAGGTGGAAGATTTATCCATCCAGCATGAAGAAATAAATAACATATACAAACAGAACCAAAAAAGGGTCTTCAAAAAGTTTTTCAAGTTGATAACAAAGATACTCCTCCAAAAGCTCACACTTGCAAATAGAATGAAAGGAAATCTCTGATATAAAAAAAAACAAATTTCATCCCCTCTAAAAACTCGATTAAATCACAAAAAAGCAGAATTTATGAGAAGTTAACTTTTCCACCTAGACCTCTCTACTTCCTCAAACAAAGGTTCCCAAAGGCTATAAACAAGTCCAATGCTCTTTATAACAAAACACACAAGAAATTCTATGCCGCCCTATCCAGCTCGCATCACCAAAACAACTAGTCTATGATTAAACCAAGGAAAAGATTAGCTTTGACAAAGAAATTATATCTAACATTAATATGATGAGCCCTTTAAATGATAATACTAACACAAAACATCTGATAAAAGGACTGATAAGGAAAAACAAGATGTGCATTACAAGAAGAGCAGAGCATGAGTAGAGTCACAGATAAGGCATTCAAATAAAGCGAAAATACAAGATACAAAGTGAAACACAAAAATGAGCAGAAATTCGTGTCATTCAAAAAAATTAGAAACTATCGAACCAAATAATGGAATTGAAAAGATAAAAAAAGATTATGCAAATGAATAAAAGCAAAGATAAGGTTCATGTTCCAACCTTTTCATCATCACCGTCGCAATCATGCAAACGTTGGTTTACTCGTAGCTGTCTTTGACTGAAATAGAGAACAATAATCCAAAAAAATAATCACTAGAGTAAACAGTAAAGAAAGTAAACATCCAAGAATACAACAAAATCCATCTCGCCCTACGTGTATCAGAAAAGAACAACGGTATGTTCGGACAGTCTAAAATGTAAGAATGTAATTCCAAATAGGAATGCTAGAAATCTATACAGTGAAATCTGCTACCAGGAAAAAAAAAAGATTAACTACTGTAAAAAAATCATACATGCGTGGATTAAGCAATGACTCTTCTGTTGCAGCAAGTGTTAGCAAATGAAGCATAACCTGTAAATTTTAAAGAAAAACAAACAAGAACAATTCAGAATTGAAGATTCAAAGTAATGATCAGAAATGGAAGTTAAAATGAAACAAATAACTTAAAAAAAAAACAGAGATATATACCAGTGCGATTAGTAGAAGAGAACGGAATAGCATATTACTAACTTCCATTAAAACTGAATTATACTACAACTCGGAATCGCCGTATGTGTGAGTTTTGTGATCTTGTTTTTCTCCGGTGCCTTACAATTCTTATTTCTTTGCAAACTAAAATCAGTGATTGCTGTAATTAGAGCGCCGATAAAGTGGTATTTGTCGTTGACGCCTCGATTCTCTCCGATCACCGCCACTGATCCTCCTACTTTCTCCGATTCCGTATTTTACTCTTTCTCTACTGCTTAATTTGTTTTCAATTATTTTAATCATCTTAGTCTTAATTTGTTTTAAAATGAACAAAGAATCATTTTACCCCCTCCACTTGGCACAAAATATTAACAAAGTCCAAAACTGAAAAATTGGATCACTTATATTTTGAATTTGACCGGGTTAAAAATACTCCTATTCTGACGTGACACCTTAATTCAAGAATAAATTTCTAACTAATCATAATTTACTCTAATTAATCATATTCAAGTACTAATTAATCATAATTAAATTTTAATTATTCTAAGAGTCTTTTTAAATCTTTTCCAAAAAAAAATTTCTAGTTCGAAGAGGAGTTGTTGCTCCTATTCTCAGAGGAGCAGCAACAGCTCCTCGCCAAAACGAGGAGCAGATCCAAACCAAAGATGGGTGAGTTTGTTCATCATAAAAATGATGAACAACCCCATCTGAGTCTGTTCATCAAGAAAATGATGAACATGCTCGGCGGGTCTGTTCATCTTCAACAAAGAAGATGAACATATCCATCTGGATCTATTCCGAGGGAGTCGATCGGTCTTCTATTCCTAATATCGTAAAGAAAGGCAGCGAATTAGGGCATTCACTAGTTAAATATCAACCAAAAAGAAAGAGATGAAAGAAAAGAGGAAAATTAAGGATTTGAATTAAGTGAAAATTGATTTTTCTTGTCTTTATTATCCAACGGTAATGTTTTTGCTAACAATACATTCATTGTTATGCCATGTCAACAAAATGTTAACGTTAGATGAAAGAGGGAAGCATTTTACGGACATGTCAGCACGTTAACGGAAGTTCATGGACGGAAGAGGTTTTTGTTCGATAAAAAAATTAAGAGGATTTTTTTGAGTCCAAAATAAGTTTAGGGACTAATTGTCCTTTTAGAGAAACATGAAGTTCTTTTTGTTCCTTTGCCTTACTTATTTTTAAAAAAAGGTCATTTATGCCCTTAAGATTTGACTTTATGATCAACTAAACTTTTAACGTCCGGAAAGGTTCAGTTATGTCCCTAATGTTTTAAAAAGTAAACAACCAAGCCCCAATTTCGACGACTAAATGAGACTTTGAAGTCTAATTGTCAAAATCGAAAGACCCGATTGTTCACTTTTTAAGACTTTGAGGGTAAATTTAAACCTTTTCGGACGTTGAGAGCGTACTTGATCCCGAAGCCAAACTTTAGGGGTATAAATGAGCCTTTTCCCATTATTTTATTAGCTGAAGGGTACTTTAGTCATTACAAAAATGTGTATTGTTTTTAAGTCTGTACAAGACATCCATGTTAGGCCCAAATTTTGACTGAAATGCCCCTATCATATTTTCAATTCAAAAACAAAAAAACAAAAATCATCTCAACTCAAAAATCTCTCAAACTCAACCTAAAATCACGACGATAACCGGAGCCGATTTATGTCGCAATCGACGGGAGATAAAAGATGGGAACCTCCAATAATTAATTTTTTTCGTTTTTAACTGTTTTAATAAAAAAGAATTTTTTTTTTATTTCTTTTAAGGGCCATCGCCATCAGGGACGATTGTCCCAGTGGACCATCGTTTGTGTTTTCCCAGTGGACCATCGTTTGCATTAGCGAACACTCAACAGTTTGTGTTTTCTTGCAGCACGGATCAATGTATTCACAAGATACAGCAAATTTTATCATGCGTCCCCGCACTAGATGACCCTAAAAGAGAATTCTGTTTATGAGATGTGGAGCAGCTCAGGTGACTCCTTTTCTACTCTGTTCCTCTTTTCTGATTTTCAGCAATTTCTAATGCAATTAAAATAATTGTTCTGTTAAGGTCCTAGGTATGTACTTTGTTGTGTTAATTCTTTTGTGCCTTCAATACATTCAGGGTTTATCTGCTGTCAAGATCAGCAAAAAGATGAAATTAAAGTTCACTAAGGTATGGATTTCATTTCTTAGGCTACCACTTCCGGTTGATGTCTACAAAGAGGTAAGTCTCTAACTATCTTCAACTCAAATATATTGCTGGAAAATGCTCTTTAATTTTTTTGGTTGGTTGCTCTTGTATTGTAAGTAGGGAACATGTTGGGTTGTGATATTTCTTATGTCTAAGTCATGCTGTTATCCTTTTATTATAGTGAATGCATTCTAACATCCCTGTATTGTGCCACCATATTGGTATTACATTGTGCTTAAAATGAAAGTTTTAATGCCAAATTGGGTTCTCTATCCTAGTGAGAAATTATTGTGTGAACCTAGTTCGCCACGTAGGATTATGAACTACCATTAAATACATGACACGTGGCGTTATTAAATGTTGTATCCAATCAATAAAGTGTATTTAATTCTAATTAAAATATCATTAATTAATGTGATATTTATTGATTGGATACAACATTTAATAACGCCACATGTCATGTATTTAATGGATAGTTCATAATCCTACGTGGCGAATTAGATTCACACAAGAATTTCTCCTAGTCTAATTGGGTTTTTGCCTAGCTAAATGCTTGTGCAGCTTCTTTCCACCTAATTCTCCATAAGCTTGATCATTTACATTTCCTAAGGCAATTTAGGCATGCATAAGTCCTTCCCAACATGGAATGCTACCTCTTTCGTATACAGTTTCAAATAGAGTTATAATTTTGGGGCGTAGCAAAATTGTTGTGAGATATTTTTTTAATAATACTAAAAAAAAATTGTTGAGAAAATATTTTCAACAAAAAACAAACCCTTTCAAAAAACTAAATTAAAGATAATCTTTTTTATTTAACTTTTAAAAGCAACCTAATTTTAACTTAATTAATTAATTAATCAATAAAAGTAATTAGATAATAAAAATAAAAATAAAAAAATAGATGCTTTTAAAATTGACCCATCAAATATTTTAAAGCTTGTTAGTTACAAATTGACTCCAATTTGAAAAAAATTTGCATTTAAATGCACAAAATTGCAATTTGATCTCTAACTTTTCTAAAAAAATCAAATCATTTTGTAAATTTGTGAATGATTGTGAAACTTTGAAAATATTCAATTGAGTTCAATTTAAATTATTTTTAGAAAACCATTTATTTTAAGTTGGACAATTTTTCTTTAACTATTATCATTGGGCATTAGCGCATACTTAAAAATCTGCATAAAAATTACAATGTTTACAACTAAGCCTTATTTAATTATGGTAAACAATACATGTTTTCATAATATTAATCGAAAAAAAATTGAAAATCAGAATTTGGTGTTTAGTTATAATATTTTCCGACTTTAAAATTATTAAATTGTTTTCATAATTTTTCATATTATAATTTATAGTCGAAGAACACAAAAAAAAAACATTTTCTGATATTTTTTTTCTTTATTGAAAGTGGCTTTCCAAAAACACAATTCTCTGATTAAATTTTTTTTCTGACGATTCCAAAGACTGTTATACATTTTAATTTAAAAATTCAACAACATCACAATTTGGTTCAACCTGTCAATAGTTGCAAAAGAAATGTAACCATTACTTGTACGCTCAAGAAACACTTGAATTGGCACCGAGCTGCTACTTAGATGGTTTCGGACCATTTTAAAATCATGACAAAATTTAATTTAATTAGAATTAAAAAATAAATTTTATGTAAGTGATTAGTTAATTATATATATATATATATATATATATATATATATATATATATATATATATATATAGTAGATAATTTAAAATATATTTTATGAAAACATACTGCTTGCAACTGATATCGTTGACGGTTCCGCTTTTAAAAAATATTGAACCGATTCAAATCAGTCTCCCACATTGTTTAGCACATTTTTTTTCATATTTAAAAAAATTATTCTAAATTAAATATTAAACAGTTAAAATTTAAATATTTAAATGTTTTCTAAAACTATACAACATCCAATGAAAGTAGAAGACATGAGAATTTCATTAGAAATACATTATACTCTTTAATTTAAAAAATTAAAAACAATAGAAAAAATTCAACAAACAAATAAAATTTGATTGATTTAATTTGTTATTTAAAACCAAGCCTATCTCAATTTATTTGTTTTGCGTTTACAGATGTTGTTTTTATAGTACACGTGGCAGCTGAAAAGTGTATAAACGAGGCAAACATGCACCATATAAATGTGTATGTGTCATGCGACCCACCCTCAGTCTGAGTTGCATAAGAAGTATCAAAATGCCCATTTCTTTTAATTCTGAAACGCAAAGCAACTGAAAACAGAGAAATGGCTGATATTAAACCTAGTGGTATGGCCTGTAATGAAGGGTGCGGATGCCCCGTTCCTTGCCCCGGTGGTACTGCTTGCAGGTTGTTACAATTACATATCATCATCATTATTTTGTTACTAGCTTAAATAGAGTTTGTGAAAATTGTTTGCTTGGATGCAGGTGCTCAACCATGAGAAGTGGAGCGGGAGATGACCACAAAAAATGCGGATGCGGGGAGCATTGCGGGTGCAACCCGTGCTCGTGCGCAAGGGCGTCGGAGACAGTCGGAGTTGGGAAGGCTAATTGCAAGTGTGGTCCTGGCTGCACCTGTGCTACTTGTGCCGCTTAACTGCTTTAAATCAAACCCCTCGTATATATGTATAGTGTACAATAGAGTTAATCTCTAGCTAGTTTTCAACTACCAGATCAATAAAATAAAATTTGGTTTTGTAATATTATATAATCATATTTTTATTCTAATTAGACGAGACAGTTATGTGTATGCGTAGCAGCATCAGAATCGTTTGAGCCTTTAACTTATAGGCCTCTGGAAATTGGGATTAAAATGAGAAATTTGCTGCACACATAAAGCACAAGCACAAGCACACCACACCATGCACCTGTTCAATGGGCCGAATACCTGTCCAATTTAGACAAGATTTGAACACTTAGTTGCACTATCAAACTTGAGGAAATTACACTCTATATGACTCACTTTCTTTTTATAAAGTTATACGTTAGTGACTCATAAATTTCTTTTATGCAAAAATCTCTCATAATATCTTTAAGTGTTTTCATTTATACCTAAAAACATTTTTAATTCTATTTTACCCTCACGTTGACACGATATACACCTGCTAATACTCTTCTCTTCACATTACATGTGACTCACCAAGAACATATCCCTAACTGTATAGAGAAGGTTATAATTTCTTACTAACCGGCGGAGAAAGAGCGAAACTAACTCCGGTTTTGCGGCAGAAGGCGGCGAAATGGATGGCGGAGTAAGTTAACTCAGATCAGCGTCCAATGGTGAATCACAGTGGCTCTTGAAGTTCAGATCATCTTCTAATGGTGAATCGCCGATTTCTCTTCAAGCTCAAATCAACATCGGACGGTGGATTGCGGTGGCTCTCGAAACTCGAATCATCGTTCAATTATGAATCGCGGTGGCTCTTTCTTATTGTTTTATGGATCTGGATATTACTATGATTCTCAATTATTTTTCTTCTTCTCTCGTTTTTGTTTGTTTTATGGATAGTGTAGATAATATATTATATGATTATCTATATTTTTAAAATTATCGATCTGCAAATGTTGATGATTCTGAGATTTACTCTAAACCCAGTTTTATAATGGTAATGCTTGAGTTAGTTTGATCTTGGTTTTTCAATTTTATTGCCACATGAAGTTAACATTAAAAAGTATTTGTTGTTTCAACAACATTTTATTTTATTTTAAGGTTTTTTTATACCCGATGATATCAACAAAAAGAACACTTGATGATTTGAATTTATAGCAAATATGAATTTGGAACAAAATTTGTTAATTCTCTCTTCGTTCCTTGTTTATGGTGGTTGTTCGTTCTCTACTTTTGATATTATTTATTTAACTTATTAACTCATTATTAACTTTAAATTTTAAATATATATATTAATTTATTATGAGTTTATATAACCATAAATCAACGGAGTGTCAATTTTAACTCTTAAATATATATTTATTAGTTTGTCGTGTGTATATGTAATTATAAGTCGACTTTTTGTCAATTTTAAATTTATATTTACTAATTTATCATGTGTTTTTGTAATCATGAAACGACTCATTGTCAACTCCAAAATAAATATTGATAGTGTTTTTGTTATCATAAATCAACTTATTGTCAATTTTAAATTTTAAATATACATTTATTAGTTTATCATTTGTTTTTATAACCATGAATCAACTCGGCGTTATATTTGAATTTTAAATTACATTTATTAAATTATTATGTGTTTAAATAAAAATGAATCAACTCATTATCAACTTTAACTTTTAAATTTGCATTTTATTAATTTATCGTGTGTTTATATAATCATGAATCGACTCTTGGTCAACTTTAAATTTTAAATATACATTTACTAGTTTATCATGTGTGTTTGTAATGATGAAACTACTCATCGTCTACTCTAAAATAGATTTTGATAATATTGATGTAATCATGAATCAACTTCTTATCAACTTTAGATTTTGTATATACACTTATTAATTTATCATGTCTTTTTATAATCATGAATCAACTCGATGTCAGTATTAAATTTTAAATTTATATATATTAATTTATCATATGTATATTACCATGAATCAACTCGATGTCAACTTTAAATTTTAAACAAGATTTATCATGTGTAATATAACCATGAATCAACTCGATGTCAACTTTAAATTTAAATATAAATGTATTCATTATTTCTCACATTCATCTTGAAGTGGTTGATTGTCAGTATATTCATTATATTTTTAAGTAATCATGAATCAACCTGTTATCAACTTTAAATTTAGGGTTAATTGCAAATTAATACACAAACTTTACCCCAATTTGCAATTACAACACGAACTTTAAAACTTGGCAAATTGGTACACCGATTTTCATTTTTTTGGCGAATTGATACACCGAACTGGAAAAACACTAACGTGGACATTGTCATATACAGCCACGTGTTGTTGTATGATTGGTCGGTGTACTAATTTGCCAAAAAAATGAAAGTTGGTGTATTAAATTGCCAAGTTTCGAAGTTCGTGTTGTAATTGCAAATTAGGGTAAAGTTCGTGTATTAATTTGCAATTAACCCTTAAATTTAAATATAAATGTATTCATTATTTCTCGCATTCACCTTTAAGTGGTTGATTGTCAGTATATTCATTATATTGTTGCCTTTGTTATTCATTATCTTTTTTAAATTGCAAACTCCATTGGCGAATGTTCATAAATTTACATATATCTTAAAAAATCTATAAGAGTTTGTAATTTTACAAATCAATTGAATGTCAATTGAATTTCAATTATAAATCAACCAAATATCAACTGGATGTCAACCGAAAATCAACCAAAACGTCAACTGCAAATCAATCGGAGGTCAACTGAAAGTCAACCAAATGTCAAATATTTTTCACTAACAATAGTGAGGACTCAAACCAGTTTCAACTTTAATTATACAGTTTTAATATTTTGATAGAAAATTAATAGTGCACATTAGAGAATTTTAAGATGAACTAAATATCAAATTAATATCAACAAAATATCAAAATAAACTAAAAAATTCTCACGATTCACAAACAATGCTAGAAAATATCAAAACACATAATTAATTATTGATTGAACTAACAACAAAGTATCTTTGAATATCTCTTGCCAAATCAACCGAAAATAAACCGAAAATCAACTAAATGTCAAACTGAAAATCAATCAAGTGTCAATTTTTTCACTGGTATAGAAGTGAGGACACGATTTGGTTTCAATTTGGATTGTGCAACTTTAATATTTTGAGAGTAAATTAATAGTGTGGATTTAATCATTGTAAGATCAATTAAAAATCAACCTAAAAGCAACCAAATATCAACCGAAAATTAACTAAATATTAACTAAATATCGACCAAATATCGATAAATTAAATTTTCATTTTTCTTTTGTAACATAATGCAAAATGGTTGTCATCGTTTTTCAATTTTAATGGACTCCTTTTATTAAGAAATTACAAAAAAGAATAAAATGGATTTCGTACTTTTATAATTTCTAAAATTTGTATTTGATCTACTACAGTGAATTCAAAAAATAAACTATAAGATCGACAAGTGTCAAATGTCAATTGAAAATCAATAAAATATCAATTAAAATCAACCAAATGTCACCCAAAAATCAATCAAGTACCTGATTTTTTTTTTACATGAAACAGTTCAAAACTAGATTACAGCTTGGTGCTAGAAATGGAAGCAGTTCAGGACCAAAACACTCTTCAGAATATACAAAATCTGAACCAAACAAATGAACAACAATTACAATAAGTAGACAAGGCTAAATTAAGCCATCATTTTCCATCTATTTACAACTTGATCTCTAATATTGTTATGCTAAATACAACTTCTTGATTTGGTTGAACCTACTACAAAATTTGTATTAAATTTCTCTAGTCCATGTAACTTGTTCTTTGCGAATATTCTGAAGAGGAAAAAATGCACAATCCCTTCATCATCCATTCTATAAAAGCAACCACAAAATAAAACTATGTCATATGTTTCTGAAAACTGTTCACATTATGGACACCATTTGCATAGGACCTTTATTTCAGTAATAAAACGCCAGAACAAGAAAAATATCACTATAAACAAGAAGAATGTCCAATAAACTTGTCACTGCCACTGCTCACGCCTCTAAAAGACATTAGCCAAATTTGAAATAGAACAAAACCATAGATAACTAAAGCAAAAGGCAATTAAATTCATGAAATTAATTGCAGCAACATAGTGAAAATTATCGAACAAAGGATCAATTCACCCCCTCAACTTGGCACAAAATATCAAAAAAGTCATTCTCGCCGCTTTTGGTACAAACTAACCCATAACTTGCGTTTTCGTATCAAAAAAACCCGCAACTTGTATTTTCATATCAAAAAGATCCCTCAAGAGAGTGGGATTTACTAATTATAATTTTTAAATGTAATTAATCCTAATTAAATCCTAATTAAATACAATTAAACCCCATTTAACACTAATTAAACCTAAATAAACCTAATTCTAACACATCGGAAACCGCCACCCGCCGCCACCGAAATTCACCTACTTGTTCATCCCAAAAGGGATGAACAGATCTATTTGTTCATCCCTTTTGGGATGAACAGCGTGTGTTCATCCCAAAAGGGATGAACTCATTTTGTTCATCCCTTTTGGGATGAACAGCGTGTGTTCATCCCAAAAGGGATGAACTCATTTTGTTCATCCCTTTTGGGATGAACAGCGTGAGTTCATCCCAAAAGGGATGAACTCATTTTGTTCATCCCTTTTGGGATGAACGAACTGTTCATCCCAAGAGGGATGAACAGATCTGTTCATCCCTCTTGAGATGAACAGCTCGTTTGTTCATCCCAAGAGGGATGAACGAGCTATTCATCCTTTTTGGGATGAACAGATCTGTTCATCCCAAAAAAGATGAACAATCTGTTTTAGGTTAGTGGTTGGTGGCCGGAGAAGGGAAAAAAGAAGGAGAAAGAAGAAGAAAAAGGGAGAAGAAGAAGGGGGAAGAAGAAGAAATGGGAAAAAGAGAAAAAAAGATCCCTTAAATTTTTATTAAAAATTCAATTAATTACTGAATTTTTAAAAATTAAAAGATGTAAATGAAAATTAAATTTATTGAGAATTAATTTAAGAGATAAATTAAATATTAAGGGTCTTTTTAAACTTTTTTCATTTTTTTTATGGAGAGTGTAACACACTTGCTTGGGTGAGAGTGGGGGAGGAGCTTTTTGAGCTAAAAACGCAACTTTTGGGTTTGTTTGTACCAAAAGCGGCGAGAATGACTTATTTGATATTTCGTGCCAAGTTGAGGGGGCGATTTGATCCTTTGTTCGAAAATTATCTATCAACTGAATGACAAAAAGAAAATATTTGGTGTATAAAAATGGTATAACTAAACTTTTGGTGTCTCAACTTTTTAAAATATGACATTTTGGTGTCTAAACTAAAATTTATCACAAAGAGGTAAGCTAACTTGTTTAAAAATTACTAGTTAGTGTATTGTGCCGGTTTCTGACAGAATAGGTGACCTGGAGCACGACGTGGCTTTTAGTTGCAGAGAAAAATAGATGACATGGAATTGTAATTTTTATTTTTCGTTTTATGGAGACATGTGACAAACACATGACCTTGTAAATGACCTCTTATACCCCTAAACTATTGAAACGGGACTGCGTTCTGATTGAGTAAAAAATTGAAGTGAAAATTAGGTTAAAATTACTGTCTGAATTGAACCAAAAAATTGAAGAAGAACGAAGATTGAACAGGAACTAAACCGCGTTTTCTGGGTTCTTAGAAGAATTGTTGTGCGCGTTTTGGGAACAATTTCTTGTTCTTGTATGAGTTGTCTCCTATAATGACGAGGTATGTAGATTTTATATGTAGTTTAAAGAATTTCTGAATTAAAAAATGTTAGTGTTTGTGTTTATAGTTGTTTTATTCGAATGGGATTGGAAAATGTGTGAATATATGTATTTTAAAACCCATTTACAGTAATTTTATATTGAATTGCTTTTTTATTTTTCAGTGGTAGGGGTGTTGTTGATCTTAACTTTGGGGGTCATTTTGTTGGGGACTTGAAGGGTAGTGAAAAGGGTTATGTTGGGGGAAAATTGTGGCATGTGGATGTAGATTTTGGAATATTCTCTCTTGAGTGGTTGACTGATGTTGCACAGACAGTGTTAGAGGAAAAAAAAATGAACAAGATGCACTTTAGGTATCCTGGCAGATCTTTGGCACATGGGTTGAGGCTGGTGAGTTCATGGTCATTTGTTGACATGGAAAGCTTATTATTTAAGCATAAAGGTATAGAGGTTTACATTGAGCATCACGAGGAAGGGGGACCAGAGGGTGGGGGACCAGAGGGTAGTATAGGTAATGTACCTAATGATGAGGGCATAAATGACATTTACAAAGAGGGAAGCCAAGCAGAAGAGATAAGGCTTGTAGATGTGGAGGTTGGACCTATTAATGAGGGTATTAATACTGAGAATGAACACCATGAAGTTGGCTCAACTATTAGATTAGAGGAGAATGAAGAGGTAGTAGGAGATGGTGAAGCAATTGGAGATGATGAGAATGTTGAAAATGTGGAATATGATGAGCCTTCTGACGAGGAGATTGTGGACTGTGCTTTTATGTCCAGTGGTGATGAAGAGTTAGTAGATTCTAGAGCAAAGCTAAGGGAGTTCAAGAACAAGAAGAAGGAGATTTATGATAAAATTAAAGCAAATAACACCAATTCAGAGGGGGAACCATCAGTTCAAGCAGCAGCTGAGGATCAAGTAGCAGACCAGGAAACTGGAAATGAAACTGACTACTGGGATTCAGATTCAGAAGAAGAATGTTATAGTCCAGTGACCACAGATGAGGAAGATGGTGATCATGCACAGAGAAGAAGATCTGCATATCCTGTGTTCAAGAGCAATGCAGCTAAGTTATCATTCTCATTGGGTATGAAACTGACTGGACCAGCACAGTTTAAGGAGGCCCTTACTAAATTTTCAATCCAAGAGAGAAGAGAATTGAAGCTTGTCAGAAACACTAGAACAGAAGTTAGAGCTAGATGTGCTAGAGCTTCTTGTCCTTGGAACATATATGCATCAGAAGAAACAGAAACCAAAGCTTTCTTAGTGAAAACTTACAATCCAAACCATACCTGTTTGGTGACATTCAAGAATAGGAGAGTTGGAACCAAGTGGTTGGCTAAGAATTACCTGAATAAGTACAAGTGTATAGGTCACATGAGGTTAGTTGACTTAAAATCCCTTATCAAGACAGATCTTAAGCTAGACATGAGTTTGACCAAGGTTTCAAGGGCTGTTTCTCAAGCTCAGATATTACAGGAAGGTGAGATTAAGGCAGAATTTGCTGTGCTATGGGACTATCTTGGGGAGATTATTAGGTCTAATCCTGGAAGCACAGCATTAATGAAGGTTGAAAGACCTTTGCCAGAGTCTCCACCAGTTTTCAAGAGGCTGTTTATTTCTTTTGATTGCTTGAAGAAAGGAATGCTGCATGGGTGTAGAAGGGTGATTGGGCTGGATGGTTGCTTTTTGAAAGGCCTTGTCAAAGGAGAAATTTTAGCTGCTGTTGGGAGGGATGGAAACAATCAAATGTTTCCTGTGGCATGGGCTTTAGTAGACACAGAAAGGAGGGAGACATGGGATTGGTTTATCAGATTGCTTGCTGATGGTCTTGAATTGGGTACTGGAGCAGGATGGTGCATTATCACAGACCAACAAAAGGTACTCATTCTAACCTTTGACTTACTGATTGTTTTGTATGCTTATTTGTGTTATATGCTTATTTGTGTTGATATGCTTATATGTAGGGACTGCTGGACTCAGTTGCTGATTTGCTGCCTAGAGCTGAGCATAGGTGTTGTGCCAGACACTTATATGCCAACTGGAAGAAGAAAAATGGAAGAAGAGAAGATCTGCAGAAGTTGTGGTGGAGGTGTGCAAAATCCTCTAATATGCCAGATTTTGACAAAAACATGGAGGCAATGAGAGCTCTTACACAGAAGGGGTTTGATGACATGCTAGTGACACATCCAAGGCATTGGTGCAGAGCATACTTTACAACTGAGGTAAAGTGTGACATTGTAGACAATAACTTGATAGAAGCATTTAATGGGAAAATCATAGAAGCTAGGACAAAAAATGTTATTTCTATGTTAGAGGACATAAGGTCTTTGGTTATGAATAGGCTGCATACTAATAGAGACTTGGCATCTAATTGGATAGGAAACTTTGGGAATAGAATTAGGAAGAAGCTACATGACAGCAAAGTTCAGAGTGAGGCATGTGAGGTATTGTGGAATGGAGAGGATGGGTTTGAAATAGGCCACCTAGGAGACACATATATTGTTAATTTGAAAACTAGGACATGTGCTTGTAGGCAGTTTGACTTGACAGGGATACCTTGCCCTCATGCAGTATGTGCCATAGAGTACTTGGACAAACCCAACATCACACCTTACAACTACATTGATCAGTGGTTTACAAAGGAAACTTATTTGAAGGCTTATATGTATATGATGCAACCCATGAATGGTAGGAAGTTTTGGAACAAGAGTCCTTATGACCCACCTCAGCCCCCTCCATATAAAAAAATGCCTGGTAGACCTGCCAAAAATAGAAGAAAAGAAGAGGGTGAGAGATCCAGTGGGTTTAAATTGTCTAGAAAGGGTAGGGTGATGACATGCCAAGTCTGTTTTGGGAAGGGTCATAACAGGAAAAAATGCCCTCAAAGACAAGATACAGGGGCTCAAGTATCTGGTACAGGGGCTCAAGAAGCTGGTACAGGGGCTCAAGAAGCTGGTACATGGGCTCAAGAATCTGGTACAGGGGCAGTAGACTGTAATACAGGGGCTCAAACACAAGGAACTGGTGCATCAGAACCTACCTTACCCTCTAGGGTTGACAAGTTACCTGTAAGTTGTTTTTGGTGCTTAATTGGTAGTTTATACCTTTTTTATGTGTTATTGATATGGACTCTTTATTTTGCAGTTTGTGAGAGCAGGAAATAGGCCACACCCTGATGAAGCATCACAGACCAATCCAACCATCACTCCTAGAGATTTTGGCAAACATGTGAAAACATTTCAGAGGAAGACTCCAACTTATATTCCAGGAATACATACACAGCCTGCCAGGGGATATGGGGTATACAATGACTTTCACACAAACACTTATGTGCAAAATGTAATTATCTTGTTTATTGTTACTTATTTGCTTTAACTTTTTGTGTTTTGTTGCTGTACTTGACTTATTATGTGCAAAATGTATATGTCTTTGCAGCCAAAAACAACCAGTCAAAGGGTAACTTATAAGGAAGGAGTGAAAAGGGTTGGAGGTGAACCTGAGCCTCTTTTCATGACTAACAGAAATCTGGCATTTAAGAAATGGGGTAAACAAGCTGCAACTACAAGTGAAGCATCACAGAAAAGTACACAAACTAAAAGACATGCTTCTGCAGCAACAAGAGTCAACAAGAAGTCAAAAAAAAGTGCTTCAAACCCAACTGTGACTGCTGAAGAGTGTACCAGGTCTAAACCACCTCCAGATACTTTGCCAGAAGACTCCATTGCTTGATTATGTATTGAACCATTTTATCTAGCTTAGGTTGTTGCTAAGTTTTTTGCTTACCTTGGGTATATGTCCAGGTATTTTGATTTTGTTGTGACTGCTTACAAACAGCAAATGTCATTCTTCTTTTGTATTAAACTTCACTACTTATTATTTCAAATGTGAAACTGCAGTTGTTAAATGAATTATGTGAGTAATTTGATTTTGTTGTATGGCTTTTTGTACCTTTTTTTCCACGCATTACATTGTTAATTCTTCGAAATCTGTTTATTGCTAACATAATCTCATTCAGACATTTCATCAAACACTTATACCAAAAACAGTTACACAAAGCAAATTTCCATTAATTTCAGCAAACAAAATCTGATACACCCAAAATACTACATAGTTCAACACATTTCACAAATCTAACAATACTACATACTTCAACACACCACAATACAGATCACTTAAATATAAGAACAAGAATAGAAAAAATTGCCCAAGCCCATAAAAATTTCTCCCTTTTCCAGCTACTGGCAAGTTCAGCTTCCAATCTTCCAATCTTTCTTAGCAATCCAGGTATAATTCGAGTAGCTCTCTCGCACATCTCATCATCCATCCATCTGAAGTAGCTGCAATCTCCCATCTCACATGTCATGAACTTCCGACCCGGATTTTTATTCGTCCATGAAGTTCTCTCTATGGTTCTTCTGTCACAATAACAAAGCTCCATTTTTTGAGGTAACAAGAAAGTGAAGAATTGCAGAGGTAGAAGAAGAGCTTCACCACAAGAAGAATTGGCTGAGAAAGAATTATGAATGTCTGATATTTACCCTAAATTTTTTTACCGTTGCAAGGGTTTCTTTTGTCATTTTCAAATTACCCAACCCCTAAAATCCACGTCATTTTGTGTTTTAATTAAATTGCCCACGTGTAAAATGATACCTGCCACATACCCCACGTCTTTAATGGCTACCTGCTAGAAACCGGCAATAAACACTAACTAGTAATTTTTAAACAAGTTAGCTTACCTCTTTGTGATAAATTTTAGTTTAGACACCAAAATGTCATATTTTAAAAAGTTGAGACACCAAAAGTTTAGTTATACCTATAAAAATCATAATTAAACGAAATGTAAATTTTCAAAATTTCAAAGAAATAAAAAAAAAACAACCTCGACAATTTTTACCTCGAAAAATTTAATATATAAGCTTAAAATTACAGATCAGGCAACAATCCCTCTTTAAAATAACAGAATTGAAAGTTTATATAACTATAACCCTAAAAATGAAAAAAGATCAACAACAAACAAAAATAATAGGATCTATGAATCGGAAAGAAAGCAAACTGAATAAATAAATAAACGAAATTGAAGAAAGGAAACATGTATCTATATAATTTGAGAGAAATAGTAATAAGAAAATTGACGTGATTATGCTTTGAGAATGATACTTAGTAAGAAATGAATTATTTCCTCATTCATAATTTTTTTTTTGGCAAAATAGCAATTTTATTAATTTCGGTAAATAGAAGTACATAATGTTTGTGAGAACTAGGTAACAGAAATTACAATAATAACTCCTAAAAAGGAGGCTTTAAGGACTTTTTAGCCACTTCATGGGCCATCCAAGTACACATTCGCTTAACATATGCAAAGTAAGCGAACGGTATAAAAATTATGACTTCTATTATTGAAGGAATATCTTTCTCAACTTATTCCAGTGTCTTCGCAACTTCGGGTGATATTATTCCTGAAAGACAACGAGAACTACAATAAGTGATAAAACTCGAAATATCCATACAAATTATACCAACAACTGTTACTATATTATAACTGCATCAGAACTTATCTTGAACATTGCAGACGGTAGAGGCCTTCATCAACGTACTTTAACCTCAAAAGGAGTACAATATCCTCACAAGAAGTACTTTAACCTCACAAGGAGTACTTTAACCTCACAAGGAGTACTTTAACCTCACAAGGAGTACTTTAACCTCACAAATTGAAATGACAAATTTTATGTACCTAATTGGCTATCCCATTTTTGTAATGAGCGACCAAAACCAATTTTAAAATAATCAGTTTTAATTTAAGGAACCTAAATAAACATCACTAAATTTATAGGATTTTTGACATCAATGAAACCCTTTTAAAACGTTTAAATTTGGAAGTATGTCAGAAATATAATTTAATCAATTAAAGGGAGTTGCACAAACAATCCAATAACTAGAACATTCAATTTAAATTTCAACACTTCCATTACATAACACAAAGGATGCATGAAACCCACATGCTTGCCATCATCGTTAATTGTTGAACTTGATGAGATTTTGATTATATCACGTGATATCATTAAAAACCGAATGATTTTTGCCATTCAATAATGATAAAAGGCTATATCCTTTTAAATTTGTGTTCATATGGTCTCCATCTTACCAAAAAAAATTGATCAATTTCCTTATGATAAATTTATCTATTTTTTGTTCAATAAATAATTATAAAAAATCTTAATTAGACCATTGATCTTGTCCATTACTGGAGATATTAAACTATTTCAAAATAAGTAATACAATTTGAAACAAAAGAAAATAATGTAATTGTGCTTTAACGAAATATGCAGAATAAAGTTTTGAAATCTAACACAATGCATATTTAAATTCACAATTTCAAAACCATTGAAAATGAAAAGGCAAAGAAAACTCATCTGATTGGGATTGAGTAGGGCCAGAATATTCAGTTCAGTCCATCACCAAATTGGTATTTGTGCGTTGCCCATAGTTTTTTCCGATGACGATGATGGCAAATCATGGCGGTTAGGGTTTGCAATCTCTCATTAAGAATTATGGCGGTTAGAGTTTGCAATCTCTTCCCCCTCTTTCACTGTGTGTGATGAGGAATTGAAGATGAACTGGAAGAAGAAGACGGAAATGAGAGTGAGCGAATCGGAAGATCTCATATTGACTTGTCCAGAAAATGCAACAGAAATTAATTTTCATGATAAATGAAATTTGATGTTCCCCATTCAAGAGATTGTCCAATTCAAGAATAGCTTTTGTAGTTGAAAGAAAAATCAAGGCGCTCCCAAACCATCATAGTTAATAAATTAGAGAAGAAAAAAAAAGTAAGTTCTCTTAATAAATCCAATCAAACAAGGGAATTATTGCAGATAACAAAACAGTTCAGAGATAATCACGAGTCAGAAGTTCCTCATTCATAATTGACTATAGTTAAAAAAGGATATTCTTGTCCTATTTTTAAATGAAACTTCCGTGCTTTATCATTTTATGTATTTATGAAAAGTGTTTTTATTTTTTGGGAGATTCTTGCATTTTTTTATGTACTGATGTATTTATGAAAGAAAGGGACCTATTTGGATGATTTGTGTACTTGGCCCGTCAAATTTAGCCGAAACCCAAGCCAATATTAGGTATACTTTTTTACTTAAAAATTCTCAAACCCAAAAACATGACCTAATTCTGCACATATTCAATATCTAAGGCTGATTTTGATTATAAAAATGGGTAGTTTAGCAAAATATCTTAAAAAATTAAAAATATTTGCAAAATTTAACTCATAAAGTGAAAGTTTCCAAACGTACCTAAATCCGCAATTTTAAACAGTTGCAAACAGTTTTAAAAAACACAATTTGAAACCGTTTTACAAAACTTTTCGCATACATTTTCAAATAGAGTTTCAAACGGTTTCAAAAAAAATACAATTTAAAACTGTTTTATAAACCGTTTCAAAAACAGTTTATAATAGGGTTTCAAACGGTTTATAACGGTTTATTTAAAAATAATTTAAAACCGTTTTCAAAAACAGTTTCAAATAGAGTTTCAAACGGTTATTAAAGATCAGTTTCAAATACAATTTCAAACAGTTTACAGAGTATTTTTACAAATTTTCAGAGCAAAAAAATAAATTTTCAGAAAAAAAAGGTAAAAAATTGCATTTTCAAAAACGGAATATTTTTACAAATATTTTTAAAAAACAGAGTATTTTCTGCAATTTCCCTATAAAAATTAGATGAGATTTTTACATATTTACTTATAAATTATTAACAAAACATATCTTTGATATAATTTTTTTTTGACATAATGTATATCTGCGTACACTATCACATTTGTAATGATTAAATTTTTATAGTAAAATACTTCCACACTGAATCCTTATACTATCAATTGCAAATAAAGAGTCCTTCCCTATATTTGTCCGTAAGAATTGGAGGAAAATACCTAATTTGAATGAAATTAATAATGTAGGGATTAAATACGGAAATTATTTTAGTAATTGTTTTGTTATAGTGTATGGAACCAAATATGTATTAAATTAAAATTTTAAAAAAAATCACATTTTCTTTATTTAAATCTATTATTATTTTTATTAAAAAATTAAATTTTTACTCTAACTATAGGAATTAGCTATTTTTGAAAAATCAATTATATTTTTTGAGTCCCTAGGAAGAACGTATGGTCGGCAATTGCCCACCTTATAATTTTGAGTCTCTTTAAAAATATTAATATGGAATTGAAAAATATAATATTGTCACCTTAAAATATAAAAGTAATGTTAAAAATTCACCAACTTTACACGTTTTCTCAATTTAATCATATTCTTTAAAATTTCTCATAAAAATACACCAACCTTCGTTTTTCCCAAATTTATACACGGTGCTGACGTGTCACACATTTGTTCGTGCAACTTACTAAGGTGTAAGTTATTTTTATCAATGAATGACTGATACGTCAGCACAGCATCCTTTATGAATTTGAGAAAAAAATAAAAGTTTGTATATTTTTATGAGAAGTTTTAAAGAACGTGATTAAATTGAGAAAACGTATAAAGTTGGTAAATTTTTTATGACATCAACCTTAAAATACATAATTTACACCTTAAAATTTATTTTGTCAACTTTATTTATCTTATAAAGTTTCAATACAATTTTTTCAATTGTCTTCTATCTCACAATTTAATCATAACAATTTTGATTTAGTTCCGACTTAATTCTAGTAGAGATTTTCTCAACCTGTGATAATCACATATCCAAAAAAACTGCTCCAAAACTGGTTTCTGCAATTTTGTCTCTCTAATAATTTCATATTAACCATTTTGGATGTAAATTTATAATATCCGTTTCAGTTCGAAATTAATTATGAATGATTATTTCAATTTTAAATTTACAAGTTTGCAGCAAAAATAATTCTATGTAGGGAAAATATTTTTTGTATAAGAAAAAAAATGTATTTTTTATAATATTTTCATTTTAGTTTCATATAATAATGAAGTAACTGATTTGCAAATAAGAATAAAAAACATGTTATAAAAGGCATATAAAAAATCTTCAAATCGTTTTTATAATCTTTTCATAATTTTCTTTATGTAATTTAATTTTTTTTATAATCTTCTCATAGTCTTTTTAAAATATTTGCATAAATGATATAATTTTTTTCTAACTGTTTTAAAAAATAAAAAAACATATATGATGAGACATTTATATAAATTCATTCTCTTAAGTATTTTAAAATAATTTTTTTCCTCTTCTACCAATGTTCTTAAACATAAAATTCTCAAGCTTTTTTCCTCTCTCACCAATGTTCTTAAATTTCAATTCGTAATACGAATTTTTTAATTTTTTGTTAAAATTCACGGATAAATTTTGATCTATTCTTTTTGCTGTTAATTAAGGCTTATGTGCAAGTTGAAATTCTATAGAAAAATATAAAAAGGGCAAAAGAAAAAAAAATCTATTCTATATTTTTTATAATTTTTTTATTAATTTAATCTTATTTCATAATTGTTAATGTAAATATTTTAAAAAAATTAATTAAATTAATTGTTTCACTATGTATGTACTTTCTAAAAAGTATACAATAATAAAAAAAGGACAAATGACGAAAAAATATCAATATTTTGAAAACAATTCATACAAGTCCTTCAATTTTATTTGTATCGTCCTCAAACGCAGCATTTCATTTCAATAATATCCCACCCTCAAAAGGCACACACTTTTGCTTATATGCCGCCTATGTGAAGCTGACGTGGCATGCCAACATATGCCATCATGGAAAACACTAGGTTAAAAGTGCAAATAAATTCTTAAATTTTTTACAAAATATATATAAACTCAAACTTTAGATCGTTTCAACTTAACTTTTAAAATTAATTAAAAAAATAATTCATTCAAACTTAAATAAATTTATTAAAAATTACCTGGTTTGTTCTTAATTTTTTATCGTAGCCCTCCAACTCTCACCACCGACACAATTTTTCGGCCGCCACCCCGGTTTTTCGGTCGTCCCACGACCGCCGCCGAATTCTTTTTTCAAAAGGTCCAGAAAGAATATTCTAGAAGACCTAAGAACGTTAGGAGAATACAGATAGTTAGTGGTGGCGGTGGTGGGGGCGGTCGAAAAATGGTGAAGGCGGCCGAAAAACGGTGGTGATGGAAGTCGGAGGACTACGACAAAAAAATTAAGAAACGACTGGGTTATTTTTAATAAGAATTGTATTTAATTAATCGAAAAATAGAGAAAATTGTATTTAATTAATGAAAATGTTTGAAAATGAGTTATTTGATTCCAAATCACAAGTTGAAAGACCGGTTTGACCCACTAGTCATAAAATTAGTAGTAAACCGGGTTTTAGAGTATAATTTAGAAGCTTAGGGATATGAAGAGAAATACATATAAAAGTGAAGAACTTAAATGGAGAATTAGCCTAAAAGTAAATTGGTGAAGAAAAAAGAAAAAGAAATAACACCATGTTTGAGAGAAAAAAAGAAAAGGAAAGAGAAGAAGAAAAAAGATGGGGAAGATAGTGGAGAAGACTAACAATTACCAAACTAACACCAACAAGAAGAAGAAGGGCCGTCTCTCTCTCTTAGATCGTCGAAAAAAGCAGCAAAAAACCCTTCATTCTTCACATAATTACAACTCTGCCACTCCTCCTCCATCTCTCCGTCGATCCACTCGCCACAGCCCGACAACACCGCCACAAACCAGTTCCTCCTCTGCCGAAAGCGAACGCGGCGAGGACGAGGACGAGGAGGAGTCTGAGGAAGATGTTGAATTGAAAAATGGGAAACGACGTCGTGAGAAGAAGCTCAAGCTTGTAGTCAAATTGCCTCCTTCTAAATCGGAGGTTTTTAATGATGATGATGATGGTGGTGATGATGATGATGATGATAATTTGGAGCCTGATGAGGATAAAACGGCGTCGGTTGATGGACAGAGGAAAGTTAATTCCGTCGCGGATGGATGTGTCACTAAAAAGGTAACTCTTTTTTTTGTAGATTTTAAATTTCAGTTAATTTTGTTATTTGGAAATGGAAAAAGCGCGAAACTTTTTGTAATTTTTAGGACAGCTTTTTATTCATTTCACTTTGATTAACCAACTCCTTGTAATAATAGATATTTTTTCAGATTTTCAGTAATAATAAGTGCGTTGACTTAGTCGTCAACTTCCTTTGTAATTTTCAAAAATGAGATTAAACTGTCAGATATTTTAAATTATAAATAAAAATTTATTGTTACTGTATATCTTCATTTTTAGTGTTTTTTTTTCGATTTAAGCACAATCTAAAAAAATATCATCTCGCGTTGTTTGCGTTTAATGCGTTATTTTCCATAAAAATGATGTGGCTTTTGGCCGTGTGATCAAAACGATATCGTATAAGATACATAGACTAGATATGCCAAAAAAATAAAATGGCGAGATATATGGTGCTACGTTTTCTAGACTGTGCTTAAATAGGAAAAAAAAATGCGAAAGGTGGAGATATATAGTAAAAACAACCCTAAATAAAAAGACTAATAAACTTATATTTTCTTATATTATTTTTTCTAATTTTCTTTAATAATTTTTTTTATATTCATTTTTGGCGCTTTGAACTCAACTTTACTTGGCCTTAAATAGCTGCTTTACTGGCTTATATGGATGTTTGGTCACTTATTATTACTACTATGGTAAAAAGAAAAAAGAAGTGATCTTTCTGCTTTTGTAAATTAATTTTTCAGGAAGATGATGAGACTGTTTCAGCTGCCAACCCAACAAATAATGTACAAGGTCAGTTACTAGATGATAATCTTCAATGCCCATTTGCTTAAAAGTGGTAAATTTATATAAACAAAAGATTGTGGTGTAAATGTTTTTTATGGTTCATTTATGTGCAGACTCGGGATCCTCGACTCCTTTACCTGATAATAAGCTATTAGTACTCATCCTTGATAGACTTCAAAAGTATGTTTTGTTGTTGATTCGTTCAATATGGCTCTTTTTTGTGTTAGTTATTAGTGTGAAGTGATGTGTTTTTTGGAATATCAACACGATTGCAGGAAGGACACATATGGTGTATACTCTGAACCTGTAGACCCAGACGAGGTCTGTATTAAAAACAATCTGTTGGGTTTATATATTTTGAATGTAAGACTACTATCTTTAACCATCTCATACTATTTATGATACTTATGTAGCTTCCAGATTACTTTGAAGTTATTGAACAGCCTATGGATTTTGGGACTGTTAGGAAGAAACTTTCCAGTGGTGCTTATGGAAACTTGGAACAGTTTGAGGTTTGTTTAGAGCTCCTTTTTTTTCTTTATATAATTTACTATTTCCTTTTGTTAGAATTATAAGTTACCTTATTTGCTTATTTTAGCATCTTTAATCTTAAAGATGTTGATGCGTAATTCTCCAATGAATACATGATATGTACTAACAATTGATTTCATGATTACTTATCATCCATTTGTCTACACCTTTTACACCATAAACTCTTACTCCTTGCCATGATTCAGAGACAAGTTGATGTTGACACAAATGATATAGATGTTTTTTTTATTATTATTCTTGATAGTGAAGTATTTTGAATTTTCTCTTCCTTTACATACTGAAAAGAAATAAAACACATGCTTTGAGAAGATGGCCTGAAAAATGATTTAAATGTTTTTTGATTTGTGGAGTACAGATTGAAATCTTGTCTCGTTCCCTTGCAGAAAGATGTCCACTTGATAAGTTCCAACGCAATGCAGTATAATGCCCCAGATACCATATACTTTAGACAGGTACGTTCAGCCCTTAAACGTTCTCTTTCATTGTTGAATATTAAAGAAGTTTTGTCTGAATTATTGCTGCTGTTGTCAGGCACGAACTATACAAGAGTTGGCGAAAAGGAATTTTGAAAATTTTAGGCAAAACAGAGATGATAATGAACCAGAACCTACAGTAGTGAGGAGAGGTAGACCACCAACCAAAAATTTGAAAAAACCACTTGGCAGGCCTCCACAGGATCGTGCTGGTTCAGAGTATTCGTTGGATGCAACTCTTGCTACTGGGGGAGAGAGCGCTATTGATCTTAGAAAAGGGCATCATGTTTCAGACAAGTATGGCTTTCCAGATTCATCAGGACGATCTCATGGTCCTCGCAATGATGAGAGGAATGACGAAGCTACAGGTTTGAAACTTTCACATTGGATTTCTCCCTAAATTCCTCATCTGTTGTCATATGATCTGAGAAAAAGGACCTTATGTTTCAAAGTAGAGAGTCTTGATTTCACTTGTATTGCAGGTTCTATGGTAAAGGGTAACTCATTGGAGTTTGGGAAAAGGCAAGTTGTAGTTGATGAGAGCAGGCGTAACACATACAAGCTACTATCAGCTGGTGGACGAGAGCCATCTGTGCTGACTACATTCGATTCAGAGAGAAAGCAGCTAATGGCTGTATGTATATCATTTTTTATTATTATTTTAAGTCATATATATCATTATTTATGTTCTTTTGCGTATGATTTAATATTAATATAAGAATACAAAATGAAGTTAGCCATGCATGTGACCCATACATCATCAGAAAAATACAAGCAAAATAAAGAAATATAGGTTATTTAGCTTGGTACTGGATTCTGATCACCTTTGATGCTAATTCTTAAGTTTCAAAGAAATGACTGGGACAAGAAGTAATAGTTGTAACATTATTTCTTAAGAAAATTTGCCAAGCATTTCTGTTAAGAATTTACCTTTTGAATATAATCATCCAAGTATCCGCAACTGCCACATTATACGCTGCCAAATCATTTGAAACGGTCCATGCTTTAGTAGTTTAAGTGATCGATGTTGCTTTCATATGAACCAGGTAGGACTTCTGACAGAGTATGGTTATGCATGGAGCTTAGCTCGATTTGCTGCAAAAGTTGGCACTGTTGCTTGGCAAATTGCTTCAAACAGGATAGAGAGGTCTTTGCCACCTGAGTTAAAATTTGGGCCTGGATGGGTTGGAGAAAATGACATTCCACCTCAGAGGACATTGCTTCTTTCTTTGAACTCCTCAGGTCTACCATCACCATCGTCTCCTGTAAATATGGGTGCTACATCTTCCATTGTTGAATCAAAAGAAAAACTGTCACTAAAGCCTGAAAATAACATGACACGGAATATTAAATCTGAACCTCTAGCAGAAAGAGCAGAAGCACTTGACGGATTAAACTCTCAAGGTGGTTCTAATGTGGTGAACAGCAGTGCTAGTATCAGGCGAAGGCTTTCCACTCAGATTCGTCCTGGAATTAACGGTTTCAACAACATTACATCAGCTCAGATGATTGACAGAATCTCTAAAGCTAATACTAACTTTGTCCATCCACCGACTGCAAACACTCGAACCTCGGAAGATTTCAAGCTCTCAGAGCCCTCCAGTGGTGCACAACCTAATGGTAGGAATGAGGAAATGGAAGTTGTAAGACCATTCCGGCCAGGATCATCACCACAGCCAAAATCGGTTTCAGGTTTGTCGCCACAGCAAGTCCTACCTGACCTGAATGCACTATCACAGTCTCCAGGTTCTCCTAGTGTTAGATAAATATGTGAAGATAATAATCTGTTCCAAGGCATGTATCTATTGCCACTATCCTAAAGCTATTATTTACCTTTAGGATACACTGAAGCGCTTAGAAAATATTTGCAGAAGTGTACAAGTGTTGTGAATTAATTTCTGCAGAAATCCGGTAAAACAATTCTGCAGAAAACTAACTCATATATTTTTATAGGGCTAAAATAGTTATCATTGACTTCCACATCTCTGCAATTAGATGTATCATGTCCATTTGCTTGTAACCTTAATACATAAATATAACTTTTATTTGATAGATGTGTCTATTGCTTGGCAAACCTTGCAGAAAAATGTACTACAAATTAAGGCTTTGTATGGGTCTTGGAGATCCACAAACCCCAACTGAAAACAGAATTCAGAATTAAAAAGTATATACTGACCACTGACATTTTTAAAACCGAACCAATATTCTTATTGGTACGATTCCAGATCTTAGGCTATATTTGGTTGATGGAATAGATCCGAAATAGAATAGATATTTCGTATAGAATAGTTATTCCTTGCTTTTGGTTCATGGAGTAGTAACTTTACAAAACAGAATTCCAAAGATTGATTGCTGATTGATTGTTTTTTGGGTTTAATTAGCTTCTTGCTGATTTGGGTGAATATATTTTGTGATTGGGAGGGTTTTGCTTTTGCACCCTCAATACTGAATTTTCTTGTTATGCAAGTTTTCCAAAAATGGCGTTGTTTATCTACAAAAGAATGAATTAAAAGAAAAAACAAATCTCACGTCCAATTTTAAGTTAACATCAGCATAAACATATGTTGTCAATTTTACTAATCTTCATACAGTAATGTAGTTGATTGAGGATGTAATACAAGTCACCTGCTTGAGGATGAGACTCGTCTCCAGCCACAAATCTATGCGCCTTGCTACCAATATGTACTAAGCTGTAACCAGCAACAGACCTTACTCCTCTCTCCCTGCCTAATAGTCTTATCCTACCTGCATTATCCCACAAGCCACTCGCCGCATATATGCTTGATGCCAGTAAATACCCAGCTGAGTCTAGAGGTTCAACCTCAAGAACACGGAACGCAGCTCCTTCACCGAGCTTAGTGTTCCCATAGTTTCTGCAACCACTCAATAAAGCACCCCAGACACTTGCACCACTCTTGAAACTTTCAGGCATGATCCTGATGAATTCCAATGCAGCATTGAGCTTTCCTGCACGACTTAACATGTCAACCACACACGAGTAGTGTTCAAACCCGGGTTCAACCCCGTCTTCCTCAATCATTGATTTGAAAATAGAGAGCCCTGATTCGACTAATCCACCGTGACTACAGGCTGTAAGCACTGACAGATAAGTCAAGGCGTTGGGCTTGAATTTATGCAATTTCATTTCAGAAAGTGAAGCCAAGGCTTCATGAGCAAGACCGTTTATACCGTAAGCACCTATCATGGCACTCCATGTCACAATATTTTTCTGGGGAATTTGATTGAATGCCTTTCTTGAGGCTTCTATTTCCCCACATTTAGAGTACATGTCAAGAATTGCAGTTCCAACTGTCACTTCTTCTGTCAAACCTCTTCGAATCGCAATCGCGTGCGCCCACTTTGATCTCTTTAATTCGGCTGCAACTGAGCACGCCTCGAGAAGATTTAAGACAGTAACTACATTAGGATTCTCTGTTGTATCGCTCATATTTCTAAAGACAGCTATCGCTTCGTCAGGCTTCCCGCAATGCGCAAACCCAGCAATCATGGTGCTCCACAGGATTACATCTCTTCTCCTCGTCCTAGAAAAGATTTTCCATGAAAGTTCAATAAGATTGCACTTGGCATAAGCATCTATGAGCGAACTAATCACAATATCATTCGATTCAAAACCACAGCGGGTAGTTACACAGTGAACTGCTTTGCACTGATAAGGTAGAGCAAAGAACTTGCATATTTGAAGACAATTTGCCAATGTCACTTCATCTGCTTTTATACCCTTCTTTTCCATAGAATAAACCAGCGATAGAGCTTCCGGGAATTTTTCATCAAGGATTAATCCAGATATCATAGAATTCCACGAGACATTATTTCTTGTCGACATCTCGTTAAAAACTTCAAATGCAGAATCCACATGTTTACACTTAGAATACATATCAATCAAAGAATTCTCCACAAACATATCACAATCTAAACCTCTTCGAATAGACAACGCATGTACCAACCTTCCCATAGTTATGTTCACTAAACTAGCACAGGCTTTAAGAACACTGACCGTAATCATTCCGTCTGGCTCAATCCCAGACATGGATAACATCTTTTGAAACATCTGCAATCCACCCTGAGCTTCCAGGCTATGGACATAGCCACTAATCATCACACTCCAAGAGATGACATCTTTCTCAGGCATTTCATCGAACAGATTTCGCGCATATCCCATATCAATATCTACATAAAAGCACAAAAATGAATTTTGAATTGAACAACTAGCCCAAAAACCACTCTGAATTACATAACCATGTATCTGCCACCCTTCTGGCTTAGCTCCAAGACTACGACAAGCTTGAATAACAAGCACCAAGGAAGAAATATTGGGTTCAAATGCATTAACCCTAGCATTTCTAAACTCCCACAACCCTTCCAAGAAATGACCATGATGGAGATACCCATGAATCAAAACATTCCAAGAAACCGAGTCTCGGCTTCTCATGGAATCAAACACACTCACAGCAGTTTCCAGCTCTCCACATTTAAGGTAAAAGCTCATAATAGAGTTACCAATGGAAGTAAATGAATCAAATGCTGTCTTGATCAGACAACCATGAAAACACTTACCATTGTTCATGGACAAATAGGAACATGCTTTGAGAATATGAGGGAACAGAGTGACATCAAGCAGATGAGGTTCTGCATTTTTTATTACATGAAACTGTGAGATTACTTCATGCCATTTTTCACTGGATGATAGCTCTTTGATTCTTGAAATCCAACTTGATAGCTTTGGATTTGATAGAAATGCGGGAATACGCATTGTTGTCAAGATGATGCACTGATTGGCTCGTTATCATACCGTAATAATCACTATATATATTGGCTTTAAGTATGAAATAGCCACAATAATAGTACTGAAGCAAAATCTAAAATGGAAAGAATTGATTACTGAAGAAATTGAAAATGATAATTTGATTCTAATATCTACGGGAGAAATTATTCACTTATGTTACAAAGTTGGAGATAAGGGTTATCAAACGGTACATATTTAGACCAGTAAGACTTGTATTTAGCAATAGCTAAATTCAACCATGGCTTGTAGTTTCCATTGTAATGAACTACTGCAGCATTCTCAATCGCGGTTTGGTTGAGAGCAGGATCATAACCAAGTCCCAAGACATGCCAGCTCCGATCCAATGGAAAAGTTAGCTTATAGAAAGTGATCAATCCTGGTGGTAATGTCCCCAACTTCCAGAGTGTTCTGTCCTCATTCTGCAAATTCACAACATCCATCAAATGTTAACACAAGTAACTTGGAAGCTAAATTAATAAAAACGGAAATTGAGGTTACGGTAAAGTAATCATTTTCCTAGTGAATTTTAAAACTCGCTGATTCCATGACTTTTAGGTATTAGATAACTAAAATGCTCCTTCAGTTAAATAGAACTAAACAAGAAGGATTTTACTAATATCTAAAATGCTTCCGTGATACTGTATACTATTGGTATTTCAAACCCCAACATAAAATGCTCATATGTGTATTTCAGACAAGAAAAAACAAAAAATACTTACCAGATCTTGCCAATGATGATAAATGCCAGTGATATTTCGCCTTTTCCACTCCTTCAAGTCAAAAATATTCATGCCGAATGCCCAACCACAAGCGTCCGAATTAAAATTCTCATAGATTTTTGGATTAGAGAAATTAAGATACTTATCAAACCTATGAAAGCTCTCCTTACAAGTCTCCACTGCACCGTTAACCATTCCTTGCAGATCAATAGACCAAAGTGGTGTCAAATCCTTCTGAACTACAATATCATCATCCAGAAAGAGGATCTTGTCTAACTTTGGATAAATTTCAGGGAGGTAGAATCTGAGATGATTGAGCATAGATAAATATTTTGGATTCCTGTATTTTAGATTATCAGACCCAGCAGAAAGAGATGAAGGATGATTTGCTTTGAAGTAGTATTCCTTAATCCTGGCAGATTCAAGCTGACGTATAACGGAACAGTAAGATGAATTCAACCACTTAAAATCAGCAATATTCTGAACTTCAACTGTTGCTTTTGCCGGGGGTGTCATAATAAACCACATTTTCATTGCAGCGAAGTTCAATTTATCAGTGACTATGTGGAAAACGTGCTTCTCGGGATTCAATGCATGAAGCACGGTGGAATTGACAACCACAGATGTAGCTAGTACATTATCAGAAAAGATGGCATAGTGGTAAAGAGAAGCATCAGCTAGCTTCTCTTTGTTTGTATAATCTTTATTTTGATGACCTTGCATGAAATACTCACTTGCAAGTTGCAATGGAAGGCAATGCAATGGTTTTGGAACTGTTTTGGCAGCTAGCTGAATCAAGAAGGCACTCTTCTTCTTCAGAGCATTAACATTCTCTTCAGTCAACTGAAGCATGGCTCGCAGCTTCCTTGACATAGTAGTACATTCATATAATCGATCCTTTGCTATAGAGAGCACATGACCCATTGCTTTTGCTTGAGCAAGTGCACTGGATATTAAGAAAAAAAACATAAGTTGCATGAAAACCAAATACTGAGGCGTGACTGGTAGAAAATAAATGCAAGAATCATGGAGTAGCTATAGTACCTAGGGTGAAGCTCGGCATCTGATGTAGCTTCTCCAATTGCGTGTAGACTTTCTCTAGAATGTTTCATAAGTGAGTCATAAAGACTGGTCTCGTTATTGGACTTGGCTATATTCGCATATGCTTTAGCCATTATAATCTGGTCCCGTGTCAGTTTCAGCATGGAATCAGAATTTGGATTCTCAAAATCTCTCCTCCATATACTGTACTTTTCCTTGACAGTGGTATCCAGGCTTTCAGAGCTTTTTATTGCAGATGCTCGTGCATGGTTGTCTGCTTCCTTATCTTGTTGTAGTAGCAAAGCAGTTCGGAGGTCCTTTCTCCTTTTTCGTAGTTCCTGAAGCACATGAAAAATTGTCAAACAGCTGATTTAACTACAGTTATCATAAATAGTAAGCAGAATTTAAGAAAAGGCTTGATAGTTCACCCTCCGCTGCAGCTTCACTGGACTTATTGCCAACTTAGGAAAATGGTGGATCCTAGAATCCTCGACGTCATCAGTAATTTTATTATCAGATGCAAACGAGTTTTCCACAATCTGTGAGAAGCAAGGGGTAAAAGATAAAAAGCCCATTAAGATGAATGAATTGAAAATTTAAGTAATGATATCCATTAACCATAATTATATAACAGAATAATTATTGAAGCTTTTCATTTAATCATCTTTCAGACACTGCTTCCAAAACTATTTAAATTGATATTCATCTTATGTCACAAAATCATTGTAGATTTCTTGAACTCGATATACACTGTAAATTCGTTCAATAGTTTCTACTGAAATATCAATGATAAAATCACTATGTTTTACCTGGGATGCCTTTTGCGTACCATTGTTATTAGTTATAGGGTTTTTCAGGATCCATGAAGCAGACAGGTCCTTCATTTTCACCCTCCTTATCTGAATGCTACCGGAAGTGTCACTGTATGTTGCAATAATGTCAATATCCTGGATAAAACTAAGACAAATAAGTATCAATATTAACAGCTAGTCACGGCTAAAATACTAGTAATTACCTTATCTTCCAAAGTATTTCCAGCTCCCACTCTGACTTCAGAAGGACGGACCTGATCCTGTGCACCCATGAAAAAACAAATTGGAACAAATGTGCACCCAGCCACCCACAATAAATCTAGATAGTCAATTGACACAGAATTGTATTTATCCAAATATACTACTCCCTCCGTTTTTTTTAGTTGTCAATTTAGCCAAAATTGTACATATTAAGATAGTGGGTGCTTTGTCTTAAATTGTAAGAGTAAATACTAGTATAACCCTCTTAATTAATAAATGCATTGTAAATTGACTCATAGAGTAATTTATTAAGAAGGGTTAAATTTGGAAGATAATAGCTAAAATTACATTGAAATCCTAAATGGACAAGTAAATAAAGACAAATACATTTTGCTAAATGGACAACTAAATAAAAACGGAGGGAGTATTAGATAAAAAGCATTTAAAAGTTAAATACAATGCATGCTTGATAACGTTTAACAAATCAATATAGATACAGCCACAAAAAGTTCTTTTTTGCAACTACATTCACTTCAGAGTTCAGAGCCAAATAGCTAAATCATGGTATTTTCCAGCTGATAAGAAAATAGGAAGTTTATTAGGAAGGGTATTACATTATAGAGAAAAAGGTGGAAGATTTATCCATCCAGCATGAAGAAATAAATAACATATACAAACAAAACCAAAAAAGGGTATTAAGAACTCTTTTCAAGTTGATAACAAAGATACTCCTACAAAAGCTCACACTTGCAAATAGAATGAAAGGAAAGCTCTAGATTATTAAAAAAAATAAAATTTAATTCCCCCTCGATTAAATCACAAAAAAGTAGATGAGAAGTTAACTTTTCCACCTAGACCTCTCTACTTCCTCAAAAAAAAGGTTCCCAAAGGCTATAAACAAGTCCAATGCTCTTTAAAACAAACCACACAAGAAATTCTAGGGTGCTCTAGCCAGCTCGCATCACCAAAACAACTAGTCTATGATTAAACCCAGGAAAAGATTAGCTTTAACAAAGTAATTATATCTAACATTTATATGATGAGCCCTTTAAATGATAACACAAAAAATTTGAATAAAAGCACTGATAATGGAAAACAAGACGTACATTATAAGAAGAGCAGAGTATGGTAGAGTCGCACATAAGGCATTCAAATGAAGCGGAAAAACAAAATAAAAACAGAAACACAAAAATGAACAGAAATTCATGTCTTTCAAAATAAATAGAAACTATGAAACCAAATGATGGAGTTGAAAGGATAAACAAGATTATGCAAATGAATAAAAGCAAAGATAAGGCTCAAAATTCAAACCTTTTCATCATCAACGTCACAATCATGCAGAGGATGATTTACTCGCAGCTCTCGTTGACTGAAATACAGAACAAAAATTAAAAAAAAAAAGAAGAAACAATAGAGTAAACATCCAAGACCAAGAATACAACAAAATCCATCTCGCCCTACTTGAATCAAAAAATAACAATGGTATGTTCGGACAGTCTAAAATGTAAGAATGCAATTTCAAATTGGTATGCAAAAAAACTATACAGTTTAAAAATGTGAAATCCAATTATATAAACTACTACCAATTATACAAAAAAAAAAGTGATTAGCTACTGTAAAAAATACCATACATGCGAGGATTGAGCAATGACTCTTCTGTCGCAACGAGTGTGAAAAGCATAACCTGTAATTTTATAAGAAATCAACAGAAAAACAAACAAGAACAGTTCAGAATTGATGATTCATCAGAAATGGAAGTTAAAATGAAACAAATAACTTAAGAAAAAAGAGTAATGAAGAGATATATACCAGTGCGATTAGTAAAAGATAACGGAATGGCATATTATTAACTTCCATTAAAACTGAAGTATACTGCAAGTCTGAATCGCCGTCCGTATGTGTGAGTTTTGGTGATCGTGTTTGTCTCCGGTGCCTTATAATTGTTTCAATTTATCGAAGTTCTCGTGCTTATCCATGGCGTTTCTTCTTTCTACCTCCCTGGAGGATTTCGCCAAGGTCAAACCTCAGTTTTCTTTGCAAACAAAACAATTTCGAAATCAGTGATTGCTGTAATGAGAGCGCCGATAGAGTAGTGTTTGTCGTTGACGCCTCGATTCTCTCCGATCACCGCCACTGATCCTCCTACTTTCTCCGATTCCGCATTTTACTCTTTCTCTACTGCTTAATTTGTTTTCAATTATTTAATTTTTTTATTCTCATCTAGTCTTAATTTGTTTTAAAATGAACAAAGAATCATTTTACCCCTTCTACTTGGCACAAAATATTAACAACGTCCAAAATTGGAAAACCGAATCACTTATACTCTGAGCTTGTCAAAATCCGGTCAAAAATACCCTATTCTGACATGGCACCTTAATTGAAGAGCGAATTTCTAACTAATCATAATTTACTCTGATTAATCATAATCAAATACTAATTAATCGATTTAAGTGGCAATATGCCCCCTAAACTTGTAAGTAATGGACAATTAACACATAAATTAAATTTGTGGACAAATTAGTACAGGAATTTGGTGATTATGGACAATTTGCCCCATTTTGGTAATTTGTCCCCTTAATTTGTAAGTTAATTATTCTAAGAGTCTTTTTAAAAAAATCGATTTTTTTTCCAGTTACGGCGAGGAGGAGCCTCCTCGCCTAGTTGTTGCTCCTCTTCTCAGAGGAGGAGGAGCAGCTCCTTGGAGCTTTGTTCCTCGCAAAACGAGGAGCAGATCCTCACCGAATATGGACAGACCCATCTGAGTTTGTTCATCAAGAAAATGATGAATAACCCCATCTGAGTTTGTTCATCAAGAAAATGATGAACAGGCTCGACGGGTCTGTTCATCTTCAACGAAGAAGATGAACATACCCATCTGGGTCTCTGTTCTTCAAGAAAATGATGAACAGATCTGAGGGGGTCAATCGGTTTTGTTGAATTTGTTCTAATTTTTTACCGCAAAAGATTTAATCTTTTCCGTAAATCGTCTTTATTTTGTCTAATGGGTATTTTTTTTACGGTTTTTGATTTAAAAAATTATTAATAATTAATACAAATTAAAAAAAAATATTATTATTTGTTAAATTATGGGGGTTAATTTGATATGTAAGTTCTAAATTAAAAGGATTAAATTGTTCTTTTTTAAATTATTATATATCAATTTAAAATGTTAAACAAAAATTAGGACCATTTTAAACTTTTTACCATTAAAAACCACCTTGAAAAAAAATACCATCAAAACTGAATAGTGTGTCTCACTCTTTGGTAAGAGTGGGGAGGGGTGTTCTTAACCTTATTTTGCCCAATTTTCACGATATAAGTGATCTTTTTTTCCTTTTTTGACTTTTTTGATAATTTGTGCCAAATTGAGGGGATAAAATGATCCTATGTTCGTTTTAACATTGAGTTGGGTAGAAGAGGTAGGATTAAGAAGTGGAAGTGGGATAATTAATTATGAGGATTATTGAATCTTTTTTATTTCAATCATTTAATTTTAATTGTTTTTTTTTGTTACTGAACTTTCATTATTTTTCATTTTGGTATTTTCCGGCCAAAAATACTTAGTTGGCAGCCGGAAATTGACATGTGAAAGCCGGATTTTATTAGTTTTATTTTGAAAATTTATTACAAATACATCATTTATTTTGGAAATGAGTTTCTAGGTCAAATTATGCATAAATCGCAAGTTTCAGATAAAAATAAATAAATTTCGGCGGCCACCTACGTATTTTTAGCAAGAAAATACCAAAATGAAAGTTCGAATGACAAAACAAATAAAATTTTAATGATTGAAATAAATAAAATTTACTTATTTATATTGTTAAGTGTTTTTATGCTTTATTGTGTGTGTGAGCTTTTCAGGACCGGCATAGCGATTATGGACTGATTTGAGCATAAAAGAGCATGGAATCATGGATTTTCCAAAGTCCCAAATCTTGAAGAGAAAGAAAAGCAAGGTTTTGCAGAAATCAAGCAGGTCTCAATCGAGACCTACATTGTATCGTTCGAGACTTGTGGAGAAAAGAAGATATGGTTTTCTTAAGCTCAATGTCTCATTCGAGACATACCTTTATCAAACGGGATGTGAATAAACTGCAAAGGTCTCAATCAAGACCTACCTTCTCGATCGAGATATTCACTTACCTGGAAAGAGCTGATTTGATGTGAAGACTTTGCATTGGCCCGATTCTAATTAGTCCTAATTAGACTTGTATTAGGAGATTATTCTATTTGTATTTTACAAACGTTTAATATAAGTCAAATTGCATTTAGTTTCTAGGGTTCTCTTAATTAGTCGCACAATAGTTTTAATTTAGTTTTGAGTTTTATTCTCAACACTTTCTTATTGTTCTTGAGATTGGATTCGAAAATTATATTATTGTAGTTTATTTATCAAGAATTGACAACTCCAAGTAATTATCTTTTAATTATGTTTAACTCTTCATCTCATCTTGTTATTGTCGTTTTAGTTAATATGAGTAGTTAAACCCCTTATTCAGGGGTTGGTATTTAAGTATGCATTATTGAATTGAATGGAATTGAATTGAATTGTAATTTTATATTGTTTTGATTATTGAATATTGTATTTAATTAATTAATCGAAAGACTATTAATTAATTGAACTTATAATTAAGAACCTAAAATATAATATCGTGAAAGCGAGTTGAATTTTAGATAATCATGAGAGTTTTTTTAATAATTGTTTTTAAATTAATTAATTGGTTTTTAATGTCACGAGAGTGAGTTAGATATTAATTAGTTGGTTGAATTATAGTTTTATCGGTCTTAAACTTAACAAAGCGAGATTCGGTGGTTTAGAATAGCTCGATTCTCGATAAATTATTAGGATATCCATAATCCACGAAATTTGATAATCATATAAATAATATCAACCATTGATCCTTTAATCTTATTGTTTTAATCTTAATTTAGTTATGCGTTTTTAATTGGTTAGTTAAATTGATTCTTTAGTTAATTTCTTATTGAAATTTTATTTGTTGGTTTAGTTATATTAGTTGTTTAAATTTGATTTACAAAATATTCAAAATCTCTATTTGCTAATTAAAGTAATAAACGAAATCGAAGTCTTAGGTTTATTGTCTTTGTGAGATTGATACCTGGTCTTTCAAGTTTAGTACTTGCGCAATACTGTCATTTGCGGTTTTTGTTAACAACTAGTCATGAGGGACCACCACCACCTGTCTATACTAGTCATGGAGGACCACCACTAGCTGGTCATGCCAGTGTTGAAGGACCACAACAAACACTAACTCAAGAATCACATGTTTTTATTCTGCTTTTATATGGCAATTTCTTGATTTCACGCATAACTAATGAGGATATCGTGTATTGTCCCAGTGTTTCCCAAGATCTTATGTAGGAAACGCCAGGCAAAAACTGAAAGTTCGCAAAATACAGACCATAAAATTTGCAAATTGTTTAGACAAATATAAGCCAAATAGTGGTGTTGGTGTGACATATGATCCACCAACTGGCAGGCTTTCATTCCTTGTGAGTAGCTAATTTATGTTTATGTATAGTGTTTATGTCTAGATTGTTGGCTTTTGTGTTTAATGTTGGATTATGTGTACATTGTTGGATTATGCTTAGTTTGCATATATCATGTGTGTAAACTGTTTGTCATTTATGTTTGTGTTTGTGGATTGTTTAAGGGTTTTGTGTATCTGTTTTATAAGTTGAGGTTTTTCTTAACCCTGTTATCGAACTTCAGGGGTTTTTTTAACACTGTTTTGTAACTGTAAGGGCCAGTTACTATTACTCAAGTTGTTGATCTCGTAAATACTATAATTGCCCAACAGCACATTGATGCTTGGTCAATTAGGTATTCATTGAGACAGATGTCGCCACTCTTAGTTCCTCCACAAAGGGATAATACAGAACCAAGAAGGAAGATCAACTTTACTCAAGATGGTTAAGGACTTGTTAGTTTGCATATACAATTTCTTCTAGTATGACATACAAGGAAAATCCAACAGCAACGTTAAGCCAATTATAGCGGCAAACACGCAAGAGGAAGACTCCTGCAGACACTGGAGAAAATAGTCAGCAACTGGCACAATCTCAACTTGTTTTGACTAGAAGGAATGTTCAAGATGATGCTGAAAAAAATGCACATGAGCTACACTGCATTTTTTGTGAAATATTTTGAAACCACTTTTTTTGTTAAGGGCGGATGTGCTCATTTAGATATTGTCTTAATATAGTAGTATATATACTCTTTTTGTTAAAGGATTCTTGTGTGGTCTTTTAAAACAATTTTGTGGTTATGTGCTTGTTTACATAGTATTATAGCATGTTTATAAACATTTTATATGCTCACTAGACACAATTATTTTATAAAGGGCTTATATGCTCTTTTAGACACTCTTGATGTTCATATTAGTAAATGAAAGTGGCTACTTTTGCAAATTATTACACTTGGAATTTGATGTTCTCTATTTATGTCCATTCACCATTTTATATCCATTCACAACTGCTATGTAGGCAAACACACGAAAGAGTATTGGCAATAAGGAAAACCACTTTTATTTCATCAAACCAAGATAATTACAATCACAACCAATTAAAATACATGATAGCACTAAACCAAATTTGTGCATCTCTTTCTTCCTATTACATATTTTCAGTTCTTTTTTTTAATCATCTTCTTCTAAAACATTGTTCTTCTTACATCATCAATTGTGCCTATGACATATGATCCAAATTCCATATCCATACGCAACCTTCTGTTATCCCTTTTCAGCATAAGTCTCTCATTATGCAGTTCATTCAATAACACCTTTAATTTTTACCTTATTTCTGGATCAATCCACTTAAAGAAACCACACGCTCCCCCAACCTGCAAATTGTACCAAAAAAATCACAATAAAAAAAGATGAAGACATTACCCGATAGTTAGGCAACAATACAACCGCATCGAAAAGTACATTAAGGCTGAAGACCACAATCATAAAAGTTCAACAAAAAAGTG
Source organism: Mercurialis annua (assembly GCF_937616625.2). Classification (NCBI taxonomy): domain Eukaryota; kingdom Viridiplantae; phylum Streptophyta; class Magnoliopsida; order Malpighiales; family Euphorbiaceae; genus Mercurialis; species Mercurialis annua. The sequence goes on from NC_065574.1 coordinate 13,522,441, forward strand.
AAGAAATTACATGATAATTAGGTAACCATAAAACCTTTTTTCTCGATTCGTCTCTTTCATGAAGTGTATTTTTTTATATAGTAGCAATTGCAAACATGAGCATGGAGTCTAGTGTCACTATTGAATGTAATATCTTCTCGTCTGCTATAAACCGATGATGTAGAATTAGAGGCTTCCATTCCTAATTTCATAAAAAAAGGCTGCGAATTGGGGCATTCACTAGTTAAATATCAAACCAATAAGAAGAAGATGAAAGAAAAGAGGGGAATTAGGAATTTGAAATAAGTGAAAATTGATTTTCCTTCTCTTTATTGTCCAACGGTAATATTTTTACTGACAGTACATTCATTGCTATGCCATGTCAACAAAATGTTAACGTTAGATGAAAGAGGGAAGCATTTAACGGATATATTAGCACATTAACGGAAGTTCATGGACGTGTAAGAGGTTTCTTGTTCGATAAAAAAACTGGGAGGTCTTTTCTGTGCCCAAAATAAGTTTAAGGACTAAATTGTCCTTCTAGAGAAGCTTGAAGTTTTTTTTGTACCTTTTGCCTTAATTATTTTAGGATAAAGGGTCATTTTTGTCCATAAGATTTGACTATAGGAATAAATAAGCTTTTAACGTCCGGAAAGGTTCAGTTATGTCCCTAACGTCTTAAAAAGTAAACAACCAAGCCCCAATTTCGACGACTAAATGAGACTTTGAGGTCTAATTGTCAAAATCGAAAGACCCGGTTGTTCACTTTTTAAGACTTTGAGGGTAAATGTGAATCTTTTCGGACGTTGAGAGCTTACTTGATCCCGAAGCCAAACTTTAGGGGTATAAATGAGCCTTTTCCCATTATTTTATTAGCTGAAGGGTACTTTAGTCATTACAAAAAGTTAAACCCATGAGAGGGAGGAAGAAACCTAAAACCCTGGTTTTGTTTTCTGGTTTACCACACAGTCCCCTCTATAGCAATAACGCAGAGAGAAAGGTTTTGTTGAACAACCAACAATGGCGTCCATTAAGCAATCCAAATCAAAACCAAAAAAGAAGACACTGAAGGAAGTCAAAACCCTAGGGCAGCAATTACTCTCATCAACAGCTCACATAAACAACCTCCCTCTCCTCCTCACTTTCATATCCCCAAACTACCCTCCTCAGCTCGTCCTCGAGTCTCTCCTCTCTCTCCAATCCTTCTACACTCCGCTCCTCCCTTCCCTCCCGCCTTCTTCCAAGCCTAAAACGACGTCGCACGGTGGTGATAATGAGGCTGATGTTATTTACAAAACGTGGCTACGGTCTAAGTTTGACGAGCTCATTAAGTCGCTTCTGGATCTTTTGTTGTTCGCTGAGCTGGATGAGACTTTGAAAGTTCGTTTTATCCTTTTGAATTTAATTATTTTGTTTTTGTACTGTTTGGTAGGTAATTCATTTGTGTTTTTTATTTCAGGAAGTTGTTTTGGATTCGGTTATGGAGTTTGTGAAGCTCGGAAATGGAGGGCGATTTAATTCCGCTATTTATCACCGATTACTGCATAATTTAGTAAGGGTTTCTCTTTTAATCAGTTTAACCGCCTGGTTTTTTTTCCAGCTGTTGATGTAATCTCTTGTTTTTTACAGGTTCACTCTTCTGCACCGGTTGATTTTTTGGTACAGTTGCTTGAATCTAAGTATTTCAAGTACATTGATATCCGGTAATTATTCTGGCCAAAGTGAAGATTATTTTACATTTTCTTTTATTTAACTTAGGCTGCAATGTTATTAATTAGTCTTAGAATCGAGTTCTTGCCAAATGGAGTTTAATTCAAGGTAGCCACTATGGATTTTACAATTATGAGAATGGACTAAATTGAATTCAATTAAATTGGTTTGTTGCATTTTTAGAAACTTTCCGGAGTAGGGAGACTATATGGTCTAACTGCAAATACTTGCACAGTTGCACTCTTTGGTTTTGGATGAAATGTTAAAGTGTGTATTGTTTTTAAGTCTGTACAAGACATCCATGTTAGGCTCATTGAGTTGTTAGGGTTTTTCGAGGATTTGGTACCACATCTAATTAGATTTCTCTATCAGATAGTAGGGAACTCTAGCTGTTTAAATTTTTTATGTTGTTTTTATTTTTACTTTTTTTATGGTGAATTAAATTTTGCGTTTTTATTGATAATTGTTTTTATGCTTGGAGCAGCTATTTCAGCTACATTAGCCTTGAAAAAATTGCAAAAACTTTGGATGGAAAAGACATCACTGGTATAATTTTAGACATTCTTCTCATTTGAAACCCATTTATTATCTTTATTATGGTGCTTTTTGTTTTTTTTTGATAGTTACATTATAAATTTGCTTTTTTTTCTTCTAGAAGAGAAAAAGAACTCCAATGGAGATGATGCAAATCATTTAAGGGCAAGGTTAGTATGGTGTTATTATTCCTATTGGATTTTTTGATTTTATTTTATCTATTTATGTATTTTTTTTCATTTTGAGAAAAACTTTGTTAACTGCATTTGTCCTAATTTAATCTCTGCCCTTTCAGAGGAAGTCTTTTTTCAATATAAAGAGGTAGAAAAATCAGCAATAAGTTATTTGTCACATCTTTTACTATCTACATTCAGTATCAATCCTCAGTTATATCGGCAATTCTGTATGCTTATTTTTTTTATTTTGGGCATTGTACGAATGGGTGAAGCTACTTTGTGCTTTTATCTGATCAATCCACATTCTCTGACACTACTTCCTATAACTTTTATCTGATGCACGACTTTTTGCTTAACTTCATTGTTCCCGATTTCCATTTATGAACAATGAAAATTGCTCAAGATTTACACGTTCCTTCTTAATTTTGGTTCTAATAAGACTACACATTGCCAAGCGAACACTCAACAGTTTGTGTTTTCTTGCAGCACGGATCAATGTATTCACAAGATACAGCAAATTTTATCATGCATCCCCGCACTAGATGACCCAAAAGAGAATTCTGTTTATGAGATGTGGAGCAGCTCAGGTGACTCCTTTTCTACTCTGTTCCTCTTTTCTGATTTTCAGCAATTTCTAAGATAATTTATGCAATTAAAAATACTTGTCCTGTTAAGGTCCTAGGTATGGGATTCAATTATGAGGTAATTCAACTAGAGTTCATTAGACCTTAATGATTTTACTTAAGTGCTCATTAGAGAGAAACTTTGATCTCTTGAGTTTCAGGAACTGAAAACCTTATCTGAATTTTCTGCTTAAAATAACTAAAATTATATACAATATAAGGACTTGCAACTACATTCTAAAACTAAGAAAACTTGTCCCACGTTTATTACACCTGATGATAGAGAGCAATTTGGAATTTGAGGATACTGACAATAATAAGTTATAAATACCACATAAAACCACCTCCCCTTTTACTGATTTAACTTCTGTCCTTTTTCATTATGGGTAATTGCTTTTCTTTCTTTTGAAGTTCCGAAATCTTTTCATGTCATGATGTCCAGAATCTGCAAATCTCCCGTGTAAAATAAAGCTGTTAGCTTATCATAGAATGAAAATTGGTTAATGATTTCAAAACCTTGAAGATCCCTCAACAACTTTCTCACCATGTAACTTTTACAGATTTTTTACTTAGATGATCATCTAAATGTTTAACTTTGAAATATTTTCGCTTACCAGGATTCTCATCAGAAAAAGGGGAGTCTGGAGATGTCTCTGAGCTTCCAAAAGTGCAAGACAAGCATCATAAGAATGTAAGTTACCAATTCTTATACATGCATATATTTTAAGCCATTTTTAATTACTAGTTTTCCTTTTTGTTTGTGTGTTTGCTCATTGTGCCTCTATATGCCTGTCAATATGTACTTTGTTGTGTTAATTCTTTTGTGCCTTCAATACGTTCAGGGTTTATCTGCTGTCAAGATCAGCAAAAAGATGAAAGTAAAGTTCACTAAGGCATGGATTTCATTTCTTAGGCTACCACTTCCGGTTGATGTCTACAAAGAGGTAAGTCTCTAACCTATCTTCAACTCAAATATATTTTCTGGAAAATGCTCTTTAATTTTTTTGGTTGGTTGCTGTTGTATTGCAAGTAGGGAACATGTTGGGTTGTGATATTTCTTATGTCTAACTCATGCTGTTATCCTTTTATTATAGTGAATGCATTCTGACATCCTTGTATTGTGCCAACATATTGGTATTACATTGTGCTTAAAATAAAAGTTTTAATGGCAAATTGGTTTCTCTAGTCTAGTTGGGCTTTTGCCTAGCTAAATGCTTCTGCAGCTTCTTTCCACCTAATTCTCCATAAGCTTGATCGTTTAAATTTCCTAAGGCAATTTAGGCACGCATAAGTCCTTCCCAACGTGGAATGCTAGCTCTTTCTTATTTAGAATGAGATCATCATAGCATAAACAAGACTTACATCTTTCTTATAACCATGTGTACCTCTTACATGGCAAGGTGGAAATCTCTTCTTGTTATACGTGGGGATATTAAATATTCATCAATCAAAGTCAATACTTTAATCAATGTGTTTTTCTGCTCTTTATAAGTTAGTTATGTGTCATTTCAGTAATCTCTGACTGACTCTAGAAATTTCTATTTAAAGATAAAATTTGTGGCAGTTAAAGAAAAGATAAAAACTTATGAGATCTACATTTTGCGCCAACTCAATCAGATTTTCCCCCCTGCTGTATTTAACCCTGGTTTTTCTAACTCATCCTCTTGTTTTTGCTCCTCTATTTCTCTCACCTGTGATTGTGTGCCCAGGTTCTCATTTCCCTCCATCAGGCTGTCATTCCTTACATCTCTAATCCATTAATATTATGGTACATACTGCCACACAAATTGCCTCTTTGCAAGAGACATGATGTTCATATTTATTGCAAGTTCTGATTTTTATCTGACATTTTGCAGTGACTTCTTAACCAGATCATATGACATTGGCGGTGTTGTTAGTGTTATGGCCCTGAGCAGCCTCTTCATTCTCATGACTCAGCATGGCTTAGAGTATCCCAACTTCTATGAAAAATTATATGCTCTGTTGGCACCTTCTGTCTTTTTGGCTAAACACAGGGCAAAATTTTTTCAGGTATGCTGAAAGTTAATCTGGATATATCTGGAAGTTTTAAGCTCTTCTTCGATGAAGTAGAATGTTTCCTTTTTTTTATGTGGTAAAATTAATTCAAAATCCAAGTCCATCGTGCACATGATGGTAAATTTATGTAGCTTAATTCTTTATGCTTTGGTGTTGGTTTGACCTAAGGTGGTATAAGTAACCATAGTATTCTTCCACCATAAATTGAGGGTTATAAGTAAAATTACGTGGTCCGCCCACATTTTCAGAAAAGAAAAAAGGTGGTATATGTGAAGCATGTGTTCAGGAAATTAGGTTGCTCCAATCTTAATAAGGGAAAACGTATGAAAAAAATTTATATCAATGGTTCTGAACTCCAAAAAACTGTTAATGGGTGTAAATCAGAGCTGTATAGAACTGATATGTGGCTTTGTTAAAAACATTGTAATTGACATGCCATGATCTTGATGCAGCTTCTTGACTCCTGTTTAAAGTCACCACTTCTTCCTGCCTATTTGGCTGCTGCTTTTGCTAAGAAATTGAGCAGGCTTGCACTTGTAGTACCTCCTTCAGGAGGAGTGGTTATTATTGCATTGATTCACAATCTTCTAAGGAGGCATCCATCTATCAACTGTTTGGTGCATCGGGTAATCTCTCTATGTTATTATTGTGAATATAACATTTGAAGTGGCTGGAATTATTTGTGCTTTTCATTAAAGATTGAACTGTACTGCACCTCATACATTTCCTCCTTTTTGATGAGTGGGTAGCTGCATGGGACATAATGTCATACTAATTTGTTCTTAATAATATACTACCCCTCCATCTAGAAGAAATATTTTGATTGTGATCAACCTATATGGTGTATTCATGGCTGCTGTTAAAGGAACGCCTCAAGTGACAGCCTTTAGAGGCGCGTGAGCTAGTGCTTCACCCACTAAGAGGCAAGCAAGAACACAAAGGTGCTAGCGTCTGTGGGACCCAGCCATGGGGCAAGGGGCAATCTCAAGGAACACCTTTTGTAATATCTGGCATTTTTTTCATCTCTTTTTCAAAAATATATGAGTTTTATTATCTCAACCGTCCATTTTAAGTTTGATACATTATTATGCACTCATACCACTATTTATCATCAAAAAAAGAAGTGAAAAAAGAACAGAATATAGAAGATTGAAGACTAGGGCAAGAAAAAAATTGGAAAAAGAAAAGAAAAGAAGAAACAGCTGCCATTTTTTATTCTTCAACTTTCACAAGGTTGTACCTGCAAGTGGTGATCAATGTGTTGTTGGAGTCTACTTTGAAAGTAGACTTAACTGTAGACTTCTATAAGATGATCGAGCAATTTTTAATTATTTAGTAGGATTCAGGAATATGACTATGATTAAATCTCTTGATCATGAACATGGTGCTTTTTAGTTTTTCGTTCAAAGATAGAAAGACTTTTATGCTACAATTTGTCCTCGTTTCTTGTTTGGAATTAAAAACATTGATGCAAATATGATGTTATGATTCTACTAGCTTTAGTGTGTGAACTTTTGTTTTCAGCGCATTACGGTCGAAAGTCGTGCCCTTGGGCTCTATAACCCCTTTTCCCCTTGATATGCATTACCCCTTTAACAACTATGGTTATATTACTTTTCTGCTGAACAGATATCTTCATATTTTTCATTTTAAAGTTGCTATCCTAGAGGATGCCTTTTTATGGTCCTCTTCAGTTTACTTGGAGAACTATGTTGATTAGTTTACCCCTTTAACAACTATGGTTATATTACTTTTCTGCTGATATCTTCATGTTTTTCATTTTAAAGTTGCTATCCTAGAGGATGCCTTTTTATGGTCCTCTTCAGTTTACTTGGAGAACTATGTTGATTAGTTTATCAGTGATTGTTATGATTAAGAAATTGATCTATTTGTTGATGATAGGAATAAAAATGGAGCTTTAAGAGAAGGAAAATAACAAACTGATCTATACAATTATTGAATGTGATGTAGTCTAAGGCTAGCTGCTACCTGGTGAATTGCATATAAGATCTGAATTGTAAAATACAGTATGATATTAGGTTTCTTTGTTCAGGAAGATGAAACTTCAACTGATAATTCTGAAGTAAAAGAGGAGACTGATGAAGGTGCAAACAGTTCTAGAAATGGGAGTCATGCTTCTTCCAGGAAAACTGGCATTGACCATTTTAACAATGAGGAAAGCAACCCTATAAAGTCTAGTGCATTGAGTAAGTAATGTTTTACAATCTGTTTGAGAATCCCTTTATTCATACAAATCCAACCTATGAAGCACCGATACGGGTATGGGTACGGGGAACGGCATTTTTTTAAAAAATAGGACACGGGTACGGCGGGGACACGACAATTTTTTTCAAAAAAAAATATATATATTTACTCGTATATAAGGTTTCAAGATGCAAAAACAATATATATTATGTCATAAGATGCATAAGTAATACGTAAATTAGTTGAGTCATTCAAAATTAAACTAATTTCAATAAGAAGTTTTAAAGAACAAATATGTTTTTAACAATAAACAAAAGTACTTAAAATAAAAACAACAAACTAGATATGTTTTTTTTCCTAAAACAGCCTACTACTTCTATTTTGAAATAGAGGCTGCTGTATTTTTTTTTTAAATTAAAAATAGGGTTTAGTTTAGGTTATTATCTAATTGTATTTGGGTATGGGCCCATTTATTATAAAAGAAAATTCATACAAAAAAAATCTAAAATTAACTAAAATGTCACTAGAAGTGTCCCCGGCGTGTCCCTGAAGTGTCCCCGGCGTGTCCCTGAAGTGTCCCCGGCGTGTCCCCCCCTTTGACTAGTCAAAGATATGGGGACACGCCACGTGGCGTGTCGGGTACGTATCCCCGGCGTGTCCCCGTGTCCACCCCCTAGATACGGCACTCCGACGGAGTGTCGGTGCTTCATATTTGCTTCTTTTTGCACGAAAGCAACCGATTTTGGTTTTCATTTGGTAAAGTGGAGCTGAATTTTATCCGCTTGCATTTGTTCTTCCTGTTGGCTTCTCTTGGTAGTGATACCTAGTGCCAGTGATGCCATGTGAGCAGGGAATGCAAATCTTCAAAATAAGCATTTTTGATTTGCATGTTGAGCCTGATGTTCTCTTAGTGATTTTTGAAAAGCTGGTGGACATTGTTTTATTCTGATTTCAGCTTTAGTAACTGCATTATTTCACAACTGACCTTTATCGTAGAAAGTCGTTAGTATCTACATGATAATTAGCATTGATGAGGTATCTCCTTTTTATTGCTCAACAATTCCATTTTAGGCTTCTGCATGTATGGAACTCCAAAGTCCAAACCTCTTTTATCTCGAGGCACTCTTACATCATTGACTTCTCTTTTAGCGCATTCCTCTATTCCATACGGATTTCATGTATAATTCCTACCATAAAGTCCCGTTTTCTTTTATGTGTGTAAATATGCAAGTTGGGAAATGGAAATTATCAGTGAATTTTATGAATTAAATGATCTTCAAACAGGAAGCTCTTTGTGGGAAATCGATACCCTTCGTCACCACTACTGTCCACCTGTTTCGAGGTATGTACATTAATCCTAATAAGCCAGTGAGGCTATTTAGTCATTTTTGCCACATTATATCGTAGGCCTCATGAAATTTTACTTTGTCAACAATTAGGTTTGTTGTATCGTTGGAGAATGACTTGACAGTCCGAGCCAAGACCACTGAACTTAACATTAATGATTTTAGTTCTAGTTCGTATGCAACCATTTTCGGAGAGGAGGTAATTTTTTAATCTTTTGCTGATACGTAGCAGTAGCATACTTAATTATCAATTATGTCTTGTGTTTGAAGTAGGGATACAAAACAAGTGCGTTGCATGCATATGTTTTCTTCAAAAGAAATCCTAGTAATTTGACCAAGTCTGATTCAGCTCATTGGAGATGTGCCTTCATCGTTAAATTTATATCTCAAGGATCTGAGGAGATTCGGAGGCACATTTGTATTTTCAACTTAAATCATTTTATACCGAGCACTATAGCTCTATGACAATAATCTCTACAGCCTAATTTGTTCTCTGTTCATCTTTATAGCTTTGGATTAATATTTTCTACAAGCATAAACTATTACTTTCTTATGAGACAGCGATTTATTATGTTTGCTGCTAATTATCATCGCATATGAAATCTGCACAATCTATGTTAAGTTTATTGCTTTTAGCCCAATGTCAAAAAGGAAAATTCCAAGTCATTGGAATTGTGTTACTTATCTGAGTAATTATTTTTTATTAATCATTTTTGCAAAGGACGCACCCAAGAAGAACGAGAGGTGAAAAGAATTTTCTTTTGTAATTTTTGATTTTTTGATTTTAAATTAATGAAAAATTGCAGAATCTTGAATGGGGTTGGATCATTTATCAATTCACTTGCGCTGTCTGGAAATTGGATATAAAAATTATGGAATTCTTGATTTTTTCTGTAATATTATGTGTTATTACTTGGGTTGATTCATTTATTTGCTTGTGCCCTTGATAATTGCAGCTTAGAAGAAGAGTAAAACAGGTCCCATTGGCATTTTTTAAAGCAACTCCGACCTCTTTGTTCTCTGAGTCTGATTTCGTTGGCTGGACATTCAAATATGAAGAAACCAAACATAATGACGCTGAAAATGGTGTCTTGAACAAATCTGAAGAAAATGATAGCTGCCCTGCCAAACGACAACGGGTAGAGTGCTCCTAAATCTCTGTTTACATTTTTTGAATCCCAAGACCAAGTAAATTAATCATGGACCCATTATAGCTCGTTTCCTTCTCCCTTTCCTGTTTATTTTACTATGTTGATGTTCAAATTGATCATAGCGGTCAATGTTTGAGCTTACTGTCACATGAAACTGTTAGCGCTAGGTTTCGTAGTATTTATGCACTGTTGATGGAATTAAGCAAGTTTTGGAACGTCTGTTTTATACTGTAGCTTTTTCTAGTAGTTCCAATATATAGCAAATTAGAACCATTTTAGGATGCCAACTGCAAGCGTTTTCGATCTGTCGCCCTTTAATCTCATAGCAAACAGTCTATCTTTCTTTTTCAAACTTAATTTAACAAAATAATGAATGGTTTATTTGAAATTGGCTAATCCCCTTTAAAACTCCCATCTTTTAGCCCCAATTCAATTGTACCCTCACGTTGTAAAACACCAAATATACTCAAATTACGACCTTTCACTTTCAATTGCACCCTTAAATATTAAAATCCACACCTTTGGATTTCAATACACCCTTAAACATTAAATTGACCTTTTTTCAATACTTCAAATTTTTATAAAAATACTAAATGATCCTCATACTTATAATTAAAGCAAAAAAAACCATTTTCCTTAAATTTTTAAAAATCAATAATAATTTTTTAAATATAAATTAATTAAATATATTAATAAAGAAATAATTAATTTAAATTATTTTTTTAAATTATGGGTGAACAGACCCACCGGCGTGGTTCTGTTCAATAGAGAACAGACCCACGCCATTGGGTCTGCTCCTCGTTTTTGCGAGGAGCAGCGTCCAAGTGAATGAGTTCCTCTAATTCTATGAACTTTTCTAGAATACTTTTTTTTGGATATCATTTAAAAACAAGAGGGGTAATCTTTCTAGTTTTGAGTTTGAGGCGCCTTCCAATTTTCCAGTGAAACCGGAGACCAAAAGGGTCATTAGAGCTCCTCGTTGCCTCCGAGGAACTGCTGCTCCGGTGAGGGAGCAACAGCTCCTCGTCTCAGGCGAGGAGGCTCCTCCTCCTCGCTTGAGACTTAAAAAAAAAATTGATTCTTTTTTTGTAAAAAATGTAAAAAGGTCCTTCATTTTTTCGTTAATATTAATTTAATATATATACTTTTAAAATTAAAAAGATTGAATTGTTTTTTTTATTATTATGTGTTAAAAGAAAAAATTTAGGACCATTTTAAACTTTTTTATTATCAAAAACCACTTTGTCAATAAAACCACTATTCAAAACCGGAGAGTGTACTTCACTCTCTGAGATGAGAGTGGGGAGGGGGGTTTTTGACCCCAAATACACAAATTCAGGATATAAGTGATTCTATTTTTCAACTTTGAACTTTTTTAATACTTTGACGCAAGTTCGGGAGTGAAAGTGATCCTTTGTTCAATTAAACCCACTCTAACAATTCTAGCTATAATGAGATTTCGCTTACAGTTGTGCAGCCACGCCACTTCTAACCATGTAAAAAAATGCATCTTGTGGCTAACTTTAAGAATGAAATTCTCACCTATTATGACTGACAACATAAAGTAATCAACCAACGGCACTAATATATCCAGAACATTGAAACAACAATGAGAAAAAAGTTGGCCAAACCCATCTAGAGGTCCTTGTACTTTACACTTTTTTTTCCGTAGGTCCTTATACTTCATTTTTGTATTATTTGGTCCTTCTACTTACCTATTTTTTATTTTCAGGTCCTTTTTGAGTTTTTTCCAGTCCTTTTGTGTGACTGGAGGGAAAAAAAATTGTAAGTAGGAGGACTGGAGGAAAAACAAATTGTACGTACAGGGACTGGAAAAAACTCAAAAAGGACCTGAAAATCAAATATAGGTAAGTAGAAGGACCAGATAATACAAAAATAAAGTATAAGGACCTACGGAAAAAAAAGTGTAAAGTACAAGGACCTCTATATGGGTTAAGCCAAAAAAGTTCATTGCTTAAAAAATCTTATTTAGTTTTGGATTGATTCTAATTAAATTTGTGATTTTATAGATTGTAAAATTTCACTTTGATTTTTTTTAACAAAAGTCTTGACTTATTTTCTTTGATTTTCTTTTTCAATATATAGGGGCGGACCTAGCCCTTTAGGGCGAGGGCGCTTCCGCGTCCAATTTTTTCTTATAGAAGCTCCTCCATTTTTTAAAGGCAAAAGGTACAAAAAAAACTTTTAAAGTTTTCCCAAAAGCACAAGACAACCTCTAAACTTTTTTTGGGCACAACAAGACCCTTTAAGTTTATTGAACAAAAACCCCCTTCCGTCCGTATGCTTTCGTTAATACGTTGGCGTGTACGTTAAACTGACTGCCTCTCTCGTCAACGTTAATGCTTTGCTGACATGGAACAGTAATGAATGCTCTGCCAGCAAAACAAACCGTTGGGTAATAAATAGAAGAAAACAAAATTTTCCTTAACCTCTAAATCCCTGATTTCTCAAAATCCCTAATTCTCTATTCCCTTTCAACTTCTTCTACTTTCAACTAGTGAATGCCCTAATTCATAGCCTTTTTTTTACGCAATCTTGAATGGAAGCCTCTAATTTTACGGGGTTATTGACATAAATGGTACCAAACCTTTGGACCTTGTATCAAAATGGTACCAAACCTTTAATTTGTATCTTTTTGATACCCAACTTTTCATTATTTGTTTCAAATTAGTTTTTTTAACAAATTGCGGCCATTTTTAATGATTGGGAGAGGCGAAAGAGAAGGGCGATCCACCAAATTATGGCATGTGTCATGTGATATGGCATCTGATGTGGTAAAAATAAATAAAAAATTATTTTTCTGATCGCCACGTCATTAAAAATGACGTGAATTTGTAAAGAAAAACCAATCTGAAACAAATGATAGAAAGTTGGGTACCAAAAAGATACAAATTAAAGATTTGGTACCATTTTGATACAAAGTCCAAAGGTTTGGTACCATTTATGTCAATAACCCAATTTTACGTTACCGGTTTATAGCAGACGAGAAGATGTCACATTCAATTGCGACGGTAGACTCCGTGCTCATGCTTGCAATTGCTACAATAATGCAAAAATATACACCTCATGGAAAGGTGTGTTATTGAAAAAATAAAAAAATTTACCTCAGTTCAATTTGATTCTATTCTAAAAGAATAGATGATTTTAATTTGGTTTGGATCGGTTAGTTTGATATTATGAAAAATCAGTTTTCGGTTTAATTCGATTTTAAATATAATTATTTTCTAGTTTATTTTTAATATAAACCAACACGAAATGGGTGATTTCCATTGAAGTGATCGCATTCCCATTCCTAAATAAATTTTAATAAAACAAACATAAATAATGAAAATCATCCATTTTCATTTCCTTTATTTTTAAACAAACCAATCACCTCTTAATACCGGCATTGACAATAATGAAAAAGACAAATCGATCACTATAATGATCGATTTCGCTTGATTATATTCACCATGAACATGAAATTACCCTTGATTCGACAACACCATTGATGTAGAAAAAAGAAGTAAAAGAAATTATTATTTATAAATGAAATGGCAGGACCCTAATACTATGAAGAATTTGGGAAATATTAATGATGTAAACATTAATGAATTCCAAAATGTTTTTTAAATGATTTTGATGCTTTCAACAGGGTGTTAAGATACTGGAGAAAGTTTAGTTTATTCTTAAATTTATTCACAATACAGTAGGATTTATAACACTCAGTGAATACAGACTACAAAACTATATAATTTTTTAATTGTTTGTATTATTATTTTACAAACTAATTAATCTATTTCATCGGAATAATAATACTATGAGAATAACTCATGGTATGCATTTCTTATGAAATAACTCTCTTCAGCTCCAACAGTCTAGACCACCTTTTGTCGATAGAAGCTGCATTCTGTCGACCGATATCTATGATCAACAACACACAATTTGATCAACCAATTGCCAATCGGATTTATTAAATACAGCTAAATTTTGTATGTGTTGTGTTAAAGAGATCTTACAGTGCAATTTGGGTTCAGATTTCTCACAAGACTCCGAGCAACTATCCTGCAAATTCATATTTACGCGTATACTTTTTAGTGCACCAACGTACATTTTTAGCGTTCATAAAGAAAAAGGCCTAATTGACAAAAAAATTCTTGTTTTTTTTGACCTTTTTCCTGAATTTATTGAAAATGTACTTACTTTAACTGAAGTTGTGAGCCTGATGGTGTCTTGGACTAATGAATCAAGATTGGCTTCAGATCCTGGTTTCACATAGATGACCTGCAATGCAGCATTTACAAACTTAGTTTAAAGACACATATATACATATATATACATACACATATCGATAATGTCCGAGTTGAGAGACTTAAAGATGGGTCATCGCCGCCTATTTCTGGAAGTTGGAGTTCGTCGCCATTGTGTTTGTTGTTGGATGGTAGCACCCACACATTAAAGCTGGTATCAATCTGACATCAATATATCCAAACATCAACTTCACAGTTCCATGTTTGAGAGCACGGAAACAAAAACGAAAAATGGAAACGAAACATACGTGGGGAAAACGCGTAAATAATAAAAGTATAGGGATACAGACAAACCTGTCTGCAGTATGGGGAAGAGCAGTTGCTACACTTTCTAGTAAAAGATGTGACAATCCTTCCGTCCACCGAGAAACCGAAGCTTGCATGCTACTATATATTACCCAAATTAAACTCTTTCAAACTCTAAATCAAACAATTTTACTCTCAACAAACTGACCTTTTGGATGCTAAGGTTGACAGAAACCTCAGCATCTTTTTGTTCGTCTTCTTCGATCAAATCTTCCAAATTTAAGTCACGAAGGGAGATGAGGTAATCACAGTTCCATTTTCCATGCCATTTACTATCTCCCGTTGATATTGTGATCAAACGCCTCGGATTCTTCTTCGTTTTCTTTCATCAAACAAACCATTAATTTAGCTTATTTAGCACTCCCTCAGTCTTTATGCATGCAGACTGAATAAAAATTAGTTTATTTGACTATTTGAAGGAAATCCTTAGATGTGGGATTAACTAGAACTCTATGTTTTATGATATTGTACAACTCCAATTATTCTAGTTTAGTTCAGTTATTTCAGTTACGTATCTTTATTTTCGTTTATTATAGTTTTATATTAATTTCCATGTTTAATAGTTGTAGGAAATTTGGTGTAGTGAATGTTACAATATGGCATTGTATGATAAATTAATAAGTTTAATAAAGGTTTATATAAATTTATGGCTCTATTGCGGACTAGAATCTAATGATTTGGCGCAAGATATCGTAATATCACTACTAAAAGGTGTAGAAAAATAATAACCAAAATTATGATAGTGCTACTATTTTAATGATATGTTATGATATAATTGACTAATACACGTATGACGTGATAGACTGAGTCTAACTAAGAATTTCTCTAGTGCAAGATGTCTAATGCATCAATAAGCGAGTCGGATATTCTAGTATAAAAGTCATCATAGCCCGGTTAGGAAGCGACTCCTACTAAACCGGCTTAACTGCCGAATTCCGAGCGAACTGCGGTTCGAACCGCATCCTGCCCTTTGACACAAATGAAAGTTTTGATACCAAATTGAAATATAGAATAAAGATTGAATACCACTAAAGTTTTTAATCCCATAGAATAATAATTACCATTGTGAAGTCTTTTCTTCTTGCAACAGTAACAGTAACGGTAACATTTCTGGAAGGATGAGAAACCAACTTCGATGAAGGCAGCCTAGACGACAGCGTTTTTGATATCAAGTGCCCTGCTTCTCCCATCTTCTCTGCTTCGCTTCTTCTGCTATATTTTATGGATATAGAAGCTTATCTCCATTATTCTTTGGCTCTCACAAAATGAGCTAACACCCTTTTATTTTGGGTCCACAATGTTTGAAATATATTTTTAAAAAACTTTGTAATTTGGTATAAAAAATAATAATTATCAATTTACTAAAATTAAAAGTTAATATTATATTTTTAAAAAAGTCAACTCCTTAATAATAGTAATAATTTATTATTATTATTCTTATTAAAAAAATATGTTAATTTAAATTTAAATTAAATTATAATAATTAATTAAATTTTATAAAATAATTTTATAAAATTAATTTAATTATTATAAATTTTGAAATTTTATGAATGAAATATAAGATCAGCGATTAAAATAAATTTTATTTTATTAATTTGAACTAACACCAATAATTGACAGAAAAAAGTGTTAGTGAATTTGAACAAATATTAAAAGGATAATTTTATATATTCATCAGAAGACTTAGTTAATTAGGCCTTATTTGAGGGAATTTTTATTAATTATTCCTAAAATTAATTTAATGTTGTATGAGGAATCCACCTATAAAAAAATAGATGCATCTAATTTACGATCTAATAAGTGTGACATTTTATTTAATTAGATTAAGATTTTCTAATTAATATAGTTGTAGAATAATATTTAGAATTCTACTTGATTTATAATTTTATTATGAAGTATTTGAGATTATGATAGTATTATTTAGGTGTGGGCCAAAAAACCGGTCAACCCGCAAAACCGAATCGAAACCAAAAAATTGAACCGAAAAATATGATTAACCGGTTCAAAAATTTAGGTTTAGGTTTTGATTTTTGATTTTTATGGTTAATGGTTTAGGTTTAGGTTTTGGAATTTTAAAAACCGCGGTTAACCGGTTTATAAATAATATATAATTTTTATAGATTATATATATATATATTGAAAAAAATTTATTTTTCTTAATAAAATATTTATATACCTAATTGAAATAGGAATAAATAAAATTTATATTTTAATAATTAAATATAATAAAAATTAAATTTTAATTATTAGACTATATTTAAAATTTTATCTATAAATTTTATCTTTTTGCTATCTAATTTTTTTAATGGTTACATGGTTAAAAACCGCAAAAAAAAACCGAACTGCTTTAAATGGTTAACCGTTTAAAATTTTAGGTTTAGGTTTTTAATTTTAAAAACCGAACTACTATAGACCGGTTTACATATTACCCTTATGGACCGATTAACCGGTCCATGCCCATCCCTAGTATTATTGTTATTGGCCAATTTAAAGTTATAAATCAATCAGGATTAATTTTCAAAATTTTATATGGACAATTCTGTTCCTATATATATTTATGCTATATGACTTAGGAAGAAGATGGTGGATGTGTTTTTTTTCCTAATCATATATTTACTAAATATGTTCTCTATTTGACGATTTTTCATCAATTTTGTACGGAAAAGCGGATACGGGAGAAATTCCGCCAATGGCTGAAATGTTCAGTCGACTCCCTCTCCATTTTGTGGGGTTTGAACCCTTACGGGCGAACAAAAAAACTGCTTTTGATGATTAATAGAGTCCATGCGTCAACAAAAGATAAGCCAATTTCTATTTTAGGGGTCTCAGATCAACAAAGGTTCATTTATCCTTTAAACTTGGAATAAAAAAACCAAATAAGGCCAAGTTCGCGGCTTTGAACAAAAATACTCTTAAACTAGGCGTTTTAACTCGCTTTATACTTTTAACTCCAAGTAGACCAATACTTTGTTGCCACCTCAATCCTAATTTTTCCAAACATTTTTTTGCCTTCTCAGTAAAGGGGGATAATGAGCTATTAACCAACTTGTGGGTGTTTTTATCCAAAAGTATGATTTTATCTTTAATTGATATTTTGTGCTAAATTGAGAGGGCAAAATGAATCTTTATTGCATCTCAGCTTATAGATTTATTTTCATTTAAAAATAATAATTAATTAGATAATTTTAATTAATTAAATTATATTAGTTATAATGCAATAATGAATGCTCTTTGATAATTTTAATATTAAAAATAATTTTATGTATAGTTCATTAGTAATTTTGAATAAATAAATATATTAATTATTTAATAAGAGTATTTTAAGTAGTCAGTGTAATTCTAATTAAATGAATGGGTGTTATATAGGTCTTATTTTTAATGGACAGAGTAAAACTTAAAATTCACAACCAGCTGTTTCCGACTGATTTATTTGAGTTCGAGAATAGTCCTCAGCTTTAAGTATCGATGAAGTCCTCAGCTTTGTTTAAACTTTAAACTTCTACTGTCATTTTGGGCTATTAATCTCCTGAATTTTAGAAATGGTCATTAAGTTTTTTAAATTTTATCTAATGGTCAACTAAATCCTTTTTGCCGTAAATTGACCAAAATACCCCTAAAATCAATAAGAAAAAAATCAAACCAACTCAATCTAACCAACCAAATTTAAAGTCACCCATCTAACCAACCAAACCTAAAGTCATTGAACCAAATCTAAATCTAAATTAATTCACCCAAATAAATCAAGCTAGTCAACCAGAAACTGCCACCCACTGCCGCCACCATCCATCGCCGAAAAAAATCCGTCAAAATAATATAAATAATTAAAATAATTTTTTTACATCTTAAATAATTAAATAAATAATTATCTATTTTTCAGGAAAAAATATTTTTTAAAATTTTTTTTTAACCGAAGAAGACGAACGGATAATGTCGTTCGTCTTCTCTAGGGGTGTAAACGAGTTGGGCTACTCGTGAGTTACTCGAGATCGACTCGAAAAAAGCTCGAGATCGGCTCGAAAAATTCGAGCCGAGCTTGAGCTCGAACTTGAGTAGCTTCATCTCTAACCGAGCTCGAGTATCAATTAGTGAGGCTCGTGAGGCTCGCGAGTCTAAACGAGCTTGTTATAAAATAACAATAATAATTTTATTATTATTGTATAAACTTTTACACCTTAAAATTTAGGTATGCATCATAAAAATTGGTTAAATTGCATAATATATAGTAAAAAAATAATTATAATACAACAAATTTGATTTTTCTAATTATTTTTTGATTTTTATTAAATTCAACTCGAGCTCGAGGTAGAGTAGCTCGAGTGTTGTTCGAGCTCGAGCTCGAACTTCAAAATTTGAGCCCGTTCGAGCTCGAGCTCGAGCCTGTAAAACACACTCGGGCTTGCCTCAGCCCGTTTACACCCCTAGTCTTCTCCAATACAGTGGGTCTGTTCGCCGGAGAAGACGAACGGGTCATCTCGTTCGTCTTCTCCGATAAAAAAATAAAAAAAAATTAATGTTTGGCCGGATTTTTTTTAACTGGAGGTCGCAGAGGTGGTTTCCAGCAGGTGTAATACGGCGGGCGGGTGGTTGTCGATTTTAAATTTGATTAGATGGTTTTAAGTTTGATTTGGTTGGGTAAATAATTTATATTGGTTTAGTTGGGTGGGTAACTTTCAATTTGGTTAGATTAGGTTGT
This sequence comes from Mercurialis annua, assembly GCF_937616625.2. NCBI lineage: Eukaryota > Viridiplantae > Streptophyta > Magnoliopsida > Malpighiales > Euphorbiaceae > Mercurialis > Mercurialis annua. Next base: position 13,541,511 of record NC_065574.1, read on the forward strand.
TTTGATTTTTTTTATTTATATTAGAAATATTTTGATAATTTTTGAAAAAAATGAGAGTAGTGGATCATTAAATTTAGAGGGTTTAGCATCACGGTTGATTTTTTTTTTAATTTATCGGATCTCATTAAATTGAATATGAAACAGTTACATTTGTAAAAAATTCGGGATAATTTGAAAACTAAACCCGATGACCTGACATGAAACAGACAACATGATGTCTGATTCGCAGACCTTACTTACGAAAATAAAAAAAATTACTAACTTTCGCGAATTAAGAGCAGTCTTCAATCACTCTTCGTTCAAACTTCTCCAAACACCCGCAAACTCACAACATTTGATTCAATCAACACTTGATATAACTCCTTCTAAAAAAGAGACAACAACTCCTAAAAAGAAGACAACAAACCTTTTACAGAGAAAGGACAACAAACCTTTCATAAAGAAAAGATAAAATAAAGTATTCATAAAAAAGACAAACAATAAAATATAAATAAAACTAGTATAGCTCATAGACGAATCCATTTTGTTACTGAAAGATCTTCAATTATCGTCGCTTCTTGATAATTGAATTGCGCTTCGTGATAAATTTTAATCCGTCAGAAAAATGAAAAAGAATTGGCTATTTATTATATTTTATGAAATTAAAATAACATAAACAAAAGGGGTGGCTATCATCAATAGAAAAATTAAGCCATTGACGGCTGCCGAAGAAAAAATAAAAAAAAACTATAGACAGCTAGGGTTTATTAGAGAGAAAAGAGAAGAGAAGTAGGTTAGGGTTTTTAATTAACTCATTTTGACATTGCAAAGTGGTCAGATTTGCTAGTCCACTATCACAAAACTGCCTGACCATCCAAACATTAATATCTGATTTTCTGAAGCTGATAATGTAATTTTTTTTCCTATTACATCAATGAAATTTTAAATTAATATTGATAAATATAATAAATTGATATACCCTATATAAATTCCACTTTAATCAATAATTTAAATATCAATACGTTACACATATAGTTTGCATGACTGTTTGTTAGGCCAAATGTTATAAAAGTTCCATCATGTTTACAATATTAACTAAATATTTAAAATTTTACTTATGTCTCAATTTTATCTCTACAACTATAACTAATCGATTATTAAAAAAATTAAAATAATATATTATGATTATCAATTAGATCCTTCATATTTTTTTATTTATTTACTGTTTGAATATGTAGTTAGGACAAACAAAAATACTTGTAAATTCTAGCCATGCATTTTTTCTCTCAAAATCATAATCTTGAAACAACAAAAATGGAAAGAATCAATAATACAGTGGTTATTACCTGTCCCCTCTCCATCTTTTCTCTAAACATATATGATTCTGATGCTACCTACAATAGGTGATATATTAACTTCGAAAATTTTCAGCAGCCAAGGGTAGATTTACGGAGAAAAATGCTAAAACGACACTTTTCATATGAATAGGTTATGAATATACCATTTCGATGTTTTAGAACCTTGAATGAGAATATCAAAGACCTTCTGGAAGACTTGCTACAGCTCAAGGATTCTGAAAACGGAAACGAAATGCCGAAATGTAGGACTTGGTAAGTTATCCATACAACACGGTCGGAGACTATAACTTTCAATAGAGAAACCACAGTGATATCCTTCATTCATTTCACTTATTGTGTCTCTTAGGAGAATTCCAAACATTGCGCAAGAATCTTGAAACAGAATATGAGCAACCGAAAAACCGGAACAGGTTTTTGCAGTCCTTTTCACTAACAGGATCTCCTCCCTGGGAACTTAAGTAGCTCAAGTAAGTTTTACCCTGGTAAATATAAGAAAGCTGCTGCCACAGAAGCACACTTAGTCCTATCTGCACAGAAACACTTGCGAAAAACAGATAAACAAGAACAAGTCCTCTTGGGGAAAGAGACACTCCGGAACTTAGTATTGCAATTATAGTTTCCTTCAAAAATCTCCAAGCTATATAATTGTTGATGCCACTTAAATAGACCGTAGATCTCGTTGGTAATGGAGGCCATATATGAATTGCAGCATATGTAGATGTAACGGAAACATATACCATGCTGATGATGGCTGAAATAAGGAACGCAATGAAGTGACGGTGATTTGCTGCACCAACACAATTTCCGATCTGCATAAAGTAATTTAAAGCATAGATGTACTGTTGTCAGCGTACAAGCATGAGATCGAATTCTGGCTACACTATCAAAATTAAGAATCTCGCAGTGTAACTAAATGCAATATATGAACAAGCTTTTCAATAATATCTTCGTAATGATATAAGATATTTAATTTCTTTCCTAGAATACCAAAATCTGAAAAATCAAAATAAAAAATGGCACTCAAAGGGACACCTTATAATTCATATATATGTAAATCTCCAGTACTAAATAGCCCAAGCATCACTCATGTAATATTTTGGCCAAACTATTTTTTAAATCCAAACCTTTGCATTTTTATCAATCACGACCAAACCTTTTAATTTTTACAATTACGTCCAATTGGAAAGTCTTTTTTTTTTTTTTTGCAATTGCAACCAAAACTTTAAATTTCACTTTTTAAATCCAAACTTTTGCGTCTTTTATCAATTACGACCAATTTTAATTGTTTTGTCTAACTTCTAAAAAGAGTTAATGTAAATGTTTGGTCGTAATTGATAAAAAAAAACACAAAGGTTTGGATTTAAAAAATGAAATTTAAAGTTTTGGTCATAATTGCAAAAAAAACCTTCCAAGTTGGACATAATTGTAAAAATTAAAAGGTTTGGTCGTAATTGATAAAATATGCAAAGGTTTGGATTTAAAAAATAGTTAGACCTAATATTTATACATCATCTCTTGAGAGAAGGATTCCCAACTATAAGAAATAGGTCAATTACTGACCCCTATGAAGTTTAGCATATATCACTAGTAAGTCCCTGCATTTTTATCTATTGATCAAAGTGATAAGAAATAAACTATAACTTTTTATCTCTAAAAATGAACTAACATATAAATACCAACAATATGTGGGTTCTATTCATCAAGCAACCTATAGGTACCAATTCATATAGATACTTTTTAGTTCATGACTTCTAATTTGATGTCCATCCTATTGATTACATATTATAGAATCTAATTTGTTCATAGCAAAAGGACCATATGCTTGGTCCTACATCAACCAAGAATACCTTTCTGTCTCTAGGTCCTACAGGCTACACCTACCAACCAATATAAAAAGCGGAAAAAAAATAGATATGTCTACAACCACCAAGTCAACTTGCATCAGCTCATCTTTGCATCCATTTTCAGATTCGAAAAAAAGATCCACTCAGTTGCTGACTTTATGGTAGTGCAAACAATTACAATTGAATTGATTTGGCATTTGGAAACATTTGGCCCACAAAAAATAATCCATGCGAGCTGCTATCCAAACTGCATACAGCCTAATTTATGTGTCAAAATGTTTATTTCCTCGCACTTCGTTGAGTTAGACTAGAATTCTGACGAATGAAGAATAATCTAAATAGATATGTTTAGTTAAGTTAAAGTAGAACATTTAAAAAGAATCATAAAATTCCAAAGAATAAAGATCGATATGAATTCATAATTTGTAATTTATAAAAATTTAAGTTTCACTAGTAAAATTTGTTAAATTTGAATGTAAATGATAACAAAGACTTACAAAGGGGCAATGATGATCCATGTCCAATATACACATTCCACAAGAACGGCAATGATGGGTTCTTGGCGACTTTGGCTTCGAACAGTAGTGACAAAATGTATAATTCTCTAGGAAACTTTTTCCAACAGTTGGGTAGCCACCCCACTCTATGCTAGGTGGTGTTCCAGCACATCTAAAGGCCGCAAGACCAAACAGTGAAACAGTAGTTATGGACAAGATTACTGTTACAATAGAGTGTATAATCCCACACAATTTGCCTATAGAGAATACAACAGGATACGCTGCCCACACTCCGCCACCTGCATTTTCACAACTGATCAATGCGAGATGAAGATTTTTTTTATTTTATAAAATGCTGAAATAAGTATTTGTTTTCTGCACAGTTTAAAAGTTTAAAAGCACGGCTATAGCATCCAAATTTTGCAGCAAAACAGTAACAGCTTCTGCTACTGCAAATTTGTTGAGAAAAATAACATACGAATTCAAATCCCTGCTATGCAACATTTTAATACATCCAGCACCTATACAACAACTATCTAAACCGATAGGCAAGTTATATCAGTTTTCTCAATTTCAGGGTGAAAATGCTTCCTCCATTATAATTCATAATACTCAACTATCAATATAATCGTGTCAACTTTGAAATCTATAGTTAAAAAAACATTTCAAATTCCTTTCACAACGCCCATATTCATCTTCATCCTTTTACAAAAGAAAATAATGAGAAACATTCAAACATATAGGAATTAGAGTCATTTATGTTATTGAATCTTATAGCACCAGGAAAATAATTTCAAATATGGTGACAACTCAGGATTCACAATAAGAATTTTAGCGACAATTTATTTCCAGGCCCAGTATGAGACTATTTTGCTTCCATGAGAAATTATAGACTTCCTCGAATCAATTTCTCAATAACAAGAGTTTCTAAGTAAATGGAGGTTGGCAGTTGGCACACACTTGGTATTATCATGGAGCATTTCTTTATTAGGTGAGACAGAGAGAATAAATGTATTATAAAGTATGAAATGAAACAAGACATACATATCATGAAAAGCATGAAGCTGAGGAGTACACATACAAAGCAACGATCACGCACGCGCCTCCACCAAAAGTACTTATCCTCACATTTCTTTTTGTTCTGGCTTGTTATAGCTCCACACCAACCACATTTAAAAACAGGTGAGTAAGATGGTAAAAGAAGGCGGAGTCCACAACCCCAGCATGTTGTCTCATGGTCTTCAACAACTGTTGTCACAAAATGTTGCTGCACATAAATAAAAAATGCCAAATTATTTTCCTATCACTCCTATATAAGGGAGACAGTACTTCTCTTACTCTATCATAGTATTCTAATCATCAAAGAAAATTAAACCTTTAAATGCACATAATGGATGCAGTAAACAAACTCATTCCACATGCACATAGACAAAAATGAAAAAAGAAAAGAACAAAAAACACCATGTGGCATGTCCCCCAGTCCTCATGTTTCAAACTCTAAAAGTACAATAGTTGACCTCAAGTCTCAATTTCCTTATGTTTTCTGAAATATACGTTCTTTTGGAACATATTTTTCAAGTACTTTACAATAATGATTTTCTAAATAATGATCAATGCTACATTCTACGTAACCTAGGATTTCACCAGACGGGACTTTACCGATGACCTTCTTTAACTAAGATGAGCCATTATTGAATTTGCTAGCTACAAAGTTGCACATTAATTTAATTAGAGTATGTTTCCAGAAATTAATTCAACAGAGTCTCTAAAGTTTTAAGCATTATAATTAAGCTGAGTTTCATTATAACTCCTAGAAAACTTTATTGCCTAAATTTTTCATCAGTTTCTCCAGATACGGTCAAAAAAGCTATGATCTAGCTACAGAAGTGTTAGGCTTGAACCTCGTGAAGTGGTAAAAAAACGTGTTGACATGAATTATAGTTGAAACTATTTCCAACCTAAAGTTTAAAATTTCTCTCGAAAGTTTATCATAAGATCCTAAAGCAATCATGCATATCATGTCAACCATATGAACCATCTGACGCAAATGCATTTATCACTATATGTTATACTTTAACTACTTTGTCTTTTACTTACGTAAGTCTTTCAATACGAGGTGATACATTCTTTGTTAAATAAGCTGTAAAAGAAACTCTCCCATCAACCATCAAAAGCTTATACAAATTAGTTATACCCCACCTAGCCCTGAAGTCTGATTTCATCACCAATCTAAATCTCGAACAATAAAGTTAAACTTCATATAAAATTGCACCATCCGGTTGTTCATACATCCCAATCCAAGACATCTACACCTACAACTCCGATATCCACACCATCAATGGAGAAGTATAACTATATATCTATATTCTATAACATATATCAACTAACAAGTCCTAAACATGGAAGAGTTTGATATTAGGCACATCACCAAAAAAATAAAGATCCTTTTGGATTTAATGAATAGACTAGCTACACACAATATACAAAAATAGCATTAAAAAACAATCAAATCAAGGTCCCTGTTTCAATGTTATCAAGAAATTCATGAATTGACTTATTATAATATCAAAAAAGACTATAGTCAACTTGATTGATGTGCAATGCAATAAAGAGTAAACCTTCAATCAGCACATCAACAATTCAAATATATTTTACAACAAAATAAAGTAAACCCAGGAACCAAAAGCAAAAAAATCAAAAACCCAATAAATCAAGATTGGAAAAGCGTTTGACTTTATCAAAATCTGAAAGCATGGTAATCAAGAAAAGGCAAGAACATAAAAAAGCAGAAGAATTGAAGAATAAAAGGAGAATCAATCGACTGCAAGAAAAAGAAAAAGGAATTGAAATTACGTTGGGCAAGTCAGCCATGTCTGTGTTTGCTTAGTTCATTTACTGGATTCTTCTCCTCCGTCCATGGAAGGACTAGTGAGCAACTAAATTTATACTGGTAAGCAACTGTTTATAACTAATTAAGTTTAGGGACTCGATGAAATAAGAAATAGAAATTAAAAATACAATAATACAGAGACTTGTTGCTTGTTGGGAATGAGTTTTTTCGAACAAAGGATCAATTCACTCCTTCAACTTGGCACGAAATATCAAATGAGTCATTTTAAAAAAAATAGTACAATTTAACCCGCAACTCAACAAAACCGGATCATTTTACCCCGCAACTTAGCAAAACAGATCAATTTTACCATTCTGACAAAAAAAGAAGAATGAATTTTCTAGTAAAAAAACCCTAATTAATTTTAATTAATACTAATTAAAATTTTAATTAAATTCTAATTAAAAACATTAGCCCTTTTCTTCTTTTTTTACTTCCATCTTCCATCACTGCCGCCGCTACCGTCCGCCCAAAACTTTATTCTTTCATCGCCTTTGAACCCTCCTTCTCAGAGCAAAAATTACCGGAAACGGAGAAATACTGCGTCATCATATGTCGCGAATGGCGAGCACTAAGTTCACAGAAATCAAAGAAAACAAATACGATTAAATCTGCAAAACTTGCCAAAACAAAAAAACAACAACTATGAGATTTAACTTTGATTTTACCGATTCAATTTGGACTCTTTTTTTTCTCGGCTTAACGCCTTAGAAAACCCCGACCTTTCATCCCTTTTCAATCCTATCCTGACGTTGAAATTTATCAATTTTACCCTATTTCATATTTTTTTTTCATTTCAATTGTAACCTGAAACATAAAATTGACATTTATTTATTCGACAAAGTTAAAAAAAATTCTTTAAAAATGGTCAATTTAATATAAAAAGTTAATCTAATACAAAAAGGGTCAATTTATAAAATTTTTGCCAAATTAACAAGGGTCAATTTTATACTTTATGGTACAATTGAAATAAAAAAATACAAAATAAAGTACAATTGACTGATTTGCAACGTCAGAATAGTATTGAAAAGGGAATAAAAGTTCATAGTTTTTTTTAAGACATTGAGCCTTTTTTCTCACAAATCTTTAATTCCTGAAGAAGAAATTCAGTGGGTATCACTTACTTCCCACCCACACTCTTCACCATTTCTCGTGGGATCTCTGTTATGAGTAGAATTTCAGAAGATAAGAAATAGAATAAGAAAGGGAAGAAACTTGCAGGAAAAGAGATAAACAAGAATATCAAATAAGAAGAAGCAATTTCATTAATTCATTTCATATCTGAATACAATGATAAGGGCTGCAATTTATAGAATTGCAATACTCTCTCTTCACTGCCAGCTCACACAATACAGCCAAAAACTAATAACAGAATTAGAAACAGAATTCAAGGTGCAAAACAGAAATGTAAAGATAGTGGAATTCACCAAATACGTGTGAACAAAACCAATTAGCTAATGACCTATTTTTTACATGCATCAATCCCTTCCCCTTAAAACAACCTTGTCCTCAAGGTTAAGTCTGCTGCTGCAAAAAACTCCAGTGTCACTTTCTATTTTGCTATTTCACCATTGTCCACAACACCCTCTTCATACCATTGACAATCATTTCCCATTCCATCTTCTGGAAAATCTTGCACTACAATCATATGTAGTTGTTTCTTTTTACATGAATGACCAGGTGAAAATTTTTCATCACACCAAAAGCATAAATTCTTGGCTCTTTTCTCATTGATTTCAGCATCAGATAATCTACGAGTTCTCATGAAGGGTTTGTCACCATTGTTCATTGGTTGCTGGAAGTTTGTTTGGGGAGTGACAGGGGTAGGTAGTAACGGGGGTTTAGGGGTTTGAGAAGGAAGGTGGGTGGAGGTGTTTGATCTATTGAAGTTGGTTTTAGAATTTTGAGTAGCTGTGATGTATGAGTCTTGTAACCTTGCCAAAGCATAGGCCTGCTGCAGCGATTTAGGTCCCAACATTCTCAAAGGAATTTTGATTTCATCATTGAGTCCACTCAAAAAACAACTGAGAGCATATCCTTCAGTCAAGGTGACCTTATGAGACAAAACATCAAATTCTTCCATATATGAGTGCAGATCACCTGATTGAGTTAACCCTTTCAGATCAGCCATAGGGTCTTCATAAACCTGCTGCCCAAACCGTACTCTGAGGGCTGAGACATACTCTTCCCATGGTGGTTCCTCCCCCCCACCTCTGTTTTTAACAAAAGATTGATGCCATTGCAACGCCCTACCCTCCATGTGTATTGCTGCCAGCTTAACTTTTGCAGACATAGGAGTAACATCTATCTGGAAGAACCTCTCACATTTAAACACCCATCCCTCAAAATCATCTCCATCAAACTTAGGAAACTCTACTTTTGTGAATCTGGTGGCCATTTGGTATGTGTTAGCATTGTTGTATTGGTGGGTATAAGTCTGTTGAGTATTGGGGTTGTATTGTTGGTTATGGGTCTGTTGTGGGTTGTTGATGATGTTAGCATAGGAGGGTATATATGCAGGTTGGGTTTGAGTATTGATCGGGTTTGGTAATGGGTTGAGGCTGGGTGAGGCAGAAGTAGAGTTTCTTTGAGATGGTGATAAAAGAGAAGATAACATATTTTTCAGCTCTTTGAGCTCATTACTCACCCCAACCATGTGCTGCTCAAATTTCTTGTTGTGCTCATCTTGTTTTCTATTGGTTTCCTCCTGTTTCTTGTTGCTCTCTTGAACCAATCCTCTGGCAAAGTTTTTCATGGTTTCCTCCATTTTTTTCTGTTCTTGATTTCTAGTGTTATCAGCTACAGACATGATGTTGGATATTTGGGGTTTGGATATGTAGGGTTTGGATATTTTTAGGGAAAAGCAGATCTAAGGATGGACTGCTCTGATACCAAATGTTATGAGTAGAATTTCAGAAGATAAGAAATAGAATAAGAAAGGGAAGAAACTTGCAGGAAAAGAGATAAACAAGAATATCAAATAAGAAGAAGCAATTTCATTAATTCATTTCATATCTGAATACAATAATAAGGGCTGCAATTTATAGAATTGCAATACTCTCTCTTCACTGCCAGCTCACACAATACAGCCAAAAACTAATAACAGAATTAGAAACAGAATTCAAGGTGCAAAACAGAAATGTAAAGATAGTGGAATTCACCAAATACGTGTGAACAAAACCAATTAGCTAATGACCTATTTTTTACATGCATCAATCTCAATATGATGAAATAATCTTCATCACCATCAAAATGACCATACGCCATCATCATCTGGTAGGTTTTCAGATCCAGTTTCCGGTTTGGCATAGTTCATGTGTTTGGTGGAGAAGGAGGACCATCACGGTGGTGGTGGGTACTTCAGCCTGCTCCTCGTTTTTCTAGGGCGGAGCTGCTGCTCCTCGCCGGAAAACTGAGGAGGGCGAGGAGTAGGGTGGAAAAAAAGGACAAAAGAGTCCCTTTAATTTTAGTTTCAAAAAAAATTGATTTTTAAAATTTTAAAATTTAAAGAGTAAAATTAAAATTTAAAAATTATTAAACATTAAATCAGAAATTAAAAATAATAGTGAATACTATTTTGACCTTTTTGTCCTTTAAATTCAGAGTGTTACACTTTTTTTAGGAGGGTTTGATTTGTTTGATTTTACAAAATTGCAGTTCTGTTTAATCTAAAACCGTCCAAACTGATTTTTTTGATATTCTATGCTAAGTTTTTTTTTGGGGGGAGGGGGGGGGGGGGGGGGACTGATCCTCTGTTCGAGTTTTCTCTTAGTTTGGACTTTGAAATGTTATATCACATCTCTTTTTTATAGATCATTAAAATTTTGTAACCAACCATGGACGAGGAAAAAGAGTATTTTATTCCTATACCATCCATCCATAATTAACACTTGAAAATGTTCATGACACTATTATTTAAATATTAAATAATTATAAGTAAAGAAAATTATATGGAAACATATATAAACTTGCTAAATCCATTTTTTTGAGTATTTGGTAGCTAATTAATTCAATTAAAAAAAATATGGCTATTGTAATTGATGTCTAATAAAATATATTATATTTAATTTATGTTTTTATTATACTATACTTATTTATAATCTATCAATGTTAATAAAATAAAGGGCAAGTGAGTGTTGGCCTGGATGGCAACACTGCACTTTGCATCTTCAGAGGGGCGTGGTTCGACCCACCCTTCTGCCAGCCAGTGGGCTGAAAATGAATTTCTAAAAATACTAACACCTAACATCTAACCTAGTGTAATTCTACCTTTGAAAAAAATAAAAATAAAATAAAGGCACATAAAGTATAAAATAAAAACTAAAACGTATCGATCATATTTATTAATGTTATTAATTTTAAATTATTATATTATTGATTGAACTCATTATTATTATTATATGATTTTATAGGTTGATATTATTGTCAAAGCAATGACACCGCCCATTTTTTATTTCCTTTAATCACTAATAATATAAAATCTACATAAAAAAATACATAAATGTAATGATTAAAGTTAGAGCAAAAACGTAGTGAAAATAACTACTACAGGTAAAATTAATATTGAGAAGTTAAGTGAAATTAAATACTATAATACAAGATGCCAGAATTGGTTTTTCCTTTCAAAATTGCCTAGTTTAAGAATCAGGCGTGCATGCCCAACAAACTTTATATTGTAAACTAAGAAAGAAAGATCCTACCTCCCAAAGAAATGCGAACCAAATCTAAATTGGAAACTATTTTAAAAGCCACTTTAATCGAACAAAAATAGACAATCAAGCTGATGGTTTGTTGCCGGTAAATCTCTGCAACGCCACGGGCAATGATGCACTATCCTCGCTAACTTTTTGCCTCCTTTTGGCGGAATTTTCTTCACTTTGATCGAAGAAACGCGTTTTGGCTTTGTGAATAAGCTCATTTCTCTTCTTTAGTTTGTTACTGGCCTTACTCCTTCCCTTTGTTTTGTTTTTCAGTCTCCTGCCTTTAACATCTTCTACAGCAGCTTCCACCTCTGCTTCTATTTCTTGCTTTGTTGCTTTACGTTTTTTCTTTGCCGCTCTTACTGTGCCAATCTTCGAAGGGTCCAGCATTATCGTCTCTGGAGGGAGCTTGTCAAGAAGAGACCGAATTTCCTTCTCACCACGCTGTTTAGATGTTTCAAATGGGTTAGCTAACCAAGTATCGAAGTTGGGTTCCCCAGATCCCGGGGTAACAATGGAAGACCATCCCATGGAATGCCCTATGCCTAAAGCATCTTCATATGGCCTAAACAACAGTTTGCCTATCTGGTAACCTTTTGCCATAGAATGGTGCATATATCGGCTGTAGCCCTGTGATTCCGAGGAATCTCTAAGAATCTGAACAAATGACCCAGTTCCAGTTGCTAGCAACCCCTTCTGACTGAAATCTAAGCTTATTGCACGGCCTGGTAGGGTTTGGAGAGTCTTGAATGTTCTCAAATCCCAAATCTTAATTTTCTTTTCCTTGCCCGATGTAGCCATGAGATGGCCATTAGGGTGGAACGCCATAGCTAAGATAGGACCTACATGAGACTGTATTCTGACTAAAGGAGCTTGACTGGTGGGTTTCCACATGCTGACTGTACCTCCTCTAGTACCCAAAGCAACAACCCCATTAAAGGGATTAACCTGCATTACATCAGTACGGCCTGAATGTGTCTGGATATTGCCAACCATCTCACCCATGGTAACATCTTGGTAACGGAGCTCCCCAAGATTGTTTATTGATGCCAAGAGAAAATGGTTTTCCAGAAACTGAAGCCTTGAAACTGCACCGTGTTCCTGTAAGGAAAAATAGGTAATTTGAAAGAAGCAAAAATTAAAATTGAAAACTTGTATATATTCTAGCAATGGTTCACTTGTTCATGAAAGTTGCAGTTCATCTCAAACTATCATTGAAGGGCCTATCTGCAGCTTAAAAACATATAAAGTTGTCCGAGTGACAGTATGCTGACCTTTAAACAATGAATCTCAACGCCATCCCTGTTATAAATAAATGGGTACCTGTCATAATATAAAAGTCTTAGATGTGTCTTTTCATTATATTACATATGCAAGGCATCAGAAAATCATTGAGTAAGTATAACAGGATACAAATGAACAAAAACTGAATGTTCATAAGATGAGAAATGAAATTTCTTTTACTAAAATAAGCTGCTCAAAAAATCAAGTTCTCTTAATAAAAAATTGCATTGAAACTGTTGCAACTGAAACTCTCAAAGCAAATCACACAAAAAAAATTGCATTTTCAACTATTTTAATCTCACAAACATATACAGCTGCTTATACAACAGTTGATAACACTTGATTTTTCTACCTAATACATCAACTAACAATACAAATCTCCCTAAGTTAAGGAGAGAGATCCATTTACAACTAACATAGATTATAACAAAAGAACGAGTTTCTAGAAAAATCTCACTATTCCAACAGAAACCAAGTGAGAAGGGAACATGCATAGTCGACAAGAAAGGAAAAAAATGATAGTAGAAGAAAAGAAACAAAATGCATACTTTTTCTGAGCAGTAGCAAAGAAGAGTTCATTGTGCAAAAACACCACATCACGCACTTTTTCCCTAACCTGAGAAAATGCAATCAATCTAATAATTAATCATTTGAAATCTTGAATCAAATTATTTATGAGTGATATAACAAACTCCGAGTGGTAAGAAAGAAACTGCTGGACTTCAAAGAAAAAAAGACAGAAACGGATAAAAAGGTTAAAGAAAAAGAACCAAGAAGCTTTTCCACTTATTTCTTACCAATCACAATAAGTGAACAAAAATAAAATGCTTAGTTGCTACTATATATCTCAGTAAAAGTTCATTTTGCCCCTCTAACTTGGGACAAGATCAAAAGAGTCCAAATTCATGGTTTTGAAAAAGAAAAAAAACCACAGCTTGTCAATTTTTGGTCAATTTACACCCTAATCTGGCGTTAGCTTTCATATTCAAAGGTATAAACTGACCCAAAATTAACAAGTTGTGGGTGATTTTGTCCAAAACCACAAACTTGAATACTTTTGATCATTTTTCCCAAGTTGGAGGGGGCAGAATGAACCTTTATTGATATATCTCCTTATCCCACTTCAAACATAGGATTCATTCACACGGACTTCATAATTTCTTAATGATATTACAGGCACAAGTAAACCTCTGTTGCTCTCAGCTTGATTAAAATTATAATTTTCAAGGACTCAGTTCTAACAATACCCTATTAAGCTCACTCTGCCACCACATACAGCATTGCTCCTTAATGAAAGCATTGAACAAAATTCAGGTGATAACCACTAAAGTATTAGCAATTATGGAACATAAGCTCAGCTGGTTGCGTCCTAATGTGAAGAGATATTTGATCATATTGGCTATTAATCTAAGAATGGTCCAAACGGCATTAAAACCATACAATCTTATGCAATTTGTCATGAAAATTGTTTCATGCAACTTCAACAGACTATTAACTTGCTGAAGTTACATAGCAATCACATTTAGAGCATCATAACTAATAATTTACGGAAAAAGAATAAGGAATGCAACAAGGTTCACCAAAGAATCAGTAAACTAAATCTATATCTGTATAGTACATTATGCCAACTAGGAAAATATGTCTACGAATAATTCAATTGTATCACATCAAGGGCCATTTAAAGTCACAAAGCGTACCTGCATCTCTTTAGTTAGCCTCATATTGTTCATGTCTAGAACTCCAAGGTGACCCTTACTCCCAGCAAGGACCATATACCTTCCACTTGGTGTGAAATCAAGAGTGTACGGGCCAAAATCTGCACATTTTAATTCAGAATGTGTTACTTCCAGTTATGTATTGCATAGCTTTATAGATTAACAGTTATTAATAAGGCCCAAACAAGAGAAGTTTGGTCTTCGAAATTGGAGAGAAGCTACCAAATATTCCTTTTTTTTAAATATAATCAAAAAACGGACGTTCATGCTTAAAATAAGCACAAGTTAACCTCACTTAGAGTTCACATGTTGCATAACAGATGATAGTTCTATCTCACTCAAAAGAAACAAATCTCATTGCAAAGAAAAATAAACTGATGCCACTACCAGAAGTATGAAGTCAAAGTCGAGTCTCAGGAATTCAGAACGGCTGATAACACAAAACTGGATAAAAAAATTGACTGCGAGACAACAACCATGGAAACAACAAACTAAAGTGATATAAACACCAATAAGGGAAAAATTTAACATGAATAATTTAGTGCATGTGCATTTTCTGGAAATGCAGAAGAAACCCAGCATAAGACATGTTTGAATCAGTTGTCAAATATTCAGGTTTATACCAAATAGGCAACTGATAGAACTAGCTAGCTAATCAATCTTCCGGAAGCTATTTAAAAAGTGAAGGTTGTTTAATTACATGTGCATTTTTAAAATTGTACAAAATAAAACAGTAACTAATTGATTACAAAGGGTCTGTAATAAAATCTTGTTGATTTTATTACCTTTGTCATTTTGTGCACTATGTGCCTCAAGGTCAAAACCAACATCCACAACAAGCAAACTGGTATGAAATCTCTAAGGCAACTAAACGAGTTATAGAACATTTCAAGATATATTAATGTACAAATGATTCTATAATTTATAGACCATTCAATAACTGGACTTTGAATCTTTTATTTATGTCAGGAATTAATTACTAAAGCATCCAAAATTTGTTAATACCACAATAATCAAGGTTACTGAGAAATAGCAATTAGTGAAAAGCCAAAAAAAAGCTTGCAAATAAGTCATTGATGCTGAAACTCAATGCAAGATTTTCCATGTCTACATCTTTCTCTAAGTAACGTATTAACCTTAAGAATACGGGCAAAAATGATTAGTTTGGCCCTTCCAGAGACGCATTATTTTCACAAAATAAGTATGAAGAAATTCGTTGCATCCTTTCACTTTTTGCCAAAAGTATCCTAGTACTAATTGTAGGTTATTCTACCTATCTCAAAAAATCTAATGCAGTTTCCCTACTCAGCATCATTTTCATAGTAAGAACATCAATTTTCCAAGCCAAAACTATCACTACTACCTAATTACAATCACACAGAAGAAAGCATGTAGCTCCTCATAATTTGGACCATCAGACGCACATTAAATGAATATTGATGGGAGAAAAATCCAAAAGCAAGCGCCAACCTGGTAATTTAATGTCATGAAGATTCTTTGCGCTTGAGATATCAATTTCAGGCAGTATATTCTCTTGTTTTAATCTCCATGTCTTCTCAATCCCTTCACCTTCAAGATACCCTCCTGCACTTGGCAAGAGCCACTGGACAGAAAAATCGCTTTTTACAAAGTAATCAAATAACCTAAATAGTTACGCATTCTACCCTTCAAAAAAAATGAATACTTAGAGAATTTATATTTTCTAATAATCAAATATCAGAATTTCATTCCATCTTTTCAATTAACAAAATTAACATATAAATTCTACGAAAAATCAACTCGATTCTAAGTTCTAACGTAAAAGCTAAATTTCTTCAATGCATTATATGAGAGAATTCAATTCAATTCAATTCAATTGAACACAAATTCACCTTCTCTGTTTTAGCAGCAGTTTTAGCAGATTTTCCGTACAGTTGTTCTCTAACAGAGAGCTGACCCCTCAGTTTTTTATCTTTCAAAACCTGCAATCAAAAATTACGATATGATCACGAACAAGACATAAACTAATAGCAAAAATAACGTAAAAATAATTACATAACTCCGTACCTCTAAATTAGCGCCATCTCCTCTAAGATACTTCTTCACTTTAGAATCCAAGTCCTTGGATAGCTCCTGCGTAGAATCCATTTTTAATATTAGGTTAAAGCGCAGCTAAATGTGACGGGTTCCGGTGATGTCTCCGCCGTGGTGAGTCGCCGAAAAAATGGAGGAGAGTGGGATTTTTTAGGGTTTATAGGGTTTTGAGTTCTTGTTTACAATTTTCTAAGCCGTTAAGGGATTAATTTGCTTTTTACATTTTTTAGGAGAACTACTGAAAACCCACCAAATATTTGCTATCATTGATAAATTGACCCTCATACTACATTTCCTTAAAAACAACCCTTCATACGGACTAACTAAAATTTTGAATTGAGAAATATAAATATAAATAATTTATGTAATTTTATTATTTTTAATAGATTTCATTTAAATTAAACTAATTTTAGAATTAAATATCTGTGCAGTTTTATAAAATTAATATACTTTTCTATAAAATGTAGTTTAAATTTGAGCAATTTAAAATTAAGTTTTTTAAATAATAATTTTTATAACATAAAGAATATCAAAAAGTATTAACTTATCAATTCTTTTGGATTGAGTCAAATACTTTCTGAAAACAACAAAAAATTATACATAAATTGACTTAATTTTAATCAAGTGAAAACATCATGATTTATATAAATAATTATATTGTTAAAAAAAAGAGTAAGATCAAAAGTAAATTTTATTTTTGAAAATGAATAATTATCCTTAATATTTTAATTTTCTTACCAACATCAATAAATGAACAGAATTAAGCTTTTCCACTTATTTTTTACCGACAACCATATGGGATTAATTTTCTTTTTAAAACTATTATTTTTATAAATTATTCTAATATTTTTTTATCAGATCTAATATTTTATTTAAGAAAATAATAAATAATTTTTTTGTCAAAGAACATTTATTATAAAAAAAAATGGGATCCATTAGAGCTCTTAAGAATGCCATTGATAATTGTTCTGGTCTTTATCCTAATAGGTCTAGTAGTGAAATTTATTTTAATCTGAATAACAGTAATAATGCAGACATATGGGAGCTCTCATAACTCATAAGTCTTTTGTTTGGGCCAAGTGGATCAGTATCATCAACTACCTTAAAAAGACTAAGTTTCATACTCCTTGTGAGGATATTGTACTCCTGGTGAGGTTAAAATACGTTGATGAAGGCCTCTACCTTCTGCAATGTTCAAGATAAGTTTTGATGCATCTATAATATACAGTCGACCCTCTGATAATTAATACACATGGTGGATTAAAAATTTATTAATTATTAGAATTATTAGTTTATTGAATTTATATAAAAAAATTATAAAAGATATTTTAAAGCATCTACATTAATAGACATAATATTAATATTATATTATAAAAAAACTAATTAAATACACTTTACAACCACTCAATTTAAAAGAAATAATTTTATTTTCAATTTAAGAAATATCAATTGATATCAAATTAAAATATAATTATTAAGAAGTTGTATTCATATAGTAAAATAATTTTTAATATTTTTTATACTAGAAATACTTTACTTACTTTAATTTGTTTATCTAACAACTTATTTTAAAATTTCTCAAAAGAATAAGAAAGTCATAATTTGATGTTATTTTAACTTCCACTTTATGAATTAAGGTTAGTATTGCCTCAAATAAATCATCAATTGTTATATATTCCTTTAAAAAATCTCTCTAATAATTAATATTCATGTAGAATATATTTTAAATTTTATTAATTATTAAATAATAGAATTATTAATTATCCGACGTGGAACGAAGTTGGTTCTCTCAATTTTCTATTAATTATGAGAATTATTAATTTATAGAATATTAACTATTAGAGGGTCGACTGTAGTAACAGTTGTTAATATGATTTATATGAATATTTCGAGTTTTATCACTTATTGTAGTTCTCATTGTCTTTCAGGAATAATCTCACCCGAAATTGCGAAGACACTGGAATAAGTCGAGAAAGATATTCCATCAATAATAGAAGTTATAATTTTTATACCGTTCGCTTACTTTGCATATGTTAAGCTAATGTGTACTTGGATGGCCCATGAAGTGGCTAAAAAATCCTTAAAGCCTCCTTTTTAGGAATTATTATTGTAATCTCTGTTATCTAGTTCTCGCAAACATTATGTACTTCTATTTACCGAAATGAATACAATAGCTATTTTGCCTAAAAAAAAAATTGGGGGCAAATTCTGAGACTGAGGAGAACATTTTACCATATGTTCAACTATAATTCAAGAGATGGAGATATCTTCTCCTTTTGGTTTGATCCTTAGCTGCAAGGGCATTTAGTGATTGATAAGTTTCCTAATGTCAATATCAAAGAATCTGAAATCCTTAAGTATGGTACCGTTTAAGACTGTTGTAGAGATAATATTTGGAGTTTATCAGACCCTTTAGATCATTATACGCAGGGAGCTTAGGAGAATATAAAGGCTAATTTTCATAATTTTTGATGACAGAGAGTATTTCCTGGAAGCTGAACACTAATGGGCATTTCATAAACCAATAGTGTGTGGAAAAATTTGATGGCTATAAAGAACAAAGTGATTTAGAGCAAAATTTTATTATTTTCAAGCTAATAAAATTTTAAAAAGATAAAATGACATTTTCATAGTGATACTTTTGTTTCTTAATTATTAAAAATTATATTTTCATTATTATATTAACAATAAATATTTTATTCAATATAATTACCGAAAGCAGTGTGTGGTCCAAACACGCCGATCCTCTCATACTTAAATAACTATAACTCAAATAAATAACACTCACCGTGGGCTAAAGACTAGTAGAATTACACCAAACAACAAACTTAAGCTTTTCTGTGTTCTCCATTAACGTGAGACTGCTCTTTAAGATGGTGAGGGATGCAATGCCCGTATCCCATATCACTGTTCAGGTTGTATCATGACAAAAATACCTCCAAAACAAAATTTCAGGGCCATTCTAAAACTCCTGTGCTGTTCACAACTATATTCCAAGCTCCTTCAGCAATCTCATCATATAACTGATCCCAACCCCAACTTGAAAACCCCAAGAAAAACCAGTAATCAGCTATCGTTTGATTTCCCGTCTTGAGCTGTTCAACTACACCAACTGTGGCTGATTGATCAAGAAAGTAGATCCCTGGAGCAACTTCTGGGTATTCATCGATAGGTCTTCTTGTTAAGGCGACAAGAGGCATACCGCGTTTTATAAGCGGACCACCGAATGAAAGAGGAGCCTCTTTTAACAGTTCAAACCCTTGTTTGTCTACATCATCAAGAGAGTCCCACCTGATAGGTTTATTATAAATGAGACCTTTAACCCTTGTATTTTGATCTGCCTTCACAATCAGAATCAGTGAGTTATCAAATGGCTGCGTGCTGATTTTGTCAGTAGCAACCAGAACTGAACCAACTGCTAGAGGAATAACAGTTTCATGCGAGCCTTTTGATTCTATCCGACTATACTTTGTTTTTCTCTTTGGTGTCCACTGCTTCAGTAGCACTTCATAGGATTTCTGCTTTCTAATAGAAGCCTCCTCATGAAACTTGAATGGTAATGCATCTTTACCAAAATTATTCTCTTTTTTCAGCTATAGACCATATCATCCCTGCATAAGGAAAAAAAATAGAAGATATCTGTTTAGAAATGGACAAAAAACAAAAGAAGAAAGATAGCAGAAAATTAACACCCCAAGTCAAATTCACAGGTTTTTCAAATTCAGAAAATCAGCCATTTTTCACTTTCGTTTAATAAGGTCACTATTTCTAAATTCTACTCAGAATTTTGACAAGATAACTTAAGTATCAAAACAGGAGAAAGATAAGTGATAAAAATTGCAACAGAAATGTTTTAAGAATATGCTGTCGGATATTCTAGCAGATGAACAAAAAAAAATTGGCCCAACTTCTAACTAACTTTAGCACTAGTCAAATTGACACGACTCACGAGTCTGGACAACATTCATCTAACACCCCAGCTGCCATTAATCAAATTTGGCAAGAAATTTTACATGGATTCAACATTCATGACAAACAAAGAATGGCTGCTATTCAAACAAAATATTTTGGTCATAGCATTTTCACGAGATCTTACAAAGAGAAACACATTAATTTTGTGCAAGGGTCTTAAGGGATGGACCTGAGCACATGATACAGAAGGCGAAGGTCCTGAGAAAATATAAATAAAAGACATGAAAAACTATAATGTTTTTATCTCTAGAAAGCATGCTGCTTCATCAGAAAATTATGAAATTTATCTCTAATTGGCATGCTTCCTCAGAAAACTATGAAGTTTATCTCTAAATGGCATGCTTCCTCAGAAAACTATGAAGTTTATCTCTAAATGGCATGCTTCATCGTTAAGCAAGATTGACAAGGTAAATGTATCTTATGCGGCACTATTTTCTCGTTGCTCCATTGACAATTTCAGACAGAATCCATTGACAATTTCGTTCAGAACCCTACAACAATTAATAAACATATATGCACATTATTTACAAATCATGATTTAGCAGCCACGATGAAAGTAATTAAAAACTGAAAGCTCCATGTAAGTTTCTCTTTCAAGATTACCATATGATTCTCTACTGTCAGCACAAAGAATAAACTAGGTGAAAGCAACCAATTGTTAATTAGCTAGTTAGTCGGACACTGGCAACAAAATTAACAAATTTCTCAGCAGCCCACGCCCTAGGTGAAACATATCATTATAAAAAAGATTCACTAAATCTCCCAATAACAAATTTACATACAGTTATCATGTCGAAATCTGCTTCCTGCTAAAAGAGATTACCCTTATTACTGGTTAGATGTTGAGAACAGCTTCCGTGGTCAGCTATAAACTTAATAACATTAGCTACACCAATATCTCCTTCATAAGAGACCGCAGTCTTCCTTTCTGCCGGAAATAATAATAGAGCAGGATAAACTTCTCTCTGCATCCTCCCCAGACACCAAAGTACAATAAGTAAATTCATACATCAAATGTAATACAGATAAGTCAGTAAAAGATGCAACCTACTAAACATAATTAATAAAATGAAGAAGAAACTTTCTTCAAGGAATACTGGATATGCAACATAACCAATTTCAAAAGTATTCCTATTATAAAAAATGAGTTTGCTGCAAATTCTTCTAAAGTCATACCTGATTACTAGAGTTTAAAATTAAACTGCAATCATTCAATGTGCAATCTATTAAGAAGATTTTGGGAAACTTCACAACTGCATTCTTCAGGTTATCTGTCAAACGTAAAACAGGTTAAAAACTTGTCAAACTAGTATTAGTTCAACAGTAAAAGCATTTACTAACACACGGAACTCGTCTAGAACATTAAAGAAGAGTACAAAAACAGAGATTAGTCACATTTCCAAACTGATTTATGAGTTTATCTGAAGGCTTAAGGTTAATGAATATTAACAATATATATAGCCCATGAACAGACAATTTGCAACTAAATGCAATTAAATATTTTGACATACATTTAAACCACTGTAATTTCTTACCTTTTCAGAATAAAACAAAATGAACCAGCCTTATTTCGCATTCATTTAACTTCTCTCTCAATCAGACACTCTCTCCCAAAACTCTAAAGCAACAAGTAAATTTCCTTTTGTTTGCCAATAAGCAAAACCATTAATGAAAAATAAATGGAAATCTGTCACAAAAACCTTAAAAAATAAAATTCTAAATCTAAAGGCAAATACATTGCAATCAAGGCCCAGAAAGAGCAAACTCTAAAGTTTTTACTGTTAAGCAGCATGACTGGTTTCTATTCATATCTGTCCATATTTCAGCTCAAAATACTTGACAGTCACTGACGGAGGGAGGGGGAGGCATGGGAGTGTCCTTGCCCCCTCCAAATTTTCAAAATTGCTTAAATTAGCACCAAAATTTTAGTTTTTTACAATTTAACCCCCCTTAATTTTTAAGATTGCCTACATCATACGTTGCATATTGCAATTTGTCCCTCCCTATGTTGAAATCCTAGCTCCGTCACTGTTGACAGTTAAAACACCTATTTATTATTTAGGAAATAAAAAACTGTTTGCCGTCTCAAAAAATTGCCTTGATGATGACATATACTTCAGATTGCTTAAAAGCTCAAATTTAACCTTAATATTTTTCTGAGAATTTCAAAGGAACCCTAAATCTTCCTGACCCAGTCTGCTTAAAACCAGTCCAGCTAGTTACGGCTTTCCAAAGTGAAGCTTTTGAAGAACTATTCACTTGAAAAAACAAATCCCAGAACCAGTAAAAACATTAGTAAGCACAAGAAGCAAGCTAATGCACTTTAAAGTAGGACTTACCATCACTTAGCACTACTTCCGCAGTCCGAGATCCCGCCTTCACCACTTTCATGTAGCCTTTCAACGCCCGAAATACTTCACGTACCACTAACTCCATTCTTTGACAAAAGCCACACCAGCTATTGCTGAAAAGGACCACCACATCCTCCTTCCAAGCAGGGGAAATATCATTATTACCAGATTTACTAGAACCAAGAACCTGCTCGGAGAATGTTTGAGCTGTAACGCGAGGAATGGAATCTGCTTCATGGAAATCCATATTAACAAATGGAGGGTGAGTTCCCTCCCTAGGATTTTCAGGTTTAGATTCAGAGTGTTGGTATGGTATAAGAACTCCATTAAGAAATTCATGAAGAACGTCCTCCAGTGAAGCATAGCTGAAATCAGTCTGCTTGGGAAATACATAATGCTGTTGCAAAATGGGATCAATAATTACTAAGGAAGGAATCCTTGACTCACCCGTCAAAGCTCTTAGTAACCGGTGGTTTCCATCAGAAAAATAAAAAGATCCCTTAAAACTTTGAAACTGAGGCAGTGGTTTTTCCGAGCGGTCCACTTGGGTAAAACCTTTTTCTTTGGTTTTTAAGCCATCTAAAATAGCTAGCCCATCATCAGACTCAAGTTGGTCAGGTTTTAAGGATAATAAAAATTTACTTGTGTCAACATAAGTTTTCTTCTCTTCATCATCATGAATAGAGTCCTTAATATCAGTAAGTTGAATTCTTTCATTTTGATCTTTGTCTAAATTGACACCGGTACTGGCAATGCCTTCCTCATATGGTGCATCTGAATCTTGTATAGGCTCTTCCGTATGTTCTGATGGTAATGTATCAGACAGTTTTATGTCAATATCATCAGATAAAAGTTGAAAACCCGCCTCCTTTGCAACTGAACTCAATTTCGCTTCCTTCTTTTTCTGAAGAATGTGTGTTAAGATTTCATGCAAGGAACTGCCTTGCAAATTTTTATCTAATTTATCTAAGATTACACTTTTACCCTCATTTACAATCATGATCGACATATTTTCCTCTAACTTAAGCTTCTGAGCTGCTGGATATACCCTTAACTTGGGATGTCCAGATTTACTTCTATATTCTTGAAATGATTGGGTAGAGGGTCTTCCAAACTTCTTACCATTCTGTTGATGCATCTCATCTGATATATGATACTCAAGAGCTAATTTTCTCAGTTCTCCAAGAGCTTCCTTACTCTTCTTTTTAATATCCGATGAGTTGGAAAATCTGTCCACAAACAGAATTACTGATGGCTTATTTGCAGGTACAGCAGGATCAATATCTTGCCCATTAGCTTCTAGCTACATGAAGCAAACAATAAATATAGCAATAACAAAAATGATAGTTGAAAAATAAAACCATAGAAATAGAGAAATGAGGGAAGAGATGCACGAAAAAAAACATGGAACCTCCAATGGCAATTATAGCTTATTAACAAAATTCAAGAATTTAAAACATCAGAAAAGGAGCAAGTGACATGTGGAAACTCTTTAAATCATGGTTTTACTCTCCGCCAAAATACTAAAACTAAAGTGTACAAGGATCATATTCCATCTGAATGACTTGATTTACAAGGTGTCTTCCATGGAAATGCATTTCCATGTCTCAGTTATACAAATAAGAGGCATAAACTCCTTTGAAGTAATGGAATACCACTACTTAACCCTACAACGTTACAAATTAAACCTAGTAAAAGTTGTTAGGCCTACATTGCCGCCTTTTATCGGGGCATTACAGCAATTATAACTGATAGATAAAATGCATACCCTTATAATGCAATCCCCAAATAAGTCACTGCAATTTTATATTTGGTTAAAATCAATTAAAATTATGCAAAGGGTCACCGGAAAAAGACAAACATGTTGGTTTTAATATTAAGACAGTAAAAGACATGGACTGCCTCAGTAATTTATCTAGCTCCTAAAAGTGGCCGTAATGCTCCATGGGATTTTATTAACCAAAACATTATCTTAACACCAATGTCTAACAACTGAGTGGTCGCTTATCAGAATTAATGCAGACAAGGATTTTTTGAGTTTGATAGTTTACACTTGACAACACCAATAGAGTAGTTCTTTAAACAGTTTAATCAATAAATAAGTAAACAAATAAACAGTAAGAAGTCAGAAAACAGTAGCTTCAAAAAAAAGTAAATAGGAACTCACCTCTAGAACTATTGATTCCTCCAATAGTAGAACATCCCTAAGGTCATCCCCCTCCTTTAGAATCTTTGAACAGCTTGGGCATCCATTAAAGTAAACCATTGTGGACCATGAACCAGAATCTCCAGCACCTAGAGATGAAAGCAATGATTTATCTGAAACCAGGCCAAACCTATACTTTTCAGAGAGCAGAAATAATTCTCTTGCAACATTCATGAACCCAAAAAAGAAAGATTTAAATTGCTGAAACTCTTTGTAGCTACAAGAAGACAGTCCAACAGTATGCTTCATATCTTCAGTGTCACTGTCCTGGAAAGGACCACTACTGTTTAATAATGGGCTAAACTCTGCAATCGAAGGAACTCCACCGAATATGTCTTGGATACCACACATTGAACTTGCAGTTTCAGTCCCCTGTAACAAACATATAAAGAAACTAAAGTTTGAGACATTAGACTATAAGCCACTTTACTTGCAAAATCAATCTTGTAAAAGGTGTGCAACAAGAAACTACCAGCCACCTTCAGGTTCTCCTTCAATTGAGCTTCTGGAATTTCATCAGCCTCTCCTTCAGAACTCACTCCACTAAAATCCCCTAAAAATCAATCGAGAACATAGATAATTTTGTCACCTCTTTAATTCTCTACTAAGCTTAAAGACTTGTTTGGAACCATAAACACAAGAAGACATTTTTTTTCTTGTAACATCATGTCAATTAGAGCCTGCTTCAAATTTCTAAAAAATGCAAGACATCAATAAAATCAAATTCCATTAAATAAAATTTCATGTTTGCAGACCTCGCAATTGCTAGAATTTACTTCTGCAAACTTATAAAAGACAATGCGCTCTGAAAGAAATGAAATCGATTCAAAAGGTAACATGCTTCCAAAGAACAGAAAGTGTAATTGAAACCCAACATGACAACCTTCCCAATAAATAAAACCGCTATGGTCTATAATTCCATTTCTTTCGGAATCCCCTAAGCCATTTGCAATTGTTCAGCCATTTTAAACACAACAGAAGTAATCGTCAAACCAATAAGAGCAAAAAAAAATACCATTCTGAGTCCTATTTCTGTCCATAGAAGCCATCAACTTCGCAGTCCATCCACAAGATTCAAGAAGCAGCACAGCTTTATCAGTTGATTCAGTGAAATTTTCCAACTCCTCCTGATTGCCAATTTCTTTAATCGGAATGGCTCTCGACGAAACATTCAAATAAGGAACAACCGAAGACAGTACATTACTAGCAATAAGTCTGCCTTGATACTTATAAGCAAAAGAGTAATGGTAATACAAAACAGTTACTAATCCATCAGAAGCACCAATAGCATCAGCTAACATCTGGTCTTTATTTCTGTGCATATACATGAATTTAAGTGAGTTAAGTTCATCTTCTTTATTATAAACCCTGACTAAATCGCTTAATTCCTTCATTAAAAACCTCGATTCTCCAGACCCTGCACGTAATTTTAACACAATTAGTTCGGTTTGTTCTGCCCTAGTTAATAATAAGAGAGTATGTGAAAAGAGAGTGAGATTATTACATGGATATGAGACGATGAAGAGAATGTGAGGATGCAGTCTGATCTGAGTAGAGAAATTGTGGTTGGTTAGCATCTGCCATTGTCCTTTGCCGTCGTCTGGTTCTGAATTAACAGCCGATGATGACGACGGCGACGATGAGGATGCGAGGATTAGCAGAAATGCGAGGATTAAGAGCTCGTTGGCTCCTTTCATCAGTCTTATCGGAGTTACCTGTGTTCGTGCATAACCAAACTAGTGCTTTTGGCGTTGCGGTTTTCGATTTGGTTATATATAATCAAAGAAATTGCACAAAATATTCTAAATTTAAACGACCAAAGGATCAATTCGATCCCCGAACTTGTATTTCGGACTCAAATAAGTCATTTTTTATTTATTTGGCCTAATGATAAATAAATTTAAATTTTTACGGGTGGTTGTAATATAATTTAAAATTTAGATTTTTATAATAATAGCCTAATTTCAATGTTTTATTATAATTTTAACTAATTTTTTTAATTAATTTAATTGTTCTAATTATTAGTTGAATTTAAAAATTAACTCTATAATTAGCAAAATTCAAAATTTAACTTCTAATATTAAAAAAATCAAATATAACGTTAAGATATAATTATAAATTCTCTAATTTTAGTGATGATTCAAGCAAAAAAAAACAAATTTAAAGCTAAAAATGAGTGTAAATGGCAAACAAAGCAAATATGTATTGTATTTAGGTGGAAAATTGATAAACAAAACTGAAATTGCAACATAACGTTGAAATTAGGCTATTATAACCGATGGAAATTCAATTCCGCATCAATTATAATTGTGCCGAATTTCAGGGGATCCGCCTACTGAAGTGGACTCTCCACGACTCGCGAACTACTAAACTGAACTCTAAAGGATACACCCACTAAAGTGGACTCAAGAGGAAAACACGAACCAACTACACACTGCTCATGGAAGACAACGATCTTAGTGACTGAATGAGTATTATGATTCGCCCGACACTGTGATCCAGGCTTTATGATTACAAAAGATTAGGGAAAATCAAATTCTTTGGCAAACTCTGCTATCTTTTCAACAAATAAGGAGTTTCGGTGTGCTCTAGATCATCACGAGCACCTCGAGACCCTCACTTACCTCTGACATTTTAAATTAAAATGGGGGGATATAAGGAGGCATAAAGAATTTCGAATTTAAAAGATCAAAGCAAGGAAAAACTGAAAAATTAACTTTAAGAATAGGAAGAACAATGATGACAGAGAAACCAAAACCCAGAAATCAAAATACACAATCAAAGGGAAATCACAGTACCTTGAAATTAAATACGCAGGATCAAACGAAAGATAGGGAGCAACCTTAAAACGAGGAATCTTGAAGCAAATGCAGCACACTGAAGAAAGAAATTGCCTTGTGAAAATCAAGAAATTTCGAAGGAAATTGAAGTGAAGTGGAAGAAATGGCAAAAATGAATATATATGCCCAGAAATTGGAATTATGAAGATGAAGAGACGGAACCCTAAAGGTCGCATCGGATGAATAACAAACGTCACAAAAACGAGACATTTGTCTTCCATCTGGCAACAACACTCGCCGATAAACGACACATGGCAGAGATGAAAAAATGGAAATCTTGCCGAAAGAAGCAAAACGAAGCGCCGGAACATGAATCGACTCGCCTCAAATAGAGCTAAGATTTACCAAGGCATAAATACCAAGACTTAACCTCACTTGCGACGGGAGGGGGGGGCTAATGATGGATACCGAATCCTACCATAAATACTATGGAGCCGAGTCGCAGGAAATCCACTCTCAGACAATATCGGGCTCCAGTCCAAAGGGTTAAGCCAGACGAAACCAGTAACTGAATCTAGGAGATCCGCCTCGGCTGAAATACAATCTCATCCACAATGATAATACTGAATCCATGAGGACTCGGACAAAGCGCGTCGACCCTTAGATTCGGATATATCACCAGATCTACAAGGATTCTCGAATATCTTTCCTATTCGGATACAAACTCCAACTTAGGAAGACGAGACTATTTAGGAAGACGTTCCTAAATAGGATTTATGTCTGAATAAGGAATTATACTCCTAATCAAGGTCAAACCCTACTAAATAGGATTCACTTTCCT